>NC_091701.1:72054642-73413571 GCF_041296265.1 Equus caballus | reverse complement strand
AAGCAGTTAAATATTAGAGTTGATCTTAACTGTCTTATATCCCAAGCACTTCAGTAAGGATAAAGTCTTGCATTATAGATTGTTACAGAAATTTCCTTTTTTGGTAGGCCACATTATGAGTATGACTCCTGAACAGCTTCAGGCTTGGCGGTGGGAGAGAGAAATTGATGAGAGAAATCGCCCACTTTCTGATGAAGAATTAGATGCTATGTTCCCAGAAGGGTATAAGGTAATAAAAGTCAATATGAATGTGGTAGTGTTTGGGGTGTGAATTTTATTTTAAATATTCTTTGAAAAATTAATTGGTCAAGTTTACGTTTGCCTTGCCCAAGTTTACTGCTACCATTCCATTCTTTTAGCTGTTTCCAAGTATATTTCAGTTCCAAAAAGTAATAGAGATGAAAAGAAAGGAATGACTTGAAGCTTTTATTACTTTTAGAAGGTGAGAAATCTCAAGGACTTCTAGGACCATATTTTGAGAACTGCTGCCTTAGGGGTATGGAATAGCTTGCTGCTTCAGTTTATCAGCACTCCCAGGGTTAAGCTCACATTAGATCTGAGTTATTTTACTTGGTACCTCACAAAGGTTTGTGTATTTAAGTTCATGGATTGCCAATGAACACAAAAGAATATTCTCTCTTTACCATAGCAGCTTGAAGAATTTTCTTTTGAACTATAAAATTTTCTAGATACCTGGGACTCAGGGACCATTTGCTGGTCTAAAGGTAGTCTGTGGTCATATAGCTGGTGTCCTAACCAGGCCTAGAACCTGAGTCATCTGATGGCCTTTACAGAGCCTTTTCTGCCAATTCCTATTATTTTTTAATAGTTTGTATTTTTCCCCCATTAGGTTTGTATTAGAGTATTTATTTCAAGTATGCATGAATGTCTGTTTATAACTTCTTGTAGCGTCCACACGATGCTGTGGGTATAGACACTCTGCAACCTACCATAATTACTTGTCGCTTAATGATAGGGATACATTCTCAGAAATGCATCGTTAGGCAGTTTCTTCACGGTGCACATCATTGAGTATACTTACACAAACCTAGATGGTATAGCATACTGCACATCTAGTACTCCTCTTTGGGGACTACTGTTGTATATGTGTTCCATCAGTGACGGAAATGTTGTTATGCAGTGCATGACTGTTGACTGCCTGAGTGTGTCTCAATTGCAGTCATTGATTTCCTTAATATAAATAGGAAGGAAATATCCTCCTTAGTGAATCTTTAATGATTTTTTTGCTTTAATCAAATGATGTCTATTTTACAGGGCTTTGGTAAATATTTTGGTTTTAGTTTTTATGCACTTAACTCATTTTTATAGAGTGACTTGAATATTAAGATTTACTTCTATAGTTCAGAAATTTATGTGAATGATTTTTCATTTTGTTATTAAAATATAACCTCTTATGTTATGTGCATTTTGTGAGCTTATTTCCATTAATATGACGTGTTGGCTCCCCAACGTGTTTATGTAAATTGATAGTTGAAAATGATCAGAATTTTATTAGCCTGCTTCATGTATCTCCTCATTTCTCTGCACTCATAATATACTTCAAATTTTAATTAGCAGATGAGGACTATGAGTATTTGTCATACATATTTTAGTCTTACAATTAACATAGAAAAATAGGCTTGATGTTAAGTCTTGTCTCCAAGCAAAAAGCTTCCTAGCTAGTAAACTAAAATATTTTAAGTGCAAATATTATTCATTATGTTATTCCTTACCTTATAAAGTCAAGACAATCCTAAACTGTCTTTTAATTGTATTAGGTACTTCCCCCTCCAGCTGGTTATGTTCCTATTCGAACTCCAGCTCGAAAGCTGACAGCAACTCCAACACCTTTGGGTGGTATGACTGGTTTCCATATGCAAACTGAAGATAGAACTATGAAAAGTGTTAATGACCAGCCATCTGGAAATCTTCCATTTTTGAAGCCTGATGATATTCAGTACTTTGATAAACTTTTGGTAAGTGATAATAGAAATAAAATATTTTTTATTTAGGAGTTACAAATCGTAATGTTTCAAGCTATCTTTAAATTTTTTTCTTTTTACTATTAGGTTGATGTTGATGAATCAACACTTAGTCCAGAAGAGCAAAAAGAGAGAAAAATAATGAAGTTGCTTTTAAAAATTAAGAATGGAACACCTCCAATGAGAAAGGTAAATACCAGTTAATTAAATCATCATGTTCTTTGTAATTCTGTTTAGAAATTTATAGTTAACCTCTTCACCTTTACCAAGGGCATAGAATGAGGAAAAGAAAGATGTGCAGTATGAAGGATTTAGCTTTTTAATCAAAGAATATTATGCTCATAAGGATGTTTAAAAATGAAAACATGCTGAAGGCTCTAAGACAATTAGTGGAATCATGCGAGGAAGTGTATTAGCATCATACGTGGCTTGAAGATGGGCGATCCTGTAGGGGAAGTTAAGAGGGTGTTTTATGTTACGTCCCTGTGGCTCGTGTTCTACTAAATTACTCTTTTGGAATTAACTGAAAATATTGAACTTCTGTCATAGGAGTTCACACTTCAGAGTAATTTTGATGGGAGCGAACTCGTGCTACTACTGTCTGTGAAGTTTACACTAAAATATTAAGTAACAGAAAATCATGGAGTAATTTGTTCATTCAAAATGCTTAATTATAAAGAAAGACACCTTTTACTCTTTTTTTCCCCCCAGGCTGCATTGCGTCAGATTACTGATAAAGCTCGTGAATTTGGAGCTGGTCCTTTGTTTAATCAGATTCTTCCTCTACTGATGTCTCCTACACTTGAGGATCAAGAGCGTCATTTACTTGTGAAAGTTATTGATAGAATATTATACAAACTTGATGACTTAGTTCGACCGTATGTGCACAAGGTTGGTTTGTTGTTGTCCTCAAGTAGAGTTTCTCATGGTTTGGTATGTTTTAATATAAAAGGAATTCATGGGTTTTTTTTTAATAGCTTATTTTGTGTATTTGTGAAATTTAAAAATTCTAAAAAAGTAATACCCGATGCTATGCATTCAAAATAAAAAGGGAAGTTTCACCCCCTTGTGCAAAACACTCAGAGTTAACCAATGTTAACACAGAGTTAACCAATGTTAAATTTACAACTTCTCCCAGACCTTTTTCTTTGCACAAGCGTGCATCACACATAGACAAACAGAAGTGTACATAGATGTGACCTTTTGCTGTCTTTACCATAATGGGTTTGTATTATTCATATTTTTCCTTTGCTTTTATTGACACTAGATTAGGATGAGAAAATGTTTCTACAGCATACCATTTAGTCCATTTAGTGTTAAGAACCATTTTTTTGCTTGTGGTAATTACGACTTACAGTTGTAACATGCGGATAGATGTGTAAGTTATCTTTTTTAAAATACTGAATATTTGTTAGTTTATGTGGTTAACAGTTCTCCCAAATTTTCATATGGAGTTTAAAATCGTATAATTAAAATTCTTAATTTGTCTCTTGATTAACAAAGTCCTGTAGTTATAAACTTCCTAGTAAAATGGTTTTGTATACTTGTGTTTTTAAATTACATAAATGATATGCTATGATAAGAATATTCCCTATATGTATTTAATTCTGTTACATGAGTATGGCGTCAGTAATTGTGTGAAAACATAGCTCCTTCTCTTTTTCAGATCCTTGTCGTCATTGAACCGTTGTTGATTGATGAAGATTACTATGCTAGAGTGGAAGGCCGAGAGATTATTTCTAATTTGGCAAAGGTATTTACGTTAATTGTATTTCTAGAGAAGAAAATTTTATATCTGTTGATGGGATTATTTGGTTATAGAAGGAAGTGGTTGAGGGTTAATGTTATCAGCTCATGACCGTGTCCTTTTTCGTTGGCCTTTCAGGCTGCTGGTCTGGCTACTATGATCTCCACCATGAGACCTGATATAGATAACATGGACGAATATGTCCGTAACACAACAGCTAGAGCTTTTGCTGTTGTAGCCTCTGCCCTGGGCATTCCTTCATTATTGCCCTTCTTAAAAGCTGTGTGCAAAAGCAAGAAGTCCTGGCAAGCAAGACACACTGGTATTAAGATTGTACAGCAGATAGCTATTCTTATGGGCTGTGCCATCTTGCCACATCTCAGAAGTTTAGTTGAAATCATTGAACACGGTAAGTTCTAATATAACTTTGTCTATCTTTCATAAGATAGGTGTTTTGAAATTTTGGCTGCTGATTTAGAGAAATGGAAAGGCTTTAACTACATAAACACCGTATAGTTTATGATGGGATTTGTAATATCTCCTAATAGGCTGTGGTTCATATGGGCTTTTGTTGAATTTTGTCTAATGTGCACAGATTCTGCAATTTGACTAAATGGTTAGATGTATTGCTAGAATTTGAATGATGTTGTGGCAGTTAGGTAACATTGCTTAGTTAAAACACCTGTGTTTGGTTTTCTAGGTCTCGTGGATGAGCAGCAGAAGGTTCGGACCATTAGTGCTTTGGCCATTGCTGCCTTGGCTGAAGCAGCAACTCCTTATGGTATCGAATCTTTTGATTCTGTGTTAAAACCTCTGTGGAAGGGTATCCGCCAACACAGAGGAAAGGTAGGTCCACCAATTCGATTTTATTTTTCTTTTGATGTCTGCTCACTGATGCTAAGGTGCCCTAAATGGAATATACTAAGGATATGCATATTTTATTTTGAAATAGGGTTTGGCTGCTTTCTTAAAGGCTATTGGGTATCTTATTCCTCTCATGGATGCAGAATATGCTAACTACTATACTAGAGAAGTGATGTTAATCCTTATTCGAGAATTCCAGTCTCCTGATGAAGAAATGAAGAAAATTGTGCTGAAGGTAATTGTTTCAAATTGTTGTTCATCTAAATTGGGTGTGTTTCATGGTTCAAAGAGAATTTTAAAGCATTTTTTAAAAAACGAAACTATTGTATATTAAATCTGGACTGTGTTTACTAATATTATTTTTTAATCTTTTAGGTGGTAAAGCAGTGTTGTGGAACAGATGGTGTAGAAGCAAACTACATTAAAACAGAGATCCTTCCTCCTTTTTTTAAACATTTCTGGCAACATAGAATGGCTTTGGATAGAAGAAACTACCGACAGGTGAGCTTTTATTGTAAAAAATATTTTCAGAAATTCTTTCAGCTGATTCTCTAGTCAATTTGAATGCATGTTACACATAATTTTTTGCCCTGATTACCTCACAGTTTGTATGTGCTTGATTGTAAAATGGAGATGGATTTTAGTCAGCAAATTAACTTCCATTTTGACTTTGCATTCTAGGATAAACACCCAGTTATGAGTTGAGTCTTTGTCTAGTAAATGAAACACTTGGTCTGGCTAAGTGAAACAGATATACAGTCTTATCTTGATTTTTAATCACCTTGATTTAGACTCACAGTAAAATCTTTTTCGGAGCCGGCCTGGTGGTGTAGTGGTTAAGTTCCTGTGCTCTGCTTTGGCAGTCCAGGGTTTGCAGGTTTGGATCCCAGGCACAGACCTACACACTGCTCAAGCCATGCTGTGGAGGCATCCCACATACAAAATAGAGGAAGACCGGCACAGATGTTAGCTCAGTGACAGTCTTCCTCAGGCAAAGGATGTTAGCTCAGGGCCAATCTTCTTCACCAAAAAAAAAATTTCTTTTTAGTCACTTTTTTCTTAAGGTTTTTCAAATTGGAGTTAATCCTTCTCATCTTACTAGCTGGATAGTACTTTCGAATGTTCAGTTTTTGTAATATCTCTCTATTTTCTTGAGAGAGCAATAAATTTAATACTTTTTCCTCCTCTCTTTAGTTAGTTGATACTACTGTGGAGTTGGCAAACAAAGTAGGTGCAGCAGAAATTATATCCAGGATTGTGGATGATTTGAAAGATGAAGCTGAACAGTACAGAAAGATGGTGATGGAGACAATTGAGAAAATCATGGGCAACTTGGGAGCAGCAGATATTGATCATAAACTTGAAGAACAACTGATTGATGGTATTCTTTATGCTTTTCAAGAACAGACTACAGAGGTAATGATACTAATTCTTATGGCAAGTTGCCACTGACTTTCATGTCTGTAAAAAAGCATATTACTTTTTTAAGCAAATATTGTCACTAAAAAGCAATTTAATTTGAAAGAATTTTTTAAATGCTCATGTTCTTACTCACTTGGCTTTGAGGAAATATTCTCCTACCTCAAAGTTTTAGATATGGTTTTGTTTAAAAAACTAAATATTAACATATTTCAGCTTTAGTCACAAACTGAATTCTAGTTTCCACTGAATGTAGTTTCTTAATTTAACTTAGTTTTTCTTTTTTAGGACTCAGTAATGTTGAACGGCTTTGGCACAGTGGTCAATGCTCTTGGCAAACGAGTCAAACCTTACTTGCCTCAGATCTGTGGTACAGTTTTGTGGCGATTAAATAACAAATCAGCCAAAGTTAGGCAGCAGGCAGCTGACTTGATCTCTCGAACTGCTGTTGTCATGAAGACTTGTCAAGAGGTAAACTTTTGTGTCAGATTCTTATTTCTTTGCCAGATGGTTTAATGTGAATAGTAACATTTTAACATTACTTGTTTTATTACAGGAAAAATTGATGGGGCACTTGGGTGTTGTTTTGTATGAGTATTTGGGTGAAGAGTACCCTGAAGTGTTGGGCAGCATTCTTGGAGCACTGAAGGCCATTGTAAACGTAATAGGTATGGAGTTTGCTGGTCACGTAAGAATTTGTTTTGTCTTTTAACTTTCTTTGGTTTTTGAAGGTAAAATACAGAATCATAATTTAGGAGTTGAGTAGTGATTTCTGATGCTTTGTTTTAAGCACTTGAAAATTTTAGTTAAGTCAGGGGATGTCACAAAAGTCTTGTCTCCCAAAATCCACTTATATTTTACTTTAAAAGAGAAAAGAGGGCAAATTTAGGACCTGCAAGAGAGGTGGGAATAGTCACAACTGAAAAATCTTTGAAGTCATAGAATAGAGGACCCTAACAAAAATTAGCGTCTCACCTGAAGCATATTCTGTGTAGATAGGGAGAAGACCGCTCATAAGTTTCAGGACAAAAGAGTAGATATTTACTCAACCTTGAACTAGTAAATGATTATCGCAGGTTTTTGTGCTTGATAATCAAGTTCCAGGAACATAACCAGGGAGAAAAAAGTAAATTGCTCAAGATTATCTTATCTTTATTTCTATCCAATTCCTTAAAACTGTCCATTCAGTTTTCTAACTCAAAGTAAGACGTGTATATTTCAAATGCTTTTAGGTTTGGAGAGCTAAGATTTTATTTTTAAAGGGCTTTATGATGAAGTGAACAAATAGTCTCTTGTGTTTAATCCTTTATTCTGATTGAGCGTGACTGTTGCAAAAGTAACTTCTGCAGAGTTTAGAGAGGGCACAACAACCTAGCAGGTCATGTAGCTGGCTGTGATAGCCAGTGTTTTTCTCATTTTAGCAAGGGGTTTTTATGCAGTATAGGAGATCTTTGAACCTTTGCATTTATGTATAATCCCAGTTCAGCCCTGTCCTCTACACTTGAAGATAGCTACTTGCTGGAAATCAGTTACGTGGCCACTTGTGGGGCTCTGGTTTGCAGGGAGTTATAAACCATATTGTTGGTCCAGGGAAACATGGGAAAAAGAATGGAGAGAGAATCAGAGCAAGCAGTTCTAGTTAGAGCAAGAGCCCCTGCCAGCTGCCTCCTTTTTTCTCTCTTCATAGGTGTAAATACCATCCAAGTATGCCCTGCATTGCAGGGAGACTGGAGATCTGTTTGTTTTGCAGTTAAAGGGTAAGGGGGCCCTTTCTGGAAAATTTTGCTTTAATTTACATGTCTACCTCTGGCATATATTGTTGTGTATGGCCGGAACATAAGCTGTCCCCATATTTTAAATATCAGTGTACAAATACATTTCAGAACCAAATAAAACTTTTTTTGTTGTTGAGTATCCATCATTCTTTAAATCACTTCGCTAATTTTTTTCATTTCTGTGCATAATCAGAAGTTGTTAATAAAACGTTAAAAACAATTCTGAGTCTGGTCAGAATCTGGGGCTTTTTTTTTTTCCATAGGCAGCTGTAAGTTTATATTTATGCCTAGTCATGTATATTACATTACTAAATAAAAGGTAAAATGAACAAAGTTTGCAGTTTAAATGTTGATAGTGTGTTGACTTCTATTAAATAGGTATGCATAAGATGACGCCCCCAATTAAGGATCTGCTGCCTAGACTCACTCCCATCTTAAAGAACAGGCATGAAAAAGTGCAAGAGAATTGTATTGATCTTGTTGGACGTATTGCTGACAGGTAAGCAGATTACCTAACATTTTTATAAGCAGTTTTGGTTTTCACATTGCAAATTTGCTTAAGGTTGCTAACCTAATTATATATGGTCAGGCTATCCAGTATTAGTATTTTCCATGAAATTTCTATTTGGGTGGTAATGGGGGAGGTGGCAATATAATTTTAAGACTAAATCATCCTTTCTGAAGAGGTAATAGTATTTTTACTTAATGCTCAAAATGAGTTGGATCATGTTTTGAGAACTGAATTTGCAAATTTGCCTTTTAAAACTTATTGTCACAAAAAAATTAACTTTTTTTCTTTAAATTAGGGGAGCTGAATATGTCTCTGCAAGAGAATGGATGAGGATTTGCTTTGAGCTTTTAGAGCTCTTAAAGGCTCACAAAAAAGCTATTCGTAGAGCCACAGTCAACACTTTTGGTTATATTGCAAAGGCCATCGGGTGAGTATTTACTTCCATATGTGTATTTTTTTACTTTATAATCAGCCCTTTGTGGTGTTGAAAAATGGTTCTGTTTCTGTAGAAATCTCTTTTAAGGCATGGTGTGAGTAATGCAGCTGAGAAAGCACTTTGTTTAACCACTGACCTTCAGCTTTTGAAATTCTCTTTTTAATTTTCAATTGAATTAAAATAGATGGGAAGTTGTAAAATTTTATTTAATCACACCAGATATTAACAGAGAGAAGCTACAGTTTTCAGAATAATTTCAAAGTTTTGTTGGTCCTTTTTTGAAAATTTCTTAAAACATTAAGGCGAGTTCTTAAAACAGCATAATTTAAGCCTCATGCTAATGCCTTATGTGTTTTTAAAATATTTTTCTAAAATTAATCAACAGACGACTGAATTATAGCTATTTTATTAGATAATCTGTGGTTATTTGCTTCCACTCCATCAGAACCACACTAGAAGAAACAGTCGTTGTAGAAAATGAGGTATTACACATGTACGTGTGGCTTAATAACAAAGGAAATGTTTTTAAGCAGTAAAACATAAAAGTCAGATTAATTAGTTGCCTCCTCCCCTTTTTGGTAGCAGTGATCTTTATTTTAGTGGTGATGTAGTCAAGAAATTGGCCACAAATAGCTGTTGTGCTAACTTTTTTAGGTCCTGTGTCCTCTCAGTTTGTGATAAAATAAATGCTTGAAGAAGGAGCATAGATACAGTAAAGGTGTATGGAAGGAAAGATAAGAAGAGGAAAATAGATTTGTGTGTTGTAGCCTGGAGACCACAGTTTGGGTGCTACTGTAAGGTTGCCTGGCTCTAGTGGCAATATGTTGACCACTCAAAGAGTTACTCGGTCTAAACATTCAATTTCTTTATATTTCAGGAAGTTTGCTAAAGACTGAAAATTACATTTGAAAATGAATCCATTTGAATTTTTTTCTTTAAAATGGGTGTTTTAATTTAAAGTTCTTAAGTAGAGACAATAATGGCTGGTGACTTGAAAGTATTGTATTTTATTGTAAAGTTACTAAGTTCCCAGTGATTGCTTACCATAAAGTTTCATTCCTTTGCATTTTTTCTTTTTCTTCCAAAGAAATTTTGACTTGTAATCTGTTTGCTGACACATTTGTTTTTTTCAGCCCTCATGATGTATTGGCTACACTTCTAAACAACCTCAAAGTTCAGGAAAGGCAGAACAGAGTTTGTACCACTGTAGCAATAGCTATTGTCGCCGAAACATGTTCACCCTTCACAGTACTACCTGCCTTAATGAATGAATACAGAGTTCCTGAACTGAATGTCCAAAATGGAGTGTTGAAATCTCTTTCCTTTTTGTTTGAATATATTGGTGAAATGGGAAAGGACTACATTTATGCTGTAACACCCTTGCTTGAAGATGCTTTAATGGATAGGTAAGTGACTTGCACTAAATGTAAGAAAGTAGTTACAGTTCTTCCTTTCTTTTAGAACTTATTGAAATAATTATTGTATGACCAATTTCTTGTGACGCAGGTAAAGAAGGGGAATACTGCCTGGCTTTTTATAAAACTGTAAATATGACTATAGTTATCTTCAAATAATATGTATGATATAGTAGTTCCCTAAATTTTCTCTTCCAAGTGCCCCCTCTTTTAGGCTAAATTCATTTCAAAAAACAGTAATCGATCAGCTTTTGTTTTAAAAATTAAAGTCAAATATAATTAGAGGAAATGATGAGCATGAACTTCTTGGTGTAGCAAAGAGTCCTGATCTTTCTACATTTTTGTCATTCAGGTGAAGCAAAAATATCTGTTAGGCTTTTGAACTATTGAACTTAGCCTGCCAGAGCCACACGATGCCATTGCAGGCCCCGTTTTTCAGATGGTGGCAGCCGATACAGTACTGCTTGAGTTATTTGACAGTCAGCTTCCTGATGTCTTTAACCATCTAGACTGACATATAGCAGTAAACACAAAAGTAACTGAAGAATGTGTAAGAGAAAGTTCGAGTCCAAGTAGTAAGGGAAAGGACTGTTTCGTTGGCTCTTTATTTTTCAGGAAAGCTATCAGGAAGATGTCTTTATCAAACATATCAGGAAGATTTCAGGAAAGATACTCAAGTTAGACCCCATTCAGTTACTTTTATCTACAGATTAAAATTACTCATTAATGACCTTTCAAAAGGGAGACTTAACAGGACTCAGCAAGTTATCACAAGGTATATGTGCAAGATATGGAAACAGAGTAAGAATTGTGCTTTGTAAAAGCCTATCACCTGGGGCCCAGTACAGTAAGAGTAAATCATACTCATACTCGCTCCGTATTCCTCACTGAGATGCGCCTCAGCATCATAGTGCAGTCATTGATGTATGTGACCTGCAGTTAAAACTTAGGTTCTGTGTACCAGTAAGCTGAGGGAGAAGCTCTGTCAAAAATTACCAAATGAAAAGAAACAGTACTTTATTTGGGAAATTTACTAGTGAAGAATATACTGCTTCACTATGATACCCAATAGATTAAACATTATTATGGTAAATAAGGAATGAAGATACCAGTAAGTTCAAGTATTTTTTTTTCTTACACCTTTAAGGTACTCTTACTACCTTTGAGGGCAAAGAGCATAAAATCATTTTTATACCCATCACAAACCCGTTATCTTATATTCATACTCACTTGAATAATTGTGAAATGAATAACTCAATGATTTGTAAGAAACAAATTCAGTTAACATGGGAGATGTTAAAGTTCTTATCTCTGTAGGTTTGAAAAAATTATTGATGGTTCTTCTTTTTCCCCAAATTGAGTTCTTCAGTGAAACAAAATTTACAAGGGAAGGGATTGAATTTTAATTTAGTTATCTGTTGTATACTAGTGTCAAATTACTTTCAAAGATTTAAAATGAAATATTGTTAATTATTGATATGTAAGAGTCATGTATCCCCTTTTTAGCAGCATACTAAAAGTATACTGCATAGGGCTCTCTTGCTCATATTCCTTTCAAAGGTTAATTACAAAATACAGCTTATTTTTGAGCCACGGTGAGGTTTGAGTCATCAAAGCAAAAATTCTCAAGTAGAATCCTAGTCATTCTAAAGGCATTTTATATCAGATACATGAGGTGTGAGGATGACTCTGAATCTGTTCCATGCACTGAATTTCTAACTTAGTTTCTAATGAACAGGCAAATATTTCCTATTAAACTAAGATTGTATCTTAACAAAGCATCCACCCTCCATTACAGGGACCTTGTACACAGACAGACGGCTAGTGCGGTGGTGCAACACATGTCACTTGGGGTTTATGGATTTGGTTGTGAAGATTCGCTGAATCACTTGTTGAACTACGTATGGCCCAATGTGTTTGAGACATCTCCCCATGTAATTCAGGCAGTTATGGGAGCTCTGGAGGGCCTGAGAGTTGCTATTGGACCATGTAGAATGTTGCAGTACTGTTTACAGGTAGGTTAAAAATTTTCAAAAGATTACTCAATGAAAAAAGTAATTTGGATAAATTAAATCCCTATTCCTAATCATAGTAGCTGTATTGTGCCATATGGGAAAACAGTTGTAGGGAGAGGGGGCTTAGATTTTGTCTTTGCCTACTGCAGTTTTAAGCAATTGTCAGGGCTGTTTTCTCTTAAAGGGAAATGTTTGGAATCATATCTTTATGGTTTGTTTGTTAGTTGTGTTAAGGTTATGTATGTTTTTGAAACTGAAATAATATAACCTCTTAATTATTTTAGGGTTTGTTTCACCCAGCCCGGAAAGTCAGAGATGTGTATTGGAAAATTTACAACTCCATCTACATTGGTTCACAGGATGCTCTCATAGCACATTACCCAAGAATCTACAATGATGATAAGAACACCTATATTCGTTACGAACTTGACTATATCTTATAATTTTATTGTTTATTTTGTGTTCAATGCACAGCTGTTTCACACCTTAAACTTGCTTCAATTTGGTGATGTAAACTTTTAAACATGCGGATCAGTGTAGTACTGGTCATAGAGGAAGAGCTAGAAATTCAGTAGCATGATTTTTAAATAACCTGTCTTTGTTTTTGATGTTAAACAGTAAATGCCAGTAGTGACCAAGAACACAGTGATTACACACACTATTCTGGAGGGATTTCATTTTTAATTCATCTTTATGAATATTTAGAATTCATTCCTTGTGTTTAAAGGGAATGTTTAATTGAGAAATAAACATTTGTGTACAAAATGCTAACTTGTGTGTGTTTTTTGAACATGACTTGTAAAATGCGGAAATTTGATAAAGTATTGGTTTGTGTAGAATAAGTGGCTTAATTTCATTTTCTGTCACTTGGCTTATAGAAAGTAGTTAGAATACAGATTATATAAAGTGATGGCATCTTTGTCAAAATTCCATTGTTCTGTTGATAATGACAATGAGAAGAGTAGCTGTGGGAGTGTTCACCTCAGACTAGCACAACCATTCCATCACCCTAGGAAATATAGCACCTGTGCTGAACTGTCTTGAATATTATTTTGCACTTACATAGCGCCTTTCATCTCTTGATTTCTCAAAATGCTTTATGAACACGTTTAAGGGAAGTGATTCAAGTCACCAGCTCTTAACGAGTCTGTGCTTAGAAAGTGGGGAAAGTATCTATTTCAAAACTGCCTTCTACCTATTGGGAGTGAGGCCACCTAAGTAATGCTAATAGAATAAGACAATCTTTGGGTTCTTTTCCGTGTCATAGGCCACTACTCAACAATGTATTTAGTAAATACCTGTTAAGCACCCACTGTATACCAGCCACTGTGCTTAGAATAGGGGATGCAAAGGTGCTTTTGACTTGCCCCTTGCCCTTAAGAAACGCAGTGTGATGATAAAGGGGAGATCCATCTAGTTACATAGTGCTTATGTGCTGTGATAGTACACAATGGCAGCAGCTAAAATGCCCACGTTTGCGTAGTTGTACATTTAGTAATTAGGTAATAAGTTGAGGTGTTAAGCATAAACCAAAATACCACTTAATTCTAGAGGAACCAAGTATTAAGGCAGTACTTAGATTTTTTGGTAACTATTTTATTTTCAGCTTTTCCTAATTTTCTGGCCACGAATTTCTTAGTTTTAGTCCTTTTACTACTAGCTATTTTGTTTTGTCTCCCTATGTTGGTACTTCTGTGAACTCTGACGGGAAATGAGATTCTGCAGCAGCGTAAGCCTGGGATGGCTCTGCCTCTGTAAGGAAAATGTTATACTGGGACTCGGAGGTTGGTTCTTTGAACTGGTAACGCTTGGGGCTCCCCGTTTGGAGGCTTACATGAGAAACAGCTTGTAATTGACTTCTACAAAATTGATATTGAGCATTAACTCATTCTCCAGGCAGAATTTCTAACTCCTTATTGTCCCTTAAGTGACATAACTGTGACATGCCAATGTGTACTAAAAAATTTCCAAAATCATGTTTCTATTAGAAGTTTTTATAACAGTATCCCCCATGCAACTTTAAATGTTGCTGTTCTCTATAGTTGATATGAAATGACCTTCAGTAATAACTAATCATGAAAACTGAAGGATATAATTAGATTTCAAAGTCAAAATTTGACCTCAAACCAGTCTTGGGAAAATTTAGTTATATTTTCACTTCAGATACTTGCGTGACTTCAGTGTTCTTGGGCCCTTGCTATTTATGAAAAGTAGCAAAGTGAAGGAGACAACTGCAGCTTACGTGACTTTTTACTGATTCAAATAATCTGAGGATAGAGATGTGAGAGAAATACTGAAGGCTAGAACCTTAAAAGTTGGGACCAAATAGAGGCTCAAAGATGTTTGGATTGTTTTATATGCTTATTGAATAAGGGAAGCATTTTGTGATATACTCATGTGAAAGACGCTATGTGAAGTTTTACCTATCTTTCAAGGACTTTTTCTTTCTCATTTTCTTTTAGTGTTTCTTAAAGCCAAACTAAGCAGGAAGAAATTAATGTTCTTAAAGGGACAGTGGGTGGGTTTTTCTGTGGGCTTTTGTTGGTTTTTTCTGTGGGCCCTCTAATGGAATTGATCTCTTTGGCTGTTCAATTTTTTCGTATTGTATTTTTTAAATTTGTTGTACGGTGCCCTGTGAGCATCAAGTACCACCAGATGAATAAACTTATATATCTAAAGTCTTAGCCCAGTTTTTAATCTTAGTTGACTCTGTTATTGGACTACACTTTGTTGTGGTTGTGCCATTTTAATATTGAGCTCTTTGGGTTGTTTTCCAAACGAGAACTTAATGTTGAAAAACCTAAGGACTTTTTTTATTATTATTAAATAAGAAACTGAAAAAGACAGTTGTAGCTAGAGTTTCACTTGTTTGGTTCTTTGGTTTCTAATGCTGCTTAAATCGCATAAGGTTAACCACAGCCGTCACAGGGCTTTTCAGTGGTCATTACTGACGTGTTGAGCCAGATACATCTTCATTGCAATGGCATTGCCCTGGGCGTTATAAGATGTTGAGTAGCATCCCTGACCTCTGTCCACTAGCTGCCAGTAGCACCCCCATCGCGGTTGTGAGAACCAGAAATATCTCCAGTAGTGTCTCACGTCCCTTGAAGGGCAGGCAGAATCTCCCTAGGTTGAGAACCACTCAGACTGTTTGAGCAGGACTCTCGTATGTCTAATAAAATTAAAGCATGATGTGTAAAGCGTATCATTTTAGGCAGCAGTTGCTTAGGAAGTAACTTGAAATACTATTTCGCAAATACTTGAATACTACCTTGGGTAAAGCTCTGCATCAGTCCTGGGGAAAGCAAGCTAAAAACATGTAAGATGTCGATGCTCTCTGGTCCTCAGAGCCTCTTGCAGCACAGTTGGAGCCAGGTGCACAGCGCAGGGGCGGGAGCACTGGTGGCTTGATGCTCCTTTTGGAATGCAGTTGTTCAGGGGCCTGGTTGTCACCTGTGAGGGCTGGGGTGTATGGTATGATTGGAGGAGGAAGGCAGGCAGGGCACAGAGACACTTTTAAAAAAACATGGATAGGAAGCCATAGAATTTAAGGCAACTTGATAGAGAATTTAGATTCGCAAGGTAGTCAAGATTTATAGGCAGGAGGGAGTAAGTTTAGAGTATAGGTCAGTGACATTTCTAGCATTCATGCTAGAAAAACTTTAAAAAATTTATTCTTAATAGTCTATTTTGTAATCTAAAAAGAATATAAAAGGACATACTTGCATGTTACGTGGGACAGATAGACTTTGTTTTTTATGGCCTAATACTAAATTTTTTTGGAAGGAGATTTTTAGCAAGTGAGTGAGAGGCTCTAGAGGGGATTTAGTCTGAAGTGTTATCCTGGAATATCTTTGTGCTAGGAAGAAACTTGCAAATAGGATCAATTGTTAATTGTTCCTATGTCTAACTACCCCCGAACTTTGTAAAGTTTTTCCAATATTGAGAAAAGTTGAAAGACTAGTACAACGAACACCTGTATATTCTCCCTCTAAATTCAACAATTAAAATTTTGGCTCATTTGCTGTATATATGTTTTTAAAATACTGTAATGAGACAGTTCTCTATCAGTATTACTGTAGAGAAATTTGGGGCTAGATGAAATAGAGGAGGCTGATGAGCGAAAGAAAGCAGGGAGCTGCTTGAATGAGCTGCTGATGAGATGGAAACAGGTAGAAGTCAATCCCTAGAGGGAGGGATTTTCTTCAATGGGAAGAGAAACATCTTTCTCCGAGTCTGAAAGGAAGACAATGGGGTGGGGGATGTAGGCATGAAAAGTTTGTCCGTGGCATGCCAGAGTCTCAAAACAGAAAAGCAGTTTTATTGCTACATTAGAAACAGACCTAGAGGAGGAAAATCAGACATACAAAAAATTCAAAACAATTGAAAACCCTGGTAAAGAACAACTGGTGTCTATAGTATGTAATATTTAGAAGATGTAATATGCAACTGAATGATCTGCATGGTTTTGATCACCAAAGCAGAATATAATTTACACGTTCGGAAAGAAAATCACTTAGCATCAACATGATCACCAAGGAAGAAACAGTTCGTGTACCAAGTGGTTAGGTGGTTGCTGCTCAAAGTGTGGTCTGGAGATGAGCAGCAGTGGTCTCACTGGGGGCTTTTTAGAAACACGTTAGACTCCACCCCAGACGATCTGCATTTTAATAAGATCGTAGGTGATTTATACGTACATTAAAGTTTGAGAAGCAGTAGTTTAGGGCACCACTCCATTCCCATTGTGGTAATGATATGGTAATAAAAGGGACAGAAGTGCTTGTTTAGGTGTGGAAGCAACTGGGCCTATGGACATAGATGGCCAAGAGGTGATCAGAACACTCCCAGGATGGTACTTTGCTGAAACCTGGGTGAAATCAAAATGGGACAAGAGGAGAAATTGTTGTATTAAATCAATTGCTTTTTCCCAATAAGGCTGTGCTTATGGACTGAATGTGTCTCCCAAAATTCAAAGGTTAAAACCCTAATTCCTAATGCGATAATATTAGGAGATGGGGTCTTTGAGAGGTAATTTAGTCACGAGGGTGGAGCCCTCAGGAATGGGATGCGTGTCCTAAGAGAAGATATAACTAGCCCTCTCGACTCTGCCTTGTCAGGACACAATGAGTAGATGGCCATCTGTAAACCAGGAAGCAGCCAGGCTCTCACCAGATGCTGGATCTTGCTGCCACCTTGATCTTGGACTTCTGGCCTCCAGAACTGTGAGGAATAAATGTTTGTTATTTAAGCCACCCAGTGTTTGGTATTGTTACAGCAGCCCAAACTGACTAAGACAGGCTGGTTAGGTCAATGTAGTTAATAAACCTCATAGGTGTTTATCCACATTGCTTCTCCTCCTACCTTCTAGTTGACATGGGTTGTAGGAGAACATTGGACTGAAGGGATAGAGGCTCACTCTCTTGAGCTGGTCTGAGCTGGACTGGGGCTAGAGCCAGAAGCCTGTTGAGAATCCTCTCCCTGCCGTTACCAAGCCCCAAGAGAAGAGTAGAACAGGGAGTCCAGATAGTACAGGCTTACCAGTTGGCTCTGGAGTTTGTCATAGCCAAGTCCTGGATTCATAACCTGGATATGCTGCTTAGTGGCTTTGTGACCTCGGGCAAGTTATTTGATCTCTCTATGCTTCAGTCTACTAATTTGTAGAATGGGGATAATATGAGTACCTACTTCAATAAGTGGAGGTCCTTGGGAAGATGAACTGAGATAATGCCTATAAGGTAAAATGCCTAAGCATAGTGCTTGACAAAGGTAACAGCTGTTGCTGTAAATATAGTTCATGAGAGAGGAGATCTCTGTTGTCATTGCTGAAATTAGAGGGGATGGAGATTGGTAAGTGGCTTGAGGAAAAGCACCCTGGAAACAACTCGAGGGAATAAGAGAAGGAACTCCTTGGGGACATTTAAGATTGCCTGATAATCTCAAGAAATTCCCAGGCGTTCTCTACTGTCGCTCGCCAGCCCAGGTGGATGGAGAAAGTGGAGGTGCAATAGTAGGAGCGAGAGGAGTAGGGGATTCAAGTTGAAGACTTGAAAGCGTAGATTTGCTGTTCAAACCTTAAATCGTTTTAGAAGGAACTGGTGTTATTCAGTGGTCAGAAGCACACTCCTCAAACTTTATTTCTCTGGAGATAGTGACATGATTCTGCCTCAAATACTTAACTAATGAGATTCGCAGTTCAACACATTTTCATTTTTGGATGGGCATTTTTACATTTTCATTGCATTGAATAATCTTGAACAAATGGCCTTTTTGGTTTATGAAATCATGCATTTAAGGGTATTTGTGAAATGTATTCTCAGGGGTGTAAACAAAGTATCTGCAACTTAAGTCATGAGGACTTCCTTCATTCACTCATTTACTTGACAAATATTTACCAAGTGCCTACCTCTTAAAGGTGAGCTGCTGTAGGTGTAGTTGACAAGGTCCTTCCCTGAAAGATAGTGGGGAGAATATTGAAGTAACAGTAATAGAGGAGATAATGCTAAAACAAAGCTGCAGGTCAAGTTCTCAGAGAGTTCAGAGGACAGCTTCCTTCATGTGGGAGAGGGAGGAGAGAAAGTGTGGTTAAGAGGGAGCTTGAGGAGGAGGGAGCACCTGAGCTTAACTTTTGGGGAAAAGTTAGAATTGCACATACGGTGTTGGAAGGGAAGGATGAAGAGCATTGACAAAGGAGTGGAAGCTTGGGTTGTGTCTAAGAAAGCGTGGACTGGGGGCAGCCCTAGTAATAAGAAATAGTAGAAGATCAGATGCAGCCCCAAGAAGTTAGGGCCAGTATGTGACATGTCTATTCAAGTCTGAGCCTCCAGTACCAAGTACGGTTCCTTTCTTACTGGGTACCCAGTACGTATGTACTGAACAGATGAACGAATGAGATGTACTTTGGCTTCAGTTTATGGAAAGCCTCCAAGGCTGTTCTTTATAGGCAATGGGTAACCACTGAGTATTCAACATTCATTTATTCAACAAATATTTATTGAAGGTTTTAAAATAGGGAAAGAGCATGAACGGAACCATGTTGCAGGAAGATCAATATCCCTAGTTCATTTCCTTGCCCCAGAGCATAGATTTGTACAAAGAGTTTATCCAGCAAGTGTTCTCAGAACAGAATTAGTTCCAAGAAGACACTCAGACTGACCAAATTGTGGCCCCCGCCCAACACCTTTCTCCCATCTCCTTAACTGTAACTGTGGCTTTGCTGGGTTTGGCCTCAGTGCTAGCCAACCAGTGCAGGAGAACATGGGCCAATTGTGGAGGGAAGCGATATCGAGTTGGTTTCATGTTCTTCAAATTACTTGCTTGTTTGCGTCTTTCCCTAAAAATCTAATCTTTAGGGATCTGGAAGGTATTAGGAAAATGATTTTTTATACCACAAAGGGATCTAGAATATTCTCTATTTTTCAGGGGAAATGGTTGCTAGTGAAGCTTCCAAAAGACCATGGCTGATTTGACGGGCAGGCCGAGGGGCTTCCTGGACATTTTCCACATGAAGACTTGGGATGGATGAGCTGTCAGTGTAGTTCCTGGTATATGGCATTACAGCACTCTGGCCAGCCCCCCCAAGAGACCATGTGTTCATGTCGTTAACAAGGTAAGGAAACAAGCAGCTAATGTTCTGCACATTTTCATAATAGTTCTTTGTTTCCACTGGAAATTATCCATGGATCCTACTTTTTAATATTTCTCTTAGAGGAAAAACAATAGCCTCTTCTTTATAGTAGAGAAAGGAAGTCTCTTCAGTAAATGGTGTTGGGAAAACTGGACAGCCACATGCAAAAGAATGGAAGTAGACCATTGTCTTTTGCCGTACACAAAAATTAATGCAAAATGGATTAAAGACTTGAAGGTAAGATGTAAGGCCGTAAAACTCCTAGAAGAAAATATAGGAGTACACTCTTTGACGTCAGTCTTAGAAGCATCTTTTCAAATACCATGTCTAATCAGTCAAGGGAAACAAAAGAAAAAATAAACAAATGGGACATCATCAGACTAAAGAGCTTCTGGAAGGCAAAGGAAACTAGGAACAAAACAAAAATACAACCCACCAACTGGGAGAAAATATTTGCAAATCATATATCCGAAAAGGGGTTAATCTTCAAAATATATAAAGAACTCATACAACTCAACAACAACAAAAAACCCAATCAAAAAACGGGCAGAGGATATGAACAGACATTTTTCCAAAGAAGATATACAGATGGCCAACAGACACACGAAAAGATGTTCAACATCACTAATCATCAGGGAAATGCAAATCAAAACTACACTAGGATATCACGTTACACCTGTTAGAATGGCTATAATCACTAAGACAAAAAATAACAAATGTTGGAGAGGATGTGGAGAAAAGGGAACACTCATATTGCTGGTGAGAATGCAAACTGGTGTAGCCACTATGGAAAACAATATGGAGATTTCTCAAAAAATTAGAAATACCATATGATCCAGCTATCCCAATACTGGGTATTTATCCAAAGAACTTGAAATCAACAATTCAAAGAGATTTATGCAACCCTATGTGCACTGCAGCGTTAGTCACAATAGCCAAGACATGGAAGCAACCCAAATGCCCATCAACTGATGAATGGTTAAAGAAGGTGTGGTGTGTATATATACAGAGGAATACTACTTAGCCATAGAAAAGACAAAATCATCCCATTTGCAACAATGTGGTTGGACCTTGAGGGTATTATGTTAAGCGAAATAAGCCAGACAAAGGCAAACACCATATGATTTCACTCATATGTGGAAGATAAAGAAACACATGGACAAAGAGAACAGATTAGTGGTTACCAGAGGGGAAGGGGGTTGGGGGATGGGCACAAGGTCAAAGGATAAAGGGTAGAGGGGTAAAGGGAAAGAAAAATAAATGGTATTTAAAGTTTTTTAAAAATAGCCTTTTCTTGCTCTTATAAGAAAAATTTGTAAATAGATATTAACGTTATCAATCACTTCTGTCCAAGAAATGTTATTAAAGGGATCAAGCTACCTAGTCCGTTGATGCAGTCAGTGGGTCCAGTCCACAGAGGTTACCAGGGCCTCCCTACCTGAGCTCTCTCTCTGTCTTCAAGGGTCCCAAACCATTTGGACTTCTGGGGGAAGAAAAAGTGGTCTGAAAAGGGATGGATGATAACTATTATTTAATATTTTCTTGGATAAAAAATAAAAAAGACATGAAGGAAAATCCTTTTTGAATGCAATGCTGGTTTCTTGTGTGCTGAAATTTTTATCTTGCTAGTTTTATAAGAATCACTTAATTAACTGGAGTCTAGCAAAGAGAAGAGAATCCTTCCTGGCTTTGGCAAGGTCCTAAAACAGTGAGATATGCGCAAATAAAGAATGTGCTCATGATTAGAACCTTGGTATTCAAAAGGAAAAATTATGAAACCTAATTCATTCGATAGGCAATTTAACAACATGCCTTACATATGGTTAGTGCCTTGTAATTTCTAAAACTCTTTATCTTCTGCTTGCTCATTTGTTCCTTACAACAGCCTTATGAAGTAGACGTTGGTTATGCCCATTGTATAGAGGAGAAAGTGAAGGCCCAGGGAGGTTACAGTGGCAGTGCCATTATTTGAACCATGGCTGGTCTGACTCCAAGCCTATACTCTTTCCACTGATGCATGTGTGTAGTGTTACTTTTAACCATTTTAACTATCAAAATTAGTTTTTGACCCTGTTATTCTGGACTAATGAGAAAATTATCATTTTTTTGGAGTAGTATCATTTTCTTACCAAAATCCTTTAGGACCGATAAAGTCAAAGGAGTCACCAGGAGACAAGGAGAATGGAAAACCTTATTATAGCGCATTGGAGTAAATGCATGTTTAATGTTTGATGGAGAGTGAACTAAAGGGAGAGAAAAAATTAAATGGAAACATTTTGCCTAAAGGCTGATCAAAGGGAAAACATATGACTCATTGAAAGATGATGCGCTAAATGGAAATGAGATAAATAATGGAAAACTGTAAATGATTAATGATTGGTGGGTGTGTATTCTGACAAAACTTCTTTCTGAGGTGAAGCAATATGCCCAGCACTGAGAGGAAAGAGGGGAAAGGAGCACTAAATTTTAAGTATCTCCATAGGTTGAGTTTTCAAATCCCATAGGTGATCACTGAGGTTTTTCCTAGGTGTTTCTTTCTGTTGTCTTGGAACAGTAGCTCTGATTATGTGCAAATCCTTATTGGCTCTTTAATGGCTCCCTTTCCTGATTCAAGTCTTAAGATGGCGGCTTAGTTAGCTAGCACAATCTTTCACCTCTCATGGATGTAAATGGAACTCATGCAGAACACAGGGCAGCTGGCTCGCACTTTCGTGAGATTTTTTGCTCAACTGGCCACCTTAGGAATCCCTTGCTCTCCTTTTTCTTCACCTGTGGTCTGGCTGTACTCTGAGGCAGTGAGATGAAGTGGCCCCAGGGCCGGCAGTTGTCAGGCAGAGGAATGGCAGCTGGGCTGCAGGGCATAAGCTCACCGCATAATTCACTTCCCCTCTTGCTGTGGCCTGAACTTGCCACCCTCTCCTGGGCTTCCCTGCCCCGGCACATACAATTGCCACTATCAGGAAAAGCCCTATGCTTCCTACTTCACTGGGCTGGCTCCTGCTCCTTCTTCAAGAATGGACTCCTTTCACTTGATTGGGAAACCACAGGCTCAGGTGCTGCATCCGTGTGCTCCCGCAGCACCTAGTACCCACATGCCCCTCCTTGCTCTGTGGTGAAGTCGCCCATTCGCTCAGGTGTCTTCCCCAGTGGTCAGGGAAAAGCAGGAGCCTGTGGGCTGGGCCAGCACCTGTCTGCTGCTCAGTGCCCATGGGCTGAGCGACTCATTGAGTGACAGCTGCCTGGATTATTTCAGGCAGATTGTTGCCACTGTGATTATTATTTCTTTTGCGCAAGAACTTCTAGGCAGCAAAGCAGACAGGCACATTTTTAAGCAAATAGTTCTCTGGTTTTAATTCACAAAGTGTGAGAATATCCTATTTCATCATGTGATTGAGGAAATCTTATAAACTGTTGTTTTGTAAAAACCTTTGTTCAAAAACTTCTATTTCCTGTAACACTCTTAGCTTCTGACAGGGGGCAGCAGAGCCCATGAAAACAAAAGCCAGCTCCTTAACTGGTGGCTTGCAAACCTTTGGAGCCAGTCCCTAGACAATTTTCGGCAGAAAACAGCCCTTGATACCTGACAAACCTCACTGTGGAATAAAGACTTTAAGCTAAAGGTGGATTTTGTTAATTTAATATTCTTTGAAGGCACCACAAATGATTTACTGGGTTTTTTTTTAAGGAAAAATAATTTATTATTTTTAAAATGTAAATAATCATCTCCCTCATTTTATGACTGAGAAGGAAAAACTCACTCTTCCTCCTTTTGTCTCTTTTACTACTCACACAAAACACTTCATTTCTGACACTTCTGGTTGCCAAATGTATGGCGGTTTTCCCCCACCGAGCCATTCTCTGCAACACCAGCTGGATGTCCTATAATTCAATTCAATGCTGACACTATCCGCCTGGAGATAGCTTCAGATCCCCCAGGTTGAAGGCTCAGTCCCACAAGACTGTCCCCCAAGGCTTCACTTCAGATGCCAATCTCAAGTCCCAGGTTGTCGCCTGTTCTTCTGACTGAGTGGCTATAAATCAGGGGTCCCACAACCCCCTCCTTGGGTTCAATAATTTGCTAGAATGGCTCACACAACTCAGGGAAACACTTAATATTTACTGGTTTATTATAAAAGAACATGATAAAGGATACAGATGAACATTCAGATGGAAGAGATGCGTAGGGCAAGGTATGTGGGAAGGAGCGCGGAGCTTCCATGCCCTTTCCATGTGCACCACTCTCCTAGCACCTCCACGTGTCACCAACCTGGAAGTTCCCCAAACCCCATACATTTGGGACTTTTACAGAGGCTTCATCATGTGGGCATGATGGATCATTAACCCCATTTCCAGCCCCTCTCCCCTTCCTGGAGGATCGAGGAGGGGGCTGAAAGTTCCAAGCTTCTAATCATGGCTTGGTCTTTCTGGTGACCAGCCCCCAGCCAGAAGCCCACCAAGCATCACCTCATTAGAACAAAAGATGCTCCTATCACCCAGGACATTCCAAGAGATATACGAGTTCTGTGTCAGGGACAGAATCAAAGACCAAATATCAACAGAAAAGATGTTCCTAATGCTCTTATCGCTTAGGAAATTACAAGAGTTTTAGGATCTCTGTGCTAGGTACTGGGGTAGAGGCCAATATATACATCTATTATTTCACAATTGCAAAGTCTTAAAAAAGATGGGTGCTTATGTTTTGCCAGCAACTTGTAAAATGATGCTAGGGCATGAGATATTTCCAGATGGTATCATCAGAGTGTCAAGATTTGCAAATTATTAGCAGATCCTGGGTCTGTCCTCCCCATCCCCCTTGGGGAAAAAAAGACAAAGTAAATAAGAGAAAAAAATGAAAGCAATTGAGATAATAACTAAAGCAAATAGCTAGAGCCGAACTCGTGCCTCCCTGCCCATCATAGCATGAGTCCTTGGGGTCCAGTCTCATGCCCTACACAGCTTTCTAAGGCCAATGCCCAGTGTGGGGCCTAGTGTGTGGCAGGAAGGTGCCCAGCAAATGTGCATGGAATTGAACGAACACCTCTGGCCTGATCACCTACAAGTTCTCCAGGGGTGTTCCCGAGTTGTATATCACATCTACTTGTCCCATCGGTGGACACGGGTGAGGAACTTAGGCATAGACTGTCCCAGGTCTAACTTCAGGGACTCTGTTAATGCTCCATGGTTTAAAATCATGCAGAGGAGAGCAGGCAAAAGGTAAGGGGCAAGATTCCATGTGTTTGCCTGGTGGGTTTGCGCGGGTAAGAGACCCGCAGCTGGGCTGGATCTGTTTGGCAGAAATTTGGCCCTCAGCCCACAGGGTCAGCTTGAAACCAGGAATACAAAAGAAGTCGGCAGAGTGTCCTCAGGTGCTCTGATGTCCTCCTCCTCTCAGTCTAGAAATCCCAGGGTGGTTCAGTCTAATTCCCTCCTGTCCCTCTTCTAGCGTTGCTGCAGTCCCTTCCTTCCGTGAGGCTTCCCATCTTTTTGTGTTGGTGGTTAGACCTCTGTCCACATCTCTGTCTCCTAGGTTCTGTTTGTACTTTTCAGAGGTGGATTTTAAAACTGGGTTCTTGGCAGTTAATAAGAGTCTGACCATTTCTTTGAATAATAACTCGGAACCTCTTACGTTGACTTCATCTTTTTTTGTTGTTGTTTGTGTAGTAGCTTCCTCCCATTTGTAGAGAGAGCAATTCCCTTAAGGGACAGGACAGGTATTAAGAAACCTCACCTAGCAGATAAGTTAGATGAGGGACATCCTGGGCCTGTGGGTCATCTTGATTGTTAATGACAGACTGCCATAACGGAGATCATGAGGCATCCTGGCCATGGGAGTAGCAGAGAGCATTAGACTTTCATTAGAGGCAAACGTTTCCGCAGAAAGAGAAATGGGGGGAGACAGAGCCAAGGACATGGGGATGAGGAGAATAGTCTCCAAAGGGGGCAGAGCATTGTGAGGTGTCTGTCACTGGGCCAGGCTTTATATGCTCTTCATATGCTTTATTCAGTTGCCACAACAACCTTGGAAGTAGGTATCATTATGCCCATTTCTCAGGTGGGATGACTGAGTCACAAGGAAGTCAACTAATTCCCAGGACAACTTCACTGAAGACCTCCAAGGACACTATTCACACAGCAGTGTGATTCACATGAAGCCCAGTGTAAGCAAAATGCCCTGGAATCATGTACTATCACACAGCTATTAGGAGACAGAGCCCAGATTCACATGTAGCCTCTCTGGCTCCACAGCCCAGCTTCTTAGCACCACTTCACAGTGCGTCTTCTAAGACAACCTTTTCTGGAACCCACCGTTGCCCAGTCAGGCCCTGATTCATGTTTGTCTCCAATCTAACGAGAGAACGTCGCACAGGTTATAGCTGTAGGGAAGAAAAATGAACTCTGGACCTGGAGTCAGAGGCCAGGGTTTGAGTCCTGGATCTGCCCCTGACTTGTGTGACCTTGGCCTGTCACCTCACCTCTTCACACGGCCATTTGTTTGTCTGTAATGTGAAGAGAAGGGTGTGCTTCTCTCAGGCTTAGGGTAAGGACTCTGCAAGATTAGTAAATGTGAAAGTGCTTTGTGAGCTGTGAAGTTCTGAACAAACGTAAGGGTTAATACTAATCAAGGGAATGCATGGGGCCAGCAGGCAGCCATTTATTATTTGGGCTGATACGTATGTGGAGTGGTGACTTTTTATGTCTCATTTGCTTCTGTGAAAAATGTACAAGTGACAGTGTCTTGAGTGTGCAAACAGAGGATGGGGCCTTGTGTGTGCGGCGGGGGCTGTGGGGGCTGAGGGAGGAGGCCAGGAAATGAAAACCATGTGGCTCGGAGTTGGGCCTTGAAGCTTTCAGCTTCCCCACAAGGAAGGAGAAAAAAAGTGTGCTAGATGTTCTTGGGTGATAACGATGAGAAATACGAACCAAGCCGATGCTCCTTGGCTTCTTGTGTTTCTCTGGAGCAAATGTTTCTGTTCCTTAGGCCGCTTAACAGCAAAATCACCTTTCATTTGTCAAAATATGACAAAATTGGGCAGAATCGGAGGCTTAGGATGCGGTAAAATGGGCTATAAAATTTAAATGTCTTAAGTGAATTGGCCTCAGGCATTTTCTGGAGTTA
Organism: Equus caballus; assembly: GCF_041296265.1. Taxonomy (NCBI): domain Eukaryota; kingdom Metazoa; phylum Chordata; class Mammalia; order Perissodactyla; family Equidae; genus Equus; species Equus caballus. Next base: position 73,386,666 of record NC_091701.1, on the reverse strand, counting down.
CAAAGAAGAGGAATTGTGTGAATGTGGATCTTGCCTTTTGTTACTGTCCTCTACTGTGGTGGCCATAGTGCTCATATCTTCACTTCTAGCCTTTAAGGAGAAAGAGCAAAGAAAGTTCTTTTTAACCCTTCACCTTGTCTCTAACCCACCATTGTGAGAAGGATCCAGCTGGTTGTCGAGAAAGGCACATTCGAAAAGTTCCATCTGTGAGGATCTGTTGTCTGAGAGTTGTGAGGTGACCACATTTATCGGAGAGAATAAAGAACACAGGACGGATGCCTGTGAATCAGATGGAGCTGCTGGGCAGGACGGAAGTCAAAGGATTCTTGACCTCAGTTTGGAAAACTGAATTAGCCAGAAGGATGAGAACAAATGTGTGGGTGTATATGGGAGGGAGAGAGACAGACAGAGGGGCAGAGGTGGAGAGGCTGGGAGAGGAGGGCAATAGAGAAAGAGAATTTAATAGCACACAGGTGCTGTGGTCAGCTATGAGCAATAAGGAGCTCTGACATCAAAAGTGTGGAAGCAGAGCAGAGAAGTACCGATATTTGTCGTGAGAAGCTTTCTAAACCGATTAAAACCATGTATCCGATTGAAAGGCAGCTTCTCAAACACCTACTTTAACAGAGAGCTTTCATCCCAAGTGACTGAGATTAGCAACAAACCCCTCATAAAACCGAAGTAATGAGATGATCCCTGGTTATTAAGGAAAGGAACTGGAAAAAAGAGGGAAAGTGACTTTTCTCATAAAAACCGTCAGAGGTTTTACATTCAAATTTTTGAGGCAATTCATTGACTCTTAGGAGCTGGAACAACTTCAGAGATTCTTTCATCTGACCCCCTCCGATGAGTAAACTGAGACCCAGAGAGATTCAAAGTCTTGCCCAAGGCCCGCAGGGGACACAGGCTGAGCCAGTGGGAGCTCGGAGTCCTCTGCACCCTGGATAGAAAGATCAGGGAGGTTTCCTCCTGAGGCTGGCACTTAGGATGCAGGGGCAGTTGCTCTGGGATAAAAAGATGCTGCTTTTAATATTCCCTCATTTAAGAAGTTTGAATTTAACATCTGCTACAGAGAGAGGAAAATAAATTCCAACTGGCCTCCTTTTTCATTTTGTTTTATTTCTCATTTAAGAGTTGGGGTGGAAAGAGGGGCTGAAAGTTGAAAGACAGTAACGTGAGCCGTGAAAGCACTATGTGATCCACAATTAGAAAGCGAAATGCTTTACAGATGCCATGGAAAAAAAAGAAAGAAAGAAAGGAAGCAAAGAGAAAAAGGCAGTCTTGAACCAGTGTGCACCTCATTCCCTTCCACATCAACCAGGTAAGAGAAAGCAAATGCTAATAAGTAATAAGTATTTATTCACTTGGCACGAGTGACAGTAGAGTATACGTAACATATGTTCTGTATTCAGAAGGTTTCTGTACTTCTTTCTCCTAGGTCTGAGCTCATCAAAGTGGGTGTTCTTGTCCTGGAGGTTCTTTCTTCACAAGTCTAGAATCAGACTGGGAATTCCAAGCATAGAGACGGGCTGATATGCGACTAATTGCTGTCAAAGTATGAGGGCTTGAACTCGCCAACCTAGTCAAAGCAGGTGAGAGTTCATTCTGGAGTCTGTCCCTCTCTTTACACCGGGTACTCACTCCCTCTTCAGCCTGGCAGTAAACCCCCCTATAGTTAGCTGTCTTTCCCAATAGGCCATTATTATTTTTTTTTAATTAAGCCAGAACAAATCTAAGAGAAGCCTGGAAGTTCAGGATAGATGCTTTTTGATGATATTCTGAAGTTAGCATGAGTGAGATTTCCCAATTAGTACTGACTGTGGACAGGTATATTTTCCTTACTTTGATTATAAATGATAATGGTGGATTTTATTTTCCTAGAATATTGGTGATTTAAAGGGTCTCAATTAAAAATGTATTTGGCTGCTAGTAACAGAAAACCCAGTTTACAGAGGCTTAAACACATGAGTTTCAATTTCTTACTTAACAAGAAGTCTGGAAATAGGAATCTGATGGTGTTGGTCTGGTGGCTAAAGATGGTGGCCAGTGTTGTGGTAAATCTCTTGGCCTTGCCCCATGGTTGCAGTACATTGAATAGTAGCCAACATGCCCAAATATAGGGCAAAAAGAAGGAGGGCGGGGAGGAGGCCGGGTGTGTTCAACCCTTTTTATCAGGAAGGCTAAAGCTTTCTCAGACCACACTCCCAGCAGATTTCTGCTTATGCCTCGTTGGCCAGAAGTGGGTCACATGGCCACCTCCGCTTGCATAGGGAGATGGAAAAGTAAGGAAGGATTATCATGATTAGTTTAGACCAATTTTGATCCATGTGAGACTGGATACATTGCTTCTCTGAACCAAATCAGGGTTCTGTCAACAAGGCAGAAGGTGGAGGATAGTGGTAGGTTTTGAGTAATCACTAGCAGAGTGTGTTGTACAATAGAGTTCTAATTTAATACATTTACAAGTGTAATTTTTACTGTTAATAGCACACAAAGCGTATTTAAAATGCAGAGTTTTTGTTTTGTTTTGTTTTTAATGAGACGTATAGGTTTATTGGGAGTTATGTACAGGGAAGGTCCAGTGGCGGCCGGCTGGACAGCAATGTGCACCCGCTGCTGGCCCCTGAGAGAAGCTTGCTTAAGTGGGCAGAGGAACAAAGGCTGCATGCTTGCCAAGGGGAATCATTCCTGTATGACTTGCATTCCAAGGACCAGAAACCCCCGTCTACCCCACAGCCTCCTCAAGACCTTGAGGGTCTTTGTACCAATTATCCCACGAGAAAGCAGCTGGGGTGGCCAAGCCCAGGCCTGCTATCATCGTGAGTGTTGGCATGTACCCGGATAAGAAGCCTCAAGGACACATGGCCGTTAAAGGGGCATGCGGGCTAATGCCCCTGCACTCCACGCCCCATGTGCCCGAATGGCCCTTACAGTCTTATTGCGCCATTTTTCCGCAGCTTCCCTCGAGCCAGACACAGAGAGGAGCACTGTAGCGGGAGTCCACGACAGCAATAGAGAGCACAACATGAAAATAAAAGAAGCAGTAAAAAGACAAGGACACCAAAGAAAACATGTCGCCAGGTGGAGGGGAGGGATTGTATCCAAGCGGATGCTGGGTCGGTGGACTGGTTGTCAGTGGCCCGTACATGAGCACATGAGAAGGCCATTGCGGAGGAAATATTGTGGGCATAATCAGGGATATAAACAGCATTCTGCTTTGATCAGGGCACAGGTCCCCCCTTGGGCTGTGGTAAACATGTCCTAGGCCACATGTATTCTATTGTAACGCTACTTGTCTCATCCGGGAATTTCTTCATGTAGTAGAGTTATTGCATGTCAGGTATTATTCAGGGTTGCCATATGTTGGGCTAAGGCAGACACCTGCCATTCTACACCCATAGCCGCAGCCTGTGGAGAAAAGATGGCGACAGGGTAAAACCACCCTGCAGTATGTCAGACACGATGGCGTGCACGGACTGCCTCCCTCTTAGAAGGAAGCTGTTGAAGGCAAGACAGGATGCATGCAGGGATGTAGGGGCGCCCCCAGGTGCATCTGCTGGTCCAATTTTAGGGCAGACAGGGCCAGCTGTGGGCACCACAAGCCCACACCACCCCTGAGGAGAGGCATAGGCCCCCTTCATGGTGTTGTCTTGTTTTCCCAGCCACATACCAGTAGTAATGATAACTGTTTGATTACACATTGCTTTAGGTGTCCACCCCATATATTTTTTTTAAGACTTTTTTAAATCTCTTTTTTAAAAATTGGCACCTGAGCTAACATCTGTTGCCAATCTTTTTTTTTTCCTTCTTCTCCCCAAAGCCCCCAGTACATAGTTGTATATTCCAGTTGTGAGTGCCTCCAGTTGTGCTATATGGGATTCTGCCTCAGCATGGCCTGATGAGTGGTGACACGTCTGTGCCCAGGATCCAAACCGGCAAAACCCTGGGCCACCAAAGCAGAGTGCGCAAACCTAACCACTGGGCCACAGGGCCGGCTCCACCCCATATTTTTGGAAATACTTTTATTTGATGGTGCAGAGTTATTATGATGTTCAATGCACCAGGGAAGGGAACCTCTTAATTCTATTTGTACAGCAGTCAAACCTACACCATCAAAAATAGTCAACCATCCTACACCATCAAAAACAGAGTACCCCACCCTTGGAGTTATATTAATTTAAAAATGCAGAGATTTTTACTACATTATTTCCGCTTGCTTCTTTACCTCTGTCTCGATAGCTTTATAGTTTTCATGCAGTTTTCTTTGATATGGCCATTGGCATCTACTCTCTTTTTTTCATTTTTCTTGAGGAAGATTGGCCCTGAGCTAACATCCATTGCCAATCTTCCTCTTTTTGCTTGAGAAAAACTTGCCCTGAGCTAACATCTGTGTCAGTCTTCCTCTATTTTGTATGTGGGATGCCAGCACAGCATGACTTGGTGAGTGGAGTATAGGTCCATGCCTGGGATCCGAACTTGCAAACCCCAGGCTGCCAAAGCAGTGTGTGCCAACCCAACCACCACACCACTGGGCCAGCCCTGGCATCTATTTTCTTAAAAGAAGCATTGTTAAGACTAGCCCCAGCCGTTTGCCTCCAGGGCTCTGACATTAGCAGAATTACATTAGTTTCCTGGTACGTATATCTTCATGAACAGCTGGAAGTAATTTCCAACCTAAGCATTTCACATTTCATGGATGGGTGAACTTTACAATAACTTTTGAAGCGACTATTCTAAAGCTCATGCATCTTTGATTGGACACTTGACTAATCCCATCTATTTCACTGGTGCTGAAATATTTAAAAACTCTAAAAAGGTCCTTACCCGAGTTGTAAAAGAGATACAGGAAAGGCACACAGAAAAAGCTCACGTCCTCTCTGTTCCTCTCAGCATGTTCAGTCTATTCTCTGCCGACAGCCAAAGCCATCCTTCAGAGCAAAGCGTGGACTGTGTCCTGCTCCCGTTCTCAGTCCCCTGGGGGCTTCCAGTCATCCTCTGACAAAATCCAATTCCTAACTATGGCTTTCCAGGCCCTGTGTGACCTGGGCCCTGCCCGTCTCTCACATTTCCTACCCTCCTCTCTCAGCTGTGGCCACGCTGGCCTTCTTTTTTGTCCCTCAAATAAGCTGACCCTGTTTCCATCTCAGGCCTCTGCCTTCGCGGCTCTTTTGGCCGGGGGTTCTCTATTCCATGTGTTTGTGTGGCGTGCTCCTACCCTGATTCACGTCTCTGCTCGAATGTCACCTTCTCGGAGATCTCTTCTCTGACCACCTGTTTAAAGTACCCCCCACCCCGTCATCCTCTCCTCTAACCTGCTTTATTTTTCTAAAGGCCCTCATTATAAGCTGACATTATGTTATGTGTTTATTGTTGCCTTGTTTATTACTTGCTCCCTACTAGAATGTGAGCTTAACAAGGGTAGCAACTCGGTTTCGTTTACTTCTTTGTCCTCAGTGCCTAGAATGGTGTCTGGTCCCAGTAGGTAGGCAATAAATAAAAATTAATATTTGTTCGATGAATGAATGAAAGTTTAAAAAAACTGGTTCTATTATCATCTATTCAGAAGACTAATAAGTGGATCAGAGCTAGTTGGCAGTTGTTTTTTTCATGAGTACACTAGTATTTTGTTTAATTCATAAGGATAAAACTTAGTGAAAATGCTCAATTAAATGAAACTATTATTACATTGAAACGTGGTTCTTTCTTGAACCATTCATTCAATAAATATGTATTAAGTGCCTCTGCCTTAAGGAAGTGCCAATGATTTTTCACATTTAATGTGTTAGCTCTGTATTTCCCTATAGAGTAACTCTACATTAACTATTAATAAAACGGACCAGGAGAAAGGTTTCTAAGCATTCCCTAAGACTCAGTTTTTGGTCCTGTTTCATGAACATGTTTTACTGACAACATGAATGAAGCTATGGAAGTTCTTGGACCAATTTAGGAAATGATAGGGAAACACTTACCTCAGTGATGTTATAGAATCAGGATCCTAAACTGTCTTGACTAGCCTGAGGTAATGAGATATCTGCCAAAGAGAAAAAATCTGTTGATAAGAGGATATGCTCCAAGAGGGAAACTGAGGCTTAGTAGCAGCATATTGGGAAGAGATTTAGAATTACAGTCACTGTGACTCAGTGGTGTACCTTGGTCATCACTAAAATGAATACAAACTTAGATGGGCTAAGATAATAATATTACTATATTATTAATAGCTAATATAATGTATATTGTCAAATACAACACCAATCCGGACTTGGCAAGGAGATACTCATTATTAGGATGATTGCAAGGAGGGGAAAGAGACTATTGCAATAGGGAGAACACGTGGACCATAAGGTCTGCAAGCTTCTGAACAGTCATGCATGAGAGTTTCCCTTTATGGAGAGAGGGGAACAAAGACCTAGGGGAGGGGACTGGGAGGAAAGGGAGGCCTGACGGGGGCGGAAGAGGAGCGTGTTTCACCCTGAGGCTAGTCTCTGCTCCGGAGGGAGGGCTGTCTGCTGGCTCAGGCTGAGGTGGGCCAAAGGGCAGGGTCTGGAGGAAGGAGAGAGGCTTAACTAAAGTTTAGTTGGGAAGAGCAGTTCAGCTAATCATTTACGAGGCCAAGAAAGGGAATTTTGAGGGTCTGTGTTTGGCCTCGTAAACAAGGGGGGCATCCCTGAGTCTTATTGAAGCCCTGTGGGGAAAGGTGGTTCCTTTTTCCAGAACACAAAGAGGGGGAGCTTTCTGAACCTTCCTGGTTTCCCAGGATCACAGGGATCAGGAAAATTCAACATTTATATAATATATAAATTATGTAATGCATAATATACAAGTTATAATTATAATATATAGCTATTCTATATGAAATATATATTACGTACAACATGTATATATTATAGATACACACACACACATGTAATAGCTAGTGTAATATAATGTCAGCTGCCTCTTTACTGTCAGGGAGGTGAAAGTCAGCTTTACCTTCATCAGATACCCGGTGGCCCAGAAGGGCAAATACGGCTCTCGTGTCCCAATCTTATTTGGCTAGCAGGTGGGTTTAGAGTTTTGAATAGGAAAGCCTTAAGTCAGGGCTTAAGTCCAGCTCCCACCACTCCTGTCTTGACACTGCACCATAGCCACACGTTTACCTTTAGTTAGGGTCTGGTCCCTGGAAGTATCTGAATGTGCAACCCCTAATCAAGAGTAATGCGGGCTCACCCTTTGAAGAATATGGACAAACTGGATCATATTCAGGAAAAAACACACAGATGGCAAAGAAATGGAAACAATGGCACCATATGAGGAGTCTGGAGATTTAGTCTAGAGAAGGTGATGGGGGAGGGATGGGAGAGGCCATCATAACCGTCTCTAAATCCTAGAAGTGCCATCTTGTGGAAGAAGTGCACTTGTTCTGTTCGGTCCCCAGAGGGCAAAACTAGGACAAGTGGAGGAGGTTGCAGGGAAACAGCACGAGGAAGCGCTTTCTAACCGAGCTGCCTTCAGAGCGTAGGGCTCTCCTTGTCACGGTGGGTTTTGCTGCAAAGCTTCACGGTGGAGCTGATGGAGGGGAAGACTGTTGAATGGGCGTATTGGATTAAGTAGTTTTGACATTCCCCTCCTACTGTAAGACTCTGTGAAATAAAGTAAAACCTCATTATTTTGGCCTCCATTGATTTAGAATAAGTATAAATCCTGTTAGTGGGGTAGGATGAACTTTTCCTTTATAGCCTTTTATAACAGAATATAATTAATTATTATTATTTTATAATATTGAATAATTCTTTTCTAAAACATTTAGCAAAATGTTTTAACTACCTAAAATCAATGAATAAGGTAATAATTTATTGTTGATTATGGGCATAACAGTATTCTAAGAGTTTTGTGGAGCGATAACAGAATGTACAAGGAAGATTCATCCTCCAGGGGAAGACGTGATTATATGGGATCTAATAAACTCGTGGAGCAACAAGTGAGTCTGAAATTACGTTTATTTGGACCTTATATATTTACAAAATAAAGTGAAATTAGAAAATAACACTGTGCTGATTCAAAGGAAATCTCAGTAAGAGTAAGAGAGGGCCAGGTGAATAGAGTGTGGTTTATGACCAAAATATCAGGACACAAATCAAAGATTACTAACCAAGTATTTGAAATCAGACCATCTTAAAGAAGGCTTGTATTATCACTAAACAAACAAATTGAAAAGAGTCATCATGGAAAACTTCAAGTAGGAGAAAGGTCTTGAATTTGCCCTTGGATGTGTCTATGAGGAGAGCAACCCGGGCTGTGAGAGCGGCTTAGCGGTAGGAATGAGGAGGCTAGGGGTCAGGATGACGTGCAGATTGCCCGGCTGAGGGAGGATGTGTGCCAGGAGTGGAGGGGAAGAGGATTTGGGGATGGGCCCACTGGGATACTGAAAACCCGGCAGGATGTTTGCACTCAGGGCAGTAGGGAGCCAAAGAATGAAATAGGGTGAGAAATTTAAAAGAGCAGTTTGAGTTCCTTCACTAAACATTTCTTGAGCACAGACATGCACAAGATGCTGAGGATCGCGGTACCCTCAAGGATTTACAAACGAGTGGGTGAGAAGGGCAGGGAAAGAGCATTATGACTTCATGTGATGAGTCCTGGAGAGAGCACAGGGTGTGAACAGTGCAGAGGTGGGTGCGGGCGTCGGCCCACTCCAGGTCGGGGTTGGTGTAACGTCATGGAAGGCCTTCAGGTGAAGCAATATCTGAGCTGAGTTTTGAAAGACAGGCATGTGAGATGTGGGGGATAGGCTGCCAGCAAAGCCATCAGCGCTTGCAAAGTGACCTGAGGGCGTGGGAAGATGACAGGGGCTGGAGTACAGGACTCTGGAGGCGAGCTGAGGTGAGAGGTGGGCCGGGCCAGGTGAAGAAGGGACGTACATCACACCAATTGTAGAGAATTGGTATGTGCTGTTAGTTTTTTAGGGTAAATCAAGCTGCAGGGTGAATGAGATTGTGGAGGGACTGAGAGGAGAGAAGGCAAAGAGGGATGCCTGGGAACCCGGGGGTTTCCTTTTAGATTCAGATCATGCTCACCTAGTACTGAGCATCTGCTGTCAAAGCAAAACTCCAGGGGCTCTGCCAGGCGACACTGGGGGACCTAGCTTTAAGTCTTTGTACCAAGGCAACAAAATACTCATTTTCTTGAAGAGAAGTTTCCATGATTCATAGTTTTTTGTTTTTGTTTTTATTTTTACTACTTAGAATTGGTAATACTTCTATTTTAGGTTAAAATGCTTTCCGAGGATTGGTTAAATAAATTGTGGCATATCCTTACACTAAAATACCAGTCATTAAAAATGATGCCGTAGAAGAATATCTAATGACGTGGGGAATTGCTCGTGTTTCGCAGGTAAAAAAAAAAAAAAAAAGGCTCCTACAAAGCAATATTTATGATACTGTTTTTTTAAAAAAGAAAAACAAACCAGCAAAAAAGGTTAGTCATTCCTTCTTTCAGAGTATCATTTTCCTCTCAGTAAAATAAAGGTAATAAATAAAATAAAGGTAATACATCATGGGCTTTCTCCCCTCCATGAACAGCGATAGAATGGGATGAAACGTATGAAGCAGCTGTTTCAGGCCCTGGATTCGCTCCAGACAGTGCGGGACTGTGATCCCTGCAGAGCAGAGAAACACTAAGGGTGAGTCCCCACCTTCCCGCTGGCTTTCTGTCTGGGACATGTTCCTTTTTTTTTTTTTTAAAGATTGGTACCTGGGCTAACAACTGTTGCCAATCTTTTTTTTTTTTTCTACTTTATCTTCCCAAACCCCGCCTGTACACAGTTGCATATCCTACTTGCATGCCCTTCTAGTTGTGGGATGTGGGACGCCACCTCAATGTTACCTGACGAGCGGTGCCATGTCCACACCCAGGACCCGAACCCTGGGCCACTGCAGCGGAGTGCGTGAACTTAACCGCTCGGCCATGGAGCCGGCCCCATGGGACACGTTCTAGACTGTGGTGCACAGTCTAGACTGCGGCCGCTCTGTGGTTGAGAAGGTGACATCAGAGTCCAGAGGTGCTGAGGTGGAGAGACCTTGGGCAGCAGGATACTAAGGAAGAGGGAGCTGGGCAGGAGTGCCCTGGAGTCTGCACGAGAGTTCTCCTGGGGTTTTAAGCTGGTGCTGGATACTCACCCACAGGACAGACTCCACAGGGCCCAGTGGAGAGAGAGAGGTCTGGCAGTAAGGGTGGAGAAAAGAGATCGGACTGGAGGTAGGCAGTGCAGTGCATGGAGACACTGGGGTTCTAGCCAAGCCAGAGTGAAGAGAGCTCTCTGAACACCTGGGGTATTCAGTTAAGACCCAGAAATGCCATGCCATAGGAATAAGAACCACACTAGATTCAGGACAATACCAAAACAGTCCCACCCTACTGACACCTAAGATTAAATCTGATGTGACGGAGCAGATCTGGCAGTGATTTAACCACTTGCCAGAAACCACTCAACACCTCTAAAGGAAGATAACATATTCCAGATTCAAAAGGAGGAAGGGAGGGAGGAAGGTGTTAGATTAATGATGTCTAAGACCCTTCTAGTTATAAAATTCTGTGACCTAGAAAGAATATCTCGTTTTCCATTTGGCTTCCTGTGTATTCTCTCTTCTTCCTTCCCATTTTACAGATCTGGAAACTAAGCAAAGTTCAGTAATAAAATATTTAATTTATGTAGTATTATTTAATCTTTGAAAAATTCTGTTATATATGAGTAGGTTGTGTGATATGTAGATAGAAACATTTGAGTATTGTGTACTTAAAACTTTGCTAAATGTTAACAATTCTACAAAGAAACTCCACCTTGAAGGAGTTTATAATTCAGTCGGAAAAGAATGGAGATTCACAGATAAACTGGTGAATAAAAATGGTGAGCAGGGCCGGCCCCGTGGCCGAGTGGTTAAGTTCGCGGGCTCGGCGATGGCGGCCCAGGGTTTCGCTGGTTCGGATCCTGGGCTCGGACATGGCACCGCTCATCAAGCTATGCTGAGGCAGCGTCCCACACGCCACAACTAAAAGGACCCACAACTAAAAATATACAATTATGTACCAGGGGGCTTTGGGGAGAAAAAAGGAAAAAATAAAATCTTTAAAAAAAAATGATCAGCAATAAAAACAAAAACCAAACCATACCTTCCATCACCGCATAGAAACAAGACCAGAGAAGAACCCATGACCTTAACACATAAACAGATTTACTCCTGAGGTGACTTAGTCAACGGAGAAGGGGACACCTCTTCTACTACTACCACTGAGGGCCCCCCAGGCCTCCCAAAGCTTTGAGGTTCTGGGAAGGACGGCCGGCCATCCTGCAGGCTGACCCCCCCACCCTACGCGGATGGAGGGAGCTGGCCTGGCCTATAGGATGCTCAGTTTACCCCTCCTCCCTTCGCTGCTGTTCCTGCTCTCAACCTGCTGTCTCCTGGAAGAAGTCCTGCCTGCTGTCTGCCTCCTCCCAGCCTCACCCACTCACCCTCACTCGGGACACAGCCAGGTGTGGATGAGGGCTGCTGTGCCCTCCACTGCGAAGTGCTGAAGGATCTCAGGCTGTGGAGAGTCGTCGCCAATTTTTACCCTCATCAACTAACAGCAGGAAAATACTGGCAAGGTCTGCCCTTCCCAGGTCCTCTCCCTTCTCCCTTCCCCAAGGTTGTTACCTCAAGGTCAGGGCCTCCTTATTTATTCCTAGACTTGCTCAGAGGAGCAAAGATTAATTACTCATAGCTCATTCATTTATCTTGATTCCTAAAGTGGTAACCAAAATATTGTGGCCAGGTCTTGTTGACTTGTGCAAAATTATCTCGAATTTACTCTAAACAATATATCTGAAATGAAAACATGAGGACTCTAACTTTTTTCTACCAGACAAGATTATAATAGCTGAAATCTTTTTTTTAAAGATTTTATTTTTCCTTTTTCTCCCCAAATCCCCCCAGTACATCGTTGTATATTTTTAGTTGTGGGTCCTTCTGGTTGTGGTGTGTGAGACACCGCCCTAACATGGCCCGATGAGCAGTGCCATGTCCACACCCGGGATCCGAACTGGCGAAACCCTGGGCCGCCGAAGCAGAGCATGTGAACTTAACCACTTGGCCACAGGCTGGCCCCATTAGCTGAAATCTTAAAATACCCTCTCTATAAGATTATATGAGTTTTTTATTTGGATTATTTATTATAAATAATGTTTATTATATATATTTTTAAAGAATTCTTATAACTCAATAAAAATGTCAGCAGTGTATTGTAAAATGAGCAAAGGACTCAAACACAGTAGTGGCCCGCATGGTGAATAAGCAAACACAGAGACGCTTAACTAAAGAAGAACTGAAGAAATGCAGATTAAAACAATAAGATGACATTTCACCTACCAGACTGGTAAGGATTTAAATGTTGCTGAGACTATGAGGAAAGATAGTTTCATATACTATTGATAAAATTGTAAATTGGTAAAAACTTTCTAGAGGGCACTATATGTTCAATTAAAAAAATCTATATACCATTTATCCTAGGCATTCTATTTTTAAGAATTTCTAAGGAAATAATTAGACAAAAGGCACAAAGATGTAACCACAAGCATGTTCACTGTAATTGTATGTTAATAGTGAAAGATAGTACTAACTGAGCGTCAACACAAGATAAGGAGGCATATTTTAAAGACACAGTGCTCAGCTCACCCATTAGCTGTGAATTGTGATGATATTTTCCATAAAAGCTTTCCTGAGCATTAGATAATTGGGGCCAGAAAGGTCAGTGAGAAATGTCTCAACAGCTTTGCCATGGTGAGTTGACTGTGTAATAGGCACTTAATGGAAAGGCAACTTGCCAAAATAGATAGCTCTCTCCCATAGTGTCCTGGAGCCTACTATTTGTTTTTTAATAAAGCACATTTTCAACCCACTTAGAAATGGTAAATTTAGTACAAAGCTTTCAATTGTTTTGGTGGGGTGGAGGGCGGGGAAGAAACCCTAAATTGATTGGAAGAACACAGGAACTAGACTTTCAATTGAAACCAGATGTTCTCACTGTGGTTGTATTTTAATGGCTATCAGCAGTCAAACCCTAAAGCCCACGTCTTCAACATGGCGGGGATAATGTGAGTCATCCGGTAATCACTGGGCAAATTTTCTGGTTCCTTCAAGCACGAGAAACAGATAACGACCCCAGTAGCTTCAGTTTGCAGACAACTATGTGCTGGGCCCCATGCTTAAGCACGATATCCACCTTATCTCATTTATTTCTAGAAACCTTTGGGATCAAGTGTCTTCTCCATTAGATAAATGAAAAAGTTGAGACCATGAGAAATTAATGGCCTGCTTAAAGTGAGCAAGCAGGGACTCAGGCCCATGGCCGACTCCATAGCCTGGCTCTTACTCTTTATGTTGTTCAAGGAAGGAGAGACGGACAGGGAAGGAGAGATGGAGAAGAAAGGGTCGTAGCGGGGCTGATGGCCAACTGGTAAACACCAGTGTGGCCACAGTGATTTTCTAAATATCACAGTGTTTCCACACTAATTGGTGAGTAGCTGCTGCCCTCAGCCTCTTTCCACCCCCAGTGTTCTTCCACTGCCCTCCTTGGGCCTGCTGGCCCCAACCAGCCACTAAAGGGGTCACACCTGGTCCAGCGGACCCTCAGGAGTCCTTCCAGGGCCTTCTGTTTGGGCAGCATGGGGATTAAGTGTCTGCATGTGACCCCTGAGGAGAGGGACTCCCTAGTGGGTGTAGAGCAGAGGCAGAGTCAGGCAACTCTGTTTCATACATTCAAGGCTCCCCAGCACCTCAGGTCCGAGTCCCTCCCATGTTTGCTCTTCACTGCCACCCAGAGCCAGGTGCACGAGGTCTGGCCTGTCCCTACCATCTCTTCTTTCCTGGTGGCCTTCTCTCCACACATCCTGCTCGGCACTGTCAGCTCCAGGGCACAGCCTAACGTGACTGTGGCGTTCGGAATTTGGGGGAATTTCTTCAACTCTAAGATATCGCTGACTGTGAGGTTCATCATTTTATGTACCAGGAGGAAAGAAAAAACCTGCCAACTAAACTGTGACACCTGATAGTGCTGTGCCGTCATGAATCAGTCACACCGGCCTCTTGTGGCCCTGAAATTTCTTTCATCTATCCTGAAGGATTTGGCAATTTCTCCTGCCTCTGGCTGCCAGGATAGGCAATCCTGCCCATTTCTCCATAATAAAATGTAATGCAGATTCATCTCCCTGTGGGTACGGTTCTTGCTAAAAATATGTAACTGTGGTCATTCGTCCTAAGAGGAATATTTGCATCTTTAATACCAAATTCACATTCCACTGTTGTTTCCATTTTCTGCTGTAGTTTCCATTCAAGCTTTTCATGTCAATGTTGAATCATAATGTAATCATTCTGGAGACATTTTGAATGGTGATTAAAGCATGTAAACTATCAACAGTGCGTTGTAACTCAATTAAGGGGATGATAATTCGAGCAGCTAGGACCAAGTTCACGCAAGCACGGCCAGGGACAACTCTATCGTGATTACTGCCTGGCCAACAGTGATTGTAAGATGTATTCTGATTTCAAAGATTTTAAATTTGAAAATATGTGCATCTTAGAACTGATTAAAATGCACTTTATTTGAGGTAAATCAATTAAACTTTGCAGATGCAAAAACTGAGACTCAGAGCAGTTAAGCTCTTCAGGGTCACAGGCCTCATTACTGATGGAGCTGGAATTCAAGTCCAGGTCTGTCTGACTCCAAAACCCATGCTTCTTTCCATATAAGTTGATTATCTGAATGGGGAGAAAAGTAGGTCATATGAGACTATCGAGGATACTGCTGGTGTTTCGCCTTGTCCCCTCAGCAGCCTTTACCAGTTCTGTGTTCCTACCCACAGCTTCTAGGAGCTTCCCTCCTAAAAGCTTAAACCTGCAGCCTTCTTTGGAGAACTACCCTAGGGCTACTGAAGCGGCTTGATCGGGACACTTCTCAGGGGTGAAAGTACAGAGGCGTTTAACGCCTTCAGGGCAGCCACAAGGCAGTGACTGACTGATGCAGGAGTAGAAAGCCCAGCTCCCTTGCCTTGAGGCAGGACAGATTCTGTGGGGTAACCAACCTTCCAGAGTTTCCCTCAGGATCAGGCTGAGGCTGGGGCTTCACCAGCCTGGCTCTGGCTTCTTCCCTTCCCTATCCTGCTTCCCCACTTTCTTACTCCTTTCCTTGGAGCCTTCTTATCGCAATCACTTGCACACGAATCCTCATCTCAGAGTCAGCTTCTGGGAAATCTGGCCCAAGACAATGAAGAAATTAGTGAATAAGGCAGCATTATGAATGGATCCACAATGCTGATCGAATCTGCTAAGTGAGGCAAGCCCTCATCACTCTTCCAGTCTGTGAGCAAGTCCTGAGTCTCACTGTTACACTTCTGATCAAGTAAGTCTACTTGCATGTTCAAGTTCTAGGAGCGTTAGGGCTTGTTAAGTCCTGCCCCCTGTGGGTCCCAGGTGAGATCCCTTTGGACTCCTGCTCCTAATGATGACCTTTGCCACATTCAACATCAGCTCCTGGTCTGGAGGCTTTCTGTAACTGCCCCTAGGAATCCTGTTTTCATTCTTGTCACTATTCAGGCCCAAATCTAGATTATTCCAGCGGCTGTGTCCCTGGGCTTCACATTTGGCATCAGTAAAGTCTGGATTTTTCTTCTCTTTTCTTCTCATAAACATTATGATGGGAGTCACACAGTGCTGGAACAGGCAGAGCTCTGAAAGATCATCTGGCCGGCCAGACGGGGGAAGTGACTTGCTTAAGGTCAAAAAAAGAGCTGGGAAATGATGTCTAGAGACCACAGTTCTGTTTCTTGTACTGTCATGTCCCTAGTTCTGGAGTTAACGTATTTCTGAGTAAGACACAGAACAAATCTGGCTTCAAGGAGGAAAATTTCCTCCATTTTGTGTGATAAATTCAAATCCCATTTATATCTAAGAATACGAAGTTCTTCTCCCTTATGACACTCAAAGTCCTCAAGACCGTCACATGTATCTTTCCACGGAGAAACCTGATCCCTTCACCTCCTACCTGGGATGCCCTAGAAGCTTCCGTTTACTTCTTGGGGTGAGGACAGTAATGTCTCCCTCCCTCCCGCCTGTGTAGTGGGAGAGCTGCCTCAGAACTCCGTCTCTTTCCCAGCTCACTGTGTAGGGGCGATCACATGAGATCATTATGAGAAAGCACGTTCTTCTAATGTGTTACTTTCCCTTTGGTCCTTGCTTTCTGCTGGGTGACACTGGGCCTTTGTGAGTGCAGTTGGTAGACCAGTTTCCTAAACTTCAGTTGCTCATATGCCACCGTCATGATTTTCACCATATCTTCATACTACACATTCTGTTATCGACTTAACATTCATATTTAAATGAACTGACTAGGTAAATTTAAACATATTGTTTAAATTCCTAGGTAAGCCAATTTAAATTATTTTAAACAATAATATCTCTGAAAACCCAAGTTTGAGGTGATAGTTACATTTCTTCCTAATACATATTAAAGATAAACGTATAACTATTAAAATAGAAAAAGTTCTGCCTACAATCATCTCACTGACCCCCCAATAAGATGCATGCCACGCTTCAGGAAACGAATCTCTGTTGCATGTTAGCTTGCTAGGAACTCCTGGCAGTTCTCAGCTGGGTACAAGATGCAAGGTGCACCCTTCGAAAGACTAACATGGAACAGTGATTCTTCCTGGGATTCAGTGGACACATATTCATATGATGTCTGTCAACTGGAGTAGGCTGAAGGGATTGTGTGACACAATGTACAATGGCGTAGAGCTTACTATGGGTGGGATGTAAGAGGCATAAGGAAAAGTGCAAGCCAGTGCCTTCTGTTGCTTGGATGTGAGTCATAAGGTCACTGTCTTAAAAACGTATAATAGAGCATGGTTAGGCAGTAAAAGGGTCTGCTCAAATCGTAACACGGTGCTGAAGAGTGACAGTCTTAGCTGTGTCTGCTTTGACAGTCACAGTGACATTGTTACATTGTAGCATGATTGTACTGTAATTATTGCTAATTTGTTTAGTATCGTCTGAAGATGTCTTCCAAGTGTGACACTGGTATTCAAAGATGTCTGGCGGACCAAAAGGTTCATAACTGCTGACATAATGCTTTAGGCCAGTGACAATGCACACATCTGCTTAAAACAGAGGCCCTTAAGGGTAGTGTTATTGATGGAAATTTCTGGAAAACTTGCAGGCTGACAAGATATCAGTGTGAGAAAAAAATCTGCCTCAGTCATCGATAATCTCAGTCTGTAAGTCTTGTCTTTGAACACCATGGATAGGCAACTGGAGGAGCGTGGAGAAAACGACTCATTTTGCTGCTAAAGGAATTCCTGAATGCCTTTTCTGCCAGTTGCCCTAAACTGGCACTGAATTATTTGAGGGTAAATCTACTTTTTTCTGCCTAATTCCAGTTATGTACATGGTCTCTAACTTACTTACTTTCTTATTGAATTCATTTTGATGAGTTACATTTTTTATAGTCATTTATTCACTAAATCTGTTTTCAGGTTTATTGCCAAAAAGTTGTTCTTAGTACTCTTTTAGTTTTAAAACTCTTTGTTGTATTTATAGTAATGCTCCATCGTTGTTCCTAATATTGTCTATTTATGCTTTCTCCTTTTATTTCTTTACCAGTTTGCCACGGTTTTGCCTATTTCTTTTTTAAACCGGCACACTTATTGCGTGGCTAGTGATGGAAGTCCTTAAGATGAGCGGGATGCTGCAACAGCTTACCGTCTTCTGCCCATGCCTGAGTCTGCGGTATACAGTTCTGAGGCCACGCATTCGACCCAACGGGGTGGTAGGCCTTTGAGCCTCAGCACTCCAGTTATGCTTTCTCTTCCTGTTGGCGGGGTTCCTTCCACATCTGCCACAGGTCGACTTCTGAACGTGGTAGCCCTTAGAGCCACAGTGGCTGTGCAATGTGTGCACTGTATTGCGACGCTTTCCAAATGATGATGTTCCCTTCGTCATCTCGCTTCTGCAGCCGAGACCAAAGAGGCCGGAAGAGAAGTTGTCTATTTTTGTAAGTCTTCTGAAAGAGCGAAATTCTGGCTCTGTTGATTCTACCTTAGCCTCTTGATAAGCCATCGTCACACCGCATCCCTTGGCATGCACTGCAGCATTTGTATGTGAAAACTCCCCTAAGAACGCGAAGCTATTGCTCTGAATGAGTGAAAAGTCCCCTTATCTGGAAAAACTTTAAAAAATTTCCTGTGTGGGAGTATTTCCTAATTTTGTGTCCACTTCTCTAAACTCACTGTAACATTGCTCCTTCAGTTCTCTTCCTCTGGGCAGCACTTTCCCCAGTGACGGGTTTGTTCCCTCTCAGTTTTATTGCTGTTCAAACTCTGAAGCACGGTGAGAAAGTCCTGCTTCAAGGGCAATACGTGATTAGCTTGGTTCATTCTGGAAAGCCCAGGCTCAAGCTGAGCTCTGAAAGATGATTAGAATTTGCATATGGGGTGGGGGACAGTGGTATTCTGGGGAGGGTTTGAAGGTCATGTGTGTGGGCCACAGTGGGATGACCTCTCTACCCCTCAAAAAAAAAGCCTGGAGTTTCAAAGTAATCTCCTTCAACCAGCCTCATCTTGACCCTGGCTCTCTGGCTTTCTGTGCCCAGGGCTCAGACCATCTTTCAAAGTCTCAAATCTGCACTGCTTCCTCTTACCACAGGGCATTTGAATGTGCTCTTCCCTCTGCCTGAGACTCTCTTCCTTGTCCTTGCCACTTTTTCCGACTTTATTTCTATTCCCCTCTCAGATATCTGTTTAGCCTCTGTCCTTTCATCATGAATACTTTTCTGATTCCCACCAAAGAAGGTCAAATTCCCCTATTACAACCTATCAAGAGTACAATTTTAGATTAATCGTGAGATCCCGTAATTAGAGTTCCTCTCTCTCTCTGGAATGTAAAGTCCTTGAAGGCAAGAACTACGTCTGCTGTTTTTTCACCTTTGCCCAGTGCCTCAAAAGAATAGGCACTCAGGTAACAGTTGTTTAATTTTATGATTTGCTAATTAGTTAACACATAGCCGAACCATGTAGAGATCTACAAAGTCCATCTCTAGGGACAAAATGTCCAGACAAGAGCTACTTGACCCAAGCCTGCTCGGGATTTGAGAGGCCTAAGTTATTCCCATGTATTAAAAGAAATGAAGAAATGCAAAACAGACTGAGAAAAATTGTGCTGTTTTAAATGTTTACTTGAGGTAACTAACACTTTAACACGTACAACACATATAATATAATTGTGCTACTCACAAGACAATTTTAGGTTTATTAAATTATTCTTTCTTAGTGCATTCAGGCAGTGTGGCCTGGATTGGGTTCAAGCGTAGAGGCATACAATGCACATCTTTGTTTAACCCCGTTAGTGCGTCTCTTGGTTCTCCGAGCAGCCTCCTCCCCTCGAGGCCCTTTGTGAAAGTGATGCCCAAGCCACATCCCCTCCTGGCCACTCACACCTGGTGACAGGACTAGGCTTGACCAAGGATATTAACCCATCCAAAGAGGGAGCCAGGTAGAAGGAGATTTACTCAGCCTTGGAAAAAGGAGAGATAGGGAGACAAACTCTGGCAAGTTCTCTCCCGCACAGCATACACCCTGACCTGGGAACACACCTGTCTCACCTGTGTGGCAGGTCAAGCCCTAGAGATGAGTTGGAAGTGCCCAGCGATCATAGCTCCTGTGGCCCTGAGTTTCGAGTCACCAAATGACACATGATTATAATCAGATTTCCAGCGTTCATACGCTGTGATCCGGGTAATCCTCTATTAATGCCCCTGCTGAATTCCCATTTAGTGTCATTGGAATATTGCTGCATAAAATAGTCCCTTCTTCCAGCAATTCTGGAAATCTCTGAACTACAGACAATTTTTCAGTCACAAAGGTATATTAAGGGATTTAGTGCATATAAAAATTATTGTACAACACCTACTCCAAAAGTATGGGTGGATAGATTACACATGAACTATGAGAATTCCCGGGTTAACATGAATCTTTAATGGCTGTTCACTTTACTCACCTTTTATTCTTTTCCTTGTAGAGGAACGAGGAACCTTGAGATGTACCTGCCTTTGTGTTCAGCTTATATGTTGCGTGACTAGGAACAACGGTATTAAAGTTGAGTGTTCTTAGCCTCTTTTACCCACTAAATGGAATTCTGAGTCTGGAATCCCCACCTTGCCTTTTCCTCTGAGAGCTGAGGAAGATTTTGTCTTTGCTAGGTTGGTTTCTGGATTTTGTGATGTGGAATTGGGACAATGGTAGAAAACAGGACATAGAAGAGATGGGTTGGGGTATTTTCATAGAAAAAGGCCAAGATTTACTTACAAGAGAGAAGAAAGAGGGAGGATAAAAGGGGGAAAAGAAAGTAAAGTCCAGAACTATGAGGGCTTTGTCTTTTTTTAAGGAATTTTGTAGTTGAAGGTTGAAGGTCAAGGAGAGACAACATGGACTTGAGAAGCAGGTCTGTTCCGTGTGGAGGACACCGAAAGAGGTGGAGGTGAGAGAGAGGATTTTTTTTTAAACAGTGTTTTGTTTTGTATTAAAAATATACTTCCTTATTCTTGATGCTTTTCCAGAGAGATGATAGTCATGATTTTATTAGTGTTAGTTTGGTTGCTGGACTGTTGCTTTGAATGCCAAACTGCTCTGAGATTGGGCTTCTTGGGACGCCAGTTCTATTTGAGTTAGAATTAGATAGTGGAATATAGCGGTTATTTCCTCATTGGCTAGTCTTCCTTCTTTTCTCAGACTTTGGGTTTCCGTCCTGATTTGGTCAGATCATCATCTTCCAGGAAGTTGTCGGCCTGGAAGTAGCTTAGTGTCTTAGCCTGGGTCCTCCCAAAGCAGGTCCTGAGGCAAAGATTTGAGTTCAGGTAATTATTGGGACTGCGATCCCAGGGGACGTGAAACTGGAATAAGCAGCCACCACACGGTTGTGGACAGTTGAGGCTGGCACTGTTGTGGGTGGCTGGTGCTCGATCCCCTGGGACCTTCTGAGGAGCTTTATGACATGTGTCTTAAAACTGTCCTCCCAAGGAACCAAAGGGAAAGCGTTTGTCTATTGGTTCTGGTCTTCTCTTGGTCAAGCGTGGCCTCATATGCTTCAATTGTTCTGGGCTTTTGGCTTGAGCCTGCCTGAAAGTTGAGCAGTGCTAAAAGGTAAACTGAGGCATATTAAAAATTTTAAGTTTATCTGAGCAAAAATCGGTTAGAAGAGGGCAGCGCCAAACCAGACGTGGTTAGGAGCACTCTGCCAACAAGAGCTCAGGAAATAGATTTATAGAGAAGATGGGGAAGCAAACCAAGGAAGTTATTTGATTGGCTGTAGCTTAAAGCCTAGCTGGCTGTTTGTGATTGGTTGTCCTTCGGTTTTGATTTTGCAACCTTGAGCATTCACAGGCTTAAATTTTGGTTTGCTTGGTAGGCCGCCAGGGCGTTAGAGCCACCTCAGTCCAAAGGCCTGCTTGTTTAGTTAACTTAACAGAAGGTTCTCATGGACATCCTACTTCATGAGGTTAGAGAAGCCGCAGGGCATAAAGCAAAAGGCTCCTGGTGTGGAACAGAGACAAGGAGGCCTCGGGCTGCACTTGCCCAGAGCTGGTCGCAGTCTGCCTGGAACTGGGCATGTCAAACCGTGCAAGAACAGAGACTCCTTGGAAATGGCAGTGTGTCTGCCTGGACTGTGCATGTGAAGGAGCAGAGGGCGAGGAGAGCATTGAAGGAGACTGTGCAGCATTATGGGCTGAGCCAGAGAATACGGACTTCCTCCTGAGAGCAATGGAGAGCCAGTGAAAAGCTGATGCAGAAGAACGCCCCAATCAGATTTGTGTTTTAGAGAAAAACCTAATAACACCGGTCACGTTGCACAGGACGGCTTAACGGGGTGTGTGGCATGTGGGGTGGGGGGGTGGTGATGGCAATTGTGAGACCTGTTCAGAGCCGACAGGCGACCTAGGTGAGGTGCTGTGAGGATCTAAAATAACACCGCAGCCGGGGTCGAACAGGGAAAAGCTGGCCGTGAACTGGTTCAGTGAGGGGCTTGTGACCCAGGCTGAGGAGCAGTCTCATTCCCTTTGGATCACAAGCAGTAAGGATGTGACCCCAAAGCTAGTGGCTGTCTTGTTCTCCACCCTTTGGGGAGACGGTACCTGAGCTCTTTTTAAACATTTTGATTATTGTTGGGAAAGACAATCTTTCAATACCTAATAATTAATGTACACCATTGTTTTTGTTTAGTTTTTCTTCTGTAGCTGTGGGAATGAGACCAAGCCACATCAGATGCTGAGGGGTTCGGTGTGTGTGCGTGTGTGTGTGCGTGTGCCTGTGTGACTGTGTGTGAGAGACAGAGAGCAAGAGAGGGAGAGAATGACTTGATTCTGTGAGGTTCCCGCATCCGTCTACCCCGAGGCCGGCTCTAAACCCTACTTTCCATGGTTTGATGGTTTGTTTATATGAACATGTAATTTCCTCTTTTTGGCTTAAGCAGCTTGAGTTGAGTTTCTCATAATCAAGAGTCCCGACTAAAATAACATCTTTGTGCCTAAAGCTTATTTCTGCTTTAAGTCATTTCTTCAACATATATTCTTTTGAGAAAAAATAATAGGTCCAAAATTATCACCAATTTACACTATCTCCAGAAATGTAGAATAACTTATTTCACCATACTCTTGCAAGTACTGAGTGATGTAATTTTTTTAAACCTTTGTTAATTTTTTAGGTTAAAAAAATCCTGTTTAAAATTGCTTATTTGTAATTACTGGTGAGGTTGAAAAGATTCCAATTCTATTTGTTTTAGATCTTTTTTGTGTGAATTGTCTAGTTGTATCTTTTACCTATTATATTTACTGGGGTCCAAATGTTTTTGGTTTTTAAAACAATGTGTATGAATTCTCTCCAGCTAAAGCAGTCATGGTTATTTCAAATGTTTCCCCTAGCTTTGTTGCTGCGCTTCATTCTGTCTATTGTTCTTTTGGAGATAAAGAAATTGTAAAATGTTATGTAGGTAGGTTTGTGTTCTCTTTCACAGTTATTATTATTTAGCAGACAGTAAAGCAGATCTATTTTCTGCTCTTTTGCCTTTTTGTGTTGGCTACACATTTTTGCTTTTTTAAAGCAATGACTTTTAAGAGTAGAAATCCTCCATAGTTAATGCGGCAGTCATGGAGGGCCTGCCCAGAACTCCCTTGGAGAAGGAGCTCCCCTCTCAGCTGTGAGGGGCACGTGAGTGGCTCCTTTTGCAGCCCCTCAGGATCCGCCACAGCGGCCGTCCGAGCTGCAGCATCTCAGCTGAACCCACTCTCTGCCTAGGCAGCTCCCAGCCAGTGACCGAGCCTGGCAGCAGGACTAGGCCTGGCCATTCCTGCCAACACAACTGACAACCCTCCAGGAGCGATCTGTGTGCCAGAGCCCTGTTGGGTTGAGGGAAAGGTCCCCAGGGCTGCACTGCTGTCAGGGCAATTTCTCACCAATCTTCCTTCCCCTCTTCTTTCACTGGTGTCAGACCGACATTGCGTCTGAAGATTTTCCCTGCCTACCCCTGTTCCCTCTCCCCTCTACTTTTCAGAGGCATTATCTCTGGCACCTTTATCTTTGTTGTGACGTCTGCTTCCTAGAGGACACAAGTGAAAGTTATTATTAAACAATGAATTAGTTCGGAGAAGAACAACAGAGAAAAGAACAAATCAACTAAGTCCTACCATTTGAACACATCCTAGTGCACGTAAGTAGACGTAAAATAGTTGGGTAGGTGGCTGGATGGAGAGATGGGCCAGGGATGCATGTCCGTTCTGTTCTCTACATATCCTCACATCTAGGACAGTGTCTGGCATGTGGTGGGCACTGACATGCTTGTTCAATGAATGGACAGATTAAATAGTTTTCTAAAAATAGGATGGTACTATATTTTTTCCATTAAACAAAAACAATATTGAGTTTAATTTTACTTGAATTTATCAGAATGAAAAGCTTTAGTAAAACTTAAGGAATTTCTTTTCTTTTTTTTTTTTTGAGGAAAATTAGCCCTGAGCTAACATCTGTGCCCATCTTATTCTACTTTATCTGTGGGATGCCTGCCACAGCATGGCTTGATGAACGGTGTGTAGGTCTGCACCCAGGATCCAAACTGGTGAACCCCGGGCTGCCAAAGAAGAGCGCATGAACTTAACCACTACACCACTGGGCCAGCCCCTAAGGAATTTCTGAACTGCAGAAAAGATTTATCACCATGAAAGGTCATGGTTTCTAGTAGGATCACTCTAAGACATAAAAGTTTAAAAAATATTACTTAATGAATTTTGACATTTTCAATCATTTCCCTAGCCATGGAGAGCAGTGGGAGGTGAGCTCCTTCTTGAAGGGAGGTCGGAGCAGGACCTCCCTGGCTACCACATTAACTACATAAGATTTCTATTTTTAGATGTCATTGCTTTGAAAAACCAGAAATTTGGGGCTGGCCCCGTGGCCGAGTGGTTAAGTTCGCACACTCCGCTGCTGGCAGCCCAGTGTTTCGTTGGTTCGAATCCTGGGCTCCGACATGGCACTGCTCATCAACCACGCTGAGGCAGCGTCCCACATGCCACAACTAGAAGGCCCCACAACGGAGAATATACAACTATGCACTGGGGGGCTTTGGGAAGAAAAAGGAAAAAAATAAAATCTTAAAAAAAAGAATTATACCTCAATTAAAAAAAAAAAATTTGTAGCCAACATAAGGCAAAAGATGTTTGAATCTTGTGATCATCCCTCAAAAAATTCCCTGAGATTTAAAAAATGGAAGTGTGTTAAACCTCTAAATTTGTTTGTGATAAGTTGACATCCTTACAATATTCATTTTTAAATCGAAAAACACAAGATGTTTCTGCATTTAGGCAAATCTCTGTATCTCTTCGACTTGGATTTGTATTTAAAAAAAGTATACCATGCAAATTTTACATAAAAATATTCCTACTGCTAGCTATTTTATAGTTTGTGAGACGGTAAATACCATTTACAAGCAATTATATGATAATTTAAGACAACAGAGCCTGTTACCCGCATAAAGGACCCAGGGTGTGAGGACCACGGAAGACTGAGGGAGGTAAACAGCAGTTGTAGCAATGTGTCCTGGTCAGATGGAGTCCTGTCACCCACCCTGGGCAGCGTGTTCCCAGCTGATCCCCAGACCCTGGGCCTCATTTTTGATCAGCTAGTCTTCTCCTTGTTGGCAGGAGCATTCTTGCCACCAAAGAAGCTAAATGCTAGATTTTACTTTCCAGCCTCTCTTACAATGAGAACCTGCACATTGACTCAAACTGGCCTTTAAAACCTGCTGAGTATCTAGGAAAGATTTTTTTTCTCTGATAAAAGAGAGACAAGCAGGAAGAAAGCCCACCCCCTCACTTTCTTCCTGTCTTTGAACATTGATGTGTGAGAATGCAACGCTTGGAGCTGTGGCAGTCATCTTGCAACCATGAGGGGAAAACCAGGAGACTCACAAAAGCCATCCCAGAGACCTGATGTCATCGTGCCATCGTGTATATCAACTCTAGAATTGCCTATGGAAATACTGGAATGTTATCATTTGTGTGTCTCGTCACATGCAGCCAAAAGCATTTTAACTGATATACTGTCTGGATCTGCCTTTGCCTCCCTCAGCTCTGTGTCATACAAACCTTTTCTAGTTCCCAATCCTTCCACTTAGAATGTCTGGGTGGTCTAATTAATACCTCCAGATCTCTCCATTTCTAGCTGTCTGCCCTCACATACACTCCTCCTCCTACGTATAACCTCCCTGTTGCACTAGGAGCCAGCTCCATCTGCTCCCGTGGAGAGCCTGTTTTCTACCCTTGCTCTATACCCTTCCTGACCATTTGTCAAGAGCTTAAAAACAACCCCAATTTTACACATCATGGCTATTGCACACATATATTGTTTTTGTCTGCTCATCATTTCCTTCCTGCTCCTCCTGGGAGCAGTGTCTTGATTTCCCAGGAGGGGCTGCCTCTCCTTTACTCTCAGTTCCCATCATGTGAATTGAGTAGATCTCATTCATTGTGTTCCGGGTCTGGCTGCTCTTCCATCCTCCTAACCATCATTGGTTCATGCATGAGCAGTGACACAATTTGAGCTAATGAGCTCCAATCCTGGGACCTTTATTTTAACTAAATGGAGATAAACTTATTCTTTCTGCTAAGATTGCTAGTGTCAGACTGATGCAAAGCTGGAGCTTCTGGGGCCTGTAAAAAGTTGGGCTAAGAAGTCAAAAGAGAAAAATATCAAGCAGGAGATAGAGAGAGAAGAAACAGGCCTGGTGACACTGGATGAGCTCCTGGATTTTTCTATCAAGTGACCCAATGATTTTCCTTTTTTGCTTAGACCAGTTTGAGTTTGGTTCTTGTCACTTGGACTTGCAACCAAGGAAGTGCTGATCACTGGAGTACCTGTAAATTAAAAGTACAGGCTCAATGACCTTTGGGTGTTGGCAGCCTATTACCCTCAACTCATAATCCTAGGACCTTGGCACCATCCCCTCCCTAACCTCAGTGCCCCTCAGCTATTTCTCCTAGTGTCTCACAGACACATGCATCCTTCAGTTCCAGTCACTGGGGATGTCTCCTGCCCATAAGTCACTTGAGAGAGGGCCTCACCATTGTCTGAGCTGCCAGGGCCCTCCATGAGGGCCAACCACCCTACTGTATATTTTAAGTTTAGATTCCACTACAAACACAAAACAGCTGTCATGATGAGACGTTAAAGTGGGTTCAGTGTGTAGCCACATTGAAATCCCTTAGAGCCACAAGAAGAAAAAGTTTGTAATTTATTATCAAAAAGGTGCATTGCATGGAAATCAAATTTTAAACAATGAGATTTTTAAAGATATTGACTCCATGAACAAAAAAAACAGCATTCAGAATCAGTGAGGAAACCCACAGTAGTTGTGTGGTAAGCATTTTTGAGGATTCATGGAAACTTGCTAAAATGAACATATGTTTAAGCATCTTTAAAAAAAACTGTACAAAATGCTAAAAGTAAAACTTCATTATTGCCTTAAAAGCCAAGAATATCAAGCATATGTAAAGACCTACTACCTGGGGCTGGATTTTGTCCACAGTTTTAGTAAACAATTCAAAGTGACTCTGCATCTATTGTTAGATTAATGGTTTTTACTGAGGGCAACTGTCTAGATTAACATCAACTCAACTCATGGTTTCTTCATTTTAGGAACATAAATCCTCAGGAAATCTGTCAGTATAAAAGAAATACCTCAGAAGCCAATCTCTTCTGTTCTTTAAAAAAGTGCTTGATGACTGGTCCTTAATTTGTCAGAAGAAATAACTGTAGCAGTGGAAGTTACCCCACAGATTTTTCGTGACATTCCAACAAAATTAAGGCTTTTGACTTAACGCAAGATGGCACCCTGTGCAACCACAGTCTGAGCAAACCTGAGTTCCAATTTCAGTTCAAGGACGGTGTCAAGATGGCTGCGTAGGCAGACTCTGAACTCACCTCCCACAGACACAATGAATTTACAACTACTCTTGGAACAATCACCCCTAAGAGAGAACTGAAAACTGGATAAAAAGAACCCTGACAACAAGGGACAGTGCTGACTGAGGTGGAAGAGGCAGAAATTCCTTTCTGGAGAGAAAAAAAGCCATCTTTGAGCTGAAACACTTCATGGCCAGCCAGGAGTAATCCTCAGGTATGCAGCCTCCTCTGTAGGAGTGGGGGACCTGGGCTGGGGAGTGTTAACACAATGAGTGGCTTTTGGACTCAGCACAACTGTGATGAGTGTCATAATATCTGGCTTTGCTGGCTATTAACTACAACAGGGAATATCCCCAGAAAAGCCATCAGACATAAGGGGGGGACAAAAGGCTGCTCTTAAAGGGCCCATGTACAAATCTCCCCATTTTGGAAAGCCACCTAAAATCAATAGAAAGAAAGATGCACAGTCCTTTGGTGAAAACAGACTCATGTGATAGGCTCAGAGTGCATCTCAGTGAGAGGTGAGACCTCTCCAGGGACTGAGACATTGGCAGCTGTCAACATTGTGACCTAGTGCATGTGTGCTGACACAGACTCTGGCAGACACCATTGGAGTTCTTCCCCTGGCCTGTTAGCCCAGGGGTCTGCCACACCCACTAGAGCAGTGATTTAATCAAGTTCAGCCAGGGCAGGCAGCCTGCCCTAGGGACTGGCGCCAACCAACAACAAGCCCTCATGCTACTTGTGGGCCTGCATAGGTGGGATGCCTGGAAACTCTGGAATTGGGCAAGTGGGTCCACCTCGTGTGTGAGGGGTGGAACCATGTTGGTGGAGTGTGTGGGACCTCTGCAGTGGGGTGACTGGGTCCACTTCAGTGGGTCTGGGCACGTGCAGAGGGCAGGACTGTGTTAACGGAGTGTGTGGCCCTGCAGGTGATGGGACCTGACAGCTGCAGCAGGCCAGTGCTTCTCAAATAGCCACATTGGGGCTGGACCCATGGCTGAGTGGTTAAGTTCACGTGCTCCACTTTGGTGGCCCAGGGTTTCACCAGTTTGGATCCTGGGCACAGACCTAGCACTGTTCATCAATCCAGTCTAAGGCAGCATCCCATATACCACAACCAGATGGACCTACAACCAGAATATACAGTTATGTACTGTGAGGCTTTGGGGAGAAGAAGAAGAAGAAAAAAGAAGATTGGCAACAGATCTTAGCTCAGGTGCCCATCTTTAAAAAAAAAAAGAAAACCAGCCACATAGGGGATTGACCCCATCTTCCAAAGCCTGAAACAATCGAGTGCTTCCATGCCTGGACCCACTCAGCTGCAGTCCTGAGAAAGCTGACAATATCCTTGTAGGCCAGAGGCCTACAGCAATTATAAGCCCCCGAGCCTAGCAACCAGCCACACTGGGGGCCTACTCACTTAACAGAAAAACTGCAACAGGAGTGTGCTATTAGACATTGCAGCCAACTGTGCTGGGGCATTCCACACCTGACAAAGTGATTGAAGGGATCACACAGCCACACACAGTGGAGTGTTACAACCAGCTGGCCAAGTGGACAGCCTAACCTCCTCAGACACCTGCAGCAACAGCAACCCTGCCATGACAGAAGGACACATGTAGCCCATACGGGGGACACCCCTGGAAAATTTGGAACTGGTGATAAGAGGGAAGAACACTGCAGGGCCTCATAAAGCATCTCTTATATAAGGCCACCTCTCCAAGATTGGGAGACAAAGCTGACCTACCTGATACATAGATATAGCACAGAGAAAGAGGCAAAATGAGGAGGCAAAGGAATGCATTCCAAGTAAGGGAACAGGACAAAACCTCAGAAAAGAACTAAACAAAGCAGAAATAAACAATCTACCTGACAAAGAGTACAAACAAATAGTCATAAGGATGCTCACTGATCTTAGGAGAAGGATATGTGAATACGGTGAGAACTCCAAAGAATTGGAAAATATAAAAAGGAACCAATCAGAAATGGAGAATAAAATACTGGAAATTAAAAATTCACTCAATTTTTGAGTCCCTCAATTGAGAGACTCAATAGCAGAGTAGATGATACAGAAGAATGAATTAGAGAGCTGGATGAAAGGCTAGAGGAAGTCACACAAGCTGAACCGATAAAAAAAGAATTAAAAAGAACAAGGACAATCAAAGGGACCTCTGAGACAACATCAAGTACACTAACATCATGTTATAGGTGTCCCAGGAGTAGAGACAAAGGGGCAGAGAATCTTTTTGAAGAAGTAATAGCCGAAATCTTGCCTAACCTAAGGAAGGAAGCAGACACCCAGGTACAGGAAGCATAGAGAGCACCAAACAAGATAAACCCAAAGAGGCCCACACGAAGACACATTATAATTAAAATGTCAACGATTAAAGATAAAGAGAGAATAATCCTAAAAACTGCAAGAGAAGGGCAACAAGTTACATACAAAGGAAACTCCATAAGGCTATCAGCTGAATTCTCAGCAGAAACCTTACCAGCTAGAAGGGAGCAGCAAGATATATTTAAAGTGCTGAAAGGAAAAACCTACAGCCAAGAATACTCTACCTGGCAAGGTTATCATTCAGATTAGAAGGAGAGATAAAGTATTTCCCAGACAAACAAAAACTAAAGGAGTTTATCACCGAGAAACCAGCTTTACAAGAAATGCTAAAGGGACTTATTTAAGTGGAAGAGAGACCACAAATAGGAATAAGAAAATCATCAAAACAAAACAAAAATAGGCAATAATATCACTGGGAAAGACAAATATACAATAAAGGTAGCAGATCAACCACCTATGAAGCTAATATGAACATCAAAAAACAAAAGTACTAAAGTTATCTATTTCCATGACAAGAGGGTAATGGATACACATTCACAAAAAAGAGGTTAGATACGATATCAAAAACATAAAATGTGGGAGGAGGGGAGTAACGGAGCAAGCTTTTAGAAACAGGTCAAACTGAAGAGATCATCAACTTAATATAGATTGCTATATATTTAGGTTATTATATATTAACTTCATGATAATCACAAATCAGAAACCTATAACAAACATACAAAAATTAAGAGAAAGGAATCCAAACATAATACTAAAGAAAGCCATCAAACCACAAGGGAAGAGAGCAAGAGAAGAATAAAGGAACAGAGAAGAAGTACTAAAACACTCAGAAAAGAGTAATAAAATGGCAATAGGTACATTCTTGTCAATAGGTACTTTAAATGTCAATGGACTAAATGCTCCAATCAAAAGGCATGGGGGGCCGATTGGATAAAAAAACAAGACCCATATGTATGCTGCATACAAGAGACACCCTTCAGACCTAGACACTCACAAACTGAAAGTGAAGGGACAGAAAAAGATACTCCATGCAAATGGCAAAGAAAAGAAATCTGGGGTAGCAATACTTATATCAGACAAAATAAACTTTAAAACAAAAACTATAACAAGAGACAGAGAAGGGCACTACATGTTGATAAAGGGAACAATCCAATAAGAGGATATAACACTTGTAAATATCTATGCACCCAACATAGGAACACTGAAATATATAAAGCAATTATTAACAGACTTAAAGGAGAAATAGACATCAACACAATAATAGTAGGGGACTCTAACACTCCACTTACATCGATGGGTAGATCGTCCAAACAGAAGATTGATGAGGAAACATTGGCCTCAAATGACACATTAGACTATTTGGACTTAGAGATATATACAGAATTTCCATCCCAAAACTGCACAGAATACACATTCTTTTCAAATGCACATGGAACATTCTCCAGGATTGATCATATATTAGGCCACAAGACAATTTTAGGGGGCCAGCCTGGTGGCATAGTGGTTATGTTCGGTGTGCTCCACTTCAGCAGCCCAGGTTCATGGGTTTGGATCCTGAGCATGGACCTATGCCACTTATCAAGCCATGTTGTGGAAGTGTCCCACATACAAAATAAAGGAAGATAGGCACAGATATTAGCTCAGGGCCACTCTTCCTCAAGCAGAAAAGAGGAAGATTGACAACAGATGTTATCTCAGGGTCAATCTTCCTCACCAAAAAACAAAAATAAAAAAAATTTCAGTTCAAAAATGAGTTTGACCACCCCATCCAAGCATCTTCTGCAAAAATGGCTTTCCAGGGACTACTTGGACGGACTCTTTCTTGTCCTGATCTATTTCCATTGGACTTTAAAATTGTAGTTTAAAATTGCAAGGAAAAAGAGATGGTGGGTGGGTGCGTGGGAGCATTTGCAGTTTCAAAAAATGTTATCACCCAATACCAATATGTAGACTTTTGTCAAACAAATTGTAAAATAAATTTATGACCCTTATGAAATGATTGAAAATTTTAACAACTACCGAATATTTGATTACATTCAAGAATTACTGTTGATTTTTTAAGGTATGATAATGGTATTGTGCTTATGTTCAGAAAAGAGAGTCACTCCCTTTTAGGAGCCATACTGAAATGTTTGGGCACAGAAAGATAGAATGTCTGGGATTGCTTCAGAATAATAAGGGGAGATGTAGTGGATGGGGCTATGGAAGAAATACAATTATCCATGAGTTGATCATTGTTGAACCCAGGTGATGGGTAAGTGGGAGTGCACTTTGCTATTCTATTTGTTTAAAATTCATTACAATGAAATGTTAAAAATATTGTTTATGTCTTTTGGCAGCATTTAGGATAAGTTTCACCAAAGTATTATTTTTTAAGGAGTTGGAATATTGGACTGAGTTTCTTTTTTCCAGCTTGTTCTCCATTCTTAGCTGTTAGTTTTCCTCAGGGCCTCCTTCCTTTTCGTTCCTTTCCTGTTCCCTTTATTATCTCATTTACTGATGTGGCTTTCATTTTCAACCATATGCTGACAAATCTCAAATCTGAATCTCCTCCTTTATATCCAGCTCTGTCTACATATTTCTCGGCTTGAATGTCCCACAGGCGCCTGAATTAACTGAGCTCATCATCTCCATTCCCCAAACGTGTCCCTTTTCCTGAATCACTCTCTCAGTGATGCCGAGAATCATGAGTGTTTCTCTATTTGGCTCATGCCTGTTATTCTGGTTTTTACAATTAGGAATTGACTGTCTGATTGTCTAGTTATCCATTTCATGAATGAATTGCGTGTTTACTGATTGCCTGTCACTGGGCGTTCTATTATCCTGGAATTATATGTCTCATGACCTAGCACAGTGCTTGGTATAGAAGTAACTGTCAAAGAGCTCTTCTTGACAGATCCTTCTTTTTTTATTTAATGAAATATTTCAAGCCTTCGAGAAAAAAAGAGATGGAAGAATAATAAATAATGATCTGTGTACCCACCACTCAGCTCAAGAAGTAAAATTTTAGAGATAAAATTCAAGTCTCTGTATACCCTCCATGATCCCATCTCTCTCCCTCCTTTCCCAATTGCCCTCAATTTGATATTTATCATTCCAATGAAAAATTTATATTTTTAATACTATGGGGTATTCTTTTGAATATTTCAAACTTCATATATGATATATATGATGTATATTGTTATAGCTTTGTTGGCATAGTGTTACAGTTGGGGATTTATCCACGTTGATGCATGAGACTAGTTTGTTCGTTATCACTGTTGTACAGTATTTAATTGTTGTTTATTTATCCATTGTCTTGCTGATGAACATTTAGGTGGTACTCATTTTTTCACTATTATAAACATGCTACAATGAGTGTTTCTCCTCTTCACTTGTGAGAGTGAAATTGCTGGGTGGCTTTTCTAGATATTACCAAATGAGAAGTGTTTGTAATCCCAGGTGCAAGTAAGATAGTTCCTGTTGCTTCACATTCTTGCCAACATTTGGCATGCTCAGACTTTTAGATTATTTGCTCATCTGATGAGTGACTCTTTGGGGTTTTAAATTGCATTTCTCTGATGATTATTGAGATCAAGCATCGTTTTTATGTGTTTACTGGCCATTCAAGGTTTCCCTTTTTGTGTGTGTGAGGAAGATTCACCCTGAGCTAACATCCACTGCCAATCTTCCTCTTTTTTTGCTTGAGGAAGACTAGCCCTGAACTAACATCTGTGCCAATCTTCCTCTATTTTGTATGTGGCTCACCACCACAGCGTGGCTGACAAGTAGGTCGGTCCCCCCACCGGATCTGAACCTGTGAAGCTGGGCCGCCAGCTCGGAGCATGCAGAACTTTAACCACTAGGCCATGGGGCCACCCACCATGGATTCCTCTTTTGTAAATTATCTGTTTATGGGTTTTTAATTGAGAGAAAATATATATAACAAAATTTTACCATTCAAACCATTTTTAAGTGTATAATTCAGTGGGATTAAGTACATTTGCACTGTTGTGCAACCTATATATTTTATTAATTTTCTGTTTTAGTGTGTTGAAACTGTTACCCACTGTAAGAACTTTATTTTATACTGTCGTCCAATATGTTCACATGCAGACACACATACAGATGCATAACTGAAACAAAATTTCACAAAGTAATACTTATCTTTAATACGTGGTATGTGCTCAGATATTTTCTATTCTAATCTATTTTGTACTGTTTTGTTTTGTTTTTTTGTTTTTCTTTTTAAAGATTGACCCTGAGCTACCATCTATTGCTAATCTTCTTTTTTTCCTTCTTCTCCCCAAAGCCACCCAGTACATAGTCGTATATGCTAGTTGTAGGTCCTTCTAGTTGCACTCTATTTTGTATTGTTAACTAGTAGTCCACAACCCACGAAACTGATTTCAGGACTCACTCATGGGTCAACTACAGTTTTAGAAACAATATTTTATTGGATATTTCCTTATTTTTATATTTTATTTTGGATACTAAGCTTTTATTAGTTGCATGCTTTGTAAATATCTTTACTAGTGTAGTTTGTCTTTTAACATTGTTCATATTTTGATGTACTGAAATTTTCTATTTTAATGTAGTTAGCTATTTTACTTTTTGCTCTACGTTTTGGGCTTTTTTTGTGTCTTGTTTAAGAAATCCTTCCTTTTTTCATAGTCTTAAAAATATTCTCCTATATTGTTCTCTAATTTGCTGTAAATCTTTGATTTTCTACTTAGATATTTAATCAACCTGGAATTGATTATTGTGTATGGTGTGAGGTAAGAATATGACTTCAGCTTTTTACCATTCAACAACCAATTATTCCAGCATCTTTATTGAATAGCTAATCTTTACCCCACAGATCTGCAGTGCCACCTCTGTCAAACATCATGTTCCACATATGAGTGAATCTGTTTTGGGGTCCCTACTTTATTCTGTTGATAAATTTATCTATTTCCTTACTAATACTATATTGCCTTAGTTACTATCATTTTATAATCAATCTTGATGTCTGTTAGGTATATCTCTCTGCCTTCTCATGCTTCTTTGTAATTGTCTTGGCTATTCTTAGCTTTTTGTTCTTTTACAAAAATTTTGGAATCAAGTTGTCAAGTTTCGTGAAAAAACATGTTGGTATTTTGATTGGAATTACAACGAATTAATAAATCAATTTGGGAATAGTGAAATGTTTAAAACATTGACTTTTCTCATCCACTAAGATGGTATACCTTTCTGTTGAGATCTTCTTTAATGTATTTCAATAACCCTTTATAATTTTGTCCAAATAGATTTTGCACAAATTTTGTTAGATTTATTTATAAGTACCTTCTAGTTTGAGTTGCTATAGTGAATGGCACCTTTTATTTTAAAATTATGCTTTCTAATTTTTCATTAATGGTGTATAACATGAGTTGAAAACTATGGCCTGTGGGCCAAATCCAGCTTTCTACCTCCTTTTGTAGAGAAGAATGTAGCCACATCCACTCTTTACATATTGTCTACAGCTGCCTTTATACTACAATGTCAGATTTGATTACTTAGGATAGAAACCATATAGCCTTCAAAATGTAAAATATTCAGGGGCCAGCCCCGTGGCGGAGTGGTTAAGTTCACATGCTCTGCTGCAGGCGGCCCAGTGCTTCGTCGGTTCGAATCCTGGGCACGGACATGGCACTGCTCATCAAGCCACGCTGAGGCTGTGTTCCACATGCCACAACTAGAAGGACCCACAACTAAGAATATACAACTATGTACCGGAGGGGGGGCGCCTTTGGGGAGAAAAAGGAAAAAACTAAAATCTTAAAAAAAGAAAAGTAAAATATTCACTATTTGGTTCTTCATAGAGAAAATCTGCTGACCCCTGATGTACAGGAACACAATTGAGTTTTGTCTATCTTATATCCAGTAACCTAGCTGAACTCTCTTATTAGTTCTAATGACTTATATGTTAATTCTTAGATTGTTTACGTAAAGGACCATATTACCTATGATTAACGATAGTTTTTTTCCCCTTTATCTTGGTTCTTTTGATAATGTTGAATAGAAGCAGTAATAGCTGCCCTCCTAGTTTAGTTCCTGACTAAAGAAAATGCTTCAAATCTATTACCATTAAGTAATACTTCTGCTTCGAAGTTTTGCTAAATACCAAAAATCACATTAAGGAAATTGTCTTCTACTTTTTTCTTTAAGAGCTGTTTTTAACATCAATGGGTGCTGAGTTTATCAAATACTTTTTCTACATCTATTGAGCACCTGTTGACCATGTGCTTTTCTTTAGATTCTTTGGCCATTGTATATTATAGTATGGAGAATCATTAGAACAAAGAAAGTTTATTTATATTTTTCTCCTTGTTTGCTAATTTCCTTTTTCTTCCATTCTTTGACAATGAGACTTCAATTCTGTTCAACCAAAGAAAGTTATCATATTAAAAAGAACCTCTTGGCAATAACTATAGTGGATGCTTCTAGCCTATCTGAACTGAGATTAGCTAAGTGGTGTCAATTCACATTCCACCACAGGAAATTCTGCAAATGGTTTCCTAGAACCAGAGGTGAGAGAGGGAAGGGAGTGGGAGGAAGCACACTGCTTGGCCCCCATCCCCCGGGCCCATGCCATGGATGTGAACTCGCTGGAGAGAGGCATGGTATCTGCATCTCTGCATGGAACACGGCGCAGTGTTGGTACAGTGTGGCCTGAAGAGGACTCAATGGCACATGGCACATCGAAGGTTTTATAGGTTTGGGAGCACTGAAGACTGTGTTATGGGAGGACATTTTCTCTCTGAGCTTCAGCAGAACAATTGCAAAGCCTAGGGGGCTGGCAGAAGATTGTAGAAGCTCGGCAGACTCGGTGGATTCCCCGTGAAACACTGAGAGAGAGTAGCAGCACCTAGCGTGTGTTGATTTATCCCTGAACACTTGTGAGACACCCTTGTGACTTCCCAGAGTCACTTTGGGTCTGGAGTGGAGGAAAGGAGCACTTAGCCAGGAATATAGTTGGGTTTAAATGCTAATGTAACCATAGGCTGTTGGGGCTTGAGGAACTGGGGCTCTACAACCCTACCTGCAACATTCTGAGTGCTTGTTTACTTGGATGAAGTAAACCTTTCGCTTGTCAATAAGAGCTATTGTAGATCTTCCTTAAGGCTCCTAAAGACTTGCCAGTGAGCTACTTGGTGGATTTGATATTTGCCAGCATATTTTTCACTGTGGGCCAAGCACTGGTAATTACACAGCAGAGAAATAGTAAATGTAAAACACGCAAGTGCATTTTGAGAATCTTTGGCCTTCTTCTTGGTGGCTGCATCCAACCACCAAAGTGTCAGACACTAAATCTTAATTCTTTCCTGTTTCTACAAAAATTGAGGGTACTTTCCTATGGGTTCTACCATCACTGGTGGACAGCTATGCGTTCTCAGGCGGGATGGGAAAACCCAGCTGTATCATTTTGTCTCTGAATGTTAACTGATTTTCAGGTATTCAATGAAACCATGGCTAGACTTGGCCAAGCACTTTTCCCCCTGAGTTTTCTCAAATATGCACATTTGAAGAAATGTATTGCATGTGTTCCTTATTCACTTACGGCTAAAGGTTCCAGGTCTTGCATTGCAGGAGTTCGACACTATCCAAGGAGCTTATTGAACTAGTTTTGAAACTGCTCTTCTACAAAAACAGGAAGTCCCAATGTACCAGATGTCAAGTAAATTTGAACTTGAGAGGAGCTGGATTAGGTTCAAAACTTTTGAATTCACAAATTTGAGCTGGTTCTAAATCAGGACATTGATGAGTCCCCTAGTTTCTGGTTATTTTTCCTTTTTATGCTTGTGTGTGTGTGTGTGTGTGTGTGTGTGTGTGTTTATACAATGCCCACTTTGTATGGACTTTACAGTCCAGTGATGAGAAGAAGAAATTTCTCTATTTTGATCACATTGGACTTGAGGAGGGAAGAAAAACAATCCTGACGCTACGGACTTGGAAATTCAGAATGCATATTTAGTCCTCTATGAGCAGTGTGACTTTGGTCCTGTTCTTTGTCACTTGTTAAGGCCACTGAAATGGGGGACATTTACATTTAGCGATTCATTTTAAAGATATAGTTCACAGATAACTTAGCCTATCATTGAAAAGAACACCGTGCAGAGACAATTAAAAAGTGTGTATGGTGTGTGTGTTATAGACTGATCCTATCTTTTGTTTGGTTGGGGGTCAGGAGGGAGACTTGGAAATGTTCCAGGGCCGGAAAACATAGCAAAAAACTAACATGACCGCTATGCTCTGTATTTCTTTAGTGGATAATGAAACTGTAGAAGATAATTTAGACAAAGAAGTTTTGGAGTGTGAAGGCATTAGCTTCTTAACAATGTCCTACATGTTAGAAGAGGTAATTTTAGTTCAGTTAATAAAAATTTAACTGAGGGAGTATTATGTGACCAGGCACTGAGTGTTTTTAGGATACAAAGGTGAATTTGAACTGGGCCCTGCCCTTAAGGAGCTCACAGTTGAGTGAGAGACAATCAAGTGATTGATATTTAAGTGTTATGTCCTGTAGCAGGAGCATATATCAGGTACAGATATTGTATAAAGTGGGGCAGGATTAACTGCGTCTGGGCTGGTGAGGGAGGATGGTGAGGGAGCATGCAGCACCTGGCACTGTGCCTGGCACATAGGAGAGGCTCAATAAAGGTTAGTTCCCTTCTCCTCTTTCTTTAGATGTAACGGATTAACCTTTACGTGTAGAAATTATGATGCCACTGTGCAAACATCAAGGGGATATGGAGTTAGAATTCTTTCCTTGTGGAGTGGTAAGTTAGTACTGATTCCTTTGTGCTTAAAATTTTTTTATTCTTCTGGGAACTAGTGACCATTATTTACAAAAGTGCTTACCAATGCAATGGGCAAGCTAGGAGCAAAGAACAGACCCACAAATCAATACTCCACTACAACTTGATGTTAGTGTACCAGCCACATTTGCAGAAGGTCTTCTGTCTTTGTTTCATTTCAGCAGCAATGGAAAAAAGCAATACTCATTACACTTTCCCCAAGCACCCCCAGAGTGTAGGTGGGTAAAGACTTGCCCCTATGGCTTGGGAGTGTGTAGGCTTGGAGTGGGGAGGGAGATAGTGTGGCATAGTCCACTGTAAATACAGAATGTTTGAAGTCTCAGGTTTATGTAAAAGATGTATGCAAATGCCACCATCCAAACTATCACATATCTATTTGTTTATGAAAATATTGCTTCAAGAGACTTACCAAGTTAAATGATTTAACTCCCTGAATGACCAAGTACAATGAAGGCTCCAGGAAGAAGAGCTTTGTTTATCCTCTGATTTTCTGAGTCCTTCATACACCATTTTGAATAATTTGGTCTTAAAGACAGAAATACAATAATAATAATATATAAATATCACAGATTGTGTGACCAGTGAATGAACTGATATCGTGGCTCCATTACTACATTCCTCATTTCCCCTGTGTTCTATCTTTTGAAGCCTTCTGGCCACTTATTCTAGTTCAAGATGAGACACAGAATCTGGGCTCACGTCAGCAGCATAGTCATTAAGGTTGTTACCGCACGATATTGGGGTTCACTTGCCTGATGCGCATAAAGAAGCCAATTAACAATGGCATCAGCCTTTGGGAAAAGAGATCAGCTTTATTCTGCAAGATCAATCTGCAGGGAGGACAAGGGGCGTGTGCCCTCAGATCTGTCTCCCCAGTTCAGGATTTGGGGTGAAATTTAAGAGGTTAGGGAGAAAAGGCTGGCGTGCGGAAATGCTGGTGGGACCCGTTTTGATCGGTGGGCTTCAAGCATTTACGGTAAGGTTGAAACATTCATGACAGGGTGGGGAAGGAATTTTAACACCAGATCTTCCTGAATGAGGGACCCCTCGCTTCTGATAAGAGTCCGATTTTCCGGAGAAATGTTCTGATCTCCTTAGCCCCTATGGCTGGGCCCCGGTTCTGTTTTGTGATAGCTGTAAGACACCCTTTGGCCTCCTGCAGCTCAACACTTCAGTCAAAGGCCACAACAGCTTCAAAACAGGAGACTCTGTGCTGAGTTAGTGAGGGAACCTCATTCAGATTCTACCCTCATTCAGCAGTCATTTCCATAGCTCTGCTTGTGGGTTTCTTCTGGGCCAGGAAGGTGTCTGCTTTGTTTACCAACAGGGGATCAAGCCACCAGTGTAATGTGGGAATCTGTGATTGGGTTGCGCTGGATTCTTCAGGAGGCAGTGTCTAAGGTGGAGACTTGCATACTGAATTATTGGAGCCTGCCTTTGGGAACACCACCTGTGGGCAGGGCAGAGGGAGAACTCACTCTGCAGTGCACCTGCAGCATGGGCCTCAGCTGGTCCCAAGGGGCGCTCTGGAGCCAAGGTGCCCTGCATGGAAGCAAGGGGGTCTGGCCTTTGTACCCTTGCCCTCACTGGACATGAATAGCCCCCAGGGAGGGGTTGTAAGCTTGGGCGAGGCAGTTACTTTTGGCTGAGGGCAATTCCTGGGGTAGAGGGAAGACTCAACTTCAGGCGGTCGGCAGGCGACACTCCCAGCAGCGGGGGCATAAGGGCTTTGGTCCTGAAGGTGACAACTGGGTGGCACACCAGGGCATCCACTACAGTGATAAATATTCATATGTTCATATGTTATATATATGTAGGCATATATGTATACATATACATATACACACAGAGATATACAGATATATACAAACGTTGATATGTGTATTTATGAAATTTTAAAAAGCGTAAATCAAGTAAATAAAACCACCACAGTGAAATGTGCTGTAGTAACCTGGGCAGATTTATTAAAATCATAGGCTATGATCACTGTAGCGCAGTGGTTCTCAGGATTGCCCCTTAGGGACTATTTTTGAAATCTAAGGGGGCATATTTGTTTGTCGCAAAGAGTGGCATGTTCCAAGAATTTATTGGGTGGAGATCAGAGATGCCAGGTGTCTTGCAATATGAACTTTCAAATGTCTCATTGGATATTTATGTAGGTAAAAAAATCTGTTTGTAATTATCTTAGCCTAGAGCTTAACCCATTCTACATATAAACACAATGTTTTGTTTCATTTTGTTTATACAGTTTCAATATTCATGACTTTCCTTATTCTAGGAATGCAACTATGTTGTGTATCAGTCAGGATCTAGTCAGGAAAACAAACCCCAGAAATAATTTAACACGGGGAATTGCTTAACCAGGTGTTGGCGAGCCAGAGCAGCTATAAGGGAGGCAGTACCACCATAGGGCCAGGCACAAAGGGAAAGGTTAGGGTTATCGGAGCTACAAGCCCAGAAGAGAGGCCCCTTTTCTGGTGAGTCACATCTTCATTCCAGAAGAGTCTGAATCATTTTTAAGTTCCTTTAAAAAATTATAGTAGCTTTCTGTTAACTGTTATTATAGAACATAGAAGAGCTAAGAGGTACCACAGAAAATCCAGAACATGATGTCTGTCTCCATAGTCCTCCCTGTGCCCACTGGGAAGCAGAAAACCAATTTCCTCTTGGTAATTGGAACCAATCACCCCAGCCAGGATAGTAACCCCTTCTTTGCCTGATTTTTCCCATAGCTTGTAGGAGCCCAAAGTGGCCAGGTACCAGTCTCAACTTCTAATTTGCTGGATCCATACTTGTGATCTTTGGTGGAAATATTCCTCTCTTGGGAAGTTAAGACCTCCAAACCAGCAGAGTTCAAAGTTATAGGCACTGAAAACAGAAATTGTGTGAGTGGATTATTGAGTGTAATGATGAGAGGAATCACTTCCACTACCCCCACTCCCTTGATTTTTGGACCTGTGTATTTTGGGAGAAACAGTGCCATATATTGGCTGCTGACTCAAAGCATACGCTGCATCCTATAAGAAGGAACTTCAGTCTTTTACTGTGTTATTTCCCAACTGGCATCAGAACTCAGTAGGTTATTCCATCATACTTGCAGGTCAGCTGCTTCTGGCTGTTGCTGTATATGGCTGTTGATGTATGAGATAAGACTGGTAAATTCCATTTGCAGAGTCCATTGCTGCATTTCTTTTGCTATGAAATGAGTTCCTTGGAAAGAAGTAGTGTAGAATGTAATAGCCTAACAGTGAATAAGGGATAATGAGTTCATGGATGGTAGTACTATCAGAAACATTCTGGGCAGAGAAAGCAAAGCCATATCCATAATGTGTGTCTACTCCAGTGAAGATAAATAGCTGTCCCCTCCATGATGGAAGGGCTCCAGTATAATCAATCTGTTACCAGGTGACTGGCTAGTCCCTCCTGGAAATGGTGCCATATTGGAACTCAACGGGTGATCTCTGATGTTGGCAGCTATAAGCCTTCGTATGGGGAAGCCAGTGTTCTTTAGCCCGTGCACAGCCTTTATTGCTGACTCCACGGCTGATTTGTGCAAACACTGTAGTAGGTGGAGAAAGAGACCAACTCTACCAAGTGTGTCGTGTCCCTGTTTATTGAAAGCCCTCTCTGAGTGGATGCCCTTTGGTGAGCATTCATAGGGATCACAAATATCCTCACACTTGGTGCCCACTCTGGAAAGTGCATCCATATAGCTTTTCCCTAGACCTCCTTGTCATCAGTCTCCCAATCCTTTTCTTTTCAAGTTTCTAACCATTCAGGAAAACCATCAGCCATTGCCCTTGAAAGAGTATAGATGTATACCTCTGGCCATCTCTCAGTCCAGACAAAGTAGACACGTAATACACTGCTGGAAATTCCTTGCACTGAGAGAATTTCCTTTCAGCACTATCGTCAGGGTCATTCCTCATGGGAGTTGTAATGCTAGAACAGACCACCTCCAGCTTGTGCCAGTACATTGAGGAGAACTGTACGTAAATCAGTTAACCGGTTGAAGAATAGGAGGAAATACACCGGGAGTCAGTATCAAAGGAATCGGAGTCACCTGCTAAGACAACGTGTGCTCTCTGGACCTGCTCAAGCTCGGTCTCTTACATA
Source organism: Equus caballus (assembly GCF_041296265.1). Lineage (NCBI taxonomy): Eukaryota > Metazoa > Chordata > Mammalia > Perissodactyla > Equidae > Equus > Equus caballus. Next base: position 73,343,885 of record NC_091701.1, on the reverse strand, counting down.
CTATTTCCGTTTGATGAGGGATTGCTCTTGTGTGTGCTTAATCTTATGGGTTGATGGGTCAGACAACAGCCAGTTCATAGTGCGAGCTGAGGTTGTGTATTTACTTGATGTCTCATGGCAAGTCATTCAAATTCAGTAGCAAGCTAGGTACAGTTTCTCAAAGGGAGTATTTTGTCTGCAGAAGAGGGCATGGCTTCGCTCTAAAACTAAGGAAGTCTGTATTGTGGCTCTTCCATCAGAGTTTGCCAGAGGCTCTATACGATATCCCTATTTGCCACAGACACCTCAAGTATCATTGGGTTCCTCTGGATCATAAAGTCCTGCTGCAGACTTCTTTTTCTCTTATTCCTGATAAAAAATGCCAGCCTATGGGCTACTAGGTAGATGGGGCAGAGCACCACACTGGTATATATTGCTTCTAAAATCCAAAGTCCCAACAAGTATCCTGTCTCATTTCTAGGGGCAGGTGGTGGAAAGGGCAACAATCTCTCTTTCCCTCGGAGGACTCCCTTGATGTCTTCCAGGTCACTGGACCTCCAGAAACTTCACTAAGGTGATGAATTTTCTCAGGGTTTATATCCCACCCTCTGGTTTGCTTGTGTCTTATTAAGGCATCTGAAGTATTTGTTACTTCTTGTTTATTAGGTCCAATCAGCTTGATGTCTTTAATATAGTGATAAAGATCTCTGCAGACTAGATCATGGCAGAGAGCAGAAGAGTTTATATCCTGTAGACAAGACTGTAAAGGTACACTGCTGGCCTTGCCATAGAAAAGAAACCACTTTTGGTGCAAATTGAAATAGATAAAAATGCATTTGCCCTATCAGTTGATACACCACTATCTCTATACCTGGTATACACCAGGTTTTAAGGCTGTGTTGATTTGCTGCAGTAAAGATAGCACATACAGAACTGCAGTTGCAGCTGGCATTGCCATCTGGTTTGTTGACAACAACTCCTAGTTACTGTCTAAGATGCCTCTGCCTCTGCACAGGCCGGACAGGTGATTTAAGTGGGAAGAAGTGATAGTTTCACCACTTCTGCCTCATCCACCTCTTCCGTGGTGCTACTAATTTCTATATCTCTCCAGGGATGTGGTATTGCTTTTGGCTTTCTATCCTGGTGGCAAGAGGAATTTCCAGAGCCTTCCACTTGGCCCTTCCTACCACAATAGCCTTCACTCTGTGGGTCAGAGAAGTAAAGTGGTGACTCTGCCAGTTATTGAGTATGTCCATTCTAATTATCTACTCAAGAACTGAGGCAATAATCACAGGATGGGTCTGCAAACCTACTGGATCCATGGTCATTTATCCTTGGGAGAAAACTCCATTTATCACCTGACTACCACAAGTCTCCACTTTGATTCGTGGACCCAGTGATATTTTGGATCCTCAGGAATTAGCGTTACATCAGAAACAATATCTAATAATCCCTAAAATATCTGGGTATTTCCTTTTTCCCCGTGCACGGTCACCCTAATAAGTGACATCAGGTTCCTTTGGGGTAGGCTTAGGTGAAGATTTGTAGCATATATTAATGGCAATGCTGCAAGGTTCTTCCTCAAGGGGCCCAGCCTCCCTCTCAGTCAAGGGGCTCTGTGTCTGTGAACTGGCTGAGGAATGGAAACTGGATGAGAAGGATGACTTTTCATTTGGCTCGAGTTGGGTTTCAGGCAGCAGACCTAGAGTTTTGCCTGTTGTAAAGATCAAGGAATATTTCAGAAGTCTGCCCAACTGCTTCATTCCCAGGGTCACCTAGGGCATTACCAAATACCCCTGCAGGGCAAGCCCTTTGAGTACTACTTTGTCCCTGCTTCCCATTGTAGTAGATGTGTCCACCTTGTCCCTGCCAGTTAAGCACTGCCACTCGGCCATTGCCATCCCCGGATCCTACTCTTACAGAAATCAGTGGGCCATCTCAATGGAAGCATCTCCCACCGTCATATCCAGCTACTGCAGAGCTTTTCTGGTGCTCCTCTTACTAAGATATTTTAAACGCCTTACTGTCGAGACCATCAGCTGGGCCTCTAGGGCTTTGTAGCTGTGGTTGCGCGCACAGATTACACATGATAAAATCACCCCAACATTCCCATCTCCACAAACCTTTGGATTTCTTTCTCTACATTACACCAGAGACATTGTCATCTCGATCTCATTGAATATAGAACTTCACTGAGTCTGAGGTTCATTTCACCAATGAAGCAAATCGTTGGAGTCACTTTCAATGCGGGAGCTAACACATTAAATCCAAACTTTCTGTTAAATGCACCTATATCAATACATTTAGCCCAATTCTTAGCTCTTTATTTTGTTTGGAACTTGACCAAGAACTGTTCAAACTTTCACAAAATCCTGTCACCTATGACAACACCAATGTTGATATTTGAGTTGCTAATACAACACAATCATCTTGGTCTGCATTTGTAGCTCTCTCATTCACAGTGGTTTTACATATAGGTGCAAGCATCTTACTGTTTGTCTTCTGAGTTGTGTTATAGCATATATTTATTGAAATACACATTAATTACAAATTACTTTCCTTTTATTTTTCCTTTATTATACAATTAGGACATTATATTGACATTTTTTGGAAATTTGCATAGGTAGGTAATATTACCTATGAATTTCATTTCAGGTTAGTAAGGAGGGTGTTAAAAATACTAGTTACAAAGGGGATGGTGGGTTTGATAGGGTTGAGAACTGCTTGCTCCTCCTTTCACTTGGGCCCCAAGAACTTATGTGTAGCCATGCCCCTGAGGAACCAAAGTGGATCCTGAGTGCATCTACCAAATTAAATCATTTGTTGTCCCTCTTCTAAAAAACAGCTCTGTTTAAGTAGAGAATCCAGTGACCTATTCAGTTTACTTACAAAGCCATGCAGGATGATATTATTAAATAGACATACCAACAAGAGCAGGGAAGAACTGCCTCATAGATGCGATGAAAACAGCCTATTTTGTTTTCCAGGGAAGCCTTGGAGACAGCATTTTTGTCTTTGTGCATCCCTGACGATAGAGGGGGGAGCCAGGAGAGCGCTTTCTTGGTTTCTCTTGTCTGCACGACCGGAATCACAATTCCATGGTTAGATGATACATGGAAGGATGCTATGCAAATGCCACCACTCCCTTCTCTCCTTTCTCACGTGGAATCTTCCGGGAGGCTCTGAAAGTGGGGAGGAGGAGTCCACTTTGGGTTTGTGAATGAAGGGTAGCTATTTGGTCTGGAGCCAGGAACTCTATCTCCGGTTTGCTGCTCAATGCCACCGCCTGCAGGTTTGCTGGATGGCATGCCAGCGACACGTGGGGGCTGCCTGGGAGCAAGACCCCACCCAGTTGCCTAATTAACTCTTCCTCCTCCAGAATCTCAACTCTTGTCACCTTCTCAGTGAAGCCTGCCCTCCCCTACCAGGCTGGTCCGGTTCCTTTGTCATGGATTCCTTCAGAAGCATCTGTCCCCTGTGATGCCTCATCTCAGTTGTAATTACATTCATCAGTGGTGACTATGTGGTTTATGTCAGACACCTCCTAGGAGTTAGGGATCTTGTCTGTTTATGCTCCCCCTTTCACACTGCGCCTAGAAAGTATCTCACACAAAGTAGGTACTCAGTATACAGTTGTTGAATGAATAAGTGTTTGCTCCAAATTCCAGAGATATCAGCACTTACAATGATTATGAATGTTACCATTGTATTTGTATCCCATGCTATTTGACAGCCAAGTCTTCTATCTGTTGGAAGCATGGTAACTGGATTTTGTACAAACGAGTGAGTCAGGACTGGTGGAAACACTCAAAAGCCCCATTTATAATGTCTTCTCCAGTAACTCCACTCCACCTCCACCCTCCCCCAAGCAAAACCCAGTGTTTGAATGTAACGGTGGGGTCCTCTGTGAGTCTAGCTGGAAGGTGGCTGGAGAACAAGGCGAAAGGGCCAGAACCCCTGTCCCCCACCTCCCAAGTGTGTGACATACACTCGCTAAAGAATTACAATGTGTCCAGGGCCTCTCCGCAGCAAACAAAAGAGAGCATCAGAGTTATGTCCCAGACTGAGGTGGGATAATTCGGGATGCTGGGCAATCTGATTCTGGACCAGGAGGAGAGGTTTAGGGGAAGGGGTGCGACTCGGTCTCCCAGGTTAAAGTTGGTGGCATGTGAGTGGCAGCCTTTCTTGCCCGTCGGGGTGTGTCCGCACGGGCTCGCTCATCAGGTTGTGCGCGCGTGTGTCTGTGCGTGTGAGGCGGGGCTGGGAGGACCCCGAACAGCCCCGGGGGCGCCTCCAGCCGCGCGCGCCCCGGGGCCGGCGGGCGGCTCGCCGGGCGCAGGGGGCAGGTGCGCGAGCAGGCGCGGGGCGGCCCCGGGGCGCGCGGGGGGCGGGCGCGGGGGCCGCGGGCTGCGAGGCGCGGCTGCGGGCGGCAGGCGGCAGCGTCGGCCCGGGCTCGCGAGCGAGCGCGCGGTGATGTCAGTGGCGGCCCGGCTGGCAGCGGCCGGTACTTCCTGTATAAAGGCGGGCGGGCTCGGCTGCAAACCCCACTAGCCAGTGTCAGCCTCGCGGCGGGAGGAGGCGGCGGCGGAGGAGGAGCAGGGGGAGGGCTGTCAAATTCGGGAGCCAGATTTTTTCCCTTCTCCTGGCAGTCCCTTCCGCTTCCCCGGCTCCTGGCGTGACATCTGCGCACCGGGGACCTGTATGTGTGTGCGCGCCGAGGAGCGGAAGAATGGCAGTGCTCAAACTCACCGACCAGGTAGGGGGCGGCGGCGCCGGCGGGCGGGACCGCGGGGCTGGGGGCGCGGCGCGGAGGGGAGCGCGCCCGCCGCTGTTTACTGGCGGCCGAGGGGAGGAGTGTGCGCGGCCGGCGCGGCTCCGAAAGCCGGCGGCGGCGGCTCTGCCCCTGCGCCGTCCCCGCCCTGGGCCGTCGGCGCTGCGCGCTCGGCTCGGCGCCCGGGGCCGGGGCCGGGGCCGGCGGGCGCCAAGCGCAGGCAGGGGGCTGGTGCGCGCTGTGCGCCGCTGTGTCGTCCGCGGGCCCGGCCGGGCAGGGGGAGGGGAGGCGCGAGGGGCTCCTCCGGCTCCTCCCGTGCAGCGCAGCGTGGGCTCCCCGGCCCGTGCCGGCCAGGGGAGGCTGGTGCGCGCCGCCGGGAGCAGGACGGCGCGGGGAGAGGGAGAAAGGATCGCAGGCTGGGACCCCTCTCCAAGCCAAGCCGGAGACCGGCCCAGACCTCGCCTCTTGAGCAGTCGGGCTGTCTTTATCCGTTTGACATGACATCCTGACTTCCTCTTTAGTAGCTCGAGGCTCTGGGTGCGTGGTGCGCGATGGGGACCCTTGGAGGCGGCGCTCTCGACTCCGGCCCCATCTCTCCCAGGAGGAGGTGCAGTCCGGCCGGGGGCTCCACTCACAGGCGGTGGGCTACCCTCAGCCTGTGTCTGTCAGCTTTGTTGCTTTCGTTGCCGAGACACCACACAGGGCAGCTCTCGAGTCCTGGTCCGGAGAGGTGGGGTTACGTGCTGAAGCGGTTGACAGTCCTTACTGCAGTTCTGTGGAACAGCAACACCCCACCTTGTCGGACTCTGCTGCTCTGAGGACATGGGCACTCACAGGCGCCCAACCAAGTTGCAGGACAAATTCTTTGCAGCTCTTTCCACGAAAGAAGGAAACAGCTTGCTCTTTTTTCTCCTGCCATTTACTCATGGATAGTGACATGAACATTGTTAGGTGGAGAGGCAGTCTTGACTTTGACACTCGCGGTCCAACATGCCAGTCCTTCGTATTAAACATCTGCTTCTCCAGTGGGTCGCATCTGGTGCCTTGCTGTCTCCGGTTAACATCCAGCCGGAACATCCTGCGACTTAAATACAATCAATCACTACAAGGATTTGCTCTCCTGCCTTTTCGATTCAAAGTTTTGGTTTGTTTGCCCTAAGTATTTATAGGCTTTTTTCTTTTCTTTTCTTTTTGTGGGGTAGGGATCACCAAATTAAAATTCATGTTATCATTAAATTTAGCAGGAGGAGCAGCTGGTAATTGTGGTGCACCTACCTGTTCCCATTGGTTCCAGAGCATTTAAGTGTTTGTAAGTTGTTAGGATTCCCTCCCCCTTTTGGTCACATAGTTCGACAACTCTTATACATTGGCTTGTTTTAAATCTTCCAGGGTTAGTCTGTCTTGGTCTTGACATCTTTGCCGGTGCAAGTTAATTCCTAAATCTTCAAAGTACAAAAAATGCTACTCATAAGCATTACTGTTATCATCACCTACACAAAAGAATTTCACATAGAATTTTAAAGTTGTAAGGGATGCCAAAGCTGATCTTAGCCCAAAACCTTCATGTTTTAAAATGAAGAAACTGAGATCCGGGCAAGTAAAGCCTGTCTTGCTGAAGGACCACAGCTGTCGGCCAGCACAGTGGAGACTAGCTCCTGTCTGCTGCCTTCCAGGCTCTTGTGTTTTTTACTAGAGCTTGTAAGATGCCTCCATCTTCTCATTGGATTTGTTGAAAGGGCTGTAAGAAGGCAGCCTCTCCTAAATCAAGATCAACACTAGTGAAAAGTGTATTATTTAGTCTTAGAAAGGAAGTTATTCTTTAGGACTTAACAGAGTAGGGCTTTCAAAGATGTTTACCTTTAAAAATGTTTCTGAATACATCCCTTCTCTTCTCCCAACAAACTAGTCTTACTGTGGAAAGAAAGAAAGAGTTGCATAACCTTCATTTGGTTCCATCTCCTGATGTATAAAAGGAATCTGAGGAGTTCTAGGATTCAAGAGCAGCTAAAAAGTGTCAGCCTGTCTTACGGCAAAGCCACGGGGAGGCTGGCTGAAGAGGTGGTCTGGGCGGGCTGGGGTGCAGCGTAAGCAACCATGGTTTCTGTGGGGCTTTAGGCCCAGGAAGTGTGTGCTCTTTCTTGCCTTATATAGTCTTACCTTTCAGCTGGAAACTAAATTCTTAGAAGCTGGTTCCTAACGTCACCAGAGGCTTAAAAACCCTTTGCTAAACCCCCAACTCAAGAGTTTTGCCCCATCGTTGTGGGTGGGGGGTCACCTGCTTGGAACCCCTGTCTTAGAGTTCGTGGGGTACTGAGGTCTCCATCCAGCTATTTGTAAAGCAATCACTTCTTCATTCCTCCCTCACCTGGTTAATGCCCTATTTGTGAAGTGACTCTTTTTGCCAGGGCTCTTGGATTTTTAGCTTGAGGAGATATTCTTGCTGTTGATCACCTGAATTACCAGTTGTCATGGTGGCCGATGGAAGGAGTGGAAGAAGACATTTCCTGTGCTGCAGAAGCTGGGTGCAGGAGCTCGTTGGGTTGATGGTGGCCAGCACATAACAGACAGTCCTGCATGACGTCTCAATCATGCATGAGGAGGAAAACTCCTTTTCTGAGCTCTGTTTTGGGAGAAAAGAAAGGGGGAAGGGAGAGGCAAGTGTGGTTTTTAGTTTTGTTTTTTTTTTACTATCAGAAGGAACTAGGAGCTATTTCTACAAACAAACAAACTTCACATTTAGCACTTCTGCATTTGTAACTGTGTCTCTTCTGTTTTCCTCTTCACACACACATCATTTTTCTTGCAGCGTTGGGGGACCAACCATCCTGGTTTGCCCAGGACTGAGGGGTTTCCTGGGAGGTGGGACTTTTGGTGCTAACACTGGGAAAATTTTAGGCAAACCACGTGGAGTCAGTCACCCTGTGCAGCACAGAACACACTCACCTATGTAATTAACATAATAGTGTAATTATTTCCTCACAGATGGACATTAGGAGGTTTATTTTTATCTTTGGTAAATTGAGATAATTTTAAGTTTGTGAAAGAAAATTCTATTACATAGACATGTAATGTATTTTGGCTCAAGGTGGCCATGAAACTCTTTGTAGTTTGATTTGAGATTGAACTTTTGGGGGCTGCTCGTTCTGTCGTATAAAGACACTACAGTGATTTTAAGTGTGTGGTCATATGTCTTCAGCCTCACCCCCAAAGCAGTTTCTCAAAGTTACAAAGCAAGAATGGTAAGTTCTGTTGGACCTCTGAAATGTTCACTGTTCTTATCTGAATTTGCTGGTGACAGCAGATGCCCCCTCCATCTCCAGGGCTGCCTGTGGACAAACTGTGTCAGCAGGTGGCCCTTTTTGGAGCTTCCTGCCCGGAGGCCTTCTGGTTTGGTGTCCCCTTGCCAAGTCCTAGCTCACACTTGAGTCACCCATCTGCCTGCCAAAGGCAGTGGCTGGCAGCTGTGGCAGTGGCAAGAAAGTAGAAATCCTGTCACTTTGCAAGCGGCCTTTCTAGCCCGGAGCGTGGGGCCTTGGGATGCGTTGCATCTTTTCCTGGGCTACCTGGCCTTCATCGCTCCCTCCGGCACTGGGCTTACAGTAGATGCTGTGCTCCAGTCCTGCCTTCACCAGAGAAGAAGGGACAAGAAAGGCTTTATTCTTAGGACCCTTCTCTGGTTGATTTGGGATCCAGTTACATCTAGCTTGGGGAGTGCCCTCGAGCGCTGGTGTTTCACGGCGGGGACCTACTAATGGCTTACGTTTATTGTGATCTGGTTGTATACTGGGCCTTCGAGGTGCATCATCTGTCTTCATCCTCACAGCCATGCCAGGAGGGAGGTGTGATTCCTATTTTATAGATGAGGAAACAGGAATAGAGAAGCTACTTGACTTGTTCAAGGTCACACACCCGGTAAGTGATGGAGAAGCGTGTCCTGCCCTGACAGTCTGATTGCGCAGGTGGGGCTGCAGTCACAAGGCTGTACTTTTAGCAGTTGAAAGGGCAGTGCCGTCCTCGGACTCAGGGATGCCTGCTCTTGTTTCCCGGGCAGCCGTCGGGTGAGCCACGCTCCTCCCAGCTCCTGGGGCCGGACCTAGTTCTGTCAGAGTCAGGAGCTGCTCTGGAGGCCTCTGCTCCTGTCAGACTTGTGCCTGGCTTATCCCGTTAGCCTCTCTACCTCCCCACCCTGGTGAATGACATGTGTTTTGCTGATTTTTTTTCTTCGTCATTAACAAATAAACTGTGATCGTTGTAGAAAAATCAGGAAGCTAGATAAACAAAAAGAAATAGTTAAAACCATCTGAAGTCTCTATCTTCAGAGAGAACTGCGCTTGACATCTTGATTTAGTTCCTGCCAGTCTTCTGTCTAGGTAACCAGGTGAAATGTTTAAATTTCCTGCATGATAATATCACTGTCTTTCTCTTGAGCGCAAAACTGCTATCTATGCTGTCTAGACCAATGACTTTTCCAAATAAACTGAATTTATGCTTCTCTTAAATAAATGTTGGATGCTCTGGTGTAAATCCAGCGGTGACACACAAGGTCTAACCCTGGATTGATTGAAACTTTTTTTTTAAGATTTTATTTTTCCTTCTTTACCCCAAAGCACACCGGTACACAGTTGTATATTTTAGTTGTGGGTCCTTCTAGTTGCGGCATGTGGGATGCCACCTCAGCATGGCTTGACGAGTGGTGCTAGGTCCGCACCCAGGATCCAAACCTGAGAAACCCCGGGCCGCCGAAGCAGAGCGCGCGAACTTAACCACTCGGCCATAGGGCAGGCCCCTGAAACGTTTTTTTTTTAAAGATTTCAACTTTTACTTCCTCTTTTCCTCTAAACAGAGAATAAATATAAACTCAAAAAGGCACAGTTGTTTGTGCCAGAAACAAGACTGAAACATTCTTTAAAAAGATTTCTGTTTCAACAGTATAATGTGAATTTTTATAGGCTCAAGTATAACGTGAAATAATTTAAAAATAGGCAGGAGCTACAGAGATCTGATAATCTTGTGGTTTTCAGGCTTGCATAAGCTATGGCTTTCCTTGTTTTCCCCAAAGAAAATTCCATATGGAAGCTCAATATATAAAAGAGATTGGTGGCAGCAGGGGTCCCTAAGGCCCTTTCAAAGATCATTTGGATTTAGTGTTCTCTGAAAACCCCTTTATATGCGAAAACTACTGGTGAGTGGCTCAGTGGTTTTTCCTGACACATCATATCCTCAAACAAACAAACAAACAAACATTTATAAATGTAGGTGATGAGGAGTTGCATGGAATTTGGATGACCATATCATTTTGATCCAAACTGGGACAACTTTGAGAATGGTAGGGTGCACTATTAAATATTAAGCTGGGGAAACAGATGCGACACAGGACTGTCCCATGTCAACCTGGATCTGTGGTCACACTGCATAGGCTCTGTGTTTGCTCGCCTCAGGCTTGACGGCAGCAGTGAACTACTTTGACTAGCAGGCTAGTCCGTCACTTTCCAGGCAGGCTTACACTGCAGCGGCATTACAGAGGTGGTGTATGACCTTATGCTGGTCCGGAGTTGCAAAATGGCTTCCATCGCATGCAGCGGTGCTGACCAGGTGGTTGGGGAGCTGCAGGAGCAATATGTCAGAAACATTCTGGCTCTTGCAGCCCGGGAGCGGGATAAAGTGATGACCAATGATCACTGTTTGCTGTGGGTATATGATAAGGGAGAGGCCGCATATGTTGTGCAGTAGCCAACCCTGGGTAAGTCAAATTAACCTCTGTGGGCCTCAGGCTCTTCTTTGTCCTCAGGCTCTTCTTTGTAACGAAGAAAGTTTCGATGGCTGTCTTTCCTGTGCCTCGGTGCCCCCTCTCGCTCTGTGCCTCAGCCCTGCAGCGGAGGGTGTGCTCTTTACAAGGTTTGCGCTGTGGTCTTCCTCACACAAGTGGTGGTGCAGGGTGTGCTGGCAAATGAGCTCGAACTTAGCTCTCCAGGTAACAAAGTCAAACACTTAATTTCAGATTCCAGGAGAGGGTTTTAACCAGCGTCAACCATTTAGGAGCCGATTGCTGCCCTGCCCCCCTTCATTTATAGATAATCTTGGATTATATCTGAGATTATTGGATATATCTAAGATTATTCATTGTACAGAGTAGTGACTTTATACATTATTCCTTTACTACCCAACGTCGTGTTTGCCTTCTGCCTGCCATCAGGCTAGGGGAGCAGGTGTTTTCTCTGATCAACGTTCATGCTTGTAAAAGAGTCTATAGCCCAAAAGGTTGAATGAATGATTCACGACTCTAGTTTTTATTATGATATTCATAATTTTTAAGGATGTTTTCACTTGTCTCCCCTTTTGAAAACTGAAAATTTGTCTAGTCCTCTATTAGTTGGGCCAAGTCAGTAAGACGTATGCTGTTCATTTTTGGGCTGTTTCAGGCTTTACAAAGCCAATGTTTGCTCGTATTTCATGGTTTCGTGTATCTCTGATCCCCTCAGTCCCAGCCTCGTGAGTCATAGCATCCCAGTGCAACCTTCCAAGGTATCTTTAGTACCAGGAGACCATTTTGCCCCACGGGAGCCTCCAGAGCTCCTAGTAAAATTAGAGCCATTTGGGGGCTGGCCCCGTGGCCGAGTGGTTAAGTTCGCGCGCTCCGCTGCAGGCGGCCCACTGTTTCGTTAGTTCGAATCCTGGGCGCGGACATGGCACTGCTCATCAGACCACGCTGAGGCAGCGTCCCACATGCCACAACTAGAAGAACCCACAACGAAGAATACACAACTATGTACCGGGGGGCTTTGGGGAGAAAAAGGAAAAAATAAAATCTTTAAAAAAAAAAAAATTAGAGCCATTTGTAGACACATCTGGGGCCTCGACATGCAACATTTAATCCCAGTTCTAACTTGTCTCTGAAGGTTTCAAGGTTAAATTGCTCTCGTTTTGCTTTAGTTTATTTTTAAAATAACACTAGATTGAGAACCCGAAGACCTGGATTCTACTCATGGTTCTTTTTCTAATGGTTGTATGGGTTTGGGCAAGTCCCGGACTTAGTTTCTCTCTCTGTAAAATGGGAGGGGTGGGTGGAGAATCCTCTGAATTCCTTCAAGCTCTGCTGTTCTAAGAGAGCACCCCGGGTATCTCTGTGGCAACCTCTTCTCAACTCCTGGAACCTGGTTTCAAAAGTATCTGCCTTCCGTGAACCTCTGAGTTTCCCCGCAATGTGGGGGTGGCAGCGTTAGAGTTGATCGGATCTGAGAAACACACACTGAGCTCTGCCCCAGCGTCAGGGCTCTGTTCCCTAAGAATGTGGTCTTCTAGCATCTCTAGGAGCTTGGTTTCGGGGCCACAGAATCCCTGGGGCTGTTCCAAGCGTTGTCCTTGAGAAATCCCCTTGAGCCTCTTGCAGGGCAAGGGGAGCAAACCGTGCAGACCCATTTGTCTGTTGTGAGCTATGGGGAGCTGGGGCCCACCCTAGCCTTCCTCTGAGGTGCTGCCCTAGCGAACGGCCTGGGTTCTCCCAGGCATAAGCCTGTTTTAATGAACTCCACAGTAGCAGCTGCATCTAGCAGGTCTGTTTCCCAACTGTTGACCCCAGAGATTGGGTGCGATTGACACAGTGACCACAGACTTTCTCAAGAAGGGAATTCTAGTGTGCAGTCAACAGCCTCTGTGTGTGTAGATGCGCGCCGTCTGTGGAGGAAGCTTGTTTTGCTGTTGAAGACTGGCAAGATAAAGAGAAAGATAGGAAGTGAGCACGGGAGAAATGTCAAGACAGAAAGCCAGGCAGAACTGCAGGTCAACTGGGCCAACTCAACCCACCAATTGTTGTTAAACAATGGCCTCCAAAGTGGTGGTAGGGGGACAGCTCTACCATAGGTGCGAGCAAGATGGCTTATTGAGTTTGGGAAAGTAAATATTAGAATTCATATTTCTTTTAAATAGATTTTTTATTTTTGTGTATTTTAAATATACATTCTATACTAGTATATATATAAGATCCTCTTAGCTCTACTTTTCACTTTTTACTACCTGGCCAGGCCACTTGGATTACTGCAGCAGGCTTCCCACTGGCCTTCCCCATCCAACCTTGGCCCCTACTCGCTACTCTCAACGTAGCCATCAGAGGGATGGAACTCAGATCACGTCGCTGCGCTACTCAAAACCCTCCCATCGCACACAGAGTAAAAGCTAAAGTCAAACAGCGGCCCTCCAGGCTCCCTCCACGTAGCCCCTCCACTCACCTGTCCAGTCATATCTCCTCCTGTCTCTCCTGGCTCCTTGGCTGCAGCACACTGGCCTCCTCACGATTCAGTGCACACGCCAGGTGCACCCCTGCCTCAGGCCCCTGGCTGTCCCTGCTGCCTGTGAAGCTGTTGCCCAGATAGCCGCAGGGTCCGCCCTCACCTCTGTCAGGTCTTTACTCCAAGGTTACCTTTTCGAGGAGTCCTTTCCTGACCACTCTATTTAGAATGCACACTCTACACTTCCTGTCCCCCTTTAAAAATGTTTCCCACATAGTGCACATCCCTCATATCATATATTTTATTTTTTAAAATAAAAGCTTATGTGTAGGAGAGATGCAAATAGCAGGGGGCACAGTTGTTTTTTCTTGGTTAGCTTGGTTAATTCACTACTATATCTTCAGCACTTAGAACAAGGTCAGGCACATGTGAAATGCTCAGTAAATATTGGTTAAGTGAATGATATAAAGATGTATGTGTGTGTGTGGGTATATGTACATGTTCAAATATTTTTCCTGATGAGGCACTCAAACAAAAAATAGGAAAGACTTTTGTAAACAGAGCTTTCATCTGTACACCGGAATATTTGATTTCCCTTCAAAAAAAATTCAGAGAAATTTTTCTGCCCCATCAAAAGATGAAAGGTTACATACTGTCTTCTTTGCTGGTTCTATTTCCCCTCCTTTTAAATTGGGCTTTTGGTGGTGGGGATGGCTTACACTGTAGTTAGTTCTGAGCCAGTTCCATTTCTTTACAGGGGAAGAACCAGGGGGACACTAGGGAGGGGGAGATGTCTACCCTAAATGTTATGGGAAGGGACACTCACCCCCATGGCAAAGTGGATCTCCTGTGTATTCAAGCAATCAAGGAGGGTTTAATGAACTCCGTCTCCATGGCAACGACTCTTCGGGAGTCTTCTGCTCCCCCTCTTTCCACAAAGGAATGAACAGGTAAGAACAGGTACAATGAAATAGTTAGAAACCAGACAGAACTAGGAATGAGGGGACAAGACAATACTCATGCTTTATGTGATTTAATCCTAACAACATCTCTGTGAGAGAGGGGCTATTATCATTCCATTTTGCAGATGAGGAAAATGAGAACTGAGAGATTCGGTAATCTCTTCAGGGTCCATGACTCTGGGATTCGTGTATGGCCAACTTGACTCCCGGGTGCACATTCTTAGCTGTTCTTAGCTGGCCTCCTGGACTAGGCATAGAATCACAAGAGGCCCTTTTCCTCACGGAGCTTATGGTCTTGTTAGAGATGATATTGAATGCCTTGTGCATGGAAGGCCCTCATCAAATCTTTATTGAATACACGTGGTGTGTGGAACAGCTCTCAAACCAGGTATAAGGCAGGTTTAGACTACATTTTGGGGTACCGACGAGGGACTCCAGGAGTCCAGAGGTGGGCAGAGTTATTGAGAAGGGCTTCAGGGAGCTGGAGGGCATCCAGCTGATCCTCGAGAAAGGGAATGATGTAGGCAACAGATGGGGGTGGAAGGCATCCCAGATGAGTGGCATCCATGTACCGGTCAGGTAAGCTGAGGACTGCGAATTTACTGAAGCAATACTGTGTATTTGGAAGGCAGAAGAGGACAGGAAAGAAATATTCAACAAGCTAACTCGGTAGGAGTGGTGTTTGTACATCAACCAACCATCTTTCTCCTTTGAGTTCTGATGGGGACTAGATGTCCTCTCCTGGAGACATAAATTAATGGGTTTGTACTGGACAAAACTCATTGTTTCCATTTGTTGCTTGGGCTTGATCTTTTAAAAATTTATTCATACCCCTCCTTGTTCCAAAAAGTATTGAAGCATAAAGTGAAGTGTTACCTTATGGGTCCTTCTGTCTCCGTGATACCCACTCCTTGAATAGAGTGTTGCGTAAGTTACTTGTCATGGCAACATTTTGCGGACAGACGAGTGTCCTGGAGCAGCACTGACTTCATTGAAAAGGCTGGGTGGTCTTCATGGTGCAGGACATTGATGGAGTAATGTAGTAGGTTTGGAGATGGCCTGTTTTTAACCTTATAAAAATTTTTTAAATAAAAAGTTACTTAAAAAAATCCAAACTATGGGGAATCTACAGGAAAAAATAATCTCATTCCTTAAAAAAAAAAATCAATTGTAAGAAAAAAAAACTGGAGGGGAAATATATGGATTAAATGAGAATTAAGGCTAGTTGGATTCTGATTCAAACAGACTTAAAACACACACTTGTATGAGACAGTTGGGAAATTTGAATACTGACTGGATATTTGATGATTTAAAGTATGAAAATGATGTTGTGGTTATGTTTAAAAAGAGAGTCCTTATCTTACAGAACAAGAAAGCAAAAGCACAAAACCTTAGTATTTGCCCAGGGCAACTAAATATTTTAGTGACTTACTCTTTTTGGAAGTTATTTCTCTTTCTTTTTGCTTCTTCCTGCTCCCTTTGTGCTCCTCCTGACCCATCCACTCCCACTTGATAGAATGTCTTCAGCGGAGTTGTTAGAATCCTTTTTTATTGTTTGTCGGAAAAGCATACGATTCTGCTAGTTTTCTTGCCTAAAGAAATACGCTTCTGAGTTAGTTGTGAGGTTCACCCACCTATTGACTTAAAGTGCCCCTCATAAGTCAAGGCAGATATTTGAGCATCTCCCTTAAAATCACGTCTTGGGCGCCTTCAGGAAGACCTAGATCTGGCTGTCCTTGTACAGTATTTTAGTGTAAGGTATTTCCAGGGGAATTTAGATATTAGAGTTGCCAAAAATCACTTTGTTACATTAACTTTTTAACTGTGTTTCAATTAAAACTGGGTAGATTTAATTTTTTTATTTTTTGCTTGAAGAAGATTCACCCTGAGTGAACATCTGTGCCACTCTTCCTCTGTCTTCTACGTGGGTTGCTGCCGCAGCATGGCCCCTGACATGTGGTGCAGGCCTGTGCCCAGGAACTGGGCCCAAGCCCCTGAAGCAGAGCGCACCGAACTTAACCACCAGGCTACAGGGCCAGCCCCTAAACCAGGTAGATTTTGAAGACGGCAGGCAATTCCAAGGTCTCAGGTTCAACGACCTCGTGCTTCTCCTCTTACCTGAGCAGGAAGTGGGTGGTGGTGTTGCCCTCAAGGATTTTGGGTTGCTCCAGGCAGGCTGAAATATCTTCCTTTATTCCTGCAAGTGTGAGAATCCTTCCATACCCTTCTTAATGGAGTCCAGATTTAAGAATAAGCTTGAGAAATGGCTAACTGCAACTTGAGTAAATGATGTTGTCACGAGTAATTTAGAAGCCAAGTGGTTATTGGGTTTTGGGTACTTTGGGGCCTTGCTGTAGTTGTGTCTGGGGGCCCATGAGGCGAGTGTAACATTTAGTTGCTAATGTTCCTTTTCTTAGCAGCCAAGAAGAAACAATCTTCTTTTGAGGAGCTCTGCTCTTTAGCAAAAAGTCTTATATCAAGGTTCCAGGATATTTTATTACTGGATTGATAACTTTTTTTTTTTTAAGATTTTTAAAATTTATTTATTTATTTTTTCCTTTTTCTCCCCAAAGCCTCCTGGGACATAGTTGTATATTCTTTGTTGTGGGTCCTTCTAGTTGTGGTATGTGGGATGCTGCCTCAGCGTGGTTTGATGAGTAGTGCCATGTCCGCGCCCAGGATTCGAACCAACGAAACACTGGGCCGCCTGCAGCAGAGCGTCCGAACTTATCCACTCGGCCATGGGGCCAGCCCCGATTGATAACGTTTTAACCTACTGTGGCATCTCACTGAACAGTTTCCAAAAATATTACATGGGAGTGGTGTGGTTAAGAGGGTACTGAAGGTGATGTCTAGAGATCTGGGCCGTGGACACCTCTCTGCTCCTAACTAGCTGTGTCTATCTTCCTGTGACACAACTTTCCTTTATTGTAAAATAGCAATAATAATACTTGTTTTATGGGGAAGTTGTGACACGTGGGAAAGTCTTTGTACAGCAAGTGGCCCATGGAGGTACCCAATAAATACTCCTTGAATCTCTCAGTGGTTCCTCATTTGTCATATTAAAGAGACTAATTCTCTAGGATCAATTTCAGCTCTATGAGAATACGATTTTAATTATTTTTTGTTTTCAATTTATGCCCATTTATCTGGTCTTCTTTCTAACTTAAACAACATTGGTAGAAAGTGTTTCTTTTGATCTATTTTTGTGTGAAGTCTCCATCCTTAGGTTTGAATTGTAGCATTTTTGGTTCCTACAACTTTAGGAGGTGCATTTTTCTTTCACTTCGGGTTTCTTAAATCAATTGACTTAGTTTATTTGACTGAAGAATCTTAAATTTAGAAAGATCTAGGAGGATAAATGTGTGTTGAAAAATTCTGAGGAGTTTGCAATCATTCTGGATTTAAGTTGTCAAAAAGAACGGAAAATTACTTATAAGAATGCCACTTCCTCTTCACAGAAGTAGAAAACCATGTCTTTTTGAGGAAGT
This sequence comes from Equus caballus, assembly GCF_041296265.1. Lineage (NCBI taxonomy): Eukaryota > Metazoa > Chordata > Mammalia > Perissodactyla > Equidae > Equus > Equus caballus. Next base: position 73,326,460 of record NC_091701.1, on the reverse strand, counting down.
GTGTAAGAAGAAAATAGTTGATAGGGCAGTTTTCATAAAAAATCATCATGGCAGGGGCTGGCCCAGTGGCGTAGTGGTTAAGTTTGCCCGCTCTGCTTCGGTGGCCTGGAGTTTGCTGGTTCCCATCCTGGGTGTGGACCTACGCATTGCTTATCAAGCCATGCTGTGGCAGGCATCCCACATATAAAGTAGAGGAAGATGGGCACAGATGTTAGCTCAGGGCCAGTCTTCCCCAGCAAAAAGAGGAGGATTGATGGCAGATGTTAGCTCAGGGCTAATCTTCCTCAAAAAAAAAAAAATCATGGCAGAATTTCTGAAAAGCGTTGGTGTAAAATTTCAAGCCTTGATTGAATATTTAACAGGATAGAAAACCATAAATCTCTCTAAAAAAATGTGATTAAGAAAATCAAATGAAGGATTCTTTGTAAAAAGTCACTTTAATTTGGAGTCTTCTTTTTTCCCTCTTCAGACTACAGAATACCGTTTAAAGAGGAGGTAAATTAAACAGCATTGGCTGCGTGTGTGTGTTTTAATTCTAAAATGTCCTTCAGTTTGAGGGTATATCCAGTTAAGATGTAGGGCAAAATAAAAAGGATCACATGAAAACGGAAATGAGAATCAGTGCCAAAAAACCCCCTCAAAACCCAGAGTAGAATAAAGAAAGAAAAATAGGAGAATAGGAGGAAAGAAACATTTTTATAAAAGAGAGAAGGAGCTCGGAACAGGAGGGAGGTTGACCATGTTACTTTCTGAGGGGAACGTCAGAGATGCCCTTGAACTCTAAGCTGAATTGGTCATCCCTGCTATAGTCCCCTCTTTAAAATAATTTTTAACATTGGTCACTGCTCCTCAACCGCATTGACACTTATTTCTTGGGGTTCTAGGATTGGAATACCCAAAGTGGAGGTTGTAACTTAAGCCGCAAAAAGAAATGACCAGAGTGATGTACCCAGAAGGCTGGAAAGAATCGGGCTGATGGTTATCTGGCTCATCCAGCGGGCTCCCGATGCTGGTACAGAACCTTCAGAATCGGCGTAGGGACCGTGGATAGTACGTTATTTTGCACGGTGGGAAGGCAGGTGTTGGAGGCTCCGGTGACTCGTACCTCGTTTCCTGGGACATCTCTGGTTTTAAGCAGCCGCTGCCTGTCCCCGTGAGTTGAACTCTGGGAGGCCTTTCCCTCATCCCTGCTCTACCTTTCCAGCTCGCCTTTCCTGAGGTCTAACCCTTACCCCTTTCTGCCATGAACTGGCCTGAGACCCTGGCCGTGACACCTCTCTGGGCCTCAGTTTCCTCTGGGAAATGGGGACACTGGCTTAGCTGAGCTTGCAGCTTCTCCAGCCTGCGATGGCTCTAACCCAGAGGTTGCAGACCACTGTCCACAGGCCAAATCCTGTTTTTATATGGCCTGTGAGCTAAGAATAGTTTTTACATTTTTAAATGCTTGAAAAAGATCAAAAGAATATTTTGAGACACATGAAAATGATATGAAATTCAAATTTCAGTGTCCATAAATACAATTGTATCAGAACACAGCCCTCCCTCATTTGTTTGTATATTGTCTGTGGCTGCTTTCGGACCATCAGCGTGGAGTTGAGTAGTTGCGACAGAGCCTGTATGGCTGGCAAAACTGAAAATGTTTGCTCTCTGGCCCTTTACAGGAAAACTTTGCCAGCCCTGCATTAAGCCGAGCCCAGACTGGGACCGTGCTCTTCAGAAATCGAGTGCTACACTCTTACAGCCTTGGTATTACCTAAGCTGCACTTTGATCTCGATTTAATTAGATTGCGCTGGGAATTCTTGGTTTTATTATTTTCTCCAGGAGAAAGTAGAAGCTTAGTTAGCTTTCTTGGTATGCTTTTAATTAAAAAAAAATCCTTTTTAAAACAATAGTTTGTTTGTACTCAGACCTTTTTTGTTTCCCTCTAGGAATCACTGTAGAGAAGGAGGCCATATGTTTATATTTTAAATCATTTGCCTTTTAAACTGGATTTTTAAACTCCAGATGTGGACTCAGAAACAGTTAAAATGAAACAGTCCTTTTGATTCTCTCAAAGAGCCGAGATCAGGGAGGGGATCTTTACCTCTTGCATTTGAAAGTAAGACAGAAATCTTGATATTTTCTGTTTCCCATTGTGTGCTAAAAGTACTATTTTTAGTTTCTTTGAGTAGAGACTCTAGATTAATATGGGGATGGAAGTGACTTAAATTTTATGGAGAGCCAATTTACACAATTAAATACATTTTAAAGATACACAATTATTACAAATGGAAATTATAAAATTAAAAAATCTCAATAGTATCTACTTGTCTAATGTTTCTCATTATTCTAGAAAGTTCTCTCTGAAGCTCAGTCTGGTAATTTCCGTGTGAGTTGTGAGTGGGGGTGAGTGAGTGTGTGTGTGGTTTCCAGTGTTCATGTCATAATTGTAGAGGGAATTTGCTTTCTGCTCTCGTGCTTCCAGAGTCATTTGAGTTCTTCTCAAACCCCTTCTAGGCCTGGAGTTCTTTTGATCTTGGAAGAAGATGGGCACCTTGAGCTGGTTAGTGAGGGGCAAAAGGGAGGTCAGTGAACACATGCCATCTTTCATTTAAAAGTTAGCTTCGTTTTTCTCTTCTGATCCTCCAGAGAAAAAGAATTAAGAGTGAAGATGCGGGGCCGGCTCCGTGGCCGAGTGGTTAAGTTCGCGCGCTCCGCTGCGGCGGCCCAGGGTTCGGATCCTGGGCGTGGACATGGCACCGCTCGTCAGGCCACGTTGAGGCGGCGTCCCACATCCCACAACTAGAAGGACATGCAACTAAGATATACAACTGTGTACGGGGGGGTTTGCGGAGATAAAGCAGAAAAAAAAAAAAAAGATGGCAACAGTTGTTAGCCCAGGTGCCAAGCCTTAAAAAAAAAAAAAAAGACTGAAGATGCTTGTTGATAAAGAAGATTTGTAAAGAAATTCGTGTAGTGTGTAGCTTTAGAAAACCTTGGCAGCAGCTCAGTACCGAAGCTCTCTGACGACTGAACAACATGATAAATTCTCTGGGGAGACAGGAGGCAAACATGAGCATCTCCATTTTTCAGAGGGAAACACTGAGGCCAGTGGTTGTCATTTGGCTTGCTGACTCTTAGTGGGGTAGAGCTCTTGTTTTTCCTGGCTCAGTCTGATGTGCATTTCATTTGCCTGTCCTGTTCTTAAACAGCACTTGTAAAGTCACGTGTCATCTCTACAGTTATATTTAGGATCCAGCCTGAAACACTGTATAAACACCCTGTGATAGATTACTGAAGTCGGCCGCCTGGGTAATTATTATGTGGTTTTAGTATCATATCATCTACCTTATCCAGATTAGAATGTATCACCCGCTTCTAAGTTGGTCTAGGAGAGGGAGCCCATTGGGTGCTGGGCCCAGGGGACATTGCCTCCTGGCTCCCCCGTGGGTGAAGAACCTTGTGTTACAGAGGAGGCCGTGGCCTTCATTCTTGTTTGAAAACACTTGTCACTGGTGAGAGTGCTGAAATACTAGGGCTTTTCCATGTCCTCGCCCCCAAAATACCTCCACAGTGTGCTTTGTTTTCTTTTTTAGAATTTCATGAGAAGTATCTGGAACTGCCATCTGAAGGGAATGTTTGTCACAGAACTACTTAATCTTTAGACGTGTCTAAATACAGATGTATTTAATGAGCACTTTCATTTTCCTTCTTACATGGAACGGGGCGAGTGTCTTCACTGAGCCTCTCACTTCTGGTTTTAATCCATTTTTAGCCCCTTGATTACCGTGTGGCTTGGGGAGGTTGGAGCTAAGCCACTTATTTGCTCTTCACTTCTGGGGGGAAATTTTTGCATCCCCGTTTTTCAGCATGCAGGGCTCCACTTAACCTGATGGTAGGTTAGCAGTAACTGTTGAATGAACGAAGGATCTGGTGCCAGTTCCTGCTGCTGTGTTTTCTCCTTCCATTTACCTTCTTTCCTCCTCTTGGAATCTTTCCCATGAAGATGGGGAGGACAGGACGTGATTTTTTTGTTCTATAAATCGCCCTAATAAAAGGATTGGTGGCAGAAAATATTGCCAAGTTTTTTGGTGGATTTTTTTCTTGGCACCTTGTTAAACATGTATGATCAAGAATTTTGCGGCTGATAGCTCAGTATGTCATGACATGAACAGATCTGAAACAGCCCTGCCTCTGCCCCCACCCCCAGTCAAGGAAAAAGTATGGGAAGAAATGTTTGGTTGTCATTTTTTTGTATTTGCAAGATTTTAGACAGGGTCAGCCCTTTAAAGGGTTGCACAGGAAGTCCCTGTTAACAAAGGGTTTTGTGGTTTCAAGTATCTAGCCTAGTTGGGCCTAAGGGAGGCAGATAGAGTCCCTCCGTGATCCTGGGTGGACCGAGGGGAGGGCCAAGCTGGGCCGTCTAAAGATGCCCATGAGCAACTCTGCAACATTTTTACCCCCAACTTCCACCTCTAACAGATGTTTTTCAAATTATGTATCCCCTTGCATGTTTTTTTGGGTTGACATCTAAAGTTTTTCATCGTAACGTTAGAAAGATACAAAGGATGTAATTCCTGGCATAATATAAATGTTGACTTTTAAAGTGAAAAAGTTATATCACTATTTAAAGCGTATTGAATGGAATTTAAACACTGTTGTGATTTGGTGTGCCTCATCATCACTTAAAAAATACCTGAGCAAGCACTCTTTAATAGTTGAAAATTTTACATTTTCTTTTTCTCCTTGAGCTCATACTTCCGTTCCACTTCCTCAAGCAGAATTTTATCCAAATGTAATACATTAAAAAACCCTGGTTATCCTATGATGCTTTGCAATAAAAATATGATCCTAAGGTGCTAAGAGTTAAATAAATTTCTGGATTCAGTTTATCGTCCCAATAATTTATTAACAAACAAGTTATCAAATACTTGATAAATTATTAATAAAACCTGTAAAGTAAAACATTCTTATTTGAAGTGCATTTCTTAATCTCTCCATGAGGCTTGGTTTCTTGTTTTAAATCAGTTCATGTGTTTATGGAGAGCATAACTTTTTGCTGGAATGATAGGGAGGTGTTAATTAAAGGAAGTTCTCTTGACCTGCGGTATTTTGAATGTGCCCTTTCTTGGCACCAGGACGTTTTCACACCTCGGGGGCAATTCCCTCATCAGAATCAGAATGGGCGAGAGTGGGAGAAGGACGATTGTGGATTGTGGAGAGGGGAGTGTGAAAGGGCAGTAGCGGGACTGTCAACCACAAGATGCTTTTTAGGAATGTGTACATATGGAAGCTGAGGATCTAGAATGTGATTCCCTCACAACAACCTGGGCCTGCAGGCGTCTCGAAGTCTTCCCATACTCCAGGGGTGCAAGACCCCCAGCGTGAAGCCCACTGCTGTGGAGAAGCAACCGTGGAAGAGCTGATGTCATCACGGGGGCGGCCTGCATTCCCGTGCCTCTGGAGTCCCATCCGTTGGCCAAGTCTGGGTCACTGGGTCACCTCAAGTGTGCATGACAGACATATTAGTCAACTCTCATAGGCAATACAGATCTCCTTTGAAAGCCTGTGCCTGTGATTTTGAAAAACCAACCTAGTATGTGTTAAAACTTTAACTTTTGAAGGTGAGGTAGAGGGATATGTGATAGGTCTTTACATATGTTCTCACTTAAAAGTATTTTAAATTAATTAACCCACATAACATTTCTTTCATGATCTCTGTATTTCTGTAGGACAAGTAGATACTTGTTAAGTAGATACTTGATGAAAAATCGGTTTTGTGTGTGCAACTATTTGATAGGCAACTTCTCTCTCCAACATTTGAAACTATTTGATGCTCATGAAGTTTCCTCTCAGATCTGTTGAGTCAGGTCTCCGTGTGGCCCTCCTTATATTCCACTCTCTACAACTGATTGAATAATAGCAGGATGTTACTAATGGCGTTACACATTAGATTTTAAAATTTAGTTTAGAATTTGATGTATTTGAAAGCTGATTTCTTATATTTAAAGACCCAGATCCTGCTTTTATAACTGATTTTTGTCAAACCAGTTGCTTGAGGGAGTACCTCTGGCAGCTGCGTCGGTTTGTTTGTCAATTCCTGAATTAGCTAACCAGTTCCCTGATTTCCCAAATTGAAAACAGATATTATATCTGGGTAGTGACTTTACAAAAAATGAGTTGAGATATCTAGATATAAAAATCAAAATGATGTATGGTGGTCTGTGCGTGTGGAATGGATTCGTCTGGCTTTGTGTGCAGTGTTTCCACAGCATCAAAACGGTTCTTCAGAGAAAAGGCTGCTGATGACGCGTGTTGCTGGTTCCTCTCGTGCTCGTCTCTAGACCAAACAGAAACACGCATCCTCTCTGCCAAGTATTCTGTGAAGTCACAAAGCAGGCCCTGCAGCACAGCCGCTTTTTCTTACACTTTTCCTTTTCTGGCTGCAGGAGATTTAACCTCTTCCTCAACTATTTTTACCCACTTTTTTCAGTTGGAGGATATATGCTATTATTTAGTACGTCTAGTAGTATAAATTCTTTTTTAAAAGAATAGATTTTATTTTTTAGAGCAGTTTTAGGTTTATAGCAAAATTGAGCAGAAAGCACAGACTTCCCTTGTACTCCCTGCCCCAGCATACGCGCAACCTCCACCGCCGTCGACGCCCGGAAGCAGACTGGTGCAGCTGTGACAGTCAATGGACCTGTGCTGACGCATTGTCATCCAATCCATAGTTTACATTAGGGTTCACTCTTGGTGCTGTACCTTCTATGGGGGTTTTGACAAATATTTGATGACATGTATTCACCATTGTAGTATCATACAGAATAGTTTCACTGCCTTAAAAATCCTCTGTGCTCCATCTGTTCATCCCTCCCCTGCAACCTCTGGCAACTACTGATCTTTTTATTGTCTCTATAGTTTGCCTTTTCCAGAATGTCGCATGGTTGGGTAGATACTTTTTGTTGTTGTTGTTGTTGAGGAAGATTAGGCCTTAGCTAACACCTGTGCCAGTCTTCCTCTATTTTGTATGTGGATCGCTGCCACAGCCTGGCTGATGAGTGGTGGAGGTCCGTGCCTGGGATCCGAACCCGCGAACCCGGGCCACCAAAGCAGAGCGTGCAAACTTAGCCACTGTTTCACAGGGCCAGCCTCAGATAGATTCTTTTTAAAAGAGATATAATAGGATAAGAGGATTTTGGAATTTTAAGGATCTTAGTTTCCATTCTGTGTCCTTTTCGTGCTTACCAAAGTTGTATATTTTTCAACACTTTGAATAGAAACCAACTTACTTATCTTGACAAACAAAAGAGTACTTTGCATTATGTAAAATCAAGTTAAATATTTCTGGGAGAAGTAAAGAGAAACATTAAAAAAAAATCAAGGTTGAGGAAGTAGAAAGACATTCTTTCTGTCCTTGAGAACACAATTCTTAAGCTGACTTTGGTTGCCATTTTGATAGCATTTAGGGAGATCTTTGCATTAAATAGAAAGAGATTACTTTCAGATTGAGAGAATGAGTATTAAATAGAAATATGCTCAGTTTTATTGCAAGGTGGAACTGGAATCTATTGAGGTGAAAGGTATTTGGAAAGGCTAACGTGCTTTACTAATGTCTTGGAGAACTCTTGTAGAGCAGTGAATGACTGTGTTGGCCAACCAGCTGCAATGGCCAAGTGGAGATGTTCTCTTCTTTGTGCTAAATTGGCCGGCTTGCCCCTTTGCTTTATGAGTTGGGGGTGGGTAGCACTATCATAGCCGCCCAGAGTTAGCTCTGGGGCTCAGGCATTTTGTGTGGGAGATGGAATGGTTGAATTACTTTCACTGGCGCTCAGTGATCCAACTGGCAGCCTTGATTTGTCAGAGGGTTCTCAGAGGTGACCACACTGAAATCTCTTCCTTTGTTCTGAATCTGACACTATATCATTTTATTGATTTCTTTAAGCTGCGTACAGGTTCTGTGTCAACCACAAGTGGGGTTTTGTGTTTTCTTTCCTTTTTGTTTTCTGTAGTCTGTTTAACCAGGGTCTGTTTTGCAGGAACTTGTGACGGGGGGCAAGCTGAGTCTTTAGGGCTGTGACACTAGGCTGTTAATAGCTTAAGAGGCTCTTGGTTATGAAAGTAAGTCATAAAGCCACAGAAGGATTTAGCTTTTTGAGAAAGTAAAAATCTACTTAGCATGTTTATGAGAAAGGAGCGAGAGTCATTACCCCATTAGAGCAAAGCATTAAAGCTCCAGCATCCAGCCAGAATATTTCCCATAGTTTGGCAAGTCGCTTTAACCCATGGCTTCCCACACTTTGAACCTGTTTCCTCCAGTTGCTCCATCACATGCAGGCTGCTACGTACAGATCACAACCCAGGAGAGGAACAGGTGAGAGCTCGATGCCACAGGTAGCATTTTAAGGCATCAGACAGGCCCCATTGACTAGCTCTTGGCCGCCATGGTCCCAGCCACTTTCCTGCAGCAGGAGAGTGTGTGGAACTCCTTGATGGACATTTTGCAATGTGACAGGCCTTCTGTAACTCAAACTCCCTAGCTTTTCATCACTTCCTGCAGAATGTGTTGTAGGTAGGCCGAGGGATTCGACTAGAGACTAGGGGGTGATACTCAAACTTGCTCATGGGGTGAGGCTCCTGGATGGTCTTCAGGGTGCACATTGCTCAGAGTGCCACAAAATAGGAATATCACTACTTCTGCCATATGAAAAAGGTCCTGCTTAACTAGCCGGAAATATATTTGTATTGTAAGTAGTGCAGGTCTTTGTATCTGAAAATTTAACAACTTAAAATCGTTTAAAGAATCATATTTCTAGAATCTTGTTTGAACACACACACGTAGTTTTTGACTACCTGTTGCCTTAATTTCTTGTTAGATCATGTGGTGGTAGGTGCTAAGGTTTTAGAGAAATTGATGGAAAAACTTATGAAAGAGTAAATGTCCTAGGAAAAGGACTCCGTTGTTTGATTTGCATGGTGAGGCAACTTGGATCTGGTCATAGAACATGGATGACCTGGGGCATGATAGTTGGAAACCTCTAGACCAAAATGCAGGGAAAACTGAGAAATCCTGGTAGCCTGCCAGAGGCCTGAGGGACCCTTGCTAGTTCTCTGTGTGAAGTTGCCTGACGTGGTTTGCAAATGGATTTCACTAAAGCGAGTTCCATCTCTTAATGTCACTAGGTATAGATGTCTGCCCATCTTTGCAGGCACTTTGGGAGATGATCTTCTACCAAATGGACGTGCTCCATGCTTGTTTCTAGGAGGCCTGATGCTTTATTTTCTGCAGAAAAAAATGTAGATATTTCAATATGGTAAATTCTTTTCAAGCATTTTGGCTTTAGTTTCCCTGTACCCTCAACCCAGCAAAGAGACAATGTCCTGGGTTTTATTGGGAGATAGTTGTCCAACTTTCCATTCATTTTCTTCCTCTTGGCAGAATGGGAGTTACTTTGCTTAATTAAAACTGGAAAACCATTGTCAGCCCTTGTATAAGGTACTAACCCCTAGGTCATTGACATCAAATTTCTTTTGAGGTGATAATTTCCAAAGCCACTAATAAGATGTGAAGTACCTCTTTGGATCAATCTAGCAGCAGATGTGTTTGGAAAATGCGGAAATGATATTGCTAACTTGCTAACTGCTTTTTGAGGGATAATGTAATGGGGTGTAGTTTGATGGGTATTTCCTCTAATAAAGGAATGCAGGCAAACTTTTTTCCTTGGAGTTTAAAGTGTATATATTACTCTAAAAGTCTCCTGGGAATTTGAAACTGCTACTTGCTTGCTTATAACTTTCTGTCATTTTATTCCCAGCAGTGGAAGCAAGTTTAAATCTTGTTTAAATCCACAGCAAACTTTCTATATTCTGAGACTCGTCGGTAGGTGCTAACTCTGAATCAGTGTTCTATGTAAAACCATGTGAAATGATTCTGATACAATATGGAAACTACAATGTCTACCATGTCGTCCATGATATTTTTTACTTGGAGGCACCAGAGAAAGAAGACTGAAGAGGGGTTGGTGTGGGCAGTTGCTGATGGTGTGCGTGTATCTTGAATGCTAAACTGGGTAGTTTATATTAAAAGGCTGGTGTGTGGTGTGTGGGAGTGTGTGTCTAAGCGTCTGAGGATGAGTCTGGCATTTGGACACAGGTGGTTTAGTTTAGAGGGTTCCCGCTGAGCTGTTGGGGTGGATTTGATGTGGCGCGATGGGGCCCTGGGAGTGTATGGCAGATGTGAGGGCCACCTTGGGATGCTGAGAGGGGAACAGCGAGGAGGCATGAGGTTTGGAATTTTAGAAGGTTGGGAGGAGAGGGATCGAGCCAGGCTTTTTACCTTTTTTACGTTTAGGAAGGGTGAAGAAATATTTGAAATGGAATGACCAATAATTGAATAATGATAAAAACTGTGGAAGTGGGTGAGTTCTCCAAGTGAGAGGAGAACTCAAATGGATGCTCAGTAAAAGGACCACCTACTTTTGCAGGCAAAGACTACACGATAGGACTCTGCTTTTATGAATTAAAAATACAGCAGATTCCAGAGTATTCCTTGGCTAAAGTTAACTAGTGGTGTTCTATAGATGTTTAGAAGCTTTTCTTTCACAATTCTTTTAGAGGAGTTTCCGTAGATTTTTTTAGAGAAGGAAACATCATAGGAATACTTCTATGGAAGTGAATTTTTGTATGAGCTTCTCAGCGTCACTTAGATTGCCCTCTACCCACAGGATAGGTTAATTTCTCTTGGCAGCACATGGAGACTGGTGAGGGAAGTCGATGACCTCTGTCTTTGAACTCGGTTGCCCTTCTCTGACACAGCCCAAGTGACACCAAACCGTACTAGTTAAGTTTTCTTTCAGTGAGGGCTACTAAATTAAAAAAGCCCATTGTGATGAATTCCCCTTGGAACAAACAAAATGGAATACAATTCAGTTTTCCACCAATAAATGTTTATTGAGGCCTGTAAAATTTCATGTCAGTCTCTGGGTAGAGCCCTCAGATACGTCTTTCAGTACCTGTTCTACTGATTTTTCAGGGTAAATCTTGGTGTTTCCATATAAAGCAATTCAAGTAAAAAATTAATAGTGAAATAATTGCTGGTATGATGTGCCTTTTTGATTATAGTAAATATTTAATGTTTCCCTGTAAAATAATTGTATTCTTGATAGAAACCCAACTATTGAAAGTGCAACAAATTAAGTACCTGGATGACAATAATTATTAAATAAATATGTATTTTAATAATTTATGGCAATGATTTCTCAAAAAAGTTTAAAGGAGCAATGAAGTCACTGGAATCCCTGTTACCAAAGTGGATTTTTAAAGTTGCCTATCCCGGGCTGGCCCCATGGACAAGTGGTTAAGGTCGTGTTCCACTTCAGTGGCCCAGGGTTTTCCCAGTTTGGATCCTGGGCGCGGACATGGCACCACTCATCAGACCATGCTGAGGCAGCGTCCCACATGCCACAACCAGAAGGACCTACAACTAGACTATACAACTATGTGCTGGGGGGCTTTGGGGAGAAGAAGAAGGGAAAAAAAAAGAAGATTGGCAACAGATGTTAGCTCAGGGGCCAATCTTTAAAAAAAAAAGGCATTTCCCTCTTGCATCCATGTTTATAGCAATAAAGGAGCAATGACAGGGGGGAGGGGCGGTAAAGCTTGGGCCCTGTATCAGGCCTGAGTAGGTCGGGGTAAGGTCTGATAAGGGAGGCGTTCGGATTTGGTGTGCAGAGATTTCCAATATCGCACTGTTTCAAAGAGTTGCTCAGTGATCTCAGTCTTCTGTTACTTAACCGGGCACCAGATGAGGAAGGGTTTTGTAGAAGGAAGATCACAAAATCATTGTCTTTCTCCCTCTTGCAGCATCTATCTATGGATGGTCTGCTGTATCCCCAATTCATCGAAAGGAAGGGAATATTATTCTTGGAAACATTTTTATGAGCCTAGAGAGACAATGTTGTGAACAGAACCAGGGCTTAGGGATATAATGTAAAGAACATTCTAGTAGTCAAAGACTTTTTTGTTTTACTAAAGAAAAACAAAATCTTAGCTGGGAGGGTTTAAGGAAATAGCAGCAAGATAGAGTAATGGGGAAAAAAAGGACTAAATATGTTGAGAATTGATTGGGAACATGCGACTGATAATTGGTAAGTTAATCTGGTAATCAGTGATTGACTAACAGGCGTAGCTGTGTTGATCAATGATCATGATACCCCTGGGCCGCTTTTACTTTTCAGCAATCAAGTCAGTGCACGATTCCTTGTGGCCACAGTGTCATCAGCGAGGCTCCGCAAGACCCTGAATGTTGGGCAGCCGTCGCTCTGCCCTGACAGACTTAACCACGGAGTCAGCTGAAATCTCTCCATTTCTTTGTGAAGTTTGTGGTTCAGGCACAGGTAACTGAAAACAGATGTGCTGAGTGAAAACTGCTGGTTTTTTTATTGAGCTTTTGGTGGTGGGGGTGGGGAGCGGAATCCGCCTTTTACAAACCCTTTGTGCTTTTGTTACATGCACAGCTTTCCGATCTCAGCACTATTTACCCATATTCCACCAGATGCTCTCTTTCTCTTGGAGGGCCCGCTGCCTGAGGTGGAGGGCAGCTGTAGCCCCCTGTCTTTGTGTTCATCTCTGTCTCCCGCTGCCCGTGTCCTGCTCCTGGGCCTGCGGGACCCAGGCTGGTTTTTCCGGCCTAGCAGTCACCTTGTAGGGGTCTTCTGTTCAATGCTCACTAAGCTCTTGGACAGCCCTAGGGACAGAGTGAATTGGCAGTCCGGTCACATGCTCGGGAGAAAAGAGAGGGCAGTGATTGGACGGCAAGGAAGAGAAACAAGGAGCTTTAAAGACAACTATCTCATAAACCACAGTCCCAGGGAGGACCAAATTCTTACTGTGGTGACCGCAGCAAACCTTTCCTGAGCATCCACTGTGCGGGGGGCGGCAGGTGAGATCCGGGGGAAGCCAGGAGGAGGCATGGGGCCCAGGAGCCTCACAGTTCAACTGACTTGAGGTTGGGTGGGGGCATATGGCAGTAAATAAGCCATGATGCAGGGCAGTCCCTGTACGGTGCCAGCGGATCGCTACCCTGGCCACTCAGTGGGGAGAGAGCATCTAGGGCAGGAAGTTTCCTGAAAAGCAGCTTTGTGGAGGTTATGTGACTGGAGCTGGGTTTTCACTGCCTCATGGACGGAGTTTGACAAACTGGGAAGAAGGAGGAAGAGGGTGTTGGGGCAGGGGTCAGCAAAGCAAGAGAGAAGGAAGCTCTGCGCGGGGTTTCCAGGAGCAATGAGCCAGCGTTAGCCTGGAGCAGACGGTTTGCACTGGCCGCGGGGAGAGGGGGGCTGGATAGAATGGGCAGCAGTTTGTTGAGGCCCCTGAAAAACCGCTAAGGAGTTTGGGTTCTGTGGGGAGCCACGGAAGACTTTTGATCAGGGGTAGTGATGTTTGCCGTACTGTTCCGCAAGCCATCTTCCAGTTAGAAATGCGTTTTTTACTGTGCACAGGCGGGCTGTTGGCATTGTATTAGAAACTGACCCTCGCAGCCTTGTTAGTTAGGAGAGGAAAATGTTTGATCACGGGCTTCTTTTAAATCCACCGGGGCGATATTTTATCAGTCTTTGAAATGTGGGCTGAATGATGGATATGCGATTGACTCTTAAATACTGCACTGCTAAGCTCAGCACTGCAATCCTGTGGGTATGAAATATTATCCCGCCTGAAACCATAAGAAAAAACCCTCTTAGTCTGACCTACTCACAACACGATCTGACAACCTAACCTTTGAAGGGGTGGGAGGAAAACTGGAGAACCGCTGACCGCACGAAATGCAAATGAGAATTCCACACGGAGGGCTTCTTCTCTCGGAGTTTTTGGTATTTTCTTCTTTTGAAAGTTTGCTCCAGTCCACACCACCTGTTTCTGCTCCAAATGTTTCCAAGGCCAAAGGTCTCTGCCTCGGAGATTTGAGGAGCTTGCTGCTGACCCACATGTCGAACCCAAGAGGAGGGAAGAGGATGGATGGGCAGAAAGTCCTTTTGGTCTCTTCAGTTAATAAAAGCTGGGGCCACAGAGCAGTGCTTTGATTGGAAATCTTCATCCAGAAGCGTCTAGTCTCCTGGCAATGTACCTGGAAGTCGGGGGAGCTGTGGGACCAGGATGTGATCCATTGGTGTTAGTCTTGCCCCACTGTAGCAGAAGAAATTCTCACCACCCACAAAGCGTGAATTGGCCCTGCCTGACCTGCGTCACCTCTGCCAGGTCAGCGTAAGTAAGGCTGGTCCAAAAGATACCTGAAGTTTGATGTTCACTGGTTGCCAGTGGGCGCTGACTGTGGGTGATCACACCAAGATTCCATTCATTGCAGAAGACTGGACCTCTTCCAGCTCTGGCCCCGGGGTTATCAGTCTGGTGAGAGCGCAACTCGATAGAGGGAAGGAGTAAGGTAGAGCCAGTGAGTTTTCCTTAGGGTCCTGCACGCAGAGAAGGGGCCCACTCAGCTGTCTCTCTGACCTGGGACCTCTTGTCCCCTGTGACATCTCTGACTTCCCCTTTGATTACCGGTCTCGTTTCACATCCGTGAAAAGTGGAGGACTCCTCTGTCTTCCTTCTCATTTCGTTCCCATTCTCTTGGACATGTGGCAGCCATTACATGACTGCTTATAGTTATAGACTCTTTATTTAAGAATAAAGAGAATGAGAAACAAAGAGTGACAAATTACTACTTTAAGAAATACATGGAAGCTTCCTTGTGTTATCAGGGGGACCCTCCATTGCTTGCTGAGATGCCTCACTCCCTATCCACGCTCGCAGCTGCTCCTTCATCTCTTTCCATCCCCTGCTGCCCTTCCAAGTGGCTTTTGAGACTTCCTGAGCAGGTTCTCAAAGTGTGATCCCCAGGTTCGTAGAATTGTCTTCCCCTGCAAACTGTTAGACATGTAAATTTCAGGGCCTACGCAGGATCTCCTGAGTTGGGAACTCTGGGGGTGGTCCAGTCATCTGTATTTTAACAAGCCCCCTAGAGGATTCTGATGAATGCTAAATTCTGAGTGTCTGAGTTTGAGAAACACTTGTCACACAACGAGTGGCTTGATCTTTCCCTTTATAGAGATAAAAATAAATTTTATATCTACCTGGATGCGTGTCCGGGATGCAGGATAAAAACAGAACCTGATGCATTTCATCTTCATTTCTATTCATTGTTGACAATTTCTGTATGAGAATGGGGAAGCTTAGCAGTTTGCAATTTAACAGCTAGTTAAACACCACTTAACCCCTTAGCACTATCCAATTGCTTTTCCTCCGAGTATGTTTCCATCCTGCCCTCCCCACCAATACCCTCCTGATTGCTGCAGCGGTTCACTATTAGGCTAATTTGCTGCGCTGGGAGACAGTGTTAGGGTGGCTCTCTGATTAGGTGGGAATTGATTAAGCAGAAGCTGCTTTATGTTGTTGCTAGATCAGTGGAAGCAACGAGAGAGCTCCTAAATCCAAGCCTCCTTCCATTTTGCTGTTGCCTCAGTTAAGTGACTTTTCTGTGATTTGTGGCTTATTAGTATCCGTGACTCCTCAATGCCTGTTCTCATCCTCCAGTCTTTTTAGCCATATGTGAATGATATGTGCTCAGAATCCCTCCTAGTGGTGGTTTCCTGTTGTCATCGTGAATGTTGGTGACAAGGCGAATAGCAAGATGGAAATGCAGCTTTTGGATAGAAATCATTCTTCTGAAACTCCCTGGGCCTCTCCCACCCCTGCCCCCACCCTCTTTCCTCCTGGCCAGGTCCTGATATAGTGGATGGTTAAGCCCTGTCCTCTGGGGCTGCAAGACTTGAAGGTACTTGACTTCTCTGGGCCTCAGTATCTTCTTCGGAAAGACCTGGACAGGGATGGTATTTACCCAGAGGGCAGCCGTGAGTTTTGACGGAGACAAAGGCTTTGGCGTATGTCAAAGGCTCCTGCAGTAGCGCTCCCCAGAGATGAGGCTCCTGCTCTCACTGTTGTTCAGATCCCCACTCCAGTGCGTCCTCCTCAAGACACCTCTGCCAGGCTGGCATCTCCCTTCCTTGAATTCCCATAGCACTTTGTTGGTGTTGCTTTCTGCCATTTGACAACTATGTGCCTGACATATGGTTACACTTTACCCTCCCCTTTTAGACTGTGAGCACCTCCTGGCCAGGCGATGGCTCGGTGTCCCCCCCATCCCCCAACTTCTCCATAGCTGTGTCTCTCAAGCCTGGATGAGCATCAGAATCACCTGGGGAAGGTTGAAAAAATAAGGATTCCAGGGTTCTAGCCCCAGAGAACATTCTGGTGAGTCTGGGTTGGAACCTAGGAGCCTAGATTTTTCTTGAGTGCTGCAGATGCTTCCGCTGCAGGGGAACCTCAGACCCCAGTTTGAGAGTCAATTCTGTAAGGCAGTGGTTCCAAATCCATCAAACCCAACATGCCCTTTGTACGTTTTGTAACATTCTCTTTACTTCCTGAAATGAAACTCATAGATAATAGAACTCATTTACATACAATACTAAAGAAAAACAACAGAATACTCTAACTGTAATATAAAGGAGAAATAACATGAAAATAATTTATAATAAAATAGCTGGTACTTCAATATGTGCACAGCTACTTTAGAAGACATAATGAAATTGATATTTGCTCTTATAATAAATTAGTTTGGATTCAAGAAATATTCTACTGAATATTATCATTAATCTTATATATAAAACCTTAGAAATAAGGGCTAAAAAAGTCTTTTTATGTATATCTCTAAGAAGAAGACAACTACAAATGTAGACAACACAGGTGTGTTATAAGGTGTCTCATTGATCGTGAGTGACTTTTCTGAAGCTGTCATGATTTTTGGAAATGGTGAAAAACTCTTGGTAAAGCTCTGAATTGAATAAAGTACACCTTCCCCTCAATTTATAGGGTAATTGAGTTCCTAGAAAATTCAGTGTATTAAAAACTGAACGAAATATTTTTATGAAATGCAGAGTTAAGATCTAGACTCAGATAATTATGTAAACTTTTTTTTCTGTTTTCTGAATCATGTGGGACATGGGACAATCCATCCTCAAGAGGGACCTTCTGTACATTGTAGGAGTCTAGCATTCCTGCCCGCCCCGGACCCCCCCTGCCAAATGACGGCAGAGCCCTGAAATCAGTGCAACCACCAGAGGCCCCTCACCCAGTTCCAGAGCCTTAAGGGGCGGTGCCAGTGCACCGAGAACCACAGCAGAGGAGGCCTCGTAAAGACATCAGCCCTGAACTAGGACCATCGCAGAGCCTTCGTAGCCCCAGGAGGCAGTGTTCTGTACATATTTGGTGAATATGAATGAACTACCAGACTTTGAATACTTGAAATAAATGGCTCATATGCAAAAGAAAAAAGTTGATGAGCTTGATTTTCTTTTCTAAACTAGGATTGGCTTCTGCTCGTTGTCACATTTCAGAAACCCCAAGGTACTTAATACTGCCAAAGGGCTGTGTTGCAGGTTGGGTTCTCTGGAAGCAGATGCCAGCTTGGAGTTTGGGGTGCAGGATGCTCACTAGGGGCCAACCCCGAGGAAGCGAAGGAAGCAGGATTGGCCAGAGGAAGGGGTTAGAAAGACCTCGGCCAACCTGGTGGGAAGCCCCAGAGTGAGGACTTGTGGTCATGGTGTCCTGCTCTGAGCCACAGTTGCTGGGCCTCAGTCACCACATTGTGCAGGCAGCAGGACCGGTGGTCTCAGAGGGGTGGCTCTCTGCCCTTGAGGCTGACCCCCAAGGAGCTGGTGGCTGGAGGCCGCATGCTGACGGCACTCCTCACAGCTGGGTGGAAGTCCTTCCCAAGAGGGGGATCTGGGCAGCTCACCTCCGGTCCCTGCCAGGCTGTCAGGTCAATCCTCACTTGTGCCTCACAATAACCCTAGGAGACAGGCACAATTGTCATTCCCATTTCACAGATGAGGAAACTGAGGCTTAGAGAATTTTCACTCATTTCCCTGGTTTAAGTATCTAACTAGTGTCTCAGTGAGGACTGGATTCCAGGCCTTCCAAATGTCAGGTCCCCTCAGTGATGTCCGCATGGGTTTGATGATTCTCATTCATTCATTCATTCCCAGTCACCTGGTGTGAAGTGCTGTGCCGCATGCCGTAGTAGGACTGAGCTACTGAAGCCTGTCCCATTCATGTTGTTTCATGGTTGGTTGGGTAGCTTACAGGTTGATTACCACAGTGAGGTAGAAATGTCTGAGTCCTTTTAAATTCCCAACTTTTATCACTTGATCAGCTTAAGGAATTAATTTAAAAAATCCTTGACATGACTGAGAGCTGCTTGTTTTGTGATAAGACTTCCCGTATAGGTTGTTTCTGGCAAAGACAAGGACATTTGATTTAGGGCCTCTTGAAAGGAGCGCCTTGGGCCTTCAAGATATCACTTCTCAGGCTCCAGCCAACTGGACTTTGCCGGGAAGCGGCGGCTGGCAGCGGCCCCGGAATCTGACGCGGACACCAGGACATGCGTGCGCGTGCCCGCCGGCCGGCCCCTCACCGTGCCGTCCTCCTCTGCTGGGCAGCCTCAGTCTGGGCTCTCAGTGGCCCATTGAAAAGGCGTTCAGATCATTTCCAGGTCCCCCAGGGGGAACTACTGTCTTTAATCAAAGGCAAGGCATTTCTGCTACTGGGTGTTGGAATAAATTTGGCTTTTTAACAAATCAAATGGGAAATGATTACTAGGCTATGAGGTTGGCCATAGGCAAGTCCAGGGAACACTTCGGATCGTGAGCCTTATTAACTCCAGCAGGTGAAATAAACACTACATAAACATGGTTCTTCGTACGATAGGTTAATATTTTTGAGGCCAAGATTCTTTTAAAATAGTTTAATTTTTAAAAATTACGAAACATACTCTCCTTTAGCCCGTCCCCTCCAATGCCATCCTTCCTTCATGGTCATCAGTGGGCACAGCTGGCTGAGTTTCCTTCCCTACCTTTCTCTCTGCTTGTCCAAACATGGACAAATATGTTCACCCACATTTTTTCCCTTCCTTCTTAATAAAAATATGATTCTAAATATTTTATAAATTGCTTTATTCATAAAACAATGTATTATGGACTTTTCCCCCCAGGTCAGGGTACAGCGTCATCGTATTCCACGGTGTGTGTGTATCATGATTTATTCAACCATTTCCCCTATTGATGGACATTCAGATTGTTTCCAGTTTTTGTTATTAGAACAATGCCACCATGAAAATCGTTAGTCTTAATAGAGCCTCTACAGGCACCCCAGGGCTGGAGGAGGGAGGTGAACAAGAGAGAGAGGCTCCCTGCTTCCTAGAAGTTTCCACTGCAGTGGGGGAAGCTGTGGAGAAACAGGTAAAACAGCTCACAAAAGAGGAAACAGTAGTTAGAGACCAGGGCTCTGAGTCCAGTAAAGCGAGATGCTGTATTAGGAGAAAGGCCTCTTTCAGGGGCACATTTGCGCCGAGACCACAGGACCCCTGCAGTAAGAGGGTGCGGAGACGGAGGGCCCGTTCTCGTCCTGGGCTTGTTCGTGGAGCCTGCCTGCTGATTCACGCTCCACCAGCACTGTCTCGGGGGCCCTGCTTCCCCACAGCCTCCTCAGCTATAGGGATTACTAGTCTTCAAAATTTTGCCAATCCAATATGTGAAAAATGGGTGATTTCCCCGAGGGTTAATGAGGTTAGATGGCTTTTTATATGTTCATTGACCTTTTCACATTTCTCTTCCTTGAATTGCTTATTCATTGACTTTGCTGTGAAAAAAAATTGGATTATCTAGCCTCTTCTGCCCATTTTGTAGGAGCTCTTTGTCTATCAGAGTCCATCGCCTCTTGTGTGTCCTGACTTATTTTCTCTTTATCTTTCCACTTCTGGGACTTCTTCAGCCCCAGAGAGGCACAGCCCTTGTCATCCTTAGGAATTATGGACCTCGGGCCTTGGGCCTATGAGCTTTTCAGAGGCCTAAAAATATGTCTGAAATCAGAAAAAAAAAAGTTTTCGTTTACTTCTTGAATACTAAAAGAAAATTGCAAAATCGAAGGTACTGCATATTAATCAAATGCCCATAAAACATAACTTTATGTCAACTAGTCATTTACAACTCAGTTCCATATATAGTTATTTATAATTCAAATCAAAGTAATGTCTATTTAGTGTGGGAGGTGGATATATTTTTACCTGGTTAATATGGTGTGGGGTGGGGCTTCTAAATGAAAGAACGGTTGGTGGGTTGGAAGATTTTAAGCCACCATCAAATCTCTCAGAATTCTTAAAAAGAAAACATATCCCCCATTCTGCTTCTCCTTCCACTTCCTTGGGCTCTCCTTTTCTGTGCTCAGTCTTCGGTGTCTCTGTTTTGTCGCCTCCTGGTCACTTGGGGCTCTGCATGCAGGCTTCTGCTCCCACCGTGCCACGACTGATCTAGCTCATTCTCTGATGGCCTCGTGACACAGCTCTCGCCTCAGCCTGGTATTCTCTGGGGCTGTTGACCTCATTGACTACTCCCTTCTGGAAGCTCTTGGGCTTCCTTAATTTTGCCCATTTTCTCTTAGTTTTCCTTCTATCTTTCTGACCATTTCTTCTCAAACCCCCTCAAATCTCCCAGCTTAATTTTGGTTCCTCAGGATCTTCTCTGACTCTCCTTCCTTAGCTCATGTCAGCAATTCCTTTGTCTTCAGCTACGTGCACTATTTGCTGTGAAATGCCTCCAAACCTTTGTAGAGGAAAAAGAATATAAATGTTTAAAAGAATCTGCATGCCCCTTCCACCACCACAAATAAAACAAATAAACCTTTAGTATTGACTTAACCCGAGAGAGTATTTTAAAACTGTGATTTACAACTCATTGGTGGGATGTGAATGTAATGGGCTGACTAGATTTAAAAAATAAAATAGAACAGAAAATATAATTTTATATCACATGTAATAAGGTAGATATTGTTTCATGAAATTTTTGTTAAAGGTGTGTATTTGTGTGTGTCGGGACTGGTCTCATAATTTGAGGGATCCAGTGCAAAATGAAAATGTAGAACTCTTTGTTAAAAAATTATTAGGGATTTCAAGATGGTGACAGCAGAGCACCTTACCAAAAGTGGGGCCCTTCTGAGGTGGGGCCCTGGGCAGCTGCACAGCTTGCACACCCGTGAAGCCAGCCCTGGTGTGTATGTATGTGTATGACCTGGGTTGAGATGTAAAATTATTTTCTTACTGTGTGTCACAGGCAAATAAGTTTGAGAGCCATTGCTCTAATGTGTGCCAAGATTCGCATGAAAGGGGGCTGTGGACACCCAACGTGGGGCCGCTGGTTCAGTCACCCCTACTCTGCTCTGCTCACCTCCACCTTGCCAGTTGGCCCACTTTCTCCATTCCTGCCAGCGCCCAGTTGCTGCCATGTGGGTGCTTATGTCCGGCTCTGTATCTCAGCTGTCTGGTCTCCAGTCATCCTCTCCCCAGCTTGTTTAGCAAGTCTGGGAAACAGGCCTCCTGGGGGCGCTTGGGGAATGGCTTGGACACTGCTTATAATTAAATGCTAACGTTGCTCTCACTTCCAACTGGGTGTCTCTCCTTAGCATCAGTCTACTTATTACTTCTTAGAAATTCCACTTGGATGTCCCTTATGTGCTTCAGACTCATTTTCCACCTCGCCTTTCCATCCCCCACCAAACCCGCTGTTACTCCTATATTCATCACGTTGGTTTAGTGCCACTACTGTTTACTCAGTCAGCCAAGCTTAAAACTGTGAGGGTTATTCTTTCTTCTTCCATTCCTCCTTCTTCTCCACCTCCTCACATTCAACGAGCTGCCAAGTCTTGTCTGCCTGGCCTCCTACGTAACCGCTTGGAGTCCATTCTCTCTTCCCCGAGGCTGGCAGAATCTGGCTCCTTGGCAGGGCATGCAAGGCCCCCACTCTGGTCCTCACCTGCATTCGCCTCCTCAACCCTCACCCTCTGCCCACCGACCCCTGCTCCAGCCGCGTATCTGTTCCCCTAAGTCTTGGGCTTCTCAACTGCAAGCAGTAGCGCCCCCCTCCCCACATTTGGAAATGTGGGGGGAGTTACCTTAGTATCATAATGATTGGGAGTTGCTGGCAGCGATTAGTGGGTGGGGTGAGAGATGGCGAATATTCTGCGGTGTGTGGGACAGTCTCTCAAACAGGGACTTGTCCCACCCAGAGCTGCAGGGAGCCACCGTGTCGAGAAATGGAACGCTGCCGTTTCGTGCCTCTGTCCTGTGTACCTGCTGTTCCCTCGGCCTGAGGTGCCTCTCCCTGACCGCCACCTGGGGAATTGCTATGTATGTGAGTTCCAATGAAAAAATGCCGCCTTCTCTCAAGCCTCCTGCTCCCCTTTTCACACTGAGGTTAGTCTGTTACCCCGCTTTGTTCGCGGGTGCTTGTGCCTCCAGTGGAGCACTTCTCTGAGTGCGTCTTTCCGGCCAAAGGCCCACTCTTATCCCACTTTGTACCCCCTGCACCGAGCATGGCGCCGGCCGGTGGGGGGTGTGGGCGAAGTACAGAGGGTGGAAGGGCTGAAATGAATGAGACTCATAGCCTTTCAGCTACCCAGTTCTTGGATTGGGCTTTGCTTGTTACACCTGAATTTTATCTTGTCCTTCCCTCCCAGCCCCTTTTTTTTTCCCTCTCTCAATTGCAGCCTTTCTAACTCTGGCATGCTCTTCTTCATTACTACAGATTGGCTGTCTTCCATAGTTACAGTCATCTGCGGTTCTTCGAGGCATCGAAGAATTGAAATAGATCTTGGCCATCTTTGCTCCCGATGTGTGATTGCAGTAGTTCCATTCCCGTTTCCAAGGCGACAGCCTTCTGGTTACGGGTGGAGTGCTTCTCCTAGTGGATCTGCATTAGGAGAGAGGAGGCTTACGGCTTCTATCTCCATAGACTTTCCCTGCCTTGTTCTTGTTAAAGGCCAGTTTACGTTAGAATAGGGCAGGGATAAAATATTACTCTGCTCTGGCAATTTTAAAACTTTATTGAAGCATCCCATACATACTGAAGAGAGCACATATAGTAAGTGTATATATATATATATATCACCATGAACACAGGTGTAGGTAGCACTCAGATCAAGAAACAGCACGCCAAGGCTTAATGGTTTTTCATGGAAATGTTGGATATATTTTTTTCTAATGTACATTCCTTATTTTATCTAAGAATCACATTTCTTTCCCAAACTGACTTTAATCTAAGATCCTGTGAGATGGGGCCTGATTTAAGACCCCTGGGTAATCAATGCACAGATTGGCTGGGAGCTTTAGACCATTCCTATTTAAAATACCGTTTAACAATGGGAGTTCCCAGCATTAGGGAGGTTCCTGTGAATCAGCTCCCCCAGTCTGATGGACTCGCTCTGTTGTTTGAAAACAACACATTCTGGGAAGGCCTCAGTCGAGGCTGATTGTGCAAACCCACGGGAAACAGACACATGCAAACACCCAGACCCCTCTCCTCGCCCCATCCTCCCGTTATTTTTTTAAGATATAGCTCCTTGTATGTCAGTTGGTGCAAGTAGGATTTTGGAGTTAGATCATTCCAGAGTGAATCCCACCCGTCATCCATACTGTGTGACCATATACAATCCCTTTCACCTCCCTGGATCTCAATTTCCTCACCTGTAAAATGGGAATAATATATTCCTCCTGCAGACTTAAAGTGAGGAACAAATGAGATCACGAATGTGAAAAATACTAGCCTTGTTCTGGGTTCACAGAAAGTCACAACAAATGGTAGTTTCTTTTCTTTTCTCACCCAAAGTTGAACATCGTCAGAGCCTCCGTCACATTATTCCTGGGTAATTGTTGTCCCCTACCTGAGCTCTTTGCCTCCTGCTTCCCCTGCCCCAATCCATCTCCAGTGCTTGTCCCTCCAGATGTGCCTCCTTCCTGAACCTATGCTTCCGCCTTTGCTAGTCCCTTCTCAGAAAGCCCAGTAGATTTTCCGGGCATGCCTGCTGAAGCCTGGCATGGGAGGACTCCTAGGTGGGCTCAGGGGCCTCTGGCTGATGACCTGTAACTGCCACAGTGAGAGCTGTGCTATTTCAGGGAAGAAATATGTTGCCCACACTGTAACGCGTGCAGAGAAGTGTTTGAGACACATATGCAGCCTCCTCTGGGCTAGCCACTTGTCTCTTTCCTGCTCCTTATGTCCTTCTGCCCCTCTACTCAGCCAGTGGCAATGCTCTCTCATTGGTCAACCATTTGGACATTTCAAACACAGAGGGCACTTTGCCCATTGGCCATGGAGAAGGTGATGCCCTTGGGCCATGGAGCAGGGAGTAGTTGGCAGCCCTCTGCCCCTCTTTTCCTGTCATAATTGTCTGGGTTCCTCAGCCTTGCCACAACCAGAGACTTTTGACCCCTACCTGGAGGTGCTGTCCCATTGTGGCTCTGAGGGTGGAGCTCCAGCCTTAACTCTGGGACTCTGTGTCAAGTCAAGTCTAGCTCTGTCTTTGTGTTTCAGGTTGGAAACTTAGGTTTTGATTTTCTTCCCAAGTGGTAATTTCTGCCTTGTGCCAGATTCTGATGACTCTCAGTTCTTCCCTTGGTGACTTATGTGCCCCCAGCCCCTCTGGAATGGCTTCCTCCCTCGGAACCAGTGCTGAGAATGGGATCTCCACTCCCTACAGACAGACTTCCTTGCACTCCTGGTGTCTGTTTTGGACACCCCCACGCTAGCCCTAGACCAGCTGCTTATTTACCATCAGTTGTCTGGGACCATACTTTCCAGTCCCCCGCCTCATGGAACAGTTGCTTCTTAGCCCCTGGAAATGTCATGCTGAAATAGCGTGAGTTCATTTAGTGTGCCCTCTTTGGAACTTGGCTATCTGGCTTCTTACCTATCCAGAACAAGGTAGAGGACTGGGAGCATCTGAAAAACAGAGCTTGTGATCAGCCCAGCGTGGATGTGGCAAGGTCTAAGGACCACATTCTTTACTCTCGGGAGAAGGCCTCCAGCCCTCTCTTAGAGCCTTGTATTCTTACTTTTGACATCCTATTGAGAAGTTGTGGCCAATTGGCTTGCCAGAGCACAATAAATTAGAAACAGCCAATTGTAGGCTGTTTATAGTAGGGAGAAATGACAACTCAACAGAAAGAGAAGGGTGGGAAAAATGATAAAAACATACAGCTGAAAAATTACGTAAAAAATTATGGAGTGATTTAGTATTTAAAGCACCCTAAGAGCATCTTTAAAACATAGGATGAGCACAACGGTGACCCTTTGCTATTGGCAAAACATATGATTATGGTCCTTATAATTTTCTCGAGAAGGTAAGGAAGAGTGCTACTACGCTTTTTAAGGAAATTTCTGCCTGAAATGGCTAAATAAAAAAGCATTCCCGGGGCTGGCCCCGTGGCCGAGTGGTTAAGTTCGCGCGCTCTGCTGCAGGCGGCCCAGTGTTTCGTTGGTTCGAATCCTGGGCGTGGACATGGCACTGCTCATCAGACCACGCTGAGGCAGCGTCCCACATGCCACAATAGAAGGACCCAGAATGAAGAATATACAACTATGTACCCGGGGGCTTTGGGGAGAAAAAGGAAAAAAATAAGATCTTTAAAAAAAAAAAAAAAAGCATTCCCACATTTATATGGGCTAGACCTGTATTCATTCATTCATTCATCTAACACTTACTGAGCAACAGTTATGCGCCAGGTGCTAAAGATATGTTAGAAAGCAAAACATAAAATCCCTGCCTTCTTCGAGATTGATCTAGAAGACTAGGCTATCCAGAGCAGGTAATTCTCCATGACCTGGAGGGTCAAGCTTTTTTTCTTTATTATTTTTAATAGATTATTTAGGGAGTTTTTCTTTCTTTTTTTTTTGATACCACCTATCTGTTTATTTATTTTTGATGAGGGAGATTGTCGCTGAGCTAACATCTGTACCAATCTCCCTCTATTTTGTATGTGGGATGCTGCCACAGCATGGCTTGACAAGTGGTGTAGGTCCACACCCGGCATCTGAACCTGTGAACCCTGGACCGCCGAAGCAGAGAGCGTGAACTTAACTGCTATGCCACCAGGCTGGCTCCTGAAGGTCATTTTGCTATAAGGATATGTCATATGCTTTGCATTCTAGACTGACCTTTAATTACCTCAAACCAAATATGCTTTAAATTTTCGCCCTTGCAGGATGTGATAAAATACTTTTACTACTGGACTTCAATTTGTGAAAACATAGGTGGTTCCTGTTAGAATAGTTATGTTATGCTGCTAATAAAGCCAAAGGGTTGCATGTGATCAAAAACCTTTCCTGTATCTTCCTTTTTAATATCATGGGATTTTGTGCTCTTTCAAGGTTAAAGAGGAGTGATATCCATTGGTTTGTGGTATTCTCATGGCAACATTTAATGTGCTCTGTCGTAAATGGTCTCAATTATAGTACTCTCTGCATAGGAGGAACCCTACACTTAGGAGTTAAAAGAATCACAAAACAAAACACTCAGTCATTTTTATTAGACAAGGCAGAGGCAGTAAAGAAAAAAAGAGACAACTCAAGCTTTTATTTTTAAAAAGCTTTTACTTAAGGAAGTACATTAGCTTTTCTGTGGTGAAAATAAGAGAGAACTACCTGGCATGCAGAATGGGGTAATGATGCGTTTACTCCTATTTGGGTTTTTGGCGAGAGTGAGATTAGGGGTTGAGACTGGACAGAGTTCTATGAGGACTCAGTTCTGCGGGAGCCTCCCTGGATTTTCTCAGTGTTCTTGGCTGCTGACTCTTTCATCATTCTTGTCATCGAAGCTGCTATCATTTTCATTCTGTAAGTGGGAATGACTATTAAAAAATTGAGATAGTTGAGTGTCTTTTAAAGCAGATTTAGGATTCTTCTTTTAAAAAGACTTTCTTCTTTTTTTTTAATTTTATATATATATATTTTTTATTAATGTTATGATAGATTACAGCCTTGTGAGATTTCAGTTGTACATTTTTGTTAGTCATGTTGTGGGTACACCACTTCCCCCTTTGTGCCCTCCCCCCACCCCCCCTTTTCCCTGGTAACCACCGATCAGATCTCCTTAAGACTTTCTTCTTTTTAGAGCAGTTTTAGGTTTACAGCAAAACTGAGAGGGAGGTACAGAGATTTCCCATAGACCTCCTGTCCCCACACATAGACCTCCTGTGCCCACACATGCATAGCCGCCCCCACTATCAACTCCCCCCACCCAGTGGTACTTTTGTTACAATTGATGAATCTATATTGACACATTGTGATGTAATTTTTTTTTTTTTTCAAGGAAAAAGCTTATGAAATCTGACCTGGTAATTTTATCCTAAGTATTTTGTCCACTTATCTGGAGTTACGGATTTTGATTTCCTGAACTAAAAAATGTGATTTTCTCTTCTCCCTCAGGGGTCTGGGAGAGGTTCAGATAAGGTTCCCATTTTATAAATGATGTGAAGGCTTCCAGTGCCCAAGTATGTCCTGCCTCTCTTGGCGGAGGGATGGTGAGGACAAGATGAGATCTTTGTTGGATGGGTGAAATGGATGCTGGGCAGAAGAAAAGGCTTTCTCCTTCTGTGAGGTTGCCTTGAACAAAGGGTCGGAAAGCTACTTCTTGTTATGGATTGCTTATTTTAGATCCTGATTTCAGGGACTGTGAAAATTGATACTGACAACCCCCAAAGATTGATGTTAACATCAAACTAACACCCAACACTGACAATGGATGCTAGAAACATGGTGAGAAATTTCCTTCAGGAAATCCAGGGTGGTTTCTGTTTAAGGAACAGATATCAAAACAAAAGTTGAGTTCAAAGCACCTCAAGAGAAGCATTAGTTAGGATACTGCTTTGGTCAAAATAACACACAAGTTTATTTTATTCTCACCTATACTGGTCTGAGCATAAGCAGACCAGGGCTGAGAAGAGGCATCTTGATGTTGGGGATAAAGGTTCTTTCTCTCTTATTACTATCTCTATCACACATCTTCGACCTTCCCACTAAGATGGTTGCCCCAGTTTCTATCACTGTGGCAAAAAGGAGTAAGAAAGGAGAGGGCAGCCTCCTTTCCTTTTAAAAACATGACCTAGAAGTTGCAAACCTCACGTGGCTCATATCCATTGCCCAGAACCAGTCACATGACCACTTACCTACAAGGGAGGCCAGGAAGTATAATCTTCAGATAGGCGGCTGTGTGCCCAGCTCAGACTTCTATTTCTGTAGAGGAAAGGGAGAATGGGTGTTGGGGAGACAACTGGGAGCCTCTGCCACACAGAATAGTAGCATACGTTCTTCAGTGCTCTGTATTACTGTGGCTTCTAGGCAAATTCAGACTTGACAGTCCCCCTTTTAAAGAGGCATGATCATAACTCACGAACACCACCAGAAGATAGCATGCAATGTTTATATCTTACTTAAATTGCTCAGATGCCCGTGTTAGGTAAGTAGATTTTGAATGTATTGTCATTCTTAAGTTAAAAGTGATTGTGCTTTCTTTAAACATTCTTTTGTGGGACAAATGGGCTCATTTTGGCAAGTTGGAATTTTCACACAGAATTTCCGTTAGCACAAATCCATAGGCATCAAAATGAGAAAAGGCTTCAGAAAGGGCAACCTCCAGGGAGTAGGTCAAAATATTTCCTTCTGGATGGGAATTTGATTCTGGAGTTGTCAGTGGTCGGTAATTAGGGATGACTTTATGATGTTGATTCTAGGAATGGAGCCAAAACATTACAAACTCATTTCTAACTCCTCCCACCCACTGTGAGTAACCATATTAATGAGTAATTTTAGGGTCTGGGTTCTAAAATAATTTTGTTAAAATATAAGAGTGAGGTCTCTTGTTTCTCTACAAGGACACTGTGCCAGAAAGCTCTGCCATTTATTCTTTCCTGCTCCTTCCTGTCTGGACTTTGTTTACTGCTCTCTGTTCAGAATACCCTATCAGAGGGAACTACTGTATGGCCACGAAGGTTTGTTTGTATAAACGTATGTGAATATTCTGTTCTGGTTGTAGGAAGGGAGCTGTTGCTGATACTCAGAGTCTTGTTGTAAAGCCTAGCATACGCCATACATTATAGATTTTCAGTTGAGATTTCTAGCTGTGTGAGTGTTTGCATTTTGCCCTTGGTTTTTCTCTTATCCTGTCACACACAGCAAAGATGATTTTGACATCTGTGCTTTTTCAGATCCTATTTTCCTCGTAGGGGTGAACTAGACTTGCCGGCTCTCCCCTCAGTCCATCCCTGTAGAGCCAGCAGGCCCTATCTCTTGTTTAATAGGAGGCAAATGTTCTTGTTGGCTTAGTAGTATGTACTGTGTCTCCAGCGTTGTTGTGGTCTTTTGTTTGGCAATGAAAAGTCTCAGATACTCTAGGGTCCCTCTTGTCACTCTACCTTAAACATTCTTCAGGAGACTCGGCAGTAATGGCAGCTACTACAGAAGAGGCAGGGTGTCAACTGTCATCAAAGCTTCATCTTTGGTATAGAGACTTGGGGTGAAAGTTTTTAGAAAAGATTGTCTGTTTTTTTTGGTTAGCGAGAAAGCCTTTGATGAATTTCCCTTTAAAAGATCATTTGGTTCAGGTCTCTGCTTCCAGGAAAGTTGTGGTGACCATTCTTCAGCTGAGGCACTGAGCTGAGTGATTTTGCTCAAGGTCCTGTATGGCCGTGTGGCCTCTTCTCTTTACTGCACCACATTGTTGTCAGTGAGGTGTAGCAAGTGACCCTCTGTTCGGAGATGAGCACAGGGTTATGAGCCCCAGGAGATACTGCAGGATTTTAGATAGACTAAGAACCTGGAGAAGGCAGACGCCCTCCATGGCGAGCCCTTCCTGCTGGTGTGGTGGTGTCTCCAGTGCCAAGCTCAGCCCCGGACACACAGCACGTGCCTGCTGCCTGTTCATTTAACGACTGTGAAATGGAGCGCAGCTTAACAAAGGAAAAGGGAGAGAAAAGATTTGAAAGAGGACTTTTCTCAAGCAGCCTGAGGAGACTGGATTAGCTTAGGTGGAGAAGGAGAAGAGAGATGATTTGCAGGAGTTTGGGAAATCCTGGTGGGCTGGAGAAGATGAACCCAGACCCAGAGACTTTAACAAGGAGATGTGGCACAACTGGACTTCCAACTCCAAGATCTTTAAGTGTCCGTGTTTGTCCTTTCTTCTCAGGTTTACGAAGTTATTTTTACAACGAGGAGGTTGAATCTATTGCTGTGTTGTGTTCTCACTGTGTAGCTCTGGGAGGGGTGCGAGAGAATGCACGCGTGCACATGTGAGCAGGAGCTGCCCAACCAAGGCCTCAGGGAGGAGCAGCAATGCCTGACTCAGTGGACCGGCTGCACGTCCCAGAGCCGTGGGACTGTCAGCCGTGGGACTGTCCTGCTTGTCACTCACCTGGCTAGTTAATCTCCTTAGACAACAACACTCACGTTCTTGGCAATATGGAAGGACTGCGTTTAAGGCTGCTTTACCTGGTCTTTAAGAACCTGGAAGGAAACTTTTAGAAATATCTTTTATTCCCAGGCCTAAGGTTTTGGCACCTGGTTGAGACCTAGGTGATGAAAACTTTGGCTTCTTAGTTGTTGTGTTGGAAGCTCTTTTTCAGAGCTCCCAGAACCTTTCATGAGTATCTACTTAGAGCAATGATTACGTTTCTATTCTGTGAAAAGGGATACTGAAACAAAGCAAAAAAGACATATTTTGAAACACCATTTAAAACAAAGTGGAACAATCACGGATCATTAGGGAAATGCAAAATCAAAACCACAGTGAGATATCATTTCACACCCATTAGGATGGCTATTATCAAAAAAACAGAAAACAGTAAGTGCTGGCCAGCTCATGGAGAAATTGGAGCCCTTGTGCATTGCTGGTGGGAATGTAAAGTGGTGCAGCTGCTGTGGAAAACAGTATGGCAGTTCCTCAAAATATTAAACATAGGATTACCATTTGATCCAACAATTCCACTTCTGGGTATCTATCCCAAAGAATTGAAAGCAGAAATTTGAGTAGACAGTTGTACACCTATGATGGTAGCAGTATTATTCACGATAGCCAAAAGGTGGCAACAACTCAGATGTCTATTGACAGATGAATGGATAAACAAAATGGGGTACATACATACAATGGAATATTATTCAGCCTTAAAAAGGAATAAATTTCTGATACACGCTACAATATGGATGAATCTTGAAGACATTATGCTAAGTGACATAAGCCAGACAGAAAAGGGACAAATATTGCAAGGTGCCACTTATATGGAGTATCCAGAGTAGTCAAATTCATAGAAACAGGAAGTAGAATGGAGGTTCCCAGGGGCTGGGGGAAGGAGGCAAGGGGGAGTCATTGTTTAAATAGGTACAGAGTTTCTGTACAGGATGATGATAAAGTTCTGGAGATAGTGGTGTTGGTTGAATAACACTGTGAGTGTATTTAATGCCACTGAATTGTACACTTGAAAATGGTTAAAATGGTAAATTTTATATTATATATATTTTACCACAATAAAAAACGATTTATGCAAAAAGTAAATGGTTTTAAGAAACTAAGAAAAAGAGATGGAAAATGGAACTGAAGAGTGTCATGACTGTTTTTTCCCCAAAGATTTATAATGATCAGTAAAAAGCTGAATAGAACTGTGTGTTGGTTCTGAGTTTTATCAAGTAAAAAGTCTTCTGCCTTCAATTTGTTTTTTAAAGAATTCTTCTTAAAACTATTGTCAAATCATATTGAACTAGCAAATATGCAGCTTTCCTAGGTGGGTCTCTATGGTCCCCACATTTGGCCAACTGACTTCCTTTGCGGAATGACCTAAAAGAGAGCTGATCACCTTTACTGTAAAGAAATCTCATCAGTTTTGGCGGCCACCTCCAAGAGAGTCCTGGAATTTGCTTAAACTCAGGCACCTGCATTTTAAGCCCTAAACCTGTGCAAGCAATGTGCTTTCTTCCTAGGGGTCGGATTTGGTCACCTATTCCTCCATTTTTATGAAGACTGGCTGCTTTTAGAGATTTGCATACATCTACTGACTTCTCTCTTTTCTGCGCCTCCTGAGGCCCCTGCAGCATGAATCCAGTTTTTCTTCCTTCTTCCCTTCGTGTAGACTTTGCTTTAATCTGTGATCTCGGAGAAGGGCGAGGCCCCTCACAGCACAGTTGACTATTTATGGGGATACATAGGAGTCTTGGACGAGGGTCACGTGGCTGCTGGAATTTCAGAGGAGGTGGTCGGCTTCGAACATGAGCCTCCTGCCTTCTGTTCATGGGCAGAGCCTCACATCCCTTCTTCTCCTGTGTCATTTTCTGAAACACCTCGGTCTTTTTAAAAAATCTATTCTACAGGAGATTAATGTGTTTGTATAGACATGATGTCTCTTCAGAATGAATCTTAAAGTGTATTTTTTTTTTTTTAAAAACTTAAGCCTGTAAGGTAGATGTTTAACTTTAGGTTCAATATGTATAAATATTTCCTCTTCATCTTCCCCGCTTGACTGACTGCCTGATGTAATGACTATCCTGTGCTTTGGGTTTGTTACTTTGATGTAGAAACTCGTCTTCAGATTGTCTTATCTTTTGGTTCTGCTGTGCCCACATGTACCTTTTGTGAAACTGTCAGTATATGGAGAATATCTAAATTTTGGAGCCTCAAAGTTAAAAGGTCTTTTAAAGGCACGTAGTCAAAGATGCATAATAGAAGCGCAGGAATCTTCTCTGCTAATGCTCCTGATGGTTAGGGGGCCAGTCCCAACGGTTTTAAGTTCACACACCTAGTGATTTAGAAACCAGCCTGGTCCGCTGTTGGACATTTGCTAGAAACCTGTTTGTTTCTGCATCTGAAATGTCTCCCTTTTTAATTTCTTTCTCCATTTGTCTTAGTTTCTGCCATCTAGAGCAATAAATGAAAATGGTATGAATTCAGTGACACTATATCTTAGCTTTGAAAATGGGTTCAAATTATAGATCATCTATACATTTTATCTCAAACCACATGTACAAAGGACAGCCCCTATTAAAAAAAATAATTCAGAATATTATAGGAATCTCCTCTAATCATTTTTCTAGATTTAGACCAGATGGATTAAGATTCCTTTTTTTTTGGCTGAGGAAGATTTGCCCTGAGCTAACATCTGCTGCCAATCTTCTTTATTTTTTTGCTTGAGGAAGATTAGCCCTGAGCTAACATCTGTGCCAAGTTCCTCTATTTTGTATGTGGGTCACCACCACAGCGTGGCTGACAAGTGGTGTCAGTCCACACCCAGGATCTGAACCCACGAACCTGGGCTGCCAAAGAACTTTAACCACTAAGCCACGGGGCCAGCCCCCGGATTTCTCATTATTTTTAAACTGCACTTAGTAATTTCCCGTTTCCAAGGTCTTCTGCAGTGTACAGCACAGATGCATGAGTGAACATTTCTTTCTTTGGTGGAAATCCTTGTATTAAGCGCAGTGTCCTGCTCTGGGTTTTGTTATGTGACTAGAGGGTGCGTTGCTACTCTTTGTCAGGGCTCCAGTCCTACTATCTCCCGCTTTCTTGTCCTGGTGGATGTGGAGCTGTCTGTGGTGGGGCAGCCTCCTTCCACACTGTCAGCGGTGACAACAGCAAAGCAGGTAACAACCTGGAGAAAAGAGAAGTTCACAGTACTACTAAGGACTAAAGACAGGCCTGCAGTTCTTTCCCTTCTTCTTCTTTTTTTAGACCCATAACTTATAATTTACAGATTCTCAATTCCAAAACCGTGACAGTTAAGGTAAGGCAGGTTAGATTGGTCCCTTCTTGCTAGGTAGGAAGTATGCCTAGTTTATGTCCAAATAGGAGCCTGCATGCGTGTTAATTTGGTTTTGCTGCCCTTGTGTCTTTTTTCGTTTTTTATCTCAGAGTTGTTGGGGCAGGATTGTACCCACAGCAAAAGCAATTCACCTTCTGGTGCACGAGGCCCTGGGTGGCTGTGTGGTGCCTTTTTCCTCACTCAGCTCTTGTTTCTCAGGCTTGAGTTCTCTGTGGTGTGCTGGGGTCAACTACCAACTGCCGTCAAACTGATGGAGCCCAGCTGCAGAAGGACGGACCCCCAGGCTGGACACCTGAAGTGATCTGGGCAGCATTTGCATTCTCTCCATTCTCCATTTCCAAACCTCTCTTCTCTACTTCTCTCTGAATATCTTCTTCATTCATTCCCTTTCTGAAGACCATCTTTCTTGACTCCTCAGACCCTGTAGTGGAACACGTAGCTATAGGTCCAGCCAAAGGAAGAGACCTCTCCCTCACCCTG
This sequence comes from Equus caballus, assembly GCF_041296265.1. Taxonomy (NCBI): domain Eukaryota; kingdom Metazoa; phylum Chordata; class Mammalia; order Perissodactyla; family Equidae; genus Equus; species Equus caballus. The sequence continues at coordinate 73,292,270 of NC_091701.1, read as the reverse complement.
TCCTTATGTCCCCACAGTCCCTGCGTAGGGAATCTCCATGCTCCCCGAGCTGGGCCTTCCTTGTTCAGTAACTATGGGAGGGCCCAGGGCAGCACGTTGCACAAACGGCTCCCAGGAACTTGCTTTGTGGACGTGTGTGTGGTTGGGAAGGGGAGCATTTTGAATAAGGCAGACACTCTGATAGGTATGCACCCCACTGGGTATATGAAGTGCTATAATATGTCTCATACATCCCCCCGGAGTATCTATTTTTCCTATACTTTTAGAAGAAATATTATTTTGATATTAAAGCAAATGCATAAATATAATATATTTATTATAGATTTATATAATAAATACATTTTTATCTCTAATGGGACTCAGATGGAACATATGCAAGAATTTTTAAGATAACCACAAGGGAAAGTAATTTAATTTTGCTTCTGGGGTATGCTCCTCTGCTGTTTGCATACTTTGGTAGGATAGTTCAGGAAGCACCGAAATTTCTGGCCAATTGTAGGATGGAGGTGGAAGTTTAACATGAAACCCTGTAGTAAGTTATTGAGTGTTTTTGCCTGTTTTGGTTCAATTAGGCCAGAAGATTTGCTGCCTGTGTGTTATAGAATTGGGTACAGAATACTCCCACTGGGGGTGGCTGAGCTAAGAACCCCAGACTGGTTATTAATGTTGTTTCTAGAATGAGGCTGAATAATAAGACTTAGCCAGTTCTGGAGCCACAGTGTACTTGTAAACAGTTAACTCTTTTACTTGTTGACTGCAAGACGTACAGAGTTGCCCGTGTCTCCTCATAGCCCACTTCACATAGCGTGACTTTCTTTTCTGGGCTACAGAAAGAAGATAAAACTCTAACCACAGGGCCTTCTCCCCACCCAGTTGAGGCCGCAGTGAAGTGCTTTTCTGTGATTTAAATACCTACATGGAAATACCCTGGAGAGTTAGTAAAGCATTGATTTCTGAAGGCTTCTACATTAATAGCTTTCTGGTTTTTGAGTTCATCCAAGTTTCTCTTTATACGTATTATTACACACATATGTGGAATAAATACATATAAAGTAACTCATATTAATAGAATAATGCATAAATCAGCGTTATTGAAGACATTAATAAACTATCTACTGTGCTTATTGACGTCTTAGAATAAGATTCCAATAATGCCTGATAGTGAAGAGAATTCAAAAGCGACCAGAGGCTAAATTGGGAATGCCACCCAGGATTTCTATGAATCTGCTTTCAATTTTCCTTGAAGCATAAAAATAATTTCCCCAAAACATTAAGGAAAAGTCTGAAAAAATAAAATTACTCATGGTTGCACCACCCTCATAGGAGAGCTTTTGGTCCTTTCTAAACAAACAAACAAACAAATGACAGCAGCGACCTCTTTGTAATAGGATGAAGGATCCTGAATGCTTCCCTTCAGGGGAGCGCCCAGAGGATGAACTGGGGGTGTTGGTCCTGGATGCCAGGTGGTCCTCACTGTACCATTGCAAAGAGCTAAAAGTCAAAAATGTTTGTGTCTGGCCTCTGCTCGTTCTTAGGTAAAAGATGGAGAGTGTGAATTGTGCTATTTTCAAAGCACTACAGAAGTAAATACAGATCTCTTGCTTTAAGGATTTAAAAATCAAATTTAGCCTTATAATTCTTGTTAAGATTTAGTTTAAACTGAGAATTTTGCAGCTAAAATATTTGGAAGCTTGGGGAATATTTTAAAAGCATAGATTATTAGGCTGCAACCCCAAAGGTTTTGATTTGTTAGACCTGTGGTGGGGGTGGGGGGCAGAAATCTATATTTTTATAAGTCTCTCTTAGGGATTCTGGTCTGGGAATAAATATTTAGGTAACAGAAGGAGATAGGCAGAGTGGCTGAGTCTGAAAAAGGGTGTAACAATGTGACTTATGCTTTCTCTTTTCTGCTCGAAGATCCGAGAATTTTATTGTATATGTTGTTTTGAGGAGGTGTTTTTTCTACTTAAGGAAAACAAAATCTGAAGACATTGTTTTTTCTCCTCTGATTTTGCACCTACTAGCAATTTCAGAATAAAAACGCAAAAGATATCTTATAATGGCTATTACCGCACGGTAAATGAATAATCCTTTATCTACAGACTGTAGGTGACCATGAAAACAAGGACTGGCGTATAAATGTTACTACTCTTAAAATTTTTGAGAATAGTGAGCTTAATATGTATTTTGGGGAGAAAATTAAGCAGTGGAAACATTCCTGTTCATATTTTTATCACTAAGATTGACATTTATTTCTCAGTTGTTGAAATCTAGGAGTTTTGGGAAGCAAGCTGGAATTTGGGTCCGCCTAAGTGTAAGTCTAGACAAACCCGTCGTTTAGTCTGCATGCAGTTTGCTGAAATGAAATTAATCCAACTTTGTTTTGAAATATGTAAATCACAACAGCACTGAGACCCAGAAAGATTAACAGGCAAAGAATAGGAGCAATTTTTCACAGGAGATCCTTCCAGACGTGCCGATGGAGAAACGCTCCATTCCAAATCACAGAAACGGAAGTCAAAAAAAAAAAAAAATGAGAAACCTTCTTTGGCTATTAAGTTAATACAAATATAAATAAAACAAAGCTGACGTGACCTCAGAAAATGGGCATATTCTGACATTTCTGGCAGTGATGCTAATGGCGCAGTCCTCTTGGAGGCGCATTGGCAGTGGATGTAAAAAGTCATACAAACGGTCAGGCCCTTTGACCCAGTCATCCCACTCCTTGGAATTTATTCTAAAGTAAAACCTCTAAAGAAGAAAAGAGCTACAAGAAAAAGGACGTTTATCGTATTGTTATTTCTGATGGTGAAAAATTAGAAAGAATGTAGGTGGCCAACAATGGATAAATAAAATTAGAATATTTTTTCACTGTCTCAGATGAGATACTAAGGAATACTGTGGAAGCAAAGAAGAAGATTTGGAAGAAAGCAAAGTAAAATGTATATACATATATTATAATGAAATGTGTAAAAATATCGTCAAGAAATAAACAATTTGATTATGGTGTTGGCAATATATGTGAATTTTAAAACATAAAAAAATTTTGGTAATAAATAAGAGATATTTTAAAAGGAGCATTATAAAGTTTGCTATACCTGGAATAATTTTCCTTCCTTCTTAGCATAAAAATGTTTTGATTTGAAATTTGAAGCAACCTTTCCTCTTTTACCAGCTTACCACCCAAAATGAATTTTCTAGCCACCTCAGTTGTCTTTTCTGCTTTTAACGTTTTGTAGCCACCCAAGCCAGGTCTTCGCTAGTTTTGGGGTCAGACTGTCTGAATTTAAATCCTATTTCTACCACTTATAGGTGTAGGTCCTGGACAAACTATGTGACCACTCTGTGCCTCAGTTTCCTCATCTGCTACAAAAAAAGAGAGAGGTACAGGGAGATACACACTCCTTACCTCTCTCTGACCCCAGCTTTCCTACTTTGGACATTCTTGTGTGCTGTGTTGTTTGCAGCTGTTGCAGCCATTTTGCGATCATCAGGGAGTGCTTGTCGACAACCAAGGATGGCAGAGCAAAAAGATGGAAAGAGCCTGGTTCTGTGATGCCGTCACTGAGCCACTGAACTACTCAGCCTAGAGCCACAGAGGGTTTGTTAAGAGAGAGAAATAAATGTCCAAATTGCTTAAGCAACTTTTAATTGTCTATTCTGATACTTGCATCTGAAAACATCTTGACTGGTAGGTAAGGCAGATTTAATTGTCATTGTCTAATGTAGCAATTTAAAAATTCTGCCACCAGAAGAAATTATTTTTCATGAATAGATTAAAATTTCTGGGATAAATCAGCATTCTCCTATTAGTCTTTCACCTTAAATGTAAGATTTTCATTATAGAAATAGTACTTTGAAAATTTAACCTTAACGGACACCTGTCTTGTGTATTTGGAGCCTAGGAACTTCTCTGAAAACTACTTAGATAATAAAAGTGAAATGTAGATGGACTTGTATGCTTTTAATTATCAACATGAAAATATTCTCGGATAACAACTGCAGTGATGGCGACATTTTGATGAGAGTGCGTGTCAACCTGTAACTCTACGATTGATGGTCCAGCTGCAGCTGTGATAGGATTAGGGCGTAAATATTTTGAATATCTGTTTAAAAATAAACTTTAGTGCAGCTGATGAAGAGATTATGTGTTTTAATGGATGTGTTTGCTGAAATCACATATCTAAAATAAATAGGAAGTTGTATTTTCCCTTTGCCCTGTCATAAAATCTTTTTGCTCCCCAGTGTGCTGTTTGAATAGAGTCTGCTGGCGGCCACCAGATTCTTCCACACATGGAGCAAAATTGCCAAGTTCTTCCTTTTTTATAATGTGAATCTTGTCCTGTCTGAAGAAGGTTAAATTGATAAAAATTACTTGTCAGATGTATTTTATAGTGGGATTTTCATAACCAAAGTGAGCTTTATACCACATTTTTTTGCATATTATAGAATTTTCTCTGCATAGCTAAAAATGTTAGCTCTCCCTAAGCAGAACTTTTACTCAACTCTAGCACCCCCACCATCATTCCCCAAAGTATGTATCCTTCAAGACTTCCCTCCACGTGGACACCACACGCTGCCTCTGCTTTGAGCAGCTCCTTCTCATCTTCCCAGAGATCCTTCTTTATCTGTAGCAAAGATCTGCTCCCACGATATTTCACTATTGTGAGTTCGTCCCCATATTAGTCAGGGTTCTCCAGAGGAACAGGACCAATAGGAAATATTTGTAATAAGGAATTGGTTCACATGATTATGGAAGCTGGGAGTGTGGGCTGGCAGGCTGAAGACCTAGGAATGCTGATGCAGGTCTCACTGGAATGGGTGCAGTACCAGTCCCAAGGAAGTCTGCTGGAGAATTCCCCCTTCCTCAGGGAGGTTGGTCTTTTTGTTCTAGTCAGGCCTTCAACTGATTGGATGAGGTCCACCCATATTATGGAGGACAATCTGCTTTACCCAAAGTTCACCAATTTAAATGTTAATGTCATCCAAAAACACCCTCCAAGTTGATGCATAAAATTAACCATCTCAGGGGCTGGCTCTGTGGCCTAGTGGTTAAGTTTGGCACACTCCACTTAGGCAGCGCAGGTTCAGTTCCTGGGTGCGGACCTATACCACCTCTCAGCAGCTATGCTGTGGTTGTGACCCACATAAAAAATAGAGGAAGACTGGCACAGATGTTAGCTCATGGCAGAGCTTCCTCAGCAAGAAAAAAAAAAATTAACCTTCACAGTTCCCTCTGGGTTAAAGGTAATTAGATTCTGTTCTCTGTCCTAGTAGCAGCATTAGGCTGGAAGCCAGGAGGGACATTGTGGGTATAGCTGCATTCTTCTTCTCTGCTTCTGGGTTATTCAGGTATTCTGGGGGGGTTGAGGAGGGCGGGAAGGGGAGGGATGAGGAGAAAGAGGCCCTGTCCAGAACCATTTCTTATTGTGTGGAGTTGATGGAGCGAGTGCCTTAAGCCCACAGGAACCTGGACAGAGGGCCCTCTTCCAGGCGTTTCCCAGTTCTTCTTGGGCGTCTCCACTCCTTGGCTTGGGCTGTTGGTCTGAGTCGGGCAGAGCCCTTCCTTACCATGGAACAGGCTGTGCGTGTGGGGCAGAGTCTGAGAGAAAATGACTGCTCTGCACAGCTGGGGCCCTTGGGCTGGACTTCGAGAGAGAGCGGGCTTCTTGTCTTCGCTCCGCTGTGTGGTTTTGGCTATGTTATTTATCATCTTTGCACATCAATTTCCTCATCAGCCAAACGGGGAGAATAATAAGGCTTCAGAATGTTGCCGTGGGGATTATGTCCGAGATCGTGTGTAAGTGGTTTGTATCCTATAAAGCATTATATGAATTAAGTTTGGGTTTTTACTTAATTTCACTTGTTGCCACCAGACAAAACCCAATTTATATAAAGCAACCGATTTTGCTCTAGGTACCCAGGACTTCTTCCAATATGATTGCCTTGTGATAGATTTGCCAAATTTTTCCTTCAAGGAACAAAAGGGTATATAGTAAGGAATTTGTTTCCTGGATTGGGGAGCTGTCTTTCAACAACCTCTGCCCGGCTACCCTGCACCCCCACCCCAGTGTGACTTGTAACGCATCTGGGATGCAGATCCCTTAGCTCTGCCTTGCTTGGAGGCCCCTGCTGACAGTGAGGAGATGAATAATTAACCTAACAAGTTCTTATGCAATTTCTTTGTTGCCTGGTGTCGTGTTCAGAGATTAGACTTCCTGGCAGAAACCGAAACAATTTCTTTTTTCCTGTGGCATTGAAAATAAAGACCGTGCTTGAATGAAATAAAAACTGTTAATTCATTAGCCTGGATGTTCATTCAGTCAACATGTATTCATCGCAAGGAGTGCATCGTGAATGGCTCTGTGCCAGGTAGAAGGAAGGAAGGAAGGAACAAAGAAGAAGAGACGGGGAGAAGCCTGGAAAGAGACAGAAATACTTGATCGCCAGGCTGGAGAGTTTGGATTTTATTCAGGTGATGTTAAAACATGCAGATTGCGGGCATTGCGCTTGGAGTTAGAGCCCTGGGCTTCCAGGCCTGGCTCTGCTAGGTCCTAGCTGTGTAGTCTCGGGAAAATTACTACACCGCTCTGTGCATCAGTTTCTACCTCTGTGAAATGGACAGAATGATAATCTTGTACCTCTGTCACGGCATTGTGGTGAGGATGAAGGAGAGAATGCACAAAAGCCGCTTAGAGTATTGCCTGACCCTGGGGAACTCTGTAGGTGTCGGAGCTGTAGAGAATGTGTGTCAGGAAACAAATCTGGCAGCAATGGGAGGGCATGGTGACCACAGTAGGTGGCAGCTGGGGAGACTGTCGCAGTACAAGCAGGATACTCAGCAGCACCAGGGGCCTGGGAATTCCAGCCCCTTTGTGGGGATGGCTGGGCAGAATGATTGAAGAACGTGGGGGTTATTGATGGCAGGGTAGAGTTATTCGTGGGCTTCTAGCTGGACTCTCATCTTTGCCCATCTCTTCCTTCCATTTCCTTCCTCAGCGCCTAGCCTTCATCAGGGCTCGTGTGGCTGCATGGTGCTCATGTTCCTTAGGTCATTCTCTGGTTTGCGGACAGGATGGAACATTAGGAATGGGGCATGTGGGGAGAATCCAAAATACCTCTCCCTTTTCCCATTTTTTTTCTATCTGTTTTCTGCTTTCACTTCAGTGAGATAAAAGAGGTCGCTTGATATCTGAGCACTACATTAGGGAATGTATGTACATTTTTTTCTCCTGCCTCCTTAGATTTTAAGAATTTTCTGGAAGAATTTGGGTACAACTTTGATTTGGTCAGCTTCACTCTCCTGTCCTTTTAATTTTCCCTGAATGTAAAGATATTCCAGTGTCCTTAGGAGTCACAGTCAGTTGTGGTGGCTCCAGCTGCTTACCGGCCTAGAGTGCACGGCTAAGGAGTCCTGGCCCCACAGTGATTCTCATGTGATGGTCCAGCAGTTGCTACCACTCTTAGGGAAAATTACCCCACAAATAGCTTTGCTCTCAAGACTCCCCTTCCCCTTTACCTGACAAAAACTGTAGCAAATGGCCTTTTTATTTTGTAAGGTAAATGAACACCCTCAAGTTCATCTGCTCTGTAAGTTGAAGTTTTCATATATTTTCCTAAAGCACGGGGTGTATGTATACCTTCAAGACTGGCTACCCACAGAGCTACCCATTATCTGTGTGTTTGAATGGAGTGACAGAGCATCCTGATAGAGCAAGGAGTCAGCTCAAGAGTTGACTGGTGTCACCACTTGAGATGGACAGCTGGCGCTAAGAAATCGTCAGACCAAAGCGTGGCTTTAGTTAGAGTTGTTGGGGGTAGAAAGTGAGTGGTAAATCATCTTTGTAAATGCTGTAATTTTCCCCATCTTCCGTTTTCCTGTCTCCCCAGCCACGATTTCAACTGCCATATGAGACCCACGTGGCATTCTGTCCCAACTCTAGCCTGACATCTGCTTGGTGACAATGAATAGAAATGATTATTAGCAAATAATATTAAGAACATCATAAATGGATAATCCTTCAGAAAGATAGGGAAGTAAACAAAAATTTCTGTCTGCTGTTTATATACTGACCAGTCCAGAGGCTGATACCTTCTTCTTATTTGCTAAATTAATAAGAGAGCGGGAAGCGATTTTCCTCTGACGCCGTTGTATTCTGTGATGTATGCATTTATCTCAATTTCCCCATTTCCCCATGGGTAGTTGCTTAACGGAGTCTGGTCTGAGCATTTAAAAAATTACTCTACTCTTTGTGTTGCTGCTGCTATGAGCTATTAAGAAACTTGAAACTTCCACAGCAGCTGTTTCCCCTGTCATTTATAGCCGCCTAAGAGGGTTTGAATTTCTTTGCGCTGTTGAGGTGTGGCTGCCATGTGTGAGGAGTGTTTGGTTATTTGGATATTTTTGTTGTGGAATATGCTGGCTATGACTTCGAACTCTTAGACGCAGGTCATTGCGTGTCTGTGTTCGTGGGTGACATAATAGTTCCATGTTTATTAGTATTTGATTTCCATCTCCCTGGTTTTGGGCCCACAAATCTTTCCTGTGTCCTCTTTGCATGTTTTCTTAGCCTTCACTTATGTTTTAAGTGAAGTTTTTGGAAGGCCCAACTAACTTGAACTTATTAACACTGATTTTAATCAACATAAAATTTAGAGTTCAGGCCCAAGTTTCCCTTATTTGTAAAACATTTTTCTACTTTTGGTCTTAAAATAAAGCTTCTGTGACACTGGATGCCTTGTTCCTATGGGTCCTTAAAAGTTCTTTTGAGCTAGTCTGAAAGTCTTCCTTGCAGCTCTTGGCTGGAATGGGGACATCTTAAGACAAATTCAGCAGTGTGAACTAGAAACATATTGCATATCTGGGGAACATATGTGTACAGTAAATACTAAAACATGGTAGACTTTTTAGTTTTGTTTTAATTCTTTGATTTGATTTGTGGAAATTTATTCCTTGAGATAAAGAGCTTTTCTAATATAGTTTTTTGGGTCCACTTTAGTCATTAGAACGCTTGCCCAGTGAGATTGAAGGAAATCTCAACACTTTCTAGAAACTCAGTTCCAGCAGAGCTGTGATTGGAGCAGAGCATTATAATTTCCCTCAGTGAATCAGTTTGCTGCTTGTTTGGCTGGTCAGAAAACTTCGGCTCTTTACTCAGGTCTGGAAGCCAGGGAACAGGTACTTATTTGTGGCCCTTACATCTGGCTGCTGTTAGCCTGGCAAAATGAGACGTCCAACACTTGGGCTTTCAGCTGACATAACTTCTCTAGGTTTCTCCTCTTTGAGTTGTAGAGAGACTAGTCGGAGATCTTCTGGTCTCATCTTGGCTGTTGAGGGAAGTAGAAGCCTGTCCTCTGTGTCTCTTGAGAGGCGAATCAAGTCCCAAACTGCCTACCTTAACGTGTCCTGTTGACTATTCTTGACCTTTGCCCCCGCACAAAGGAAGGAGGCCATTCCCAGAACTGTCTGAGATTTTTGCATGGGGAGAACAGCCTAGTGGGGTGAGAAGAAGAGTTCTTTTGTTCACGGTGAACCTGGAGAGGTGGCTGTTTAGTCACCATGGTTGCAACTGGGGACAGAAATGCCTTAGCAAGAAAGCGGCTTGTAGACATGCTGAAGATGGACTTTGATGTCTGGCTTCTCCTGTCTCTTTTGCAAAACCTGGTATAATGGAATTGAAATTTTTTTCCTTTTGCCAGAATTAGAATTTGATTTCATTTTTCTAGATAGTCCAAGTTACTATGATTATCAGACTGAAATTAAGTAAGACAAAGCAACATGTCATATCATCAAACATTTGCTACATAGATCTCTTATAGCTTTAGTTTTTCTATGCTGATTATTTTCTTTATCATTTTATAAACAGTATTAAATTTACTTAGATAACTAGCTACTAAAATAAGTAGTCATGAAGAAGGATCTGTTTTCATGGAATTCTCCAAGAATAATCACATTTCGTGGCACATAATAGGCATTCAATAAACTGGTAAAAGAATGTATGAGAGTTTAAAGGTTTGTTGATAAAGTTTTATTTACAATGCACCCCAGTAAGTTTTTATATTTAGCATCCTATTAAAAGCCTGCTCTGGTGGTCTAGTGGTTAAGACTTGGCTCTCTCATCATCGCGATCTGGGTTTGTGTCCCGGTCAGGGGACCACAGCACCTGTCTGTCAGCTGTCATACTGTGGGGGCTGCGTGTCGCTGTGATGCTGAAAGCTCTGCCACCAGGATTTCAGATACCAGCAGGGTAACCCATGGTGGACAGGTTTCAGTGGAGCTTCCAGACTAGACAGACCAGGAAGAAGGACCTGGCCACCCACTTCCAAAAAAATTGGCCCTGAAAACTCTGTGACTAGCAGGAAGCACTGTCTGATAGAGCGCTGGGAGGGGAGAGGATGGCGCAGAAAGCCCGGGCAGGTTCTGCTCTGCTGGGCGCAGGGGCGCTAGGAGTTGGAATCGACTCAATGGCACTAACAACAACAAAAACTATTAAAAGATAAATCAAGAAGCTAAACCTAAAAGAAAACTCTTAAAAGAATAGGCAAGGGAAAAAAGCACGATCGTGTAAATATATATTTTTAAGATTAATATTGTATAAGTATTTTTATTATGTTTGCAGGCTTTAGTTTATTTATAGTAGTGGGAAAATCTTTAAAGAGTTTCTTTTCCTCTTTTAGGGCACTGGCACTGTGTAGTAAAGCATCAAAATAAATTCTTCCTTTTTATTACTTGTATTAAAATTAGAATCTGGCATTCTGGAGGCATATAATAAATATTAAAAGACAATAAGCCCCTCTTTCTTATAAGAAAGAAAAATCTTACCTTCAGGTACTTCTGAGTTTTAAAAATAATAGAATAAAATATATTCAAATATTATTTTTTCTTTTATCATCTGTAACTTTTTCCAGATGATAAAGGCAATATAAATTCATCATTAAGAACTTGGAAATACAGAGAATTAAATTACCCACAAATTTCAGTATCCAGAAATAGCCCTCTTTGATTTTGATGCATTTCTTTCCAGTCTAGCATCTTGCCTTGTCTGTTCTACAGAGCACTTGCCATATAAGATGAACAAGTGTTGAATTAGAAAATCTGTCTATCACGCCCCTCTTGGAGATCTGGAATGCATATTGGCAGCATTAAAGGCTCTGATAAAGTCTGTGAGGAAGAAAACTTTTTCATTTTTAATTAGCGTTTCCCAAGCTTATTTTACTACTAAGCTCTTTCTGTGTGCGTGAGCGTGTGTGTAGTACTTATTAGCATCCTCACACTTTGACAAATTTAATTCTATTTTCCTCGTCTCCTTTTAAGACATTAGCTTGTCTGAGAGTCTGCTTTGCCTATGGGAAATTCCCCTTTACATTTTCAGGCCTGATCTCTTGGTATACCTCGGAAAGAGGACCAAGATTCAGAAAGAGAAACTTTGCCCTGGAAAGGAGGAATAATCTTCAAATGCATGATTACTGTGGGCGGCATAACAAGATTTTGCATACTTTCGGTCCAAAAATCAAATTTATTCATGGTCAATAGGATGCTTCTGAGTCTGCCAGCTGTGGATTATGTATCTGGGGAAGCCGATGGAGAGACCTTTGATCACAGGCTGGCTTGTTGTAGAATTTCCTGACTGCAAAGAGCAGACAGTTCCTTTTAAGAGAGGATGGGTGTGTGTTGGCAGAGGGGCGGGGGGCGGGGTGTGCAGGAGAACGGGCTGCGAAATTGTGAGGTTTGGTTGTTATGTAGTATGCCGTGCCCTCGGGTCCGTCTTTCCGGGGTGACTTTCATCCACAGGAAAGCATGACCACACGCGGCTGTAGTTGATCAGAAGAACTTCCCTCAGCACTGCTGCAGCGACACTGAGTCTAAACTGGCGCGGAGCACGGTCACCCCCAGAGAAGGGCTTGCAAAAACACGTGAGGTCGCATCTCCAGCAGTTTTGTGGGGGTTTCCCTTAAGCTTCTAGCAACTGTCGCTCGTGTCACTGGATTGCTGTTTTTGGAACAGTTTTAGGGATTTCCATCTTGCTTCCTGCCCAGCTCTTCCTCTTAATTTCAGAAATGCCAGGTTGCTTAGTGGCTGAAGTCTGAAACACTCTTTGTTTTAAAGAAGGTGTCAATCTGATTTGACCTACCTCTTGAATATGTATTTCTATGTAAGTTTTCTTCTGTAAACAACAATTCAACCACTGGTACTTTAGGAAATGTAGAAACAGTATGACCCAAAATGCGTATATTATAAGGGAGTGTGTTTGAGAGATTTGCAGAAACATGAAAAGCTCGTCATCTGACTGAAAACCTCCGTTAGCCATTTGAGAAGAATCAGACTGGGGGCATTTGGTTTTTACGTAAGTGTTCCCCTGGTCACATTTTCACCTTTCATTCGGGTCTGCAATCCATCCAGATGTTGAAACTCCCATAGGTGTGCCAGAGAACCAGCCGGTATATAAAATGTGAAACTTCGTCTGCCTTCCGGGACAGTGTAAATGGAAATGACGTGTAAATGTAAATTATGAAGTTAGAAAATAAAGTCAAAGCAGAATGAAAAGCTCATTTCAGCCCTTGTGTGACGGTGACCCAGGCTGTGTTACGTGGGCACTGACTTGTTTGCTCACGTCAGGGCTCGGGTGACTTCGCACGGTTGAGCAGGCACTTTCCTCCTCCCCTTGCTTAGACAACGTCCACTGGAGGAGAGACCTGCTATTACCAGGAACAGCAAACTAGGTTCCCAAGAATATTTTTTGTGATCTGTGGCAGAAACTGCTGATTGTCCCCCAATATCCAGCTTTCCTTAAAAGTAGTAGAAGCTTCTCCTGGAATAAAGACTATTTTCTAGCTTCCCTTGCCACAAGGTGTGGCTGTGTGACTACATTCTACCTAAAGGACTTAAGTGGGAAATTTTCAGAAAGGGGGAATATCATTCTTTTTTACCCTTTTCTTTCTTCCTGGTGCCTGGAGTTGGATGGGATGGCTAGACTTGAGCAGCCATTGTGGATCATGAAGTAGATGCTGAGGAGACTTTTGCAGCAAGATAGTTGGAACCTGGGTCCTTATCACTGTAGAGTACTATACCAGTCCTGGGTAATTTCCTATAGACTTTGTTTATGAGGAAGAAATATATATCTATCTTGTTTAAGCCACTGCTATTTGGGGTTTTCTGTACTATGCTGCTGAACCTAATTCTTCTATCGTATTGTTCTATCCTTAGAGCTAAGCCAGTTCTTTTCAGTGTCGTGATCATAGCATGGACCAAGATAAGCCAAATTCACTGAAGAGAGTCACCTTACTAGCACTATGCTGAGACAGTTGACCAGGTAGTTTTCAGAACCGACTCTTTATCTTCTTCACTGCATCCTTATTGTTCTGACCATTTACTATGATAGGGTGTCAGGACATGATGGGGTTTGCTTATTAATTTATTCAGCAAATAGTTGAGCACCTACTATGTGCCAGGCATTGTGTTAGGCTCCGAGAATCCAGTGAGAGCAAAACAGCCAAAGTCTCTGTCCTGACGGAGCTTACAGTCTGGTATAGAAGATGGATATTCATCAAAGAACCATGCAGTTATATAATTACTCTACAAACTGTGCTAAGTGCTCTGAGGGGAAAGTCACAGGAAGCTACAAGAACCTATATAACAGGGGAATCTCATTTAGATGGAGGGTGGGAGGGCTAGTCAGGGAAGGGGAGCTGTCCTGGACAAGGGGCTTTTGAATTGAGATCTGAAAGGTGAATTGGACTTAGCTAGGTGAGGAAGGGTGTATAGGATGTTCTAGAAGGCGGGAACTGTCTGTGCAGAAGGTCTGAGGAAGGAGGTAGCTGGTGCATTTCAGGAGCGTAAGGCAGCTGCTGCATTACTGTGCATTACTGAGTGCACAGAAAACAAGGGAAGCAGTGGAAATAAGCTAAACTTATTTGGCAAGGATGTCGCTTTTGTAAGGAGTTAAGTGTTACCTTTTATTACAAAATTATTTTAGAGAATCTGGTCATTTAATTCCAAATCTGTCACAAAAATAGATAAAATAGTCATACCTTTTATATCTTTGGGAGACACGCTCTGGGACGTGAAATTCAGACCCAGGTTTCTTGTGAGATTCTCTTTCGTAGTCATTTACATATTGCATGTCAGCTGTCGTGTGAACGTTTGCACAGGTGGACAGTGGGCACAAATGGAGCCAGTATGAAAGACATCGCACAAATGGAAGCTTCTAGCGAGAACGTTAATGCTGGGAAATATTTTTAATAAGCGCATGCTGCCTGGGGCAGAGCCCCATTCCTGGAGAAAAAGAGTTAAGCAGAGTAGCTTGAACGCAAGTGAGATCGCGAGTCTCATTTTCTGAGGAAAGTATAGCTGAAATGGTGCCTTTTAAGATACTGCTACAGAAAGTAAAAACAGCAGAGGCAGGAAAATATTTATTTTCCAAACATGTTTTATTTATAGATTGGTGAGTTCTTAGAAAAGATGATTTAATAATTGATTCCTTCTTTGTTTTGCACAAATATAGTATTTTGTGCCTTTCTTTTCAGCGTGGTAACTAGTACGGAGACATTGAAGAGTGCAGTTCTCTATGAGAACAAAGGTCTATTCTCAGGGAAAAAAAATAATACAGTCAGCTATTATGCATGGCCCACAATTGATGGTAGGCGACTTAGAGGAGTTGAGTTTGCTGTACGAACGAGTCTTTGCTGCCTCTGAGCAGCTCTGATCTACGCCGTGGCCAGCCCGCGCTGCCGGGGCATCAAAGAACACTTTGTTTCATCTCTTTTCTTGACTTCTAGTGAGGGACAGACAGCAACGTCTTGCTTCTCCCCATTTCCCTCTAATATCTCTGAGAGCTGAGACGCTTTTGCTGCTTCTGTGGGAGTCAGTTAAAGACAGGATGGTATTCAGACCTTCCCCTCCTCTGTGTGCTCGGTGCAAACTTGGACCTGACCTCCTACACTGGTGCTCTTTTCTCAGTAGCTACTGTAAAATTTCTCTCTTTCTTCCCCTTCCAGCCATCCTTCTTTCCCTCCTTTCTTTCTTTTTATAGTAGTTTGTTGAGGGGGGAGATTGGCAGTTTTGGGCTTCGATCAAGACTATGTTTGTGATAAACGGAGAAGGAAAATTGTAACTTTTTTAAAAGCTCTGTAAAAGGGATAAACAACAATTCTAACCGGAGAGTTGAAAGAAACTACTAGGCCCTGTAGACCAAAACAAACCTCAACGTTATAGGAATAAGTTAAAACCAGAAATTTTTTATAATATCCTCTTTTTTATTATCCTACAGAAATATGCTGTTGTCCCTCTGTGTATGAGTTCAGGCTCTACCATTGAGCAGCTGGGGGGTGGGTTCAGGACCCCCTGAGTTTGAGTAGATTATTCAGACACTTGTGTACCCGTTCAAAGTAGGGACCATGCATCTTCTTTTTTTTTTTTTTTTTTTTTTTTTTTTTATTTTTAAATAAACCTTTTATTGTGAAATAATTGTAGAGTCACATGCAGTTGTAAGAAACAATACACGGAGGTCTTAAGTACTCTTCACCCAGTTTCCCCAATGGTAACAGCTTGGAAAACTATAATACACTATCACAATGAGGATATTGACACTGATACAGCCCAGAAACAGAGCCATGCATCTTCTTAATCTGGTCTTAACTTAGGCAGCAGACACGCCATAGACGCTGAGTGATGGTTTTTAATGTATTTATACACAGTCAGCCTTCAAGAGAGGGAAAGCGCCTCAAACTTAAATTCTCATCCCTCCAAGAAGGCTTTGCGGGACGCCCTCTGCAGCCTGTTTGGCCTGCAGAAGAGGTAGGGGTTGGGCGGTTCTTGCCATAGTTTTGGGTCTCTATTGAGCCTCTGTGTGGCGTCCATGGAGTTTTTACCTCTTGGAGCATTACTTCCTCTGGTCCTACTCTCACCAAATGTGCCGTTGTACTTAGACACGTTTCCAGGTGTCTCTTACAGTCTGAGTTTACCATTTTATGGTCATGTAACAAATCGCCCCATCCATTGACCCTGTGTTTTAGCCCTCACTGCGGTGCTGAGGGCCCTATTACAATGACTTGCTTGATGTTACATCCCTTAATTTACTGCCACTGAGAGCTCCTCCTGGAGCACTTTATTGCCCGTATCATTCATTTGCTCACCTAATCCAGGACTACTTTGCATTGTTAGTTAGCTGTTTCATTCATGTGAACCTCATCTCCCCACTGTTTTATAGCTTCTGGATGGCAGCGGTTAGATCTTATACTACTTTTGAGGCCCTCTCAGCACATAGTAGGCAGTCAATGAATATTTGAATTTGGAAATTCCAAGTGGAGATAGTTTTGCTCTTGTAGAAGATTCTGGCAATATCATTCTATTTGGTTCTTTTATAGAACCCAAGATCATGCTTAACTGGGTAGACAATTCCTTATAGAGTGCTAAGATTTTCATATGCATGCCTTCTTTCTTTGATCTTAGCGTTGTTTGGGTGTGAGTGAATGTGTGTGTGTGTGTGTGTAAGGTTGAAGTTTGTAATGCCTAACACAGAAAGCCCATAGGTAGAAACCCATTCTCTCTGCAGATAAAACATAGGATGGATTAAACAAATGCTATTAACAATGATTATGGAATGCAGTTTGAACGGTTTAGCATTGAATCTAGACTGCTAACCCTCTCTTTTTCTTTTTGGTTTTCGGTAAGGAAGATTGTCCTTGAGCTAAGGTCTGTGCCAATCTTCCTCTCTTTTGTATGTGGGATGCTGCCACAGCATGGCTTGATGAGCAGTGTGTAGATCCATACCTGGGATCCAAACCCGTGAACCACAGCCACCAAAGTGGAGCACGTGAACTTAACCATCATGCCATTGGGCCAGCCCCTCTTTAACCTTTTCTTAAAAAGACTTTATTCGGGCTGGCCCCGTGGCCGAGTGGTTGAGTTCGCGTGCTCCACTGCAGGTGGCCCAGTGTTTCGTTGGTTCGAATCCTGGGCGCGGACATGGCACTGCTCATCAAACCACGCTGAGGCAGCATCCCACATGCCACAACTAGAAGGACCCACAACGAAGAATATACAACTATGTACCGGGGGACTTTGGGGAGAAAAAGGAAAAAAATAAAATCTTAAAAAAAAAAGACTTTATTGAGTTCACACTATTTTCAAAAATACTTCTACTTATTACTGGGAGGAAGGGGATATTAGAAAGAACTTTACTGGAAGTGGATTTCAAGTGAAATTTAGAGAGAGGCAATCAAACAGAATCTATTAGCAATTTAACTTTAAAAGTTTAGCAAAGCTTTGTGATTTTGGAAACTGGGAATCACCAAATTTCCATCAATAGGGTTAATTAAAGTTTGGGGTATTTACCTAATAGAAAGCCATATGTTATTAACAAGAATGAGGTAGATAACATGCACGACATGGGAAAATCTATAGTCAAAAAAGCATGTTGTTGAACAATTTGTAAAGCATAATCCTAATTACATAACAAAACAAAATGAGATTTCTATATATATGCACATATAGTCAATTTGCAGAAAGAAGTCTGGCAGGATGCAAGCCAGACACATTGATGGTTGATCACCTCTGGGAAGTGAAGATAGGTGGGGTTTTCTGGTTTACTCTGTGTATTTTTGTATTGTTTGAAACTTTTAAATTGAGAATATATTTATATATTATTTGGTTATTGAAAAAAAAAAGAAAAATACAGCCAATGGTCCATAGACATTCCCCTGTCTTTCCAGCTTTGTGGTGTCTTATGAGAGAACGCTGAAGGAACAGTTGAACAGTGCATAGTTTCAAATTGTTTAATTGCATTACTTTTGTTGACCAAAGGTGAGCATAGTTAAACTTGAGTTACTGCTAAACAATGAGAAGCTGTGATATGAAGTATAATTAGTTTCGGCTTATTCTCTTTGTTAAGTCAATTTAGAAGTCATCAGATGTTGGTTGAAGAAAAAAGTACAGCGCTTAGTTTAATAATATCCTTTATGTACTGTAATTTCTATTTCCTAGCAGTTCTACCCTGGTTAGAGACATTGACTATCTGAGAGGCATATTGATCATTTCTGGGAAGAAGCTATGACACCACATTACAAAATGCTTTTGCATATTTTATCCCATTGGATCCGTTTAAGAGCAACAGGTGAAGTAGGGCAGGCTCTATTAGTTCTGTTTCACACAGAAGGAAACGGTCCTGAGGAAAATTAGTGACATAAATCAAGTCATAGAACCCATAAGAGAGAGGGTCAGGAATTGGATGGGGCCAGGCTCTCCAATTTCAAATTTTTTTCTCTTTCTCCCCAGCATGAGGGTGTGCACCATAGCAGAGCTGCCCAGGGTAGATGTGCTGGGACAATATTTTGTGCTGGGAAAGCCTCAAACCATTGAAAGGTGTTCTGAGAGGACATTAGGCTTGAAGGAAGAAGATAAGGGTCAAATAAAATAACAAATATGAAAGAACTTTCTTGAAAGCCATTTTACAAATATGCAGCGGTGTTTTGGATATCGGTAGTGTAACAACACATTCCATCTCTCCTTGGCATGCTTGGGAGAGGTGCCCAAGGGCTCTGCCCTCTTTTAGATTGGAAAGCTGATGCAGAGGGAGAGAAGCGAGGAGGGAATGGATCCGGGAAAGGAATCTCATAAACTGACTTTCATTTGGATCAAATGGACTCACCACCATTAAGAGAAGCTTCTTTCTAGGAGGAAGTGGCCCTATTTCAGGCTTTCAGGGGCTCCTCTTCTCTTGTCTGGACAGATTTTGAATGGCAAACATTTTTGGGATTGTGCCCATCCCCATGTACCATGGCATTGGAGCTGGGATAGTGGATGCATGTATAGGGCTTAGATCAAATGGAGTTCACCACGCTGCTGCCACATGGGGCCAACCTCCTGTGTCTTTGGGTCTGGATGAGGTTTTGTGACGAGCTAACTTATGAAGGTGAAGCTTTCTTCTGTATCACCAACCTCTAAGGTCTCGTGCTCCTTGAGCACTGCATTTCTTCCGGACAGACTGGATTATCACCTCCTTGTAGTTGTTTTGTAAGGTTTTCAGAATGGCAGTCTTGAGAACCAAATACCTTCATTTATTCAAAAGGTCAGAGCATGGGACACAGTGGTTCAGGGACAAAGTCATCCATCCACTCATTCGATATGTATTCTGTGCCTGATATGAGTGGACACTGGAGGATGGTGATGGATATGAAAACTGATCCTGTTCTGGCACTGTAACTCATAATCTGGTGGGGAAGAGGAAAAAGAAACATGGAAACAACTATTCCATTACAAGGTGCCAAGTGAAGCACTGGGCACATAGTAGGTACTCAAAAATGGCCCATGACTGGCCCTGTGGCATAGTGGTTAAGTTCATGTGCTCCACTTTGGTGGCCCGGGGTTTGCCAGTTTGGATCCTGGGCACAGACCTACACACTACTCATCAAGCCACGCTGTGGTGGCATCCCATGTAGAAGAACTAGAAGGACTCACAACTAGGGTCTATGACTATGTGCTGGGGCTATGAGGAGGGGGAAAAAAAAGAAGAAGAAGATTGGCAACAGATGTTAGCTCAGGGGCAATCTTCCTCACCAAAAAACAAAAACCAAAACAAGAAAAAAATGGCCCATGAATGGAAGTGTTATAATAGATGTGTGAACAAGGCCCTAGTTCCACGGCCTAGAGCAGAGTTTCTTAACCTCGGTGCTATTGACATCTTGTACCAGATAATTGTTTGTTGTGGGGACTGTCTTGTGAACTATAGGATGTTTAGAAGCATCCCTGGCCTCTGCCTACTAAAGCCTATGTCTGTGGCACCCCTCACCCAGCTGTGACAATCAGAAATGTCTCCAGAAATTGCCAAGTATCCCTTGACAGGGCAGAATCGCCCTGGGTTGAGAACCTCTGGGTTAGATGAGCAGGGGACCATCATACCACTTTTGGCAGGGCTGGGGAAGGGTGTGCTTAATTGATTGAGGATTCAGTCTCAGCTCAATTCATCCCCAAGAGACGTGGCTGCTGATAATGACTTAGGTAAAGGCACATCTGTCTGTTTTTGTCAAAATTTGGATTGATCTCCTTCCTCCTCTGCATGGCAGAGATAATGTTATATTTCGTCAAACCTTGTATTCTTTCCCTTCTGGGCCCATTTTCCAGGCTTCTTTTCACTTGGGTAGGGACAGGTGACTGAGTTCTGGCCAGTGGACTGGGGCCACTTCTGGCCTCATCTCTATAAAATCTCCCTCTCCATCCTTTCCTTTGTCGCTCCTGGTTTGTTGACAGTAAGCACAGGACCCAGCAGAGGACCTTGAGGCCCTGGGAGATGATGCAGTCGTTGGAAGAAGAGGCCTGAGACCCCGACTGACTACCTGGAACCCAGCCCTGTCCTGATGCCAGTCTGCATTGGACTGTAACATGAGAAAGAAACACACTCTGACTGTGCTGTCCCACCAAGATTCAGGGGCTGTTGGGTACCGTAGTTAGCTTTCCTGGTTAATATACTCTCTCCTGCTCCCTCCCCTCCATCGGGCACCTGTCATGTGTCATGAAAATACTTCTTAATGTTACTTCTCTTTGGTCACTCTGGTGACATGCATATGGTATAACCTAGGCTATACACTATCTTAGCAGTGCTCATGATAGAATTAACTATGTGTACCTTCCTAGCGCACATGAGTTTCCTTTGCAAATCTTCCTTGAGGTGGATGAGTGATGGATCTGCCTGTAGCTGTCCTTTGAGACTGCTGGGACCCGCTCATGGAATAAGGAGTTTTGGTTACAATCCAAGCAGAAAATTCTTCCTGAATGCTGAGCTCATAGTAGCTTTGTTCCTCACACAGTTCAAACGGTGACATTCTTAAGGCAGAGGAAGCAGGAGGACAGTCAATCCTTTTATTTAATTTTGGCAAGACTGCAGATTATAGTGCTCTGGGGAAATGCAGCCACAGATGTATCAACCTTTTTAAAAAATTCTTGGCAGTCTAACCTTTAAGTCATAAACCTCAACCCAGATAGCACATCCTTGAAGAAAACTTGAATTGGCTCCATTTGACACTGATGTCCCACCTTCCAAGATCATCCTTCCATCTTTGCTTGTGAAATGCAAGTTTTGTTAGTTATTTTAATGCTAGATTATTTGGGTGTGTGGTGGCTCCCGCGTGTTGGACAGTTTTAATATTAGCTCAGCAATCACTAGACGACACATCATTTGCTGCCAAGTTGTGCAGAAACACAAGGGAATTTGTCTTTCTGATTCTACAGTGATAAGGTTGCACCTCTGAGAGGCGGCAGAGCAGAGTGGTTAGGAACGTGGAGGCTGGAGCCCTCCTGCCTGGGTTCTAATTCCAGGTTAGCATTTGACCCACTGTGTGACCTTGGGGCAAGTTGCTTGACTTCGCTGCGCCTTGCTCTCAGGAACAGTAATAGTACCCACTTCACAGAGCCGTTGTGAGAACCAAAGGGGTTAATTGGTATGTGGACTTCAGGTGTGCGCTGGCATAATAGTGCTTTATAAATATTATCCATGAGTATTTAGTAATACCAGGCTCTATGTTTTCATATATTTTAATTACATGGTAAGCAAAAGGAGAAACTAGTTATCATTATTTAATTCATTAGATCTTTAAACCTAATGCTTTTTGAGGACTTAATTGGCCAGAGTTATTAGAACTCATTTTTGACAAAGTTTTTTATTTTTATACATACATAGGAAAAAAGGATGAAAGAATGTATACCAAAATGTTAATAGCATCATCTCTGGCAGGCTAGATAATGGGTAATCTTAAATCATGCAAAATTTTCTCATTTGCATTTTCTAAATCTCTGTATATGAGCTTATACTACTTTTTTTTGAGAGAAAAGAGAGCTCAACTAATATTTTTGACATTTCCAAAGAGAATGCTTTTTGTATTGTATTCACATGTGATTTATATGAAATTTCACATTAGGTGAATGTTTTTGGCCTTAATGTTTTGTGATTTTTCCTTCTCTGTTTCCTCCATTCGAATGAAAGCATTGTGACAAAAATTGCCATCACAGAGCCTTCTAGAACATAGCTGCACATTTCATGTGACTTCACTGCAAGTGGCTTTTGTTCCTTTGTTTGTTTCCCTTGCCCATCATGGCTGGCAATTAGCTAGATTCCTGCCAGCCACCCTGATTTAGCTGTGGATCAAGTACTCTAGGACACGGAGCTAAAACAAAGGGGCTGCTTCCTGTTGAAAAAAGCACTTAACATCTGGGTCCCCGGGGACAAACAGTACACCTGTGACTGAAGTGTGACGCTGGTTAACTAGAACCCTCACAGTCTGCCTGATCTTTCTCAGAGCCTGCAAAGAATTGGACCAAGCCAAGAAGAAATCTCTTGGTGAGAAAGGGGAGAGTTTGACAGTGTGGCCTTCACCAATGTTTCTGGCTCTGTCAAGAGGGAGAGCTGGCGACTCAAGTAGAGTAACAACAACCATCTATTGAACGTTTCCTCGGTGCTACCACTTTGCACATCTGATCCCTAGTACCCACCACAGCCCTGTGAGGTGGGGGAGTAAGGACATTAACACCATTACTATCACAATAATCACCAACAGCTGACACGTGCCAGCCACTGAGCTAAGCTCTTTATGTGATTGTTTCGTGTCAGCCGTGCCTAGCCTCCAAGAGTTATGCGCTGTCATCATCCTCATTGTATGGATGAGAACACTGAGGCTCAGAGAGGTAACTTGGCAGAGCTAAGCCTGGACTCCAAGTCTGTCTGACTTCGCAGTCACGGTTGTTAATCATGACAGACTGCTGAATTGTTCTAGACTAGTTTTTTTTTTTTAGGAATTCAGTACTCCTGAATGTTTTAACTTTTTATCTGGTGATATAAGTTTCTTTTCACCTCCTTTGTTCTTCCTAGTAATGCCCTCATTTATGTGCAGTTTTATGAGGATGTTTTTATATAAATTATTTCTATTTAATTATCTCTCCATTTGGTCTTCATAACCAACCCATGGGGCAGTCAGGACAGGAGTTATCCCAACTTTGCCTATGTGGAAAAGAAAGCCCTGAGAAATGGACTTGCCCAAAAAGAAATGGACTTGCCTCAACATGTGCAACCAGTAAGTGCAGGAGCGGGGCGGGAACTGAGGCCTTGGGACCCTTGGTCCAGTTCTCGTTCAACTTGGCTGTGGTTCTGACTCCTGTTTCTCATAGGTCAGCCATCTTTTTCTTCCTGCCCCAGGAGGATTACTTTTTACCAAAACAAAAACCATCTTTTGGTTATTTGGAGTAGTTGAGCAGGATTGGGACGTGCGCATGGGATCAGGCAGGACAAGCAGAGGAGGTGGCCTTCCAAGTGTTTTCACACCTTAAGTTGTGCGTATCAGGCCGTGTTCACTGAACCCGGTGGGTTAATTGTGCTTATCCCTTTCCAGAATCTGGAAAGGAGCCAGCGATGCAACGTGACCCCCAGTACTTGAGGAGGCTGGCCCTTTCCCAGCTCTCTGCGCTGGTTTCTGCAGTCCCGTTTGCAGTTGCCCCTGAAAGCGAAGCTCCAGACCACCTGTCAGCAAACGATTCCTTTCTCAAGGAGTTGCCCTGAAGCCATTTCTTTATACGAAGCTTTTAGTTCATTCCTACACTAGAAATTCAATTTACCACCAAATGAAGTTTTTTAGAAGAGGTTGTTATTAATTCTTTTAAAGAGAAGTATCAGAGGACAGAGGTTGCTGGAAGCAATAAAGAAAACCATTAATATAGATTGCCAATTAGGCTGCTGTTGTCTGGTGAAGATGGCAGGAGGGGGTGTTTCCATCTCACAGGGTGACTGGGTTGTCGTAACAGCGGCAAACCGCCAGGGCTCAAGGTGGCGGTTAGACTGACTGTCGTAGAGCTGGTCTCTGGAGCTCTCAGGCAATTGGGTCCAAGTTGAGGACCCCTTTTGGAATCAGATTCTGAGATCCAATTTCATAAGGAGAAATGCAGTTAAAAAGGAGGTGATGTACCAGAGAAGAAATAATCTGAAAACCTGGTTCCAACCCTAGCTATGGGACTAATTACCTCGGTGGCTTTAGGAATGTCACTTAACAGCTCTGGGCCTCAGCTTCTTAGCTGTAGAATGAGGTGTTTGGACCAGATCTGTGGTACCTGACCCTCACTATGCAGCAGAATCACCTGGGACCTTCGACAAAATACAGGTGCCTGGGCCCCATCCATAGAGGTTCTGATTTAATTGGTGTGGTGTATGTCCTGGTGTGAGTATTTTTAAAGGCTCTCCGGGGGATTCAAATGTGCAAACTGGTTGAATTGACTCTCAAATTTCCTCTAGCTCTAACAGTCTATTTTAAAATATATATAGTTAGTCTCTTACCAAGGGATTTATAAACTACACAACAGCTTGTAAATGGGTTTACTGTAATGAAGAACACTGATGATTTTTGTCTTGGAAAACACAGAAAAGTTATTGAAGAGTTATTGAAGGTATTCCATTGATTTGTAAGATAATTCTCCGGGGGAAGTCATAAAGGTTTTCTTCTATGCGACATTCAAGATGGGAGAAAGTTAGAGAGTTTAATATATCCAGAAAGAGGAATTGTTCATTTTTAGGTAACTGAAAGGGTTTTTCCTCAGAATTTTATCCAAAGAGAATTTGTTCATAGTCCTAGAAGAGAATGTTTGGGTTGCAAACTATTTTTAAGGTAAGCACAGTAATTTCTAACCCACACTACCTTTGAAGTCCAAAGGGAGAAAAATCGTATTTTTATAAATGCCAGATTATTAGGTCTGTTTTTGGGTCAAAATTCCAGTCCTTGCTGAAGCAAATTACTCTTCCGTGGGAATAAAATTCCCCCAAACCAGATTTATTTTTAAAGGTAATGCACTGACAAACATAAGATTAATTGAGTATTCTTTTTATTTACTTAATTTCAAATTATTTACCCTACAGGAATTGGGCTGAATTGTTTTATAGTTTATACTTGGATATCAAAAGAAAGAGGAAGATGTGTGGCATAAAATTTGATACCGAAGTTTTCCTGGCAAGTACTTTCTGCTCAAATCTTTGGTCCCTCAGGTTCCCAAAGGCTGTTAACATCCCACACATAAGCAGGTCACAGTAAATCCGAAGCCTGAGGTCAACTCCCTTCCCTACCACACACACATGAAAAGCTTTGGCTGCGTAATCCTCTTTTGTATCAGAAGAATCTAGGTACGAGTCTGACCCGTTGTTCCTTCCAAACTGGAAGTAACCCTCTATATCCGTGACAGACTTCACGTTTGTTTTGAATTTAGAGCCTATGATCTATAAAACAATTCTGGACCAGGAGAGTGGGTCGTAAATGACCTCAGGCCACATCAGGTACGAGCAGATGTAATTAGACGAGAGGTGCTTTTAAAACAATCAATGTTTAGACTCATTACTAGCCCTTCACTCTCTTTCCTGAAAATGCGAAGAAAATCAAGTTTCTATTTTAAAATCCTCTCAGGCTTAAAAAAAAATACTGGGTATTAGTTTTTTAAGTACAGAAAATCATAATGAAGAAAACAAAAATGGCCTCAAATTCATGACGTAGGTAGTCCTGGAAAGCATTAGAAACGTAAATGTCCAAAAAGGGCACCACGGACTGCTCCCTAGATATCTACTCTTAATAGAGAACCTTATTTTTTAATTTCAAAAATGAGGCTAGAATGTAATAACAAATATTTTTGACCATTTCTTATGTGCCAGTTCCTGTTCAAACATCTCATTCTCCAGCAACGATTATAAGGCAGATGTCATTATTATCCTCACTTTATAGACACTAAAAGATGCTAAGGAATTTGCCCAAGGTCATGGTTCATATGTGGCCGAGTTGGGATTTGAACCCAGGCAGCCTGGCTTCCAAGGGCCAGCTCATAAACCATTTCTCTGTGCTGCTTGTTAGAGTGTTTGGGACTTAAACTGTAGAATGTCTTAACTACTCTTCCTGGGTAGCCGGACTGCTAGGAAAGTCGAAAACTATCATCTTAGGTTTTTGAAAACCATCTTCTCCTTATTCAGGCCTACCCTTTGGAATTGGTTCAAAAAGCAGAATTTGGTTTTAACAGTGATACCTGAAAGATTATGCAATTTT
This sequence comes from Equus caballus, assembly GCF_041296265.1. NCBI lineage: Eukaryota > Metazoa > Chordata > Mammalia > Perissodactyla > Equidae > Equus > Equus caballus. The sequence goes on along the minus strand of NC_091701.1, from coordinate 73,266,224 downwards.
ATATGCTGTATCAGATTGAAATTATAATGTTTACAAGGAGGAAAATGCCACTTGTGGGTACAATTTATTTCAAGTGATTTTCCTGTTTCTCCTCCTTCTTCCCTTTGCATGTGTTCAGTTTTTTTCTTGCTGAGTATCTTCAAACTATGGTCAAGATTTAAGCTGCAGAGAGCCGCTTCCATTGGAGCAATGGGAATGGTAGTGGTGAGGTTTCTGACACCCTGCCTGATGAAGCCTAGGACTTGAGTTGCCTTCTAGAATGCAGAATGTCCTCAGGGAACAGTTTAAGGGACCAAGATTCTTTCTCTAGTTGTAATTAACACTTCAGAAACCAACATTTTATAAATATAGATAGAAAATTCTTTTCCTAAATGCATCCTATTACACCTATGGAAGAGTGCCTACCACTTTTGGGGGCTTGATTGTGTATTTGTGGAATCATGTATTTATTCATTCATCAGTTTTTTCTTTAAATATTTTTTGGCATTTAAAAACTAATTTCTAGTATATGTAATAAGTGAAAGCACTCAACAAATAGATATAAACATCATATTTACAATAATTAAAATCTGAAAATAACAAATGGTGCAGAAGATATAGGAACTCTCATACACAGCTTCTGGGAGTGTAAATTGTTTCAACCATTTTGAGAGTAATTTGGAGGTAGTCAAGTTAAAGCTGTGCACACCACACAACCCAGTGATTCCACTCCTGGGATTATACCCTTGGGAAGCCCTTGCATCTGTGTATAAAGAATCAAGTGCCAGAATTTTCACTGAATCATTGTTTGCAATGAAAAAACAGATGAACAAGCCAAAATGGAAACAAACCTAACTGAAATGTAGAAATAAATTGTGATATTTTTCATGCAGTGGAATACTATACAGGAGTTAAAAATGAATTAACTAGAACTACATGCTCCAACATAAGTAAATCCCCAGAACATAATGTTGAATGGAAAAGGAGAATTCCAGAAGGATATATACACTATAATTACGTTTATACAAACCTTTAAAACACTACATTGTTTATGGTTGTAAACACATCCAGTAAATATTTAAAAACATGTATGGGATTGATAACTACTGATATCAAGGTAGTGGTTTACTGTGAAGTGGGAGGATGGGCAATGGTTCTGGGCTTTCCTTATATCTGTAATGCTTCATTTCTCAAACTGGGTTATAGGTACAGGGGTGTCTGTAGTATTACTATCTAAACTGTTTTGTATACTTCAAGCATTTACAGTTTAATAACAGAAAAGAAAGCAACTATCTTGAAACCCTGTTGTAGTTTTATCAAAATAACAGTAGCAAAAAAAATCAGGAATAAGAGAGGAAATCTGATGGAGTTACATGAGATGCTCGCTTTGCTTAGGGACACCTGTTGAAAGCAAACAGAATGACCAGAGCACTAGATGGTGAGGATGATGCCCTTTCTTCCAAACTTCTCCCAACCCCAGAACCTAGTGAAAACCAAAGAAGGGAAAGTGGAGGAAAGAGGATGCCTCCCTGGGCTGGAGGAGGAATCTAAACCTTCCAGAAGAATGGGAGCCTGAAATGTTTTTAAAGCTACATGACTCACAGGTGATGGGCATCTTGAAGGTTTAAATAAAACCTCCATCTTCATGAAAGTTTCCGATCCTTAAGGAAATGTTTAGATGTTGTTACTCACCATTCTCGGGAGCGCTTTGTTTGTTTGTTCTGTCTCCTGCCTAAGGGGTGTCAGCTATGGCAGACGTTGAGGAGCCTCCTTCCCTGCCATCTTCCTCTCCTTCCTGTGTCTGTAGTAGGCACTTTTGGTGGATAATGAGAAATAAAGGTGCAAAGCAGATGCTGCTGGGCAGTCACAGCACACAGAGTTAACATCGTCCACCTTTGAAGACCACGCTCTTGTTCTGGAAACCTTCATTTATTCTTTGCTTTCCACTCGGTGCTGTTCTTAGCTAGAGCAGAATCACAAAATAGAGGATTTTAGTCCAGAAGTATTTTAATACTGGGATTGCAGTATAGGAAGAGATCTTAGATATGCAGCACAGCGTTCTCCTTTTACAGATGGCAAAGGCGAGAGTCCCACGTATGGTAAGTAGCGTGACCCAAGAGGTGGTCCAGCGAGAGCAGAACCCCGCTCTGCCGCCCTTCACGCTAAGGACATCCTGCTGCTCCAGGTTGCCTCTCTGCATCCATCTTGCTTTCCAGGCCTCAGCTTTGGCTGAAATACCTTATCTTTTCCCCCTGTGTTCCAACTCTCACTGTAGGAATTTTTCAGTTTATCACCCTGAAGAGAGACAGATTATAACATTATGTTGTCCTTTTGCTAACGACTTTCAAAATGAGTGAAAGATGACACTGAGGGTGGTGGAGGTAAATGTGTTTATCCCGAGCCTTGCTTGGCCTCTTCACATCCTCAGGGAGTTGGTCCCTGGAAGAGATGAACAGCTCAGCAATCTGACTTAGGCTTTGCTCATAGGAATGACTTTCCTCCCCAGTAGAGGCTGAAGCAGGAGTTTGAGGTCAGGCGTGCTAGTCAAAGAATAACCAAACTGTTCCATTAAAAAAGATTTCCTTATCTAGCAGCCGCGTTTTACAGTAATTCAGATTATGTAAATTTAGGAGAAGAATACGTTCTCCCAATTGTTTTTGGGAAAATAACTTTCACGTCAGGTAATAGGTCTCACAAGCAAGCCATCAGTTGTAAGCCTACCTACTAGTCCAAACAGAGCGGGCTCCTGCTGTCCCTTTAATGAAGGCTGTAAGTATCTCAGAGGTTCTAATGCTGATTTGTGTTACCAGGTACGTTTCTGAGGCAAGATTCTTCTGAGACTGAGTGCTGTGGGCAAAATAAATGTTTTAGCTGGGAGCTTGCTTATAATCCGCGGCCCCCAATATAATCAGCCTGACACAGCAGTCAACTGAGACATCCGTGTTCTGACTGTGGAACCTCCTGGCCAAGGTGAAGGGTGTTTGTGATGGAGCCTGGCCACCAAGCAATGTCCACCTATGACAATTCTCCGTCCCGTTTCTTTCCCCAGGGCGTATTCTTTGTCTCAAAATACACACTGACAATACTTTGATGAATGGAGAAAAAGGCAGAGAAATAAGGAAATCCCGTTAGAACCCATTTTAGAGGCTAACAAACATGATACCAAGAAGATAATAGTGGCTAATCTAACTCCTTCTTGGATCATAACACTGTAAGATTTATACTCAAATATTTAGGCATATTCATGACAGAAAATTTTGCTCCTGGAGAAAATGGGAATATAGTGTTATTCAAATTTAAATATACGATAAAGGAGAAGAAGTAAAAGCTGTGAGGGAATTAAGGCCTGCTATGAAAAGGGATTGCGTTGTGACTACTGTTGTTTTTTCAACATTTAAAAATATTGTATCCTTTCATTCTTAAGTCGGTTTTCTAGACTGATTTCAAAGTAATTTATGTCACACAAGATTTTCTGCTGACCTGAAAAAAAGTGGTCCTAGGATATTCCTCCGTTACCCTTTTAGTAAGTTGTCTGTATATGTAAGGACAATATGGCGAACAGCTTTCTAAAGGTTGTTTAAAGAAAGGGAATCTTTTTTGCTAGATTGTCCCTCTCTTTTGTTACTTCCTGCCATATCTCTGAGGCTTCTCTCTGCCTCAGGAGATTTGGTTGTTTGGCTGGATTCTAATTTCCTCTGTAGAATGTCTTCTCCCCTTGGGAGATGAGAGGCGAGCTTCCTCTGTGCATTAGTGCTTTCTCCTGTTACAAAGATAAGGGTAAAGAACGCATCTTTAGTCATTTACACCTCATGATCCATTTGGTTAATTATCTTCTCATCTTCCCAGACCCCAATTATGCTCAAGAACCTTAAAAGATGGTCTCATTTGCTTTCACAGTGCTGAAAATTTTTGCTTTATGTGTTGTTTTTATCACAGCCCTCGTACCCTTTATGAATTTCTTATATTTACCAATCTATACTCTCCATTTATTTAGTAGTCAGGATTTTGTTGGATGCAAGTGACAAATCCCACTCAAACTAGTTCAAGCAAAGGTGATGTTACGTTCTGGAGATGGATGGTGGTGATGGTTGCACAACAATGAGGATGTACTTAATGCCACAGACCTGTACGCTTAAAAAGAGTGACTTTATGCGCCCTCTATTCTGGGAAGTCTAAAGGGGCTTCAAGAAACTCTGTTTTTTCTCTATCCTTGGACATCCAATGTTTAACTTCTTGTCATTCCTTTCTTAAGCTCCAGAAGTGCATATTTCCTTCAGTCAGTGACAGAGTTATGTGGGAGGCAGGGAGTGGACTGTGGGATGGGTCACAGGTGGCTTCATGGAGAAGCTGGCTGTTGAACTGTGGTTGTTGGCTTGGGAGCAATTAAAAGAACAGTTCTCAAAGTGAAGTGACGAGCTTGAGCAAAGGGTGAAGATGGGAAAACGAAGGTAAAGAGTTCCCTCTGGCTCTAGAACTCCGTGCACAGTGTGTACAAAGTGAAGTGCAGTGACAGCTAAGCTCAAGAAAGGGTGACTGGGAATAGCAGTGCGTCCCCCTGGTTTTCCAGACATTCCCGGAGTGTGGAGGGGTGACTCTGAGCATCAGGAGCGTGGCTCCTCATGCAGAAAGCAGAGAGTCCTGCTCTGGGGAATTTGAAACGTTTTTCATTCCTTCCACTTGAATGTCTTTTTTATCCTTTCATTTGCAGGGTGGTCTTCCCATCTCTCTGCCCTTTTATGGAACCTCTCCTAAGGTCTCCCAAACAAATAAGAATCCATCCTGTTCTGGTGTCCCGATCTCAAGAATTAGTCTTTCCTTCTATCTCATTCTAGTATTTTAACCCTGCTTATAAGCGTTCTTATTTGTAAGCTCAGCCCTCGTGCTATTGCCAGTCTTATACTATCCATCCATAGGAAGCAGAACGATTGTTTTAGTCCAGGAGTGAAGGGCTTTGTTGCTAAATATCCTTTCCTCTGGGGCCAATTACTCAAATGTTTTTCTGGAAATTCTGTGGGAGTTGTGTATTCTGAGCTGAACTGTAGACTTTTTAGATCTGGAAAGGACCTAAAAAAACAAAAAGCATGCCATCCAACCCACTCATTATTTAACAGATGGGCAGACTGCATCTCACCGTTGTTAAGGAACCCTATGGTACTTTTATTACCTCAAAGGATAAAAATTTCAAGGGTGCACCTCGAGGAAGAGCAGGTGAGTGATTCAGAGCCATTATTGCTCTGCCCCAAAGTGGAAAATAACCTCTTCTGGACTTGTTACCCAGCCATTTTCCTGTTGCTTAATTTCTCAATTGTTTTACACAGCAGTTTCAAGTGTCTTTTCAGATACAGAGTAGAGTGTGCTATTTTTGCTGCCTCCCTCCAGGAGAATCTGTTATGTCATCCAAGCAAATACTAGTCTTTCTCTAAGTGGAACCACTTGAGTTTGGTGGGCTCTGATGACACCAACATTTTCTATGTTAAAGAACACTAACGTGTTCCCCATGGAAGTGCGTTTGGGGAGCTCTCCAACCTTAGATGAATCTGAATCTCTGGATGTTTTGAGAGCCTTTGCATGAAGTCCTGGTGGTGTTTACATCATATCTGACACCCTCCATCTCTCTTTGTGTCTTTATGGGTTTTGACTGACTGAAAAAACACATGAATCAGTCAGGAAGCAGGAGGTAGTTGTGATTATTTAGATAACCTAGTAATGTGGAAGATCATTGGGCCATGAAAAAAGTGGAAAGTAAATGAAATGATCTCTATTCATCAGTAAAACCAGGCTCACTTGGCAAATGGTGATGAGAAAAATAGTCAAAACTCCTTCGTCTTCTTGCTCCTCTTATGGGCACACGATCTTCTTTGGGAGCTTTTACAGATCAGCCAGCTCTGCCTTTTGTTTGTGATGGTAGTTGAGTCCCTTTTTTTGTTTTTTGTTTTGCCAAAGGAGTGATTTTGGTTGTTTTTCTATTAATGTGCCTGCTTACAAGCCAGCCACTGGCTGCCTTAGGTTTCCTGCTTTTTCAGGGTGGTTAGGTCCTCCTTCCTATAAGTTGATGCTAGTGAGACGGAAATATTTTTCTGCTGGAAAAAGGCCAGAAAAGGTCGTTATGTGTGGGCTGATGTTGGTGCAGGATGGAAGGTCTGTTCCCACCCAGGTATAGAAGGGGAAGAGGAAGATGGTGCGGTGCATCTTCACTGGGTATCTTGGAGAGAGGTCTCCTCCCAGGATCCAAATCAATTCCTAAAAAAGAACTCTGACTGGTCAGCCTGGGTCATGTGCCCGCCCTGGTGGTGAGGAAAGCCGAGGGACGTGTTTAAATGAACAGTTTCATTTGAATCACAAGGATGTAGGAGGACAGTTCCTAAAACGGAGGGAGGTCGGATGGACTAAGAAGTCACAGATTTCCCCTGCAGCGACATTGATCCCTTGGAGCGCATTGATTAGTTCACAGTAGGTACTCCAAAGAACTTGTGGGATCACTGACACAATGAAGCATGGGGGAAATATTGCTGTTCTCCCTAAAGGAGAGACTTTTAGGGTGAGACGTCAACTCATTTCCTCCTTTGAATAGAAGCACCATTCTTGTAAATTACTTCCACATTAGGACAATAATTTTTGAAAACCATACCAAACACTCTATATTTTGAATGACGATTTTGTACTCTGTTCCTTCACATGATTTGCAGCCAGAAGAGGTAGGTGATGTCCTCTCAGTTTTATAGATGAGGAGACAGGCACCAAGGGGCGAAGTTTCAGAGCCGGCAAGGGGCAGAGCAAACCCCTGGGCGATTTTGGGTCTGGGTGACTTTTTGGGTTCTTTCCTCTACAGTCCAGCTGCTTGGGAGGGAACCGGGCAGATGCTGCTGTTAATCAAGCTTGTGAATTTGAATACAAACTGGGAAGGAAACAGCATCATAAATCCTGACACAAAAGATTGAGGCTTGTATCTTCAATAGGTCGTGGCTTTTAGGATCTCTCTGTTGCCGTGTAATTAGCTCCAAAGTCCTCGTTGCAGGTTGATTTCTAAAACTCCGTGCCCCTGTGCCAGCAGGATGTGTGTGAAACATTTCCTTTAATTAAATGGCTGCTTAGTGACAGGGCTTAATATATGTCTTTTAAAGTATCAGATTTTTTTTCAGATACTTGGATAACCAATAGTGCATTTCTTCCTCATTAGCAATACATGGAAATATTTATTTCAGTTTATTGAAGCCATTTGAGGCCATCAGAAATTATCTGCGTAGATTTGCTCTAATCCCTGGTTATAGGGATGTAAGGTTAAGTTGGCCGCTGTGGATTCATTGCCTCACACTTTCCCGTTTCGAGTGTTAAACTGAGGTATTGGTACAGGCTAATCCTCTGCACCGAAAGAGCCTCATGCTGCCAAATCCTTGGACTTCTGTAGCCCAGCCAATGCCGCACAAAATAGCCTTTTCTCTGCAAAAAGCAAGAAAAAGCTTCAGTTGAAAAATTGGGGCTGGCTATTTACTTCTTAATGTTTTTCAGTAAACAGAGGAAAATAGACTAGCACATTTTGCTTAGATTTAATCTATCATCCCAAGCTAGAAAATTCTGATATAAAACTAAACATGAAGTATAAACTTGCTTTTTGAATACAGCTATTGGCTCTCCTAGTCCTTGAATTCTGGTTTGGCCCAGCTCCGAGCATCCGTCCAGGAAGAAGCACCTGTGGCCTCTGGTCCGAGGCTTTGCTTCTGCCGTAGCTGTTGGTAACGTCAGCTTGTGTGTTCTAGCTACTCTTTAAAAATCCCATTTAACGTACAATTTCATTCAGACTTCTGTTTTCACATTTAGTTTTTATCATGTTTCTTTTCTCTTCCAACTATATCAGTGATGGACATTAACTGGAAATTTGGAATATACACATGAGAAAAAGAAAAAAAGGAGAAAATGACTCACCTGTAATCTAATCACTAAGAGATAAATATTCTTGACTTGTTGGTATTTTTCCTCTAACTCTTCTCTTTGTATTTATTTACGTATGTGTATATGTACTTAAAATATAGACTTGCTATCTCATTGTGTATTACTTAATGCGACAAAATTCTTTTTGCACATCCACTGTGTGCCAAGCCTTGGATGTGGTTTTGTTTACTTTTTTTCCCACTTAATATTATCTAGCAAATATTTCTCCAAGTCTTTAAAACTTCTTTGAAATGTCATTTTTAATAGTTGTGTAATACTTTACCATTTGGATGTGCCATATTTTATCTCATTACATCCTTAAGATTGCTAAGAAGATTTCAATTATTTTCTGTAATGAACAACACCCCAATAAACATCTTGAATATAAATCTTTGTGCTCATCCCAGATTGTTTCTTTAGGTCAATTTCCCACAAGAATTACAGGGATAAAGATTGTGAAGATGGGTACAGCTCATTTAAATGCCCCCCTTCAGCTGCAGCCTCCATCTTATTATTTAATTCTTTGTCCCTTGAAGTGACTTGATTGCCTTAAAGTGATCCTAAAATTCACACGGCATTAAACAAATGTAAAATATGTCTTAGGAAAGATTCTATACTTCCAAAGCTACAACCATGCAATCTCTTAAAGTGGCTGTGGTTGAGATATGTATTTTTCTAAGAAGGAACGAAAGAGTTCTAAGCTTGTTTACTCAAAAAATCTAATAAAACAGATCATTAAAAGTGTTAGAATTGTCTTGTTTATGAAAACTTGCAGTTGGTTTAAATTGGCCGTTTAAAGATTGGATGACTCAGTTGCCTAGAGCTTAGCAATGTACAGGTCCAATTCCATTATTTGCTCAATAGCAGTTTTATGCTTAGGGCTAGTGCATAAGGCTGATAATTGTGGCGTGATAAGACTGCATGAGAAGTGCTCAAGTGTTATAATAAGCCCTGCTTAGCTGGAAGAGAGAAATATTTACCAGTGCTCTGCTAATGAGCTCTTCTTTATATCATTTAATTAGCTAGATTTATTTTAGCTAAGGTTAAACGTGTTTAATATATTTAATAGAGGTCTTGAAATAACATGTGTTGAAATCAATGAGAAGAAATGCAGAAAAATTCTAAGCAGGCTTTCTGTGGAATAATTACCAAGCAGATCTTATTTTGGTTCATCTTAGAAAAACCAGAAAGTTGGTTGGAAGAAGATACACTGAATCGTAATCATGCCAAAAATAATATTGTCTATATTATAGACACTTCTTTTATAGACCGCTTGTGTAAGCAGATGCACAATCCTCTCCTTTGGAAGGTACTCCTTAGTCGACCTAATCTTGTTTTGGGTGATGTGCTAGTGTGGAGGGTACAGCTTATGGAGTGGCTGGATTTGTAAGTCTGTATACGAGGCAGAAGTCATGTAGAGTCAGAATTACCCTGGAGAATCTCTTTGGAAGGCTCCACCTTGGAGGCCTACGCACTCTCTCTCAGTGAGGCCCACACAGCCAGTTTTGCCTGCAGAGTTGGAACAGATTGCTGTTTCTTTGAGCACCAGATAAGCAGTTGGCTTGTGTGTAGGGGCCAACTTGTATGAAAAATATGTTTCTTTAAACACTAGAATCCCACTCAGCTCTGTGAGATGGCCACACTGTGAGATGTTCACATTGTGAGAAGTTCGCTGGAATGAGACCGATTGAGGGAGCTGGGGAATCCTGCTTCCTTCCCTTTTCTCTCTATCCTGGGGCATGAGGTCATCGAGTGGGATGGCTGGTGTGTCTCCCCTCCCTCCCTCGTGGTGGGTGTTACTGAATTCTTTTGAGAGAAAGCATGTGTCGATCTGATGCCACAGCAGTTGCTGTGATACAGTATTTTTACCCATGCAGAAGTTCTTCTGGGAGGCCCTACAGTGACCTTATTGGTTAATACATGACATAAAAGCAGAGTGGAAGAGGCAGGGTGAACAAGTGTGTTATTTTGAAACCAACTTATAATGATACTATAACCTTCCTTCCCCTACATTTAATGAGCAGAGATTTACTGAGGGCCTACTATGTGCCAGGAGTTAGGGACATGGTGGTGACCATGGTGGACCTAATCCCTGCGCTTCTGGAACTTAGGGTCTTGGTATGTCCCCAAGAATTTGCCTTTGCCTAGGCAACAATGGTCTCACTAGATAGCCATTAAGTCTATAGTATCTCAAATATTTGGTGCAGAAAATGCTTATTTTGGGTTCTTGATTTGAGACTGTATGATGAAAATGGTTTTTTTGAGAACTATCAATTACCTAAGCTCACATACCTACTGGCTTATAATAACCAGCCTCAGCGGCCAGCTGACCTTCCTATGAGATGCCAGCATGCTCTCACTGGCTCACCATCTCCCTGGTTTTAAACACTTGGTTCTGGTACTGCCTGATCTGTGGCGTCTTCTGTATCCACCAGCACCAGCACCTTCCTGCTCGAGTTCCTCCTTCTCAGGATCTGCATGCCTGTAATATCTCCTCTCCTTCCCCCAAAGTGCGGTGGTGGGATGTGTGTGTGTCTGTATAAGTGAGAGAGAAACAGACTCAACAAAGGAAATTCCTATGCATGAGAATTTACTTTTGATTACTAATCCGTCATTGTTAGTGTTGGTTGCAAACCTGGAGAAGAGGGCAAGGTGATTGGGTCCCCAGTGTGTGTATGTCCTTTTGGCTCTCTTGGTCTTGACCTATTGACCTTCCATGGTGCTTCCTTGTGCTGTGTCGTCTTTGCTTGCTATCTCTCACTGTTCCTTTTATCTGAGCTGTGGGTTAACCTCCTGCCTTTCTTAATGAACATATGCAACCTCTAAAGTTGGTAAAAGAAGGAGACTCTTATGGCGGGGTGGGGCAACAGTACTGTATGGCCCTGACTTGGTCCAAGATTCTTGTGCCCTCAAGATGGATGCCCTCAAGGTGGGCCAGGGTCTGCATAATTCTCTGGATTAACATGATTTATTTTTCCAGACAATTTTTTTCGTCAGTCAACTAAAAACATTATTTTTAAATTGAAACAAACATGAATAACTTAAGGCATAGACTGAAAAATTTACAGGAATTTTATTTTAATAATTTAATTTGTTAATTAATTTAATTTAATTTTAATAATTTAAAGAATTATTTTTGAGGCAGATGCCCAGAGGAATACATTTTCTCCTGTCTTCTGTTACAAGTGCTTGGGAGGAAGGGTTTCAGAAGGCCTGGTGGAATCCTGGCTCCTTGGCCAGTCGTCTGAGAAATGTAGGAAACGCGCCATGCGTGTGGGTTACCCTCCTCCGCTGCTCCCCTGCGTGGCACCAGAATGGGAGGCATGTGCTTGGAGAAGGGGCCCGGGGTCTGGCTGGCCTGTTACCCTCTCTTGGCATACAGGTGCGCAGTGGGGTCTACTGTGAGGGCGTGTTTGTTGTCCCCAGGTAACCCGCTGATGGAACAGGACAGGATTAGCTCATAAGCTACAACACTCGCTGGAGCAGATTCTGCTCTAGATGCTCTGGCTTCATCAAAAGCTACAGGAGGACATTTGTCCCTGCAGCCTTCCCCTCTCCTCTGTGTGGCACTGAGGCCATGCTCAGCTTCTGTTTCTGACCTCCTTTGAAGCTGCATCTCTCCACGAGGGAGGAATGACATCTGAGCCAAAGGAAGCCGACACATGCCATTCCAGTCCATGGCTCCTGGCCCCCTAATCTTGCCCAGACAAGATGTTCCAACAGATGGGGCGATCCTTCTCCCCTAAGGCTTGTCTTGCAAGAGGAGAATTTGCTTCCTTCCTAATCTCTGGAAGAAGGCGATGGGGTTAAGACAGGCATCAGCCTTAAGGAAAATTTCTGAGTGTGCCAAGTGTGTCTTTGATGTCTTCCCAAAGGAGCCACCTCAGTGTCAAGTCAGTGTAGACAGATCTGGATCTGGATCCAGCCTCAGTCCCTTGCTAGCTTTATGTCATTCCTGAGCCTCATCTTCCTCATCTGTAAAAGGATGACATTAGTAATAACTCATGTTAGTGGTGAGGTGGAAGCTACATGATGTATGAAAGTGCGTAGCATACAGTTGCAGCTCAGTAAATGCTCCTCACGGCTGCTCTACATCCTCAAGCCCAGTGATGGATCCAAGGGCCAGGGTGGCCCTTCTTAGGAGGCTCCAAATCAGATTTATTTTCTTTCCTTGTCTCTGTTGAAAAAACTTATCCTCCCCTTGCTGCTGATCTGTATTTAGGAATCAAGGAAAAACACCGCCTAAATAAACGAATTCTCCTTAAGATGTGACTGAGATAATCTAACTCGCTCAGAGGTGATTTCAGCCTGAAGGGGAAACTTTAACTCAAAGGAATTTCTGTGACTCAGAGAAGTCTTTTCAGTAGAAGGAGTGGGTTTCTGAGCAGTTTCGTGCTTTGCCCATGTCCCCAAGTGAGGCCCCACAGTGCCCTCTCTCCCCACAGCCCTTATCTTCTAGCCGTGGCCATGTTTGCCCTCCCTCTTAGCTAAACTCTTGCCCAGATTCTTTGCTCTCCCGATTCTGAGGCAACGTGTGCCTTGTGCCAAGGCAGCGTGCTTGTCTGTCTGTCCTACAGAAATCAGAAGCAACTGTTTTAGCATTTAACCCTTTCTAGCTTTTCATGGCCATTTCCATCAACTATTCCAGTTCTTGGAGGAAAATAGAATAAAATAGTTAAATAAAAGACCGATCAACTTTTTATGTTTGTAAATAACTGATGGATCATGTCGGTTTCTCTTAAACTAGAGCAGCAAATAGGCCAACTGTTCTTGATTGTTAGCTGTTGCCTGACATACTTGAGTGTTGAGAAAGCTTCTGATGTTGTGTCTATGTGAGATGGAAAAGAGTGTCATGCTTGATTAGTGATGTCTGCTAGAGGCACAGGAAGGGAAGTGGCAGCTCTTTGTCATATTTGTCATGCCTTTCTCCAGCTCTCCAGCCACTAGTCATTTCATCATTTTTCTCCTCATTTGCTCTCCCACTTGAGAGCAGTTGGGGAATCAAAGAAGGTATTTTCAAGCTAGGTTTACTCTGGTAAATGATTTAGTAGGGCTGAAGCATGACATCAACTAAAACTTGTTTTCTGTAGATTTCATATTTATCCTATTCTTGGTGTCTATTCACATGAATAATTAAGAGTTGTTATGAAGTCAGGTTGTTGGATCCAGAGATCCATAAACAGCATCAGAATTGAGTCCATTCGAAGAAACTACTCAGAACATCTTGCCTTTTCATCTCTGAAGAGTCGTGAGCATGTGAACCGTAGGCAAGAAATGAATTGCATTCATGAGTCGCTTGAGCAGCACAAAGCAGAGCAAAGAGCTGCCTCTAATGGTATGGGCTGTTGTGTCCGCTTTGCCTTTATTCTAAGTGCCTACTTTTCAGATAGCCTAATGGATGAATCACACTATGTTCTGAGAAAGGCAGACAAACAGCCTGGAGAAAATGGGTCACTTCCGCGGGGTTTTGGGTTATTCTTCTCCAAGGTTACCATTAGAACCCATTTGAAAGCATTAAAGTGAAAGCTCTTCTTGAAAAAGAGACACCCGGTGTGTGGCCAGCGGGCTTAACTTTGCCCACTCACCTCTCCCAGTGGGACACTGAACTAGTCTTTGGATGTTGAAAGTGGGGGGGGGCTAACAGCTCTTTCCTCCAGTTTTGTTTATCTTCCGTTCTTCCCTGGGGTTGGGGAGAGGAGGAGTGGATAGTCTGACAAGTTTTCCCAACAACTGAGGCGAAGCCGGCTAGCTCTCTCGCTGACCTCCATTTGGTTCTGGCCCCGTTGGCATGCGTGTGGGTTGTTATTGGCACCAAGTGTTCTCCACGAGGACACCTCTGGGCAGGTTTAGGTCACACCTTGGTTTTGAGGGTCTTCTGTGCAGTTACATAGAGAGAAAATATCTAAAATACTTAAATGAAAATTGAGCATCTCTCTGAGCATCCAGAGTAAAGCATATGTTTAGAAAGTCTGAGGAAAGCCATTTTTTAAAGCTCATCAGTACTGTCCAAGATTCCTGTAAAACTATAACCCGATAAAAGCAACCAAAGCCCCCATCGCCATTTGGCATCTCCTCTTCTTTCCTTTCTGTACAATTTATAAAAGGGCGACTTGAACATTTTACTTTTAGGAATCTGCTACACTTATTATAAGCCGACTCTGTTTGGAGGCTGACTCGTTAGTACCCAGGGAATGTATACCTCTTCCTCGTTTCTGTTTTTCTCTGATTTGCCAAATGTAAAGGTTAGGATTATTCAACCGTATAGGACATGATTTCTTTCTTTCTCTAACATTTTTGGGAAAGCAGATTTTGACTCAGTACTACCAGCCTGTGGGATGTGCTCCCCTTTGCTGGTGCACCAGAGAAAAGTGTACATACAACACCGTGAAAGATCAGCATGGCAAAAGAAGAAACTAGAAGAGGGCCTTTCTCAGTGACCTGAGATCAGTGGTAATTACGTGAGCTGGTGTTGTATGAGGCGTGTTTCAAGTGAAGAACGGAAAGGGGAGAGAACAAGTTCATTTGCTAACGTACTTTTTCTTTTGCTGGCCATTGAGATGCCGGAATGATAAAAGATCAGAGACATCATCTGAGAGGTCACAAAGATCACCTCTAAAAGAGAAGCCGCTTAATGTGCCAGCCACAGGCACAGCTGTTGAATGGGGGGGGACTCTTAACTGGGAACCACTTTACTGGGATCAAGGAAAGGAATGAAAAGAATGTCGTGGCTGTGACTTAAACAACAAGGGCTCGGGGAGGGGCGTCGCGCGTCGCAGCCTCACCTGTGACCTGCGGCTGAGACTGAATGGAGTTACTCAGAAAATGGAATAGTGCAGACTTCTGCGATCAGATCAGAGCACGAGGCGCCCCCCGCCCCCCCCACCCTGCCCCGCCCGGCCCCAGGCCTCTTCAACGCTGCAGCGAAGACCCTTCCGACACCTGCCGCCTCCCCTCCGAGGGGAGGTTCTCTGGTTGCTTGTTCCGTGGCCACTTTTTGGGTGAATCCGAACCTGTTCCCAAAGCCGCTAGCAACTGTCCCAAAACACAGCAAGAGGAGTTTTCATTTAATTTAGTGTGAGGCCACATTTAGGAAGTTTTTAATAATTCTTCTAATTTATTAATTTAATATCTCATCCCCATTTTTTTTTTTTAGTCAATCATTCTGTTCAAGGAATAATGAATTACAATGTAGGCACATCCTTCTTAGTTTCCATGAATGAAATATACCAAGAGCAGGCAGTCTGATTTGCATTCTCGTATGTGAATATTAGGAATATAACTCTGAAGAGTACTGGCCTTATTAGGAGATAACTTTCAGGTTTACCTAATGGGGCTTTTATGCTTAATGATTTTCAGAATTAATGATGGAGGAGAGAGGAGCCAGCCCCCTAATGTTCTTTACCTACTGTATTATTATTGATGACATAACCAACCAGCAATCTTTTTGCATATTATTTAATACTTTTGAAAATACTTCCACAAACATCTATTGCCTAGCAGAGGGCGAACTCCATGACAGCAAAAACTGTGCTTGTTTTTGCCTGTCTTTATGTCTAGGCCTGGCAGAGTGGCCAGCACATAGTCAGGGCTCTGTAATATTGTTTATTGAAGGAGGGAAGGAGGGAGGGAGGAAGGAAGATCATGGGTCTGTGTCTCAGCATCTGCCCTGCCACATCACTGTGTGGATGACCATCCTCTGTGAGCTGAAATTACTGCCACAGCCTTCTGTATGGTCCCCCTGCCTCCAGTCGGTCCTGGCCTGCTGTCAATTTCTGCACCCACAGCCAGTCTGATCTTTGTAAAATGAGATTCTGAATACATCACTCCCTTGTGTTGAGCCTCAACTGCTTCCTGTTTCTTTGAGGATAAATAACAAAGTCTTAGCATGGCACATGAGTGTTTGGGGCTCTGCCCTGCCCACGTTGCCAGCCCCACATCTTGTCACTCCTCTCCTTCTCTCCTTGCACACCGTGCTTCAGCCCCCCTGAGCTGGTCACATTTCCCCACACATGCCAGGTTCCCTCTGGCCTCTGGGACTCTGTAGATGTTGCATCCTCGGGCTAGAGTCCCTTTTCCCTTGTCCCCATAGGGCCCGGGCTTTGATATTGTCTCCTCCCAGAAGCCTTCCCTGATGCAAGGCTGGGTGGGGTGACCTTCCTGTGGGACCCACGACTTCTTACTGTGATGTAATCGCCTACCTTTCTGCTTCCCACTAGATTCCTAAGCTTCTTGAGGCTGGAGACTGTCTTAATCAATCATGGCTGAATCCCCTCCACCTAGTGCACTGCCTGGCTCATCAAGGGCACTTGAGAAATGTCTGGTGAAAGGGTGAGAAGAGGGCGTTGTGATGTAGTTGGACTAGCGTGTGATTTGGAGCCAGAACGATCTTCTCAGCGCCTGGCGGTAACCTTGGGCCATACTCAAACTCCCCAAGCCTTAGCTTCTCTCTCTAGGAAATGGGATGGAAGGCATCACTTCTGACCTCACACATGAGATGACATAAGGAAAGCATTTAGCACAGGCCCTGCTCCATAGTGAGCTCCAGTACCTTGTTCTTCCTTTCTTCCGTCTCTCCTTGCTTACCCTGCCAGTTTGGTAAAACCATGGACTAGAGCAGTAGAATTCTGCCTCCAAGTCAGAGGTTCAGTGCAGTGGTTTAAATCACCTGCTGGGCAGGTGAGCCACATTTTAAGAAATACACATTCCTGGGCCTCACCCCGTGGTTGTAGGATGGGGTCCTGGAATCTATTTTTTTCCAGGTTTCTGATGCTCTGCCACAAATGGGAGCCTTTGACCTAGTCCAATTTCTGACCAAAGCAGGAATCTTGCTTATATGACCTTTGCTGGAACACCTCGGGGATGGGCAGCTCGCTACATTTGAAGTCTCCTATTTATTGCTGGACAGCTGCTCTAATAGTTAGAAAGCCTCCCTTCTCCACTGGGCCCAGTTCTGCTTCCTGACAATGCCCGGGCTTTGGCTGGGGTTCTGTCTTCTAGAGACATGAGGATTAAGTCCACATGGTCTTCCATGTAGCCATTCTTTAGATATTGGAAGTTACTATTGCGTTCCTTCAGAGGTTTTCTTTTCCAGGCTAAACATTCCTGTTCCTATAAACTAGAGTTTGCTAACTGGCGCCTGTGGGCTACATCCGGTCCACACATGTGTTTTGTTTGGCCTGTGGGGTTTGAAAAATATGGAGTAAGTTGCCAACGTTTAAAAATCGGGCATTTCACTGAAAAGTCTGAAGCTCCAGCATGTCTTGAAGACCCAAAAGATCTGGATTCATAATTCCAGCTTTGGACAGGACATAAATTCTTCAAATTGTTGCACAGATTTCCAGATTGTTGATTCAGCCACACTATAACATTGTCTACCCCACCACTTAAATGGTCACGTCACGTGTTTTTTAGACCTTTCGTTATTCTTGTCTTTTCCTATCTGAGCTCCGAAGTGTCAAGTGGTCCCATCGTTTTAAAAAGTTGTTTATTTTTATGATTACAAAAATAGTATTTAACGATATTTGACAATAAAAACTGTTATGGAAAATTGGGGAAATTACAGAAAAATATGACAGAAAATGTATCTGTCGATAGCCCTGTTTAGCATTTTTATAAATTTCCTTCCAGTATTTGTTTTTCTGTACACGTTTATATATTATGAAGCTGGGGTCACACTGTAAGTTTTGTAGACTGCTTTTTCTCCATCTCATTAAACTCTCTCAAAAGATCAATTTTAATAACTAAAGTATTCTGGTTTATGTATTTATGTAACTTTTTAATGCATTTTATGTATTGTATTGTTTTATGTATTATAAACTTTTGCATATTGGACTTTTCATGTATTGTATGTATTGTACATGTACATTTTATATATTGTACATTTTATGTATTGTAACTTTTTTTATTCTGGTAAAGTATATATAACATGAAATTTACCATTTTAACCATTTTATTATTTTTTATTTATTAATTTTTTTAGAAAGCTTAGCTCTGAGCTAACATCTGCTGCCAATCCTTCTCTTTTTGCTGATGAAGACTGGCCCTGAGCTCACATCCATGCCCATCTTCCTCTACTTTATATGTGGGACGCCTGCCACAGCATGGCTTGCCAAGCTGTGCCATGTCCGCACCTGGGATCCGAACCAGCGAACCTCGGGCCGCGGAAGTGGAACATGTGAACCTAACTGCTGCGCCACTAGGCCGGCCCCTTAACCATTTTAAAGTGTACAGTTCAGTGGCAGTTAGTACATTTAAAATGTTGTGCACCCATCGCTATAATCTACTTCCAGTATGTTTTCATCATCCCAAAAGGAAACCCGTTATCCATTAGGCTATCACTTCCTGTTCTGTCCTCCTCTCGCTCCCTGGCAACTACTAGTGTGTTTAATGTCTCTATGAATTTGCTTAATATGGGTACTTCGTGTAAATGGAATCATACAACATGTGGCCTTTTTGTGAGTTTTGTGGCTTCTTTCACTTAGCATCATGTTTTCAAGGTTCATTCATGTTGTAGCATCTATCACTATAGTCATTCCTTTTTATGGCTGAATAATATTCCATTGTGTGGTTAGACCACATTTTGTTTATCTGTTCATCAGTTGATGGATATTTGGCTTGTTTCCACCTTTGGCTATTGGAATAGTGCTTCTATGAACATTCATGTACAAGTTTTTGTTTGAACACCCACTTTCAGTTCTTCTGAGTATATAACTAGGAGTGGAATTTCTAGCTCATATGGTAATTCTATGTTTAATGTATTGAGGAGCTGCCAAACTGTTTTCCACATTGGCTACACCATTTTATATTCCCATCAGCAATGTTCCAATTTCTCCACATTCTCACCAACACATATTTTTTGTTTTGTTTTGTTTTAGCCATCCTGGGCTGTCTGAAGTGGTATCTCATTGTGGTTTTGATTTGCATTTCTATAATGACTGATAACGTTGAGCATCTTTTCATGTACCTGTTGGCCGGTTGTATATATTCTTTAGATTTATGTATTGTAATTTATTTAATAATTTCCCCAGCTTTGACATTGGTTCCTTTCTAATTTTTGGGGTCATGAATATTGTTGTTATGAACATCTCTATACAAAAATTGTCTGCATGTCTAGTTATTTCTATAGGATAGCTTCCTTGATGTGGGATTATGAGGTCAAAGGTATAATGTTTCTAAGGTCTTGATGTGAAGGATCAGATTCAGTACTGCATGTTTGAGGAGCACATAGAAGTTGCCTGGAAATCCTCTTTAAGCACGTGTGCTGGGATTTCCATCTCTGTCTTAGCATCTCTGACCCAGACTCAGCATAAGGCTCATTGGAGTGGGACCCAATTTCCCAGGAGATTCTGATATGTAACCCAGCTATGAACCATTAGCCAAATTTCTTCTGCACCCATGTAGGTCTTCCAAAAATTAAAAGGGGGCAATCCAGAACTGCACATATTGATCGTCCCAGCTCTCTGACCAGTTCTGAGCAGGTTGGTCCTGCTGCTTCCACTGCCACGGGCAGCGTGCTTGGTGGCCCTGCTGTTCTCCCATGGTGGGCTTACTTGGACCCCTCCGTGGGCTTTTTCCTCATAAAATCTAATCTTCCCCTTCTTGTTCTTGAGGAGTTGATTGTTCTGAACCCATCTTTTCTGGTGAGGAAGCAGAGGTTTCTGTTAGCTTTGTGACTCGCTCTGGTTTTAAGATACCTACTGACCCCGTCTAGAACAGGCCAGGGTCTCCTGGGTCCTCAGATAATTTCTTTCCACTTCTCTCAGTGGCCTTGTTTCAACACTTTTGATTGGTCTTGATTCAAGAGGCGAAGTGTCGCCACACATGCCAAATGCACTCAGAGCACTCTGAAATTGAGAGCAGGCCTCGACATGTCCCGGCAGGCCGTTTCTGTCACACGAGACCCTGGGGTTCCTGCCTTTGGCCAAGCCAAGTTCTGTCCCTGGGAGGAGGAAGGGCAGCCCAAAGTCCCCCTTCGTCGGGACAATAGGACCATGATCTTGAAAGAATAATGACCGCAGTGCACATTTTAAACCAGTGGAACGTTGCGCGTTGAGTGGGTAACAATTGCTAAGGGTTTTTTGATGTTAGGTGTGTAGCATGGATTCCCAAATCTACAGTTAACCTGCAAAGACAGTAACGGGGCCTCCACACCACTTAGAGCCAATGGCAGGGAGAGGGCGGGTGAGGAGAAGGGGGCGTGGAACCTCCAAGAAGGGAGCCACCTGTTCTCGTCAGCTGGGCCACAGGAGACATCAGAACACGGGCTCCCTCCCTGCCACCCAGGCTCAGGCCTCAGGCCCTCCATGTTTGGGCTGGTGCAGCGGAGGTCAAGGGATTTTTTTCTTCCTATTGCTAAACAGAAACAGACAGCAAATTAGGTTTCATTTAAACTCAGTAATTCCCTCTCCTTATTAAAAGCCCTATTTTCTGCAATGCGACTGTCAAGATTATGTCTTAACTTGGCGTTCAAGTTAACAAGCTGGGAGTAAATTTGTTTTCCTAAGTTTAAAATATATGTTGAAAGCTAATTTTAGACTGGGAAGGGTGGTGGAAAAGAAGAGAATCTTAGACTTCCCTGTGGTGCCACCTCAGTTAAAAATCAGATCCAATTTTTAGATCTCAAGTCTTTGAGATAAGAGGCACGTTAATTTGCTCATGCCGAATTCCTCTTCAGGACTTTCTCACAGAGTGACATATTTTCAGTATCAAGGCAGAATATACCTCTGGCAGGTACACGGAGCCCTCAAATCTTGTTTACCAATATGACAGTTTAAAACTTGTTATTAAATATGTTTTATACTTCAGTGGGCTTGGTCAGTCTCACACACAGCATTGCAACGCACAGTGAAACACCAGTACTGCTGGGGCTCGTTTATCAATACTAACGTTTTTAACAGAGTTTTTGATTCCCAAAAGAGCCCAGTGTTTTGGTTAAGTTACGATCACTTAAACTTCATTATTACTTTCCTCCATTTTATTCATTTTATTTTCCAGATGGACAGGAACCATGTAAATGAATGCTATTGTTTAAAGAGCACAGAACAAGGTGGTGTGTGTGTGTGTGTGTGTGTGTGTGTGTGTGTGTGTTGGCAGGGGCTGAGGTCGGGCTTGGGAAGGATAGGAGGGAAGAGACTTGGGGAGTATGCTGGCTGGAAGTAGTGCATTTTAAATCAGGGTTAGTGTAATCCTCTGCGTCAGCTAAACTTGGGCTTCTTTTATGCCTTTAAGCAGAGACTGGGTGGGGGTGGAGGAGTATGAGAGGGACTCTTCGGAAATGTGGTGATTTGGGGAAGGGACTGCTTATTGTCACTCTCCTGAGTCTAAAGTCAGTGCTGTGCCTGGGCTCATTTGTCACTCCAAAATATAATTTTTTCCCCTCCATCCATCTAAACCATTCTCAGGCCTCTCCGTTCAAGTCCTGCCTCTTCCACACACACCACTGACTTCTTAGCCCTTCTTGTTTCCCCTTTTTCTGAACCAGAGAAGGCCCCTGGAGTGTTAGGACTTAAAGGACCTCCGAGCTCTGTCTCTGGTCTGCCTGTCATGGTGCTGAAGGAAAACTTGGCATGCATTTGCGTGAAGTCTGTAGAACACGGTTCAGTCCTGTCTTACACAGTTTAATTGTTTTGTGTGGGTTAGGCTTATTTCCCCAGCTATATTTGGCAGTCTCTGAGGAAGGGACTATGTCACACATTTCTTTTGTATATTCCATAAAAATAGCATATAGTATGCGCTCCAAAAATGCCTTCAGCTCTGGTAGCACTTTTCTGTGAAATGCACCAGCCAGGACAGATGCCGATAGAGGCTTGTTTGTTGTGGCACAAACTAGAAACAACCTGAGTGCCCAACCAAAGTGGAATAGTTGAACATATTGTGATATACCCATATTATGGAGTATTATATAGCTATTCAAAGAAATGAGTTACTCCTACATCTAGTGCCCTGAGGGGAATGCCCTCAATATATTATTCTTGCAAATAGCAAAAAGGGAAATAGTAAAATTTCACTTTTGTGATAACAGTGTAACCTCTCACTTCTGGATCTGTATTTCTACATATCAGCAGAAACATAGGAAAAGATGTGAAGGATACACACTGAGGTGTTAACATTAGAGGTGGGAAAGGTTATTAAGTTTCTTCTTTGCCTTGTCTTTGTATCATTGCAACAGGGAAACTATAAAGATTAAAAACCAGCAAATGGGGCTGGCCTGGTGGCTTAGTGGTTGGAGTCACGCGTTCCGCTTCAGCAGCCCGGGGTTGGTAGGTCAGGATCCCAGGCACAGATCTGGCACTGCTCGTCAAGCTGTGCTGTGGTGGAGTCCCACAGAAAATAGAGGAGGATTGGCACAGATGTTGGCTCAGCGACAGTCTTCTTCAAGCAAAAAGTGGAAGATTGGCAACAGATCTTAGCTCAGGGCCAGTCTTCCTTACACACACACACAAAACAGCAAATCAAAGAGAAAGAGAAAATGTGTGGAGCTTTTCAAGCTTCAGAAAGTCCCTTTCCCATAATTCTTCTTTCTGCTTTTCAAACTTTGCATGATTGGAAAAAAATGAGTTTTCTCTTTTGACTAAATTGTAGAATTAGGAAATAAAGATAGCATTATACTTGGATTAGGTTTTTTTTGTTTGTCCGTTTCTCAGCTCATGACATGAAGATAAGATGATGTGAAGTTAAGTTTTCTTCTGACCAAAACTTACACTGTGAAGGTAGCGCCCACCCCGAAAGCCTTGAGGCTCTGGTTTCTGTGGTGGAGTGGAGAGAGAGCAGCAGATTGAACAGATGCAGGATGCTAACTGACTTCGGAGCCCGAGTAACTTCCTGTCCCAGAGCTGAACAGAGCAGAGTAATCAGCTGCAGGGCCTTGCACAAGTGGAAAAGCAAAGAAAGTGAACACTGCAGAACTTCCTCTGCTGATGGTGGGGCCAGCTCTGCTCCAGAGAGCCCTGCATCTCACGGAGGAAGTTGGTGAGAGGCTTTCCGCATGTAGGCAGCCATGCCTGAGTGGGCTAGCTCTTGCTGCATTAAAGGTGGGGAGAGGTCACTTATCTTTTAGATCCACATCTTGGCCATGAAGAGTGCTTCCCTCACAACTCAGGGACACTCCATCCTCAAGCCCTCTCGCCCAGACTGTTGTTGCAGTCTCCGAACTTGTACGACTCGGGTCTTCTTCCAGGTCGTCATACAATCCATTTCCAGAGTGATCATCACTCCCCTGCTCGAGAACCAAGCGTGGCTTCCCAGTTCTATAGAAGAGCCCAGATTTCTTAGCCTGACACTCAAAGCCGTCTATGATATGACCCCTCTCTACCTCTCGCCCTGTCCCTTCTCTCATGCTCCAGCCAAATGAAATTGTTCCCTGTATATGTTCATTCTTCCCACCTTCTGCTCACATTCTTCTGAGGTACGACCACTCCCTTCCCATTCCATCCATCTCTACCTGTTTAAATCCTCTCCAGTCTTCAGTATTCATGCCAAAGGCTGCGTCTTTCAGGAAACCAGATGTGCTCTCTCATTCTTCTTCCTGTACTTCTCCTGTGGTATTTACCTTACACTCAAGTTGTGTATAGTCATTCCTCTTACACCTTGGTAACTCCATCAAGGGAGAGACTGACTATAACATCTCAGTGCCTGAATTTCTTACGCTTGGTAAATTTCTTTTGTTTAATCAATCTTTGTTGGATTGGGTCAAATATGTTTATCTGAAATGTACCAGATTAATTTTTTAAAAACATAGATTTCATTTCTTGTTGGCAGGGTGCTATGCAGAGACATAAAGGAAATATGAACTGGATTGCTGTCTCTGCAAAGAAATATAATGTGACCATCCTTTTTAGCAAAATTTCCCATTTTGTATTATCTAATGTTTTTCAGCCTCTTGGACTCCTCTCTTCCTGCTGCCTTATCATTTCCCGTTGACTTCTGTTGCTGAATGCCCTTGCTATGACATTGGGTGGGGAAAGTGAGAAGATGCTTCCTGGAAGACTACACTGAGAGAATCCCTAATAGATTTGACTTTCTCGTGACTTTCCTGTTTTTGTGGGCAGCAGGGGACCCTCCAGTCATCTCAGGCAGAGACTAATAGAGGTCCTGGTCAACCCCCTGCCTCAGATTTGGGAGTGATTTGAACAGCCCAGGCCAGGGCGGTGACTCAGTTTTGCACGTCTCCTTCATCCCCCATCTGGCCCCCTGTGGAGAGGTGGGGAGAGCTTAACTCCTGTCTCCCTTTCCAAGGAATGCATATGGAATTCAAAGGAAGTGAACTGCAGAAAGGAAGGAGATTTAAAAGAAAACTCTCCCGGGCATTGGAAAGACTTGGTTGGGCAAAAAGTGCCTTTTGAAAGAATCCAGGTTCTAACAAATTTCAGACAAACCCAATTTGGAGTTTGTTTGAGCCTTGAATGACTTTATGTGATTGAGTTAATCCATATATCTCATACCTGGTACTTCCATCCCCCTCAAATATAGCAAGAAATTGCCACCTTCCTCATCAATGCCTTTCATTTCTGCACATTGATGTGATTGTTGTTGTTTTTGAAGGATGCTTGAATTACATTATTTAGCTTCTAATTTCCAATAATTCTCAAAAATTATAATTACTTTAGGCCATAAGAAAATATTACTGTAGTTATAGATCATTTTCTATCATATTTTTTCTTTAGGAATACTATCTTATTGTTGCCCTTATCATGAAAAGGGATGTACATACGAGATATTAATAAAAAGTTGTGTTTGTACAATGCATCCTAAGACTTAGAACCACTTTCTTTATCTAAACAAAGAAATTGCACTGAATACACTTATTACCCTGATAATCATCTAGCTGTATAATTTTTTTCCCACAAAGGTCACTAAAGTGGCTTATATTGATTGGCATTATTAAATAACCCTCCATATTTGAAACCACATGAATTCAATATGCTATAGGATGCAGTTATACAAAGAATGTAACCAAAACTAAAATAGGAAATAAAACTTCTATAACAATTTTTCAAAACAGGACACTGTTGTGGAAGTATGTTGTTGTCCTGTTTGCATTACACTGATTTCAATATTCTCTATGAGCTAACCTCTTGGATCCGTTGTGCTCTTGCTTAAACTAACTTTCTTTAAAAGTTAACTCCTGAGCACCATTTAATTAACTTAGCTAAAGTTGAGATTTGATCTCAAGCCATTTGAAACTAGACAGAGCGAAAAAAGATGTGGGTAGTTGGCAGCAGATCCCAGTAAAAATATGGCATTTGGCAGAGCGCGTTGGCCTTGTTTTGCTTTGCTTTGGCTCTTTATGGATGTGGCCTATTTTTGAAATGCTGTGATTTAAATTCAGTGATCAAGTGACAAGTCTGACAAAACAGAACTTACTTCCGTGGAGGTTCTGTGGGGGGAAGAATGGAAGCGTTCCAGGACCTAAAGGAAGTAACCTCGATTTCACCTGGAAACATTAGTGTCTTGGGGGCAGGAGATTTGGGCTATATATAAAGAGTGAAGGAAAGTGGCCAAGACGCTGAGCCAAACTTGCATCCAGGAATAGAGCAGACATCAAAGAACTGAAAACTGTGTGTGTTGTTTCCACTCCGTTCCTGTAAGTAGCAACTGGGGAGCCTGAGATAAAGGAGGATGGGAGAGTTCTTTCTGTGATGCCTTGGATCGATTGCGGTAATCGTCTTCCAACTGGCTTCGCTGGCTCCATTCTCTCCTCCTCCAAAGCTCAGCGCACACTGTGGACAGATTAAATGTTTGCAAAAACCCTCAGCCGTTTTCTTGCTCAAGACCCCAGTTCCTATTTGCCCACAAGATTGGGTTAGGACTCCTTCCGCTGGCATGGCGCTCCCCCGACCTAGTTATTTACTTTTCCAGCCTTTTCCTCTACTCTTCTCCAACGTGAAAGATTTATTCCAGTGTCATTCTTCAAAATCCAGCTTAACACCTACCTTCTCCATCTTTTTGGTAATTCGAACTCACACTGAGCACCCCTACTTTGAAAGATTATAGCTCTTTGTCTTCTATCTTTTGGCAAGATTGTTTTATTGTTAGTTATTTTGTTGAGAGTAATGATGCCTAGAAATATATACACATATAGAGTGACTATATGATGTAAATATGTACATCAACATGGAAAGGATATATATGGTGACATATTTCCTTAGTGAGTTATAAGGTATATAATATTTCTCCATAGGAAGTACATTGAAACTGAGGCTGAATTCCTTAGTATAAAATATATATAATATATTATATTTATTCTATATTCATCATCTTGTATTGTATTGTATTGTATTACCTGACACACGAGAGAGAATACTGAACTGGGAGAATCAGGAAAACTAAGTTCTTGTCTCAACTTGGCCACTACCAGGCAAATCGTTAGACGCTCCTCACAGCTCCAAACAGGGAATTCATCTCCTTTATGACCATCAGGAGATCAAAAAGGAAAAGTATAACTGTACACATGTGTGATAACCTTAAATATTAAAATTATGATTTCATATTCTCATCCAGAGGACATGAATATGTGCACCCTTTGATGAATCAAAGAAAGATGATGTATTATTCAGGTGAGTTGCTATTATTTTGACTTTTTATATTAGACCACTGAGTACAGAGAGGTTGCGTGACGTATTTGAGGTTGCCAGTGTGACGGAGGCCAGCTCAGGCTTGGTTTGGTTTTGCTCCCCTGCCTGCGAAGGCTTTTCTCCCACTGTCATTGGCCCTTCGGCTTTGTAGGTGGTGTTGAATGGATGATAATCCTAACTTGACTTATTTGCTCTGTAATTTTTTAGGAAATCTCCCTCAGTCCCTTATTTTTCCTCTTGTAGGATGGATGGACTTACATGCACTTGTCTGTGAAAGTTTTTGAGCTTGTTAACTCAAAATCAACACTAATCACTATTTTTATAGATTATACATAGGCATCCGGCCTTGTACAGAGGGCGTTGCATATATTATGTCATTTCTTAAACACATCTTGTAAAATGGCCATGATAACCCCATTTTACAGATGAGGAAACTAAGGCTAGGATTTAATCCCAGGTCAGTCTGATACCCTATTAATCTCCCCACTATGGAAGAAAAAGAGAGAGAGATCTCAGGTCTGTAAAAATGAACATTGCCTCCAGATTTCAATTTAACCAATACTGTTGTTTCATCATTTCCTTTTACCTATTGTGAGTGACTAATAGCAAAGTTGGCGTGCCTGGGTTTCATTTTCCCTTGGGGTAGCTGTCCTCTGGTGAAGGCGCTAGTGAGTAGCATTAAAGAGCAGAGATGCAGCCAAGGAGGAGCTCAAGAAAGCAAGGCGCAGCAAAGGATGTGAATGTTCCCCAGACTGGAGAGTTGGTCCTTGAACAACTATTTCATAGTCAATCCCATGTATTATCTTCATTCTAGAAAAGGTTAGATAATAAATTAATTTTTCCGTTTTCTGATTAAATATAGTCCTTTTTTTTTTTTTTTTTACAGTGTTTAAGTATAGAGTTAAGAAATAGCTACATATAGAGAGGATATTACTGATACTTGGAATTTTATGCTTTTTTTGTTTTTAATAATAATTGGAAATATTATAGACACTGAACGCTGAAGCATAGGCTGTAGGAGACATTTTCAGATATGTAGTCCTGTATTAAAAAAAAAAGTTTATGAGGATTCAGTATATTTTGTACAGTTCTTAAGGGAAACAGGTTTTGATTTTATGATCATCATTACGTTTCTGTGATGGAGTGAACTTCTCCCCAAGTAAAGAGTGCTCTGTATTCAGGGAGCACTTAATGGCATCCTTTCAGCAGATCACACAGCAGGACCCACATGAATAGAGCTAACAAGTTTTGTCCATTAAGTCTAGTGACTTGAACAAATTTTTATTATCCTTTTGTAAAAATCCAAGCACTGCCTCATACAAAAACCGGTTGTTACCTAATGAAGTGTTTCAGTGTGTTCATATAAGTTGATGGTTTTATGTGGCCAGATTATTGCTGCATCAGCTATAAGCTACTAATAACGTGCTCCCATCTTGCATTAATGATGTACTATACTCAGGATGCTCAAGTATGGACAGATGTTTAGCAATATCATTTTTTGCTCTTGGCTATTGATTGATTCCCATCACCCGTTCCTGATTAGAATGCAAGATGTTTTCCTTTAGATTTAGAGTCTTTAATTACTCAATCTAATCAAAAAAAGACAAGCAACACCCCAGGAGTTGGAATGACATGCTGGAGCATCTTCTTGGACTTACCATTGGCTGTAGTTACAGATGCTCAGTGACAGCCTCTATCACTCTGCTTATCTTCCAAAGCCAGTTTTTTCAGTCAAGAACATGCAGCTCCCACAAAGGGAATGTGAAGTGCACTCTACAAGGTTTTAACAAAAAACACATTGGTGGTTTCACTAGGGGATTTTGGAGGAGGGGGTGGGTCCTCTCAACTAGCTGTGCTCTCACTGTAGGACCCATGAGGTACTTTACTCCTAAACTAATGGCATGTCTGGTGCCCCTAGTAGCACTTTTTGAAAGTAGAATTGAGGGAATAATTGAATTGGGTTTTGCAAATGATGAAAATGATACATTAACACCTGAGTTTTAGATAGCTTTATTCTTATTTCCTAAAGACCTGGACCCTCGGGGATCAATAGGGAAGGCTTCTTGGTTTTTTTGTTTTGGTATGTACACAGGGTATGTGTTTACTTGTTACTAAGAACTCTCTCAGAAGCCTGAGTTCTTCTATGTCTTGAATAAAGTGGATCCCCAGCTTCCTTCTTTTAATTACACAACCTGAACATTCACTCTTATCTCCCAGGTAACAAATTACCATCTTGCTCCCCCTAGTGGAATTGTCGTTCTACTTCAAAGTTTGAGAATACTGTCTCAGTACATATTTGATTTAGTGTCTTACTTTTGGAAATCAGATATTTTCCCAATTTCTTTTCAAAGACTGAGAATAAAATAGAAAAATATTGTGTTGGATGGGCTGATAGGGGGATGGGTAGAGAAAGTGGCTTGTTGCTGATAAGCTTTCAGTTCCTAATGTTAGCAAGGTTAGCTACATAACGTATAATGGCTGCCAAATTCAAGGGGCCCCTCTGCTCTGCACATCTGTCTTAGAGGGGTCAAGTGTCATCAGCCTGGCAGACAGTCTCCTCCAGAAGGCAGCTGTCAACACTCCTGGCAAAGATGGGAAGGTGCTGGTATTGATGATGTTGAAAGACAGAGACAGGTCCTATCCTAATATTGAACCCCACTTGTGCCGTTGGTAAAGTAGCCCAGGAAGTGTCCTTCTGCCTTCTGAATCTATGTGAGGGACTGTGCCAATATCCATGCACATGGCAATCATTTCCAGTTTACAGTTGCTAAGCATGTCAATAAAATTTTAGTAATTGAAGCTGAAATTATAGCATACCTTTCTTAAGAATTTAAATTTATTTAGGGAATGATAACCAATGGTTTCATGGCATTGGAATCTCTCTCTCTCCTTTTTTTCTGCCACTATTTGTTTTTCACAACTTTGACCCTTGTTATAAATTTGTGTTTATTTAACTTTGTACCCCGTTGCACACTAAGCACCCTATTTTATATATGCTGGTGTCGAAGTGTGTGAAACTTCAAAAAGAAATACCAGTACTTGCCAAGGCTTGGGACTCTGCTCTTTCGCAGGTAAGACTTATCAAGTTCAAGGCAAAAGCTGCAAAAGATAGCATGGTTGCCAGATTAATGGTCAACAGAGTCAAGTACCTGATACCTATGAGCAACAATATTTAATTAGAATGTCCTCCCTTTCTTAAAATCATGTAATAGAGATAATATTTGGATATGTCTTTTTCCAAATATTTATTCTCAGGGTAAGTGTTTATCTAGGGAAAAATAAAACAGCAGGATTGTGTTAAAATCCCCACAAAAGGGAATGCCAAAGTGCTCTCTGGGCATGTTTTATTTGGGAGCGTGGAGAAAAAAGGAAACACCCGTAATGTTTTTTTAGAAAATACTACTTGCTCAAGAGTCACAGTAATTTTGTTCAAGAATTACATCCATGCAAATGCAGCTTCTTTTCAAGCAAAGAGTGAATCTGTGATGCTCTGGTTTGGAATCCCGTGATGC
This sequence comes from Equus caballus, assembly GCF_041296265.1. Classification (NCBI taxonomy): domain Eukaryota; kingdom Metazoa; phylum Chordata; class Mammalia; order Perissodactyla; family Equidae; genus Equus; species Equus caballus. The sequence continues at coordinate 73,236,235 of NC_091701.1, read as the reverse complement.
TTGGATTCACAGTGTGAAGATGATGTCGTGTCAGCCACACAGCACAGCTGGGGCTAGAGATGTCCATCTAGCAAGGCTTTGGGCTCTGGAGAACAGACCCTTTTCTATTCCACAGACAGTGTGAGGGATTTGTCTGTGAATCAACGTGTATCTCTGTGCATACACACATGAGTGTAAATACAGATGTGTGTGTACATTTGCAAATGTAGGTGTGTACATGTGGGTATATGTATTCCACACGTATAATAATAGTTCAGCTTCTTCCCAATGGGTGCTGGGAATTCTGTGCATTGGCAATACTCTCCAAAGCAGCTTCTGGCAGAGCCAGGCCTAGAGGTGCTGGGCAAGTGTGCATACTGGGAATTCTGTGTGTTGGTGAGACCCTTTAAAACAGTCTCAGGGACTGGGCCTGGCATGTTTGGGAAGCCCTACACACCACTCCCTGCTGAAAGACTGTGCTGGCGTCCTTGTCTGGCAGCTTCATCAGGGTGGCTCTCCTTGGGAACATTCCAGCCGTAGCTTGGAACTCTTGTCTTTCTTGAGAAGTGTGAGGACCGAATGTGACAGAATATCTGTACACATTCCTTACACTCCTGAGTGATGAGAGGTTTGCTTACCTAGCTGTGTTCCCTTAAAGTGACTAACCTGTGGTGCATTAACTCCTGGGATATGTTTGTTCTTCAGAATCTTAACTTCTCAACTGTTGATTGATTACTGTTGATTTAACATCAAAGTCTTGTCAGACTCTGCCTCTGCTTGTCATCCTGTGGTTATTGGGCTTTCATATTTGTTTTCTCTTAAGATTCAAAAAGGCAGAAAAGTACACACAAGTGTTTGGCCACCAGCACAGCAGATGGAGAATTATGAAACGGATAAACAAGTTTCAATATTTTTGTTGAAATCCTGAGTTTGTATCTGACTCTGTGTTTTCTATGAAACACAGTCCTTGCTACAGGGCAGATAACCTGGAGACCTGGTTGGCAGGCTGTCAGCAAGCATGTGGAAGGATCTCCTTGTCCTTAGGCAGAACAGCCAGCTGAGACTGAACTGGCAGAACACTTGTGTTCTTCAAGGCTTCTTTCCTGCTGCTCCATTGTTGGCAATTTGAGAAACTCTCTCTGAATCACACACCTCGGCAAGGAGGTTGAATCGAGAGGGCATTTTGAGTAAAAAAGAGATACATCTGTCCACTTGCTGGAAACTTTTATGGCAGAGGGGAACACTGTGGACAAATTTCTGGCATATTGGAGTATTTATCTGCTATTTAACATTTTTCATATAGTACTGCCTCAAGTCCTCATACTATATCCGACTGACAATATTGGTCCCCCCAAATAATAATAAACACTGTCAAAACCCATAAGGCAACAGGAGGTTAAAAAAGAGAGAAGGAAATTTATAAGGAATATGAGGACTCGGATTCTCAAGGAAATGAACAGAAGAGAGGTCAGGTGAGGCTAATGATTGTACCTTAGGCCGGTGTTCACCAGTTCCGAAGATTAAGTGGGCTTTTACGAAAAATCTGGATTCACAGGCCTCTACCCCAGATACAATAAATCGGAACCTGCGGGGAAAGGATCTGGGAATGTTGGCTTCACAAACATCACAAGTGATCCTTATGGTCAGACAAGTTTGGGAAATTGCCATCATCTAATTGCCTACTAGGATTTATCTTCCAGCTGTGTTTCCATCGCCCTTTATAAATCCTCTGCTGTATGTTGGGTCTCGTTTAATGGATGTGAGTTCAATGATAAGCGCTCAGGAGCTAATCCTAGTATCCAGTAACTAATTGCCTAAAGTATTTCCAAAATTTGTGAGTGAATGTGTGTGTGGGTATGTGTGTGTGTTTGTAATCGCCAAGGTTTTTCAAGTTTGAAAAAAAAGAGTCAAATATTCCATACTGGCATCGTTAAACATTTCTTAATGAAAACATCTGTTATTTGTGTAGGGTTGTATGGTCAAAGAGAGTTTTCCAATATATGAACTCATTTGTTCCTAATAACAATCCTATGAGTGATTGGGCAGCAAGGTCATGCTCACACCCCAGATTACACGTGGGAAGGGGGCTCACATGTAGCCGGCGGTGGTGGAGCTGCTTTGAGCAGGACCCTTCACCAGGTGGGGCAGGCCCAACACCAACCCAGGAGCCCACCAGTTTTCCTTTTTTACCCCACACTCTAATCACCAGGTTGACGACAGCATTTCTAATAGATCGAGTTCCTTGCGTATCCACACTTTTGCACACCCTGATCCCTCTGCCTGGAATGCCCTTCCTTCCCTGTCTGCAACGCACACTTATTCATTAAGACGTCTCCCAGGAAGCGTTTCTGGATGCACTCTTCTTCTCACCCTACCTGCCACCCAAGCAGAGCTAGTTTATCTTCCAGCTGTGTTTCCCTCGCCCTTTATAAATCCTCTGCTGTATGTTGGGTCTTGTTTAGTGGATGTGAGTCCAATGATAAGCACTCAGTAACACCCCTTCTTGCTTTGCACCCTGCCATTATATTTTGAGCAGGCAGTGGGATGTAATCCCACCTTAAACACTCAGTGCTTGTTGGCTAACGTTATGGGGAACGTTTGGGAATGATTTCAAGGGTTTTCCAAACATTGACAAAAATGTGTTCAGGTGGTCAGAACATGGCCATTTCCATCTTTTAGGAAGGGAATTGTTTGAGGGTACTGCGGAACATTGTCTAAGAAAAAATGGGGGAACAATGGGGCTGTATGCACAAGACCACAGATTTGGGAGTTTCTTTGATGGAGAATTTAAGGGGCTTTCAAGGACATCCTCAACTATGAGTGATGTTTATGTTATACTCATAGCCCCAGCTTAGATGTGATTGTCATGGCTTTTGAATCGTATTATAGTTATTTCTTTGTGCAAATATCTCCCCCACTAGACTTCTAGTGAGGGTGGATCTGAGCTACATTTATCTTTGTCTGCCAATTGATAATTGTTGAATAAACTTTTGGGGAACAAATCTTTTAGCCATCTGCATCTGAATGCAATCAAATATATTTAATTATAGTTCTCATTCAAATTCTCCTGTGTTTGCAGCCACCACTGGTCCAAGCAATCTTCAGTGGTGATCCAGAGGAGATACGGATGCTCATCCACAAAACTGAAGATGTCAACGCTCTGGTAGGAGATGCTATGGTTTTGCCCACTCAGGCCCTCTTCCCCTTTCCTGTACCATGGACTTCTTTAGTATCTGGTGAAAGCTCTGGACTGCTTCTCAGAATTCTGTTTTTAAATCCACGAAATAAAATCTATAGGGTTAGAAGGGAAATCAATTATATTGAAATATAGTTATCAAATTGTTAAAAATCAAATGTGTGATGTAATAATATATATGTTTCTTTGTTAACACATTTAAATAGCAAGATACAGCAGAAGATCTAGTAATGGCCATAATTTAAAAATAGTGATGAGCATGATCAATATTTTGAGTTATGTGTGACTAGTATAATGGGGTATGAACATACCTGTGATTTCTGTTGGTGACCAAATCACAGTTACTGCTGCCACTACTGAGGTTTGCTGCCTACATTCGTAATGGATGGAAACGTGAAATTTCTATTAGAAGTTAGTGAAAATAAAGATGTAGTGTTTTTACACCTAGAACCCATGCCCTACAGCAGGGGTTGACAGACTGGTCCATCACCTGTTTTTGTACAGGTTACCAGCTAAGAATGGTTTTTATTTTCTAAATGGCTGAAAAAAAATGAAATGAAGAATCATATTTTGTGGCACATGAAAATTATATGAAATTCAAATTTTCATGTCTGTAAGTAAAGTTTTCTTGGCAGACAGCCATGGCTGCTTTCACTCTGCAACAGCAGAGTTGAATAGTTGTGACAGAGACTGTATGTGGCCTGAAAAACCAAAAACACTACTGTCTGGCCTTTTAGAGGGAAAGTTTGCTAACCTCTGCCCTGCAGGGCCTGTGAACCTGGGATTCATGGATGAACTAGGCATCCTGTGTGCGCTCTGAAATTGTATGTAAGGTACATGTGCACTTGTGGACATATATTTTTTTCTGTGAAAGGGTAAAGGCATTTCATTAAATTCTTAAAAGGATCTATGACCCCCAAAATATTAAGAACCACAGGATCTGGAAGTTCTTGAAACAAACAAACCTGCAAGGAAGAAAGGTGAAAAGAGTTAGTCAATAATTTACCCTTTTGATAGTTTTTGAGACCTAGATCGAACAAGCAATTATATGCAGTATATGCTACTAATTCTCTTAATGTAACTCAATTGCCTAACTGCTCCAGTCCATCAGGGAGAAGAGCTCTCTTTGAAATCTCTAGTGTTAGGTAGAAACAGCAAAAGAGTCAAACCCATCTCAGTGTGAGAGCTTTGCCGGGGGGAAATGAATTATGTGCAAGGTTGTCTCTCCACCCGGTCGGCTGAATGCTTTATTCACAAGGTGAGTCATTTGGTGCAACCCTTGTTCTGTGGCCATGCAGGTTGATGTGGCTTTTTGAAAAAGCTGTTGACAGCTTCTCTCCAGTAGGCCCTGAAAACAACGGGGCAATGTTTTGTGACATTTTTGCAAGGTAAGCACAGAAGAGGCGAGGGCCAGACTACTCAAGCAGGCACTTGGGCATTTGTCCAGGGCCTGTGGGGCGTGACCTGTACTTCTGAGAGGAGGCAAGGCAAGGGAGCTGACTGTCCAGTGTTCTGACAGCGCTGGAATCTGCCCAGCCCGTTCTGTGGCTGTGGCTCAAGCCCGGGCAAGCCCAAGGCAAGGTTGCTATCTTTTCCTGATCGTGAGCAAATAGGACTTTTGTTCAGTCATACATACCAAGTGAGATCGTACTGTCTTCTGAATAGCCTTTATTTCTTCTTAGGAAAGTGACAAACAGTTGTTGGCTGGTAAAGGGTAGGAGAGCTTAACTTGAGTTGTAACCCAACTGTATTACTGAATTAGGTAGGTAGGTTAACTACTGTAACATGTAGACTCCTAAATGTATCATGGCTCAAACATAAGAGAAGTTTAGTTCTCTTACGAACAGATAAGAACAGAGGGCCCCTTTTCCACGTAGGGTCCCAGGTATCATCCTTTAAGGTCACCTGAGGGGTCTGCTTCCAGTTCTGCCAGCCACAAGGGAAAATGGAGCATAGAGGCAAGGCGCGGGAGGATTTTTATGGGTCAGCTTGGAAGTGGCATCATCACTTCCACTCACATCCCATTGACCAGAACTCAGTCACATGCCACACCTAACTAGATGAGAGCCTGGGAGATTAGTGTGGCTGTGCCCCGAAAGAGTCAGAGAACACGGACTTTGGTGACTAGTCAGCAATCTTGACCACACCAGTTTTTCACCTTACAGAATTCTAGGGAGTTTGAGCGGTCTCACTACTTCTCTGTGCATGTCTTATTCACTCAGCAGTTGTTTACAGAGTTCAGACCTTGTGCTAAGTGCTAGGGATACAGCAGTGAGAAGACAGCTTTTACCCTCATGGAGCTTACAACATGGCGAGAAGGCAACAAAGGGAAACCATACTGCGGTGTGTTTTTGAAAGGGAAAATCCAGGCCCCTGTGTCAGGGCCTGCGTCAGTCATGAAGGACTGGTGAAGGGTTGTGTAAACTGAGACCTAAGGGCTGTTACTGTGGAAATGGCTTTGTGTTTGTGGTCTGTTGGATGTGTGGCAGCAGAGAAAGGTGGCATAAAGGGAAGGAGAGGAATAAATGAATGAATGAGTGGTTGAATGAGTGAATGAACAAACGCAAGGAGGGGCTGAGTTCCTTAGGTTGATGGAATGGCTCTTCGAGGCTCCCGGTCCCTTTCCTCCACTGTCGCCTCCTCAGACTCCCTCTTCAGTCCCCTTTCCCTTCCCTCAGGTGAGAACAAGAAGGTGGTTTGATCCCCTGCCCTAGTGTCAGGGGTGTTGGGGACACTGAGGTGGCCTCTTCAGGTCCTGCTTTTCTTTTGCCAACACTAATGAGCGGTCAGTCGCCTTGACTATTTTGCTGAAGGTGGATTAGGCGGTTTAGGGGAAGTGGTTGTTAACAGAGGGCGTAGGGGATGGAAGACAAATAAGGATTAGAAATCTCAGCCTGGAGACTCATTTTAGGAGGGAAGAGTGGCTGCTAACCGGCACATTTCAATGTCAAGGAAGGAAAATAAATAAGGAGGAGCCTCCTGTTGGCGGGAAGCCAGTATTTGTCTTCTTCCCTTCTCGCTGTGCTCTTTCTCTCTCTGCCCCTATTGATTCGCTTCCTTTTTCTTTCTGTCCTAGGTTCTGATCTGTGGCCTTTCTTCTTCTCTCCCACCCTCGCTGTGTCTTCTGATGGGTCACAGGTTATTTGGTGTAAATACGCTTTGATTAGCTGATGCTGATCTAGGAAGGAATCTCATTCAGCTTTGCCTCTTGTGTTTTGCCAAACTTTATTTCCCACTAATAGTATTCATGAACCCTATGCTTCATCCAAACCAAATGACTCAACCCATTGGTATTTAGTCTTCTCTCACTTCTCCTCTGTTCCAATCCCATCTGCCCTCCAGACCTACTACTTCCCCTATTTTTTTTTTTTTGGAGAAGATTAGCACTGAGCTAACATCTGCTGCCAATCCTCCTCTTTTTGCTGAGGAAGACTGGCCCTGAGCTATCATCCATGCCCATCGTCCTCCACTTTATATGTGGGACGCCGGCCTCAGCATGGCTTGCCAAGCAGTGCCATGTCTACACCCGGGATCCGACTCGGTGAACCTTGGGCCACCGAAGCGGAACGTGCGAACTTAACCGCGGCACCACCAAGCCAGCCCTTACTTCCCCTGTTAATTCTCCTAATTCTCACTTCCTTTCTGCTGCCTTCTCTGCCACCTTCCAACTCAGCCAAAGAAACCCACCTCTTCTCTCAATTCCCAAAGCTCTTTGTACCTCACTGATCACTTTATTTGAGTTATTTATACCTGTGTTTTAGTTTTCAGGGACTATGTGTTTGATGACACGATCGCTGTCATTCATTCTCATTTGCTCAATAGCCCAGTCCAGTTCTTGAAACACATGTCGAGTGAGTGACTAAACTTCGCTTTATTACTTAAGTGGAGCCAATGTGTCGTGGCCTATTTTTCATTTTTGTCCATGAGGATAAGTTGTCAAACAGTGCCTGACTTAGTGTCTCTCGGGCTTCAGTTGTGAGATTGAAAATTCTCTTCGTAAGAATGAAAATCTGTAGATGGGTTTGAGGAGACTCTCAAGGCTGAGGAAGGGTACTCTGAGTTTTTTTGTGGTTTCTCTGGCTAGTGGCATGTCAGGACCTGGAAATGTTGGAAGACAGTTCTACGCTCTGAGGAATCCATTTAAATTCACCCAGATGTGGCTGATAACAAGAAAGGTTTTAGGAGGCTTCCTCAGACTAACCAAATTGGGCCCAAGGTAGAGCATCTGAATTCAAAATGAACACAGCGATTCTAAAAACAAAGATTTGAGTTCCCTAAAGGCATTTTTGGGATTATGCTATGACACCATGACATTAACAGAGAGTTTTATTGTGCCACGCTGGAGGAGAGATAGCGACAGACCGGCGCCTGTCAGTGGTGAGTGGTGAAGACAGGGAGGGAAGCGTGTCATGTGAGGATTGATTGAAGAAACTGGCGATAGACTTGGGAAGGACAGGAGAAGTGTCCCACATAGTTCAAACACTGTCAAGTTAAAATGGAACCAGGCTTACCATTATGTCATGTGGTTGTAAGCTGCAGAAAATAAGATTTCAGCTCAAAATAGAAGAAATAAGTAAATAGACAGAGCTGTCTAAAGAAGTAATGAGTTGACTTGACAAGTAATAAGCTCCCTGAAAGACCACTGGACGGGAGGTTCTGAAGGCACTGACAGTGGCACGTATGGCTCCTCTCTCCTGTGTGCCCTCAGCCAACGTTGCTAATGGTTCATGACATTTTTTGAGTCTTAAAGACCAAAATTTCTTCTCAGGACAGTGCTATTAAATTGAAATTGGCCTGTTAATTGAAACCTCCTTCCCATGGCTGGGCTAAGTGATGTTTAAAGTCTCTTACAATTGTAAAAGATGACAGTTCCAAGATTTGTAAGTCCCATGTGATAGCAAACCCCTAATACTTATTTCTTTTTTTAAAGCCATCACAAAGAGAATGAATACACACACACACACACACACACCACACGCACACAGGCGTGCAACCATTATCATACCAAATAAATTAAAAATAATCTCTCAGTATCATCTATCCAGTGCATATTCGATTTTATTTTGTTCCAATAGTCTCAAAGATGTCTTTTTACACTTGGGTTGTCCCCAAGTTAATTATTTTAATCCTTCTATTTTATATAAAAAATGATTTTGTCCAGCTGTTAATGTTTGTTATTAGCCCTAACAGGATTTGGCTCAAGTACATTGGTACCTTTTGCTTAGTCTCTCCATTTCCAAGAAGGAAAGGGATGATACGTGAATATAATAGTATAAATCTTGGGGTGAAAAACTTATGTTGGCAAAGAACTTATAGTGAGACAAAGGGGAGGCAGCTAGTAAAGCTGCAGCTCTTAACTGTGGGCATTGATTCAGGTGATGGTAGCCTGCTAGTCCCAAGATCCATGTGAGAAGAAAGAAGCTGTGCCAACACTGTATGATGAGGGTTTGTAAAAATGAATGAGGCAAATTATCAATAGTTAACTGGTTCTTTGTTCTTGTGTGTTTGCATAGAGATGTTGCACTATTTCTTTTTTTGGTATGTATATATATTGCAAAATGGTCACCACAGTAAGTCTAATTAACATCCATCACCATACGTAATTACTTTTCTTCTTGTGATGAGAACTTTTAAGATCTGCTCTCTTAGCAACTTTCAAATGTGCAATACAGTTTATTAACTGTAGTCACCGTGCTGTACGTTACATCGCATGACTTATTTATTTTATAACTGGAAATTTGCACTATTTCTTTTAAAAATAGAATGTATTTTTTGAATCTACTGGGAAGGGTGCAATATGGCTCTACCTAAAGAACTTTGAGTGATAAATTTAATATCTTCTCTAAATTTTTCTCAGCTTGATTCTATCATGTCAAATGCCTTAGAAATACAACCTATATAGCACAGCCTTTTAAGCTTCCAGGTTTTTGTGTATTTTCTCTCACCTACATATATATTACTTGATTTTTCTTTTTCAATAAGGAATTTGGTATGAGGATAAAGACTTGAGATGTTTTGTTAGCTTTGAGACCTAGGTACCCTCTAAATCAGACCTAAATCAGAAGCTGCTGGGAATAAGGAAGCTGCAGGCGGGAGTGGCAACCTCAAGTCCTATAAATGATGGACGTGCATGGTCACTGGGCCTGATGACCCACTCGGCTCTCACCGAGAGTTGCTGCATAGGAATGCAGGCGCAGTGTGGCCCAGACTTTTTAAGTTTTTAAGAGAAAATACAGGAAATCTCTAAATTGTTAAATGTTGGTTCCAAAAAAATGATCCAACATTGTTCGGGCCAAAGAAAACACATCCCTGGGCCAAATCTGGCCTGCAGGCCACCGTTTTGCTAACTGTGAATGAGATCAGCAAATATACAGCAGTTAAGGTTTCTCTGGCCACCTGCCTCTGGAAATCTAAAGCATGGTCCTGAGGCCGAGGGCCCAGTGTTCTAGGGAGAGAGTGGCCTGTGTTCTCCAAGCGTTGACAGCACTTCTGGCTCACTAGGCAGCAGGGAGGCTGGTGGTCCCTTCACAGCCCTGGGAGGGTGCTTTTTGTCCTGAGGGTAGGTGCCAGTCTCTCAGCACATGCCGGCAATCCTGTCACAGCCTCTGCTCCTTGCTGGCCCACTGCCCAGGGTGTGGGGCTGTGGTTTGGAAGCTATGACCTGTGTCCTGTAGAGAATGATTCACGAACTCCAGACGGCCCTGAGCAGGCTGCAGTGATGTGGCTTCACGGCCATTTAAAGTGTGTGAAGGCGGGTCTGGTTAGCATCGTTCCTAATTATCCTCCCGGGGATGCTGAGCAGTTTGAGGCCCCATTTCTCCAGCCCTGGCCTTAGAGGTTGGAGAGCCATCCTCCGTGAAGTAGAAATCTTACAAGGCTATGTGATTTGCACTCTCTAGATAGAGAGGTGGGTGTTTTGGAGCTGTGGAGACATTAAACATAAAGCATAATGGCATTAGTATTATTTTGCAATTGCTGGACATTTTTACAGCACAAAGAAAAATCTTGCAATTAAAACGTACACTTCGTAAATAGCTTGAGAATGTGAGCGTCTCTTGGATAAAGGGCTATGGCTCTTTTCTTCACATTTGACGTTAAATTTGGGGAGAGGATGTAAATGTGAGGAAATGAGCTACGTTGTTCTTAGATGAAAAGAAGACTCAATTGTTTGAAAGTCGTGTATTCGTTCAGTGCAGTTGAATTGGGTGGTAGGACTTGGGGTGGCAAAACTTGACAAGATCGTTCTAAACTTTACCTAGAGGAATAAACATGTGAGAAAATTCTTGAAAAAGAAAATCAATGAGGGGAGAGTTCCACAAATATATTAAAACAAATTGTAAAAGTATAGCAATTAAAACAGTGTGTTACTGGCACAGGAATAAACAATCAAATTAGAGGAACAGATTAGAGAGTCCAGAATTAGACCCAAGTGTATGTGGACATTTGGTATAAAATAAGGACGCGTTAGAAACCACTGGGACAAGATGGATTATTGAGTGAATTGTGTTGAGACAACTGGCTGGTAAAAAGCTGAACCTTCCCCTAATTTCTCGTACCAAGATAAACTTAGAGGTAGAAAATTAAAAGATGAAAGTAGTGTAATACAACAAGGGGGGGATATTTTTTCAGTGTTGGTATGGGGAAGGATTTCCTAAGCATAATGGCAAAGATAAAGACCATAATGGAAAAGTAAATACCTTTCAACATATAAAAACTGTAAACTTTTCTATATTGTCGCTATATACAAGGCTAAAAGATAAAGATATGTATAATATGTGTGAAAAGTGTTAATGTTCCTAATATATGAAGAACTCTTGCAAATTATTTAGAAAAAGATAAATAGCCAAATAGAGAAATGGGTGAAGACCATGCAGAGGACACTCACCAAAGGAAAAATGGAAATAGCCAACACGTATGAAAGGGTGTGGTCCAACCTCACCTGAACTCTAAGAGTTCAAATAAAACAGCCGCCCGTCATCTGTACCCGTCAGATCAGCAAAGGTGAAAATAGGCTCTCAAGGAGGGTGTAAACAAAGGGATGCTCTGAGGCCTATGAGGGGAGTGTCATTTCTACCAGCCTTTGGAGGGCGGCTGGGCGTCTATGTCAACATTCCGATTGTGCACACTCTGACACAGCAACACCACGCCTGGGAATTTGCCCTCAGGGAAATCACTGGACAACTATATATGTATAAGAAGGTTTGTTGCTGTGTGCTTTATAATAAGAAGAAATTAGAAGTCACCAGTAGTTTATTTCTTAAATTTGTTACAGTACATCCATATGTAGTAATATCACACTATTTTTTAAAAGAGTGGTTTGTATCAATTTTTACTTATTACATATATTCATTGATAGGTAAGATCTTCAAGATATATTTTTGAGTGAAACAGCCTGTTGTTAAACAGTATTTATCATGTGTATATATAAATATAAGAAGAGATCTAGAAGAATGTTCTCCAAAAAGTTAATTAAGGTTGAATCTAGATAGTGGGATTTTTGCTTTTTTCTTTATCCATTATGTATTATTAATATTTTTAACAGTGACCATATATTATGTTGATAAGTGGTAAAAACCAATACATTTATATAAAACGCATGTACACAGTAAAGCCAAAAAAACCAGGTTCCAAAGTTGCCCATATTTAGTATAAGGATATAACTTTTTTTTTAAAGATCGGCACCTGAGCTAACAACTGTTGCCAATCTTCTTTTTTTTTTTTCTGCTTTTTCTCCCCAAATCCCCTCAGTACCCAGTTGTGTATTTTTTAGTTGCGGGTCCCTCTGGTTGTGGCATGTGGGATGCCCGCTCAGCATGGCTTGATGAGCAGTGCCATGTCTGTTCTTGGGATCCGAACCCGTGAAACCCTGGGCCGCCGCAGCGGAGCGTGTGAACTTAACCACTCTGCCACAGGGCCAGCCCCAGGATATAACTTTTAAAATGTACTTATTGTATTTGTCTGAATAAGTGTAGAAAACACTTGAGTGGCAAGGTGCTTATTACCCATACTGTGTGCTGCCATCTTTTATCACATGACGAGGGCCTTTCTCGTGGCTTTAGCCGGGGCCTGAGGAAGTGGTGGTGGGAGCTGTTCCATCTCAGTAGAATCCTTTCCTTCTACCATCATGCTCCCCCTTTTTGGAGGAATTTCAGGGGGGACCTCCTTACCTGGTGTTGAAGACTGAAAATGTGTATGGATGAGATTCTAGATGGCAATATCGTAAAATTTAATGTATTTTTACTTAGGAGTATGAATCACATTTTATCTGATAAATTATGGAAAAATAATTTTTGATTGTTTTGATTAGGATAAAAATCAAGTAAAGGTTTCCAGACATGTTTTTGGTTTTCTTTGTTTTTTAATTTCTTTTACAATGACAATTTACTTATAATCAGAAAATTTTTTAAGCTTTGTGGAAAAGAGGTAACTCATTTTTAAAATGAATTGGGCAGATATAACCACATACCCAGGTTATTCCTGAAAGACATGCTTAAATTAAAAGGATGTAAGGCAGGGGCAGGCCAGGTGGCGTAGTGGTTAAGTTCACACGGTCTGCCTCAGTGGCCCAGGGCTCACAGGTTCGAATCCCAGGCCCGGACCTATAGCACTGCTCCTCGGCCCACGCTGTGGTGGCATCCCACATAAAATAGAGGAAGATTGGCACAGATGTTAGCTCAGGGCCAATATTCCTCAGACACATACAAAAAGATATAAGGTATATTTTAGATCAATTGGTTATGCCAGCCCTGATTTTTACCAAGGATGTATACTTTCAGTTTCAAATGTTAAATAACTATATAATTATGACAACCAGAAGACTTTCCAAGTGTAGTTTTATAGATCTGTTATTATTACAACTGACTTGAAAAGAAAGAAATGCCAAGAGCTTAAATGAATGTTGCTCAGTTAGGGTGGAAGCCTGGGCGGGGAGGGGGTGTTCCCTGGGAAGTTGCATAGCTGGTTATAGTCATGTCACTTGCCAACTTTCTGCTTAAAGGATGTTCCTGCAGTCAGTCTAGGACGCCTATGGGTTTCTTGCTGTGGACTTTCTGAAGTCACGCAAGTGTAACGCAGGTCACCTTCTTCTTCATCGGCTCCCTTTCTACACTCCTTCCAGGCTTTCCCCACTCCCACATGTGCATATTCAGAGCTTCTGATATAACACCTTCACAACTAAACTTTGTATGTCTCTGCTTGATCTCTCTTATTTGTTGGCATGTAATGCATATCAGTCACACCAAAATGCAAGTATGGCGTAGTGAAAGGGACACTGGGCTAAGCTCAGAGGCAGAAGCCTTGGCTTCTGTGTCCTTGAGCAGTTAATCTGCTCTGGCCTCACTTCTCTGTCTACAAAATGGGCATGATAAACTTTTTATAAGATTATGATTAGGGAGATGAAATGATATACCTGTATCAGTTAGGATTAGTTTTGGCTGCGTTAGACAGAAAACCAATAACAGTAAGAGAGTAACTTTTAGTAAAATAGAAGTTTATTTTACTAAAATTTAATAGTTTTGAGTAAAGTAGAAGTTTACTTATTTCCCACATACAACAAGTCAGAGATAGGCTGTCCAGGAGTAGCGTGATACTCCACAGTGGGACGAGTCAATCTTTTTCTCTTTGTGCTGCCATCCTTGGCATGTGGCTTCCAAGTCATTGTCCAGAATGACCACTTGAGCTTCAGCCATCGCATCCAAATTCCAGCTAGCAGGAAGGAGGAAGGTGGAAGAAAGATATGCCCCCTCTCTTTAAAGACACTTGCACTAAGGACAGTATTTCTTTTTTTTTTTTTTTTCCGAGGGAAGTTAGCCCTGAGCTGACATCCACTGCCAATCCCCCTCTTTTTGCTGAGGAAGATTGGCCCTGAGCTAACACCTATGCCCATCTTCCTCTACTTTATATGTGGGACGCCTGCCACTGCATGGCTTGATCAGCAGTGCGTAGGTCTGCTCCCAGGAACTTGCAAACCCCAGGCTGCCGAAGCAGAGTGCGCAAACTTAACTGCTACACCACCAGGCTGGCCCCAGGACACGATTTCTTATATTTTGTCCAGAACCTCATCAGATGGCCATGTACTCAACTAAAAATCACTGTCTATTATGAAGGAAATAGAGATGTTGGAGCAAACCAGCAGTCTCTGCCATGGTAGGTAAGAGATTTGTGTGACCTAGGAAATGCCTAAGTACAAAAAAATATCATTTATGTATTTTGCCATGAGGCAACCTCATCTACATTCATCCATTCACCAAAAGTTTACTCATACCTCTGGGGGTGTATAGCGCTAGAGCTGACACTCATTATCCTTCCTGGTGTATTTCTTAGTCAATTTATGTTATCTCCAAAAGAAGCCTTGAGGGATTCATGTAGCTGGGCGTTGTTTTTCTCCTGCTTGGCTGAGTGTGTGGGAACAGAACATCACTAAGGTACCATATCCCTTTCTTTGGGAGGAGAGAGGGGGAAGGGTGATACTGGAGCAGGTAATAATGGCAGCTCACTAGCTCCCCAGTACAGACACTGTGTTGTTTTTCCCTCCAGCTCCTAGAGATCCTGTCTTTTTCATCAATGCTTCATGTTGATTTGCATCTTCGGTCCTCACTTGTCTTGTATATATGCCTCTCCCCCTATTTAAAACACACATGTTGGACTGGCTTTTCATCTTCTGCCTTTCTCTCTCTCAAATAGGGGACACTCAGTGTTTGAACAGGTATGTATTTTATTTTGGAAGCAAAGATAGATGGATGGGTGGATGGATAGATAGGTAGGTAGGTAGATAGAGATAGATAGATAGATAGATAGACAGACAGATAGCTAGATAAAGAAAGCATGTATAACCCAGTGGTCAGGCAGCATTGTTCACTACTGGCTGTTTCTCAGGGGGCCCAATATGTGCAGGGCTCCTAAGGAAATAGGATCTCTAACCACAGGCCCAAGATACTCCATGTAGAAGGGATCTGGAGATGTCCGACATTCTTTCTCCCAATATTCCTGGAATTGATGGTAGTGGGCCTTCTTCTTTTTAATCTTCTTGTTTTATTATGAAAATTTTCAAACATTCAGAAAACAACCATGAGCTCACCACAGAGCTAACAAAAGTGTTAACACTTTTCCATATTTACTTAAAAAAACAAAATGAAATTTTGTACATGTGGAGGTTTTTCCCCACATAAACACACGCTTAGTGTCATTTGTGTCTTTGAATAAAATACCACCTTATCTGGAGCTTCCTGTGTCAAATAGCTCCCCTCTGTCAGCCTCTAACCTCTTCTTGCTGGCACTTTTCACCACCTGAGAGACAGTATATTTATTTGTTTGTCTTCTGAGCATCTCCCTCCACTAGCGTGTCAGCTCCATGAGAGCCGGGATGTGGCTTTGTTCCTGTTGACGCCTCCTGGGCTCCAGGGGGGCTGGCACAAACTGGGAACGGATGAACACAGCTGAAGCCTCTTTCAGGCTTCCTGACCTGTCACCTCCCTCCCTGCCTCTCTGCCCCGGGGGAACCACTGTCCTGAAGTTTTGTCTATCCTCCCCATCCTTGTCTTCATAGACTCTAATTTTACTTATACCTTAAATCTGTGTGTGTGCATTGGGTCCATATGTGCTGGAGCAATAGATGGTGTTGTGTATCTGTAAAAACATTACATTTGCAAACACTCTATCCTCTGTAACTTGCTGTTTCTCACTCAACGTTATGTGTTGGAGATTTATCCATGTGGATATATGAGCATTTTCTTCATATATTTCATATTCCTACATTAATCCTTCTAGGATTTTATCACAGTGGGTCCATTCTTGGCCAGAGACTTTTAATCATGGCTATATCACCCTTCTGTCAGGGACTCTATGAGTCTGACCTGTGGTAACAATTGTAACAGACCTAGAAATGGGTTGGAAAAATGAGTAAGATGATAAATTTTATCACAGTGAAAAATTTTAAGAATTTATCAAATTGTACACTTGGAAAAAAGTAAGTTAGAAGGGGGACCAAGTAAGGGTATTCAATAAGGATCGTTCTCTTTGTAAAAATAAGATCATTGTACGTGATATTTTTACAGAGTGAATTTTACTCTGCACCAGTGAATACATTTAACTGTAAAATTCTATTTTTCCAGGAATTGTCATTTTGTTCTTGTCACCTTAGGAAATAGAATTTCCTCAAGGAAGACATACAAATGGCCAATAGGTGCATGAAAAGGTGCTCAACACCGCTAATCACCAGGGAAATGCAGATCAAAACCACAAGGAGGTATCACCTCACGCCTGTTAGAATGGCTATTAGCGAAAACACAAGGAACAGCAAATGCTGGAGAGGATGTGGAGAAAAGGGAACCCTGTGTGCTGTTGGTGGCAATGTAAACTGGTACAGCAACTATGGAAAACAGTGTGTAGGTTCCTCAAAAAATTAAAAATAGACCTACCATGTGATCCAGCTATCCCACTTCCGGGTGTAAATCCAAAGGAAATGAAAACAGGACGTGGAAGAGATGTCTGCACTCCCATGTTCATTGCGGCATCACTCACAATAGTCTAGATATGGAAACAAACTAAGTGGATGGATAAACAGATACATAAAATGTCGTGTATACACAATAGAATATTATTCAGCCTTAAAAAAGAAGGAAATCCTGTCATTTGTGGCAATGTGGATGAACCTGGAGGGTACTATGTGAAGTGAAATAAACCAGACAGAGAAAGACAAACACTGCATGGTATCACTTACACATAGAATCTAAAAAAAAATGGGAAACTCATGAGGTGATAGGTGTGTTAATTCGAAAAATCATCACATTGGACTCTTTAAATATCTTACAATTTTATTTGTCAGTTATACCTCAATAAAGCTAGAAAAACAAGAAGATAGAATTCTTCTTCTTATATATTTCAATATGCAGTTCTCTTGTATTAGAAAACCTTTAATGGCTCTTCTCTCAAGGAAGGAAATCTAGAGAATAAATATGTTGAGTTGTCCTAAAGTAATAATCAGAATTCTTGGCTTTCAACAAGATTCTAAATGTCAGAGAAGTCTGTTTTTGCTCTAACATGACATCTTGACTTCAGACACAGAATAACAGCAGTGCCTGGGTTTTCTTTAGGACACACTGAAATGTCTTCTTTCTGAGCTTCCTAGTGAAAGAATACTTGAGGACGAAGTTTTATGGATAATGCTTTTGGTAGATTTTGTAGATATAATTGAAAAAATTAAGGAAGATTTTACCACCCGTAATTTTGAATAATGACTCAGCAGTCCTTGGCTAAATATAAAACTGTTCTAGAAAGATCCCATGATTGACCCTGTTTTGCATTTTGCTCATAAAAATCCACCAGGGCTGTACAATGACTATCTTGTTTCTAGAGAGAGAGTCAGACTCTAGTTAGCTATTTAGCAATTTCAAAGCAGGCTTTGTTACTGCATTTCTTAAATTTGATTGGGATATTTCCTCGAACCCTATTAAACTTGAATATTTGAAAAGTGTATTTAACACATGCGGCAGTTCAGTGAGCTATCTGACCACGGCTGTTTCACATCGTCTGTTCAGTCGGCAGACATTTAGTGAGCATCCACCATGTTCCCAGCACTGCGCCCGGAGCTGGGTCTGTGGGATGAATAGGACAGGGTTCCTGTCCTCCTGGACCACATAATCGGGTGGCTGAGACAGATGTTTAACCAAGTTATCAAAAGGAATTGTCAGTGCTACAATAGAAGTAGGAATGTTCTGTCACTGTACCCTCCCTGTGTGGCCACGAGTCCTAGAGCAATAGAGCACTGCCATCAGTGACACTGTCAGGAAGTGCGGGGGTGGGGGTGGTGGGGGAGCTTTTGAGCCCACCCACCATCTTTATCAATCTCCTTCTCCAAGCTACTACTACTGCTAATGGTAATGATAATAACAGTAATTTTTTATTTGGGCAGTTGATGTTTTCTGAATCTTATATAAAGTACGACTAAAAACATCTTTAGAAACTTTGAATTTTATTGAATTAAAAGAATAGACTTTATTTTTTAGAGCAGTTTTATGTTCACAGTAAAATTGAGCAGAAGGTCCAGAGATTTCTCATATACGTACAGCCTCCCCCATTATCAACATCCCCCAACAGAGGGATACATTTGTTACAATCCACGAAGGCACATTGACACATCATTGACACAAAGTCTGTTGTTTACATTAGGGGTTCACTCTTGGTGTTGTACCTGGATGGGTTTTTTTCCTTTTTTTTTTTTTTTTTTTGAGGAAGATCAGCCCTGAGCTAGCTACTGCCAATCTTCCTTTTTGCTGAGGAAGACTGGCCCTAAGCTAACATCCGTGCCTATCCTCCTCTACTTTATATGTGGGACGCCTACCACAGCATGGTGTGCCAAGTGGTGCCATGTCCATACCCGGGATCCGAACCGGCAAACCCCAGGCCACTGAGAAGCGGAACATGCGAACTTAACTGCTGCGCCACTGGGCCGGCCCCTGGATGGGTTTTGACAAATGTGTAATGACATGTATCTACCATTATAGAATCATACAGAATAGTTTCACTGTCCTAAAAATCCTCCGTGCTCCATCTATTCATCCCTCCTCCTGTTTTACTGAATTTTACGTACAACCTAAGTAAAAAGTTTGCCTGAAATGTGAAAGCGGCTCCAGCTAGACTGGGACGCCGAAGCCCTCCCAAACACATTCTGGAATCACCACTGAATATGTTGGCTCCTTTGGTTATCCCTGCCTCTCTGTGAGAGCTGCTCTGTTTAGCACAAATGCCCAAGGTTTATGTCAGGCTCTGTGGCATTAAATCCTGCAGTTTCAAAACCAATGAATGTGTTGGATGTGTTCACGGCCAACTCATTGGTCACCACCCTCCCTCTCCGATCGCACTTTGACCGCCTTCATCTTTGCAGAAAGGTCGGAAGTCCCCAAACAGACCTGCCTCTGTGCTCGTGAGGGTTGGGGGTCTTCTGTGCTCCAGATGTCAGATCACAGCACAAACAGACCTATTTGCTTTTAGGAAAGCAAATGTTTTCTGTGTTCAACTGAGCTTGTAAAATTTCATTAAGAAGCTAATCATTAGTCCTGATTAAGTAAACACTGGATGTTTGGCATGAATATTTTAGCTTCCTATTTCCATGCTGGCTCGGCCTTTTCAAGGTTACTGATTGTTAGCTGGGACCAATAATTTTTCAGTCACCTGTGCAGTTCTCCACTTCATCATCAGAGAATCCCACCCATCCCCCCTCCATCAACTGGGGAAGAAAACCAAGGCTCTCCCAGAACCCCAGACATGAAGCTGGTTCTCCGATGCTCATTGGAGGACTGAACTCTGGATAGTGACTCTCACTCCAGTACAGGACAAGAGACTCAACTCTGCTTCTCTTTCTAATTCAACTTGAAATTGCCATCATTTTCTATCCTTCCATATTTGCCTTTATAAACATTTCAGGCTTTAACAAAGATCAGATTCTTTTTACCGATATTAAAAATATATATGAAGACGTGCTTGGATATTAAGCACTTATTTTCCAATCTAGGAAAGAGCAAAAGAGATAAAGATGCACAAAGCTTAAAGCAGTTGCTGCCAGTGACTCAGACATTATTAATATCTCTTGTAGGCACAGTGAATTGGAAAGGTGTTAGAAAGATTTTCTCTGGAGAAGAATACATTAGGACAACATTTCCCAAAGTGTTTCTCAGAGTCCAGAACAAATCTGACAAGTGTTTAGAAGAGGGAGAAAAGAGATTTCATGGCTAAATAAAATTGGGAAGTGCTGCTGCAAATTTCCCTGTTTTAGGGTTTACCATGAATATTGTCATATCAAAGGCTCTGAGAATTCCTGCCATAAGGAAACCTGTTCAACTTTCTTGAACAAGTGTTTTCCAAAGACATTAGGCTTCGAATGCCTATGTCTTTTTTTTTCTCTTTCAGTTTTAACCTGACACCTGGAACTGTCCCTCAGAACCAGTGGAATACACTTATACTTTGGGACAGACTGTCATCGGATAGGAGTCTCTGGAATAGTCTATGGGCACGGTTCTCAAACTTGAGTGTGCATCAGAATCCTGGAAGTTATGAAAATACGGATTGCTGGGCCTTGCCTAGAGGTTCTGATTTGGGACGTCCGGGGCAGGGCCTGAGAATCTGCATTTCTAATAAGTTCCCAAGTGATGCAGATGCTGCTGGTTGTGGACTACACTTTGAGAACCACGAGTCCATGGTCGGACTGGAAGGAAAACAAAAGTTCGGGGGCTAGGGGTGGTACTACAGGGGTGCTGCTATACAGTGTGCAGGTTAACGTGCTCGTTCCGCCTATACTGATTGAACCTGCTGTGTGCCAGGCGCCAGGCTAGGTGCTGGGGGTACACTGGTGGGGGACGCAGGCCTGGTCTTTGCCTTCAGGAGCTTTCAGTGTAGTGAAGATACGGGCAGTAAACAGGTGAAGGGAGTGAGTCACTCGGTCCATCTAAGTCGAGAAGACCGCTGTGAAGGAAGCCCACCATGTGCTCTGATCCTGAACAGAAGGTGGTCAGGAAAGATCTCTCTGAGTGGCAGTGACATTTAAGCTGAAACTGGCCATGAGAAACAGGGGCCATGAGAAGATGGGGTTATGTCCAGTCTGGATAAAGATACGAGCAAAGGCCCTGAGGGGTGGGGGGGAGAGAGTGGCAAGTTCCAGGAGATGAAAGAAGGCCATTGTGGCTGGAGGACAGTGAGTGAGAGAAAGTGGAAGAAAAGGAGTTTGGAGGGGAGACAGGGCAGGGCCAGGTGATCAGAACTGAAGTGAAGGGCTTAGATTTCATTCTAAATGCAAAAAGTTCTGATAAATACTTTAAAAAGTCACCTTGGGTGTTGGGTGAAGGGAGGATTGTGAGGGAAGGGTAGAGGCTGTGAGGCCAGCGGGAAGCCCATAGCTGGAGAGAGGGTGGAAATGCCCAGTGTGGAGCAGGGCGGTAGCTGTGGGCAGGGCCGTGTGCATTCATGAGCTCTAGGGGGCGCCACTCCGTGGATTACTTGTATCTGCTAGAGGTGGAGAGGCGGGGGTTGCTTCCAGGTGTATCATGGGGGTAGCACATACAGGATTTGCCGATGGGTTAAATGTGAGGGCCAAGGAAGAGAGAGGTACCCAGAATGACTCCTGGGCTCCTGGCTTGAGCAATAATAAATAGAGAAGGGAAGAGCTGTAGGAGGAGGAGGAGCCAGTTCATTTCTGGGAGAGGGAACAGAATTCAAGAACTACTTTTCGAGGGACACTGAAGTGACCGTAGCCACCATTATCCTGCAAATATAGTATTTGGCCATTTACTGGTATACAAAAGAAATGATGTTGGGATTTAATAAATATTCTCATTTGAGAGTTGCTCTGTATATCGTGTATGAATGGCTCCCTGGTTGCCCTGAACTAGAAAACATATAAGGCCATTTAACACTAAACATAATGTTGTCTTTCTCTAATAATTCAGAGAACACTTCAGAATCTCACAGAGACTGTTACTATTGCTGTGTGACAAACCACCCTACCATTTAGTGGCATAAAGCAGCCATTTTATTATGCTCATGGGTTCTGTGGGTGAGGAGCTCAGACAGGGCATAGCTTCTCTCTGTTCCATGATGTCTGGGCTCAGCTGGAAAGACTTGTCAGCTGGGGGGCTTGACAGATGGGGCTGGAATCATCTAGAGGTGTCTTCACTCACATGTCTGACGGTTGATGCTGGCTGTTGGCCTGCACACCTGCTTGTGGCCTCTCCACATGGCCCGGCTTCCTCACGGCTGGGCACCTACAGGGTAGTTGAACTTCTGATGTGGCAGCTCAGGGCTCCAAAGGCGAGTCCTCATTGCAAAGATCTTGAATCTCTCAATTACACCGACAGGTGGCTGAATTCGTGTTCTGCTTAATAGAACGCCAGATAAGAAAGAGGTTGCTGTGCTCAGCGTGATGCCTCGGGGATAATTTGACTTGTAGGGAAGAAGAGCCTGTAAAGAGGAAGAGCTGGCTGTTTTGCATTGAACCAGATGACAGAGATGTTCTCACTTTGGCTGTGAGCCAGTCATGTGGTAAACAAGTACTTTTCCAGTCTCTTCCACTTGCCCAGCCCCGAGAGGTGAAGCAACCAAGCATAGTTCATGCTTATCGGATGGTAAGAGGATGTTTATAAACTAGGACATATAAGAACAGGTTGGAATTACTTAAAAACATTACCTGGACACAGATTTCCCCGAACCCCTACTTTTAGATCCATTCTGGTGGGCTTCATCCATGAAGTGGTAATGCACAGTGTAGAAATTATTCTTGATGTGGATTTTGCGCAGCCTTCAAAGATTGGAAGATGCCAGTCTGAGTTGCATGGTCTAGGCCTAAGGTAAGATCCTTGGTCTAAGGCAGTAGATTCCAAAAAGGGGAGTATAGGCATCTCAGAAAGTGTGCAAGGTGATCCGCTGGGGGCCATGGAATACCTACTTCTAGTTCTTAAAATAATTTTAATTTATATTTTTGTGCATATTTTATAGACTGTTAAATATGATAATAAAGTAGTGAGTTATGAAATTTATGAATGACTAGTTAAATAAATAATTTTGTTTGTGCTCAAAAAATTGTTTTTCTGCTGACAGGGCAGTGCTTGAAGGCAGGTCTTATCACATTTATGCCTTGAAGCTAGTGCTTTTCAAACTTTATTATGCATACAAATCACCTAGAGAAACTTGATTGTTCTTAGCTCAGTGCAAGAGTGATTCGACTTTGGGGAACTGATTTGCGCTGTCTAAGCTCATGAGAGACTGATTTATAAACCAAAATGCCAAATTTATTAATTTCCGTTAGCTTGAAAACTAGACCTATTGTTTATGCATGTTGCGCTTATATTCTTGCACAAAGTGATTTCTCTCAGGATACTGAATGTCAGACAAGAACCTTGAACTAGAAAGAAAGTTTTTGGTTCCCACGGGATATTTTCAAGAAACCAGTACAGTCTAGTGGAAGGTTTCTCCTTGGGATGCAGCATAGAATATGGCTAAGAGTGTGAGCCCTGGTGGCCACACTGCCTGGGTTCCAGCTGTGGCTCGGCTGCCTACCAGGTAGGCAGCTGAACCCACAGTGTGACCTTAGGCTAGGTAATTAACCTCTCTGTGCCTCTGTTTCCACATCTGTAAAATGGGGCTACTCATAGTTCCTATCCACTCTGAGCATAATCCATGGAAAATGCTTAGATCAGGGGCTGGCACATATTAAGAACTCCATCAATGTCGGTGATTCCTCTCTAAGGATGTTTCTTTCTAAAGAATTTAATTTTTGCCTAGAATCAGCAACTCCTACTTCTCTAGACTTTTCTTCTCACATAACATCCTCTTTTTGGTATTCCTCGATTTCACTTGGAGCCTTTGTCAGTTCAGTATCTGAAGCCCTTCTAGAATAGGGATGCTTCCTCCTTCATCTGTGAATGATGGAACCTGCCACAATGCCTGGCTCTCAAACCCACCCATAATATTTATGGCATCACCTGTGCCTCAGAGCACGTCTCTGGATTGCAGTTTATTTGGTCCAAATGGTACTGCTTTTGTTCAAAGGCTTGTGCACACTTAGAAGGAAAAGTACAGATCCCAGTTGTCAACTCAAAAGTGTTCAGAGTTCAGCAAGTGGTGCCAGTGTGTAAAGATGGGCGGCGGGGGGGGGGGGGGGGGGGGGGGCGCGCGGGCTGTGCTGAACTGGAGCGTTAGTGCCCCAAGAAAGACATTCCAATTTAGATTTTAAAAACCTCTGTGCCAGCCAAACAGAACATCTCTGTGCAGATTTGGGTCCCATTTTGAGCCCTGGTATAGATTGAAACAGGTGTAGATGACAGCTTACACATGCATGTTTATTGCCTTTACTAAAGCATGAACTTAAGGGCAAGAACAGTTTCGTTTCTCTTTGTCTCAAACCCCTCTCCCCAGGCCCTTATGAAAATTATTAGAAAATCCTGTTTATTTTATAAAATAAGTCAAATCATTTCCATTATCACTATGTCATTTTAAGTGTATTATCTAAAATAAATCCAAGTTTAAATGCTGTCACATATAAATACATGCTCATCATTAGTATTAAACATTTCTTTCATTGGTTAGGTTTTAGGGTACATGGTTCCTGATGCTATATATGCCGGCACCTTCTCTCATCAGTAACCTTTCCACAAATTGTGTTTTGTGGTGGGTTACTCCTGGGAAAACTCCAGCAGTCAGCTAATGTGTCCATTGTCTTTTAGACACAGAACTGCGTTTTCTGAGCTTCTCTGGTGTTCCAGGGCTCTTCTTACTGGTCTCCTGGTTACCAGTCTTTATTCCTAGCTGCTCACAGATGCTCGCCCACAGGAAACGAGATGCATCCTGTGACCTACTCACTGTGGTCGGTCCTCACTCCACCTTTCTGTCACCCCAGTAATTACAGGTGGCTGTGGCAGCAATTAGATTTTGTTCACCAAAGATGAAAGGCTTGTCCGGTCAGCTCCTCTGTCAGGTGACACCTCCCACATTGTTGAGCATATTTTGATTTTGTTCATCTGATCCTGAGCATCTCCAGTCACAGGACCGACTAGAGAGAATGTTTATCCGGCCCTGGGACATAGGATTATCTCCAATCACAGGACTGACTAGAAAGGATGTTTATCTGGCCCTTGGACATATTTTCCCTCCTCCTGTTTGGATGGCGCTATCTTGATGACCCTGGAATTTAGGTGAGACTAAGTGGACACCAGATCCTTCCTACTCCTGTGCCCACCCTGGCTCTCTCGCTCTTTCCATAAGCCCTCCAGGATGGGCATGTTGGGGAAAGAGTAAAAACATGCATTAAATCATACCAGCCAGCCTTGTTGAGCACTGACCATACACTAGGAACTGTGCCAAGAGCTTTGTTAGCATCATTTCATTCCATCTCACAAGTCCCCAGGAGGTAGGTACTGTTATTTTCCCCATTTTACAGACAAAGAAACAGAGGCTCCGAGGAGGGTCCAGTAACTTGCCTGAGGTCATATGGCTCTAGGTGGCAGGGCCAGGATTTGAACCTGGCTCTTCTGCCTCCAGGGCCCCCTAGGTTGTCCTGCCATCCTCAGAGGTGGCTAAACTCAAGGCAGAATCAACTAAGTGTAAACCAAGTCAGGGGCCACGGAGGGAGGGACTGCTAATTCTGAGAGATGTTGCTGGGAAGGCGTTGCTGGGAGGTCCTGGGGGAGGTTGAGGGCTGGGCCTTCTAAAATAAGTGAGACATCTTAGGGGTAGAGAAAATGCGGAGGAGGAGGCAGTTCTGGTTAAGAGGCAGGCCTGACTGAGCAGAGGCCTGGTGCCAGGAAAGCCAGTGCTCTGGGGCTGGGAGGGGTCCCTTGGCGGGGGATGGGGTTGAGAGGGATGGGCGGTAGGAGCAGTAGGAGGTGCCAGAATCCTGTCGCAGGATGACCTTCCTCCTCCCGTAGAAAATGGACAGTGATCATCACCGCGCATGCTCAGTGTGGAGGCACAGCCCGCCCTTCTTTCTTCCAGTGAAGAGACAGTGCTGTGGGACAGGCCTCTCCTGAGAGCTGCTCTTCAGCTGGGGGAAGTGCATGACCTTCCTGACCCCACAGTGTGGCCTGGAGAACAGAGGGAAAAGGCTTCTTGTAACAGGCCTTCCTGGGAACTGCAGGAACACACAGCTGCGCTTTCCTCCCTCCACTCCAGCCCCCTCATCCCGACACCCTTGACCTTGTGCTGCCAGAGAGGGGTCTTGCTTCCCAGACACAGCTGATAGCATCGGAGGCTAGGTGTGAGCTGAGGAATGTAGAAAGTTTCCGCTCAGGCAGGTTGGAAATAAAGTTGTTTCTCACCTTCTGGATAGAATTTTCCAGGAACTCTGGTCCTAGCTGAGTGACTTGGCTGGTCTGGGATCTGGATTCTCCAGCACACCTCAACCTCTTTGGGAAACCCATCCTTCTGGGAAATTCTTGAGGGGTTGAAAAGAGTTAGGTAGCACCTGTGACCCTGCTTCCTTCTCTTGTCCTTTATAAAGCACTTTGATGGAACCACTCTCCACTGTAATCTCATCAACCCTCTCCTTTTAAGAAATGATGTTGGTTTTCCCCATCACCAGCCCCCTCCCCAGCACTGGGCCTGCACTGGCCTGTTAATAAAGATTACCAAGACGCGCCTTCTACTTTCTATGACTGTTCCGACATCTAGATTTCCTAGGCCTGGAACAATTCCACACTAGTAGTTTCATCTTAATGAGAGCCTCTAATCATTTCATACACAAGTTTGGGCTAGCCAGAGACAAGGAAATAAATGTTCCACATTAAAAAAAATTCATTGTTGGTTCCCTAGTTCCACAAGCCACTGAGTTCCCAGGAGCTGGCATTTGTAGACTGGCCCTGGACATTAATGTCCCTCTCTGGGTCTTACTGTAGGTGAGGTCTTAGAGAAACCCAAACTCCACAGCAGACAGCCGTCATTGGAGAGGTCGCAGGTGAGTTTTCTTGATAAGGAATGCTAACTGAGCCTCATAGCTTCCTGTCACCAGTTTCTTAGCAATCTTCTCACCCTCTGGGTAAATAAGGTACAAAACCAAGACCCCAGTTGAAAACAACAGAATCGATAGTAAGTCTGATAGGGCTGAGAGTTCTGCGAAGGTCAAACAGCTTTGAAACAAGGCCAAGCCCTACCTGTGACGGACTTATGGGATTTCTATGTTCAATGAAGGTTAGAGATGGATGAGAGCCACAAACAACCATGGAACCCACCCATCCAGACTCTTTGGCATCCATAACCCCTTGTAGATAACCAGTTCTCTGTCTCACCTCAGAAACCTGCTGGCCACCCTCATACAGACCCGTTTGTTTTATTGGGGTGTAGGTTTTGATAAAGAGTCTAAGATAAATCAAGACGTTACTCCTTTTTATTCTTCCAAGAACCATATATTGAGCACCTACTGTATGCTAGGTTGATACAGAGATGAATAAGACTATCTCTGCCCTGAGCCTACAGCCCAGTTAGGGGGAGGCAGGAAAAAACAAGGGCAGATAATCAGTTGTGATGGTGCCATGACAGAAGACTGCAGAGTGGAGGGGGAGGCGTTGGGTAGAGGTTTCAGAAGAAAGGACATTTGAGCTGAGTGTGAAAAGATTCTTCCAGGTGATTCAAAAACCCCAAATCAGGGGCTCCCTGATTTGTGAATTTAAAGTAAAATGTGTCCTTATGTCAAATGTCCCTGCTTCTTCTCAAGAGGAAACTGTTGAGTGTCTCAAAGCCTCACACTTTTGCATTTCCATCCATCTGCAACTCGCCTTTGGTCAGGAGGTCACCACGGCCAGCAGTCTTTGCTTTGGTGAGGAGATAGTAGGAGAAGCTCATCACATTCGTGGCAGGAGGAAATTCGGATTCTTAGAAATAAAATGTGCATAAGAAGGGGGCCAAAGTTCACAGAGCTCTGCTGTTTTGTCCAAGGCCATTCAGGGAGTGGAAGCCTAAACATCTTGTCACGGTGAGGATGCGGAGAGAAATCATGGCAGGACAGTTATGCTTAAAACCTAAGCATATCTTCTTAGGGCTGAAGTTGGGAGTGATCTGGGCTAGCATTGACTTATGGTTTGTAGGGAGGAAAATATCACATACCAGAACATACTGTGGGCTAAGCCATCTAGCCAGGTGGATCACTAATGGTGATGTGGTCTCCGGGGGGATTTCAAGGCTGAGCGTGAAGCATGAATCAATGATGGCTGGTGGATAGGAAGTAGGTGATGGAGTAGCCTCTACAAGCCGTGAGATCGCGGCAGGGTGGGAGCTAGTAAGTTGCCCTATGTATAGGAAATAGAAGGCTGATGTGCTAGTGAGATATGCCTGGGTCTGTTCCATCTCGAGGTCAGATTGCCCAGAGAGGGACACGAAGACCTCAGGTCTAGAGCAGCCAAGAGGTGATGCCCCAGGACCCTCATCTGATTGAACCCCATCTCCTCTTTTGATTTCTAGTCATTATTTTATAATTCAATGGACAAAATAATCAATTTTACACAATGTAATGTGTAGACCTCTTTCAGAAATACATATGTTATGTAAAGCAAGATACATTTAAATTGAAAATCATTCCCTTCCATGAATACATAAGCTCAATAGAGAAAAGATAATACTTTTGGTAAGCAAGCAAACCATCCAAATATATATTAGTATTTAATCCATCAGTGGAAGGTCAGATCCGCCTGTCCTCTCTGGTGCTGAGTACATGGTATTTGCGATCTTCTGGGGAAGACCCCGTTCTTGCCTCCTCTATGCTCTCCAAAAGCAGATTGTTGAGTAAGGATCCTAAGTGCTCTTAACCCATGTGAAAAAGTACTAGTTATCCCTGAAAATACAAAATGATTTAGAGTTGGGCTGGGGAAAAGTATCTCTTACAGTCCAAGTTTATAAAGGCCAAGTGCATCCCTAGTGACCATTTTCTCTGATGGTTGTTCTTAAGTGGTACAGGTTTATTTGAAATTGCCCTGGAGGTGGAGAGGTGCATTTCCCATATCCCTTGGCCCCAAGGAGTGCTGTTATGTAACCATCTCCAAGTTCTGGGGCCGCTCATGTCAGTCTGCAACTAAAGATCTTGGGAAGCCTGACATTTTGCAGTCTACCCTTGCTAAGCAGAATGCTCTGTGTGGAATCGCAGCCGGTGCTTGACTTTTATCCCATTGGCTCAATTTAGAAAGGTCTTGCTTCTCGATGTAGAAGGTGGTCCCCTCGTTATCTTCCTGAGGACCTCTAATGAGTCTGTGGTGGCTTTGCTTCTAATAAATTAACAAGGGGGACTCTTATTGATAGCATAGGTGCCTTTGGTGGCAAAACTCTCTTGTGAAGTGCTGGAAAGTTTTGGTGAGGGTATTCTAGCTTGGGGATGCCTGGTTTGAAGGTTTTTAGCTTTGGGGGAGGAGAGAAAGGGCTTAGCATCCAAACCCCCAGGGCAGCTTTTGTCTGTCCAGGTTGCAACCAGATCTGACTCTGCTGAGCTACTGAGACTGGATGAGAAAGGAGGGCTTCACGGCAGCAGGATTACAGTCTGAGCAAGGGTTTAGAGCTGCTGAGGTGTCCGTGTTCCAGGTGGTTCTGTGAGAGGAGAAGACTCCACTGTGGGTCCCATGAGGTAATGGATGACTCATGCAAGGCCCACCTCTGGATCTGGGAGAGGTTCCCGTTACCTTCGGGTTGAGGTAGGACAGGATGCAATGGCCATGTGCAAGGGGGTTGACTGCTTCAGACCAGAGAGGAGGTGGGCCAAGCACTGCTATGGGCACTTGTAGGCAGTGCCAGCCCTTCTATTGGTAAACAAATAACATTTCTTAGTAGTAAAACTGTTTCTCCAGAACTGTTCTGAATCTCCTTCTTGTTTTGTCTAATCACCAAGGGAACTGAAAAACTCAGGATAAGCCACTAAAATATCCATAATAATAATAACAACACTAGAATGGCTAATTGGGCATCTAGATTTTGCCTGCAAGGGAAGTGATCCTATTTTCATTTCACAGAAAAGGGAAATGAGTCTCAGAAAGGTTGCTTTATTTGCCTAAAGTCACACAGCTCATAAGCAGCAGAGGAGGGATTCAAAGTCAGGTCATTCTGGTGCCAGAGTCTATGTTCTTATGGCCACTTGCGGCTGCCTCTAGTGAAAGTGTGTCTGTCCTGCAGGTCACTTGACAGGAAAGATCAGAGTAAGACCAAAGGCCTCCAGAGTGCCCTGAGGAGGGTGGACCAGGTTCTTCTTGGAGAGGAATTCTTACCGATTAGTGAGGCCCTCGGTGGTGTTGTGAGAGAACACAGAGAATGTGGAATCAGGAAACTGTCACCAAATGTTGGTGTGTGACTTTGGGCAAGTCAGTTCATTCCCCGAGTCAGCCTGGGTCCCGCCCTGTGAAATGGGGACGATGGTGCCTACTTGATCGGTCCCCTTGGGTTTTCCCAAGAACCAGGTGAGGAGAGTGCAGGAGAGCGCCCTGGCAGCTCTATGGGGCGTCTGCAAGTTCCAATTTTCCCATGCTTCGTGGAAAACATAATGTTTTGTCATTTGCAAAGAAACACATTCACATAACAATTATTTACAGCCTACTACAAGGTTGTGAAGGCTTTGGACAGGAAATAATGTCCAGCGCTTTACTGTTTCTATGTAATTACTTAAAATTAGCTTTCGTTAGAGCATACCTGTTGTGTTTGCTTTTTTAAAATAGGAAAGTCTTCTCTTACTTGCAAAAGGAATTTTGTTTTCTTGTTTCTAAACTTCATTTCATCCAAGTCTTGAAATAAAGGCAAAGAATGAAGAAGGTAAATACCCATCAAATTCTCCACCCGGAGGTAATCATTGTTCACACCTTGGCACATCGAGCAGAGCCGACCTTGGGTCAGGCTAACTGCATTGGTGATTTTTATTACCAGTATTACATTTAAACTCTATTTCCGAAATATCCACCTGGAGGCTGAAAAAGACTTGTAAAGAGATACTAATCAGTTCAGTTAAGGTGATTTTCTATGGAGCACAGAAACTGTTTTTATAAGCTTTTGCTTTTAATCCACATCCTTTCACGCCGTGCTTCCTTCCTGTTTGGCGTTTTCTGACGCTGTGCGTGGTGTGTCTGCTCTTTGCTGGCTGCTGGGATTACCCTGCCATTAGTCCACTGTAGCAAATAGCCCACTGCCTGGAGTCAAGAGAGCGAGATTGTCTGAGGCTCCATGAAGGCAGGGACGGAACTGTCTCTTGAATGCTACTGCATCCTAGGACTGAGCATGGGCACACAGTAGGCCCCAGGAAGTACTTTGTCATTTGTATGAATGAGGGGTTCCACCACTGCCATTAACAGCTGTGTGACTTTGAGCCAATCGTTTAAACTCTTGGGATGTCTCTAGTACTCTTCCAGTTCAAATATTTTGTAATCTAGGCTTCCTCTCCTGAGCTTTTGATTCTGACACTGTGCGGTCGTTTATCTGATGACAAATTTTCCCCACTGCTGTCCCCTTAAAGCTGTGAAAAACCAGCAGCTGCCTTCTCTTCACCTTTTCATTAACTGGAGATAATTTTCCAACCGATTATGTTATTGTCTTAGTTATCCGCCTCTCCTAAGCCATTTATGTTTGTTGAATAAGTTGGCTAATGAACTAATTAAGAGAGACAGTGAGCCTGGCCGGGGTGGGGTCCTGAAACTAGACTTCTCACCTTGCTGGGTAGCTCACTGGAACCGAGAGCAGCTCCAATGTGTGGGCTCCCTTAAATATCCTTAGCAGTAAAACATTCCCACTGTGTATAGGAGAATTATTGTTTCTTCATGAAAAGCTACTAAACAAATACATTAAAGTTAAAGACACTGCTTCTTAATATACTTGGGATGCTGCACAGAGCAACTGTGAACATTAGCTCCTAGGATGCAGGGGAGGTGGTGCTCTCCAGACCTGCATTGGGTTTCATCAGAAAGTCCTGATGATTGTCTTTGTAGTGAGTGGATGTATATTCCTCTTTCATTGGCAGCACAGCACAGCATCTTGGCCGGTTTTCCATTCTGTAGACCTAGAGGAGTGGAACCCTCTTGCATGTTTTGTTTCCACTGACTTTTAGGAAATGTTTCTGGCCAAATGATATCAGGACAATGGAACAAATAGTTGGTACTCCATCAGCCTTCCCATGCCAGGCTGCTCTAAAACGGCTTCCGTCACTTGGGAATTTCTGAGCACAGTGGTAAGAGCCCCAGAGTCTTCTGGCAAGACACTGCTGACAGGCTGCAGTGTGCCCACAGGTCAATCATAAACCATTCACCTCCCCACTTGGACTTAATTTTCTAGATTTGTTTTCTATATCCTTACTCAATACAGATTTGTCAAAGGTTTTGTTTAGGAAACATAAATGTTCTAGGGTTTTAAAGAGAAATCTTACTTGTGCTTACTTTTAAAGCATACAGACTTTAACCCAATACCCCATTCTTTTGTAAGAACTTCTCTTTTATGACTATACATGAGCAGGACGTGAGTTGCCTCATTTCTTTTCATGAGTTTGCCATTTCTTTTCTCCTCTTAACTGAATTTATCTTGTTGCCTGGCTGTATTTTTTTAACTCTTACATATGCCCTTCTTTCCATTATGTAAGATAGAGAATGTTTTACATGCCTAGTTATGTATTTTAAAAACAGCTTTATCGAGATATAATGAGCATACAATAAACTAGATGTACTGAAAGTGTACAATTTACAAAATTTTGACATGTTTACACCCATGAAACCATCACCACAATCGAGATAATGAATATATCCATCACCCCCAAAAGCTTCCTGCCGCCCCTTCGCATCTCTC
The DNA here is from genome assembly GCF_041296265.1 of Equus caballus. Lineage (NCBI taxonomy): Eukaryota > Metazoa > Chordata > Mammalia > Perissodactyla > Equidae > Equus > Equus caballus. The sequence continues at coordinate 73,203,798 of NC_091701.1, read as the reverse complement.
TCCCAGCCTCCTCAGGAATCACTCATCTGCTTTCTGTCACTGTACATCAGTTTGCATTTCGTAGAATTGTATGTAAATAGGTTCATACAGTATGTATTCTTTTTTTGCCTGACTTCTTTCACTCAGCATAATTATTTTGATTCATCCGTGTTGTGACATATAGCAGTAGTTCATTCCTTTTAATTGCTGAGTAGTGTTCCATTATATGGAAATACCACAGTTTATCCATTCATTTGTTGATGGAAATTTGCATTCTTTTGCATATTTGGCTATTACAGATAAAGCTGTTATGAACATTCATGTGCAAGTCTTTGCATGGGTACATGCTTTCATTTCTCTGGGGTAAATAAGAGTAGAATATCTGGATCGTGTGGTAGGTCTGCATTTATCATTTTAAGAAATTGCCAAACTATTTTCCAGAGTGGTTATACCATTTATTCCCACCAGCAGTGTATGAATGTTCCAGTTTCTCTACATTCTCACCAACACTTCATCTTGTCAGTCCTTTTGATTTTAGCCATTTTAGTAAGTATGTAATGTGACTTTGATTGGCGTTTCCCTAATGATTAATGATGTTGAGTATTATTTTGTGTACTTGTTTGCTAACTGTATATCTTCTTTGGTGAAGTGTCTGTTCACATCTTTTACCTACTTTTTAATTGTGTTGTTCGCTTTCTTATTAGTGAGTTTTGAGAGTTTTTTGTATATTTTAGGTATAAGTGCTTTATCCAATATATGCTTTGAAAAATATTTTCTTCCAGTCTGTGGCTTATCTTTTTCTTCTCTTAACAGTGTGTTGCAAAGAGCAGAAGTTATTAATTTTGATGAAATATGGCTTATTGATTTGTTGTTTTATGGGTCATGCTTTGGTGGTGTATCTAAGAAATCTTTGTCTAATCCAAGGTCACAGGGGATTTCTCCTGTGTTTCCTTTAGACATTTAATAATTTTAAATTTTTCATTGAGTTCTGTGATCCATCTTGATTTAATTTTTGTGTAGGGCGCAAGGTATGGGTCAAAGTTGTGTTATTTTTGCTCATGGATATCTAATTGTTTCAGCACCATTTGTTGGCAAGGCTGTCCTTCACCAGTGAATTGCCTTTGTACCTTTTTTGAAGATCATCTGTGGTATTCGTGTTTGCGTCTTTGCACCAACACCAAGTTGTCTTGCTTACTGTTGCTTTATGACGTCTTAAAGTTAGCTAGTGTTAGTTCTCCAACTTTATTCTTATTGCCTGCTTATACTTTTTACTTGAGAGAATTTTTTCCTTGAGTCTAGAGTATTAGAACAAGAGTACTGATTATAATAACCAATAACTTTCATTTTGTTTACCAAGGCTCATAACTATTCAGAGTCAGCAAGAGCATGAACAATGGAATCAAGATCTGGTTCTGAATCCTGGTTCTATCACTTACTAGCTGTGTGACTCTGGTCAAGTTACTTATCATCTCAGAGTCTCAGGCTCCTCAACTGAGGATGATGATATTTAATATCATAGTTTTGTTTTAAGGAACAAATTAGAAAATACAAAATCTCTGATATAACTTTTGCTTAATATGAATTATTTTAGTTTAGAAAACTGGTACAATAAAAATATCCAGTGTTTAGTTACCCAAGGCAGATATAATCAAAATGTCTTTGGCATCCTAATTTCTCTTATTCTATCTCATTTTAAAGTCTTTTGAGTGATTCTTGTTTAGTTTTAAAAATTGGATATAGTTTTGAGGTTTGAACGTATAATTTGAACTTTTTTTAGATATAGCAAAAGGTACTAGTTTTCTCATATGTCTACATTACGTTCAAATGGATGAATTAAAATACCAACAGAATGATGGTTGAATAAAGTTGTTTGATCATGGAGGTGTATAGGGACAGAGATTTGCTATCAGCTTTGAGGCGCAGAAAGTTCTAGCCAAGGAAAATCCAGCTCCATGAGATAATGTGTGCGTGAAAGATGAATAACAATTGTAAATCTAAATTTTTCTCTTACGGTGACATAGAGGAGACGTTGATCCATCTCTGCTACTTTCATTGAAAGTAGAATTAAACAATATAAAGAGAATCTCCATACATCATAAGAAAAAGATTAATAACTGAGTTTAGAAATGGGTAAAGGACATGGACAGGCAGTTTGCAGTTGAGGAAGCCAGAACTTTAAATAAACATATGAAAAGAATCTTAACCTCACTTGTCTTTAGTGAAATGCAAATAAAATGACAATGAAATACCATGTCAGGCACATCATATTGGCAAAGAGTAGTAAGGTTGATAACATCAAATATTAGCAAGGGTGCTGAGAAAAGGCACTAATATGTGGCTGATGGGAGTCTAAATTGGTAAAACTATTTTTGGTTTTTTTGAGGAAGATTAGCCCTGAGCTAACTACTGCCAATCTTCCTCTTTTTGCTGAGTGAGACTGTCCCTGAGCTAACATCCATGCCCATCTTCCTCTACTTTATACATGGGACACCTACCACAGCATGGCTTTTTGCCAAGTGGGATCCGAACAGGCGAACCCTGGGCCGCCGAGAAGCAGAACGTGCAAACTTAACCGTTGTGCCATCAGGCAGGCCCCTGTAAAATTATTTTTGAAAGCTATTTGACAATACCTAATAAAATTGAATATGAATATACCCTAAGATCCAGCACTTCCTTTTCTTGGTATCTGCTCTAGACAAATTCTCATACCTAAGCAGAAAGAAACATGTACAGAGATGTATATTGCACCACCATTTGTAATAATGAAGAATCGAGACAGCCTAACCTAACACACTCTCTCTCTCTTTCACACATACACACACACACACACACACACTTCAAGCTATTTTCCGAACCATTTGCAAGTCACAATCCTCATGGCATTTTACCCCTAAAGTTATATTTTAAGACAGAGTTCTGAAGCGGATGTAGAAAAATGTTAACATGTTTGGTTTTGCTGGTGGAAATGTATAGTTTGTTATTTTCTGCACTTCTCTGTATTTGTGAGATGTTAAAACTTGAAAGTAAACATGAAAATTTTAAAAGGAAACATGATTTTGTTTCTCTCCTTTGCTTTCTTCTTTACAGCTTCCTTTAGTGCTCCACCTTAAGACGAAGGATCTTTCCCATTTTGCGTTTTGTTTGATTTAAACCTGTAAACATGTCTTCGGCTCTTCTCCTCACATGATTTGAGGTACCTCCAAGGTACCTATTTTGTGTTCAGAGTTTCTTTAGATTTCTCCTTGCTTCTAGTGATCTCTGTTCAGTATCACGTTCTGCTTATTGGGCCTAAGTTGTCAGTTATTTCCCTGCTTCTATGATATTAGTGGGCGTTTGGAGTGACGATTGGAACTTAACTTCATCTTTCATGACAGGAAGGCTTTGCAGGGCCTGTTTTCCTAACGTTGCTCCATCTGCCTGTCTTGGAATGTGAGATATTTATATGTCGGGAGGGATGTTTGTTTTAGGGTATGACAGATACTTATAATGAAGATTAGCTCACGCACTTCTAGCTGAGAATTTCCAAAGCAGGTAATAAACAATTCTTAATCTTAAAAACAGAGGTTTGGGGTGCCTCCTCAGTCTGCCTGTCTACACAGTAGTTTTAGCTGCCAGAACAGCCTCTCTGCCATGTCAAGCTCACTTTACATGTACGTAGTGCAAGTTCCCTATTTTCTTTCATTTGCTTCTTTGGTAAACAGATGACTGAAACTTCCTCTGCCTGATCTCTCTCTGACTTACTGCAAATGTAGCTCAGACGCCAGCTGGCTGTGTGTGTCTTTGGCTATTCATAGAAAGGGAGGGTTTACCTTCCTTCCTCTAGAGAAACCTGGGTCTTTTCATGGGTCTGCATCTGTTTGCAAAGGGCTATTTGGAATTGGAGCTACTGAGTAATGGAAAAACATCTCTCTTTTTGTGGTACACTCCCCCCCTTCCCCGGCCCCCCCCCCCCCCCCCCGCTTATCTGTGGCGGATACGTTCTAAGACCCCCAGTGGATGCCTGAAACTCTGGATAGTACCAAACCCTATATATATATCATGTTTTCTCCTATATGTCCATACCTATGATAAAGTTTAATTTATAAATTAGGCACAGTAGTTCTGCACTTCATCCTCTGCCCGAGGAGAAGGCCGCTGTGCTTTGCCATAAGCTCGACAAACGGAGCAGGAGACAAAAAGGGAGAAGAAAAGGGGGAGGTTCCGGGGAAAAGAGAACATGAGTAATACTACTATTAAAAATATGTTCCAGGTGGGGGCCAGCCCCATGGCCGAGTGGTTAAGTTCGCGTACTCCGCTTTGGCAGCCCAGGGTTTCACTGGTTCGGATCCTGGGTGCAGACATGGCACTGCTCATCAGGCCACATTGAGGCGGCGTCTCGCGTGCCACAACTAGAGGGACCACAACTAGAATATACAACTATGTACTGGGGGCATTTGGGGAGAAAAAAGCAGAAAAAAAAAAGAGATTGGCAACAGTTGTTAGCTCAGGTGCCAATCTTTAAAAAAAAAAAAAGGTTCCAAGCCAAGGATCCTCCTAGGGTGTCTAGAAGAAGAAACAAGACCTATCTGGTAATTATGGAGTGCTAACATAGCTAACAGAGATCCTTTAATTATTTTTTTCAAAATGTCTTTTTGTTTATCCTACTGTTTGAATCCACAGCATCCCTATCGGGGGCACCCACCTTTCAGAACTCTGTTGTTAAGTCTTATTGTCACCACTTAAGAGAGAGAGACTCTGAGCCCTTGGATAGGTTGCATGACTTGCCCAACGCAGCAAACTGATGTCAGAGAAATGGGTGTCCTGGCTCCCAACCTGAAACTTTTTTCCTTATAAAAATGGAAGCAAGAACATCATCTTAGAAGTTGCCTTGATAGTCCAAAAACCTTTCCGTTGTACTGCCCAGATATTCTGGAAAAAATGTGACAAACATATAGTAAACATCTTTCTAAATGAACTAACAATAAATGAATAGTGTGGGGCCAGAAATGAAGAGTAAACTGAGAAGCAAATCTGGAAGCACATGAGCTTATACTGCAGGGAGAAGTCAATACTCCAGGGCCTTGGCATCCAACACTTGCTCGGGGAGGGGAGACAAGGTGGAGAATGGGAACTGAGACCCTCACGTAGAGAAAGACCCTGGAAGTGGTCTTGAAGAAAGATGCTTGAAGCGAAATGGTGAGCTCGAAAAAAAGCCAAACCCTCCACAAGCAGATGGCACAGCGATGCATTAGCCTAGATTCTTGGGGGGGGGGGATAAAAGTGTCTCCACTGAGCACTTGCATCACCAGAGTCTGCCCTCATGTGGTTTGGGGTTTTGAATTCACAACGTCTGCATAGTCCAGGAAATTTCAAGCTGAAAAATAAGCATAAAAATTCCTTCTAGGCCAAGGATACCCCTAGGGTGCCAAGAAGAAACAAAACCTATGTGAAGAGATGTGCCCTCAATTCAAGGACTCAGGGCAGCCACAGATTAAACCTCCACTGAATATGAGCGGAGGCCTAGGTCCCAGACCCAGGTGGAAACAATTCACCATAAGGAAGCGTAGCAGGCATGACAACCAGCAAGAACTTGAGATAATGGAAGCATCAGATAGCAATATGAATAATGTTTAAAATCATCTAAACATGAAGGACAAATCCCAAGGGAAAAACAAAACATTATTTTTAAAAAATGAACAAAAATTGAGGGAAGAGTTACGAAGGAAGAGGTACAGGAAGCAGTATGAACACACGATGCTAGAAATCATCCAGGACTTTGGTCTAACAGAGATGAAAACGAGAGTCAACAAGGAGAGGAGAAAGATAAGAGAAGTACAGTGACTTAGGGATATGTTTTACAACCATTTATTCAGCCGTATTTTCTAGACATCGACATTTATTGAGAAGTTATCATTTCCCAGACGTTGTAGTAGTCGTTAGGAATACAAAATTTCAAACACCCAGTCCTCGCCCTAAAGAGACTTACAGTCCACTTAGCAGTGTCCGAAGTCAGGACATCAGAACAAAAACAGTAACGGGGAAGTGGGAAGTAATGACATTTGTGATGTTAAATGATTTGCAAAAATGACCAAATGCAGTAAGACAAATGTCTTAGTGAATACTGCCCCGAAACCCATCCAATTCTGAACTGCCCTGAGCAGGAAGTCTAAACTGACAAGACAAAAATCTTTTCTGAAATGGGAAATAAACACATTTTGCCCAGGACTGCCTGGAGGCCCTATTGGCTCCAGCTGATCTGGGAATATTGGAAGCGCTGGGCCAAACTTCCAGGTTAGTCACAGAGCACAATCTATATCGTCTGTCTACTTAAGCGTAGTTTCTGGATCCAAATTAGAATCCAGGACCTGGCCAGGACCACAATAGCATTCGGGCACAGTGGCTGAGCTCTGGGCCGTTTGCATTCACTTCCATCTGTTGCCCAAGTGGACTCTGTGATGACCAACAGCTGATGAGTGTCATGCAGGTCTTTACCACACCCACGGATTCAAGAGGAGAAAATAATTCAAAAGCCAGCACGGTAAGATCAACACGTATTGGAAATGGGTCACCAGAGAATTCTTCTGTTTTTTGTTTTTTAAAGATTGGCACCTGCACTAACAGCTGTTGCCATTGTTTTTTTTTCTTTCTTTTTTCTTTTTTTTCGTCTTCTCCCCCGGTACATAGTTCCATATTTTTTTTTTAGTTGTGGGTCCTTCTAGTTGTGCTATGTGGGATGCCACCTCAGCATGGACTGATAAGCGGTGCCATGTCCACGCCCAGGATCCGAGCTGTCGAAACGCTGGGCCGCCAAATCAGAGTGCGCGAACTTAACCACTTGGCCACGGGGCTGGCGCCCACCTGGAACATATTTTGAATAGTAGTATTACTCGTGTTCTCTTTTCCCCGGAACCTCCCCCTTTTCTTCTCCCTTTTTGTCTCCTGCTCCGTTTGTCTAGCTTATGGCAAAGCAGAGCGGCCTTCTCCTTGGGCGGACGATGAGCTGCAGTCTCCTGGCTGACTTCCCTGCCTGAGTATGGTGATTACTGTGGCTCTCTTATCCACCCCTCAACACATGATCCTGTGCATCACTCAGGTTCCTTGCTAGAGAGCGGGTGTTGGCCACGCTTGGTCAGTAGTGGAAATGCATTGTTATTTTAGTTAAGGTCTTAATGGCACATGAGGTTGTTTATGTAGTTCTGCTGCTTTGGAGAACCAAAGGACTCCCGCCTGAAGACATAGCTTCTCTGCAGTTGCCTGTCCATGGCATGTCCCTGAGGGAGAGTACCAACTGGCACAGTCATTCTGGAAGATACAGGAAACCTTAAGTGCATATTTACAGAAACACTGGGATTTACAATTGAGAACTTACAAGATGATCTCACATACGCACATTTTATATTATAAAAACTTCACTTTGAACAAGCCATATCATAAAAGGGGCCACATAATCAGCAAAACCAGTTATATAATGACGGCTCAACCAGATTTAGACATTGGGGTTTTCTTGGCTTTTCATTTGAGGCCAAGTTCTCAAGCAGAGCACTGACTGCCCTTCAGGTCAAATGAAGTCATAATTTGGGTGGGGTTAGTCCTTGTTTAAATCACTTAGGTAAGGTTTAATTTGTTGAACCAAACCCTGGAACCAGGTCAATTCACAGAAGAACGTATAATTATATAACTTTTATCCCAAGATTCAAGGGAAAGTTTTCAGTAGGTATAGAGGAGATTCAAAGGGAATATGAGGCTAAAATGGAAAGTGCTTGTAGAGCTGTCAATAGAAGAAACAGAAACAGAGAACATTGGTGAAAGTCCGGTCTTAGTTATTTGTATAGTTCATTGCACAAACTGACACTTGATTCTCAAATAAGCAAACGTTCTTTCAAATACTGAGCCTTTATTTTCACAGAAAGGGTGATATGGCTATAAGAGGGTTAACCATGGTTGTATATCTTACTAAACTCTCCAGGGGATACCATTATTTTGTAGGGACTAGTCACAAGACTGCCCTATTTCCACTTATCTGCAGTAATTACCTGCAGCATACGTAGACGACATAAATTCCCAGCTAATTCAGACCCCTCTTTTTATCCACTTAAAATTTAGTTCATCCTTTCATAAAACCTATTTACCAGACCTCCTAACAAATAGACTGGTTTGAAGATCAGTTCCTGTCATGTCCCCTGCCTGCCATCTGTTTTAGATGTTAGTGAGTCATAAAATGCCTAAAAGCAATATTCTGAAAGAGACTGAGAAAAAGCAGAGGGCCTGAACTGTCAGAAAACATAATCATGTCCTTGGGCTAATCAAAGGTTGTTATGTGGCTTGTATAATCAAGTGATAAGAGGAATGATGGTTAAAACTAATGGTGAATCCACAAATCTCAAAACTCAAATGTGTGCTAGTTTTGGGAGAAACCTCAAAGACAGCGTTTTGCTTCCCATTGCTGTGGAGCAGTCGATGGCAGTTTGTGGAAGAGATTATGCGCATAGAGCAGCTCAGTTTGGCCAGTTTATGCTAAGCACCTAGTCTGCTGCTGCTATGGGGATAACGGGGAGTAAGACCTGTTCTTTACCTTGTGTGGGTTCTCACTCTCGGAGGGAAGATATCACACAGCTGTCCATGCTGATGACAACAATGGCTATGCACAGAGCCCTTGCTATGCATGGGCCAAGCTTCAGGCCTGCCTAGGGTTTCATTTACTTACATTATTTTGAGTTCTCCTTTCAGTTCTCTAAGGTAGATATTATTATCTCCAATTTATAGATGGGGAAGCAATATTTTTCCCCCTGCATGCCATTGTGCAGCTCAGCACAATGTGGTAAGTGCTTTGCCAAGACTTAGACTGGAGTCTGACAGGCAAAGGGCCAGTCTTGATGCTGTTATATACCTGTGGGGTCTTGAGGAAATGTCTTCGTTTATTTGAGCCACAGTTTTCTCATCTATAAAACAGAGATAGTAATATCTACCTCAGCTCTCAGCTTCAGTGTCAACATCCTTAGAAAGGCCTTACCCGACCACTCTAAGGAATCTTACTCCCATCACCCCAGTCATGTGATCCCGTGACCCTTCGTTAAACTTGTTATAGCCTTTATCACCGTCTGAAAAGGTCTCCTGTGTCATTGGTTCACGTGACTATTGTCAGCCTCCCCCACTTGAATGTAAGTTTGTGAAGGAAGGGCCTGGGCCCATTGCTGTCACCCCTCTGTCCCCAGAATCTGGTTCTTGGCATATAGTAGGCACTCAATAAGTTTTGCAGGGGCTGGCCCCGTGGCCGAGTGGTTAAGTTTGCATGCTCTGATTCACAGGTGCGGATCCTGGGCATGGGCATGGCACCACTCATTGGGCCATGCTGAGGCGGCATCCCACATGGCACAACCAGAGGCACTCACAACTAGAATATACAACTATGTGCTGGAGGGATTTGGGAGAAGGAGGAGGAAAAAAAAAAAAAAGAATAGTGGCAACAGATGTTAGCTCAGGTGCCAATCTTAAAAAAAAATAAGTATTACGTAATGGGCAGTGGTCTAGGCAATAGTTAATGGGAATAGAAAGGAGAAAATGACTATACTTATGTTTAATGTCCTTGTGAACAATTCCACTATGTTCCCTTAGAAAGAAAATAAATCATTGAAAGCTTTGAACTATACTGTTAAAGTAGATAGAAAGGTTTGAATTTTTTTAAACCATACTGAAGGTTTGAGATAAATTGAATTTCATCATCCAGTGCATGACAGTCCATCCTTGACCTGAGCTGGCCTTCAATAAAAGGAGCAGGGAGGCAAATACGACACACAGACAGAGAAAATGGGATCTTTCGTATATGTGACTGTGGGAAATGCTCAGAGAAATGGCCAACCGGAACTCACCTGAGTGGGTGTTTGGCCTTCAGTCTCTCCCATAGGCATTAACCTCAGAGAAGGTGACACATCTTACTGTGTCTACAAAAGGCCCCTCAGCTTTCACTGACTTGTTTATCTTTGCTGTTCCAGGATTCTGAGAAGCGAACTCCGCTTCACGTGGCCGCGTTTCTGGGAGATGCAGAGATCATTGAACTCCTGATTCTGTCAGGTAAATACCAGATGTACTTAAAAACCAACTGCAGATAAAAATTTAAATGACCACTTTAACAGACTGACTACTACACTGAACCCAAACAAAATTTCTTTATTGTGCTCATGGAAGTTTGTCTGATCAGCGATTTTAACAGTAGACAAAAGACTATGCAAGAAGCTGTTCTTATTGAAAAATGGCTTCTCCAGGAAAACTTTTATATTGCTTTAAAAGTGTGATTCCTGACTGTCTAATCAAGCTCAGTATTATAGGTGAATTCGTACATTTAGATATCTTTTAATTTTTTTCATTGAAAAAAAAGAGAACAAACAAGAAAACTGGTTCCTTAAAGTCTACATGGAGACGCACAAATATGTGTATTTACATATATGGAAATTGCACTGCAAAACTACTATGTTTTGTTTATGGATACAGGACTGTGACTATGAAATCAAAGCGTAAAAACATGGAAGGAAAGGAAATGTCAATTTCTAGATTGTGGTTACCTCTGAGGAGGCAGACTGAGTGACAGATGTCTTCAGGGAAGGGTAGAAAAGAAACTACAACTCTCAAATATTTTATTTTTAAAAAATTGGAAGCAAATATGACAAACGTGTTAAATTGGATTTGTGTGTACACTGGTCTTTGTGATATTGTTCTCTTTATTTCTCTGTGTATTTTAAATATTTCATCAGATTTAAAAATGCCAATGCTTTCATTTTGGAAACCTGTGTGCTTGGTACATCTCACCAAACAGGTTTCTAAAACCAATATGCGCTTTCTTCCTGGAGTGTTTGCAAGACAAATCCTGGGAATGAATCTGAGCCCATGCACGTCTCTCGTCTCTCGTCTCTCTCTCGTCTCTCGGTGTGGACTGAATGCAGACCGACAGGCTTTCCTCCTCTTCCTCCTCCTTTTTGTTTGGGGAGATTCACATCTGGAGGAAATGCTGCTGCATACAAACTGCACCAAAGGCCTATCAGAAGTCTTGCCTTTGTTTACAGTAGTAAAGGGAAACAGAATTCCAGAGTAAGCTGAGCAAAGGTAGGAGCTGATAGCTGTATTCAGGCAGATGGGGAGAACGTTGTGGAAAAGGAACAAGGATTGTGCCGTGATACGCAGGAAGATTCACGTTGTCCTTATTTTTGTTGTGTTCATGTTCTCGAGGTGAGTTTTCCCAGGGAACAAGTGTTCTGTGCCGTAAAACTGGTGCACCCCGTGGTCCTGACGATCGCGTGGGGCTTAGGGTAGATTTCGTGTGGCGTCCCTTGTACTCTCGAGTACAGCCCTTCCTTCTGACAATTCTAAAGACGTTCCAGGGCTGTGTTTTAAACAAACATGTATTGTCTGGTGCTGGCACAGACTATGGCTAAGGGCCAGCGCACACCTGGCCGGTTGCCCCAGCAGTAGAAATTTTGCCCATGAAAAATTGTGGACAGGATCACTGGGGGTGTACAATAAAGAATTTTGTGGTGTGACACCTAATGGTCCCAACTATAACCACCATCCAAGTGTTGTGTTAAGAGACATCTCAGAGTCTCAGAGGAATGTTTGGTTCATGAATGTGCAAGTTCAAAACTTTGTCTTAGACTCCCAACTTTGTTTTTTGTTTGTTTGTTTTTCCACATCTGAAAGGGAAGGTTTTAATTCTGCAGCAATGAACTTGATGCATCTGTTTTCCTCAGGCATCTGGGGGCTGGTGATTGTTTGAGGAACTTGGTTTCACATCCCCTTCACGTGGCGTGGAGTCCACCAACCTCTGGTAAATGGCGCTCATTCAGCGGAGCCAGGAGAAGCTGTTCTGTGTGTCTTCATCTGTACACCTGGCTGGTCTTGGAATTACTGAGCTGTTAGCTTGTCTAGTATAATTTTGGGTGGCACATGCTATGAAATTTTCTTCCTCCCCTCACCAAATTAGGAAGAGTTAGGGCATGGGAGAGCATTGGGAAAGTTGTTTAGAAATTTTACTCAATTCTGGAAGCTCAGGCAAACTCTTAGAATTTGCATGGCTTTAAATCCCCTGAAAGGTCTTTTATTCAATTTGTATATTATATTCTTAAAGAAATATCATTGCAACAGTGTGATGATTTCGTATCTGAGCTTAACTCTGGCAGCCGGCCCTTTAGAGAATCCAACCAAACTGTTTTCCAATTTAATAATGAATGAGGTGCTAATTATTCCCATGTTGGACAAATAATTTGGCCTTGCTGGACTAGTCCATTACAGCCGTGTTGTCCGTTGTGTTAACTTACAGGGCATAGTGTAACCCAAGCCCCCTAAATTCCTGCTGACATTATCTCCTGTTAGCCAGGCAGACTGAACTCTGAATGCCTCTGAGCAGACGGGGAGGAATTCAGGCCTCACAAATTTCCCCTTCTTAAAACTGCCTGTCCAAATTCTGGCTTTATTTTCCCCCTGCCTCTAGCTTCTGTCTGGGAACTGGCTGAGTCAAGATCAAAGCAGAGAGAAGGTCAAGAGCTTGCTAAATCATTTGCCTGGAGATGCATGAACAAGATCAGTGTGCACCACTCAGTGGCTAAGGGTTAGGAGATTTGGGTTGAGATACAGGAAGCAGGGAACACAGAGAAATGGCCACAGGACCAATACCCTGTCGAGAAAGCCTGAGGATGCTCAAGGTTTAGAGGGCCCGGGCTGAAGGACGCAAACTGGAAGTCCCCACCCTCTAACTTGGGAGTGTTTGTGAGCTGTAACTACTAATTAAAAATCATAAATTTATTAGAACATAGAACACCAGACAACTGGTATTCCTGTAAAATTATTTCCTGCGACTTTCCAAAATGTAATTACCACTCCCCATGCAAATGGCCTCCACAGCCAGTGGCAGGTGGTTCTTTTGATTCTCTTATGCGTGACAAATATTTGTCGTTTGAAGTTGGATTTGATATTTCTTTTTGGTCTGGTGAAAGAGGGGTGATTAAATCAGGCAATGCTGATTTTGGCCCCCAATGTGATGTGATTTTAAAGTAATGAGCCGATTTCTGGTGGGTGTGTAAACTGGCCCTGAAGGCAACTCCAAGGGGAGTTTGAAAAATGTTTTGAGCCACTGCCACATACATGGAATTATCATGCACTCTTCCAAGGTCATTGCTTTGAAGGACAGTGCTCCTAGGCTGTAATAAGATTCGGTCTGTTTGTTAGAAAAAAAAAAAAACCAATAGCAAGCTGATCTCATTATATTATAATCATATTTCATATGCTCTTTCTTTCACATTTGTTTCTTTCTACAATTAAAAGCCACACTTTGGATAAACCAGCCTCAGGAATCAATTATTCTCTCTGGCCTGTAAGAATGTTCAGTCACTTTGTCTACCTTTCTTTGTTCTACGTCTTCCTACATGACAGGGCTAAGAGAATGGAAATATTGCCTCTGGAAAAGATGCTCAGAGTTCCCTTTACTCCTGATCCCTATGAAAATAAAATCAAGTAGTAATAGGGATAAGAGGAAGAATGTGCTTAATTTGAAATTGGAGTTTGTGCCTGATAACTTTTAGTTGGGTCTTTGTTTTTGAAGATTCAGATAGCCTAGTGCTTTTTTTTTATGTTTAAGCTTTAAAATGTCCTTGGGTAAAAGCATTTGCCTTTAAATCATTAGACATGCAGACTCTGTGTCCTTCAGTGCACAGTGGCGCCTGACAGGCAGGTAAATAACATGAAGCTTCCTTTAGAAAAATCAGTTATAAATATTCAACTCCAAACCAGCTGATGTCTTCCTCTGACATGTAAACAAGACTCTCGGCGCGTTCTGAGGAAGAGGATGAGGAAGCCAGTGGCACGGGATGACACGGATGAAATGCTGCTCAGTCCCTGCTCAGATAACTCTGCTTTTGTTATAATCATTTTGTTGTTTGGCGAGAGGAGGCTTTCCTGGCAGCTGCCTGTTCAACCTTCTGGAGGAGGCGGAGTGGAGGGAGGGAGGTCCTGCACAGTGACCGAGAGAAGCTACTTCCTAGGTTTCTCATTATCTTTCAGTTCCTCAAGTGACTGTGAAGCTGCCCAGAAACAACGCTGATGTTGTTTGTTACGGGCCGGGTGTGTTGCTTCGTGATGCTCAGCAAGCTCAGGGTCATTTTCCTCCGTGAAAGAATTTTAATACTAAAAGCCACATTTGGATCCATGTAAGACTGAAAATTTTCAGAATATATAAGTAATAATGTAATAACAACATGATATAAATATATAATTGTAAATTATAACAAAAAACAGTAATAGGAAAATAGGGGAAACGGCAAAGAATATGAACAAGCAGTTCTCAGAGAATGAATTACAAATGGCCACTAAACGAGCTTATTAGAAGATGCCCACCTCACTGGGAAACAAGAAAACACAAAATCGTGATACCATTTTCTTCCAATCAGACTTGCAGTATTTTAAATGACTGATAATATCAAGTGTTGATGAGGATGGGGAAATTGAGCAATCTTATACACTGTGAGTGTGTAAATTGGCACACTTTGGAGGCTTGAGAATATCCAAAGCAAAAGTGTGCATGACCTATGACACAGCAAGTCCATTTCTAATTGTCTATCCTAGACAAATACCTGCACATTTGCATAAGGAGTCATTTTATGGATGTTCATAGCAGCAGTGTTTGAATAATGAAATACTGGAAACAGTTGAAATATCCGTCAATAGAGAGAATGTCTAAAAAATGGAATGTATTTATATGTTGGAATACGTGTGTCAATGAAAAGGAATGGGCTCATTCTCTAAGTATCAATGTGGATAGATATACAAAATATATAGTTGAGTGAAACAAGCAGATTCAATGTTATTACAATATGATACAATTTATGTAAAAACATGCTTATGAAACAATGCTATAAATTTTTAAACATGGTTTGTAATATTTTAAATGTACAAAAACATATTATACTGACCACTCAGCTTAATTACCCCGATTTTCTAGGGACACATGTATTTGCATCTGAAGGCATCAAAGAAACTGGAAGCTTATGTACCAAACTCAGAGCAGTGGTTTTCTTCAGAGAGTGGGCAGAGGCCAGCATTGGGGATGATACTCAAGGGGACTTTACCTAAATCTGTAACAATCCATTTTTTTAAAGAAGAATGCGTTCATGTATTGCTCATATGATCAAAACATGAAATAAAATAGTCTGCTCCTGTTCATTGTGATAGGCACATATTCATAGCTCCAGGTCAAGCCAGTTCAGTTGAGGAGACATTGCTGGATCTCTCTTTTAGTCAGAAAGCATCCTTCACTTGGCAACTATTAACTGAGGTCTGCCCTGGGCTTAGACCTGTGCTAATGGCAGGTGCCCCCTAGTCTCTATCCGTTTGTCCCTAACTCTGCCTGTTAATAGTTAGCAAGCAATTACATAGTGCTTACCATGTGCCAGGAAGTGATCTCAGGGCTTTTGTGGTATATCCTTCTTGACTGTTCAATGTTTTTACAAAAATGGGCTCATTCCATATATAATGTTTTATTACTTGCTTTTTTCACATAACAATAGTTTGTGAACATCTCTCCACGTTATAAGCATTCTTATAAAGCATCACAGCCTTGTTGTATGGCTATACAGTAATTTATTTAACCAACTCTTCTTTGTCTAATACCAAAGTTGTTTCTGCTTTTTACTTTTATGACTAACCTTTCATAAAACATCCTTGAACATTAGTGTTAACATTCATCCATAGTTATTTCCTTTAGAAACAAGTTATAGGGCATTCTCACGCACACACGCACAAATACAGAAATGAGTTGTGTATATGAGAGAGAGAGAGAAAGCAAGAAGAAATGGGGGAGGGAGAAGAGAGAGAGCAAGGCTGAAGGTAAGATTCGGACTTGTGGTGGCAAAAGTGGGTAGACACAGCTGTGGGCATGTACGTCACACATGCACTCTCCCCTCGTCACTGTCCTGGTGGTCTGGCTGGTAAGAGAGCTCCTGGGGTGAGATGCTTAGATTCAAAGTGTGGTCATAACAAAATGGCATTTGGAGAGACAGCAGAAGATCCCCTAAGATCTTAGAGTTCTCCCACCTCTGGGTGGGCATGGACCTCGGTGGTCCTGCCTTTCCTGGGTGTGCTTACCTTGCCACTGTTCTGCAGCTGGGGAGGCTAACTGTGGGGTCACTGATAGTGTTTCTGGAGAGGGGAGAGCATGAGAAAAAAATAACAAGACCAGTGAGTAACACATCGTTAACATGAAAATTTCTTTTCAAAGTGTTCTGTACAACCGAGATCAACTACAAATCCAATAGGAGTCTCGCTCCCATTCTTACACCCCTGGGGTGAGCCTTAGGAAAATCCTGGGAGAGACTGTATGGTTGGGCCACTTTATATGGAAAAGATGGAAGTGTCATTTTTCTATCAAGGAGAAGGGCCACTCCACTAACAAGAATAAATTGTGTAAGAGAAAGCAACTTATTCCCCACTTCCCAGTTTTATTAAGAAACGTAAACTTCAAATGCACTAGCTTTCTTAAAAATATTTTATTAGAAAATATTTCAAACTAACAGAAAAGAATGGAGAATAATATAATTAATACCCTTCACACCAAGCTTCAAGAAATCTTAGCATTTTCCATATTTGTTTTACATCTTTCTTTAAAGGAAATAAAACATTGAGGACACAGTTTTGCAGCCCATTAGGCATACTTACTTCATCCTTTTCCCCACCCTCCCTCCCTAGAGGCATCTCTGTCTGGACTTGATATCTGTTTTCTTTAGCCATATTCATTACTTTTATCTCATGTCCGTGCATCTATAAACAATATGTAGAATTGTTTTTGCAAATTTGAAAACCGTATAAAACTGATATTATGCCACAGGTACTAGTCTTCAATTTCATTTGTTCGTTCAGTGTTATATTTTTGAAGTGTATCTGTTTATATACAGATCTTCAGTCTGTTCATTTCCATGACAGTGTAGCATTCCGTCGTGCAAATATACCACAAGTATTTATCCCCTTTCCTCTTGATCAACATTTGAGTCCAGTTTCTTGCTGTTACAAATGGGCTGCAGTGAACCTTCCTGCACATGTGTGAGTTTCTCTAGGGTGTACGATTGGGGTGGAATTGCTGGGTGGTAGGGCAGACACATCATCAATGCTGCTAGGTAGCAACAAATTGTTCGCCAAAGGGGGTCGTACCAGTTCACATTCCCACAGCTCTATGTAAATCTTCCTGTTGCTCCATACCCTTGCTTACTCTTGGCATTGTCACACCTTATAATTTTCACCAGTTTGATAGGCGTGAAATGGTGCATTAATGTTGCTTTTATTTGACTCTCCCTAATGAATTTTGAGGAGAAGCATCTTTTCATATGTGTCTTGCCATTTGGGTTTTTCCCTCTTGCATTAGCTTTTTAAGTTTACTATAGGCAATGCAAAATTTACTCTGTTAAAGACTATAAATAATAAAATATGGGCTCTGCCACTTAGCATTTAGATCTGCACTGTCTAATATGGTAGCAACTAACCAGCTGTGGCTATTGAGCACTTGAAGTGTAGCCAGTTTGAATGGAGGTGCATTGTAAGTATAAAATGCACAAAGCATTCTTGAGAAAGAAGAACAAAGCTGGAGGCATCATGCTCCCTGATTTCAAACTGTGTTACAAAACTACAGTAACTAAAACAGTATGGTATTGGCATAAAAACAGATACGCAGATCAATGGAGAACCCATAAATAAACCCATGCATATATGGTCAATTAATTTACAACAAAGGACCCAAGAATATACAATGGGGAAAGGACAGTCCCTCAATAAGTGGTGCTGGGAAAACCAGACAGCCACACACAAAAGAATGAAACTGAACCACGGTCTTACACCATACACAAAAATTAACTCAAAATGGATTGAAGACTTGAACATAAGACTTGAAACCATAAAATTCCCAGAAGAAAACTTAGGTGGTAAGCTCCTTGACATCAGTCTTGGTCATGATATTTTTTAATCTGACACCGAAAGCAAAAGCAACAAAAGCAAAAATAAACAAGTGGGATTACATCAAACTAAAAAGGTTCTTCACAGCAAAGGAAACCATCAAGAAAATGAAAAGGCAACCTCCTGAATGGGAGAAAATACTTGCAAATCATGTATCTGATAAGAGGTTAGTATCCAAAATATATAAAGAACTCATACAACTCAATAACAAAAAACCAAACAATCTGACTGAAAAATTGACAGAAGATCTGAATAGACATTTTTCAAAGAAAACAGACAGATGGCCAACAGGTACATGAGAAAGTGTTCAACATCACTAATCATCAGGAAAATGCAAATCAAAACCACCATGAGATATCACCTCACACCTGTTAGAATGGCTGTTATCAAAAAGACAAGAGATAATGAGGGTTGGCGAGGATGTGGAGAAAAGGGAACCCTTGTGCACTGTTGGTGGGAATGTAAATTAGTGCAGCCACTATGGAAAACAGTAAGGAGGTTTCTCAAAAAATTAAAAATAGAACTACCATGTGATCCAGCAGTTCCACTTCTGGGTATTTATCCAAAGAAAACAACAATGCTAACTGGAAAAGATATATACACCCCCATATTCATTGCAGCGTTATTTACAATAGCTCTGATATGGAAACAATCCAAGTGTCCATCGATGGATGAATGGACAAAGCAACTGTGGTATGTATACAATGGAATATTATTCATCCATAAAAAAGAATGAAATCTTACTGTTTGTGACAACATGGATGGACCTCAAGGGCATTATGTTAAGTGAAATAAGTCAGACAGAGAAAGACAAATACTGTAAGATCTCTCTTACATGTGGAATCTAAAAAAAAAACCCCAAAATAAAAAATATGCTCAGCCAAGCTCACAGATATTGAGAACAGATTGGTGTTTGCTAGAGCAGAGAGTAGGGGGTTGGGAGAAATGAGTGAAGGGGATAAAAATTCTTATTTCTTCACGACTGATTGGAGATTTCATAATTCATTTAGGAGAATAGAAGTTTTATTCTCATCTCAGGGGACTGAAATCAATTTAACACAAGGGTTAGATTTTAAAGTCAGTGTACACAATCAAAGCTTTATTATGAAAAAAGAACATAGGGCTGGCCCAGTGACCTAGTGGTTAAGTTCACATGCTCCACTGTGGTGGCCTGGGGTTCACTGGTTCGGATTCCGGGCACGGACCTACACTCTGTTCATCAAGCCATGTTATGGTGGTGTCCCACATACAAAGTAGAGGAAGATTGGCATAGGTGTTAGTTCGGTGACACTCTTCCTCAAGCAAAAAGAGGAAGATTGGCAACAGATGTTAGCCAGGGCCAATCTTCCTCACCAAAAAGGAAAAAAAGGAGAAGAATATAAAATAAGTCTAATAATTTTTAAAACTCGATTACATGATAATATTTTGGATATATTGAGTTGAATAAAATATATTACTACAATTAATTTTCCCTGTGTTTTATACCCTTTTTAGTGTGGCTACTAGAAAATTTAAAATTATATAATTACCTTACATATCTAATTGCAAAATTATGCTAAGTGAAATGTCAGACAGCAAAAGCCAAATATCATATGACTTCACTCATGTGTGGAAGATAAAAGGCAACAACAACAAATAAACACATAGATACAGAGAATAGAATGCTGGTTACCAGAAGGGAAGGGGCGGGGCGAAAGGAGTGAAAGGGCACTTGTGTACAGTGACAATGTCAGTTAGACTTTGGGTGGTGAACACCATGTAGTCAACACAGAAGTTGAAATATAATGATGTACACCTGAAATTTATATCATGTTATAAACCAATGTTACCAACAAAACCTAAAATAAAATTACGTACTTGGCTCACATTATATTTCCGTATTTCCATAATTCCAACACTGAGTTAGAGGCTCTGAGTCAGAGCTGACATGCTACCCATAGCAGGTATCACGTCAGACACGTGTGGCCTGCCTTCCTACAGGTATACTGGAGGAAGGGGTGACAGCAGGTGAAAATTCAAACTCAGGCACACAGGGACTTGTGGCCATACGTTCTCCATCTCAGAAGACTGATTGACATCCTGACATGGAAGTCCCTTAAAAGTGGATGGGGAAATCTGAAGGGTTGCCTTGAAACAGCCATGCCTACCAGTAGGGAATGAGACTGAAGCCAGTCCTCCAGGACTGTGTGAGAGCTGGGTGATATTGGTGACAAGACCGCCAAAGAAACAGCCTAGAAATAAATATCCAATGTGCATTTGCCTTACTGGAGAGAGTAAAAGGTCTGTCTTCTGACATGCAGGTATAAACACAATGTGGCAAAATATACATGTTTTTTGACCCAGGTAAAGGCCTCACAAAAAAATGGATAATTTTAGATGGGTTGAATAGCTTCTAGAATGTTGGAAGAGGAAATACATGGGCCTGAGGGGATAAATGCTATTTGTTTCTGAACCAAAAAGTTCGGCTTTGTGACAGTCATCTGGCATTCTCTTGGAACTGAGACTTGGGAAGGAAATCTAAAATTTCTTTCTGGTAGTGGAAATTTTGTTTTAAAATTGACAGTTTCTTCTGTTCTTAATTACACTGGGTTTCCTCCTCCCCATTTTTTTCCAGCCCTCAATTGAGTCTCTCGCTCTTAGAAAGATACCTGTTCGTGCACTCTCCAGGGCTGGGGCTTTGTGTTCTTAAATCTCTGCATTTGACTTGCCCTCTTTTGAAGGGCAAGGACTATGCCTCTCACTTCCTTAAAAATCTGAGTTGTAGATTCAGAGGTGATTGAGCCATTAGAGGGGATTCAGAAGTAAGAACAGCTCATATTTCTCTAGTACTTTGCAATTTACAAAGCACCTTCACGTTCACTTGATTGCCCCAACCACCCAGTGAAGTGGGCAGAGAAGTATTATTATTGTTGTTTTTGTTAGCCTCATTGTACAGATTAGTGGCTCTTGGTCATGGCCAGAAGGTGCTGAAATGAGAACTCAGATCTGGGTCTTCTGCCCATGAATCTCGCTGTGCTTCCAAGACCTCGTTGATTTCACTTTGGAGCATTTCGCCCAGGGCTTCCTGCTACGGGATAGAGATTCTGATTCTTAACATGCCCAAACTGATTTTATTTGATCCTTATTGATGTGAGGGGCTTGAACCTTCTCAAGTAAGCTGCCTGGATGGAGTTGGTAGCGTTAGGATTCAAATAATTTTAAGTTTGATAAACTAGGCAACAATTTATCAGTGGCTCTCAACATTGACAAGTTACAATGTTAGATGTTACAATAGCCTTGGGTCCTGGGGATCTTTTGAAAATACTTGTGCCTGGCTCCATCGCAAACCAATGAGATCAGAATGGGGGGAGGGAAGACATCCTCTTTGTTTTAGGGATTATTACGTTCTTGTTTTCTGTGATTAATATTGTTGATGGTATTTACTCTTCAGTTAAAGAGGAAACATTATCCAAGTTCTATGGTTTGTTATTTCCTTTAGCTGGTGCCTTAAACTAAGTTTCTAGCTCCCTTTTACCCACGAAAGTCTCCTGCTGCCCTTTTTGATTTTTTTTTTTTTTTTTTTTTTACAAGGTTTCTGTTTTTTAGCTGTCAGCTGGCCTCTGCCTCGCAGGCATTAGTCAGCCTCTGCTTCCACTTGACTCGCTTTCTTGGCCTCTGTCCCAGAGGCACCTCCTGGGCACCTCCCCTCCTCTGCATTACTTTCTAGTTTCTTTCATTCATCCCTCCACTATTCTTCCTTATGAGCTTCCTTCCTTGTTGTCCTAAGGCTAAAATAGGCTCCTCTTCTTGTATCTACGAAGATAGCATACATATTTTCTCCTCCTCCTCCTTTGTAGCCCTTTTATAAAGCTTTCCGTCTCTGATCAGAAGACTGATCAAAACCCTGAACCCCCAAAAAAGGGAAGCTCATATTGGGTGTTTTAGCAGTTCAGCTGCAGACGCAGTGGGCTCGCGCTCTTGGAGAATTGTGAGGGTGTCATGGAAAGAGGGCATGCTCAACTTCCTGTGAGCCCTCTCATACAGAGTTTCTGCTCCCAGATGGTGATATGGCTCCTAGAGAGTCGAGCATGAGGCGCATCCCTGAAAGTGAGCTGGTTCTGGCTGGCGTGGGAGCCTGTCTGACCGCCCCGTAGTGTGAGGGAGCTGTGAGCAACCTGCAGACGCTTCATGTCCTGTCTGCCCTAAAGGTCATGGAGGTTGGCTTCTTGCTGCTGAAATAGCTCACTAGTCCCAGAGAAGTCATTGGGATTCTTGGATAAAACAGATTTCTGCTAATCCCCTCAGCCCAGATCAAACCTTGTCAGAACTCAACTTTACAGTATTTGTTTGAAATCCAACTGGCCTTTGATATGTATTTGTTGGAAACCTGCTCATCCCTTATAGTTTGCCATGAAGGGCATCGTGTGCCCTGTGTGATAAATATACTTAATGACTAAAAATAAAATAATATATATGATTATCTATTTTATATTCAGGAATATATATTATATTTGGGAACATACACACACACACACACACACACACATACGTGCACACCTGAAAGTTCTTCATTCTTCAGCACCTTCATTTCCATAGTCCTGGAGAATTTCAGCCTTCTTACAACTGTATCTCCTACCCAATGAGACACTGCATCTCTCATCTGGACTTTGCCCAATTCTTGTGACCCCAGATCTTGCTTCTTCTGCTGTACTGGGTGTGTCCTCCTGTCTGAGGCAAAGAAAACAAAACAAAACAAAATGTAGTACTTGTACCAGGCAAATGAGAGCACGAGATAGAACATTTGACTTAAGATCAGTGGACCACCCCCCCTCCCCCCAGCAATGCCGACTGCATTGTGTCTCTAACCTGTGCTGTTTGGTTCCAGGAGCTCGTGTAAACGCCAAGGACAACATGTGGCTGACCCCCCTGCACCGGGCTGTTGCTTCCAGAAGTGAAGTGAGTGATTATCTTATTTAATCTAGCACCTCCAGTCCCTAGAAAGAGAAAAATGCTTTTTGCTGAATTGGGGATTCTCACTGGTGAGCAAAAGGCTTTTACTTCTCACATAAGAGGGTTACCAAAATTGAATGGCTGTTTATTTGAGCACTCCTCCATGCCAGGCTTGGTGCTGGGGGGGTGACTGGGCTATTCCAAGATGGACAATGTGATCCTTGACTTCAGCGAGTTCTCAGTCTGGAGGGGGAGGCCGCCAGGGAAGTAAATTAATGCAGTCTCGTAACTGAATTAGAGGAAGAAGCAAGTAACTATCTCCTTGAATAGAGGAAGGCTGCCAAGAAGAGACGTCATTGAGCTGGTCCTTAGAGGATGGGTAGGGACTTACCAGGACAGGAGAAGGAGGGAGGGCTGAGGCAGGACGATAAACATGCTAGAGGACAAGAGGCTTGAAAGTCTACGAATGGCGGGTTCAGTTGGATGTAGCTGGAACACAGGATTTAGGGGGAGGTAAGTCTCATAGTAGAGGCTGAGTAGACGGCAGAGGGCTGGGTGTCCTCTGAGCAGGGGGAAGTGGTCACAGCAGAGCTAGGTGTGAACCTGACAGAGTTGGAACCTTGTGAGGATGAGGTGGAAAGGGAGCCAGAGGGTGAATGGCGACACCGTTGACTAAGAAGGCAGAGGCAGGGGAGCAGGGTGGGGAGCCCATCAGTCCTGCTTGAACGTGCCCAGTTTGGCAGACCTGTCACTGGAGTGTAGCTCCATGAGGGCGGGGATCTGTGTTTTGTTCCCTGGTGTGTCCCAAGCCTGGTACATTGTAGGTGCTCAAGAAATAATTTATTTTGAATGCTGGAAATTTAGGTGAAGATGACTAATAGGTTATCTGTCATTATTTATACAGGTCTAGAGCTTAGAACAGAGAGGATGGTTATTGAAACCATGGCAAATGGATCAGCTGGTTCAGGGAAAGTGTAAGAGAATGAGAAGACCAGTGTGGGGCAGGGAGTGGCAGGGAACCCTAGTGGAGCCTTGGAGCCCGGTCAGAGAGGATGCCCACCGTCCAGGGCTACTACTCGGTGGCACTTGACATTGGATGACTCACCTTTGTAGCTGATTTTACCAAGCGAAGCTTCTCCTCTGCTTTTGGAGAAGGTGCTGTTCTCCGGGTACACTCAGGAGCAAGAGATGTTGCTAAGAATGCGTACACCGATGTCGCAGGTGTCAATGGCTGTCATCAACATTGGCGTTTCGCCTTTGGCAGCTATCTGGAAATTTCACAGTATACTTGGTAGACGACAGTTAGGTTAGTGCTCATAACCTTCCTTCTGTACTGTGTGATTTGAGTGGTTTTTGTAAGAGTTTGGTTGTATTTTCTTTTTTAACAGCCCACATGGAATGAGGGAGGTAATGATTCCCAGCTGCCAGGATCAGACCTGGGGGAATTCAGAATCTTTGCATGGTCCCACGTTTCATTACTATTCTGCCTGGGAAAGCAGGTGCAGTGGGCTGTTTGAGTTTGTACCACCAGCTTCATGAGACTAGCTCCTTCACAGAGGGTTATTTCCTGGTCTTTTAAGACCACTTGATCTTCAGTAAATTTATTTTTCTTCTTCTTTTTTTTAACTTTTTTTTTTTGGTTCGTGAGGAAGATTGGCCCTAAGCTAACATCCGTTGCCAATCTTCTTCTTTTTGCTTGAGGAAGATTGTCCCTGAGCTAACATCCATGCCAGTCTTCCTCTGTTTTGTATGTGAGGTGCTGCCACAGCATGGCTTGATGAGCAGTGTGTAGGTCTGTGCCCAGGATCCGAATGTGTGAACCCTGGGCTGCCGAAGCAGAGTATGTGAACTTAACCACTATGCCACCAGGCTGGCCCCCGGTAAATTTATTTTAAGTATATTTTGAAAAATATGGGTTTGTTTCCTCTTTTAACAAGAAGCAGGTCTTTTTAGTTCAAAATAACATTTACTAAGCACTTCCTATATGCCAGGCACTGTGCTTGCCGGTGGAGCTAGAAAGACAAATAATTCCTCTGCCCTTGGGAAGCATGTCGGCTGGTGGACAGAAAGACACAAAACCAGAGATTTCAGTACCATGCGACTTCTTCCAAGCGTTCGCCACCTGTGTAGCTCAACTGGCTGCAAAGCCCTCAATCCTCAAAACTTCCATTTTCCATCCACCACCAGCCCACCTTCTTTACACAGCTTTAGTGTGTTTGAATTCAGTCAACCCACTGATGGATGAACCTTTGTACCTGAGAAAGGCATTTGTTGCTTCTCTAAGAAACCAGCTCCCTCTGCAGGTTTGCTGGGGGAAAAAATCCCTTGCAGGTGTCTCTTGCTAGGAAGGAAGCAAACCAATCCTGAGTTGTAAACAATCAGAGTCATATATAAGCCAGCATGAGAGTATGTCTTCCTGTTAATATCTGTCATGGCAAGTTGAAACTTTCTTGTGAAAACTGGAGTCTCTGTAACTGTTGTTAGAACTGACTGTAGGCATCTTAACCCCAAGCACGTTGCTGTGCTGTGAAAGTCCTAAATTCAGATTCCCTTCTTCTTTTGACTTCAATATATTGCCATTGCTTTATGCCCACCCCCTCCGCACCCCCCCCCCCGCCCCGATAATAGCTGGGGAAAGGGAAGATAAACTGACTTGAAGCTTGCTTATGGGAGTGTGGCAAAAGAAGCCAGTTAAGCCACCAGAACCCGCAAAATCAGGACGACTTTCAAAATTGCATTGCAACACAGATATCAGTACAAGTCAAAATTTCTGAGCCTTCTTTCCATCCAGGCAAAATTTATGTTCCAATTTCTGTGCCTGGAAAAATAATATTCCTTGCGAAGTTCATTTCCTGAGCCTGTTGTAGCAATAGGAGTATCAGATCATAATATTGATTAAACGTCCACCCACGCCTGACATTGTAAAAGCTCCTCCACAGACAAGAACGTAGATCAAGACATGGTCACATCCCTTGAAAATCGTTCAGCATAGGTTGGGTTCCAGAGATAAACCTTCAAGACTTGTTTGGTACTCACGAGGCTGTGTTGTGGGCCCCGCTAGGCCCAATCTTGCATCCTCCTCCCCTCTCCACCCGACATGTGGAATTCCCAGGGAGGAAACAGCCAAACAAATAATTGGACCAAACAGCACTGTCTCCTTATTGACCCCCTTAGGGCTTCACTCATCCTCCTCTTTCTCCAGCTACTCCCACGGCTGTGAAGAAATGAAGATAGTCTCTTACCAAAATATGAGGGAAACATGTTTTGTAATGCTGGCTAACAAAGATGAGCAAGATTCAGGGCTGCCAGGAGGAATTTTCTGAAGTGTTGTGAATTATTTCGGATCGTTTCTCCTACTTAGCTTATTCTTGCAGCTTTTGTGTTTTTCTTTCTTGGAAAAGAGTAGCTGTAGGGAAAAGGAATTAAAGGCATACACGCCTGGAGAGTTGAACACACGTTTACTGAAGGCCACTCAGTGGAAGGCACTGTTAAGTGTGCTTTGGGGACCTTGAGGGGGTAAGAAGTGTGGCTTCTAGGACGTAGTGTTTAGGACAGACAACCAGGCGCATAGCCCGCTGTGGCCTGTGTCCAAAGGCAGCTGGCCTTCATACACGCCTTTTCTTCTGTAATGAGCTGAGTGGCACCAGAGGCAAATGGCTGAACTTTTCACTTCCCTGTTCTAGAGGCCGTCTTTTGGTTAGAAAAGTGAAAATGATTGTGTCCTGTCTTTAGGGTACAGAATTGAGGGTGTTGTCTCCATATATGTATTGTCACTATGAACACTTATTGAGCCCTGACTCTGTGCTAGGCAGTGTGCTAAGCGCTTGCTGTGCTTTATTCCATTTTAACCTCTGAGCCACCCTTTGAGATTGACACTGTTCCTAATCCTAATTTAGGAACCGTGATCTCAGAGAAGGTAAGGAAGGAGTCTGAGCCGCCGCAGCCAGCAAGCAGGGGAGAGTGTGACTAGAGAACCTGCTCGCTAACCACTGTGCTCCCCAGCTTCCCTCGAATCACAAGAACGCCCTATGGATACTGTTCCAACCGATCAAATGGATCTGTTTTTGGCATCTTTGCAGACAGAAGTCCCAACGGGTATAGAGATGTTTCTCAGAGCTGAGAGAGAGAAGCATTTTATTTGATAGCTTAAACTTTAAAAATGCCTGTTTTCCCCTTTTCTCTAAAAAAAATTTTTCATTGTTGTGGGCTAAATGCTGGTAGACAGGAGAATTGGAAGAATTATGTGGAAGACTAGAATGTTAATGCTTTCTTTAAACTGTCTTTATGGTTATAAAAAGATGTTTGTGTGTAGAACATAGGGTGTACCTGGGATGGGAAGCAAGTAGCATTTGATAACCTGCTCGTGAGAAGGCGGACGAGTGTTCTCAGATTCCGTGTGCAGCTCATCATCTGGGGTGCTCGGAAAAGTGCCCGTGCTAGCACCCCGCCCCCAGGGATTCTGACGAAGCCTGTGGTTGGGCCCAGAAATCTGCACTTTAAGAAGGAGCTTCTGATGCCCGTGGTCCACGTAGCACACTGTGAGAGCTGAGGCGGGAGACTGGGCATGCTTTCGTCTCTGCCTTCCCCGTATGTAAATCCAGCGCTTCTTGAATGGTTTCCTTGGAATTCTTTCATATCCCCAAGTCTCCAGGGAGCTCCTTTTGTACTACTAGTTCTTAGAATAATTGTTCTCTAATATTAGTTGAAATAATAAAGGGGGAGTTTAGTTTAATAATGAGTATGTTTAGAGAAAAAAATCCGATTAATTGGACAAATTGGTTGGGCACCAATTTATACAATTCTTATAGAATGTGAAATTGCTATAATCCATACAGAATAAAAGCCTCAAATAATTACAGTAACAGTGTAAATGCCTCCAGGTCTTGAGGGCAGCCTCAGGGACGTCAGCCCACAGTAAATGTCCTGTTGACACTTGCATATTATACTTAGAGAGAGTGCTAATCCTTATAGCAATGTATTTACTCTACCCAAATTTGTTGAATATATGCTACGTGCAAGGCACCTGCCAGGCTTTGTGGAGAGTGCAGAAAATTCTATAAGACTCAGACCCTGGTCTAAAGCAACTTGCAGTTTATAAAATTTGACATTTCTTCTGCCCGCAAGGACTATGGGTAGTCATCCACAATTACTTTTCCACGAACAGTATATGAGACTTAAATTCAAGGCACATTGGGAGTAAAAAAACAAACATTAGAGGCGATGGTTTTTAAGACACATGCTTCGTCTTTCTTCTCATCTTTTCCATGCGCCACAGTATGTGTTTCTACTTCTTCTTGCAGAGTCGGAGTGGCCTTTTGTAAAGAGAAAAAGTCATAAGTACAAATACAGTGACTTCAAATGCCATCTCCAGTTCCCTCCTGTGTGACATCCCGTGACAGTTCCTCCCTCCGCCTGTTGCTTCTGTGTGTCCTGTAGGGCAGCCTCCTACGCAGGGTAGGAACAGCAGCACCTGCAGTCCTGAGACCTCGTGGATTCGGCTGATTCCTCCATGCAGGAGAAATGCCGGACTCCTCACACGTGCTTGTTCCTTCAAAAAGAAGCAAAGGCTTTGGGGCCGGCCCAGTGGTGCAGTGGTTAAGTTCGCACGTTCCGCTTGTCTGCAGCCTGGGGTTCACCGGTTCAGATCCCAGGTGTGGACATGGCACCACTTGGCAAAAGCCACGCTGTGGTAGGCATCCCACATATAAAGTGGAGGAAGATGGGCATGGATGTTAGCTCAGGGCCAGGCTTCCTCAGCAAAAGGAGGAGGATTGGTGATAGCTCAGGGCTAAGCTTCCTCAAAAAAAAAAGAAGCAAAGGCTTTGAAGGAGCGCTGCTCCTGGTGTGGCCTGTGTGCTGGCCTGAGCCCGGGGGCTTTTGTCGTACCTGTCATGGTGAGAGAACAGTCAGTAACCTTCAGTAACCTTTTGAGCAATTTCATAGAGTCATTTCATGCCTGCGAGATTTAATCATAGAATAATTGAGTTTATCATTTGTCATTGTTTTTTTCATTTTGTTATTCTACTATTTACTTTTTATTGTATTTACAAAAGCATTGGCTCATGATGGATTTGAAATAATAATTTTTAAAAAACTGGTCCTTCACTGCAGATAGTTTAAGAAGCGTTGTTTTTAAATTTTTTTCATTTTTTATTGAGGTAAATTGACATACAACATTATGTTAGTTTCAGGTGTACGACATAATGATTCGATATTTATATGTTTCAAAATGATCCCCACACGAAGTCTGGTTAACATCCATCACCATACATGGGTACGGAATGTCTTTTTCTTGTGATGAGAACTTCTAAGAGTACTCTCTTAGCAACTTTCAAATATGCAATACAGCATTACTAACTAGCGTCGCCAGGCTGTACATTACACCCTCATGGCTTATTTATTTCCTAACTGGAAGTTTGCACCTTTTGACTCCCTTCACCCATTTTGCATCCCTCCTCCCCCAACTGGAGAAGTTCTGTTTAAGTATCTTTTCTTGATTCAGAGAGTGTTCAGCTTCCCTTCTCTCACATTAGTTTCTTTTTTACCTTATAAATTTTTGTCAGGGCAAACTCCCAGATATTAACTTTTTAGCCGATGTGTGATACAGGAAAAGAGAGACTCCTTTTGATTACAAAAATCATTAATTCCATAAATTAATTGGCTTGGTTTATAGGTCAGCTCTCCCCTCCTCTCCCTTAGCCTGCTGACTCCTCCCACCCAGAGGCACACCTCTGCCCTGGGGTGCAGGGCCCCGTCCTCTCTCCTCTCTGTCTGTCCTTGCCTCTTCCTTCCTGCCGAGCTCTGGACCTCCCCCTCCCAAATTCCCTATGGAGCCCCCACTGCATAGTAAGGGCTGAACACAGCGGCCTCTGACTCTCTTAACAGGACCTGCCGCCTACCCTCAGAAGACTATTTGGGTTTAAAACAGTATTTTTTCATACTGGTAAATATAACAAAATTTTATTTTAACCAGACTTGGTAATTTGCAGTTTGTAGTAATTCCAACGAGGAGCTAGACCAGGGGGTCTGCAAACTTTTTCCATAAAGAGCCAGATAGTAAATATTTTAGGCTTTGATGTCTACATATGGTCTCTGTCGCAGATATTTACCTCTGCTGTTATAATTCGAAAGCAGCCATAGATAATACGTAAACAAATGAATGAGGCTCTGCCCCAATAAAACTTTACAAAACAGACCAAAATTCAGCTGTGACTAAAATATTTTTAGAAGTATTACCTATTTAAGAATACAGGTCCCCCCCCGACTCTAAAAACACTTATTTATCTGTAAACTATAACTGGCAAGTAAATATATATTTTCTTTGCTTAACTTGTTGCTTTGTGTGAAATGCAAATCATTCCTAAATATTCATTTAAAGATGGGGCCTCTCCTAGGTAATATCTCATTCACCTAGTCTGAGTTATTCTAATAGTAATCACATTGTCACCTTTAAAAAACAAATTTCTCATGAATTCATTGGTCTTATCTCCAAACTGTAAAAATTTGTGAAATGTTCCCACAAATTTTCTGTTTTGTTCATTAATCCTGAATTTACATAATATTTATTGCAAAGCAAGAATCTGCATAAGTACAATAAAATAACACACAAGGCAAAGATATGGCAGTGTCAGAATGTATTGTTTGCTGTGAATGTGTGAAAAGGATGCTATCCCATTTTTGTATAGTATTGTTTTGAGACGGTTATCTCCAACTTTTTTGTCCATATATCTGCAAAACTTTCAGCATCCATCTTCAAAACATGCATCTCATTTTATGTGTAAGTTACGTAGTATAGGACCTACTATCATTAGCTAATATTTCAAGGCGCAATTATTTAGGGTGAGGCTTTCCATTTATCATGGTCTTCCATAACCATGTAGATAATAGACTTCTGATGATTTTTCTCTGTTTTGGCCAAGCTCTTGTCAGATCTGATTAAATCTGTCATTATTTTTACCTTGTAATGTAGGTGATAGAAAGCTTTTGCTGGGAGTAGAAGCGTCAGCTCTGTGACTTCCACGTTATTTGTACTTGCATTGGTGTTATCATCTTTAATCTGTGGGTTCCTTGCATAAATCTTGTCCATTTTAGGATGTTTTTAGTTTAAGGTTACATATTACAATGTGTAACTCGACTTGGCAAGCCCATCTCTGTACATTTCAGCGCACTCAAAGCGAATGAATGGCGAGGGCAAGCCCCACCCACTCTGCGAGGTGGACTCTGCTCTTCCCTGAGGCAGGGTCCTCTCTGGAGCTGACTGAGGGCACAATGCCAACCCAGAAGTTAAATACCGGCTAAAACACTTTCCTTTTTAGGGAAAATAACTATAAGGGGAGGTTCCAATATTTTCTTCCCGCATCACAGTGGATTATCTATGCATCTACATAAACCTCACAATGTTTGAGACCAAAGTTGATAAAAATACTATTTTTTCTTATTTAAATCTTAGCGCTTATATTGTGATTTAACTTTTCTTTTGTTTAGTTTTTGTTCAGCCCACTAGTTTTGAGATAGAGCCTGGCTAATGTTTCTTTCAATCTTCCATAGTTCTAGCTTTGTTTCACACATAGTAGGTGGGCATTAATAACACATGTACACATTTCACTCTGAAATGGGCCAAGGAATGTTTAGTAATCATTACTTTATTGGCAGTCTTGCTGAGGGTGGGTGGCATATATCTTTTTTTTTCCTCCTTGGTAATCCCAACAAATTGTTTGTTTAGTTGGCTCTGTCAATTTCTTGCTCTTTATTTATAGCATCTAAATGGAGTACACCATTTATTTAAACTATGTTCTCTAATTTACAAAGTTAATTTCTTTTTGCTCTCATTCTACTGTCCAAGTTAGCCATTCATCTCAATATGATGCTACTACTGATTCATGGAGCATTCTTTTTATTTCATCATTTATGTCCCTGACAAAAGTGTGAATTTTGTGAGTTCAAATCATCTACTATCTGGGGGCACTTTTCTTTACCTGCATAATAAAGTAGATTGGACAGTCCAGGCCTGTGGGGATGAAGGTGGACAAGGCGGGGTTTGGTCCATGAAGGGTGGTAGGAGTGTGGTACTGATGCTTTTCATTGGCTCATTGATGCCACATTGACAAGATGTCCATAAAGGAGCCCCACTAACTGGTCCAGGAACATGTCTAGAAGTAAAGGGAAACAACAGGCAGCCATTCCCTTCTCTTTTTTTTTTTTTTTGAGGAAGATTAGCCCTGAGCTAACATCTGCCACCAGTCCTCCTCTTTTTACTAAGGAAGACTGGCCCTGAGTTAACATCCATGCGCATCTTCCTCTACTTCGTATGTGGGACGCTTGCTACAGCATGGCTTGACAAGCAGTGTGTAAGTCCACATCCGGGATCTGAACCGGCGAACTCCTGGTCGCCGAAGCGGAACATGCGAACTTAACCGCTGCTCCACCAGGCTAGCCCCAGCCATTCTCTTCTTGAGAGAAGCTATATCATTCACTTGACTGAACAGAAGAATGTTCTTATTCCTGACTGTACAACAAAGTCCCCAGCGAGTTTTACAAAAATTCTGAGGCCAGTTAGAATCTCTAGGGTGGGACCAGGCATCTGCATTTTTTTTTCTTTTTGGTGAGGAAGATTCACCCTGAGCTAACGTCCATTGCCAATCTTCCCTTTTTTTTTTTTTTGCTCAAGGAAGATTAGCCCTGAGCTAACATCTGTGCCGGTCTTCCTCTGCTTTGTGTGCGGAATGCCTCCACAGCATAAGTGATGAATGAAGTAGGTCCGCACCCGGGATCCGAACCCACGAACCCAGGCCACCGTATTGGAGCACGAGGAACTTTGAGGAAGTTTAACCACTCAGCCACGGGGCTGGCCCCAGGCATCTGCATTTTTAAGAGCTCCCCAGGCAATTCCATTGCACAGCC
Source organism: Equus caballus (assembly GCF_041296265.1). Lineage (NCBI taxonomy): Eukaryota > Metazoa > Chordata > Mammalia > Perissodactyla > Equidae > Equus > Equus caballus. The sequence continues at coordinate 73,171,038 of NC_091701.1, read as the reverse complement.
AAGTTGAGAGTTATAGTGTAAGAGGCTGATAAGCTGATTAGGGCAATAAAAGGAAACTAAAAAGTGGGAGACTCTGTAAAGGTGAAGAAACTCAACAGTAGAAAAGAAGTTACCCCATTATAACATGGAAAAGGCTGGGAAGAGACGGAACAATTTTGTAGCTTCAAGCTGACGTAGTAACAGTCATCCTCTTCCCTTGACTGCTTATTGATCGCACAGTGAGGGTGAAGATGCTGGCTGAGAGAACCAAAGGTGTATAAATTGATCCAAGAATGTCTGAAGGGCTTTGAGGCTTTTGGCTTTGGAAGATGGAGGTTCATTGACAACCACCTCCAACCTTAGATGACCTTTGTGGGCCTTTTGGCTTCTGGGTATTTTACCCTGGTGTGCACACCTGCACATGAGTGCTCTCATCTGGCCTAAGGATATTTTATACCTTATAAAGAAACCTTATACTTAGAAGGTTGACTTGGTTTTGGAGATGTGCCACGGCTCTTGGCCTAACAGAGAAAGGGAAAGCGAATCTGCTTTAACCTGTGCTACCCTTTTGATCTCTATCGTACGTTACCTTGCTTGTAGAAGAACATACATCTTGTTCTTGAGCCAGCCTCTGAGGGCAGGGAGCCTTCCGTTTCCGTAGTTCCAGGGGCTGGTCAAGCATCTTCCAGTAAGTGTTGATTGAGCATTTCTCAGTGACCCCTGCAACCTCTGCTTTTGCTGTAGGAAGCAGTGCAAGTGTTGATTAAGCACTCGGCTGATGTCAATGCGAGGGACAAGAACTGGCAGACCCCCCTGCACGTGGCAGCAGCCAATAAGGCCGTCAAGTGTGCGGAAGTGATCATTCCCTTGCTGAGCAGCGTCAACGTCTCCGACCGAGGGGGACGCACGGCCTTGCACCACGCCGCTCTGAATGGCCACGTGGAGGTGGGTGTCCTCGTCACTGGGAACAAGAATCCTTGCTGCAGACCCTCTTGGCCCCAAGTGGAGCCTTGCTGAGACTTTTAGAGAATATGATGGTAATATTTGTACAGCAAACCTTAGGCAATCACACTTATTTTTAAATTTAGAGCCACAGTGAATTGAAAAAGGAGCCATCACTTCAGTCTTTTCCTCTGACACACGTGTCACAGAGATGGCTGTGACGTCGTCTTCCTCATCTATTTGAACCCAGATCTCTGACTTGCCTTTAGATTTGACGTTCATTTGGCTCAGATCACCTGCAGGTGGTAAGCAGCCCTCACCATTACAGAGTGTACACTTGGTTTCATTGTTGGTTATCTTTCAGATGGTCAATTTACTCTTGGCCAAAGGGGCAAACATCAATGCATTCGACAAGAAGGACCGGCGTGCTCTGCACTGGGCAGCGTATATGGGTAAGGATTCCATGAATGGAAAGCAAAGTACAGATAAACTTAACTGAAGAGGCCGTGGATCTCTCCTTGACCATGTGGGTTTTCTCTTGGGCGAGTCTAACTTCTTTTCAACCTTGGGTTTCATTTGAATTAAGATTTGGTCCATTTTACTGGCATGCATGGAGCACTCTAGTTGGGCGGTTGCCTTGTCAGAGATTTATTAATCCTACAAAGAGAAGGAGGGATGAATCATGACCTGCATCTTGTTGAATGTGTTTCAGTCTGGATTGGAAAGCTGCACAAATTGTGCTTATTTTAACTTGTTATGGGGGCAAAAAAAGTTGTTTACAAAGAAAGAGGATTGGCTAGCCAGGCAAGGACATGAATCCCATTTGTCTTCTTATTTATAAATATTTTTGAAAGAAACAAAAAGGAAGGAAGAAAGGACAACCCCTTGACTGTTATGTAGTTATGATGTAGGTTGAGGAGACCAGAGTCACTGTGGATGCTGCGCTGTTTCACTGCCAATAAACTGGGACTTGCAGTCCTTGAGTTGCCAACTCGGGTCCGGGAGATGAAAGAAGACGTCACATTTCTACGTTTTTCTCTTTTAACTTTTATTGGCACAAATACCATGGCCAAATGATAGACCTCACAGAGTTTATTCTCAGTGTAGACTTGTGGGAAGTGAAGAGCTAAGATCCTTCCTTTGTGTTTCTAATTGGAGAACATCCTGCAGCTAGAAAAGTAGACAGGATTCTATCAGCACCGAGTTATAAACAACCTGAATGCCCATCCACAGGAGATTGTGTTGGTAAATTATGGAAGATCTACACAATGGGACACTGTGCAGTAATTCCAGTGATGATGTCATTAGTATTTATGAACATAGAAAGATTCTGTGATACGTTAAATGAAAACAGAGCATAACACCATATGAATAAGATAATCCTCATTTTTGTTGAAAAAATCTATATAATAAAAGCAATCTCGGATATATTATACACTGAGATGCTAACTAATTATCTCTGGGGATTGGGGGTTGGGGATGGTTTGGGTTTCCTTTTAACACCTTTTTGCCTTTTCTGAATCCTTTTTAGCAAGCACTCATGCCTTTTATCATCATAAAAAAACAATAGCAATTGTAGGGAGGAAAAAGAGAGTGGGCTGGGGCAGGGATGAAATAAATGATGTGGCTAGAGATGGGTATGAATAATTCTCTTGGTTTAAACAACCAGAATCCTAAGATTTTTGCAAGCATTATCATTTTTTAAGGGGACGTGACTTTTGAGTTGACTGAGGCAGAATGGATGGCTGCCTGGTACCTGTAGGACTGGAGCCAGCGAACGTTTGCCAGATCCGTGTTTAGGCAGAGCACACACTACGCTGGTGTGAGACGGGACTCAGAGAGCCTGGGGTTCCGAGTTTGTTCTTTGCTGATGTACAGTTAAAACATTTGTGTAGACTTGCTTTAAAGAAGTAAAGTCATTATTTTGTGTGTCATCAGGATACAAATAGGAACAAATATATAGATAACCATCTTTAGGAAATAAAGGACAAAATGGGGAGAAAAGATAGCACCACTTAAGTTTAAGATAGCACCACTCAGAATTGAAAATAATTTTTTCTATATATAAATCTTGGGGGAAAAGAGTCAAATTTTAATTAAAGAAAGCCAAGCCCAAACTCTCTGTCTCTGTCTCTGTCTCACACACACCGACACACATTCATCTCTCTCTCTCTCGCTTGCATACGCACCCACCCCTCTCTCACACACACATTCTCTCCCACACACACACCCCTCTCTCTCTGACACCCATCTCTCTCTTTCTCCCACACACACCTCACTCTCTCCCCCGCCCCACACATCTCTCCCCCACACACACATCTCTCTTTCACACACATCTCTGTCACTCACACACTCTCCCCACCACACATACATCTCTCTCTCTCACAAACACACACACACCTTTCTCTCTCCCATACACACACTACACACAGTGCGCACACACATTTTATACTGGAGTCAGTACTTATCTTCTACCCTTCAATTATGAACTGTGTTTATTTAGAGGTATGACCTGAAGCATCGAACAATCTTCAGTCACAAAATAAAGGTCAAATACGTTTTTCAGACTATGTTTAGTGAGATAGGGAACAAAGGAAAATATTCTAGAAAATATGCCAACAGGACTTGAAACTAGAAGGGTTTTCTGTTTAGCTGGTAATTCACAAGAATACTTTTAAGTTGAAATGGTCATTTTTTTTTAAAGATTTTATTTTTTCCTTTTTCTCCCCAAAGCCCCCTGGTACATAGTTGTATATTCTTAGTTGTGGGTCCTTCTAGTTGTGGCATGTGGGGCGCCGCCTCAGCATGGCCTGATGAGCGGTGCCATGTCCACGCCCAGAATTCAAGCTGGCGAAACCCTGGGTCACCACAGCGGAGCAGGCAAACTTAACCACTCGGCCACGGGGCCGACCCCTGAAATTGTCATTTTTGTGCATTAAAAAATGGTCAAACAGCAGCAATTTCATTCGGTTTAACGATAATCTGGAGTCATTCTGATTAATTGATCTTTCTCCTTTCATTAGTTTTCCAAACAAATTGTCATGGTTAGACTTTTCAGTGAGGAATGGCAACTGATTTCAAAAGCATTGCTTCCATTTTAACATATTTTTGGGGGGCTGTGGTACTAGCATGTCAGCACAGACCTTGTTAGTATTCACTTGTGAACAGTGTCACTTCCGCCACATGGCCTTGAAGAGAAGGCCTCCATATGAATCATCTTTTTTTCCCCACAGAATTGACATAAAGTCTGACACATAGTGGGGCTCCCTAAATATTTGTTGAATGTTTACCATGAACCAGCTTTTTATAAACAGCTCAGCAAAATGCTGGTGGCAGTAAAAGCTAACAGTGATAATTTAGGTGGAATGAATCGTCAAATTGTCCTATAAAGGTTAACGATGTTTTCTGCTGCTTTGTTTGTAAAGGCCACCTGGACGTGGTGGCATTGCTCATTACCCATGGCGCAGAAGTGACGTGTAAAGATAAGAAGGGTTACACCCCACTGCACGCTGCAGCTTCCAACGGGCAGATCAACGTGGTCAAGCATCTCCTGAATCTGGGGGTGGAGGTGAGCCGGGGATAATGCATCACCCCATGGTGTGACTGTGGGTTTTCTGTTATTCTGAAATGAAATCCTGTTTGCATTTTTAACTCAAGAGGAAAAAATCCCTCATTTCCTAGCATCCTGTCTTTTTGGGTTTACGTGGGCAACTGATGAAGGGCAATGGGGGCATATATTTAAGTAGTGGAAAACCAGAAACAGACTAACCTTCTATATCAACATAGAGAAATATTTAAACATATATATTATACATAATACATATTGACCAGTCATTTTTAAAAGACTGGCTAGAGTTCTTCATCCCATCTCTGGAATCTAGCCTTCTAAATTGTGGCTTACAAGCAGAAATGAATGAATGGCCGCGACAAACAGCAGAAGTGTCCAGTGCTGAGCTGGAGGAATCAGCCTGACCCCGCTCTCCTTCAGTTGGCAGACCAGGGGCAGTGGTGAGGCTCTGGACCATCTGTGTCCCTGGACGAGAGGAAAAACCAAGTTGCCATCCTGAGACCATGGTGGTGAAACCCAGCAGCCGGGACAGGCCTGGGAAAGCAAGAGAGAGCCATGTGCTGATGCCCAGGACGGCTTCTTGGCTCTGCTCCTGGAAAGCGGCCTTGTGAGGTGTCCAACCACAGAGAGAAGCCCAGAGCGGCTTCTGAGCCCAACTTCTGAGTCTGGGCTCCACAGAACCTCCCTCGGGGCTCTTTTCTCACTCCCCTGATTCAGATCGCCTCTGGCATTTTGAGGCAGCCTGGCCTTTTACTTTTTCCCCTTTCCTAGCCGAAAATGCCTCTCCACAACTGGAGACCCTCACTCTTCCTCCCCGTTCACTTTTTGTCACATTCACTTTTTGCTGATCTTTACCTCTGGGTGACAAGCATTCCCAGGTGACAGCTGGGGCAAGAGTAAGCTCTGAGTAATTACGTTGGCAGATGGATGTTTCCTTTTTCTGGCTCAGCCGTTAGGCTTTTTGTGAAAAGTGAGGTAAATTGGCTTCAGTGATTTTAATGGCCCTATGTTGGACTTACTTACAGATCGATGAAATCAATGTGTATGGAAACACGGCGCTTCACCTGGCCTGCTACAATGGGCAGGATGCCGTGGTCAACGAGCTGACCGACTACGGTGCTAACGTGAACCAGCCCAACAACAGCGGGTTCACCCCTTTGCATTTTGCTGCTGCGTCCACACACGGTGCTTTGTGTCTTGAACTGCTAGTGAACAACGGGGCAGATGTTAACATCCAGGTATGACACTCTTTGTCTCTCTCAATGTTCAGTCCCTTTGCATTAAGCCTCTGTTTGAGCACAATCGACTGCTGTAAATTAGGTCATGTTTTAGTGAATTGTACTTCTGTGAACCTTGACTCCCGCAGCCTTATCTTGTATTGGGATGCTCTAGAAACTTAGCTGTGTTGTTTCTGCAGGAGTGGAGGGACCAGCTGGAAGGAACTGAAGTTCTAGCCACATGTCCTAGGTAGCTCAGTGGATGTTCCAGAGCAAATACTAGGTCTCAGGAATGTTGACTTGGCCGAGATTCTAATACTGAAGTGGATGTGGAGCTGATAGGGCAGAGCTGCTGAGCATCAAAAGGAACACCTAGTCTAATGATCTCAGATCTGTTCCCAATCCTAGTGTGGCCCTCCATGGAGTTTCTCAGATGCCTTCAATGATGTAACATTAACCAGTCCTAATGGTGATTCCTTTATTTAGAAAACTTACTGAGAACTACCTAGTGCCCCTGTGTGGTACTGGGGGAGTGCTCCAAGGTGAGATGTGATCTCCGCCCTCAAGGAATTTACAATATGGTAAGGAGATAGTGCACTCAGATAATCATGAGGCAAGAGAGAATGGGATGAGTGACATGAGAGAGTAATGAAGCATTGCAAACTATAACAAGCAAGTGTTGACTTGCTTCTTGCTTGGGCATCAAAAATGGAGATTGCTCTTGAGCCGAGACTCCGAAGATTGGTATCAGACAAGATGAGGAGGGACCAGAAGGAATTCGAGAGAAGGCATTCCAGATAGAGAGAACAGTGTGAACAGAGGGGTTGGGAGTTCTGGATAGGAAAAGCTCTGGGTGAACTTTAGGTAACTAGTCAGCTCACGTAGCAGATAACCAAGAGGAACGTACGCACGCAGCCTCCATGGTCTGAGTCATGTCACTTGAATGCATTTAGATTGCAACGGAATATCCTAACCTGCACCATGTGCCCTTACTCATCCTCAGCTTCCCTTCTCCCAACACACGGGAATCCTGAAGCAGGGTCCTGTGTATTCCATCTCTACTTTGAAAAATTATTATCTCCAAGATTCAATTTCAAGAATATTGGATCAATCTATTTTAATGACTTTCTCTATTCACTATTAAAATATGTTAATGTTTTTTCTTGTAATTTCTAATAGTGTGGAAATATGGGACAGATTTTCAGAATAGCAATTTATTGTGATCGAATGGAGTATAAATTGTAGAAAAGAAAGGAGCCAGAAACAAGATGAGCTGTGACCTGACCAAGGGACAGTGCCTATCTACTGGCTGAGGAGTTTGGGCTTCTAGAGGCTGTGGGGACCACTAATCATTACAGAGGTTGGGAGACCAGAGCTGAGCATTAGAAACAGTAATCTGGCCACAGAACACCAGAGACGGAAAGCATAAAGGAAAAAAATTGTTTATATGATTACATAAAAGTTTAAAACTTTTGTATGGCAAATCAAAATAACAAAAAAGCAAAAAAGCAAAAGCCCTAACATAAACAAAACTGAAAAGATGAACAACTCTGGGAAAAATTTCTGCAATATACACGGTAAGCAAAGGATTAATATGTTTACTATGTAAAGAGCTCATGGAAATCAGTAAGAAAGAGTCTAATAACCTACTAAAAAGTATGGACAGAGATGACATGAGAAAGAATGAGATATCCATTAAACCTACGAAAAATATTCAGATTCACTAGTAATTAGAAAAATGCAAACTTGTACATTCATAATACAAATACATTGATATTTGCCTTTAAGATTGGCAAGTATCAAAAAGGCTAATAATACCTACTGTTGTCAATGAAAAAAATTAAAATGCAATAAGTAAATATGATCCAATTTTTTAATTTTAAAAAGTTATGTGTCTGTGTGTCTGCATAGAAAGAGAAAAATATCTGGAATAAACACTGATATGCTAGCAACACTTTGCTCCAGAGAGGCAAAATTGTGATTTGGGTTTTTAGTTTCTTTTGTATATGTTTGTTTTAATCTTCTGATTGTGATGCAATGATTATGTGTTGTTTTTATATCTGTAAGAAAAAACCCTATGAAAATAGGGTTTTCCTTTTTCTGAAAATAAAATTCCAGCAGAGCGGGCCTAGAGAGAGGACAAGTAGTGGAGAACTGGAAGTCAGTAAAACTGGTCTGGCTAAGAGGGATGAGGACAGGGGAGCAGGACAGCCAGCAGAAGGGAGGGGCTGTGCAGAGAGAAAACCAGCAGCATTTGCTTGGACAAGAGACTGGAGAGTTGAAGACGAGTGTAGGAATGGAAATCTGGTTAAGGAGGTAGTGCAGCCTAGTGGTTAAGTGTTTGGTTCTGGAGCTAGCCTGCCTCGATTCCAATCCTAGCCTTGACTTTCAGTAGTTATTTAATTGTAAACAGCCTCTCTGTGTGTCTCAGTTTGCTTATCTATAAAATTAGGGAAACAGCAGTATCTTCTTCATGGACCTGTTGTGAGGATTCAATGTAATATCTCACATAAGTTACTTAGAACAGTGCCCGCCACGTGGTAAGTGCTCAATAAATGATTACTGTTTTTAGGAGGGATGTTGTGAGAAAGAGTAGCCTTAGGAGGTAAGACTGATGAGTTTAGTCTTTGAGAAGCTGATTTTAAGCCTTTGGTATAGCCACTCTGAGAAAACCAATAGTGGAAAATATGATACTCTAGCGGGGAGAGCAGCAGGGAATAGGAGAAATAATCTCGGCTGCCACATTCACAAAACTGGGAGAAAAGGATGAGCTCATCTGAGGAGAGAGGACGTTATAGCAGGAGGAGAGGAGGGAGGGAAGAATCCAGTGACCCTTCATTCTTAGGATCAGGAGGAGGAGGAAGAGCCAGAGAATGGAATGAGAAAAGAAGAGTCAGAGAAGATAGGAAGGAGACCGAGGGCAGTGTGGTGTCTTCATGAAGGTGGAAAGCAGGCAGAAATGAAAAAGTAGGATGGATGAAGAGAATTTCAATGTTTAGGTCTTGTAAGGGGAGCCATGCAAGCTCCCATGTGGCGGTAAGATGAAGGTCTTCGCTGGCATCGAAGAGACTAAGGTAGGGAAAGAGTCATCGTGTGGGCTTGAAGTCACAGATGACGGTGGTGAGAGGACGGTGGTGGTGGGGGACAATTGTCAATATCGCCAAGACTTGTGACACTTGTCTTGACATCTGGTGTCTGAGGGACATCCTGTGAATCCTCCAAATGAAGGAAAATTATTGAAGTTAAATAAAGTGGCGCTCTTCACCAGCCTCCACTTAATTAATTCACAGGGTTGTCTGATGCTCTCCATTACCTCTGAGAAACGTGCCCATTGATGCTGTCCATGTCCCTGATACTGGAGCTAGAAGGCCACTTTCTGGCACACCTGCTTGCTTCTCCCAGGAACTGACTAGTGGGCAGTTCGGATCGGATAAGTGGCTTTGATATATATGGTGCATTAATTTATGGCAGCCTTCTCTTCTCCCCCACAAATTAGACATGGAAAGCATAGTTACTTAATTTCAATATTTCATGTTTTCCTGTGGACTGCTAATCATCAGTAGACTATAAGAAACACCATTTTAAAAACCTGAGACTTGGATTTATATATCATTTAATCTGTGTAAATGGGATTTTGAAGCAAATCTAGCCTTCTCCCTCAGTCTCCCTTCATATACTCTGTCAACATCCCCCGATTTCTTTTCTTGAACCCTTCTTACTTACTCCAGATGCACTCTGGATACACGGATAGTCAAACATTTCCGGAGAGCCATTCTGTCTGACTCTGGAGGTAGCTTTCTAATTGAAGTTGTTATCTCTCCATGCCACATTGCTTTTGAAAGTGTTTGTAGATTGCAAGACAATTTGTACTTGTTTAGATTTTCCAAAGTTTGAGGGAAATAGCATATTGAAATGTAGCCAATACACACATGTCCACTTTGTTTTCCCCTAACCTCACAAAGCACTAAAATTGATGTCTTCATGAGCAATTAGAAGATGGCGGAGAGACGTAGAAGGATATGTGTCCTGCTTGCATGTTACAATCTCTCATTTTGCTTGAATTGACCATGGCCCTGTCGTTGACTTTGTAATAGTAGTTTAATTGTTCAAGTGATAAAATTGATAGAAGTTTAGTTGATAAAATAATAAAGACACAATACTTCATAAAATAATCCATTGAATGTTCACTTGTATTTTGCAAATGGGAAGAGCATGAGAAAAGCAAAATGATTTTTCTTCTCCATTACAGACCACATTGTAATTTCCATAGCGTATCAAGGCTCTTTTTGGAGGCATTCAAAGTAAGTGTTAAAGAAGGCACTAAACACACAAGCAAGCTGGATGTGACTTAGAAAGATGGATTCAGAAATTACCATTGCCAGGTTTCCTACCTCCTCGTCACTGACATTCAGCCTGCCCGTGGTCTCAATTCTTTTCTGTCCATGGGCCCTGAGATAATTTAGCCCTAAGACACTGGAGCTGAAGCCCATCCCATGTCTACTGAAGTAGACCAGCTCCCTTCTTTATAGGTACCAAGACCACATTATAGAATGGAATGCACTGCAGAGGTTGAAGGTGAAAACTGGAATAGGCAGGAATAAGCAGTGACAGGGTCGTGGCACTTGGAACTTTAGAAAGGAGGTGAGGAAAGGAGAGGACGGAATGAGACAAACTTGTACCATCTCCAGCCTTTAGAACCATTAAAAACAACTGGACTATGTATAAAAGTATATTGGCTCTTTTCAAACCAGGGTTTTAGATTGTACTTCCATTGAACTGGGAAGCCCTATTGGGTTTTTTACTGTATCTTCCCCCTCTACAGGGTATCAGGCGGGCCCTAGTGTGTCCTATAGAGGCTTCATTGCTCCCCAGTAGGGACCCTGAGCTGCATGACTCCAGGAGGCACCGTGCCACAGAGAACACGATGCCGCCAAGTTCCTGTACGTTTAGGGAAGGTTTGTGGGATGTTGGAGGCTGAGGAAAGAAGGCATTAGGGGGAGAAGAAAAGAATGAATGGATTTCTGAGGAGAATGGTGGTCAAGAAAAGGGAAAAACTCCAATTAGTTCAAGGATTAACCTTCCTTGGATGATGTTGAATTCTGCCCTGAACGAGTACTAATATTTGTCATACAATATTCTCAGTCCTCATTAGTTTTCCTTCATGATTTATGGCTGAACGGTGCCTAAATCTATAGAAGAGCTTCTTGCTTAATTAAACAAATTCTCAAAATAACAAAATTTTCCAAGCCCTAAATTTGATGGGAAAATGCATCTAGAAATTGAAAAGAGCCTAGAATTTTTTTTTTTTTAATTATAAAAGCAAAGCTTCGAATAAATGGGAGAATTGGACATAGTCTCTCCTTTGAGACTGCAAGGAATGTTTTTTCTTTGATAAAACTTCTTTGTCTGAAGTTCTAGAAACATCAGCAGCTGCAGCGAGTCCCCCTGCATGAAACGTTTCTCAGGCAGATAATGAAACTCGCTAGGGTCCCTCATCTCAACCTGAATATTCTGAATTCTAACTTGTAAAGGCTGAATAAGAAGTATTATCCTATGACCTTCATTGGTTTTCAATGGCTTTTTGAAATAATGAGTTATTTTTATATCCATACCATATAAATAAAGCTGCCCCCAAATGGCTGCCATGATACTCTTAATGCTTCCTGTCCCCACCTCCCCCACCTCCCCCACCTCCCGCCACCCACATCCCTATGAGAGAAAAAAGAATCAGTTAAAGCTGGGCTTCAGTGGAGGATGAGCCCAGGCCAGGATCTGCAAGGATAGATCTGAAGCAAATATCACCACTGACCGGAGAGCCATCCTTTGCATTTTGCCTAAATTTGGTCATCTCCATTTGTTTGTCCCTTACCAAATGCACAGGCACTTCAAGGGAGGAAAGGGTGTGGTATTTCCTATCCCTGAAATGCGACCAGCTCTGTAAACTGCACACCGTAGAAACTGGTTACTTCTGCTTTGGCTCTCTGGCTGCAATTCAGGGCGTGACCACCAGGTTGGTGGTTGATTCCTCGGTAAAGCCTTTAAACTCTTTTCTAGGTGTGGAAAAGCGCTCAGCTAAATATTTATAAAGATATTGTCTAAAGAATGAAATATTTATGGCTTTATATATATTTAACAATGCTAATTAGTTATGTTTTCATATTAAATTTCAGAGAAAATATTGGAGCAAAATTTAAAGAGATAGCACCACCTAGGGACAAGTTAATGTCAACTCGGCATTTCTATTTTCTCTCTCCTTAGCAGTCTCGGACTGTCATCACTTTTTTTATTGGAGGAGGTATGTTTTGAATCCTTATTCCTAAGTAGTTTCCAGGCTTTTCAGTCCTTTGACATGTCTACAGCCCTGACAGCCGAGACCCGGGCTCTGGAATTGGATAGCTTTGAGGAGCCCTTCTCCACTGTGTGTCTCATGGTCAGTGACGCCATGGAATCCTCACTCTTGATTGCTGCTCCTTTTCCTCCAAAATTATCATTTCAGTAAAGCCTCAAGCTTGCTTCCATGTTCCTGTCTCAGTCTTTTCTGATTCAAGTTATAAACATCTAAGATGGGGAAAAGATCCTATTCTTTCTCTTTTTTCCCCCATTTACCTGAGACCCTTTCATGATAAAGATTGTTTTTTCAATCGAGATGCAGGTACTGCTCTGATTAACTCTCCCCTTGGCACAGATTGTGCATAAATCCTTTCTTCCTTTCTAAGGAATAGACTTACAGGATATAATAAAAATTCTTCTGTTAGAAGCTTGTGGTTTTAGGAGCTATTCCAGCCCACTGTCTAAAGCAGGGGCTCCTAAACTTGAGTGTGTTGTTCAAATTAGAAGTGGGGATCCCTTTACCCCAATTCTGTTTGGGTAGGTCTGGGTTAGGGCACAGAGTTCACAGTTTTAACAAGAACCCCAGGTGATTCAGATGCAGGTAGTCCTTGTTGACACTGAGAAATACTTAGTATTTAAATAGGTATTTGTTTTCCACTGTGGAGTTTTTAAAACAAAAAGTTGTTTTAAAGTACAAGTATAGGGGTTTCATCACAAAAATGAACTTGCATTTTTGAAATCTTATATTTAACCTCAGGCTTAGGAAAATGTTTTTCCTGAGAATTAGAAAAATAGCAGTTACATAGATTTCTTCTTCTTCCTCCCCCCTTCCCCTCCCCCTCCTCCTCCCCCTCCCCTCCCCTCCTCCCCCTCCCCTCCCCTCCTCCCCCTCTCCCCTCCCCCTCCTCCCCCTCCCCCTCCCCTCCTCCCTCTCCCCCTCCTCCCCCTCCTCCTTCTCCCCTCCTCCCCCTCTCCCCTCCCCCTCCTCCCCCTCCTCCCCCTCCTCCCCCTCCCCTCCTCCTCCTCCCCTCCCCCTCCTCCCCCTCCTCCCCCTCCTCCTGCTCCTTCTCCTTATTTCTTCTTTGCAATTCCTGAATGAAAGAATACGCTCTCTCTACTGGGGATACTTTTGGTCTAAAACAACAGTAATATTTTCTTTGGAGTATTACTATTTTAGTAGAAATCCCATTAATGACTGTTTCTTAGTTAAATGTGTAAGACTTTGGTATTTGCTATAATGATGATCAGTATATAGATTCTGTACATTTTCCATGTTTTGCCTTAATCTGTGTTAGGAAGTTCCATCATTTATATCTTGAATAATAGAGAGATATATAAATTCCTCACACATTTCCAGGTGATCATTAAAATGGTAATTTGCTAAGCCTTTGCGTGTCTTCATCCTGTGATTTCTAATGAGTTAAGTGAAGCAAGCGTTTCCCTTTTGGAACTATCAGAAGTGTTATTTTTCTGTGGAGTTAGAATGTAGGGAATGGTGGCAGGTTCCAGGTCACTTTTGAGAGTTGCAATGATTTATAGCAGTTTGTCAACTTCAGGTCAAACAAGGCCAAACAAGTAAACACAGCGTTTGTCTTTTTTCATGCACTGTAGACAAAAGTTGAAAAAATACCTTGAAGGAAAGTCTTCTTCTAGATCTCAGGAGAGGAAAAAGATTTTGGATGATTGCCTCAGTGTGAAACAGGGCACTTTAAAAATTGTCAGTGTAACTAGAAATTTGGTATTTTTTCTGTAAAATAATTTTCACTTCTCTAAGCTTCTTTAAAATGTGATGAGGGGTCAGCCAGTGGCGTAGCAGTTAAGTTCTCATGCTCCACTTCAGCAGCCCAGGGTTCACTGGTTCAGATCCCAGACATGGACCTACACACTGCTTATCAAGGCATACTGTGGCAGGCGTCCCACATATAAAGTAGAGGAAGATGGGCATGGATGTTAGCTCAGGGCCAGTCTTCCTCAGCAAAAAGAGGAGGATTGGTGGCAGATGTTAGTTCAGGCTAATCTTCCCCCCAAAAATAAATAAATAAATAAATTAATTAATTAAAAAATGTGATGTTATGTAGTAACTTGAGATATCATAGGTACTTTATCTTTTGTTTTCAAAATTATCTTTTGCCTATTGTAATGTTTTATCATACTTTTTAAAAAATTTAAATTGATATTTTCAGGGCATTGCCAGCAGTGTCCATAGGGATGTTTCAGATTGATATCACTGGTCCATTGTTTCTTTCTCTCTCGTTTTTTAGAGTAAAGATGGTAAAAGTCCACTGCACATGACAGCTGTCCATGGAAGGTTCACGCGGTCACAAACCCTCATTCAGAATGGTAAGAGAGATTCACCCACAGTGTTATTTGAACAGTTTCCTGGCATGACTGAGTTTGGCTGTCAGTCATCTGAATGGAAAGATGATGCTCTGTTTTAGAATTTATTAAGCTTGAATTTACACCGTCCTTTCACTGTCACTGTCCATCTTAGGAGTGAGAACATAGAGCCACTAAGTTTCACAGTCAATTCCCAGTAGTCAATGAACATGTGAGTTCTGAAGCTGGAAATGATATTCTTACATAGGCTCGAGATCTTCCACTTTTCACTCTGAAGCTGATAAAAATAAGTATCATACATTTTCTAGCAGCCAATCTGAATTATTTTTAAATTTTAGAATTCAGCATTGTTCCTTAAGTTAAAACTCATTAAGCTTCCTGGGCAAAGGCAGGAAAAATGAGGTGACTTAGAGGAAAAGCAGGTAAGTACGTGATATAAAGGATCATAAAATCATAGGCTTGATATAGACCTTGGAAAGTCACATAATCTAGTAATTTTTCAGATTGAACCATTGGGTTGTGCCTCTAACCAAAGTACTAGGGAGTGTCCGTTCACATCGTGGTCCACCTTACTATTATTGGGTCATGGCCAGCGTCTGTGAGTGCATTGACCTTGACAAGACAACTTGTGCTATCTTCGCAAACCTTAGAGACAATTGAAAAAAAACAGGCTTAATCCAGATTTTATGCTGACATTCCAGGTGAACTCAGCAGTTTCTAAACTATCTTTAGTTGACCCACATTTCTACTTCTCAAAATTCTGGCATTCATCAATTTTCTTGGACCTATCCTTTTCTCATCTGTAAGAGTTTTGAACAACATACACTTGAATTGTTAGTGGTACTAAGCTGTGTCTTAGGCACTCAAGTCATAAAACCAAAAAGTCTTTTGACGTTTGGATGGGAGACCAGCCAGGGGAATTATGTTTAGGGAGCAAAGTACCTGCAGCAAAGCAAAGCAAGTTTGTAAGAATTTCAGTGAAGCTATAGGGGAAAGGAAATCCTAACGAGTGTGCAGTGAGCAAAGGAAGGTGAAGTGAAAATTAACTGCATAGTACCCACTAATTCTAATTGGAAATAGGCGGCATGCCTTTGACATTCACGTTGTTGAAAAGGCCACTTTAATTATTTTGTTTTGCTTGAAGTAAACAAAAAGAGGTAGGGAGTGACCTTAGTGTCTCTCCTTTGCACACTTTCCTCATCCCACTGTATTTCTCAATTGTTTTTCAGAAATAGTGTCTGCTGGCTTAAAAACAAACCAAACTGGGGAGATATTTGATACCCATTTTTTAAAATTTAATGTGAATTTAATCAACGGGCCTTAGCTCTATGGCATAAAAAGCTTTGTTCCTTGTTAAAGCAATTTCAAGCACCAGTGAGCAGATCAGAGAAAGAGCAGTTTTTCTCCTTGTAAGCACTGCCTTCCTATAGATCCACCCCCATGGGCCAGACCATGCTAGCCTTCTCCTTGGAATCAAGGCCGTGACCCATCTCCACTGTGTCATGCTAGTATGCTTGCAGCAGTTCTGGGGGTGCTGCTGGCTGCTTTGACCTCTCCAAAAGCCATCCCTGTGGACTTGAAGACTTTTAGGCCCTCTCCAAACATGCTTACTAGACTTTTGAGTTGGGACAAGGCCTGAGAGAGACCCCATTTCTTGTCCTCTGTGATTAAGGAGCTTGTATCAGAGCCTGTCTCATTCTTGGCTGGCCTGGCATTTTGCTGGTGGGTTGAGTGGGATACAGGAGCCTGGGATGATGAGGATATAGTGGCTGTAATATGTAGCACATTATGTATAATGATAAGGCTAACATCGATGGGGTGTTGACGCTGTGCCAGACACTTGGCCAAGCACTCCACGTAAATCCTTTCAACCACCGTGAGAAAGAGGTGCTATTACTATCTCCATTTCAGAGATGGGGACACTGAGGCAGAGAGGTTGTCCCTTTTTTGGGGATCTACAGCGGGTATGTTGAGGCACAGAGACTGGAACTCAGGCAGTCTAACATTAGAGACTGAACTCTTAACCACTACACTTATAAATGTGTTCTCTGGACGAACGACAACATGTTAAAAAAGTTGTTTTAACTTGAATCCTATTTACTCTAAGAGTCACTTATATTTGGAATAGAGTTCTCCCTATAAAGGGTGATCTGGCATTCTCTTCTCCCAGCTGACAATTCTTTGAGTTCATAACACATGTGAGAACTGCGAGTTCTTCCATTTGACATTTTTTAAAACGCCCTTAGGGAGAAGAATAGGAAGCATTTTCTTTCGTCCTGTTTGTTGACTTCCTTCTGGGTAAAATCCAGAGGCTCACACCCCCAGGACCGGTGTCCATCCTCCAGAGTGAGTCACTGCCCAGCAGGACCCGGAATGCCGGTCCTACAGGGGACATCGGTTGGCTCCCTAAAGTAACTGGACGTGCTACTGAGGAACATTCTTTGTGTTCATTTATTTGTTTTCTTAAGTCGTTCTGGTGTTTGGGCCTTATATGGCATTTCTGTTCTTCTCTGACTGCTCTCCAGTCAGGGTTATTAGTTCTTCATAATAATTTTTTTTGTCCAGAATCATTCAGTTTTGGTAAGACAATCGTTAAAAGAAAAACGAGAAAAAAAAACCTCTTTTCTTTTTTAGTTAGTAAGCAAAGACTACCTGTGCTGTTCGATCCCATTGTTTGTCATCTGAAGCTGTGTTGTCACAGTCAGGGTGGGAAAGAACTGAGTGAAGATACAGTACGACTTCGGGAGGCATTTGAGCCGGCCATTTGCTGTAGGCAGCTGCCTCAGACGCTGTCTAGCAGGTTACAAAAGTTCAAAACTGATGTTTTTTTCATAGAAGCTTTAAAAATAAACAGAGCTTGAAAAGGAAGAGCAAGTGATAGGTTAGGATGATTCATTGTGAGATTTTTGACCCTGTGGTTCACAATTCTTCCAAGGCGACTTTATAAGATGACCATTCTTGTTTGTGCAATGAAAATCTAATTTCAGATGAATGCCTAGATAATGCTGCATAAATTATCCCTTCTGACACACTCTGCATACTTCTAAATTCACAAATGTTTATTTTCCTCACTAATTATCAATGATCGATTACTAGCATTTAACTTGTGACCCATGAACAGAAAAGATATTGAATTTGCATTCCAAGCAATCAGAGATTTTCAAGTGAAAGTGGAAAGGTTTGGGGAGTGACTATAAAATAGAAATTCATTCATCCAGAAGTTCTTCAATATAAAATATATTTCTGAATAACAACAAACACACAGTCTCTCTTTTCTTTTTCTAATAAGTTATGATGTTTTCCTGAAATATATTTTAAGTGGCAAATGTGGAAGCATATATGGGAGGTAATTATCTGTATTTTTATAATTTTAAGTTGACTTTTGAAATGATAGTAAGAACAACATGAAGAAACTTTATCAGCTCAGCCCCTTTTCCACTCTTTCCAATATTTTTCACTGTTCTCTTTCCCTACCCAATTTTTGGCATATTTGAGGCTGGTAAACATGGAAGCCCTAACATTTGTTAAGAGAGGTTTGGTGGCTCTTGGCTGGGAAGGATGTGGAGAAATGTAGTGTTTGTCCAGGGCAAAGGCTGCTCTGAAGTCCGGGGCCTCTGCCTTCCCAGATCAGCTCCATGCGTGGACATTCCAGGCCAACCACTGTGGGCAGTTCTTAGACAGATACGTGTACCCCAGATTGCTCTGAGGTATCCATGGAGACCAGGTGGCTGCCTGTCCCCAAGGCTACCATCAAATCATAAAAATGATCTAAATTGGATACTTCAGATTCAGATCATAGTGAACTATCTTTTGATTCACTAGAAGATTGCAATAACTAATTTTATTTTATTATTTTTCTTGATTATAAAATTAGAACATGCTCACTGTAGAATAAAGTTAAATCATTAAAGACATCCTCCATGATCCCCATCAATGTGTTTCCGCAGTCCATCTCAAGAATTTCTGCTGAAAATTTGGCGAAACGTCCAGATTTTTCTATGTAGTTAAGAATGTGTATATAAAGATATGTAATTATTACTTTTACTTTTACAGAAATGATCATAGTCTATTTATTTGAACAACTGGTTTAAAAATAACTACTGTACCGCAGAAACAAAGATTTGAGGAAAGATCAGTGTTTGTATTCAAGTTGCCATTTATATTTCTCTGTCACAATCAAAGTAAAAAAAGGATTTACTTTTTTGTAAACAGCTCTTAAGTTTCAAATCCCAAATATGCAAATTTATTGGCAGATTGATTTTTCAAGTTAAACTCTACATGCAGAAGTCTTGGCTGTAGAGTGAAGCATCTTAAATCCTGTGTAAACATATGTGCTAATCGTAGTTTTTAAAGCATTTGCCCTGCTACAAAGCCCCTACATATTTGGTAACTATTTCACTTTGTAGCAAAGATTCTTACTCACTAACTGTGTTTTACCAATATACCCGGCTAAGAGAAATATTATTTGCTGAAAATAAATCTTAGAGAGTTGATGGTCATAACGATCAACGGTAGGATTCATTAGAATGAAGGGCCATGCGGATATTATTGTGAAGATTTTATAATGGTCCTGTTGTAAGAGATGGTGTCTTAGCTTGGAAGTTAATGTTCTTTCCCCAGATCTGAGAAGATTCTCGATAGCTTCCTTTTTGGTGTAGTGCTCAAATATGCTGCTAATGGCAGCGCAAATGGGCACAGCCTTTCTCAAAAGCGATTTACCAGTGTCTACCAAGGGCCTTCAAAACATTCATACTTTTGACCCAGTAGTTCTACTTCTAAAAATGTTGCTGAAGGAAATTATCTGAAATGTGAGTAAACATTATTAACAAATACCGCCAGTCCTGTGTTTTTCTTAATGGCAAAATTTGGGAATAGCCTAAATGCCTAGTAATTGGAGACTTGCTAAGTAAATTCTCTAAATATTGATGTCATCTAGCGATTTACAGTTACATTAATGAAACAAATTAACGACTTGGGAAGTGTTTGTGATATAATGTTAATGGGGAAAGCAGGATACAAAACCTTTCTACCCTATGATCTCAACTATTAGAAATTTGTACATACACACACTCCCAACTGGAAGGAAATATTCCAGAATATTAATACTGACCATCTTGGATCATCAGTGAATTTATAGATGACTTATCTTTTCTTCTTTGTATTTCACTGCATCTTCTAAATTTTCTACAAAGAGAAAATTACTTTCTCAATCAGAAATAAGTTATTTGAAACAAATATATAGTATCTTCCCAGATTAATCTAAGCCATTCATATAACCTTTATATTCTCAAACTAAACATTATAATATTCATATATCTGATAATGGTATATTTTAGTTTTAAAATATCAGCTTCCTTTAGTTCAATATAATTGATAGTGAGAATAAAGCTCAGGATTTGAGGGAAATATGTAGAATATTTTGTGAAACAAAATTTTCTAATGAGACCTGCTCTAAAATACCTGATAGCTGAGCATGTGATCTGACAATTCGGTAACTTACTGCTTTCCATAATACCGCCGAGGTGTGATTCTGAACAGGAAAGCCGGGAAATAAAACCTCAAAAGAGCTCACATTCTGTGCCCCCATAGCCTGGGCGCTTTCCTTGATTAAGGTAGACGTGCGTATTAGCTTACATGAGTACAAGTACGCACTGCGTACTTTCTTCTTCTTGGTGTACTTCCTTTTCCTTCACTTCCTCACCTTTTCCTGTAGCTTTTTTCAGGCCCTTCCTTTTTAATTTGGATATAATTCACATACCATAAAAGTCACCATTTAGAAGTATATAAGTCAGTGGCTTTCAGTATTTTCACAAGGTTTTACAACCATAGCCATTAACTAATTCCTGAACATTTTATCACCCCAAAAAGAAACCTCATATCCATTAGCGGTCACTTCCTATTCTTCCCTCTCCTTGATTCTTCCTAATTGGTTGATTTTCAAGGGTTCTTAAAATATTTGGGAGATTATCCACTTATCAGTAATACATGTTGCAAATATTTTCACATGTCAATTTCTTTATTGCCAGGGGGTGGGGAAAGCCTTTCTAATTACAACTCAAAATCTAAATACAATAAAAGAAAAGACTGATACATTTCCAAAAAAAATTCCAAAGTCAAATGAAAATCTAGGGGAAAAATATTTTTAACATGTATTACTGATAAATGGGTAATCTCCCAAATATTTTAAGAACCCTTGAAAATCAAGGAATAGAAGACCACACACGCACACACATTTAGAAAAATGGGCAAAAGTCAGGAACAAGTTGTTCATAGCAAAAGATAAACAAATGGTCCTTCAATATATGAAAAGATGCTCCACTTCCTTATCAAGAGAAATGCAAGTGAAAACTACACTGAGATACCAATTCTTACTCATCGGTTGGCAGATACTCAAAAGCTTGGCAAGGCTGAGGGGAAAAGGCACTCTCAGACGTCGCTGCTGTAAGTGCAAATTGCACAGCACCTGCAGAAGGAAATTTGGCAAAATCCAGCAAAACCACATATTCATTTACCTTTGACCTAGAAATCCCCTTTCTGGGAATTTAACCTGAAAAAACACCCAACACGTACAAAACAACATACTTATGAGATTATTTACTGCAGGGTTCCCAATAATAGCTAACTAATATTTGCAACCTAAATACTCGTCCATAAGAGGCTAGTGTACTAACTAGTACATCCATGCAAGGGAAAGCCATAAAGCTGTACAAAAATGGGGAAGGTCTCCAAGAAGTGATCTCTAGGAGTGAATTCCAGGAAATATTGTCAAGTGAAAAAAACAAAAGCAAGGTATGAAAGAGTCTATTTGCTTATTTTTGCAGAGAAATGCAGGAAGCATAAACCAGAACTAATGAAAATGATTACTGTAGGATATGGTTGAGGATGAAGTGGAAGGGATGGAAATGAGAGTGAGGCTTTTAAAAAATATAATTTGACTTTGGAAACATTTAAGTGTTTTTCACATTAATAAAATTAAATCAAAACCCAGTAAAGATTTTGAAAACAAACAGAATGAAATGAACGTAGCTACAGTGTGTGTATTAAATTGATAACATAAGGTCACAAAACAAGGAATCCAAGTAACTTTTGAACAAAGTACTCCCTGTGTATCCTAAAATAATTACAGAAAATTTGTTGAGAAATAGGATATTCGCAGTCTCAAAAGATCACCCCACAAATTGCTTGTTAATTACAAAGGGGAAAAGACATTTTTGCAATAGAGAATGCTGGCAGGCATCACCTTAACCAAGTAATCAAACCTCTTTTTTATTGTGGTAAAATATACATAACATAAAACTTGCCATTTTAACTATTTTTAAGCGTACGGTTCAGTGGCACTAAGTACATTCACGTTGTTGTGCAACCAACACCACTATCCATTTTCAGAACTTTTTCATCTTCCCAAACTGAAACTCTGTACTCATTGCAAATAATTAAACTTTGGATCACCCAGTAATGCAATAACTTGACCTTCTGTGTGTGCCGAGAAGATGCAGTGGGTGTGCACGTCGATTCTGGGGGATTCTTGCCAACATGTTTAGCCTGAATCTAATAGGAAATAAGCAGTCAGTTCCAGAATGTAGGACATTCTACGTGACACTTGGCTTGGCCTCCAAAAATATCAATGGCATGAGAGACTAAAAATAAATAAATACATACATAAATAAAAGGCAAGAGGGTTGTTTTAAGTTAAAGGAAACTAAAGAGACATGATAACCAAATGCTATTAGAATCTTTGATTGGATCCTGAAATTTAAAAAAAAATAGCTATAAAGCCCATTTTTGGGACAATTGGAGAAATTGGAGTATGCACTATTTATTACATAAAATTTTGTATCACTGTTAAATTTCTTGGATATGAGGATGGAATTATGGTTATATGGGAGAATGTCTTTGTTCTTAGCAATGAAATGTCATGACATCTAATTTATTTTTAAATGGCTCCTCAAATAAATGGATAAATTGACCAATTATATTTGCATATATGTCTATATGAAAAGAGGAGAGAAAAAAAGAAATGTTGTAAAATAAGAAGTTGGGGATAAGGAAGGGAAAATAAAACCAAATAAGATGAAAATACCATATTATTAAAAGGACTGTAGATGGTTAATGTGATGGTTTTTGCAAATATGGACATTTTTGGTCCATAGTTTATGCTTTTACTCATTCATCATATTTTAAACTGGAAAAGCAAACTACATAAAATATTTTCCTGAACTCTGTATTCCCTTTGGTTCTTATGCTTTAGTATAAGATTTACACAGGTCTTTAATTCAGCAGGTGAAATTGAAATTGTGTGTCTTCAGAAGTACGTTTTATGGAATTTGATTACATCGTTCCTTCAGAGCAGAAATCTCTGCTGTTGTAAGATTTTAGATCCTTAAGTAAGACAATATGGAGAAATTTTCCAAAAGCCTTTCTAATAGACTTCCCTCTGTGCAGATTTAATGATACTCCTACTTCAGACGGTGACTTGTCCCCTTGAAAAGCATTGTTGTACTTCAGAACAGAGATGCACACAGAGTAGAAAAGAAATCAACGTTTGGTCTGTGTGAGTGACTAGTGTAGAATGCAGTATCTGAATCAACTTGAATCCTTATGTTATTCTGTATTCAAACATCTCTTTCAGGAGGTGAAATTGACTGTGTGGATAAGGATGGCAACACTCCTCTCCACGTGGCTGCAAGATACGGTCACGAGCTTTTGATTAACACCTTAATAACCAGCGGAGCTGACACAGCCAAGTAGGTTACTGCGAAAACATGGCAGAATAGTTGCCGCACGTGGGAATCCTGCCACAGGGATTCTGCCATGCAGTGGATAGTTCCCTTTTATCCAAGCTAATGTGGATCCGTACCAGTATGCTAAACACAAATTGTTTGAACTAAATTGACTTTTAATGACAGTTGCAGGGAAGAACCAATTTTATTTTTCAGCTGTAACGGAAAGAGACCTATTTCAGTGGTTTTAATTAAGGAGATTTGAACTTTATTCCTAATTCTGCTTTCTAATATCCTTCTGTCCTTTCTGATGTTCAGGGTTAGTTAAGCAGGAAAAGTAAAACATAATTGGTCAAATTCAGAATTTATTCAGAATGCTTGCTCAGTTTTAGTGATTATAATTATAGGGTACAATTGAGTAAATCTGCTGCGTAGGGAAGGGAGACCTGACTTCATTTTACACTTCAATTCAACAAGAATTCATAAACATCTGTATGAGTCTGTCATGGTGCTGGCTGCCGTGGGAAATTTCACAAGTAAGTTACCTGGTTGGTACCTTCAAGGAGCTCATCATTTTGTTCGAGGTCCAAGTCCCTCTTAAGACAAAGAACCAAGCAAGATAGTACATAATAAAGTTCTAAATGCAACAGGTATTAAGTGGCAAAATGTTTTGTGTGACCGTATATGCCATAGAGTGTAGACAGGAAGGAGAGAGCTCGAAGATAGCCAGAGTTTTCAGAAAAGCCTTCAAGGAGCAGGTGAGTTTTAGGCAGACTTTGAAGGATGAGAATTACTTGAGTAGAGCAGAGAGTGACAGACGTCCCAAGCAGGGAGGAAAGCAGGAGCAAAAGATGAAGAGTATCATTCCGGGAAGAGTTTGGCCTGACAGAGCAGAGGGTGTGTGACGGTGCCGGCCTTGCCCAGAGGCAGTATCATGTCATGGGTTGGGAGCCCACGCTTTTGTGGGCATTACCTGGGCTCCAATCCAAGCTACCTTGCCCGTGAGCTAGGTGACCTTGAGCCTGTTGCTCAATCTCTCTCTGCTTTGCTTTCCTCATTTGAAAAATGGGAGTAATATGAGTACTTATCCATAGGTTTGTTATGAGGATTAAAGGACTTAATTGCATGTAAAGCTCTCAGGTCTATGTTAAGATCTATATGAGTGTGAGTTATATAAATATATCTGTTAAGATTGTTAAAGAAGGTAATCCATGTTCACAGCTCTTTGAACAGTGCCTAGCACATAGTAAGCTATCAATAAATGTTAACTGTTATTTTATTACTTAATACTATGTAGTAGAACCAAGTTAAAGAGGACCTTAAATGCCTGAATAAAGGGTTTAGCCTTGATCACAGAGACTGTGGGTAACAATAACCAAAGTTTCAAGAGAAGAACAATATGAGGGCAGTGTAATATTAGCAATTCTGTTGTGTTTGCCCAGAATCGAATTGAGAATCTTGCTTGAGAAAAGCCAAAATTTAAATGATCCAGGGAAGGCGTGGTGGGTTCCAGTGACCTTCTGGGCCCTCAGTCTAGTGGTGGAGACAAGAGCAACAGCAGATGACTGCAGCAGTGTGAGGTTTGTTATGACGGGGTTTGGAGCAGCCTGTGGAAACCATTAGGGAAACACTGACTCTCTGGGTTCCACAGATTAGCTGACAGTTCAGCAAGGAGTTTGTCAGGTGGACAGAGTTGTAGGAGGTAAAAATATAGAGGGGGAAGAAAGGAAGGACATTCAGGCAGAGGGAAGACTATTTACAAAGGCACAGATGTGTGAACGTGTTCAAAGCAGCTTCCCAAGGCTGGATTATCTGATGTGTGTCGGGGAGGGGGAAGCAATGAGGTGGGAAGGCCAGAAGAGCCACATCTTGAAGGACCTTGCATGTCCTGCTAAGGAGTTGGATTCCATTTGGAGGCATTCGGCAGCTGTTAAAGAATTCTAAGTGAGTGTAGAGTAGGTTGTGTCTAATGACCCCACTGGTGTGTAAGAAAGATCGCTCTGATAGCAGTCCAGACATATTGGAGGTGGTCCAGACTACAAACGCTTGGCAGCCTCTTGCAAATGTCCAGGGGAGAAGAGGTGAGGGCTCAGGCTTAGGACAAGGCTGAGGGCAACAGAGGAGGAGCATGCTGACAGAGTAAGAGCAGTGAGGGGGTCTCCTTTCAGAAGGGAAAGGAATAGGTTCAAGCCAAAGGACCTTTTTTGACCGGGACTTTGCAAGATAAAAGCAGCAGCTCAGCTTTTGTGGAAAGAGCACTGTGCTAGGATTCAGGAGGCTTGTACTGGACTCTGGAGTTCCCAACCACACCCTGGCTGCCCAAAGCCGGAGAGCATATATGCTTAGTGTTCATTTAGTAGAAGTAAAATATCAAGGCACAGACCGGCTTCACCTGTGATGTGTTAATATTTTCAGGGGTATTTTTCTTTCAACTCTGGGTTACTTGGGGAGTTTTAGCCAAATAACCATGAATTTCTGATTTTCTTTCAGATTTTAATCAGTTTGAAGGATATAGATAAACTGGCCCCAATACTTAACTTAAAGTTTCCAAAAGACAAATTTAACTCAAACAGCACAAAGTTTATTCCCTTGTAGTTATTTTGCCTTCAGTTTATGCAAACACATAGCATGTGGCAAAAGTGCCTTAGAAATGGCGTTGTTGTTCAAGGAGCCTTTCCTTCCACTGACTGTGCTGTGTCCTGCAGATGCCGAGGGGGGAAGCATTGTCCCAGCCTCAGAGCCACAGCTGCTCTCTTTTGTCACGACATATCTGGGGATAAGAGTGTAACAACAGTGGTTCATTAGACAGCAACCGTGTGTGTGTGCGCGCGCATGCACATCTGGCTAGAGTATGGGAGGGACATCACCTAAGGAGAAAATACCAAAATGAGGCGGAGGAGATTAACTTTGCTGAAGGACCCCCAGAACATCACTGTTCCCCTGGCTCCTTGTAGATCTGTGTAGGGTAGCTTGTGAAAGAGGAGAAAAGCAGGCCTTTCCTTCTATAAATAAGTGAATGAATAGCATTTATGAAAATAACCCATATTCATTCATAAACAATGTGGCCTAATGTATTTTAAAAGATCTCTGTATGACAAGTTTTATGGTCACTACTTTATTATGAGTTTATTTGAATCTTACTCTCAGGCCTTGATGAATGTTCTTTGTTACTCTTTTTGCTTCTCTCAACTTTAAGTCAGAGAACTTTCTGCAACTTGGCTCAGTGCTCACGCCACTTTATGTGGTGTCAAGCCCTTTGGGGTTTCTTCTTTAACCTTTTCAGGTTGGGGCCCTGTCTCTAGGATTTTAATCTGTCTTCTACCTTACCGATTATGCTCTCACTTCTTCTTCTGCCTCAACTGCAGCAGAATTAGGGTATTGTAGTTATGCAGCCAACTGGTTCTAACATTCATTCATTCACTAAATGTTGAAGGCCTGTTAAGTGTCACCCACTGTGTCAGGTTCTGGGGTTACAGAGGTCCCTGCCCTCAAGGAATGTGTAATCCACTGGGGGCAAGAATTAAACAAGCAGTTACACTCATGCATGCTAAGTGTGATGCCAGAACAGTCGCTGGGTGCCACTGGGACACAGGAGGACGTATCTGGGACATAGCAGGGTAGGGAGGGCGTCTGGGAAAAGCAATGGTTAGTGGAGACTGCAGGGTGGGTAGCGAGTAGTTAGGTCACGGTATGGAGAGTCTTGCAGATCCCCAGTTTAGACTTAAATTATTTTTATTATAATGTTACTTGAATATGTGTAAACATAAGACTACATAGAAACTCCTTAGGCTTTTGACCCTAATATATCAATAAATCCAAAAAAACCCCAAAATGCTTGCAAACAACATTCATGTTAACTGCATAGGTTAGCAATAGCAGCAAACATTCGTGAGGGCTTTCCCATGCTAGGCACACTCTGAGGGGTTGCATTTAACTGTCACAGCACCACAGGGTAAGTGTCATGATTATCACCATCTTACAAGTGAAGTAAATGAGGCACAGAGAGGTCCAGTTACCTGCCCAAGGTCACAGAGCTAATGGGGAGTGGAAATGGGACTCTATCCTTGGCCATCTGGATCTGGAGCCTCAGCTCCTGAGCACAAGACTTGCTGCCTTTCTATGTAATGGGTGATGTGATAGTCTGTGTTTTGCCAACATTAAATCCCCATTTACGTGGCGTTATGGTCCTGGTGGCTAAGGTGCTGACTCTTTAGAGTTCAGTTCACATGTGGGAGTGCAGGTTTTGCAGTGGCTTAAACAACGTGGTGGGACAGTAAACTCATCACACAGCACAAAGGCCTTTATTCCAACTCCTGCCAAATCATTTGCATCAGAAGGCTCAGTGTACTGCGTTTTCATTGGCTCTCCCTAGGTTCAGATATCATTCGTGTGTAAGCCCACCTTTATTCTTTTCTCATTGGTCCCTGCCAGTTAAAGTAGTACACAGCACCAGTGCGATCCTAAATACAGACATGGGTGCGGCAATTGGCAGAGGGACGTAATGATGAGGCAGTTGTTCAGATGAGTCAAAATATGCTTTTATGCCAATTGCTTTAGATTGTCATCAAAGGAAAAGACAACTTAAAAATTCTCACAGAGAACTCCTGAAAGCCCAAAGATATTTCAGCGACCCTCTGAGATGCACTAGTTTGAGAAAGGCCATGAGGAGCAGGGGAGAAAGAGAGTTTCAGGTGGAGGGATCTGCATGTGCAAAAGCTGGGGGCAGGACAGAGCCTGGCTTGTCCAGGAGGAATGGACAGAAGTTCACTGGGATTCTAGAATATGTATAGGTTAAGCAACAGCCAGGTCCAGAAGGGACGTCATAAGCCATGTCAGAGTGTTTGGACTTGATTCAAAAGAAACCCCTGAAAATGTCTGTAGGTTGCAAAGAGCAAGGACCAGGCCTCGTTGTTGTGAGTTACACCTGAATGCCTGTAACTTAGGGGTGCATAATAAATACTTGAACAACGTAGAGAAAATTAATAAGAAATTGATTTTTTGATTTGGGTTGATCGGTTGAGTAAAGGTCATAAAATCATTTGATGATCAAAGTCATCAAATAATTTTTTCTTGTCCACTCAGTGGGCAAAACCAAACGAATGTCCCTATCCCCAGGAGAGTTGTGAGATCAATATTGTAAAGGATTTTGAAGCGTAGAAAGATACCAGACATGCCAGCTGATCACAATTCGTCTTGGCTTTTAAGGAATCATACATCTAAGTTTAAGGAAGCACAACCTGATTACGACTTCAAAACTCACAGACTGCCTATTACCCACCTAAGCTAATGATAATCACAAGGACAATAATACGACTAATATGTGGTAAAGGCTCACCATGGGCCAGACCCATGAATTTAGAATTTAGCACTCTGTGTGCATTATTTCAATTAGTCCTTACAATTTCTCCTTAAGATCGACACTCTTATTGTCTTTGTTTTCTGGATGAGAGAACCATTATGTACTTGCTGAGGATCAAATTGCTAATAAGTGGCAAAAGTAGGACTCAAAACCAACCCATCACCTTAACCACAGTGTTCTTTACCCTATGGCCTAAGGGATGGCTCTAGAAAAGACTAGATGTGGGAAGGGCGGCCGTGTCTCTCTGATGCCAAGGGGAAAGCCTAAAAGAACCTGTATTCTAATGGTGCAGACGCCCTTCACTCCCCTTGGATAGCTCTCTACAATTTATTCTGACCTCATTTATTCTGAAATAACTGGGTTGGAGACGCCAGCTAACAGCTAAATTAGAAATAGCTAATACAAATGTGTTCCATTAATTTTATGACTGGTCAAATAAATGTAGTAATTTAACTGGAATTGGTCTCCTCTTTCCTGTAATTTATTCATTGTTAAGTTTAGGGTTATCTGACGTCTTAATTCTTGATCTCCCCTATGTATACCTGACAAAGTAAAGGTGCTGCTTCTTATTTGACTGAGAGAGTGAAACCCTAATATTCCTGCTAAAGGTTTTATGATCCTTCCTTTATAAGTAGTCTTACTTTATAACAATAAAGGAGTAATTTTGAAATGCATGAGTCATTTCTAAATTGATTCAGAGATTCTGAATTTTGCTTTTATTCTCTTTCCAATCTTGGACTGATCTTTAGTCTTCCTTTTGAACCGTAGCGTCGTATTCAAGTTCAAATGCCAATAGTACTTCAGTCTAAATTAATATGTTTTCAAAACCTACACTGAGGTGGTGACTTTTTATTAACTATGAAAGAAGAGTATATATCAGGCAGCTTTTTTGCTAGACCTTTTAGAGTAGTTCTACCTCCCTTATCTTCTCAGGTTTATAAGTAACAGTGAAAAAAATGAAATAATTAACTAATGTAGAATGTGATGAATTATCTAAGGACAGTGGTGTTAAGGTGGCAGAGTTGATGAGAAGTATTGATGATGAAGGTTGTGGAATATGTTCCAATACTGTTACTGTTACACTATCAGTTATACTTTTTATGTTTTTGCTGATTGGTTTCTTATAGAGTTGGATGCTATTTTCTCTCATTCATTTGCTTGTATCATTTTATATAAAGATATAGATTTTATGTATCTTTATAAAATATATATTATATACTGTGTGCATATATACATATATGTGTATATATGTGTGTACATATAATAATATGTACATAATGTATATTATATATAAAACTTTAACATTTATTTTTTCATATAATATGTATTTGTGTGTATATATATGTGTGTAAGTTTATTTATATATGTATATATATATATATATATATATATATATATATATATATATGTAAAGAATGAATGAAGAAGTCTCAAAGAATTCTTGAGAAATCCAATCCTTGATTTCAGGCATGTTGTTTCAGAAACTTAAAACTGTCCTAGAAAATATTCTATCCATTTTCCTCTTTCAAATGTCCAAAGATATTTAATCATATATTTTTACTTTACCTGCCCAAAACAAATAAAATGGTTAGGTAGAATCCCATTAGCTTAAAGTTCCGTTTAGTGAGGAGCTTTTAAAATATGTAATACATTTAAAAAATTAGTATGTTTACTAGCATCAAGAAAGAGTCATATAAGTAGCAGCATAAATAGAAAAGCTCCTCTCCCATCCCCCAACTCCCTCTTCCTTTTCATGAGCATCAAGGTTGTCACTGAGGCAATTGCTTTCCAGAATTTTTTGTAAATGATGAGGGAGGCAATTACAAGCAGTTCTCCTCCGCGTGGCACTGCCCGGAAGACGGGCAAATTGCGTCTCTTGATGGATGCCAGCTATTATACGCGCTGGGTTGGAAATCTCCATATAGGGAAAGGAAAATGAGCAGAGGGAAGACTAAACAAATACTCCAATAAATAGGAAGGAGTTTTCATGGAAAGAGAGAGGTGGTTAAATGCTGGCAGACTCAAATTTTGCAAAACCCTGAATACTGTGAAATATCTATGCATATGTATATACATTCACACATTCATGTGACTTCACATACGAAGTTATTCACATCGTAATAACTTTTGATATAGCAAATAAAATTCATGTATCTGAAGCTTAACAAATTCAAATCATATGTGTTTTTTTATGAAGCGTAGAATCTGAAAATGGGCCACTTTGTGTTGGAGAAGGAAATTAGGTAATTAATCTGCAGATGTAAATAGACATACTTGCTTGTGTTATGCAGAGGATTTACAAAATCTGAAATATATTATTTGAATATAATGAGATGTTATGAGAAGTGATCACTAACATTATAAATGCTTGTAAGTACACAGGAACCTCCCGATGATGCTGTTTGTCATGAACTACAGTTCAGCACACAGCTTTGGGTCCTTGTTCGAGCAGAGGTGATAGGCAAGAGGAGGAGGATTTAGTTCTGAAGGCAGAAAGCACTGCCGTCAGAAGGCTGCCATCCCCTAAGCGTTCATCCTGGGGACTGTGTTATGGTGGGGGATCAGTCTAAAAAGTCCTTTTCTAGATTCTTTCTCTAATACTGTTAGGGAAAACATATTAGATTTCTGAAATGGATGCAAGGCAATGTTTATTACACCTAACTGCGTTTTTGTGCCTGGTATCTTGATGTGGGTTAATGTGCAATATAAAAGTCTATTAGGAAGCTGAGTTTCACCTGCACAAGGTAAACATTAGTTTTTATTCTCATCCAAAATTTTATTTTCAATAATATAGTCATTATTAACTCTTAGCAAAGTGCTTGGCACATAATAGGTCAATAGTAACTATTTATTTATCAATTCCAGGAATAAGGTTGCTTTTGAAAGTTGAGAGTTTGTCTTGTTATCTCTGGCACTTAGGGTAGTATCTGATGCTTAGAAAGTGTTGAATAGATGAATGAATGAATAAGACACAAAATTGATGAGCTGAAAGAAAAAAGAAAGGGAAATTAATTTTAAATGGAAAGAGTCACTGTTTATGTGAAACATTTTCTTAAAAATATACATTCCTGGGGCTGGCCCCGTGGCCCAGTGGTTAAGTTCGCGCACTCCGCTGCAGGCAGCCCAGTGTTTCGTCGGTTCGAATCCTGGGCGCGGACATGGCACTGCTCATCAAACCACGCTGAGGCAGCGTCCCACGTGCCACAACTAGAAGGACCCACAACTAAAACTATACAACTATGTACCGGGGGGCTTTGGGGAGAAAAAGGAAAAAAAAATGAAATCTTTAAAAATATATATATATACATTCCTGTTGTTATTGGCTTTAAATTCTGGTTTAGGTTGAGGGTTTTATTATTTTAAGGTGGAAAATGATTGCGTAATTATTTCTCAAGTGGAAAAATTACCGAATTATTTCAGCCAAGAGTTCCTAAGTGAGGTGTGGTGGATTTAATTTTCCTCTGAGAACTTCTAGAAAGGTAATCGTCCTTCTGCATGTGTCTTGAGATCTGCTACTGTGAGCTGCTCTGTTTTTCCTCCTCAGGTGTGGAGTCCATAGCATGTTCCCCCTACATTTAGCCGCCCTAAACGCTCACTCTGACTGCTGCAGAAAGTTGTTATCATCCGGTAAGTAACTCCATCCCACAGCTGAGGCTTCCTGGTCCTGTAAACGAGCCCCTTGGCTTCCAGTGTCTGGTCAGAGTGAGCGGCTGCCTGCACTTCATGTCATTCATTACCCGACTTGGCAGGATGAGTTGCGTCCACAGCTAACTGCATGTGACAGCTCCCAGCAGTCCTTGCTGTTGAAGCTGTTTGCATGTCAGTATTCCTGCCCCAGAAGGAGAGTCTTGTCTGCTTTTCAAGTTAAAGTTTTGGGTGAGGCAGAGTGAGAGGCAAGCAGAGATGGCCCTGGCTTAGAGGAAGTTTGTCACAGGAGAGAACATTGTTGAGGCTTAAAATGGTGGCCTAACATTTAATATTTTTAACAAGGGAAAAAGGCCAAATCCCCCATGTTTCAATGGTGGAAAATGTCATGTTGCCTTCCTACTCCGTGGGCTCTGACAAATCAATACAGTTGATCCCCTCCAACTAGGTTTAATTTTTACTTTTTTAACGCGAGGCTATTTGGAACCAAGAAATTCTTTCTGGTGTGGCGCTTTGCTAATCTTTCTTATCACGGCTTCTGCCAACCTCCATGTATTAAGAAGTTCCTGGATTTCAAAGATGATGGAAGTCTGCAAGGCAAAGATTGTTTGTGAATTAATTCAACAGATATTCTAGAGGCATTTTTTTCCCTTTAAGTACTTTACCTATTATTGATTCTGCTTTCACTGCTTTTGGCATGTTTAAAAATAATCCCTGCATGGAAGCATGTTTCCCAAATCTTAAGCCAACTGAAAGATAATAACACACTTAAGAAAATATCTATTCCAGCATGTGAAGATTCCTCCTCTGCCTTCCATGTTTTCTCCATGTGTTCTGTCTGCCTGTCTATTGCCCTACTTATCTCAAATTGGTTTCATAAATTTCTATCCTGGGATTGAAATATGGGGCTGTGGTTCACCCAGGGCTGAATGTGAAAATAAATTCTTCTTGACTTCACGGTTCTTCCTATAAAATTGCCAAGCTTGAGCAGTTACCATTTGTTTCCATGACAACCTCTGTCTGACTACAGTTGCTTGCGTTCTGGTTTTTCTACTAACTGATTTTTCTGTCTCTGCAATGTTTCTTGTGGTTTAACTAGGACAAAAGTATAGCATAGTATCCTTGTTTAGTAATGAGCACGTGCTGTCTGCAGGCTTTGAAATAGACACCCCAGATAAATTTGGACGAACGTGCCTTCATGCTGCTGCTGCAGGAGGGTGAGTAGTGAGCAATTTCATGACTACTAATTCGTCTTGATTGACTCAAGTTGTCTGTGAATCAAAGGCAACTTCCTTAGTAAAATGAGTAAGAATCATTTCTGCCAATACCAAACATGACTATGTTGCATTTCTAGATCACTTGTGTTTTTGTTCTTCCAAAGAAAAATTGTTAGTCCATCTCATATAGAAAATAGTTTTTCTTTGGTTTTCTTTTCTCTCTTTTCTTTTTATTTTTTTTAAATTTCAGATTTTCAGCCTATAGACTATGCATCTGCGTGGTACCTCCTTCACCAAAAGAAAATAGAGATTTGTTCCTAAATTTTTCCTTTTTGTTGCTGGTAGGTAGGTGATGATCAAGCAAATGCAAGATTGAGTTAATTCCTGTTCACTTACAGACATTTTTGTCCCTATTTCAAAACTGATTTTTAAGCTTTTCTAGTGACTAAGTGTGAACCAAGGTCAAGAAAACCCAAAGGCTAGGCAAGAAGTGGCTTAATCCTTCTCTTTTTTTTTAAGTTGTAAAGATAGTTCTTCATCAGATACTCTTTTCCATATCAGCAGTTAGATTAAGGCTCTGATCAGTGTATTGTTGATTTATGACCACACACTGACCAAACATGGCCTCTCTCGGATGACCTTGTTTGGGTAAGGTGTTGGTTCTTAACCAATTTCCTAGTCCGTAAGGAACAGCAAAGCTTCTCCATTTGTCATCTGTATGTTACCAAAGGCATTACCTATTTATCAGAGGTGGATTGACTGTGAAGCTGTGAGGCCCCTTATTTGCATGGTTCCCTTCTGAAGTCTGG
Organism: Equus caballus; assembly: GCF_041296265.1. Lineage (NCBI taxonomy): Eukaryota > Metazoa > Chordata > Mammalia > Perissodactyla > Equidae > Equus > Equus caballus. The sequence continues at coordinate 73,136,915 of NC_091701.1, read as the reverse complement.
TATCTAGTTTTTATTCATAATTTTGTATTTTTTTAAAGACCCTCCATCTCCCTATCGCATCCCCACAGGTCGTATGAGCTTTATGAGCCCCACAACCTGGATCTGTCTCTGCTTTTGATCCTTTAGCTTCATTCAGTAAGAGACAGGTGCTCTGTGTCAACCGGCATGCTACACCAACACAGAATGGTCTCAGAGAGTTCTTATATTTTATGATTGAACCAGCCAGGTCTCTGAGAAAGGTGGCCATAAAGGGTGCATGTGGGATGGGGAGAACCCTGCTCAGGTTTATCATTAATGAAATCATTTCTCTTATTAAAATGATAATAAAACAGTAAGTCCTAGGCCACTTCTTAGCATCCCAAGTTTAGAACAATGATGGCTGATTGTCTCTTTTTATGGCCACATTTTAAAAAATATCAGACCTGTACAGAAAGTGGCAACACACTATTCTGGATTCATGTCTGAAACTCCCATTAGAATTAATGTTTAGCTACATGCCCTTCAGTAGGAAAATTTACTTCAATAGGTCCTTTTCTCTCCACTAAACGTGATTTATTGCTTCTGCAAATGACAAGGAAGCTTTGGAAGATCACTGTGCTCCATTACATCATTCTCAGCCCTGGTTCTGCACATTTATTTACCTAGATTAAAAAGACAGGGAAGTGCAGCTGTTCTATTTTCCATTAAGGAGAGTCTGGGTCGAAAATGCTTATCATGGTGAATTCATTCTGCTGTGATAAAAGGTAATGCTCATCCACTCTGGCTCATTGTTTAAAGGTGACATGAAATTATTATAGCTTTAAGGGGTTGTTTCATAAACTCTTGATGGTTTTGAAAGAAAATTTAGGATAAATGATGAAACCATCGCTGCAAAGTTTAGTCATGTAATAATCATTACATTCCTTAGTCATGGAATGAAAATATTTCATCAAACTCTTTAATGTATTGATTTATTAGCTTTGAAAAAATGGACTTTGAAACTTTAGATTCTTACAGTATGGCGTTACTCTTATATGTTCATGTTATTTTTTGTGCTGGCAGAGTTTAAAGCTGGAGCTATCATTTCCCCTCTGTCTGCATTCTGCAAAAAACAGCTCCTTCTGAAGATAGCCCAGCGCTTGACCTCTACCATCTTAATGATGTTTTCCCTGTCTTTCTAGTAATGTGGAATGTATAAAACTCTTGCAGAGCAGCGGAGCGGACTTCCATAAAAAGGACAAGTGTGGGAGGTATGTAAACAGGGAACTCTGCTTCAAATGCCTAAATAAAAGGGGCAGGGAACAGTCTATCTGGAATCATGTTATGTTGAAATGGTAAGCAGGGAAACTAGTTGGGGGAGCTCCCATCCTCAGAAGGAAACTCCTTCTTGTAGGGAAAGCACTAGCAAAGCAGGCACGAGCCGCCAGGAAAGCATCTCCTCTCACAGCTTCTGTTAGAAGGGCCAGCGGTCTCTCTTCTCCTTCCAATTTTTGTTTCAATATCCTACATGGATATAGTTTTAAAAATTCTATTTGTAACAGAGTAGAATGCTTTAGCCCACCTAACCCAGAATTTGGTCACAAGATCTGGAGCATTTTATTATATTCATTGAACATTTGATCTTGGGATAAATCTTTAGACATGTTTACAACATTAAACATACACACACACACACACACACACACATACATAGCTAGTAGCCCCTTTGGCTATTAGGCTGGGTCATAGAACTTTTATTACCTTAATGGTCCTTTGCATAGCTAAATCATGCCATAATACTTGCTGGTCCATGGATATATATATACATTTTAAATTTAATTTAATTTAATTTTTCCATAGCATCTCTCTAACCCTCCCGTCCACGTGCATCCTGGCTCTTGGAGTTGCCACAAATTTCTCCTCTTACCAACCTACCTGAGACAACTGCTCCTCCTATTTCCAGATTTATGTTGAGAGACACCTCCCTCCCCTCTGACAGGGCTGCCCTGCTCTCTGCTGCCCTAACACCCTCCGTACTCCATGACTGCAGCACACCTCACACTGTCTCGTGGACTCTGTTTGCTTGAGTCTCTCCTCACCTGACTGTGGGTGAGGACAGGGACTGGTCTCATTTTCTCTTTGTCTCTGGGCTCTGCCGCATTAGGTTGATACCTAATAATTTTCATACTTTTAATTAAAACATAAGCAATCCAATATGTAAAATACTCATAATTTGCTTTTTTTGGATGAAAGAGGAGAAAATCAACTCCTAAGAGAGCGCATAAATTGACTACTAATATAAAATAGTGGTACTTGAAAATTGAGAAATAGTTCTTGAGATAAAGTTACTTTATTTCTAGTATTCTATTTGATTATTAGTCTCTGAGTATTGGCTAGGCGTACCAGATAAACTGTTAAGTAATCGAGGACTAAAAGTAAGTAATATAAAACAAATTACTTCATATTTCTGCAATGCCTTCCCCTTGACAAGGTGCTTGTAGTTTCCAGATATTACTCACTTGGGTTCTTCCGGTAAATCTGTGAGAGATATGGAGATGCTTATTATCCTTTATAATAGATGAGAAAGCTGAGCCCAGAGAAACTAAATAAGTTATATATGTACGCAGAAGTTTAGACCCAGAATGGACCTTAGGGGACAGCTGCTCAAAGGTCCTTATTGAAATAAAGATGAGGAACCCCAGGCCTAGGGAGTGGACCTGGTTTGGCTCAGCTTTCAGGTCTCCCCAGACCAGATCCCAGGGCTTCTAATTCCTTGTGCATTTTTCTCCCAAGTAACCTACATCCCTACCTTCAAGATGCTTTCAGTTCAGTAGAGAAGATGAGACAACACCAATAAAGTCAAGGCAATGTGTGATGGGAGCTCAAGAGAGACCCAGACAGGAGCCACACAGTCTCAGACAAAAGAGAAAGAGAACTTCTAGAACTTAGGAAGTTTTGGGGTTTTGGTGGTGGAAGCTTTGAAGTTGGTGGGTGGAAGTGGTTCAGGAAAGGGCATTCCAGGGAAGAAAACGCCAGAGGGAAAGGTAGAGGAAGTGTGAACATGCTCAGGAAAAACTCATTCAGTTTGGATGCAGTAATGGGCTCAGCTAGGGGAGAGAGAGAGACTTTATAAAGATAGATGGGGACCAGTTTGGGAAGGTCTTCAATTCCGGACTACAGAATCAAGACTTTGCTCAGTGGGGAGGACCGAAGGTTTTAGAACAGGGTTGTCACATGTGGGTACTGGACCTTAGAAAACCCAGTTCTTCATTCATAACAACTAGAAATTCTATGGGAGTTTGATTAGAGCTAAGGAGGCCAATAGGGATGGTATTGCAATAGTCCAAATAAGCAGTAATGTAGACCTGAACCATGATAGGCCCTAGGAATGCAAAGAAAGGATAGATCTGCAGGTGGGTGGCCTTGTCTGAAGCCACTATCTTTGTAGCCTCAGTTCCGGCTTGTAAAGTCAGAGGAGGGCATTCCCTTGGCCTCCATACCTGAGAGCTGAGGAGCTTTCCACACCCCTAGGGGTACTGCTGTTGATGCTAGTGCTGATGACAGGTCTGTTTTTCAGGCCGAATGAAGTAATAAATTGCTGTTTGTTTTTCAGGACCCCTCTGCACTATGCAGCTGCAAATTGTCATTTCCACTGTATTGAGACATTAGTAACCACAGGGGCCAACGTTAATGAAACAGATGACTGGGGACGGACAGCTTTGCACTATGCTGCTGCATCAGACATGGATAGAAAGTAAAAACAGCCTTGCTCATGTTTCCGCTGGGGGTAGGGCTGGGAACAGGGAGGGTTTGCTCATTTTTCTTCATACTGCCTCGCAGAAACTGTGGATAAAGAACCTCTCTCACCCAGACCCAGAGGAGTTGGAATTGCTTCATCCCTAGCCCCAGTTTTCCCATTCTCCTCTCTTTATGTTTGATTATTACATCTCTGCACAATTACTCCCCTTCTCTGTTCTTTGGGTTGAATGCCAAGTGGAGATGTCAAGCTCAGGTCTTCAGTTCATTCAAAATCTGTTGTAATTTATCTGGTCATATAAAGCAGTTTTCATCATCACCACTTAAATGCTTCATTTGCTGTAAAACTTACATTTGCTGATATATATGTCATGCGTCAAAAATATTCATCTATGCATAATCCCAATAGCCTTCAAGCGCAGCATCACTTTGTGTAAACTAGGCACTATTGTTCCAAACTGGGCGTGAATGCTCTTTCAGGAGCTGGAGGAGAGGGAGTTGGTTGTCCTGGACACGTTTGGATTCTAGGTGGGTAGGAATGGAAAACAGAAATAAGTGAACCAGTTCAGGGGAAAAGGTAGGAGAGGCACCCACAGTTAATGAGATTGCTCTCAGAGACTTAAGGAGCAGGGCCCCCTTCATAATAATACTTTTTGATAACCCTGTTTGGAGAACTGTTGAGTTATTTGCTGCCCTGTGCTGTGGAACTGATTCTGGGGCAGTGCTAACTCCTTTTCTCATAGAGCAATGGCTTTCAAACATTTTAGACTGTGACCCACAGTAAGAAATACATTTTGCATCGTGACCCAGTACACATGCTCCTCATGTGTATGTTTTATATATATGTGTGTCAAATGGAAACAAAAATTTCCGAAAGCCATGTATACTTTTACTATGTGTGATGCATTCTGATATTTTCTTTTATTTCATTAAAAAATAATACTGACTGCAACCCACTAAATTGATTTCAGAATTCAGTAAAGAATTATGATCCATATTTCCACAGTTTGGAAAAAACACTGCTTGCTTTTCTCTTCCTATTTATATAATATTGGCCAGTCCGATGTAGCATGCAGGATCCCATAGCCATGCAGGTGATTAACTCAACAAATGCATACCGAGCATCTTCCATGTGCCAAGCTCTGTGCTAGTCCCTTGGAATAGAATGGAGGGGCAAGTCTCCATCTGTTAAGAGCTAGAGAAGGAATCCAGGATGATGAAGAATTACCCTGGCGGATGAGGGGTGACTAGGACCCCATTCCTGGATAAATGGCATGCTGAGCTGCCAAGGAGGCAGCAAGGAATGTGGTAGGAGTCAGAGAAGTTTGAGCTAAATTGCCTCCTTTTCACTTCGGGAGTTTAGGATATTTATGGAAGGATGGACTACTAATTTGTCATCTAAATCGCTGATACCTGGGTGGAAGTTTTAGGGAAGTCATGTTCTCAATTGGATTCCTTGGGAGAGAATATATTTACTGGGAGACCTTGGAGAGGACCAGGAATATCCTCAATGAAAAATCAGTAGTGCTCATATCTTATGGGTTGGGAGAAAAATCGCTGAGATATAAATTGCACCCAAGTCGTTAGCAACTTTGACATTAAAAAAATTAATTGTAGGGCCTGGCCCTGTGGCCTAGTGGTTAAAAATTCACATACTCTGCTTCAGCAGCCCAGGTTCACGGGTTCAGATCCTGGGTGCAGACCTACACCACTCACCAGCCACGCTGTGGTGGTGTCTCACATATAAAGCATAGGAAGACTGGCACAGATGTTAGCCCAGGGCTAATCTTCCTCAAGCAAAAAAAAAAAAAAAGAGGAAGATCGGCAATGGATGTTAGCTCAGGACGAATCTTCCTCAGGGAAAAAAAATTAATTGTAATTTTTTTCTTTCCCTTATGCTGAGAAGTAAGACTATCTTAGGAAATGCCCATGAAAATTCAGAAGAACTTGAAAGAGCCCGAGAACTGAAGGAAAAGGAAGCCGCATCGTAAGTTTCTTCTCAGCTTAAGCACGAGGTGCACGTACTGATGCTCTGTCTGCTTCTCTGGGTTGCCATGTGGGCCAGCCTTACTATTTTTGGGTTTCACTTGGGGTCTTGAGGAAGTGATGTGGACTTGCTTTAATGAAGAAGAAACTGTTCTTTTAATACATCTTTCAATTATGCTATTTTCACACAGGGAACTCTTTCTAAAATTGTAAGCTTTGCCTGGACCATCACTGTGATTGGTCAGTGGTTTTTAGGACCAGGTGTCTTAAATATCGTTTCTGACTCTGCTGTGTATCATGTGCCTCAGAGGACATAGTAAGCCTCTTCTCAGGGCCTTAGGCTCTCCTTTTATGGCCTGGGGATAACTATTTAGCAGATTCTATAAATAAATGTTTTGAGATTTTAGTGTGAAATGCACCAGTTGTACTCTCCCTCCCTCCCTAAAACACACACACACAAAGCCACGCACACATCAACTTACAGATAGCCCCCTGCTTCCTGCAGACAGCTTCTGTGGCTTCTGACAGGGGCTTAGCTATTACTGTCATAGGGGCTGGAATGACTGCCATCACCCAGGGGTGTTGATACATGGGGAGCTCTAATGCTTCATCCTCTGAGAGTCCTTCCTGCACCACAGGTCACAGTGATGTCAGTGCAAATAATCTATAACCAATCTAGAAATCAAAATTGGCGTGAGTTTATTATGAGCCAGATCTGAGGACTATATAGCCTGGGAGAGTCCTTTCACAAAGGAAAGGAGCACTCCAAAGAAGTGGGAGTTGACAGAGTGGTTATAAACCATCAAAGAGTATGTGTCACCTGTGATTGGAATGTCCCTTTCACAACAGTCATGAGACTGCTTTGCTGGCGTAGTATTTCACACAGCAGTTGATGAACACAGCAGGTAGCGGGTCTGTGGTCTCGAGCTGGGTGGTCACAGGGTGCAGCAGGCCAGCAATCAATCCTTAGTTTAGGGAGATGCTTATCCTTAAGGAAATGCCACTGTGGGGGAAGTTACATCCTTATCTTTAAGGGCATTCGTTCTTGTCTTTGGGACATAGTAAATACTTAAAACAGATGTACAGTGCATGCTCAACGCCATGTCAGGCCCTTTTGGAAAAACAAGTTCAGGCTAAATTAGTTTTACACCGAATGACTTCCTCATATACTCCAGTGTAGCCTATTGCTTGTCATTTGTTTATCAGTGCTCTGCCCGGTGCAGTGCCTGGTGTGCAATTGATGTAACTGTTTCCTGAGCAAGTGAACAAGTGAGTGAATGGTGCCCACACTTGGTGTCCTGCCCCTGGACCCGGTGGATGTAGTCTCTAAGAGTCTGCACACACACTGTCCTTGCTTGTTTATTCTCTTCTGTGGTCAGAGGAACCAGTTTCTCTGTGACCTGAATGCTGTGTCTACTCTGGGTCTTCCCGCTGCTGACCGGGCTCTCCTCCTGTGTCCAGACCATTGTGGAAGGGTGTGGTCAGATAGCGTGCCCCAGTGCAGGTTGTGGGATGTAACTTTGACTGTTGCCAGGGTGGGGGCGGGAAACACAGCTGTGAGTAAAGCAGAACGACCAAGGTTTTGCCCTAATACTCCAAAATTAAAATAATGATATCAAAAGACTAGAATTTTAAGCTACCTCAGAAAATGCTCCCTTCTCCAGGAAACTGCAAGCTTGCCCTAGGCCAGAGCAGCCCTCTGAGGGCTGATGGAGAGGGCAGGAGAGGCAGGAGGAGGTGGGGGCCGGTCTGTCTGGGAGCTCTTCTCTGCAGAGAGAGGCTACTCCCTTGTCCAAATATTCCCCTGACCTAATGTGCATTTCTGGATTTTGCAGCTTAGGTGCCAAAATTGCTAATCAGGGCCCTGGGAGGAGAAAAGATAAGCACTCCCACTTAGAGCTGGAATTCATTTTCCTTTAAAAAGAATGTGGAGAATATTCAAATTCTGCAGTACCGTTGTGATTTCTAATAGTACTGTTGGTAGTATAGTGCAACTCTATTCTGGGTTAACCGACTCTTTGGGAGCAATTCCAAGTGTTTTCCAAATTACACATTGAATGTGTTAACTGGTTTTTAGAATGTAATCCCTTCAGAAGCCGGGGATTGTGTGTCCACTAGAAAGCTATTTCTATTGAATGATTTTGTTTAAGGAGCCATATTTGGTTTAAAATGAGTCACACCTGGGATCCTGTCCATGGGCATTTAATTACCAAAATAAAAAAGGACTTCCTTATAAGGTGGTATCAGCACTCCAATAATAGTTTGATTTATTATGGAGCATTTTATGGATAAATCGCGTGATATGTAGGTATTTGGTATGAGAAATTTATGCCTTTCATCTGTTTTTCTAGAAATAAAATATCTGTTTTAATTGTCTTTATATGGGATTTGTGATATGTCTTTGTATGTGATGTATTACCCCTCTTGTCTTGTGCCAAAAGATAGGTAAATGTCATTTTAAAGTTTTTGAATAAACTATAGAAATTTTCCGTTGGGAAATCTTATTTACTGTACAGGCTTATATTTAAAATCTTAACATTGTGATTTGAGTATGAAATTGAATCAACTTGGCCTTGTAAAGGACGTGCTTGTCCCACTGTCACAGAAATAAAATGGAACTTACGGAGTACGGTGCCTCGTCATTCCTTTTGTACCAGCAGGATTCTTCCATCTGCAATAGCCCGGAACAGAACTCATTACGTCCCTGAGTCCTTGTGTCCTGGGGTTTGGGGCTTTTTAGCAAAGGTGGAGCCATGCCCCTTCCTCTAACCTATTGCAAAGATTGTGGCTTTTTCTGAAAAAGTACAGCAACTTTGTCAGAAAAGGCTTTTAAAAGTTATTACTTAGTATTTTACTCTAGTCTATATTCCTAATGGTGCAATTGAAGCCTCTTCCTTCATATGTGGTTCCTGAATTAATCTTTTATATTTTTAAAATGTTTATCCCTTCCTTTTATCTTTTATATTGTTTAGGCTATTCTTGGGTTCTTTTGTTTTCTTACTCTTTTTAACTTTCATTTTCTAATGTTTTGATCTTAGAGTCTCCAACAGCAAGGTTAAAAATAAAGCCCCTCTCTTGGGGTTTGCCGTGTTGCAACGGCCTGATCACGTCTTTGTTACATTTGAGACTTCATCTTTTGAACATGTAGCTCTGTCTAAAACTTATTATTCAGTAATCTTGATGACAGATATGTTCTGTACCTCAGATGAGAAGGAAAAAACCTCAATTACCCTCTTATTCCTAAAGCCTTTCCTGAATTCTAGAATAGCTATTTTAAGCTGAAATAAAGAGTGCTACAGAAAACACACATAAAACTTTCAGTACATAAAACCTCACTGCTGTAGGATTTTTAAGGAAGCACTTAAACTCACAAAGTGCTTTGTGGAGCGTTCATAATAGGAGGAAATTTACATTAATTATCCCTTTTGGTCCAGAGATATTTCTAAAATAACACCTCATCTTTCTACTTACAGCTGTCTAGAGTTTCTACTTCAAAATGAAGCAAATCCGTCTATCCGGGACAAGGAAGGCTACAATAGCATACATTATGCTGCCGCCTATGGCCACAGACAGTGTCTGGAATTGGTGAGTTATTTTGTCTTGTTTTGTTTTCTCTAACACACACACACACCTGTACCTAAACCTGGAAATGCTGGTCGTATTTCTCAGCAAGTGCCCTCACTGCCTAATTAAGTCTCCACTAGAAATCTCCTTGAAGATATTCTGTGGTAAGTGATTAAATTGTTTCACTTTACCATGTGTAGGTCTCTTTGTTCCACTTCTGTCCAGCCTAATCTCAGAGCTGACAGACACTTAACTCTTTTGTACATTAATTTGAACTGGGAATGTTAGACCTGTGTGTGGACATAGTTTGGGTTTTAAAGATAATTTGGATGTCTCAAATAAGCTCAGTATGTATTTCCGGCAGCATGCTTAGCACCCCAGTATTCGATAACAGTGTTGTAAGATGAGTTACATGGCTGTTAGTGTATGAGTTTGTCATGGTCCCACATTTGTAGTCAGGGACAGAAGTTGACAAGGGTACCACAGCAGAATTTACTGGAAATTCCAAACCACTAATAATTTCAAACCTATAGTGATCAAGAAACACCTGGAGTGTTTCAGAGGAGTCTGAAACTCTAATTCAAAGGCCAAAAGGGACCATAAATATAAAGTAGATGAATGAAGTGAGCCCAGGTATAGAACAATAGGGAGTGGTGGGGATTGTGGCAAATAGGAGGACATGTTCTGTCTAAAGGGAGAAACAACTAGTCAGTTCCAGCTGCTTGGCCGGTGGAAATGCATACCCAGGGTTGCCAGATCTCCAGTGTTTCAAGAGAAGCTAGAAATCTAGACTTTTTTATGTGAAATTTCCTGTTTCCAAAGCACTAGGTGTGCTAGGATGAACAAATGTGGGCTTGTGGCTGAATCCTGCCTGCAGGGCACAATTTGCCATCTCCTGGGCATCGGCCTTGGTTCAGCTCCAGCAGGATACATGGGGTATCCCAAAGTCACTGTCTCTCGTCCAATGGTAGGCACCATCTTTGCTGACGGGACTCCAGTTCTTTACCTTGTCCCTTTAAAAGGAGGAATCCTACTTTTCAGGGTTACTTGAACGTGTGTTTGGGGAAGCACTTGCACTTTATCAGCTGCACAGTCTGCTGAGAAAGGCATGAAGCAGAAAGTCGATGAGCAATGGTGTCAGTGCCCACGTAGAAATGACTGATGATGCCTGAGCTGTTTCCTTTCCCTTTGGCTTTGCTACTGCCTCTAAGTGGTTGCACTTAGGATCATTCTTACTATATTTCTTTTAACTATGGATGTGGGAAAATGTTCATAAAGGTCACCCAACTTGGAAATAAAAAGGTGATCATTCTAGTGTTGTTTTTATGGCATTCGTTGGTGAATCATACCTACCTTCGTCATTCTTGAAGACTTTGAAGTCTTCTTTTCTGTGGTTCTTGTGGATGCTAAGGATTTCCTTGTTTGACCTAGGGGATGGCATTTTTTCCCCCTCTCGTTTTGATTCCATCGTAGTTCCTCTTCCAGTTACTGTGGCTGCGTAACAAATCACCCCAAAAGTAAGTGACTTAAAACAACAGTAATCACTTATGAGCACTCGCTGTTTCTGTGGGTCCAGAATTCAGGAACGGCTTAGCTGAGTAGCTCTCGTTGAAGGTCTCCTGTGAGACTGCAGTCAGACAGTGGCTGGGGCTGGCATAATCTCAAAGGCGTCTCCACTCATATGTCAGTAATCTGGGTTGGAAGATTCAGACAACTGAGGTTCCTTGGGCCCCTCTCTCGGTCTCTATATGGTTTCTTTATGTGGTTTTCTCTAGCATGGGGGTTTCAGAGTAGCTGGATATCTGACTTGGTGACTAAGGCATCTGCCCAGGAGAGAGGGGGAGAGAGCAAGAGTGAGAGTAAGTGAGAGAAAGAGACCATATCACTTTTAATGATCTAACCTTGAAGGTCACACAGGGTCACTTCTGCTGTGTCTCTTCATTGTGGCAGTCACAAAACCAGAGAGTGCGGTAGACTCCACCTTTCAAAGGAAGAAGTGTCAAAGAAGTTGTGGGCATATTTTAAAACCACCCCATTCCATGGAAAGATGTAGGAAGCCAGTGATTCATAGCCTCTATAAGATGGATTTTAATGTAGAAGCACAAGCGGCCAGGGGGCAGTCCCTTATCTTATCGATGAGCAAAGCAAACCACAGGCGTATTAACTGGTGTGTCCAGTCATGGCTCTGGTCTGTGGAAGAAGGAGGACCATGAATCAGGATTCCTGATTTAAAAAAAAAACGTTTACGGCACCATGCTGCCTTCCATTGCAGGCTTAAGCTCCAGCACCACCCAAGGCTTTTCAACATAGAGCGAAAGCTTGGTAGGAACTGGTTAAGGTAGAAGGAAATATCACTTCTGCCTTGCTGTGGAAGCAGCATTGCTGTGGAAGTTGATTAGACCTATAAGCAAATAGGACTTTGTGTTTAGATGCCACATAAGAAAGGTTCCTCACAAAGTGTGTGTGTGTGTGTATGTGTGCAGCAATCAGTGGCAGAGGGAAGGTTTACTACCGTAACTCCCCATTTGAGCATGCATTCCAAGACGTGCGTAAGACTCGGCTGTCTTTAATCCGTTTTCACTATGAAAACTGTATGTTATGCTTAGACGTATCAACTTTTATTGCAAAGTTTGCTTTTATAGCCTTAATAACTTGTGCTGTTTTAAAGTACTTTGATGAGTTATCTTTAATCCCATAGTACGGTAACTCTGAGAATCATTATCATGTAACACCTTCTTTCTATGTAAATAATATACTACTCATTATTTTCGTTTTTCAGGAAAGCCGCCTCAGGGCCGTTATTTCTGTTATTCAATGAAAAGGTTTTCTGTCCACAAGATTTCACAGGTTCTGTCTCATAGTGAAATTACTCCTGTGATTAGATCAACACTTGCCCTGTGTAATTTACAAAGAGATGATTATTCTTGGCAATTATAAGACATTCAAAAGCAAGTAGGGGGAGGTATTAATTGATCCTAATTTGCACCGTCAGCAGAAGGGCACCAGATTGTCAATATAAATTGGTAGAAATGTCACCATTGTTTGCTTTTAGGAGAGAACTTCAGTGGGTCATTTATAACACAGATGGAATGGAAATTCTCATTTTCCTGAATGATTATAGTTGGATGGAAAGTTCCATGTATTTCCATTTTGGAATGCATCCTAAAATTCCTCTTGGGCGTAATTCAACTAAGCAAAGATCCTAAGCAGGCTATAAGCATTCATGTACTCTACCCCTTCCCAACCAAAACAAAACACGTTCCTGGGCTCTCCCATAGGAGTGGCGTCATAGAGCCAGACCGTTGCCAGTGTGTTATCCCCACCGCTGGCTCACCCAGCTGGGAATGGATTTGGGAGTGGAGGGGACCATCACCAATGGCATTTACTGCGTGTTCACCACATAACAGGAATTTTGCATACACTACACCCTTTAATTATTTTTTTCTTTCAGTTTCGTTGAGATATACTTGCCTTACAGCACTGTATAACTGTATGACTTGACTTACATATATTGTCAAATGATTACCACAATAAGTTTAGTTGACATCCATCATCTCATATAGATACAAAAAAAAAGTTTTTTCCTTGTGATGAGAATAAGGCCTCTCCTTGATACAAGAAGTGAGTTTTTTGAGGGGCATCTTTTCAAATTTATATTCTCTCTCTAAGAACACAATGCCCACCTATTCCTTAAAATTCCCGTTTCTTTGGGTACTAGACATTAGGAAAACAAACCAACTAACCGATACGTCCTAGGGGGTACATTTCTAAGACTCACCACTGCCATACCAATCTTCTCCCCCATCTCATGATATAAATACCCCAATCCACATCGAGGTCCTCCTTTTAACAAATTAGAAGAGGATGGGTGGCCATCAGAGCCAGCTGATTTGTGAGGCTGGTAAAATTTGTCTTTTGCCTCTCTTTCCATCTACTTGAGCAATTACTGTAATTATGATATCATTAAATATGTATCATTAGTTTTGATGCATATTTTGTTTGACATTTAACTTGGTATGCATTTACTTGGCGTTCACGGTTTGTGGGTCTTCTCTGTGATCATAAGCTTAGAATTTATAAACTGTACTTTGTGTTCAATCTGTTTTGCTATAATCAAAAAGAAACAGAAATTATTTAGTTGTTTTTACTCTACTTCTCTTATATAAACTTATATGGAATTTATTCCATGAGCAAAAATCTTCTGGAAAGTAGTATGAACCCCTTAGCCTTGGTAGAATAGCCAAGGATCAGAATTCTGGCAAGTCTGCCTACTGAGGCCAGTATTCTCAGCTGGTCTTGATCAAAGATGTATGTACTATGTGTGCAAGCAAAAATCTGCCCACAAATGTATGCTGAGAGCTGTGATCAGTCATATTCAATTGGGCTCAAAATATCAAAGCAGAATGGAGTAGACTTGGCTAGTACAGCATCTTGTGTCTGAATAAAATTTATGTTTGAGTGAAGTGAGGGAGTTGGTGAAGGAGAGCTCTGTGCCTCCCTTTTCCTTTATCTGGAATGCATTCTTACTGACTCAAGAGAAAAATCAGAGAATCATGCCCCTATTTGGAATTTGTGAGTTTATATGGGCATGCTACTTTTCTTTTACAATATTAAAGATTTGCCTGTGAACATACAGATCTCTGTGGCTTTGTTATTGAAATGGAAAAATGTATTTGCCAATATAATTACATAAATTGCCTATAAAAATTTAGAAAGATTATTTGAAAAATGTAGGCCTCTGATAAAATTCAGTCCGGGAGTTTACAGTGCCAAGTCACTCGGAATCTGGCTGCTGCCCTGGGATCTTCCTCCCCTTTCACTGTTATGAGCTAACTTGAACTTCACTCTGAGAGTACGTGGGGGTGACAAATGCCCCTGCATGTGTATTCTAGGAGTTTCTGGGGTTCTCTGAAGACAACTATATCTTGGGCAACTGAACACTGAAATTATGCCGATTTCAAGCAAACTATTCAATCTTCTGGGTTGTTTCTTGTGTTTATCACAGGACTTTAGGAAACCATTACCAGTTGGCTCTGTATAAGATGTACTTTCATTGGCAAGGTCTAATTAAGCTTCTCAAGACTAAGACAGCAGGATATAGAAGAGGAGTTAAAAAAAGGAGAGAGCTACTAAGCAGTCTTCTGAAGATGAGAAGATGAAAACCCAGAAAACTTGAACCCCAGCCCCAAACAAGTCTCTGATGGCTTTTTTCTGTCCCCAGAAGTGCCACTAAGAGGTGGACCTAGGGGTGCACACGGCCTCCTAGCAGGCAGACTTCCAATGGGCAGTGGAAACCTCAACAATGCTGGTCTTGTTTTTTCTTCTATTTAATTCAGCCAAAGAGAAACAAAATCTTATGAGGAACTCTTATTAATGGGGGGAGCAGAGGGGTGGGCACAGATATTTGATGCTGCTGGCAGCCTACTCACTGCTACGGATATAAATATAAGCCCAGAAATTTTGGATCAGAATTTGGATGTTAGTCTATGCTCAGAACAATGGGATAGACAATATTTTATGACAAAATGTTCCATTTATTTCTTTGTAATATAGCAGAAAAAAAATTTTTTGGCTTTACCATGAGTGAATTTGGCAATTGATGAAAGAACCATCAAGAGGATGTATTAAAATAAATAATTTCAGTTTTACATTCAGTTGGGAGCCCAGGGCTGTGGAGCCATTGTTCCTACATGTCGAAGTATGACACTAGTGTTTCAATCCATGGCCCCCTTACCCATTTAAGAAGTTGAATATCAGAGGGCAGCTTTCTTTGGAGATAGCTCTGCTGAGAATCCCTCCCACCCCCCATGCTTCCCTGCCCCCATAGCAGGGGAGAAAGGATGCTTTCTCCTGATACCAAGCCCAGTGAGAGAAGTTTCAAGGAGATTGCTTGGATATCTGATGTGTGTCCCACGCAATGAAGGGCCAAGTGGACTGGCATGTGATAAATCTAAAGACTAAGTGGCTCTGACCAGAGCTTGCCTGCCAGGAAGTTAAATAAAAAGAGGGCTATGTTTGAGAAATACTCCACCCCCGCCCCACATGGATGGGTCAAAAGTGTATGTTTCCCAATGTCCAAATGTGAGCCAAGGCAAGAGCTGGCCTGGAGTCCTCCTGGATCCCACGCAAGACGGCTGCCTGGAAGAGTAGGGAGACCAAGGATGCCTAGTGGGGAGAGGGGAATGTAAACAGAGAGGTGCATTCACCAAGGGAGAGGGTACTGCAGGCAAATGGCCCCAGTGATGGCGGCCTGCCGGAGAACCTAAATAAACATCCCAGAGAGACAGTTTTAAACATCTGACCTGGTCAGAGAATATCACTGCCAGAAAGTTGCCAGTCACTTAAGACCATTGTCCCTGTCCCCTTCTCTGTCCTCCTTTCCCTCTCCCCTTCAGTCTTAGGGGGAGCAGAGGCAGCCAATGAGGGGAAAGGAGGAGGAGAAGCCCTAAGCTGGGGAACAGGGAAGTCAGCCTTGTCTCCTTCCCCGCTGCAGCCTTTGGGGGAAGCAGAGAAAAGCTTCACCATTAAACAGTGTTCAGAGTTTGTGATTACTGTACTAGAATAGACCTATTAGCTCCTGACATGAAGTTAGGTTTGTAACTAAAGTGCCCAGAGAACTTTCTATTATTTGTTGGAGATTTTATCAGAGACGGCCTAGGGAAAAGGAGAATAAGGTTATTGTTTGATTACACCCCACGATTCACTGGTTCAGTACAAAGTCACACACGTAGAGTCACGGTTTTAGGAAAGATTAATGCCGAGTTCTGAAGAAAAAGAAACTATTATCCTTTAAATATATGTGAGTTTAAATATCAGCTTTACAAGACATAGGTTCTAGTAATGCCAAGCATTTATCAGGTGCCAAAAATTGTTGAACAAGTGAAATACACTTGTGATGATTAAGCCTGATAGTGGTCAAACTTAAATGCTAGTTTATACGTATTGTGGTGACTGCCCTGTTTGTTATGTAGATATTTCATAGAAGACAAAGGAGAGAGAGGAAATGAAAATTTACATTTCTGTGGCTTGACCTTTTCTTTAGATTTGATTACTTCTCAACACCAATTCGTTTTATTGCAATCTTTCCTCCCATTTTTTTTCTTCTTCAAGATCTAAAAACCTATACTAAATTTGTCAAACTGGTATGAAGACATCCACCAAATTAAAACCACACATGCACATTTTCTGTAATTTCTTCCAGATAGATAGTGAGCATTAAGGGGCTCAAAGAAGAGGAGTTATTGCTCCTGATATAGGAGCTTCTAAGGGCTCGATACAGGAGAAAGGGAGATTTCTTAAAGAGAAGGTAGTTTAAAAGTTAGCATTAAAAAAAAAAAAAGATAATCTGGCCTTCCTTCCCTCTTTTTGTCCTTTCTTCCTTCCTCCCTTTCTTTCTACTCAGTTACAAACCCATTAGGCAGGTCTGAGCAGGGCAGAAAAGCAGTCCAGATGGGGCTGGAGGCCAATGAGGAAGATGTCAGGAAGGCAGCCCAGTAAAGAATGGAACCCATTCA
This sequence comes from Equus caballus, assembly GCF_041296265.1. Taxonomy (NCBI): domain Eukaryota; kingdom Metazoa; phylum Chordata; class Mammalia; order Perissodactyla; family Equidae; genus Equus; species Equus caballus. The sequence goes on along the minus strand of NC_091701.1, from coordinate 73,120,137 downwards.
AGGAGAGTGTCCTAAGTGTGTAAGCACCAAACAATGAGCTACAATATATGGGAAGCAAAAACTGATAGAACAAAAAATAGAGAAATCCACAATTACAGTTGGAGACTTCAGCACCTCTCTCTCAACAGCTGATAAAACAACTAGACAGAAACCCATCAAACATATAGAAAAACTCAATAATACCATCAAACAAGAGGATCTAATCGACATTTAGAACACTCCACCCAACAACAACAAAATACATATTTTTTTCAAGTGCCCATGGAACATTCACCAAGATATCCTGAACTAGAAAATGAACCTCAACGAATGTAAAAGAATTGAAATCATATAGAGTGTGTTCTCCCACCACAATAGAATAAAACTAGAAATCAATAACAGAGAGATACCAGGAAAATCTCCAGAAGTGGAAATTATATAGCAGACTTCTAAATAATCCGTGGGTCAAAGAGAATATCTCAAGGGAAGTTTTAAAAAAAAACATTGAACTGAATGAAAATGAAAATACAGCAGATCAAAATTTAGCAACATGGTTTAATTAGTGCTGAAAAAAATTTATAGTGCTAAGTGTTTACATTTAAGTTTCCATCTCAAGAGTCTGGAAAAAGGAGAGCAAAATAAGCCCAAAATAAGCAGAAAAGGGAAATAATAGAGATGGAAGCAGAAATAAATAAAACTGAAGAAAGAAAAACAATGGAGAAAATTAAGGAAACAAATATCTGGTTCTTTGAAAAGATCAAAAAAATTAACAAATGTCTACTAAGACTGACAAAGAGAGAGAGAGAGAGAGAAAGAAGATACAAATTCCCAGTATCAGGAATGAAATGGGATATCACTATAGACCTCACAGACATCAAAAGGGTAATAAAGGAGTATTTTGAATAGCTCTGCACGCATAAATTTGACTCAGGTGAAATGGACCAATTCATCAAAAAATACAAACTACCACAACTTATCCGTTGTGAAGTAGATCTTTTGACTAGCCCTATAACCATTTAGGAAATTGAATTTTAAAAACTCTCCCCAAAGAAATCTTGAGGTCCAGATGATTTCACTGGAACATTCAACCAAATATTTAAAGAAGGATTAACACCAATTCTACACGATCTCGTCTGAAAAATGGAAGAGGAGGAAACACTTTCCAGTGCATCTATGAGCCTAATACCCTGATACCAAAACCAAAGAAAGACGGTACGAAGGAGAAATATAGACCAATATCTCTCATGAATATGGGTGCAAAACCCTTAAAATATTAACAAATAGAAATCAGTAATATATACGAAGAATTATGTACTGTGACCAAGAGGGATTATTACAGGGAAAGCCTATTTTGATATTTGAAAATCAATCAATGTAATTCATCATATTAAAAGGCTAAAGAAGAAAAATCTCATGATTATGTCAAACAATGCAGAAAAATATTTTGACAAAATTCAGTACCCATTCAAGATTTTTTTTTTAATTCTCAGAAAAATAGGAATAGAGGTCCTCAACATGATAAAAAAAAAAAAAAAAAACACCTAACAACTTGAAAAAGAACAGCTAACACTCTACTTAATGGTGAAAGACTGAATGCTTTGCCCCCAAATCAGGAACAAGGCAAGGATGTCTGTTTTCCCCATTCTTATTCAACACTGTGCTGGAAGTTCTAGCCAGAGCAATAAGGGAAGAATAGGAAATAAAAGGCATAAAAATCAGAAAGGAAAAACTAAAACTTTCCCTATTTTCCGAAGACATGGTTGTCTAAATAGAAAATCCCAAGGAATCAAGAAGAACTCCTAGAACTTGAAGGTGAGTTCAGCAAGGTTGTAGGATACAAGATAAACATACAAAATTCAATTGCATTTTTATTTACTGGGGGTGAACATGTGGACATCAAATTAAAAATACAATATTATTTACAACTGCCAAAAAATGAAATATTGAACTTGTATGCTGAAAATTGCAAAGTGCTGATGAAAGGAATCCAAGAAGATCTAAAAAAATGGAGGGACATTCTGAACTCTATGTCACCAAACTTCATGCAACTTTGATGAACTATATGAGGTCATCAGACCCTCATTCCTTAAAAGAATCAATCCCTTAAACAAAACAAAACCCTAATTCAACAAACCCTAATTCTCTTTCAGAGTCTTTTCTCATAGGGGAGAAATATGGCAATCATGCTTCAAGTCATAATAATGAACATTTATTGCAAGCTTGTTGGGCTAGGCCCTGTGCCTGCATCATCTCATTTAATTCTCACAGCAACACTGAAGTAACTCCTATTTTTATCTCTATTTCACATACAAATATCCTAAAGTACAAACAAATCACATCGCTTGCCCTGGGTCATACTGCTGGTGTGATGTAGAACCAGAACTCAGACTCTTGTTTATCTGACTCTAAATTCCAAACTTTTAACCATTATACCTCACTGTCTGGAGGACTGCCGAAGACAAAGCTGCGCAGAGCATCAAATTCCACGTCAACCAAGACAGGGACATCCAACCAAGATGTTACTGAGATGAGCTGTCTTTAAGCTTTGTCAAAGAGAAGCAGGAGAACCTCAGATAATACCAATAATAGTTATGCGTATGTCATCCATTTCTTTGGAAAGCCTTGTCTTGACTAGCAGTCTGCATTTTCTTTTTTGTGAGGAGAGCACAACCACCTTATAGCATTCCTCGCCCAGTGAGGGGTAAAACAACCCAGCTAGAGCTCTCAAGTACATCCCAGTTTGAAATCTGCAGCGCCAATGCCTGGACTTCTGTGCATATTTTCATAAAAGCACTCTTACGTGGACCCAGCCTTCCTCCTGAAATCTGTGTTCAGTATTTTTGTAACAGCTGCTGTTGGCTTGGCCTCACTCTCTTTATGATAACAGCTGCCAGGAATGACCCCTTCCAGCCTAGAAATCGCGGGGGAGGAGGGACTTCCCAGCAAGATGGTTTCTCCAAAGATGGTTTATCCTTGCAGCTGCCAAAGATTCCTCACTTGTAAAGTCTAGACCGAGTCCCTTTGATAATCCCTTCCCTTCTTGCTCTTCATTCAATACCAGGAAATGTAGAGGCTTGAGCATTTTATTAGTCAGAATAAGAGCTCACACACACACCTGTGCTTCAGGTCAAGGGGTTGTGATACTCACAAAGAACAAAGAGCCTTTCTAAGATTCCAAAGGAGGGTAGAGGCCCAGCCAGCTGTAACAGCTAAAAGGAGATATTTGGAAAAACCGAATAGCTCAGCAATAACTGAGATTTATTTTCTCATAAGAGCAGATCCCTATAACCTAAGTGGTCCACTGGATTTAAATTCTGTGGACCCTTCAGCACTTGGAAAACTAGTTTTGTTAGTACCAAACAATAAAATTCACTCGGTCCCTGGGAAGGCAATTTAATATACAGTCACAACTTCATAGCATTTTTTTTCTAGGAGAAATTTATAGTTTTCCAAACATATGATTTATTTCACACAAAATATTTTTTTAATTCCATAAAGATTTTTTTAGTTAATAGCAATCTTCTCTGGGTCTCAAATTCCTCACATTGATATGAGACAACCTGTAGTAAGAAATAACCCAAAGAAATCATTCAGACAAGCAGTATGGTTTTGGGATCATTCTCCCTGAAAATATATTTTTTAAGTGAAAGGAATATTACAGTAAAGGTGATACTCCTGTATTTCTTGTGTTTTGGTCTTGTTCAGGCTCTGCTGGTAGTAGCAATTGGTGAGGTTGGAAGTCAGGGTCAACATATCAGCTTTTACAAGTTCATAAACTTTATTAGTCCCCATTGTCAGTGATATTACTTGATAAGCAAGAACATCCTTTATGAATTTACAGTGAAAAGTCCAACTGCTAAGAGAACTGGGGATTCACATCATTTGCTACAGCTGCATTCCCTTCCAAGTAGGAGATCCAGTCTTATAAACTGAATAAAGATTGGAAGTTTTCTTCCTGAATAGAATTAAAATCAAAGGAATTGAGTAAAAGTCAGTGAACTCAAGCTCTCATGTTATCCTCTCCTACTCGAGACTCAGCAATCAGAACACCCTTGGCAGCCTGTCCAGGAGTTCTCTCCCCTGGACAAGGCTAGATAAACCCTTACCACTGGTACTATTGTTCCTAGACTCCATGGAAACTGACCTGGTAGTCCACTGGGACAACTTCCAAGGCGTGACTTCTCTTACATTAGCTGCTTCTAGGATGGCTACTCTGTGGAGATACAGAGTAAATTATAGGGCAATGTGCTAGAAACCATGGCTGACATAGAAATATATTAAATATGAATATTACTTTCCAGGACATTATAATTTAGTATGGGAGATAAAACATGCTATATGAATATTGGCTCAAAATGTCACTCATATTTCCTAGTTCCCCATAGGGTAATAGTAGGATTATAATAACATCCCCAAATTGTTTCTCTTGCCCTGTTCCCACTTATCCTGCCAAAGCTTTGGCTTCAGTTCCTTCTGAAGAGTTTTGGGCATGTTTCTCATGTGTTCTATGTGCTTCTTTGGCTCCCAAGGACACTTGCAACTTTCCTCCTTTCCCCTTCTTACTTGCTGTAGTGTATCTCCCACTACTGTTAGCAGTCAGAAAGCTGTTTGGTCACAGGTGTCCAGGAAAGATACTGCTCCCACCGCTGCCCGCAAATGGCGGTGCAGAGGCTGCCAACGGCTGTGCCCAGTGTGTGGAGTCTGCACTCAGCCACCTCCTGCAGTGCTATGGACCATTTCCTTAGACCTCCCACCCTAGGACTCAGGCCAGAGCCTACGGGAACTGGGCCAGAGGAGGGCCTGTGTGGTGTGGTTGAAAAGTCAAGGACTTTCGCATCACATAGGCCTGGGTTGGAATGCCAACTCTGTCGTTACCTACCTGCAAGGTCTTTAAGCATTTTACTTCACTTCTGTGAGCCTCTGTATCTTGCCTAATCTGTCAAATGGAGATTAAGTTGTTCTGAAGATTAAATGGAATAATGTAAGCGAAGAGTCTAGCACAGTGCCTAGCACGTGGTAGGTACAAGTAGCAGCTATTATTATGTATGCATTTAATGTATCTCTATCTGCTGGGCACTATGCTGTATGCCAGGTCTAGAAAGATGAAGAAGCTGCTCCATCCGGGAGTTTACTGTCCAGTCATGGAAATCAGCATGCAAATAAATAACAGTGATAAAGTACTATAGTTGCTCTATTAGAATTCTGTGTTTCTGTTATTCTTATCATTATCCAAGATAAAATGTGCTGTTCCAGAAGAGGTACAGGTGACACGCTGTGAGAGCTCAGGGAAGGGCACGTCCCATCCTGGGTTTAGTGGTTAATGAGAGATTGACTGACACTCGTCAGCATAATGTGTTTGTCTCTTTAGATTTCTTGTTTCATCACCCTCCATTCGTGTGAGTATGGAAGGTAGACCAAACCTGAAATGAATTGAATGATGGAGAATGCGGGTGGATGTTTGGACTTGGTTTGATAAATTGACCAACACTCTCATTTTCAAAATATCAGACAACCTGTTTTTGTGGTGGTTTCTTTCCCTTTGGTAATATTTGCATCATCCACTAAATAGGAAAGTTGTAACTGACATAGTACCTTGGAAAATGGATGCTGTATCTCAAATTGTGCTCCTGAATCCATTGCCATCTGGGATCAGCCATTCACAAAAGATTAAATGTGAGGCAGGCACATATCTGAATACATGTGTGTCAGTCTCTCCCATCTGGTTTAATTTTGCTTAAAATAATAACAGCTTTCTTTACCCACTTACTTAAATCTGTGCTGATTCTTTTAATGTTCATTAGCCAGAAGTAGTCTTTGTGATGTTTAACTAGCGTTTCAGAAACCCACCAAGATTAGCTTTAATTGAATCAGTAGAAATTTTCTTTAAAGCTGTGTATTTTATTGACTGGGCTAGAATCTCTAAAATGTTAATTGATGCTTAGAATGGGAAATTTATACTATAATTTAACATTAAAAATGGTCTCCAAAGAGACGTGTATGTTGGCTTGCACAGCTTTTACGGAGAATAAGACCAGGTAAGCAAAATGCCTTTCCAAAGCAGAATACGTTTTCTGTTGCATAATTTTTTAATTATTAAAAAATTAATAATTTTGGGGGCTGGCCCAGTGGCACAGCAGTTAAGTTCGCACATTCCGCTTCTCAGCAGCCTGGGTTCGCTGGTTCAGATCCTGGGTGCAGACATGGCACCACTTGGCACGCCATGCTGTGGTAGGCGTCCCACATATAAAGTAGAGGAAGATGGGCACGGATATTAGCTCAGGGCCAGTCTTCCTCAGCAAAAAGAGGAGGACTGGCAGTAGTTAGCTCAGGGCTAATCTTCCTCGGGAAAAAAAAATTAATAATTTTGTATTCAAATTTATTGTCTGCTTTGTTCTCTTTTTCTGCAATTTTTAAAATCCTATTACCGCGTCCCTCAGCTTCTGCGTTCCTCTCCCACCTACCTCTACTCCTCAAATAAACCTCTGTTGCCCCAGGCAAATTTCACCTTGTACCGTGGCAGAGAGTAGATTAAGATGATGATAATATAATTCAGGGTAACCTGAGAATATCATCTAGATGAAAATTATAGTTGATTAGAAGAGGTAGCTCTTAAACTTGAGAATTGCTCTCAGAAGTCACCATGGAAACATGAGGCAAGTATTATTGTTTTCCTGGCAATACACAAAGAACTGTATATGCTCAGCAAGTGGAATTGATCAAATGTAACACCCATGGCCCTGAATATTTTACAGGGTTGACTACCTGTCACCATTTCAATATGTCTGTTATTTAATGCAATCAAGTGTTTTGCGGTACAGAACTTCAACTGAATTAGCTCTCAGACCAGGGCTTTTGTTGATAGCTATGTAGATAATGGACAGGGGACTGATACATTTTAAATAGCACGAAATCCAGGAGGCCTGCCAGTTTATGTCTTAAATGCCAACTTATAGTCGTGATTAGGCCCCAGAGTTGTATAAAGACTCTCTAATAATCAAAGCCTTTGTGGATGCCATTCACATTTTATCAATGAACTAATAATGGCCTGGGAGGTGAAAAGTTAAACCAACTGACATCACATCTAAGCTTCTTTAATTTTCATTAAAATTATCCATTATTTCTTCTCATCTTGTATGATGTCACTTCTCTGCTTAAAAGGGCTTTAATTTTCAAAACACAGAGGAATAACAATTCAAACCTTGCTAAAATAAAAATGAAAAAGATTCACGGTCTGAATGTAGAGAGAACACCCATCTGAATCTCCCAATTCAACTCTAGTGCTTTTCTCTGATAACTTTGAGACATATTGGTTTAAATATTTGGTGACTTTGGGGACCTGCCGTGTCAGGAGTAGGATGAAGGAGTAAATAGTTATTAGTATGTGCAGTTACTGCAATCCCAAGAGATTTTTCTGCATAGTACTTAAAAAGAAAACATTCTTTACTATTGGAATGTAAAAAGCAGACTGTTACCTACAGTGGCACCATCTACTGGTTTCATTTTTAATGTCACTGCATGTTTATTAAGAAGATATAATGTACTAGGTATTGCTCACTATATAGTAGACCCAGCTCCATCCTGATGGACTCAGGATTATTGCCAACTGTCAAAAATGGAGGAAATAAATGAATGGGCTTGTCTGTTGGAAATGTATGGTTCCTATAAGATTCTTTGTCTTGTCCCAACCCCCAGATGTGTTTCATTTCATTTAGATAAAGAAATCACAAAAAATTTTAGATAGAAGCAAAAAAAGCCGTTATGTGGTTAGATCAATGTGGATACATTCCAGAAGATTTTAAAGTGCTTGAGGATAAGGATCCACTCTTTTTTCAATATAATCTACAGTTCTTATATTGTTCAAGGTAGAACAAAAAAGAATATTTTTTAAAATTGAAAGCATCCATCCAAAAGTACTAACAATAGTAAACAAAATATTGGCAAATTAAGTGCAACAGTATACTAAAAAAGGTAAAGTATCACAGTTGAATGAGGGTATTCCAGGAGTACCAAGTAGTTTAACATTAGAAAATTTATCAAGGTAATTTACCACATTAACAGAAAAAGGAGAAAAGTATCAGATTAACATCTCAATCAATGTAGTAAAGGTATTTGGTAAACCTCAATGCCCATTTATAATTCAAAAAAAATTCTTAGCAAACTAGAAATAGACAGGAGCTTCATTAATCTGATGAAGATTATCTGCAAAATATCCATGAGAAACAGCCTACTTAATAGTGAAGCATTAAAAGCTTTTTTATTTACAGTGAGAACAAGACAGATATGCCTGCTATCTCCCCTGCTATTCAGTGTTGGACTGGAAGTGCTAGCTGGTGCAATAAGGGAAGAAAAAGAAATAAAAGTGTGGTGGACAGAAGGGCCCTCCAATCATGGCCACACCCTAGTTCCTGGAACCTGTGAATATGTTACCTTACACAGCAAAAAAGACTTTGCAGATGTAAGTAAGTTACAGACATTAGGAAAGGCAGTAGGTTAATTGAATATGCCTATAGGGAAAAATGAATTTTTTTCCTCTCCCTCACACCACGCACAAAACTTTTTGCCATGAGATACTATAAAGCAAGTAGAGAGTGAGTGGTTTATAGCTACACATAGCAACATGGATTAATCACACATACATAATGGCAAGCAAAAGAAGCTAGATACAAAAGAATACATTCTTTTTTTTTTTTTTGAAGATCGGCACCTGAGCTAACAACAGTTGCCAATCTTCTTCTTTTTTTTTTTTTCTGCTTTATCTCCCCAAACCACCCCGTACAAAGTTGTATATCTTAGTTGCAGGTCCTTCTAGTTGTGGGATGTGGGACGCCACCTCAACGTGGCCTGACGAGCGGTGCCATGTCTGCGCCCAGGATCCGAACCCTGGGCCGCCGCAGCAGAGTGCGCGAACTTAACCACTCGGCCACAGAGCCAGCCCCCAAAAGAATACATTCTTTATGATACCATTTGAAAAGAGCTCAAAAAACAAGCAAAACTAATCTATGGTGCTTGAAGGCAGCATAGTGGTTACTCATGAAAGGGATTAACGATCCCAAGGGGGCATGAGAAGAATTCTGAATCATTAGTCATATGTTTCTTGATCTGTGTGCTGGTTACATCGAATTCTTGCTACTGGAGTGATTCCTCTGGTTCAAGGTATTGTGTTTCAGTTAAACTGAAAATTAATTTCCTGGAATGAAACATATTACTACCTGCTGGCATCTTAGGTCAGAAAGAGCAAAAGCTTGAGAGAATGAGAAATACAACAGGTAAATTTTGCTCTGTGAGGGAGATTGTCAGTGTAAGAGCATTGAGTGGACAAGGGATTATTGGTCGAAAGAGCTGTCTGTTTTCCCAGGTCTACCTCATGTACATGCTACCTGGGACCATATCTTTTCCATATTCTGTGGCCTCAAAACATCTACCACCATAGCATCCATACAGAAGGTATTCTGTCAGTGGTGCTTTAACAACAGAGTTACTAGACTATCATTTTAAAAGAGCACTTAGAATATCCGTAGGGCCCTGTACTCGTCAGGAAACTGTCATAAATCAGATAGGAATTCCCCAGTGGCTAACAATGTGGAACTGGAAAAACTAGTGGACAAGACCACTTACCTGCTTCCAGGATCATTGTAGCCGTACTTTATTTCTCACTTGTTGACTTATATCAAGACAGCCTCATTAACTGAGTGGTAGGCACAGGGATTTTCTTTATTTGTCCTTATACAGGAATTTCATTATCTTTTGCATAACTATCTAGACTTTAATTTTAAGAGGATGTGTTTCTTTTCCATGGTAATACCTATTGATGTTTGATGTGGCTCTGCCTTTGAACCTGAAATAGTTGCTGACTTTTTTTTGAGGTGTAGTTTTCAACTCTTGCTTTGATACTCATAAGTTCGGTCATTTGCATTTTCTTAGGATTACAGTAAAACGAATACTTTCTCTCAATTCTTTGTTGACCATGAAGTTAAGGTAAATCTATGTTCCCTCAAATATTGTGGGAATTTTTTGTGCTTCACGTAGGCCAATATCAGGTACCTTATGTTATCAACCTGCCAAAGAATTTCGCTGAACATATTCATTGCCTACAACTTCAGACATTGAGCTTAAACATAATTATATTTCAGGTCCTTTTCAAGGTTTGAGCCTTATGTCTTCAGCATGTCCTGTAACTGGCCTGGTTGTGACCTGGTATCTATGCTCCTCTTGCATCCTTTCCTTCTAACTGTACATTGATAGAACATAAGGATATGTATACTCTGGAAGATAGAATTTGAGAAGTCCTTTGATTTAACTGATTTTTGAGTAACGTGTTAACATGTTACCCATTAGCAATATGTCATACAGCCAGCTATATCAGCAGGTAATACTGGTTGAGATTTTGATCTGGTTAGTATCTATGACTGGTTATCTACCCTTTGTCAGGATAAGCACTCATGTTAATATTTAAAGGATAGCAGTGTAGGTAGAACTGGATTGTAATTAGGGAATGGAATAGAAAGACAGAAGAGGTATAGTTACCCTATTCCAGGTTGTTTTCTGATTGTAAAAATACTATGTGCTTAACTGTAGAAATTTTGGAAGCATCATAGAAATATACAAAGAAAATTGAAATCTCCTATATCCCCACCATTCAGAGATGTTTAAATTTTGGTCTATTTTCTTCCAGTCTTTTTTCCCATATGTATGCGTATATGTGTGTGGGTGTGTGTTTGTGTGTCAGAGTAGATTTTAACTATCTCAAGGTCTTCAAAACAACAGTAACCACAAGACAGGAAATCATAAAAAAAGAAGGAATTAATTTAGATTCTTACTCAGGAGTAGGGCAGTCAGGCATCAATTTAATTTAAACTTCAGCGTAAGGAATATTTTATTTGGAACTTGGCTAAAAGAGACAAATTGGGGCCATCTGGTTTTAATCTCCCCTCTGCCAGCTGAGCCGGGCAGCTCACCTTCTCCCCAACCTCCACTTCCCGTGCTATTTGGCAGAGCTGTGCACACCCTGGCATGATCACCAAAACAAATTAATGCTTCTCGAGTCTGCTTGTAATTAATAACTCCCGACAGAACATGAGTCTTCTGTAGACTTGGAATCTTGCCTAATTTTCTCTAAGATAAGTAATTAGATGCTGAGGACCTATAAGACTCTTTCCTCTGAGCATCTGCCAAACAGCCTGCATCTGTAATACGGGTAAGATGATTAAAATCTGAAAATGGCTGGAGGTTTTCTCATGTGTCACAACACTGAAGATATTTATTGTACCCCGTCCCCCAAGCCCAACACTTCCCAAAACAAAAAAAGATTTAAAATGGATCAAAAAAGGCTATACCTAAAGTCATTTAGATGGCTTGGTTAACATCTGTTTTCTATTTTGTTCTTCATTCAACTCACCAATTTTCTATACAGTTGAATTAAATGTGAAGGATGGGTTTCTCACTAGCTGTGAATATTATCAAGTTGATGATTCCACTTTTCTCTGCACCTTGGTCTGTATACCGTTGGGTTCATGTTTACTAAACTCCTTTATAGGAATATATTGGGACACTCCCATCACAGGGCTGCTGTTTGGCAACTTATCTTCCTATTAGGAAATTGTAAGTCAGAGGTCTGTACTGTCTGAGTAGTAACCCTTTCCAAAGGTTCAAAGGGAATAATTTTCTTTTATCTACTTTTATTCCGTTTCCTTAAACAAGATTTCTCAAACTCGGCGCTATTGAAATTTTGAACAGGATAATTCTTTGTTGTGGGGGGCTGTTCTGTGCATTGTAGGATGCTTAGTACCTTCGCCAGCCTCTATCCACTAGGCACCAGTAGCAACCAGTGCCCCTTCTAAGTACTGACAATCAAAAATGTCTCCAGACATCGCAGATATCCCCCAGAGGTTATAGTCACCCCTGTCAAGAACCTCTGGCCTACAGAATAGTATTCACATCTCAGTGGTGACCCTATGATAAAGTAGACCTTTATTTATTGCTGAGATGTAGCTGGGATGCCAAGCTAGTACTGTTCATTTATCTCTTCAACATAGTTCCTGTTAAGTAATTCAGAAGGCACATGTAGAGAGCAGTTGATTGAACACATACTCTGATTTAACCAAGCTGGTGCCTCCTAGAAGCAGGTTTTGGTAGATGCTTATAGTTTTGAAAAGGTTGGGTCCTGCTGTTGGTGAGTCATCAGCACTTTAAAGGTAAGAAAGAGAGGCATATGAGTAATTTCACATGTAGAATTGTTCATCCCAGGGGCTTAGCACTGCTTCTGAGAGTGCTGTGCTTGCTCAGAGCCCAAGCGCAGCTGGGGATAACTAGGGTTTATTTACAAGGCTCTCAGTAGGCAGGAACTTTCAAAAAATAACCTGGTGGCTTGCCAACAGAAGGAGGCTTGAATTTAATTGGCCCAAAGTAACTGTAATTATTTGAGGAGAGAGATTTTAATTGCAATAAAGGATGTTGTGAATTTGGAATGAGAGAGAAGTAGAATGCTGTGTTATTGGTGGTCAAGGGATGTCGTGGCCAAGATAAAGAGAGAGGCCACTGGATTCTTTTAGAAGGAAGAGTAGTATATGTTAAAATAGAAAAAGTACCCCAAGAATCTTCTTTCTTTCTTAAAATCGCTATTAAAGTCAAATTCTTGTGGTAGGAATTTAGAAGAGCATCTGATTATCCTAAGACATATATAAAGCATGAAAACTTGAGGCATGTTTGACCTGAAAATATGCAAGCTAAATAAGCAATGAGAATGTTCCCTCAACAGCATAGAACTTAAATATTAGCACCTGGCTGTGTGGATGCTCTGGGAGGTGAAACTAGGATTTAAATATTAGCACCTGGTTGTGTGGATGCTATGGGAGGTGAAACTAGGATTTCTTGCCATCATGCGCATATTTAGAGGCCCCCAGTTGCCCTCTATAGGTGGTGTCCTGTGAACTAGTAAAAGCTATGGAAAAATCTTTTGTGCATAGCTTATTAGAAGATGAAAAACCTTTAATGATTGCATATATGAAAATAGGTCTATTTATAAAAGCACAATGTAAAAAATAATTTCATAATTTGCAGGAAATCCATATAAAATATTTATTCATATAGCTAAAAGTAAAGTTTAAGATTTAAATTCTTAAAGGAGTAGCAAATAATATTCCAACAAAGAAATTGTGGACGTGTAGATTTTTTTTCTCTGCCTGAATCAGATATTTTTAGTTCCAGAGAGTATTTGTTACAGGCATTCAAAAAATTCCCTGAAGTCACTCTTAAATTCTTAACTCTTACCCTGTTACCCCAGCCTCAGGGACCCATCTGGAAAAGGTTGCGAGTCCTTCTCTCCTAAGTTCCTTATAAAGCGTGAGTATCTCTGTCATGACTAGAAACATCGTGGGACCTGTCCTATAAGATGAGAAATCCTTTCTTCATTAATTTATAGTGGTTGTTAGTAAAACGAACAAACCATTTAATCAAGTGATTGCTCTGAGCCCAATCTGTATATTTTCCAAGAAGAGTTAAGCCTAAATTTTAAAATCCAAGCAGACCATTAGATGCCATATTATTTTGTGTCCACTCACGTTTGTAGAGGAGTGCACTTTGATTATCATCTTAAAAATAGCAATTCTAGTTCCTTTATTTACCAACTGGAGATAACTGTGTAAATAAAACTTTCATAGTCTTCTAGAGACAGTTACTCATAGATAGCTATAAGTACTTTTTTTTTAAAGAAAGGCTAACTTTTTATTCATTCCTTTCTTACAAGTTAAAATTCATTTTTATTAAACTAGTGGAAAAGACCGGGGTTTTTTTGGTTTGAGTTTAAACATGAATGAATTCATATTTTACTTCACTTATTAAGGATGAGCACAGTAAGGAGTTTAAAAGTGGTAAAAGTATAAGATTCGTTTTAGAAAATGTGCTTGCTACTAGACAAAGAATTGAACAGCATGTACGCTGCTCCAGCTGGGCGTGGAAGAACAGCTGGAAATGCCCATGGAGCTATTTTTAATGAAGGAGAAACAAGTTTCCTGTTCTCTTTGAGGGTTCAGCAACCAGCTCCTTGGAGAATAACTGCTTTGATGAGCCTTGAAAATATCCAATCAGAGACAGGAGTGAAGAGTGTTGGAAATGATGTACTAAGACTTAGCAAAGCATATCTGCAGGCACCATACCTCAAGCTGCCCCAAAAGTTGATCTATGTTACTAAAAGGATTTTGCCAGTTACAAATCAAAACCCTTGATATTCTGCTTCTTGCAATTTATCATCAGGAAGTCATCATGAATATTCATAAAGATTCAAACACACAAATGTTCAGAAGGGGACAGCCTGAAAGTTCAAAAATAGGGGGGAAAGTTAAATTGTTGAGACATTATTGCACTGACTTATTGGAATGCTGTGTGGCCACTAAAATGACATTGCAAAAGAATATTTAATATATGCAAAAGTATTCACTACACTTTATACACAAGAAGAAAAGTTATAAAATAATACATACATCATGATTTATGTGCGTTTATGGGCTGTCACATGACCAGGGAAGCACATACTAAAATATTAACTGATTGTCTCTGATTGTCGCCATTATTAACTAGGGACCACATTATTCTGGTGGGTGTATTTTAAAGATTAGTTTACAGTTCTTTCATTTTTTAAATTCACGCATTAAAACAAATTTATTGAATACCTTCTCTGGGCCAGATAGTGTTCTAGAGTCAGGCATCATGTTAAATAATGCATGCCTTCCTGAGTATATCTTATTTAAAAATTATATTTTAAAAGTCAGTGGGAAAAAAAAGTTGTCAAAAATTAAAAGTTCATTTTAAAGGAAAATTAAGCTTCTCAGAGTGACCAGTGGTGTTTAGAAGAGTAAGCTTGCAGGCCTGTCTTTGGACAGAGAAGCAATAAGAGCCCCTTAACTTCCAACTCTTTCTCCTTTCTTCCTTCTGACGATGGTTTTAGGCCCCCCGCTGGGGAAAATGAACACAAGGGTGGAAATAACACAGTGCTAGAGGTGGGATTATCTCAGAGTTACGGAGGAGGAGGTTAAGTCTCTGTTCTTAATGGTTGGGTCTTTTATTAAAAATAAAACGCCTTCAGAGTAGCTTAGGTTGTGGCAACCTGACCTCATTATTGTAGCAGAGAAAGCACAACAGGACAACTTCTTTACTGCAGTCGAGGAAGGAAAGTACAATGCAGACAGAATTATCAGCATGTAGAAAGGATGAAAAGAAGAGTTCCTGTCTATTCAGCAGAGTAAAGAGAAGATGGCTGTGAAAGCAATGCAGGACAGGCGTACAGCGCCCCACCGCCAAAGTTCTCTGCCTTCCTATCGCCTAAGAGGAAGAGCAGAGAAGAAAAAGGAAAAGAAAAAAAATCCAAGTTAACAGTTCAAGCTGTGTGACTATTTGTGGAATTATCAGAACCTTTGATAATTCTTTTGGCATTTCAATAAGATGCACCATTAATATTTAATTTTAATAATTTTGAGTTAGTCTTTCCCATCCAGTGCTCTCCCTGAGCATGAACTCGGAAACTTTTTTTAAAGCTGTTTCAGCAAATAAATGCTGAAATTAAGCTATATTTAAAATGTTTTGCTTGGGCATAAAACTTCCTTTTTATACCTCTTTTATGGCATAGCTAGGAATGTGTATGAACTATTTACAAGTTGATGGCTTACTTTAATATTTTAGGACCAGGTGAAATCTCAGTCTGTGCTTTAGTATGTTTGGGCGTTTATCAGGATCGTGTCACTTTTCAGGCATATGCTTAAAAATTGATCATCATAAATAAATGCAAAGCATCCCCTTGAGAACAGCATTCATTATAGGGCAGACTTGAAAACTGGAATAGGCAACTGGAAGCCACAGGAGTTAGTTTGCAGTTCAGCACTGACTGTGTTTATCACCTGTTCAGGCAACTTCAGAATAATTCGGTATTTAAGAAAATTCTGAAAAAACACCTTTCTGTTGTGATGACATACAGAGAAATCTCCCAACATTTTTCTGCAATTATGTGCATTGCCATTTTTATTAGTTACTAAGTAAAATTCCAAGGCATATACTGAGTAAACAAAAAGAAATCCTGCAAGTTGTGACTTTGTTTAAGATATTTTTTCTTGATTTTAATCTTTGATCACTGATCCTCTAATTTAAAAAAAAATCGAAAACTGAAAGCACACTTCTATTACAGTTACTTTTATTTTTGGCACTAGATTTTGTAAATGTCATTCTTCTCTAACTTTCAGCAATCTAATTTATGAACGTGGTACTTAGAAGTGAAATTAGTGCTTTGTTTCCTCGACACTAGATTAAAGAATCCATGATGCAGTGTGGATCCTCAAAGTGAGAAAACAGGGTCCAGATCTGACAACTGTGCAACTGTATAGCAAACAAAGCTAGTTTAGTCTCAACCGTGTTGAGCCAATGGCATCAGTGCCTATTTTTTAAATGGAACTCTGAATTTTTATCAGCTGCTTTTCTGTTGCACACTGACATGTTCAAAGTTCTAAATTTTTAAAAATTAAAACAGAACTGCATTTAAGTTAGATTTTTCCATAGTTTTGTAGAGAGTGCATATAAAGTATTTTTTTTAATATGACTTTTTTTGAATAAAGCCTTGTTAAAACCAGGGCAGTCATTCGGATAGATAATTGGGAACCATCAGGAAACAACGTTGCAAGAGTATAGGTTTCTGTTAAGCTGCTCTTCTGAGTGACATGGAGTTACACAACATTGTAAGGTTTTCTTTCATTGATAGGGATGAGGTAGTGGGGTCAGTCCACCAGTGATACAAAAACTTAATTTTAGTGACTGGTTTCGCCTGCCCTCTTAAACCCTTCCTTGAGGGTATCAGCAGGCCGTGAGACTGGGCACTGAGAATTGTGAGCACCTTCGTGATATACTTTATTACATTAAGTACCCCCGCCTCTTGCACCGTCTGTTCAAAGAGCTAATTAACAGCTAGAAAGAAAAGACAAACAACAGATGGGGAAGGAGGCATAGATACTCCCAAACTGGTGAGAGAACCTCTGAATACCATGAGTGAAATGGCCCTAGTTGCATCCCGGTGGCCCAAATTCACAAACTGTAGTGTGTTTTATATGACGGACACTGTTTGCTGAAGATGCTTCATTCTTGTTCTCAGCTGAACATGACTAACTTTTAGAATTGCTGTGTTTGTGAAACTAAAAGGGAGATAAAATGGTTTAGGACCTGACTTTACAACTAATTAAATTCCTGAGTTATCCGTGGGCTCTCAGGGGTTGTGATGGCAAATTATATTTTGTGTTGTGGCAGGTAGGAAGCAGGGGGCACGTGCTCCCCAAGAGACTAGTAGTTATTTGCTTACATGCCTTGGAGGCTGGAAAGGATTTTGCTTTTGTTTTTGTTTGTTTGTTTGTCTTTGAGGAAGATTAATCCTGAGCTAACATCTGTGCCCATCTTCCTCTACTTTATATGTGCAACATCTGCCACAGCACAGCTTGATAAGCAGTGTGTAGGTCCACACCCAGGATGCGAACTGGCGAACCCCAGGCCACCAAAGCAGAGCGCGCAAACTTGACCACTATGCCACCAGGCCAGCCCCTTTGCCTTTATTTTTTGATAGTGGAGGGGGAAGGTGTGGAATGGGAGAATGAAATTGGAAGGAATAGGAATTAAGTCCTGCAGAGAGTGTCCTTTTCTCTCAAGAATTCTGGCTGCTCTGGAGGGAAAGGATAGATATTTCCTGTTCACAAAAGACGAGGGACAAGAAAACAGGAGTCAGGCTAGGGCGGGTGGATGGCCTACCACCTCGTAGAAATTGAACCCAGGAGGCCTGGATTTACCAAAATGCCAGCCTGTGAGCTGGCTCCCAGTAACCTCTCCCATTAAGGAGAGGCATAGTTATCAGGGCTAGAGTGTGCAGCGAAGGTGGGTCCACAGTGGAAAGACCAATAGGAGGAACTATTTGTTGAACTGACTCAAAAAAAATCAGGCTTTGGAGCATCGTAGTTTCATTACATTAAAGAGAATAGAACTCTATGATTTTTGTATTTGTTTTATCTTTTATAAATCTAAAACCTCATTTCTCTTGTATTTTCATAATTCTGTACCAATAAGATAATTATGGCATAACAATCATCTTACATAAATGAAAACATGATTTAATGAAATGAGATTTTACGAGCTTTGAGAGAAACAATTCTTTGAGTTGTCTTATTTAGCTTAAATTAAATTAGTGTGTTCTTGCTTTCAGTAGTAAATGATCTGTGCTTTATGGTGTATTTCATTTTCTTCTGTAGTGAGGTTTATTTCTGAAGAGCGGTGAGATGGAGGAGGAGAGAGGGGTGTGCTCCTTAGGCTGTAGGTGATCTGAGATTTAAGTCCCGTAGGCGTCTGCTGGGGTCAGGGTCCCTGCAGTTCTGCTATGGAATCTAAATAGGGAAGGAGGCCAGACAGAAGAGATGGTGCACTGTGAGTTCCCCCTGAAGTGTGCTGAGTGAATGTGGCCCTTGGAGGCAGACCTCCTCTCTTAGAGTGGGGGAGAGAAAAAGGGTAGTGTTGGTATCTGGAAACTCCTGTTGGTTCCTGGGAGAAAAATAAGCAAGTGCAGGCCAGAGGGCTTCAGCTCACATGAAAAGTTCTTGGCTATTACCATGATCCTCTGGATAAAGTAGACCCTTGAAGAGGGGAGGGGAGCCCGGGATTCTTGAGTGTCAGAGCCTGGGAAGAGTTCATTGGAAATCCAGTGGGATTGGTTTTCTGATCTTGGGACAGGATAGTCTGTCTGCCTTAACTCTACACAAGTTCCTTTGGAAGGAGAGGAAGGTACCCTGGGAATTCTGTCAATGTTCCCATGAAAAGAGTCAACTGTGGACAAACATTGAAGGGAGGAGACTGTTACAGGCATTTCCAAAGGCCTTTTGAGGGCTTGCGTTTGGATTGGAGCTGATGGGTAGTGTCAAAGTATTTATTTAAAACAAGATTCTTATACATGTGTTAAAGTTTTTCTAATCTCTTTAGGTAATGATGGAACAGGTAAGATGCTAAAGCTTCTTCAAGGAGCATTTGAGGAGCAGGGCATTTATAGGCACTTTAATAACATAATGTTAGAATAAGATTGCTAGGTTAGATACAAAATTGGTTAATGTCCTAAAGGACAAAAACTATAACCTCTGGAGGTATCTTTTCTCCTACACAGAAATAATTTGTCTCTCTGCTGGAAACAAATCTACAAGTAAAGATGTAACTTCATAGAGACTGAGCCCTTAATTAACATTATACTGAAAAATCAGTGCTTGGGTGGGCCTGTTAAAACAATTCTTCGGTATGATTTTGAAAGGACATGGAATTATCCTGTTTGCCTTATTTATAAGATTTGGATCATTTTTCTTAACAGTAGGGAATCTGTTGAGTACCTCTTGATGTTTACCCCTCTTACTCTTTTTCCTAAACTCATGCAGGATAACGGTTGATTAACACAGACCTTTTGCTTTCGTCTTCCTCTCCTCTGCCCCTTCACACACCCCAGCGTCGCCACCACGCACACATGTAGTGCAGGGATCCGAAGAGAAAAAGAGAGTGAAAAAGAATCAAGTGACTCTTCCACTGGTAGAATACACCAATATGTTGAGCTCACTGCTGATATAGAAGGGTGAACTTGACCTTTGAGTTACTCTGCAAAATTCAGGAGGCAAGTAGGTGCGGTCTAGGCTAATTCCTTTACTGTGAATATCAAGGGACTAGCCAGTGTTTTGTTGTACAGAAATTTCCTTGCAATGATTATTGCCAGATCCAAGAAGACTTACAGTACTCATACTCACATCCCTAGCAGATATGGTAAGGGGATACAAGGCATACTTTGCTGGCATCAGCACCCAAGGTGTACGCTTCGTATCTGAGGTTGGTGCTTCTGGAATGTGCTGGTGGCGGCAGCCTGTTTGTGTTCTCTCAGAGATTTTCTCAGAGGCCCTTTTCAGCTCTCTCTCTTTTCTATCCAAGACATAAACATTCCTTCCCTCTTTTGGCTCACCACTCACACAAAAGAATGAAACCAAATTCAGATCTCAGAAACTATGGCACCAAAGAGAATAATTTCTTTATTAAGATGAATTTCCAATTCTGTTTAACTCAGATATAGTAATTTTATATTTTTATTTTGCTTGTGAAAAATCGAATTTAAGAATTCTGAGCATTAGTTAAACCATTTAAACCCAAAGCTGCTGTGGAACCTCCAAAATACTAAGGGAACACTGCTGATTTTCTCCGCCTTTGGGACGGCTTCTACAGTGATTCTCGGCCGCTCCTTCGCTTAGTTAAAATCCTTGTCCCTCCAGAATCAGATGTGGCTTCTTCCAGCCTTGGATCAGCCCTTGTGTTTTCCAGAACCAGGATGCCTTATCCCTAAAGATGATGACTTATTTCTTATAAGTTAATCTTAATACTCTCCCTTCTCTGGAACGCCTGTGGCAAGACGCGAAGAACCATACTGTTTTGTTATTTCAAAAACATATTGTCTGACTTTTTCTGAACTGATTTAGGTATTTACATACTATCATACTTTACTGGTATCTACCTTCTTCATAGTACTGGTCCATCAATCTTATCAAAATTTAATTTGATATTAGTCTTCTCTACCTTCTTATGATGGAAGAACAAAGGGTCACCTCATGATGAGTTATACCACTACCTGGTAATAGTAAGCTGACATTGCAGTTTAGAAAGACACATTTATCCAAGGGCATTTTCCACTTATAAGACCCTGTTCTGTGAAAGGTCAGGTTTGTCTGTTTATTTGTTTGTTTTGCTGGTTGGTTGGTTTTTTAAATGTAGCAAGGAACATGTTATTCAAATTGTTTTTATAAAGGGAAAATCCATCCAAAATATAAGATACCAGCAATGTTTTTGGTAGTTCTGCAGACAGACCAGCAAATGTGTTATCACTCTGTAGTTGATTCCATTAATGCTTTCTTGTTCATTTATCAGATCTAAGTTAAACTCAGTGAACATTTATTGAATGCCTACTACATGGTATAGGGAATTTGCAGTTTAATGGACATGAAGGAATGTACTCACCAATAATAATACTATCCAGACTGGTATTATTGCTTTAATAAAGATATAGTAGTCATGGTCATGAAAACATTGACTCCTTAAATTTTGACTGGATACAATGCAGAATATAGCTAAAGAGACCTTGGGAATGATCTGGCTTCAACATCTCACTTTTAAATAGAAATTGATCTTATTCTTTATTATATTTGTTATTTATTATATTTTATTTGTTATTTATTATGTTTATATTATTTATTACATTTGTTGTAGAAAGCTTAGAATATGGAGAAAAATGGAAACAAGAAATCAAACACCCAAAATCCCACTACCCAAAACAATCATTATTAACCTTTTGGTATATTTCCTTCCAGTCTCTTTCTCACATATTTTATTTTTTACAATATGAGATAATACTAAATAATGCAATTTTGTGCATTGATTTTTTTCCCCATAAAACATTATGACAATCCTTTCTCAGTGCTATTAAAAACTCTTGGTAAACATTTTTTAATCTAAATAATGCTCAGTTATCGGATCACCCATGACTTAGCCATTCTTCTACTATTTAGGTTCTTTACTCTGTTTCACTATTGAATGGCTTTGTGCTTAAAACTTTCTCAGGAGAGGGTCTCTGAAGTAGGTTTATGGGTCAAAGTATATAAACATTAAGCCTCTTACAAGATGGTTTTGAACACCATGCCTTTCACATCTTGTGTTTGGCTTTATCTTCACAGCAGGTTTCATTAGCCTTCCTTACACATACTACAGGGTCTTCTGCCTTTTAATTGGCAAGGAAATCACCAGGAACTGAATACATACTGGAGGGAGGAGATAAGCAGAGTAATCGAAATCAGCTCCCAGGAAGAAATGGAAGCTTAGTCTAGCTGGGCTTCTAGTA
Source organism: Equus caballus (assembly GCF_041296265.1). Classification (NCBI taxonomy): domain Eukaryota; kingdom Metazoa; phylum Chordata; class Mammalia; order Perissodactyla; family Equidae; genus Equus; species Equus caballus. Next base: position 73,098,248 of record NC_091701.1, on the reverse strand, counting down.
GCACCCTCCTTAATTTGTGCTATCTCCTTTTAAAGTTGCCTAGACCTTGACTTACACAAGTGTAGAAACTTAATGCTTCCTTACTTATGGAATTGGGGGGGGGGGGGGCATAAATTAGATTAGATTCATATGTTTCTAGAAACCACTGAGTTTCTGGTAATTGTTAATAACAATTTCAAGCAACACAGCTTTTTCTAATAGCTGTGAAGGGGCGTGAGCAGAATCATGAGAAACAGATAGTCCCTGCTGTTGCTAATGTGCCATCATGAGGAAGATAGTTTATTTTGGGCTAGGCCCAAAGGCCTGGGGTCCACTGAAGTCCACTGTGGCCTGGAACATCGTATCAGTTCTGAGACTGCAAGACCTGCGTGATCCTCACTCTCTAACCTGGGCCCCTGGAATCCTCTGAATCAAGAGTATTGAGCCAGGCTGGGTGGTCTGAAACCTCTGCAGGCCCAGCGCCCCCTTCTGGACTCAGCCAGAGCCGGGTCGCAGCACAGTTGACTCAGGAGTGGCCATGACGTTGCCATTCTCAAGAACAGGCTAGTGGAATGTGAAACAATTTCTGACAGAGGTGCCAGCTTTCCAGGGGCCTTGGCCTGCTCCCACCCCTTCACAGACTCGAAGACTCATAAATGTGCTCTCAGTCCTCACTGCTAAAAGATAAATAAATTCATTTTTAAGCCTTCCCTCAGAGCACCTCCTTTACATGGTCCCTGCAGATATTTTCTGATGGGTTTTCTAGCTCCTCCTCTCCCTCCTAAGTTGTGGAAACTAGCTGTGTAGTCAGAGTCTAACCAGAACCAAGAAGAGAGAGGGTTACCTCAGAGACCCACTGGCTGAACTTTTCTGTTTTTACAGCCTGAGCCATACTGGCTTTCTGCTTTCTTAAATAGCACATTTAAAGACTGGTTTACGTCAGCTCGAGGTCTCTTAGGATCCCTGAATTTTTTCCTGCCATGTTTTCAAATAGCCAGTCATAATCTATACTATTTATAAAGTTTGGGTTTCCAACTCAAGTGTAATATTTATGAGTTTCCTCACAATTTTGGATGATAAGATTACTGTTTTGTTAACCCAGTGGCCAGTTGGCTTACCACTGAGTTCATATTTATTCTTGGTGTTGTTATCACAGATTCACTTTGTAGAGAAAGAGGCTTAAACTTAGCCTCCTTATTATTTTGTTTCTTTTAAATCCAAGACATTGCAATGCTCTTTGTGTGAGTCCCCCAGTGCTGTGGAAATGCGCTCCAGGTTCAGAAAATGTCCTATGAATTGCTGTAATCTCAAATACAGTAATTTTCTCAGGCCCAGAAAAATTATAGAGCATCTCAGTCACCCCCAAGTTGAACAAGAGTGTTCATGTTTCGCAAATAAGATGGTTGAAAAGTCTGCTTGCTCCCTCCTATTTTCTTTCTCTGTGTTCCTACTGCCGACACCCATTGTCAATGGGGGTTGGAAGTAGCTTTAATCCCAAACCTTCTATTTTTTTCACCCAAAGAGAGTCTTGGCAAATACGATGTGGTAGGAGGAGACCGTGGGGGAAGAAGTGGGGTCATGCAGTGCTAGACTCTATATACAACTTCATAAATGATTGATCAACTGAGGAAAGAAGCAATTCTGGGATTTTGGCAATGACAAGAAATAATATTGAGTAGTCCAGATAAAGGTTTTGTATAAAGCAGGCATTTCAATAGCTTGTTTAGGCAGACGACCAAGTCAATCCTTGGAATGAGTGCCAATTTTTTATTGTGCCAGTAGAAGCCTATGGCAGCATACTGGCTGTGGACATTGGATTTATGAGTGTAATTCAATGTGAAAACTAGCATGTGAATGCATGGATGGTGTAAATGTTGATGATAAGCATGAGGATATACTAATTGGAAGCAGTCTTAAAAGAGAGGAGGTTATAACTGGTTTGCTTTACATTATACATATCAAACTGTATCCTTTGATTTATAAGTTTTTACAAGTTTTATGTGCAGAACTCATTGCTTTCATCATGCCGCTTCTTTGGCATGTATTCTTAGCTATAACTGTGTTTCAAAAGAGCCATTCCATTTCTGATTTTGACAAGGTAGATTGAGGTTGATCTCTGTAGAGCCATGTTATTTTCCAGTAATATTGCAGACCACAGGCTGAATCATGAGTTTGTACAACGAGTCATGGTATACGCTCTCTGTGTCTCTCTGGCCCCCATTCCCCCCCCCCCGAGACATTTATGCAGAATTGCCTATCTGAGCGGTGCTGCATATCTGCCTCATCCCTTGGACTTGATATGTTTAGGACCAAGTTTTAAATTGGAAAGGAAAGTTAAGTCTAAATGTAAGTGCCGGTTTTGAATGACTTGCAAATTGCTTTGCCCCCCACTTTTTCACATTGTCTTCTTAACTAACAAAGAAGCATCACTACAGGGTGAGGAATACTTAGAGGAGTAGAATCCAGTTAACGTCTCCTGTGAGTGCTGTGGAGGGAAGATGAGTGCTTCCCCCTCCTTAGGAAACGAGGAGCAAATTCTCAAAGGTTAAAGGAAGCCATTGAAGTTAGAGACATAAAAAGACCCACATACTTTTAAAAAAACAAAAACAAAAAACAACTCTCCATGTTTCCTACCCTCATCTCTACTGCTTTTTGTGAAATATCAGGGAAAAGTTTCAGCTTATCAGTCGATTGAAAGGCATTGCTGCGTGGGGTAAATAACATGGGTTTTGAGTTAGACCTGGATTCAATTCCCTGATCTGTCCTTTATGGGCTGTGTGAACCCGAGCAAGTCACTTAATGGTTTACTGGAGGACTGATCAAGGTGATCCATGTAAGGCCTTATGTACAGTGCTTGGCTCATAGTAAGTGCTTAATAACTTTGGCTGTCAGTGAGAATCTTCATCGTCATCATTTATCACTACCACCACCTCATTACCTATCATGGCAATCATTGCCACCACCGCCACCACCATCATCTCCCTCTCCTGGCTTTCCTCCTACCTCTCTGTCCACACCTCAGCCCCCTGTGCAGACTCTCTTCCTCTTCCAAACCCTTAAATGCTGGGGTTCCTGAGGCTTATGTCCTATGCCATTTTCCCTTTTCTCATCACACACTCTCCCTGGGCAGTCTTATCCACAGTGGGGGCTTCGTGTAGCAGACATTGCTGATGATTCGCAAAGCCATTACTCTAGCCCAGATCTCTCTCCTAAGCTTCAAACATTATATTCATCTGTCCGCTGGTCATCTCCCCTTGTATGTCCCAGCAGCACTTCAACCCAAAACTCAACACATCTTTCCCTCCCCTGATCTTGCTTCTTTTCTTTGTTTCTTATCTTAAAGAAGTCATCACCATTCACCCTGTTACCAAAACTAGAACACTGGGTGTCATCTCCGACTCTACCCTTTTCCCTTCCTCCACTGTTCAATCAATGAATCGTGTCCGTTACACCTTAGATTTCATGTGGATAGAGACCATGGTAGAGCTGCAATCTCCCTGCCTAGCACAGGGCTCAATAAATAATTATTGAATGAATGAAGTAATAAAGATGTGAATGAAATTCTTGAATACACCCACTTCCTTCCATCTCCATTGCCTCTTCTCCAGTTCAGGCCACCATCAGTCCTTACCAACTTAATAATTCACAATTTTGAAATCCTATAGTTGAAATATGCTCATTGATCTCCCTCACTGATATCTTCTAGGGTTGCAATCCCCACCCTCAGCACCACTGTGGTTCATTTTCCATACCGGAACCAGAGTGATTTTTATAAAACCCAAGAATTTGATCATGATCATGCCTCGTCCCTGGTTAAAGCACTTCAGTGACTGAATAATTATCCTCATTTGATGGTCCTGGTGTACATCTGTTGTCCCAGCACAATTGTCACCCTCAAAAATGTCCTAATTGGACATTTCCAGCCTCATTGCTCCTCATTCCTTCCTCACCCCTACATGCTGCTCTAATATTATTGAACTTAAAGTTTCTCAAATTTATTGTACTCACTGCTCTCACACGCTCTTCCTTCTACCTGGAAATTCCCTTCTCTCTTTTTCTGGCCAACTCCTACCATCCAGGTCTCAGGCTAGACCTTCTGTTACAGAGGAGTCTTCTCTGACCCCAAGTTGATGAAAGGTAGCTTTTTGTGTTCCCACAGCATCTTGCACGTCTCCATCCCAGCTCTTACCTCACTGTTTTCATTGCCTGTTAACTTCTGTGGGTTCCCCACTAGCCTGTAAGCTCTCTCAGGTCAGTGACTGCCTCGGCTTGCTGCACAGTTGAGTACTGGTGCTAACCCAGGGTCCTGTGCAGAGATGACACTCAGCAAATGTTTGGACAATGATTGAAGTAAAACATTTCATGATATTAGAATGATCGAAGTACATGTGTGGAAAAATCTTACTACACAATAAATCTTCTGGCAACATTCCCAGTTTGTGGCTATAAACAATATATTGTCTTCTTGCCTCTGTCCATCGTGTTTGTGATCATGGTGGAAATGATTCTCTGTTCCTTTGATGAAAAGTTCATTCTAGGACAGGGTTTGGAGTTGGTACACACTGTCAATTCCAGGAAGTCTTGCAGGTGATAATGTTGCAAAACAAAGCAAAGAACAGATGTTTTCTAGCCTTTTCAAGCACTTTAGGCTCCTTTTATTTCAGCTATGTAAGGCAGATTGGTTTTAAAGTTATTTGCTTTGAAGTTAAAATTAAATTTACTGTCATCATTCTAGCACATCCTAGTTTGTTTAAGTTCTAAGTTCTATTCTCACACTAACAAAAACAAACATAAAATGTCTCATACATCCAATATAATTATTTATATTGCATTATTTGCAAACTTGAAGTTGTGTGGTATTAGATAGTAAATTTTACTTTGTTATTTCGTCTGCCAACGAATCTGAATATTATAGTATTTTGTTCCACGTGCATTGACTAGAAAGGAATTCTGGACCTTTCTAGGGGTCTGTCGACACCATTCTATTAAGTGAAAAGGAAGGTTGATAGCTTTTTTCCAAAGAGAAATAGCTTAGTGTTTTTGTAATTACACAAACAATATACATTCACTGTAAAAAAAAAAATCAGGAAAGATAAAGAAGAAAATAAAAATTATCTATAATCCCACTTTTAGGTTACTGTGTTAAACATTTTAGGGTATGTATTTCTAGGCTTTTTTTCTGCATATATTGTCATGTCAATACAGATTTTTTTTTTTTTGCCATGAAAATGGTATCATTACACACATATGGCTTTAAAATGTATTTTCCACTTGACAAGTTTGGGACCTTCAGGGAGAAAAATGGACAAAGTAGATTTTTAGGGAGTTTTGCTTTCTGGGGTATTGAGTAGCGTAATTTCCCCTTCGCCACCCCCATTAAGAAAACTTCTATCATAATCTGTATTACTCTGAATCAGAGTTCATTTGAGGGAAGCAGAAACCATGCTAGCCATTTTAAGGAGAAAAAGATTTGATTTTTAAAAATAGACAGTTACAAGATTGTTGGAGGTCTCGAAGAGGGGACTTGAGCTGGACCTCCAGAAATAAGGCTGAACTGATGAGCTGGACTGCCAGGGCAGCTGCCCCTTCCCCCATCATGAAGACAGAGAATCAGAAAGCACCTCCAAATGGCTGCTCCGTAGACACCTCACCCTGGTTAACAGGCAGGGACAGACTTGTCACTGCCACTATTGTTGGCCCTAGAATCATGCAGCATCTGCTTGACCCACAGTGCCAAAAAATGGACGTCTTGCTTCCCTACCTCACTAAGCTAGTAGGCTATACACAGGAAACTAAAAGACAGACAAACAAACAAAGTCTCCACTACTGTTCTCGCTATCGGAAATCACAGAGATCTCCTCAGCCTCACTTCTGTCTTCAAAATTTCAAGTTAGTGCATCTACTTAGCAGAACCTAAATCACATCTGGAATCCTAGCTCAAGAGAGTATAGGAAATGCAATTTTTAGCTGTCCAGCCTCTGCAGTATAGGGTAGCCCAAACCCATCAGTCAGGAGGCTGGAGTAGACATTGAATGCCGCCATATTCACCACACATCAAGGCTTTGGGTATTGGGTTTTCATTCCTTTTCGATACATCACTGTATAAGGAAGAACGTAAAGGATCACTTCTCTGAAGGGGTGATATATACCACTACAATTTATTTAACCCATCCCAATAGCTAGTTATTTACTCTTTTTCTATTTTATAGGCAGTGTATTGATTAGTGCTCTTATCAGAGTCACTAGGAGCCTCCATGTTGCTAAACCCAGTGGTCAATTGTCAGGCCTCATTTTACTTGACCTATCAGGGCATTTGATATGGCTACCTGTTCCTTCATTGAAACTCTTTCTTCACTTGTTTTCCAAAACCTCATGCTCTCCTTCATTTCCTTCTAGCTCACCTGCTCAGTCTAACTTTCCTTGCTGGTTCCTCCTCATCGCTCCAACTCTCAATGTTGGGTGCCCCAGGATTCAGTCCTGGGAACCAGTTTCCTCTCTGTTTACTTTACTTCCTTGCTCATCTCATTTAACCTTTTGGCTTTAAATACCCTGAACTCCACACCCATGTAACCAACAGCTGCCCGGTTAACATGCACTTTTGGATGCTTTATAAACATCTAAAACTTAACATTTCCAAAACTGAACTTCTGCTCTTCCCCACTACGTATAATCCACTCACAGACTTCTCCATTTCAAGTCACGGAACGTCCATCCTTCCATTTGCTTAGGACAAAAACCTGGGAATCATTCTTTGTTTCTCTCTCTCTCTTACACTGATGTTCAATCCATCAGCAAATTCTGTTGATTCTACCTCCAAAAATATCCACAATCCAACTACTTCTCTCCATCCCCACTGCTCCCTGCTGGTCCACGCCACTGTACTTTCTCTCTTAGACTAAAGCCCCAGCTCCTCAATGGTCTCTGTGCCCTCCCTAGAGTCCTGAAAGTTAAAACATGTCACCCCTCTTCTCAAAACACTCCAGTGAAATTCCACCTCACTCAAGATAAAAGTAAAATCCTTACAACAACCCACAAGACTCTGTATGACACCATCACCCGTACTGCCACTATCTCTCTGATTTCCTTTCCTGTCATTCTTGTCCTTACTCACTTTGCTCCAGTCTCCTTCATATTCTTAAGCACACCTGTTCCTAAGGGACTTGGCAATTGCTGTCCCCTCTGCTTGGCATGCTTTTCCCCCGGATATACACAAAGCTCTCTCATTGCCCTCAAGACTTTGCTCAGCCATCACCTACTCAGTAAGACCTGCCCTGATCACCTTATTTAAAATTGCAAACTGCCCTCCCCTCCAGCCCTCCAAACCCTCCTTCTCTGTTTCATTTTTCTCTGTAACACCTACCACTTTCTAATTAACTATAAAACTTCTTTCTTTTATTGTCTGCCCCACCCTTCCATGGGAAAATGTGTTTTTTAATATATTGTTTATTATTGAATTCTCAGTGCATGGAACAGTGTCTGGGCACATTGGTTATCATTCATCAAATATTCATTGAATGAATAAATCTCTTTATGTGTATGTTGTTATGCACTTGGCTAATTATTTATTGGGAATTAATTCCTAGGGTCAAAGCTAGGCACAGATCACTCAGAAAGGTTTTAACAATTTGTTCTTTCACCAGGAGTCCATGAGAATGTCTTTTTCCTCATAGCGTCCCAGCATCCCGTCCTGATCACACTGTCCTGTCTGTCCTTGAACTCACCATGTTCGTCCCCACTTGCATTTTCACTGACTGCTCCCTTCTCCCAGACTCTCCTGTCATACCTTTACTGGTTTAATCCTTCTTCTTATTCACATCTCCCTTTCACTGTCACTTCCTTGGAGAGGCCTTCCCTGACCATCAGCTAAAGTAACTTCCCAGTCACTCCATATCACATCACCCCATTTTATTTTCATCTTAGCATGTGTCACTCCCAGGTATTTTCTTATGTGGATGCGTATGTGTCTATGCTTTCTCTCTCTAGAATGTAAGCTCTGTGAGAACGGGAGCTTGGTGTGTCTTTTTCAACACTATCTCCAGTAAATGTGTGTTTCCTAATGGAATAAACCCTGGGTATTGTAATTTTTTTCATTATTACCATCTGCCAGGTAAAAAGTAGATTTAACATGAATTATTTTTCTGGATTGGTGGGGCTGAGCATTTTTTCAAGTATGAAAGCCTTTTTTTTTATTGTTTCATAATAGTTTACAACATTGTGAAATTTCAGTTTTACATTATTACTTGTCTGTCACCACGTAAGTGCTCCCCTTCACCCCCTGTGCCCACCCCCAGCCCCCTTCCCCCGGTACCCACTGAACTGTTCTCTTTGTGTGTTTGTTTCTCTTCCACACATGAGTGAAATCATATGGTGTTTGTCTTTCTCTGGCGGTGAAAGCATTTTTTAAATAGCAAATGCTGAGATGATCTAGAAGTTGAAATATTCAGTTAACGTATTTGTTTTAGATATGCTCTATCAGATTTCTTATATTGCTGATAAGTTTCATAATTTCTTAAGTTTCTGAAGCATCCTTTCTCATTTATGCCAACATTAGTATCCATCAAGTAGGATTCCTTTTGCAAATTGCCCTTACATGCTGTTTTCTTTTCGTCTCCACAGCTTTTGGAGAGAACCAACAGTGGTTTTGAAGACTCAGATTCCGGTGCTACCAAGAGTCCGCTCCACTTAGCTGTAAGTGAGATGCTGTGGGCAGCTTTGCCTGTTACAAAAAGAACCTAAATGTTTCTAAAACCTGGCTGCTCTTGACATGTAAGCATAGGAAGGTAGTCAGAAGTAATAAAGAAAATAGTACATGGGTAAATGTGCATTCTGCAGAGAGCAAGGCAGCCTTGACTTCTAATCCCAGCTTCACCCGCTGGTGACCTCAGACACGTTACCGACCCTGTCTGAGCCTTGGTTTCCCCATCTGTAAAATGACGGCAAAGGAAAAGAGATGATTTGCATAAAGCCCTTACCACGGTGTTCTTAATACATGATTGGTACAAATTTAAACAATCTTTAAAATTACTATTATCTAGTAGTTAAATCAATAAACTGAGGAAATTCAAAGAAAACATTTCAGTTTAAGAGATTTATTATAGACAACAATACACAAATATTCAACCTACAGATAATCCAGCACCACGTTAAAAACTTGTGAGAGATTTAAGCACAAACTCGTGAAAGCAAGATGAGCACATGCATATTTGCAACTCTGCTCTTTCTGCCTGGGCTTGAAATCTGGCTCCCGGAGGAGGGTTCAGGCTCGGAGTCTCGTCCTGGAGGGAAGGGAAGAGGAGGTGTTCCGTCACCAGTAAAGCTTCCTCTCCATGTCCCAGTAATTGAAGGGAAATGCAACAGTTCGGCGGCGATCCTCAAACCCTCCACGGGGCGGGGGGACCAAGCTGGGAAGCTCACCCCCAGTCTGTGTCAGATCGTGTTCTGCTAACAGTTGGCAGTCAGGAGCCATTCCCTAAGAACCTCTCTCAGATTGGCAGCCACAGCCAGCAACAGCCAGCTCACCTGCCCAGCTGGCTGCTGCATTGTGAGCCTCAGTCCACGGCCACAAAGATGGTGTTTGGATGCACCCAGAGGCTGGACGCTGGGAAGCGTGGGAAGGGGCTGGGTCTCTATGTGTAACTGTTAGGACATTCCACTTAATACGATGCACACGTAAGCACTTCGTCAATGTCATTCTGCCGAAATACTGAGATGGAGATTTTGGAGAGCAGGTAGGAGCATTTTATTAATGGGCATGCATAAGCGTTCAGGCAAGGTGAGAGGGGATGAGGCCATCCCCCAAGGATTGGGATGAACCAGTCACACTGTGTGGAGCCCTCCCTCCATTGCCTGTCTCCTCACATACTCATCAGCACATTTGCTGACACTCCATTCACACACCCTCTGCCACACACACCAGCGTATCTACTACACACCCACTGTCACACACTCTCACACACACACACTCACACTCACATACATACATTTTGAGTCCAGTGAAATCAGGCTAAAATGTGCATTAATTTTTGTTCCCGGAGATGAACTTAGAGGGCAAAGTGGATGGATGGTGGGATATTCATATATATAAACCTTCATACCAGTTGGCTCTTAGTACAGGTTGCTCCCTGGAATCTCTGCCCAGCCATCTGCCATGTCTGGGGTCGTTACCCCAAAGCTGAGGGTTCACAAACAGCGTGAGCTGTCCCAGCGAGGCCTAGGTGGAAGGTTATCTCAGAATCCTCCTGGCCTCTGAAAGTGGCGTTGATTGCATTGCCAAGTCTACTGCTAATCTGAGAGGAGACTTGCTTAGCTTCCAAAAATTCTATCATCTCTCATTCTTTTTTTTTTTCAAAAATTATTGTTGAGTGCTTACTGTATGCTAGGTGCCCTGGGTGGTATGATATTGGAAAGGGTTGGGCTTTGACAGTTCTGCGGCTGGCGGGGACCTAACAAGTACACACAAAGAGGAAGTCCCAGCCACCAATCTTCTCATTAGCAACTCACCTGGACATGCTTTTCCCACCTGTAAATTAAAAGGAGTCAGTTAAGAATCCACAAACCCTTTCCAATTTGATAATTTATTTGTTTGTTGTGTGATCTTGACCAAGCACCTAACCTCTTGTGTCTCAGTTCCCCCACCCATAATATGGTAGAACAGCAGTACCTCCATCCTAGGGCCATAGCGAGTGACATGAGTTAATGCACGTAAAGTTGTTAGAACAGTTCCTGGTATGTGTGTGCGATCAGCTAGCTTCATAATCACTATTATTCACATTAATATCGTTCTTTCATTCAACATAGACTGACTGTGTATGTACTAAGCACTGTTCCAGGAGCTGGAGATGTTGCAGTAAACAAAATCCAGCTTCTGTCCCTGTAGAGTTTCCAGTCTAGGAGAGACAATAGGCAAGTCAATATATAGCGTGACCGACGGTAATAGTGCTGCGAGTGCTAGAGACAGATCAGTGGGGTAGAGGATTGAGATGGTGGATGGGACGTATTTCACAGAGCAGAGAATCTTACATTTGAACTGAAACCTTAAGAGCTGGCCATATTGATATCTGATCGGAGAGCATTCTGGGTGGAAGGGCAAATTCCCTGGAGTAAGATCATCCTTGGCATGTTCCCAGAACCACAAGGAGGTCCCGTGGCTGGAGCAGCGTGGTGAGGGGAGAATGGTGGGGATGAGGTCATGGAGGGTGCAGGAGTCGGGGGAGGGCCTCGTACTCCATTGTAAGAGCTTTGACTTTCACTCTGAGCAAAACAGGAAACCGGTTGGAGGGTTTTGAGGAGACAGATGATATGATACGACGTTTGTTTTGAAAGGATCACTTTAGCTTCTGTGTTGAGTTTAAACTGTAAGAAGCAAAGAGCAGAAGCAAGATACCCAGGCAAGCAAGGAGGATGGTGACTTTGATGGGGTAATAGCAGTGGGTTAATTCTAAAACTACTTTATTCTTGCCCTCTGAATGCTGACACTTTAAAAAATATTATTTGCTTCAAAACCCCACAAGTATGCCCGTTAGCCTCTCCAGGGGCCTCTGTAGCAATTAACTTGATGAAAACCCAAGGCACATGATTTCTTCCCTGGAAGCATTCTAGCAATGAAATAGAACCAGATGCCCCCAAACCTTGACTGCCACTGGAAACCTGACCTGCTTTGAGTTACTCTTTCCTGGCTGAAGGATTCAAGTCTCCAGGGTTATCAGCCCCAGTGAATTTCATAAGCATTTCATCTACTTGAAAAAATTAAATCAAGAAACAAGGGTATGCAAATGAAAGGCTCCAGCTGTCAGGATTTCCAGATGGACCTATTGTTTCATGGATTCTGTTGAGATCCCGAATTCTGTCTCCTCGTTGCCCCCAGCTCCTATCCAAAAAGTTCAAAGTAATTAATTATTTTAAAGAATTATTTGTTACCTAATGAGGTTTTTTTGTAAAGATATTTCATAAAACAAATTTAAAATGTTTGATTGCTACCTCTGGTGAAGGCTTAAATTAGGTTGTCTATTGGAAGCCAAAATATTACATGCTTTTTGAACCAGCATATTTGGTTTTATGTGTGATTACTTCCTCCTATAGTTATTTCAGAAATTATTTGTGGAATTACCCACTGAAGACCTGGTTTAGGATGGGCGTAGAAGGAGAAACAGGACAGTTTTCATCGTGTGCTACTGACATGAGAACAATCTCCTTTCCTGACTTGAGTCTCTTTCAGAGAGTTTAAAGCTTTATCATATACTTTTTCGTGTACTCCAAGAACCATGTTAACTGCCTAAAGACAGAATCATGCCTCTAGCCACAAAACAGAATTCCACATTATACAGTAGTTTGTTTCTAGGGTTAAGCTCTGAAGGGTGAATGTAAATGACAATTCTTGTATTATTATTGTTCCCCTCAAATTGCCCTTGAAGTTTAGTATACATAGTCTTACGTCTTCCAATTCTGTATAGTTACCCTTATGCATACCAAGATTTGACAGCTGCGGGCCAGACTACAGGAAGAGACAAGGGGATTCTATAGGTAAATCTGGCCTTTCAATCATTCTATCTTTAAGAGAATTTTCAAGTGCCTGGTGTGGAAGAAAGTAAGGACTGGAATTCTGAAGCTTTCCTAATTTCCAGCAGGGTTCACTCCATTTCATTTTAATATTCAGCCTCTTTAACTTTAACACATGCTAATGAGTTTACTTTTTGTTGTGAGGATTAAAGGAGAAAGTGCAGGGGTCTTTTACAGGCTAAGTCCTTACCCTGGTGCCCTGCGAGGTGACCCTGTGGCTCTCAACAGTGCTCGCTCCTTCACACTGGCCTCCCTCCTGCGCACGTTTCACTGTCCCCTGTGTCTCCTCTTGATTAAATCTAAATATGTCAGCCTTCGTGCTTTGTAGATATGCATGCAGCTTATAAGTTGCCAATTCTGTTTTCCTAGACCCTGGGAGAGCTGGCTAACATCTCTGCCTTTCGGTGTCCTCATTGGTAAAATGGGAATAACGGTAGAATCCAAACCATGGATTGTTGTGACAATTAAATGAGGTGCTACATGTCAGTGCTGCCTGACATACAGCAAGGGCTCCATTAAAGTTAGCTACTGCTTCAGAATTTAGGGTAGACTCAACGCTTGCAATCCTCTGCCGGTACGGTTTGTATAGCAAGTACAAATCAGAGAAGTAGACATACAAGAATTTATTTTCCTGTCTCAAGAAAGGCAATATGGGGGCTGGCCCGGTGGCATGGTGGTTAAGTTCACACCCTCTGCTTTGGCCGCCTGGGATTCTCCAGTTTGGATCCTGGGTGCAGATCTACGTACCATTCATCAAGAGTAATGATGTGCTGTGGTGGCGTCCCACATACAAAATAGAGGAAGATTGGCACAGATGTTAGCTCAGTGACAATCTTCCTCAAGCAAAAAGAGGAAAGTTGGCAACAGATGCTAGCTCAGGGCCAATCTTTATCACCAAAAAAAAAAAGAAAAGAAAAGAAAAGAAAGATGATGTGTGTAATAAAAGAGCAATAGTCTAGAAGTTAGCCCAGAAGAATACCTCCTTGCCTCATAGTTCTGTCAAGTCACTTTATCTCCATGTTAAGTCTTCTAGAGAAGGGGTTTAGGTTTCTGATTCTATATTTGTTATTCTCCACGAATATCACATCAATCTATACTCCCACCAACAGAGTGTAAGATGGCTTTTTTCACCATGTCTTAACTAATCCTGGACATGACCAAACTTAATCACTGCCAATCTGATAGCTGAAAATCGTACCTTAAAAATGTACATATTTTTCCATAGGTTGATTGGCCTTTTATATTTCTTTTTCTGTGAGCTGCCTTTTCAGGCCCTTCCCACATTCTCCTAGTTTTTAAAAATGGTTTGTAAGAGCTCTTTGTGTTTTAAGGAAATTAGTCGTTTGTCTATGCTAAGCCTTGTTTCAAATAAATTGTGCCTTGAGTAGTCACTGCAGTAGAAGCACACGGTGCAGGAGACATGAGGGGACAGACTTGCCACCATCCCTTTCTCCCCCTCCCAGCCCCCATATCCTTATCCCTTGTCTCGCTTTTATTTGTATGTCCTTTGCCTTGTATGTGTGTATACATTTTTTTATCTTATAGACTTAATAAAAATTATCTTTCTGGCTTTTAGTTTTGTTTCCTGGTAGTATGAAGACTCTTATCCTTAACATAGCATAGGAACTCAAAGTAAGTCTGAACTTGGCGCTGGTGCATGGAATATATTTCCATAATTGTTTCTATGTTTTCATTATAATCAATGGAAGAAACAAAGGAGACAGGAGGAAGCATCCACGATGCTCAAGATATTACGCAAAGCCTGTGCAATTTTATCTCTTTTCATCTTCCCTGGGAGGCAGCTTTTGTTGCTATCATTTTATAGATGAGGAAACAAACTCTGAGTGAAATTAAGAAACTCGCCAAGTCACGTGCTTAGAAATTAGTACAGTGCTGGACTGTAACAGAGGGTCCGTATGCCTCTGTTGAATTACAAAGTCCACAATGTTTTTTTTTTGTTTTTTTTTAAAGATTTTATTTTTTCCTTTTTCTCCCCAAAGCCCCCCGGTACATAGTTGTATATTCTTCGTTGTGGGTCCTTCTAGTTGTGGTATGTGGGACACCACCTCAGCGTGGTTTGATGAGCAGTGTCATGTCCGCGCCCAGGATTCGAACCAACGAAACACTGGGCCGCCTGCAGCGGAGCGCGCGAACTTAACCACTCAGCCACAGGGCCAGCCCCAAGTCTACAATGTTTTTAACAGTTTCTTCCTCCAGGTTTAAGAGAAAAGTCTCCTGAAAAAATATTCTGATTATGTCAATATGTTTAGAACTGAACTGACAGATATAAGAATATATTAATTCATACAGCTCCTAGTCTGTATTAGATTATTTGATCAATAGATATAAATATAAGAATACATTGATACATTTAGTGCCTTATGTATTACTTTTAATTAGTGGAGCGAATTATTTGACAAAAGAGAAAGAACATGAAGAAATTTATATGTAACTATGAGGTTTATGCATTATAATGTTTCAGTCTAACTCTCTGGTTTGCCTGTGTTTCAATAATTATCCCAAGCATCTTTCTGACGTGTTCTTTGGAGTGGTCTCCATCTGTGACCTTGGAAACTTAGCCCCTCATGTGGATTGTTGTGGAATTTGAGTCACTGATTTCTTTTTTGCAGGCCTACAATGGGCACCATCAGGCCTTGGAGGTCCTTCTGCAGTCACTGGTAGACCTGGACATCAGGGACGAGAAAGGCCGCACTGCTCTGGATCTGGCTGCCTTTAAGGGACACACAGAATGTGTGGAAGCACTTATCAATCAGGGCGCATCCATCTTTGTGAAGGACAATGTAACCAAAAGAACCCCACTTCATGCCTCAGGTAGGTCTTGTTAAGAGTCTGGTTACCCTACTTTTGTGGCCTACTTATAAGTTTGAGTAAAAGGATGTCAGCGTCTTCTTCTCCTAGTTTTTAAAATATGCTTTCTTTCTTTATCAGATATACTCACACTCTTCCAAAATGCTTTTGGCCTACTATCCACTTGGAGACGATTGATGTTCTCTGGCCACACAGGCTCTGGCCTTCTTTAAAGACTTTGTTTTTTCAGATCAGTTTTAGGCTCACAGCAAAATTGAGAGGAAGGTACAAAGATTTCCCATATACTCCCTACTCCTACACATATATAGCCTCCCCCTTTATCAACATCCCTCACCAGAATGGTACATTTATTGCAATCAATGAACCTACATTGACACATCATATTCACCCAAAGTCCATGGTTTACACTGGGGTTCACTCTTGGTGTTGTACACACTCTATGAATTTGGACAAATGTATAATGACACGTATCCATCATTATAGTATCACACAGAGTATTTTCACTGCCCTAAAAATCCTCCGCGCTCCATCTGGCCTTCTTCTTAGCTCAGAAGAGAGGTCAGAACATTTGACCAAAGGCTGTAACAAAATTCCTGAAAAAAAGGCCAAGGTGTAATGTGATCTTCAGATAAGTCACATAGAACAAAATCATACAGCATTTTAAAGCATAAAGTTATTGATATTTCAGGGCTATTTCATAAAAGGAGTCATCAGACAGCAATCTAATCAGTATCTCATTCTGCCAGCCTAAATGCTGCTTGTTAGCTTTTGCTTAGCTTGATTCTTGATGCATCAGGTGTAAAAATAGAGACTCTTAAAAAGTGCATGTATGTATCAAAATGTAAGTAATTGCCTTTTCTGGGATTTTTCTTCAATGCACATGAAATAAAACTGTGTCAAGGCACTTCCAGACATATGCACAGACATAAAGGCAATGCGGAAGAGTCCTTAGCTCTGCTAAGGCATGAATACCTTTGGGATCAGGAAATTCAAGGACCAGCCTTTGATCAGGATGGTAGACAAAGTCTTATAAGGAGAAATAACTGTCTTACACGGTGAAATGATGGGTGTATTGAGGAAGCAAAGGTGTGAAGACAGTTTTGAAAAGACTTTATAATTCTTGTTACTTGGGAAAATTTTCTCAGAATGTTAGACCTTGTGGAAGTATTTCCATCCACATCCCTGAATTTCCAAACCACTGAAGAAAAACAGTATAGAAATCAAAAAAACATGGTGTTGTCTAATTATCTGGAAATGATTGTTCCTGGAAAAAACTTGAGCCGTGAGGTCAGCAATGGTTGGTATGGTTAAATTACAAATTCTTATTTCCCATCACGTTTAATCTTTTTGCTCCCTAGGCATTCTTGGTATTATTATAAAGTTCAAATTTAGTTCTCTTTTTAAAGGTTAGTTGCCTATTATTAGGGCAAGCATCCTGCTTTAGTTATCATGTACTTCCTGACAATCGCAAAGGGCCTTTTTGATTGTGGAAAATCGCCCTTGTAAACAGATAAACAATGAAAAATAATCATTGTCGCTCATTTACTGTGATATAGGTTATGGGTCAATGGAGCCCCCTAGTGGTCAAGATGACTCACTCCTTTTGGATTTCCCTCCTGTCATTCATGAAAGAGGCACAGCAAGCTGTGGTTTGACTGTTCTCCACAAAATGTCTTCTGTACAGAAGCTGTAGCCTGTGCTTTGAGGATCTGCTTATCCAGAACCTTTTCCAACTCACTCGAGAGGCCAATTTTTTTGTTTCAGATCCTGTGAGGAGCAGGAGCCAGGATGGATCCTAGAGGTTTTGGCGCAGATAGTTGCAATGACGGTTGTGGTCATTGAACAGCATGAAAAATGGCTGTCTGTCACTCATAGCCAGGGAGAGGCTGAGCTGAGTCTGAGACAAAGCTGGACTCGGTAGGGCGCAGCTAAAGGAGATGTTCGCATCTTTTTGCTAGAAGGCAATTGGAAAAGATGTAGCGTGTGAGAAGCCAATGAGAATTCTAGTTTGGCTATACTTTTACCATAAGGGGGAATTATATCTACCTGAGGGCTATTTGCTAAGTTCAAAAAGCTACTGTACAAGCCTGCCCCCTACCCCCCTAAAAAAAGTGCTACTGTAGAAATTGATTTGCTCTCTGGCATACTGGGTGAGTGAGATGAACTTAGACGATTTTCCCCCCTTTTTCTGTCTAGCCAAAAATCAAACGTCCTTGGAACTATTATGATTATGAGTACTTAAAGAATATCACATTAATATAGAAAGAGGAATCAATCAAAATACATTGTATCTGCACTTTCATCAACCCATCACTGTGGTATTTAGCTGCCACTCCTCTGCAGTCGTTTCCTTTTAAGCATGCATTAAACGCCTTGCATATTCTACCAGTAGTGACAGATTTAATGTGACTTTCAAAACAAAACAATAGCAACAACAATACACTGTCTGTATTCCAGTCCACAAAATTTCCTCCTGAGATACATAAACGGAATGTTGCTGACACTGGGCTGAACGCAATGGTCTACCGTGTGGGCATTCTCCCTGTAGTTAATCTGAGTGGTGTCTATGAATGTGAGCTAATTCTAATATGTATCGTGCCTGAAAAATGTGTCGTTGTTCAATTAGCATTCTCTCACGACCGGCACGAAATAAAACGGACTGTAAAACGCAGATCTTAGAAGCGCTTTATCAACCTAACAGAGCCGCCTCTATTCCCTTCTCTCTCCACATCCACAGTGAGGTAAATGCAACGCATTTGATGGTGTTCTCATTGTTCAGAGAGGAGAGAAGGTCACGTTTGGAATTTTAAACATATTTGTTCTTATCCAGCTCCCTGAGCGGAAAGCCATGTCTTTTGTAAGACTGTGGGTTCCGTTCAACAAGCTGAAGGAAAGTACCTCACCCCGGGGCATTCTCATTCTAGGTTTGTTTCCCAGCCCCGGTGGCACCGCAACCTAAAAGAAGCACCTTGCCTGGTGCGCACATGGCGTGCGCACGTGGTCCACCCCAGTCGTTCACGGCCAGCCCCGCTCTGGGGCCGCATTTCCTGCCCCTGGCTAGCCCCCGGTGGTCCGCTGCCGGAGGGAGCCAGGGCAGGGTGAGGCCTGGGAAGGGGCGAGGAGGGGCCGAGTCAGAGCTCGGCAGGGGAGGGGAGGGGAGGGGAGGGGCTGGGGCGAAGGAGATGGAAGAGTGGGAGGCCACCGGAGCGCCGCCCGCTGCAGGCCGGAGACGCTGGAGGGCAGAGAAAGCCCGGGCTGTGGTTTGAGGAACTCTGAGACTGAGTCCTCCTCCAGCCACAGGGGCCATCTGGGAGTCTCCTGAGAGTGCCAGTCAGTCGATGAGCAGGAGCCCGCGGCTCAGTACCCCTTTCCGGCTTGGGGTTTTGCTTTAAATCACCGCTAATCAGTCAGAACTATTGCTGAAATGTCTCCCTCAGAATGTAAAACGACCAGGAAAAGGAGACAAAACTTGTTTTCTCTTCCTTCCCTCCACCCCCCTCCTCCCATCCCATTCCTGCTCCCCTTTTGCTCCTCCTCTCCCGTCTCCTCCCCCTTCTTCCTTTTTAACAAGGGCTGGAGGCAGGCTGGACCAGGATAGTTGTATGGAATGGGGACTCTCTTCGAGGAACAGAAAGGGTAACTGGCAAGTGGGGAGAGATTCTCAGTCCCATCCAAGGAGATAAGAAAAGATGCCACGTTCAAGAAAAAATCCTCAATACAGGAACCAGGAAAAAGTTAAGTGAGGACCAAAGTGCCCTGAGAGGAAGAAGGCATCAGGTGGATTGGTGGCATAAACATTGGAGAGAGCTGTGCCCAGCAGCTGGTGTGAATTGGAAACCTGGGGACGTCCGTCACCAACAACTGAAACCACTGATTTGAACTCCAAGTAAATCTCACTTTGGAGGGGTGTGTGCATGGTTGGTCTGTTAAAAGAATGTCCATTATTTTCCTTTTCAGTAATTAATGGTCACACACTGTGTTTGCGGCTGTTACTAGAAATCGCAGACAACCCGGAAGTGGTTGACGTGAAAGATGCCAAAGGACAGTAAGTGTCTCACGCTTGGCCTGGGGTTGATGTTTCAATCACAACAGGTAACTCGTTAGTCTCTTAAACAGGGAGGAGGTCTGACTGCTGAATTCTAGGTTGGGGGTTTGCATTTGGGTGAAATTCGTGGATGAGGGCTCTGGAATAATGAGGTTGTTTTGTGCTGGAGTATATGTCCAAGAAAAGTATGTGGGCCATGTGCGTGTATATCTTGGTGAAAAAGAGTCAGCTTTTTATGTCTGTGGCCATGTGTCCTAGCCTTTTTTTGTTTAATATTCCTTCCTTTGTTCCTTCTTTCTATCCATTTTTACCCTCTTCTAAAGCTGCTGCATTACCGGTTTTTTCAAATAATAATGGCAATAGGACAGACCTCAAAAAGTTCTCTCTATCATAAAAATCCTTCATATTTTTATCCTTCCTGAATCTGTTTTTCTGAAGTATTTTCCATCTGTTAGCCCATTTCCCCACCCAGTCTTCTCTTACAAATAGGAAATGCAGAGCAGAAAAGCACTCATGACTCATCCCAGGTAGATGAGTGAGTGTTGAAGTCAGACTACAACTCCCCCTCCTGGGTCGCAGCACCCTCTGTTCGTTCCTCTAGACTTTCGGACTTTTCTTAAGGCAATGAAGCTTTGCTCAAATGAAATCTCGAGCGGAAGTCCAACATAGAAAACTATGGAACTAGAACTATTCTGATAGAAGCATCAGAATAAATACACTCACTTCTATATACACACACTCCCTACTCAATTGATAGTTAGTAAATGCTACATAGCTTTGAGAATGATGGGATTAACGTGACCATTCTGAGAAAGAACCTTCTCCTGCCCCACCTGTATTGATCATTCCACTGACACCTTTCCATGTGGCCGTTAGAGACCAGAACACATAGCTTGCTCCATGTGGCGTATAGCGAGCTGGGGACACTCAGAAAATATTAAGTAATTGTTAAGAGGGGAGAGAGAGAGAGGTGTCCTCCCACTGGAAGTGATGAGTATGTTTTTTAAGCTTCTTTTTAAAAGCCTAATTTCTTTCTTTCCCTAGAACCCCACTGATGCTTGCAGTAGCATATGGACACATTGACGCTGTCTCATTGTTACTTGAAAAGGAAGCAAATGTAGATGCTGTTGACATCATGGGATGCACAGCTCTACACAGAGGGGTACGTGCATCTTCTCAGCTTTAATCAAGCAGTTTTGTAGTGAGCTTGTCTCTTTTTTTCCCCATATGAATTTTTAGTAAAAAGATTTGTTTCCTAAGGTAACCAATTAACCTCAGTTAGTGAAAAAGAAATTACAAAATCTTTTGCAAAGGTGAAATAATGGCAGGTACACTTAGGTCCTGCTCTTGCAATTTCATGTTAGATTGTAATCATAGATGTATGAACTCCTACTTTTGGTGGAATTGGTTCTGCTTTCTGATTACAATATACATGCACATCATAGAAAATTTGCAAAATATTTTTTAAAAGCACAGAGAAGAAAGTCACAATCACCACTAATCCTACCTCCTGGAGATAACTACTTTTTGGTATATATATCACCAACCTTTTTTTCTCTGTATATAGATTTGTTTTAAATTTTATTTTGTTTTTGCTTTTGAGGAAGATGAGCCCTGAGCTAACTACTGCCAGTCCTCCTCTTTTTTGCTGAGGCAGCCTGGCCCTGAGCTAACATCCGTGCCCATCTTCCTCCACTTTATATGTGGGACGCCTACCGCAGCATGGCGTGCCAAGCAGTGCCTTGTCCACACCCGGGATCTGAGCCGGCGAACCCCGGGCTGCTGAGAAGCAGAACGTACAAACTTAACCACTGTGTCACCGGGCCGGCCCCTGTTGTAAATTTTAAAAAGAGAGAATACGGAAGACACTATTTGGAACCTGCTTCTGTTTCTCTTAATGTGTCAAGGACTTTTTCCATGTCACTAAATATTTTTCTGCCCCATCATTTTTCAGTGTGCCATTATTGTGTGCAGGTGTCATCATTTATTCCAATGATTATGTAGTTTTGAGTAACCATGCTATTTCTCATTGCTCTTTATTACAAATGTTGGCCCATGTATTTCCTGCTGAAGTATGTATTCTGTGGGCAATTCTTTTACACATCTGCTGAACTGTTTTTTAAAGCATGTCAAATAAACTAACTGAAACAAAAGCAGAAATCATAAAATTGCTGTTTGGGGATGGTGCCAAACACCATGGTCAATGAAAAGAAGAGGAACTCTGAGTGGTCAGTGTCATACCCATAGTTCTTATTTCTTGGGTACTTCCTGTGGGCCATGTAACAGGCTGGGAGCCTTTGCATGCCTTATCCCATTAGTCCTCTCAACAACCTGTGAAGTCATTATTACCAGTCCCATTTACAGGTGAATAAAATGAAGCACAGGCAGGCACATTGACTTGTCCAAGTTTTATAAGGGGAGCCAGGATTTTCCTCCCATTTTCCTGATTCTAAGGCTGATGTTTTCACTATATCATGATACCTTTTACGGTTATGTTTGGAGAGTCAAGACATGTCTCCAGAATGCTGGTGTTCACACAGACTTCTCCATTATGGATCTTGCTGGGGTTGTTCTGTTTCTCTCCTCTGGAGTGGGGTAGAGTCGGCTTCCCTTAAGGTCCAGGCATATGTCCACTTACTCTGAGCCAGCCTCACTTAGGCAACTGCTTCACTTCCCGAATTTTCTGCCATTTTGAGAATTGTTTTGTGTTTTTAATTGCAATGCATCAGATTATGACGGGACACGAGGAATGTGTGCAAATGCTGCTGGAACAAGAAGTGTCGATTCTCTGTAAAGATTCCAGAGGGAGGACCCCCTTGCACTATGCGGCGGCTCGCGGCCACGCCACATGGCTGAGTGAGCTGCTCCAGATAGCACTTTCCGAGGAGGACTGTTCTTTCAAAGATAACCAAGGCTACACGCCGCTGCACTGGGCTTGTTACAATGGTGAGTTGATTGTCCTTTGACTGATTCCAGTAGACTTCCTCCCCCAGCACCACTGTGATCTCAGTGGAGGTGAGAACACAACATATGCTGTAAACTATGATTTCCAATCTTTCTGCATTTAAGAGACTTCTTTTTTTTTGTTTTAATATTTTTCCCTTCATGGCTGCTGTGATGCCTCAGTGGAGTAAAAATTCACTTTCCCCCTGTTTGTTAATCAGTAACACATAAGTCCTAATCAGAACTTCAAATGAGCTGAAATTACAAGTTTCAATCAGGGTTTCTGATCTACATGAGATCAGCAGAGATCCTACAAGAAATTAAAATAATACAGCTGCAAACAAAGAGAATATGATGTAATAACCTGTCACCACTGACTACGAGTAGATGCATGATTTGTCTTTTGGCATTTCTTTTTCATATCTCAAGTCTCCCACTTATTTTGTTGCACTTATTTGAGAGATTTAAAAATTTTTATTTCACTTAAGTGAAAAAGAAATGCACGCTAATCGTAACATTTCAAAAATACTGAAGTGTCTAAAGTTGTTTCCGTGTCCAAACTCACTTTCTGATGTAATTTGGTGTGTGTCTTTCATAATTTTTCCCTTGAGACTATAATTAAATACAAATATATGTGCATCTATGTTTTTAAACTAGAATCGTGTAACATAGTTCTAAAACTTTCTTTTATTATTATTGTTTGCTTAGCATTCTATTGCAGATACCTTATAAGTGAATATGTATCAATACAGATTGATCTTTTTCATAGTTGTATTATTTCATAGCAGATAGATAGATGGATATAGACGTATAAATGTACCAGAATTTATTATTTATTCAACCAGATGCCTGTTGATGGACATTTAGGTCGTTTTAAGGGCTTTTTTCCTTTTACAAACAATGCTGCAGTGTATGTGTTCATATTATGGTAGCTTGAATTGAGTCAGATAAGTTTCCAGAAGTGAAATTATTGAAAAGAGGGCATGTATATTTTTAAATGTTCATAAATCATACCATATTACTTTGCAAAACAGAATATCATATTTTATGACTCTACCAAACATTTGTATAAAACTTACTATTTCCCCAAGCCTTTGCCCACCCAGGATGATATCTATTTTTGTCAATTTGAAGGGCAAAAAAAGGGTATCTCATTATTTTAATTTGTATGTCCCTGTCTAATTGTGTATTTCTTTGGGTATTTGTGTTTCCTCTTCAGGAAATTACCTTTTCCATGTATTGCTCCTTTTTTTTCTATTGAGTTATCTTTTCTCATACTTTTGTTGGAGTACCTTGTCTTAGAGATATGAATCCTCTGTGTGTTTTGTGTGTTGCAAATGTTCTCTCTCAGTCTGCTGTCTGTCTTTGTTCCTAATTTGTGATGTCTGAACTTTGGAACTTTTATGTAGCTGAATCTGTCAGATTTTTTTTTATGTATCTAGGTTTCCAGTCTTGTTTAAGAAGGTCTCCTACTCTTAACGTTATATGGATATTTTCCTGTATATTTCTTACTCTGCTTCTATATTTTTCCATTTTCAATTCTTCTATTAAGGTTTTCACTGAGAAACTATGATTGTTAGATCCAGAAAGATTGTCTTGGTGCTGTAGCGATAGTGATTTAAGACCTTTCGTTACGTTTTCGTTACAGTCCTCATTTTGTCATTGGTTCTGGCCTCAATAAGAACCGAATTTTCTGCTCGTTCAATTGGTTTCACTCTCTCCATGCCGCTGGCAGATTGTGATTATTTTACAAACGAATGGATGAGGGCTCCCTAACCCCCACCTGGATCAATCTGTGAGATCTCTCTGGCACCGGAAAACCTTCAGGAAGGGAAGACACACTAAGGGCGTTGATTATAATGGCAGGCGACAAACCTGCCACAGACCACCTCCTCTCACCCGGAGTTGGGTGGGGTGGGGATGCCGTCTCTCTGTTCTTAGGCCTCTCCAGGTACAAGCAGGGGAGGAGCAGTCCTCCCCTAAGCAATTTACTCTTCCAGTGCAGTCTTCTTCTAGGTTCGAGGTTCAAGCTCCCTTGTTCTCAGAATACCCTTCACTGAGCACTTTGAAATATTGAAAGTAGCTCAAGGATCCCCGGTCCCGCCTACACAGACCCTTAGACTGAGATTCATACAGTCTCCAAGAAATGGTACGTGCAGGTGCTGCCCTAAGCTAGGTCCTTTGCGGGATTCATACTAATAGAGGGGTCAGGTGTCTGAGACTTTTTGAGTGAGGGTTGGATATAGCTGGAAAGCTAACAGTATAACTTGCATTAAATTAGGGGATTTTTATATTCGTTACTTTATATGCTTCTTAATCCTCCTGAAGGCAGTTTCACCATTTCTCTTTTTGGGGCAATAAAGGTTTGATTGTATTTTAATACTTAACATTGTCCAATCTATGTCATTCTGAGGTAGATATTAAGGGAACTCTAACGAATTTAGCACTGAGTTCAGCCAAGAAGAGGTTCCAGGATAGCAATCTGTGTTCCAAAGCCAAGTGGCTTTGTCTTCTTGCCTTAACAGTTGTACCTCACTTCACAAACCACGTTTAGATCCTTTACCAAGCAAAGCCTCCGCCATCCTGTGTCATAGATAGGGCAGGTATTCCTAATCTGATTTTCTATATATGGGAAACTGAGGCTCACAAATCCCAAATGTGTTGCGTAAGATCACAAGCAGACAGAGCTAGGGCCTTACTTAACTCAAATTCAGTTGATTTGGAAACTACTTGTCATTTTATTGAAAATAATTCCTAACCTTCTTTCCTCTACTTATTAAAAAATTAATTATTGGACCCATACTATTTGCCACAAACTGTTCTTGGTGCCATTTTAAACACTTATATAGTGTTTTACAGTACATAACTTCACCTGCCTTATTTCAAATACTATTTTTTTATTAAGGTTATGAAAGTTAACATCCTTGTAAAATTACAGTTGTACATCGTTATTAGTCATGTTGTAGGTGCACCACTTCACCCCTAGTGCCCTCCCCCCACCCCCCTTTCCCCTGGCAACCACCGATCAGTTCTCTTTGTCCATATGTTAACTACCACCTATGAGTGGAGTCATACAGAGTTCGTCTTTCTCTGTCTGGGTTATTTCACTCAACATAATACCCTCAAGGTCTATCCATGTTGTTGTGAATGGGACGACTTTGTCTTTTTTTATGGCTAAGTAGTATTCCATTGTATATATATATACCACATCTTCTTTATCCAATCATCAGTTGCTGGGCACTTAGATTGGTTCCATGACTTGGCTATTGTGAATAATGCTGCGATGAACATAGGGGTGCATGGAACTTTTGGAATTGCTGATTTCAGGTTCTTAGGATAGATACCCAGTAGTGGGATGGCTGGGTCATAAGGTATTTCTATTCTTAACTTTTTGAGGAATCTCCATACTGTTTTCCATAGTGGCTGCACCAGTTTGCATTCGCACCAACAGTGTATGAGGGTTCCCTTTTCTCCATAACCTCTCCAACATTTGTCACTCTTGGTTTTGGATATTTTTGCAGTTCTAACAGGTGTAAGGCGATATCTTAGTGTAGTTTTGATTTGCATTTCCCTGCTGATTAGTGATGATGAGCATCTTTTCATGTGTCTATTGGCCATCCGTATATCTTCTTTGGAGAAATGTCTGTTCATGTCCCTTGCCCATTTTGTAATTGGGTTATTTGATTTTTTATTGTTGAGTTGTGTGAGTTCTTTGTATATCATGGAGATTAACCCTTTGTCGGGTAAATAACTTGTGAATATTTTTTCCCAATTAGTGGGCTGTTTTTTTGTTTCAATCCTGTTTTCCCTTCCCTTGAAGAAGCTCTTTAGTCTGATGAAGTCCCATTTGTTTATTCTTTCTATTGTTTCCCTCATGTGAGGGGTTATGGTGTCCGAAAAGATTCTTTTGAAGCTGATGTCAAAGAGTGTACTGCCGATATTCTCTTCTAGAAGACTTATTGTTTCAGGCCTAATCTTTCAGTCTTTGATCCATTTTGAGTTTATTTTAGTAAACGGTGAAAAAGAATGGTTGATTTTCATTCTTTTACATGTGGCTGTCAAATACTACTTTATTTCCATCACATCTTCTCCCCTTCATGAGGATGCATAACTATAAGTGAACCTATTCACATGGATGAAAGAGAAATTGTAAATTGGACAAACTGGAATCAGTTAGCATCTATCTATCAAGAGCTGAGAGTATCAAAGAATCTATTCTGCTTGCAAATGAGGTCTCTTTTCTATCTCTTTCTTTCCATCAGACCATCTGGCCTTCACTGTTTTATTTCTTCATTATGTCTCAGAACACCTGTGAGCATAGTTAATAACATTTTGGCATTTTGTGAACTTTATTCCATGGAGAATGAACATTTAGCTAATTCAGGAAAAATCATAAGCCAGAATTTCTTCAACTTAATGAAAAAAATAGATTGTGTTGAACAAAATTTCTTTCTGGGAAACTCTCTAAATTCTTTTGATTCCTTGCAGGTAATGAAAACTGTATAGAGGTACTTTTGGAGCAAAAATGTTTTCGCGAATTTATCGGTAATCCCTTTACTCCGCTGCACTGTGCAATGTAAGTAGAAATTCTGGAAGTTAATGGTGTTGCCTTCATTCTTTTAACTACACATGGAGAAATTGCCTTTTAAGGAAGGAAAAGCTGTTAGATTAGAAATAAGACTAATGTATTCCATTTTGGTGCTAAAGGCCAATAGGTCTGATAGCAAAGTGTGGTCCCTAATGTTAATGACTTTCCAGAAGCTTTCTGTGAAATGCCATGGTTCCAAGGAGGCTCACGTACCACCTTAGGGCAACTACATGAAGGGGTGGACTGAGGGGCACAGTACACACCATGTGAAAAGCTCTTCAGATGTACCTCACATTTGTCTGCCAAATTCTAAAAATAAGTTGGGGTTTACAACCATATGCTTATGGATGATTAGAAAGACATTTTATACCAGGAAGACTTTTCATATCTTATAATTCTCCAATCTTCATATCTTCTAATTCCAATCTTCTATGTTGTAAGTTGTTTTTTGGTAAATGTAATTTTGCTCCAGTCTCAGAATGTGAGCTGTTGTTCAGAGAGTACAGTGACTTTAAGGCAGACTTCCATGGTCAGCCTGGGGGCCCTCGTCTGAGTGCTTTGTCTTTGCATTGTCTTTGGGCTTCTCGAGAAGCTGGGTCATTTGACTACAAAGATATTGGAGGCATAAAGTGGATCAATAAAGAAGGGGTAGGAGATAAAGAGTAGGAGTGATTTTAAATCTGAAGGAACCATGTCTTTTTCACTTTGGTATTCCCAAAATACCTGGGATGATGCCTTGTGTAAGTGGATGCAGTAAATTCCTTTCTGGACATCGGGGTTCTGAAGAAATGCTGGAGGCTACAGAGTGTGTGCCATTAGACCTGTTAAAACGATTAAAGACAATTTAGGTGATATAAACAAACTTTATTTAACACTTAATGAAGCAAGTAGTCTTCACTCTCAAGAGTTCAGAGAACTGCAAAGTGTGGCAGAAGGCAGGAAGCTTTTCCAAGATAAAGAATGGGGAACAAGGAAGGGAAAGAATAAAAATATCTGATTGGCTGGGGTTACATATCTGGCGTTATTTGAGGTATCGTAGGAATGGGACGATCAGCCGTGTAACTTGGCAATCACAGCTTGATTACGTAGATGGGCTGACTTCTGGACAGATGGAACATTTACAAAAACATGAAAGCTAAAAGTTAAGTTTCATTTTGCTGACGTGGTTTCCCAGGATCAATGGTGCCCAGCTTACTGAGGAAAGGTTAATTTGAGATCAGTTTGACAGTTCCCACTTTTTGGTCAACCTCTGGTGAAGCAAGAGGTTTGAGCAAAGATGGTATTCCAAGTTACTCTCAGTGACCATTGCTTCTTCAGGTCCCGGAATATATTTCACAGGAGACGATATCAAGTTCGTTGTTCCATTTGGAAGGAGACCATTTGTTGGCTGGCTGCTGGCTGTGTACACACATTTAAAACTCTTGAGAGAATGCAACAGACCAGGGAGATTATTATTATTATTAATAGTAGAAGTATTCCTAAGGTTTGCAGGATGCTCCTGAGCCAAAGTTCTCATGAACCAAACCAGCTAGAATCAAATAAATCAAGAAATGACCCCAAAGAAGAGGATACTTCTTTAAGCCGTTGGCCTTTTGATATATTTCGTGTACCTGTGTCTCCACTTCCCCAGAAGTGTTTATCTAGTGAGCTTGTTTCAGAGAAACTGAGACATTAGAAATCAGAAAGAAGTCTGTGATTGGCGGAACTACAGGATCACCAGCATTGTAGCAAGTCCAACAGTAGGTTAGAGGTTGGATTATCCTCCTTTGCAATGGCCTGAGATATATAAACAGGTCGGGGCAAGGCAAAAGGTAGACAAAAGAATCATAAAGACCTTCATGGTGTAAGAATTAGGAAAAGGATGGCCAGAGAGGGAAAGAGGAAAGTAAAGAAACATTCTCGATCTGACGTCTTGGGAGAAAGCAATCTACTTCCATGTCAGCTACTTCTTTTCCTAGGGCATTTGATTTTGAGGTCTCTGGCATTTACACAGGACTAGATGTTAGGTGGAGCCTTCTACAGTTGTGAAATAGGCACCCAAGGTTCAACACCTGTAATTTGGCAGCAGTATCAGTGGTCAAGAGTACTTGGTAGGGTCCTTTCCATGAATCTCACTTATGCAAAAGCATCAGAGTAAAACAATAACTGTCTGCAAATAACGAAAGACTTAAAAATCCCTATAGTTAAAAATCTGATGAGAGTTCATTATAATTGAATTGACAAAGGACTTTGGTTATTTCTGAGACACACAAAATTTAAGATGATAACTATAATTATGACTGATAATATTATACCAGGATATATCAGTTTTTTAGGAATTTTATACAATTTCTGGAACATATTAATGACCCTACAAATATAACTTAAGAAAGGTAGTTAAACATCACTTTTTATTTGATGCTTCCTATGTAATTTAACATCAAATAAGCCTAATTAGCTTAACATTTCGTTTTATAAGGAAAAGAGAACAAATCTTTTGAGATGTTCCAGGAGCCCTCTGGAAAATCCCGAAGTTAGTTCAAGGTCAAAAAGACTTCATTTTGAATTTAATTTTTGGGAAGTTTGTAAAAAAATATCAAAAGGTTTTAAAACACTTGATCAAGTAGGATCATAGGTCACTGTGAAACAATACTTAGTTATCCATTTAACTAAAGTGACAATTGAAGACTAAAGATTAAAGATTAAAAACAGCAACAGCAACAAAACCCCTTAGCTCTTTTAATGTTGAGAAGACTGGATTTTCTTAAGTAATGAAAGATCTGTTAAATACAGCATGAAGCACAGTAAATTATTTTGGTAAGACACTAAATCTTTGCTTTCCAGGCAGATTAGTTAAAAAGTAAAGAAAAACCTTTGTTTACAATTTCTTATTGAGCAGACCGATAATCTAAAAAAAAACCTTAGTCCTTTCAACAAAGAGAAAATCAAATTTTAATTTTGCACTAGTTTACTTTTCATATTAAAACTCATTTTTTAAAAACTTAAATAAATCCATTCCAATCTTGGCTACACATAAAATTCCTTTCCCAAGATTCCTTTTCCACAAACCTACTACAACTTTTTTATATCCATTCAGATTTTGTCCTATTTTTTCCCCTCTCTTTCTCATTCTGGAATAACCAGTAATTTTATTTTAGGAAAAAATTACTTTCTGTTCTCCCTTAACATCAACAACAAAATAACATTAAACAAAAAATGTGTCCTTCTTACCTTTTCTTGTCCAAAAATTGCAGTCTACTTTCCTTACCTATTTTTCATATACAGTTGTTTTCTTTCACCCTTATTATTTCTAAATAGTTTCAATTGATTAGAATTCTTAACCCTTAGACTCCTTAATTCCTAGTGCAAACTAAGAAGTAAGCAATTGTGTACTGTCTGTAACACTAGCAGTCTATGGATTGGCAAATTTATAAATACATATCATAATTTCTAGAAGTATATTCTTCCTCATAGTAAATTTTTCAGTGTGGCACAAAACATGTTCACTAATAGACCCAAATATCTTTAGTTCCTCTGTAAAAGGAAGTCAAAAGTAGATAAACCTATGTTCAGTAATTCATGTTTCAGTATTTTATCATATTTGCAAATGATCTAGATATCCAATGAATATTCATCATTTAACTTATCTCAGTATAATTTTAAGGTTTCAAGTTACCAAAAACATATTGGAGGGGCTGGCCCGGAGGCATAGTGGTTAAGTTCACACGCTCCACTTCAGCGGCCCAGAATTTGCAGGTTTGGATTCCAGGCACAGACCTAGCACCACTTGTTAAGCCATGCTGTGGCGGCATCCTACATAAAAATAGAGGAAGATTGGCACAGATGTTAGCTCAACGACAATCTTCCTCAAGCAAAAAAAGGAAAAATTGGCAACAGAGCTAATGCTCAGGGCCAATATTCCTCAAAAAAAAAGAAAAATTTGAAAACTATTTTTAAGTAGACATACCATAAAGCATAATTATTGTTGGAAAGTTTATACTTTTATCTTCCTTACATCTATTTAATTCACTTGTTCTTAACAATTATGTTTAGATTACACATGAAAATTTCATGAGATATTAAACAGCTAACCATTGTCTTATCTTTCTTGCTGACAAATTGTGTAACAGAGATAAATGAGCTTATTTGACTTTTAGTAAACCTAGGTAGAATAAGAGTTGTATGTTCACGTTATATTTAATGCTAATAACTTTGAAGACATACCTGTTTTAATGAAACCAACAAACTTAAATTAGTTTTTACTTACCGAAGATTAACCTAGATCATGTGAACTTGTAAAATATTTGTGTTAGTTTCTATATTTCTGAGAGTATACTTGATTTATATAAGTGCATAATTTTCTTTAAGCCAATTAAATAGAGCTCTTTACAAATTAATTTTAGCAGTACCATCCAGAGGTAGAAAAAAACACTTATCTACAACATACATACATAGACATATGTAAACATACAGACAGACATAGAAAGAGATCTTATAGCTTTTAAAATTTTAGCCATGAGACAGGTATGATAATGCAAAACTCGCTAGTTTTAAAAGAACAGTTGGATCCAAATTATGTTTCTGGTAAGAGAAATAAATTAAAGTTAGCAGCTCAGATAGCTTAAACTTTTTACTAATATTTGGGGAGAAGACTTTTAAGATTTTTCATCCCTCTAGATTTTAAAAAGCCTTTTCTTTTTTCTTTCTTCCTTGTGATAAGAATTATCTCCCTGAAGTTTGCATTTCAAAGAGATGGTTCTCAGTTCCTAGAGAGGATGAATAGAATATTTACACCTCAAAGGCACAGGGAAAGAATCCACGTTTCTCCAAGAAGAACTTTTTTTTTCCTAAGTCCAGAATTTTTACAATACCTCTAAGCCTTTTGAGATGAATCAGGGAGGTTTGGGGGTTTGTAAAAAGGTTAGGTGGGCTTTTTCTGTTCTTTAAAGACTCAATTTTTAAGACAAGAACAGTTGATTCTAATTCCTCAAAGAAAGGAGTTGACTCGCCCATCCAACTACATTATCTTCAGTTTGCCTCCTTATGTAAAGGAGAGGATTAGTCCTTCAATTAAGATAGAAATCAAAAGATTCCTATGTTCTAGATTTAGAGCTGTTTGTCTTTGGAATGTCCCCTCCACCACCACCACTCCAGGTACATAATTTCATTTTCAATTAGGGGAAAAGGCCTAAAAAGAAGTTCCTATCAGGCTCTGAATATCAGCTTCCAATTTGGCCAACTTCTGACCATAGAGCTTCTTTAAAAAAAAGAAAAAAAAGTCTTTCAAATATCTTGTCAAGTTTCAGCTGGGACAAACAATAAATATTCCTGGCAATATTGAACAATCCCATGGATGCAAGAGGCATCCACAAAGATGGTACAAAAGATACTACCCTCCCAAGATCCAGAGTCACTCCCAAAAATAGCCAAAAGAAAGGACTTAGGACAAACAAGAAGACAATAGCTGTCCGTGGAAGAGAAAAGGATCACTAACCAATGGGTATCTCAAAACCAAATTCACAATAGTCTGATTTTGGAAAGGAAGGGACAACATGAAATTTACCTTTCTCTCTCGACTGGGCACTACAGAGATCTGGGAGAGCTGACTCTGGTAGGAATTCTCACCCTTTGCCAGCTTCTGCTGGTTTTCCCAGGATCTCATCTGCAGGCTCCAGAATGAGTGGGGCTTAAAGTAAAGTGTAGCCCTGGTATCTATCAGAATTTGGCAAGGTTTTTCCATTAATTTTAATTTTAGTTTCCCCTGGGCTGTTTAAAGGAATAACTGGTATCACTTTACTGGAGAACACTGTGGAGTCCTTTCAACCCTGGGAGGGGCCAATATGGAGGCTCTCCTTTGAGGGTATTTATGGGGCATTTGAGTTGGTGCCAAAGGATTTGCACAAAAGCTTCCGGGACAATCTTTTTTCCAGTATCCCAGTTGATTTCAAATGACCAACTTATCCTAGCACAGGGGTCTTGAATTTAGGTGGCAAGAACTCTAATAGCTTTTAAGTGCTCGACCTGTGCCCATCAATTTTGCAGATTTGGCTCCCGGGATTCATATTAACAATAGGTCTATTACTCCTTTCATG
The DNA here is from genome assembly GCF_041296265.1 of Equus caballus. Taxonomy (NCBI): domain Eukaryota; kingdom Metazoa; phylum Chordata; class Mammalia; order Perissodactyla; family Equidae; genus Equus; species Equus caballus. The sequence continues at coordinate 73,065,238 of NC_091701.1, read as the reverse complement.
AGAAGATTTCTCTATAGTGGAGGACGCCCTAATGGCTTTTAATGGTCCACCTTGTGCCCATTTAGATTTTGAGGTGCCATTGGTCAAAACAGTTTGAATTTCTTGTCTTGATTTATTTCCCCAAGTCCCATAGTGGTTTATGTTCTGGACCTACCTTGAGGTCCCTGTTAGTCCTTTAGCTGCTGCCACCTGCTGTGGAACTCTCCTGGAACATTTCCCGGATCCCAGAACCTTTCTGGGAACTTTAATAAACCTCTTTCCTTTAAAAAATTTTGGATCAAGTTTGTTTGGATTAGAGAGCTCCACGCAAGGAAGCAGAGTTCAAATCTGAGTGTGACTTCCCACGGCGCTTGGTAACGATGAGAGGCATGGTGAACTCAAAGACTTCGCTGGGCACGTTGCCCATGTGTCTCGTCCCACAGGCCATTAGTAGTCAGTTTCAGATCCCATCCTTGTCACCAAAACTCTTAAAATGATTAAAGAAGACTATTTAAGTGACACAAACTTTATTTAATGCTTCATGAAGCAAGCAGTTCTCCGAACTCTTGAGAGTGGAGACTACCCACTTCATGATATATTAAATTAAGTTTATTTGTATGACCTAAATTGTCTTCCATAATCATTTTACCAGAATATAGACCACAGATATTTGCATCAGGTTTTTTTAATGCGTTGGATTGTTAAATATATAGTGCATAGGAAGATGGAGTAGGAGGGAATATAATTTTTTAAAGAGAGAGATTTTAAAATTTAAATTCAATTTTCATTTTAGAATAAATGACCATGAGAATTGTGCATCATTGCTACTTGGGGCCATAGATTCCAGTATTGTCAATTGTAGAGATGACAAAGGGAGGTAAGTGATCCTAAGATGGCATGCTTCTTGTCTTGATGAATCTTCTTGTCTTGATGAACCACTCAGCTTTGCTTTGTGGTTGCAGAGTAGCCATACATCTATTTTTTTCAATTGAAAAAGTAGTATATAAGCATGGTTTTTAAAAATTAAATACAATAAAGGGTATATAATTAAATTACCCTCTTAACCCAGAAGCCCTAGCCTCTTCCACCGTGAAAGCCACTTTAAACTGTTCTTTCCAAATTTTTATATTCTCCCAAATATTTTCTATTCATGGCTACAAACATATATAAAAATATGTATGCTTATATTCTTTTATGCAAACAGGAACATTCTATAGCAAAGTTCTGCTTTTAGTATATGTTGGAGTCTTTCCATGCAAGAACATAGAGATTCACCATATTCTTCTTAAAGCACATATTATTGCATTGAATGCATATACTATGATTTAATGAGCCTGCCTTATACTGAAGAACATTTAGGTTGTTTCCAATGTTTTGCTACTTCAAAGAGTGATGCGTGAACAATCTAGCACATGTGTCTGTTCACATGACCAAATATATCTAGGAGATAAAGCTCTAGAAGTGGAATTACTTGGTTAAAAGATTGACAGTTTTTAATTTTGATAAATAATACCAAATTGTCCTCCCAAGGAAATCAACTATCCACATTAGATGATGTGGGCTTGTTTTTTTAAATTTAAATATCCAATTACCTACAAATTTAAGGTTTAATTTTCAAAGTATCTTTATCAAAGATGAGAGAGAAGTCACTGGAACTCAAGATTAAAGGGTCAGTAAAGATGCTAATTTCATTATCAGGGCCACCACTTACACCTCCCAAATCTAGGGGGTGCCATTCACATAGCTGACACTTCAGTGTCCACCCTGAGTGGACTTAAGAGTGGGCCTGATCATTATCTCTGTAAACTGGTAAGTTTTAAATCCCTAGGATGACACCATGAACATGTTTCTCGGGCATGTACAGAAAGAGGGCGTGTTACCTTTAAAGGAAAATAAAATCCTATTTGTTTTAAATTGTTAGGACACCGCTTCATGCTGCAGCTTTTGCTGATCACGTGGAGTGCTTGCAGCTTCTTCTGAGACACAACGCTCAAGTGAACGCAGCAGACAATTCAGGGAAAACAGCGCTGATGATGGCTGCTGAGAATGGGCAGGCAGGCGCTGTGGGTATGTGCTCGACTTGTGGCCTTCACATGTGTGCCTATCCAAAACTAAAGCTGTGTAAAGTTGAGATATCAGTTATTATCTTGGTATATACATGTAAAAAAGACCAACATTGTCTTTAAGCCACCTGATTCTACTTGCTAATTGACTTCAGTCCCCTGTTAACTTGATTAGTGGAGGACCTTGTCAAAGTGAGCCAAACTTTCTGCAGTGAAATCTTTCAACATTTAGAAACCAAATATAACAACAGAATCATTTACCTAAAAATAGCAAAACTGTAAAGACAATTCAAATTAATGCCTATAGCCTTTGCATTTGGATAGAATAAATAGGACAATAGATTGCTCCTTTTTCTTTAAAAACATTAAACATGATTATGTGAGCTGTACTAATTTAAATATGTTATTGTTTCTCTAGTGACTTCCTCAGCCTGCGTGTAATTAGCGTCTAGTCTAAGTAACTCTCTTTTGGCTTTTCCTGTAGATATTTTGGTGAACAGTGCCCAGGCTGATCTGACTGTGAAGGATAAGGACTTGAACACACCCTTACATTTGGCTAGTAGTAAAGTATGTAAATGAATTTGAAACAGTGTTACTTAGTGTTGTAATAATAATAATGCCACTTAAATTCTGTCTGTCTGTCTCAGTTGTGTGTATCATGGCTCTTAATTAAGATATGCATTTTCCCAGGATGTTGTCAACTGAGTGGAATGGAAGGGGGAGAAGCAAAGGGCAGACCCACACGGGGCAATGAGGGTGTGCCTGTCATGGCATTGGCCACTTGCGTTCTTGCTCCAATCTGTCTTGGTGCTGCCACTGTATCTGTCTCCATGGTTGTAGTACCACATTTTGGTTTTAAACACAGGTTAGGACTTTAGTTATATGGCTTCGAAAATATGTGCGGTTCCACTTGTTTTCATTTTGTTCCATTTGAAGACATTGTAATAACACAGTCAAAAAATACTCTTCTATGAGGCAAATGTGTTCATGTGCACTTCCACCCTCTCCCTTTTTTTCCTGGTGCATGGTTCAATGCAAAGAATGTGTGGGGTTTTTTAATAGCATTGTGTTCACATGTAGCTCAGTGTTCCTGCTTCCATAAAGGATAAATGATATGTGTAAAAATATATGATTTTACAAAAGTGGGATCACACTATTTTATAACCTGCTTTTGTTACCGAATCATATACTGTGAATATCTTTCTTGTAGACATCCTATTTTATAGTGTTTTAGAAGATGTGCACCATTCCACCTTAGGAATGTGGCATCCTTTATTCAACCTATCCCCTATTTTTAGACATTTGCTTGTTTTCACATATATGCTACTATAAATAATGCTAATTGTAGAGAAATCTCTATTTTAAGAATCTTTACTCATTCCTTTAAAATAAATTCCTAAATGTGAAATTATTGAGTCTAAGGCAATGATCATTTTTAAGACCACATCTCCCCCTAATAAGGTCATAGCTGGTTACACTCTACCAGCAGTGTATCAGAATCAAAACTCCATGGACACTTCTAAAATCGTATTTAAGGGTCTTCCTTATAAAGCGTTAAGTATGATGCCACTTGATACCAGTGATGGTGGGTGGTTTATCTCAACATAGTTATAGTATTAAAGGTGTTATGAATACCCAGTGGTACCGGACATCTCAGCTCTTCCTTTCTTTGGTTGCCTTTTCTCACTTCATGCTCTGGGAAGCCCATGGAAACCACAAAAAGTGCTCAGTTTCATCAAGTTCATTTCAAGGTGTAGTGTTTTTGTGAGTATATGTGCAGTGCTTTTCAAACTTTATTGTGCAAATAAATCACTTGAGGCTCTTGTTAAAATGCAGATTCTAATTTAGTAGGTCTGGGGTGGGGCTCAGATTCAACATTTCTAACTCCCAGGTGATGCTGCTCTTCTGCGGGCTATACTTTGAGTAGCAAGGATTTAGGAAGCCATGACTCCTTAATAGGGCCTAGGCCTGAAATCTTGAAAGGGTCTCTGATTGATCAATTGATTTTTTTTTTAAAGATTGGCACCTGAGCTAACATCTGTTGCCAATCTTCTTTTTTTTTCTTCCTCTTCTTGCCAAAGCCCCCCAGTACATAGTTGTATATTTTAGTTGTGTGTCCTTCTAGTTGTGGCATGTGGGATGCCGCCTCAGTGTGGCCTGATGAGCGGTGCAGTGTCCACACCCAGGATCCAAACCAGTAAAACCCTGGGCCGCCAAAGGGGAGCGTGTGAACTTAACCACTCAGCCACGGGGCCGGCCCCTCAATTGATTTTTGAAAAGTTATCAATCATCTGTTGTCATAAGATATAGAGAGATTTCCCCCCAGAAGGGGGAGGAAGAAATGAATGAGCTTTCATGAAAAAGAGTCTCTGCATAGTGTAAGGCGGTAAACGACTGTGAGTGATACAGGTACGAGGTGTGATGGGAATCCCAAGGAGAGATGGATCACCGAAGTGCTATTTGAAGGTTTGAGGAAGGACATGGGACTTGACTTATGTTTAGAAAGTAATGTTGAAGGATTTAAGGGTTTAAGAATCTTTGAGAATCTGGGGCCCTTTAACTATTTGCTTTTTGCAAGAAAAAAGAATTACTCAGAAAATAACCTTATAAAATGTTTTTAGGCAGAGGATATACATTTTAAATTTAAAGCATAATGAAGTGACTTTTCTGAAACTGTTCTGTGTCTCTGTCCTATGTTTCTTATCATTATTTTTCTTTATTAGGGTCATGAAAAATGTGCCTTGTTAATACTTGACAAGATACAAGATGAGAGCCTTATTAATGCAAAAAATAATGCACTGCAGACGTAAGTGTGGCTCCTGAAGTTTGACTCAGACCCAGATTCATAGTCATTTATTCAAAAACCATTCAGAGCTTGCTGTGTGCCAGGCTAGAGCTGGGGAATGTGGTGGTGAAAGGCACAACCTGGCTTCTCCTTCATGAAGCTGACAGTCACACAAATGCTGACCATGCTAGGCATTTCTAGTTAGAATGTTTATTTTGATATGCCTTCATAGAAATTTGTGAAGCCTGTGTTTTTCTTTGCTGGTATTCCTATGGTAATATTAAAAATTTAGTGGGCTGTTAGAAAATCTTACGAGATGACATATTTGGGGAAACTATTTGTATGAATGTATTAGCATTATGTATTCTTACTGGAAAATGACAGTTTTATAAATCAGGTTCCCAGAATATATTTGAAGAGTTTCTATGCTATTTGTCTTAATTATATTTTAATATAATTCAGTGTAATCCTCAGCGTGAAAGACCTAAAAGCTACTTCATTTTCCATTTTAGGAAATTACTTACACATTTGTTTTAAGGGCAAAAGAATATTAAGATTTCTTTTTCATTAAGATTCTGAAGTAATGTATAAGCAGAAGAGACTGGGTTTGACATTCGTTAATTTCTTTAACGAATTCTAAATTCAATAGAATATCATTCAGTGCATTTAGTAATAATAAAGGTTTGAGATTACATATATCAGTATTATTAGTACCACTTCTATTGATGAACTGTGTGAAACAGTGATTCAAATGCTGGAGTATTTGAAAGCAAGGGGTAAAGAACCTTCTAGAAAACACACCAGAGCTTGAGTTCTTCCTCCGGCTTCCTATTTACTGTCAGTGAGGTTTTTGAGATGCAGACTATTTGTAATATCTGCAGAGAAATCTGGGCCAACACCGGAGAACAGTTGCATCATTGGCACCTGGAAAAGATCTGGTCAACAAATATCTTTTTTTAAAGTAAAAAGATTCATGTACCATTTATAGGTTCTTAAGTACTTTCTTCCTTTTAGCAACGCAAAATGACACACTCTCACACAAATAGGAATCACAAGTGACGCTTGCTGTTGTCCTTTCTCAGCCCCCTGCACGTTGCTGCCCGCAACGGCTTGAAGGTGGTGGTTGAAGAATTGCTGGCAAAAGGGGCCTGTGTCCTCGCCGTGGATGAAAATGGTAAGTGGAAAAATTGAATAGTCCCAGCAGGTGCCTTCCACATGCTGTGAAGCCAGAGGAAAATGAGAAAGATAGGCGCTAGTTAAAAAGGTAGTAAGGATTCTCTCCCCTATGGAAGTTCCCCGTGTGTGAGAAATCAAACAAGATGCTTTGTTCTGTCTGTCTTCACAAAACACACAGTCCACCTGTAGCCCACCGGTGCCTTCCATTTTGCATGTAATGTCAGCAGCTGGTCTCTAACTCCTCAGCTTGGTGGTTAAAATATTTTAAACACACTAAAAAGCTTTCAACTTGGCATTCGAAATTCTAACTGCATACGCTGAAGAGTTAGGGATCACACGTCATTAGTGCATGCTCCAGGGCTCAAAGAAAAGCCTAGGTCTACGTATTTCAGTTCATTCTGAGATCAAACCTTTTTTTTTAAGAACAGATCAGAACTCATCTTCTTAGTATGGATATTTAGGGAACATGAGTAAACATTTTTAATTAACATCTAGGCTTGAAAGCTTCTCTTGATCTATATATAATGTGCCTTTTCTAAGTGAACTAACTCTTAACAGAAGCTTTCTACTCTGCTTCCTAAGAAATTTTGATAGTTAATGAACACTAGAATTGTATGAAACTACCATTTTAAGCACAATGCCTATTAACCTTGGGGAGCAAAAGAGGAACTTCTGGATATTTATGAGTTAAGTAATTTTTTAAAACGTGGCATTAATTTTGGCATTTAATTAAAGTATTATAATAAAATGTATTAACATAACTCAATTAACTGCTTATTACAGGTATTGGAATTAGCAGCTCATGCCTATTTCTCGGAAGTAAGCAGCCACATGACATCAGTAGCTAACTCCTATTAGTTTTGGTTTTGCAGCCCCATTTATCCTGGCATGTACCCTGCTCTGTCCCCAACCTGACTCATCTAGGAGGCACAGAAAGTTCTCTATTTCTCCGTCTTCTTTCTTCCCGCCTTACCTTCCCATACCCTCTGATCACCACTATGTAGATCTTAGGCATACAGAGGCCCACAATTTTTCTCCAAAATGATCAAACAGACCAGAATAAATTAGTTTTGCCTCTCTCCTGTATAAGTCTGCTGCATCTGAGGCTTGTCCAGCCCATGGTGACCTTAGGAACAAGAGCCCTGGGCCATGGAACTGCGGCCTGTCTCAGAGCTTAGCTGCACCCCAAGGCCTGCAAATATTTGGGGCCATTTTGTACAGCATACAATCCTAATGCCTTTACTCATCACCGACCTCTGTGGAATGGAGTGTTAAGCTCTCTGTCCATTCTTGTTGGTTTTCAAACCAGAGAGAGGAATAATCTGTTAAGGGGGGCATGGCGAGGGTCAGGTGCTAATAAACAAAACAACAAAAAGTAAAGGTTTTTTGAGCCAGTTCCTCTGAATAAATGAGTGAGTGGGAGTAGGAACTGTGGTCAGCAGAGAGGACAGCTAACCCTTTCAGGCCAGTAGAACAAAAGGTGGATACGGGTAACAATTAAATGAAAGAATGTACCTACCTCCCATGGCAGGTACTCTATGCGTTGAGATAGCATTCTTTTCTGGACCAGACGCATCAAGTCTAAATGAGAGAGAATGACATAGCTCTACGGCAAACATAGCAATTTTCTCACATCTGTTCCATTGAGGACTGGGGACTTTGGTTGGTGGTGTTGCTATTTTTTTTAAATTCTGTTTCCTTTAAATGGGAGTACATTTTTAATTACAAACAGCCAGTGCCTTCCTGTGTCTGATCTGCTCACATGATTCCATTTTTCTAGAGCAAGTTAATTGGTGTATACTTTATATAAAGTACATATAAAGTGACAAAACTGCCTGACTCACTTTTACAGACATCTGGTTTTCTGTGTCTTTTCTAATCGGACACACGATTACCTGCAATGGAAAGTCCTTGTTCTCAGAATGAGAGTGCCCTGGCCCCAGCCCCAAGTGCACCACGTGCCTGTGCTCTCAACTGGAAACACCTTCCTGGTTGTCCTGTTGCTGTTTGTTGTGGAATTGTGTCCCACCCCCAGCCCCTCGTGTCTCTGTTCACTAGATGAAGACTGGAATCCTGCCTAACTTCGGACAATATAGTGCTTGTTGTTGTCGTGTAAGCTGAACAAAACCCAAAACCCCTCCATAAAATGTCTCCCCCCCAACCCCTCCAGCGTCACCCCCAGCATGACTTGTGGAAGTAACTCTTCCTTTTGCCTGGCATGATTTCTAACTCGACATACATCTCCGCGTGTGAGGTCGTAGGAGATGTACTGTGGAATGCTCACCCGCCTCTGGATTTCCTGAACTAACCACTGCCTTGTCTGCATTTACGCCCAGGTCATACCCCGGCCCTGGCTTGCGCTCCTAACAAAGACGTGGCTGACTGCCTGGCCCTCATTTTGGCTACCATGACTTTATCTCCTTCCAGTGCAATGACGGCTGTCAACTTCGTTTGTTTTAAAAAAGACAATTTGAGCAGGACGACCCTCTCCAATCTGGGTAGCATGGTTAGCCTCTGCAGTAACAACGTAGGCTCGGAGGATGGGTACAATGAAAATGATTCTGATTCCGAAACGTTTTGACTTTGGACTGTAGAAGCTTTTCCTTGTTCAACCATGTTGGAGGAAGGGAAAGAAACTTGAATTCCAGGTTTATGTTGTATTCAAGTATTATTATGGGCCCAGGCTTCCTCTAGAAGCCAGTAGAGAAGCAATTAATCAAACTGAAGGAGGGCAGCTAGGCTGGAGGGCAGAGCACTCACACAGACGGGCCCCGATTTTGATTTGTTTCATGTTTTCCTTAGATCTAAGATGCTCCTGTGAAAGTCTACCTCTCACTTTAAGTAAAGAATAAAAAATGCATTTAACTCTTTCTCTTTGGGGATAATGCACCGAGAGGGAGCTGTTCTCTATAGATATTTTTTTCATGTACTCACTTGGCAGTGAGTTCTCAGAAGTATATCAGTGTGACATTCCTGTCCCCCCAGCAGGGGACGGGTGGATAGGGAATGCCGCAAAGCTCTTCTCACTTTGATGTTTACCTCCTCACTAGAAGCCAAAGGTAAAGAGGTGTTCATCTTCAGAAATAATGCCTGTAATAATCTTTTTAAGGGAGTCCAATTATTCATATCCTCTCTATAGTAAGCACTTAAATATCCAGAACTTCTTTCTGAGGATTTGTGTTAAAGGTGCCAGATGAAGAGAAAAATTCATTGAAAATGGAACTTGTTTTTTTTTCATTTAACACACATATGGCACCCAGTGCTCCCCATAACAAACCTGTGACTAATTTTCACCCGAGTGATTGAGTCCAAATCTAATAACATTTCAGATGAAAATTATATTGCACCAAGAGTTTGAGACATGTGCAAATTTACTATGAAACTACCCTTTATTAATTCGTTCTTAAATCAAAGTACTAACGTTTAAAAACATCAGAACCATCAGCATTGTTTATCAATAGTAAAATGTTAAATGAGCTTCTCAGTCAAGGTCATGCCAAGTGAGTCAAAGTGTGACTGCCAAAGGGAAGAAGGAAAGTGAAAGCAGGAGGTAGAAATGGGTGACATGGAAATTAAAGCCAATTGACGGTTGCTTGATGATGAAATCAACATGGTGAATACTGTGTCTGCTCCCTCTGCCAAAGCTTCTAGGTCAAATGGACCCCGTTCTGCACCTGGAATAGCTGTGCAAAAAGAAGAATGAGACTCTCTAAAAATTATGCACATATACACGCACACATATATGTATATATATGTCTGTCGTTCATCAACCAGCTATACATGAGGACCAAAATGCTTCAGTCTAAAATGGAAGATTCAAATGGTTTTCCTTCAAAATGGAAGTGAAAACTGAAGTAGCTTTTCTATGGAGTTAAAATGTAATCTTTTGCGTAACAGTCTTTGTTGTATTTTATATTTCTTATGACACAGATTTCTAGTTGATGGCTTAACATTTGTAACTGATGATGTGTTGACCACGGCTTATTTTTTTGCCAAACTAGAGAAAATGTTCATATACTTTTGATGTAAATGTGTTTCTATTTATTTGAAATGAAACAAATGCTGAGGAAACATCCATTGTTTGTTCTCTATTTTAATTGCTATGTGTCTTACTTGGAATAACAAAAAAGCAGAAAAATACACAGGACCCTGCCTGGGCTGGCCAGCAGTCCTGGGGCCAAGCCCAGTGTATCCACTGCTAAGGTTCCAGCCAACCCTCAAGCTCTTCAGATACGTTGGAGTGAGGTACAACACCCATCCATCGGTGAGCCCCAGGCTGTAGCCACCTTATAGCTTCGAGGACACTGCAGTACTTACGCTCTTGTGCAAGATGAAAACTGAAGTGGATCATGTGCACAAAGGTGGCCCAAAGAAAGATACAGAAATTATTCTAAATCCACTGAAAGTCTCACATGGTCTCGGTAACCCAATGGGAAACTATGCCTGTGTGTGGGCACCTATACCAAGAGGAGAAATAAAAATCACCAGCTCAAGTGCTATTTTCCACTTTGGGGAGAGACAAGAAAGAAACAGGTTGCTTTAGGGCAGTTTTCTCTGACGTTTTATAAGCAGTTCTGTTTTCCTCCTGGAAATTGCTATTTTATAGTGTGAGATTTTTAAAACAGTGTTCTATCATATCTGGATCAAATGCAGATACAGTATTAGATTTTTCATCTAACTGTAAAAGACTTTAATCTTACTCTTTTAATATCCTGGATTTAACTAAAAACTCATGTTGGGTTCTTCACAAATGAGAACTTGTTCAAAGGACTTATAGAATCGGTATTAATTTCACTGAAAATTTTTGACACTGCTACCGTTGTTTTTTTAATTCTTGGCATTGTGTTCCTCTCCTTCCTCTGTCCTTTTTGTTTAGAGACAGTGAATTTTTTAAAAGTAGATAAATTGCTGATGAGCAATAATGACCTTATCTTTACCAAAACACTGAAAATTAGGGAGATCCAGTGCTGAAGAAGCATGGGATACTGCGTGTCTTTTTCTAGAAGTGATTGGAAATCTTGCTCAGTTGGCATTTAAAGCAGCAAATGAAATGCCTGCTTTAATGGTAAAGCAGTGCTAACATTTCTCCTGTAGAGTAGCACAGAGAATAAGGAATGTGGCAGCAAAGCAGTGACGCCGGGTGACATTGTCTCCATGGAGCTGCGATTTGATTCCCCCCGCCCCACCCCGCTGTCTTACTGATAGAAAGGAGGAGGACAAAGGAACAAAATGAAACCATGCCCACTAGAGAACCGTTCGTTGAATCCAGCTCTCTCGCTCTCTCGCTCTCCTGCTCTCCTTCTATTTCTCCCTACCCCCAAGACCAAATTTTTCCTTTAAGAAATGACTTTAAAAACTATGAGTTCTGTGTTTTTCAAGTACATCTCTTAGAAGTAAAACTAGATTGGCAACTTGGCTTTCTAAGAAAGAAAACAGAAAAAATTGTGCTTTTCATTGAGTCTTGTTGTTTAGTGCTTTTACCAAAATGTGTTATTTTTAGATTGTCTTTTAATCACAGCCACAGGGATCATGTTTCATCCACTTACCTGTGCTCTGTGTCTGCCGATCCTCGGTAAATACATCACTATCTCCAAATTGCCTAAAATCTGCTATGATTCTACAGTAAATAGCTCAGGGGACTTCTATTTATCACTACTAAAAGGGCACCGTAGTATGTTTTGGTACTTTAGGCAGCAAACAGCTGCTTGATTTCTTCTCTTGTTATGAAGCTAGAACAAGAACATCGAATGGATTTGCTGCACTAGTCATTCTCTGTACTGTTGAGCAACTTGGTTTGCTGATCTGTTGCGTTGGTTGAAGAACTCATCCCTTTTTTGTCTTGTGATATGAAGTTAGAGTGCCTTTTTATATTTGTATATTCTGAAGACGTTCTGTGAAATGTTTTGTATTTTTTTCATTTGAGTGTTATCAGAGCAATATGATACCAGTGACTTTTCATTTCGGCCTTTCTTTGAAGGTATAAAGTGTCTTTTTTCCTATTTCCCCTCTTACCTGCTTTGAAATGAAAATGAAAATGCTGAAGTTTTTTATAGGAATTATGTTTGATATTGCAGTGCTAAAATGCTTTCTTCTTACCAAACTGTAAACCATAGGTCAGTGTTATAGGGGAAAAGCGTTTTAAGATAGTGACAATCTGAGTGTGTGTATAAAATGTAATTCTATGCGTTTCTTATGCAGTGATCTAAAAATTCAATGCAAATATCATTTCTTTGGTAGTTTTGTCTGCGTATTTTATGCTTTAGCATGTGCAATATATCTTTGCGAAGCACGATGATACAAATCCGGTGCCAGTGTTATATTTTGCATAACATATTTGTAACAGCATAAAGTATTGTTTGATGATTTCAGTGGGATTTTGTCTGTAATGTTTTCTTATGTAAATTGGAGTTGAATGACTCTGGTAAATGTCCTGACTGTAAAAATGAGGAAAATGATTTTTAGTTCAGTGAGTGACTTTGAACCAGTCTGAATCTTCTCAAGCACAGTTTAATACTTTTTCAACTACTGAATGCTAATAACGTAATGAAGTGCATAACTGTAATATACTGCGGAAGTGCATTCAGATGGTTATTTTTACAAATAAAAACGGTACAAATATTGTTGCAATTTGTGTTGCCTTTAATTTTTCCAATTTATGCTAATTTTACCAATTATTCTGCTAATTTAAATCTTCATCTCCCGCCAAACCCAAATTAACCTTAAATTTTGAAAATATATAATCAAGATAGAAGCGTATCTCCAGATTTGCTGTTTCTGTTTCTATCATCGCAATTAGAGAAAAAATTTCAAACTTGTGTGTTTGTGTTTATTATAGTTATACCTCCAACTTTCTCCATGAAGGATTTGGACTGGCTTGCAACAAAACACATGATAAACTACAGGTAGAAAAATTAGGACAGGAAAAAGAATACAAAAAAAAATATGGGAACCATAAAATTTAACACAGTGACTGTGACTGAACTTGAGTTTGCTCTAAGCTTCCTTGCAGCCAAAGTAAGAGGGGAAATGCGACTAACTGTATAAATCCCATATATCTGAAGGAGGAAGCCGGCTAGGGCCTCAAAACGGTGAAATCAGCCATGCTTATCTTTGTTGCTGCCACCACTACCCTTCCACTGGTTCCAAGCAACACAAGATTCTTGTACTATTTTTAAAGTTATCCACAGAATTTCCTCTCCATCTGTCTCACCATTCACAATTTCTTCCCTTTAGTAGTAACCTCAGGGACAGTTCCTAGAAGCACTAAGGAACAAATTCCTCATGATGGAGTTGCCAGCTGATGAGAAAGAGATTTTGGGGTGGGGCCTTCCTGAGTCCCTCACCTCACAGTGTCATAGAGTGTTAGCAGTTCTGAGAGTCTAGCCCAATCCCATCACCATATTTTTCATCAAGAAACGGAAACCCAGAGAAATTATACAACTTGCTGGAATTTGTATAATTAGTGATCTGAATACACAACTTGTGCCTGTAGATGTTCTCTCCCCTGTGCCATCCTGCCAAATAGTGTTTTGTGGTGGTTGTTGGTTTCTCCTGCTAGGGATGTTCAGGGAGCTTTTGCACTGTGCCATGTCTCACTGTTTATTCAAATATACAAATCTGACTTCTCACTTTTGAAGACTGTAAAGCATGAATCATACCACAGGTGAGTGCTTCCCATAGTTTAGAGCAGACTGGACACATTAGATATCTAATGCTGTATAACAAATTACCCCAAAACTTAGTGACTTAAAGCAGCAAATGTTATCTCACAGTTTTTGTAAGTCAGGAGTCCAGGCATGGTCTAGTCAGGTCTCTGCCACAGCGTCACTCACCAGCTGGAATAATGGTGTCCGCCAGGGAAAGATCCATTTCCAAGCTCACTCATATGGTTGTCGGCAGGATTCTTCATGGATCGTTGGACTGAGGGCTTCACTTCCTCAGTGGCTGTTGGCTGCCCTCAGTTCCTTGCCAAGTGGGCCTTTCCCAAGGACAGTTCTTGACAAGGCAGCTTGCCTCATGAGAGCCAGCAAGCTGAGAAAAGCCAGAGAAAGAGCAAGACAGAAGTCACAGCTATTTAACTGAATCTCGAAGTGACGTTCCATCATTTTTCCCATATTCTATTCATTAGAAGCAAGTCACTAGGTCTGTCCCATATTCAAGGGAAGAGGATGACCAAAGAGTGTGATACCAGGAGGCAGGAATCACTGGGAGCTGTTTTGGAAGCTATTTACCACACTGAGTCTACCACAGTCCTTTGAGAGTAGAACATCATATTAAGATAACTTCCTCCTGGCCATTGCTAAGGAAATTGTTTACTTTGACTTCCTAAATTCACCCTTTCAAGAAAAACAGAGAGATCCACTAATTTCAATTGTGCTCTCATAAGAAAGCAGAAAGGGGATAATGGCCTCCACCGCAGTAATGATACTGGTGAACTTCGCTGTGGCACTTTGCCTCCAAACTGCTTGTCAGAGGATCCCTCTCTCACATTCCATTCAGTAGGTTTAGATCCCTGTGCATCTATCCCTCACTTAACACACTTAATGTGTTCCCGAATTAGCTTGCAAGGCACAAAAGCATTAAGCTAAAAGGCTATTAACATAACACAAAAATACCGTGGGTTAAAAGTGCTGTATGAATTGTCTCTTTAGCAAATTTCATACTGAAGGTACATTTGCTGTAAAATATAAAGCAGCGAAGATAATGGCTGTGCCACTGATTAATTTTCAAGCACTCCAGGGGGTGATTGGAAATGTGTGGGCATTTGTGGCTAGCACAATGACAGGGGGCGGGAGGGGTTGCTACTAACATTTACTGTACAAGTATTTACTAGGCCAAGGATGCCAGCTGTCCCAGCCAGCCTAGTGTACGACACCCCACCCTCAGCACCAATGCACCCTCACCTCACTGCTCATCTACTTCCTCTCCTCGTTTCCGAATCATTTCTTCATCAATTTGTTATTTGTACAGCCAGCCATATTTCAAAATCTATTTTCACAGGGAATTGCATAAACATGCTCTAATATACATCCCCTCATAAAGAGCACCTACAAGCCTAAGAAAAAGAACTTCAGAAGGAATTTCGAGACCGTGTTCCCTGGTTGTGTGTTTTTCTAGGAGAGCTCACATTCAGGTGAGTGGTGAAGAGAAAAGTACTGCATGGATTTGAGACAAATATTTAATTTTCTTGTTGTTAAACACACAAACACACACACGCACATGTACATTCCTTGTCTTAAGCCAAGGATGATGTATCTACTTCACAGGTAGGGAAACCCTGCTCACAAGGATGGGGCACTTGGCTCACAGTCACATAGCAAGATCTGGCGTCACAGCAATGTTGTCTCACATGTTTCTCTAGGCGCTGGTAGACACTATTACTAGGATACTATTTTCTACCTTTAAGTGCCAATTTAATGAAGTATATTTAAATTCTAGAAGATTTTTTATAATTTTCAAAAGTAAAAATGTTGAAGCAGTACTTAGAGCACAAAAAACTTACCTGTGTTTATATTCAGTTGATAAAGCACCCAGCAGATTTGAGAACTTGAATAACTAGTATTTCTTATAGTTGGGTTTGCAAGAATTACAAACATCTAAGCTTAGATCTTAATGACAAGAAGTTGCTAGCCATATAAAGATCAGAGGAGAGAACATTCTAGGGAGAGGGAACAGCCAGTGCCAACAACCAAAGGCAAGAATGAGCTCGGCACGTTCCACAAACAGATGGGGCCAGTGTGGCTGGAGACGTGTCGGGTAAGGAAGGGATAGTATGAGATGAGATAAAGAGCAGTCTGAGGCCAGATCTTCTAAAATTTTGTGAGCCAGGGGAAGGAGTTTCAATTTTTTTCTTAATGTGATAAAAATCCACTGGAGAAATTTAAGCAGAAAAATGGCTGTGGTCCTGTTTCATTTTTAAAAGATCACTGGCTGCTGTAGGAAGGCAAAAGAGGAACCCGAGTGACCAGTTAAGTGGCACTGCAATTGTCTAGACAAGTAAACACAGTTGCTGGGATTGGTGTGGCAACAAGGAAAATGGAGAGAACGTGGGACGTGTCGGTACTCTTGAACATTGTGGGTGCTCTTGAAGGTAGAGTTGACTGAACTTGCTGTTGGTCTAGGAACAGTCTAGAGTTTAGGGGAGAGGCTGGAGCGGGGGTAACGTGAAATTATAGACGACCAGAGGAAACTGCCTTGGAGTGAATAGACAGAAGACCCCTGAACTGTGGGCACGCCAACATTTAGAGGTCAGGAAGAGAGAGGATCTAGCAGAGAAGACCAAGAAGGAGTGGCCAGTGAAGGAGGAGGAAAAGCATGAGACCAAGATATCTGAGAAACCTGGGAAAGAAAGAATGTTATGGAAGAAAGAATTTCAGTTGTATCTACTGTCTCAGTTGCTTCTAGGAGGTCAAATAAGATAGGACAGAGATTGACCATTGGATTCGGCAACGTAAAGTTTATTAGTGACCTTTGCAAGAGCAGATGCCTCAGAGTGGTGGGAGCAACAATCCGAAGAGGATGATTTGAAGAAAGTGAAGGGAAGACGAAAAGCAAGGCAGTAAGCTGGAGGAGGATATGGAGACCAGAGAGGGTATTTGTCGGAATTCTAAGATAAGAGATGCTATAGCATATTGAGGCTGAGGGGATGTCTGAGAGAGAGCAGAAAGGTTTGAGAAGGGATGGGAGAGTGATTTTGTTCTTTTTTTTTTTCTAAAGATTGGCACCAAAGCTAACAACTGTTACCAATCTTCTTTTTTTTTTTTTTTGCTTTTTTCGCTTTTTCTCCCCAAATCCCCCCAGTACATAGCTGTGTAGTTTTAGTTGTGGGTCCTTCTAGTTGTGGCATGTGGGAGGCTGCCTCAACATGTCCTGACAAGCGGTGCCATGTCTGCACCCAGAATCCGAACTGTCGAAACCCTGGGCCTCTGAAGCGGAGCCCGAACTTAACCACCTGGGCACGGGGCCGGCCCTGAGGGAGAGTAATTTTGCAGAGAACATTTTAGAGCAACAGAGGAGGATTGCTGAGTAGGGCTTAGTACATCTGAGATTTATGACCATGCATTTAAAATGATGCCAGTCATTCTGGAGGATTTTTTCATCAGATGTTTGGGTACAGATATAGTGGAATTTAAACAGGGATAGAGCTTTGCCAGGTGAGTCCAAGGGGAGCTGTGGAACTGTGGTGCTTTCGATAGACATGATTATATAGATCATGGACTCCAGGCTGGGTAAGAAGGAAGTGAAGACATGAGAGAGTTGATAGATAGTAAAAAAAAAAAAACAAACGGTGGTACAGTCACTGGATTGAAGGTCTTGGTGAGATAGAAGAATTGCTGAGTAGCACCACAGTTGGTGAGCTGGACGTGGGGTGTGTGGAGTAAAGATTTCGGAGGTGGTACAGTTTTGGTGATGACAAAACCATTGATATAACCACAGAAATGGATGGTTGAGGATGATTGAAAAAAAAACATTGGCGGTGAAGAAGTCAAAAACTGAGGAGGCCAATATAACAAATGGCTCTAAAGCCGTTTAACATAGAATTTGAGCAAAATTGATGCAAAAACTTGGCCACTTCAAGACATCTGTTTTTCAGGTATTTTATTTTAAGTAGATGCGTCCTCAGAGCTGATTTATTATCAGACTGAAGTTTGGTTCCAGGATTTAGGATAAAGCTTTTAAAGAAGTAGGAATGGTCAAGTGCATTTCTGTTAAAAAAAGAACAAAACAGACTTTGACTATAATGCAATGACAGGTTTTACAACCATATGGTTTACCCTAAATGTGTTTATGAGGTTCTCCAGAAAACAGGACAGATGGCTAACAGCAGCAGAATGAACAAAAGGAGTGTGCAGGGCGAATGTCTTAGTGATAACAACGAAAAACTGAATGCTTCCCGCTGGGCCTTCCGCAGAGGACAAAAGGCTAATATCATTGGAATTCTGTCCTGCTCTTTAAGTGAAAACGAAATTTGCTTAAAATATCAACTTTTCCTGAAATCTCAATTTTTACCAAAAAAAAAAAAAAAAGAAGCTAACGGGTTTATAATTCCCTTTTGAATTTCTTTTTTCAGAAATGATTTCTCCATTCCTAAGTCCATGCCGTGTTTTCATTTTACATTCTTCTTCAGGCCTGAGATTTACTCCTTGCTATTTTATTATTACTTAAAATCTGCAAAAATTTTGTTAGAGGAATGTTACCTGAAAATTGATTGATTTTCTGATTAGCTTCATTCATGAGGATCTGTCTATTAGCATGTAAATTTTGATTAGGCTGCTGGGCCCATTTTGTCTTGGCATCCCTGCTAAAAAAGCTGATAAAGGGCTCAGTTGATGCCATCTGGGAGTTTGTTTTGTGATGTCACAGCTAACACTAGAAATTAGATTGAGAAAACTAATTAATTTCCCACAATATGTTTCAGATATTGAAAAAGAAAAGGGTTTCAGGGTTCTAACAATATTTCCTAGCCATAAGAACATATTTTCTAGTATATTGATGATCCATCCTCATTTTCCTTGCTGCTAGTCTCGTGATCTGATAGTGACCTGGGTGGTGCAAAGCAGAGGACCTCTGTTAAAATTCATATATATGTTTATAGGTGTCTATATGTTGTATGATCATGGACAAAGACATGGCAGGACTTACCCCATAATGTTAAAGGAGAAGGGTATAAGGAAGTGCTGAAATTGCAGTTAAATGGGAAAATGTACATGGCATAATGGTAGGTGAAAATATAAAATGTGGAATATAAAAATTGTTTTATATCACAAAAATGGGTAAAAACTGAATATATTTATGAACAAGAACTAGAATGTAACAGACAAATCAAAACTGATTTAATTAAGTGACAGAATTGTGGGCAGCTTTTGCTCTGAATTTATGTTGTTTACTGTTTTGCAATAAGTTTTTTGAAAAGAAAAGAAACTGGAATGCATAAATAGAAACTGGGAGGTAAATTAGTCATTCCAGTTGGTGCTAGGTTACTACTGTTCATTAAAACCGGCTCCAAGCTCCATAGTCAAAGTGGAATGAAGAAAACTTGGAGATGCTCCAATAAAAACCACAGACATATTAAGAATTGAACGGTACATGCTTTTAGGAAAAGTGAGAGGAACTGAACTTACCTTAAAGGTTTCTTCAACTGTAAAATATGGAGATTTGAATCCGTAGTTTCTCATATCCTTCCAGTTCTGACATTTTTTATTCTTAGACTAGATCCATTAGTCAACAGAGTAACTGCCAACAGCCTGCAGCATCTGAAGTGGAGAACTAGGCATATGCGTATGCTTGGGAAAAAACATGGTTAAGGCTGACTGGACCATTAGTCCTTCCACCATAAGAAGAATTTCCTCCAGACAGAAGAGTTTAAGGAGATATGCCCTTCCTCCTCTGACCAAGAAAATAAATAGGCTTTAACCACAGCATGACAAGTTTAGGATCATGAAAAGTTATCTGAAAAATGTGCAGTACATGTAGAGGTGGTTAAAACAGGATGGATTGTAAAGTCCCTTCACCGGAGACTTTCAGAATTAAGGTTGCCACTCATCACTCCAGGGTGGTGTTAGAAGTCACGTAGCCAGTGTTGTCCATAGCTCAGAACTCTTTCAAGCGCTGTGTGCACAACTAGCTCCACCAGTCTGTTGTTCCATAGATACTCAAATACATTTCCTCTCTCTCTTGAATGACCTAGAGTAGCCATCATATTCAGTAGCACCAGAATTCATCCTGTGTCCCCAAGCTGAAAACCAAACAGACATCCTGGACTCCCTCTCCTTTGCTCTCTTATCCAATTGGTTATGAAGTCCCGTTCCTTCTGTGCCTTTTAATTGTCTTTTGGATCAATTAGCTCATTTTCTTACCCACTACTCCTATTTCAGACCTTCATCATAGGATACTTCCATTACTGCAATAGCATCCTAACTAATCTCCTTGCCTACATTCTTGCTCTTCTTCAATCTTTTTTCAAAATTGCTGCCAAAAACTATATGTTTTTAAAAGTTCAAACTCTTTAGCCTGAAAAAGCATCTGCCTCATCTCGTCGTCTTCATTTATCATCTCTTGCACCACTCATCCACACAAACTATAGACATTTTGGAAGGACTCAAGTCTGCCCCTTTCGTATACTCCTGCCTTTATTCATGTTAGTTCTACTTAAATGACTCCTCCCCTTTTATACCTCTTGAACTCAACTTTTCAGACCCACGACAAATGTCGCCTCTTCTCAAGTGTTTCCTAAACTTTAATTTAAAAACAAAAGGCAGAAATAATTGTTTCTTCCTCCATGTTTCCAAGCACCCTGAATGTGCCAATAGCAGTGTTGATCATATCACTTTCCATTGTAATTATCTGATTACATGTGTGATGAAGATGAAATATTCTTGTGTCTATGCTTCTCACTCCCCACCTCCTGCCTGCCACATGCCAAAGGACAGTTTTGATCTTTTCTGGGTGGAAGAACAAGGGATGGTTTAAAAACAAGGATAAAAAGGCAGAAGAAAAACATAAGGACCTATAGAAAGCTGCTAAATCTATCAAGAAAGGGAGTGTTGTCACCAGGGCTGCAAAGGTTTTGCGGGGATTAACATATGAGAGCCTCTGGGTAATCAAAATCTCTAACTATGGGGAATTGAGTTGGAACCACTTTAATATTCTTTGAGAAAACAAATAAATATTGAAGTATATTTTTAATTACTACTTGGAAACTAGATTGTGTTTCTCACACACAGACTAAGCCACGTGGAGCCCTAGGATTTATTTAGCTTACATACATCTATTGCCTCCTTTTCTACTTCGTGTTGATTTCAGTACTTAAGACGGTGCCTGGGTGACTTAATAAGTGGATGTGTGACTGGCACATGTGTATGAGTACGTCATATCTGGCCCTTTCCAAGAAAATGCCCCAGGTTTCCAAGTTAACATTAACGCATAGCGTTAATTAATTATAATTGTTAATGCATAGCATAAATTAATATGTCCAGATGGTGTCACTTTGTGGAATGCTCAAGCACTAGTGGTCCTTGAGGCCAGGTCAGCTGATGAAAGAACTGCCCACAGGTTGGAATATAGGCCAAAGGCCTGGGCGAGAGCTCAGAATGGAAGGACAGTAATCAACGTGAGGAAAATATGTGGTAGTCAAGAGGATAGCTATTAACGTGATGCTAAGAGAAAGACAAGGCAAAAGCTTAAGAGTGAAATAAGCTGTGAGATCAGTGGCCAGGCGAGTCCAAAGGATGGTATCCGGGTCCAAGTGCCAAATGAGTGAGATGTGTTCAGAGATCTGAGAAGGGGATATTCTTCAGAGCGTGTCTCTTATTGGGGCAGGTGCAGCAGTTTAACGTCACTGAGTCAGGCTGTGGATCATCTTCCTTTACGCTCCTCCCCCACCGAGCAGGGCAGTCCGGAGTATCCAAGGCAAGTTTTATAGTGGGTGAAACCTCTGGTGCCCTAGCACAAATCATGTTAGTATACTGGTATCTTACTGGTAGTCACTATATTCTACACCATCACGCGCAGGGAAAAAAAGATGATGCAGTCACAGTTATCTCTATAGTAAGACACATACTCCCTGGTTTTCCACTTTTCCAGCCCACGGCTCTTTGTGGGACCAGTTCCTGGGAGCAATTTCAGTAGTATCCTTGAAGAAATCAAATATTCTCAGTCAACCTACTCTATTTCTACATTTGGTCTTTTCTATTCTTCGTTAGTTACTTTTCCTCTTGGGATAAATCTTTTAAATTGCTATTGTCTTGGTATAGGAAACAACATAAAACTGTGAGAATTATTTTTCAGATTCTTTATTTTAGCGCTTTTATCTGTGGAATTTGTTTTTCAATATATATAATTCTATTGTAGGCTCAGCTTTTGTTGCCATCGTATGAAATTGAGTCCTACATTGTTTATTGCATACATTTATCTGTGTAGCTCATTTTAAAGATACAGTTTGTACCAATTTAAATCACGGACTGGTGTCATGTTTCTGAAATATTTTCCTTATTTGAGCACTCCCCCTCCCCCATTTTGAGAAAACCAACATAATTGCACTTTTCCCCCCCTTTTCTTTCCTTCTTTTTTAAACAGCAACCCAAGCTGTTAACCCTTCAGGATCCAAGAATATGGGTCAGCTGCAGAGCAGGAGCCCTGAGGGGCCAGTTATAAATCAGTGTGCTTTATCCCAGCCACAGAAGGCAAAGGGTTACACTGCCGAAGCTGCAGGGGCTGCGGTGGGGGAGGGGAGAGGTTTTCCTGCCTGTCCGTGCTTGGGAACACTCAGCCTGTATCTTCCTACTGGAAGCAAGGTACCGGAAATCCCCCTTCCACTTATAAAATAGAAGACAAGGGTGCTTGCTGTGGGAATTAGAGAGAACTGGGTAATATTTCTAGAGCATATTGGAATTCTTTCAGGGTAAGTGTTATAAGAAAACAAGTTATTCTTTTATTGTTAAATTATGTTCCTGTCATCAATAACTCTCCAAGCGAAGCCTTTTTTTATTAAAAGTCTCAACGCTGTAAATCACTAAGTAACGAGAGAACTTTGCCATGCAATGAGGGAGGAGTCAAAGGTGTACAGAATCAGCCTCTGATTAAATGAACTTTGTCTCCCTTCTCTCATCACATGTTATGGTATTCTGCCTGCTGGACAGGGGAGAGGGGAAAGGGCGGATGGGAGGTGGGAGAAATCATTCACAATGTGAACCCCAAAGCTCACATTGAAAGGGAGGGGAGAAATCAAGTGTGATGTGGAGACAGAGCGACATGTCTGATGGAAATGAAGTCCACAGGGTGGGAAGGAAAACTAAATCCTGTCCTGAGTTATAAGACAGGAAGGAAGTCAGAAAGTGGAAACTCAAGAAGGACTGTGGGAAAGAATTTGGTCATGTTTTGAAATGAGTTCTGGGCCGTACAAAATTAAAGTACCACATTTTGTAGTCCAATACTAAAGAAAATGGTGTTCTCTCTCTCCCTTGTTTCATTATCCAGATTATGTCAAATGTAAAGAATTAGCTCCGGGAACCCCATGTTAACTAATTTATACTAAGTTGTTCTTAAATAAATAATTAATGACAGTCACATTCGTGGGGCTATAGTGATTGGTACCCCCTTTTTATTTGCTACAACTACCCACTTCCAAAGATGGATTCCATTTAGACCTCTCCCTGTTCCTGTAACCTAAGTGTGTATAATACACAGTCGGACACTCCCCGTTCTCCCATCAATCTCAGTTAAAGGCCCAGGTCCCTGGATTTTATCCCCTCCCAGCCAGCCTCCCCCACCTTACTCTTTTTCTCTATCAGCTTTTCTCAAAATGTGGTCTGCAGATCCTTGACAGTCCAGGGACACTTTCAAAGGGTTCATGAGGTCAAAAACTATTCATAATAATTCTAAGACTAATTGTCTTCTTCACTCATGGTGCAAAAGCAAGTTTTATAGTGTATAAAACTGCTGGTGCCCTAGCACAAGTATCAGTGTATTGGAACTGTAACCAGCTGTCACCGTATTCTGCACTGTCACACACTTGCAGTAAAAAAAAATAATGGTGCAGTAAGAATTATCAATTTTATTAAACCTCAGTCCTTGAAGAAACGAAAGCAGGCATAAAGCACTCATGCTGCACATGAAGTACCGTGGTTTGAGTACTGCGATTCTGAGCTGCTGGCTGAATTAGCTGCTTTCTCATGGAACACCACTTTTACTTGAAAATACAACTGAGGAGATGAACTATGCTTACTCAAACATGCGTATTTGGAGTAATTTTGAAAATAAATGAAGTGAAGTGTTTTCAAGAAAAGCAAATGACAGTATTTTTGGTTTTATTTACTTATTTTTTTTGAAGTCTTTATTTCAATTGTGGGATTTTTTTTGGTTTTTTGGGGGGGTTTGAGTGACGAAGATTGGCCCTGAGCTAACCTCCATTGCCATTCATCCTCTTTTTACTTAAGGAAGATTGTCCCTAAGCTAACATCTGTGCCAATCTTCCTCTATTTTGTATGTGGGCTGCTGCCCAGCATGGCTTGATGAGTGGTGTGTAGGTCCGTGCCCAGGATCTGAACCTGCGAACTCCGGACTGCCAAAGCAGAGAAGGCAAACTTAACCACTATGCTGCCAGGCCGGGCTGACAGTATTTTTAAATGAATTAATGAATAAATATTTTTTTAAATCTCTCAGAGTTAATTTTCTAATGTGGTTAATATCAATTGATATAACGCGCATAAACAAAAGCTCTTTGGGGTCCTCACTGATTTTTAAGAGTGTCAAGAGATCCTGAGACCAAAAGTTTGAGAACAGGTGCTCTATCTAAATGTTTCCCAAAATGTGTTCTTTGGAAGTTTGATCCCTGGGATGCTCAAATTCTGCACTATCCAATATCGTAGCCAGTAGCCACATGTGGTTATTTAAATTCACATTGAATAAAACAAAAAATTCTGTTCCTCAGTCACATTAGCCACATTTTAAGTGCTCAGCAGCCAAACGTGGCTATCAATTGATAGCCCATTTCCATCATGGCAGAAAGGACCCTGCCTTCAGAGGCTTGCACACACCCTCTCCTCTTCTTTGTTCACCATGTTCATTAGCAGCTAAAGCCTCCGCAAAGTGCCGAGAGGAGGAAATTCTCTGCCATTTTGTTTAAGCATTTCTCAAGCTTATTTGAGCACAGAACCTTATTTTTCACATAACACCTGTTCCCATTCTATGAAACATACTTTGAAAAATGATGTTCTGCCTTTTTCCAATATTCTTAACTATTCCACTGAATGTGAGGTTTTGTTATAAGCAATTTTTGTATCTCTTTTGGGAGTAATTAGATATAAGTAATACATTAAATTATAGAAACCTATCCTCTGAATCTAAATTCCATTCCTTTGCTAGCTCACAATTGGAATTTCCCTCTATCAATGTATATTCCAGTTCAGATTCCTTTTCTGATTATTTCTGAATTTTTAGTCTATGTAATGTTTGCCAGCAGGGTATATATTTGGGTTTCCTACATAGCTTCTTAGAGACTGTATCTCTGATTGGGCATCTCTGTGATTTCTGAGTATCCCCTCCAGTCAATAAGATTTTGTAAGCTGTAGGGTTTTTTTTTTAAAAAATAAACTTTTAAATTTAGAAGAGTTTTAGACTTACAGAAAAATTGCAGTAGTTACAGAGAGTTCCTAGATACCCCACACCCAGTTTCTCCTATTGTTAACATTACTATGGTACTCTCATCTGCAAGTTTTACTTTTAAAGTTTCTAATGTAAAAACAGTAAGCTTATTTATTTTCCAAATTAAAAGCATAATATAGAATATGCTTTTTTAAGCCACCAAATGCCAACACCGCACCATGAGAGTCAATAGTCCAAGTTCCCTTGAGCATAGCTAGCTGAGGCTCCACATGGTTTGTGGTCTTGTCGATTAAGGCCAAAAATCTCCCCACACACACTTATCCCAGGTAGGTGAATGGCTGGGCTGGTGACCTTGGAGCCACGGCTGTGAGCACACAGTGCTGGCTAGAAGCTGTGGGGCCACGGGAAAATAGGGACATTGAAGCCCTTGCCTCCAGTGAGGGTCAGGGAGCCAGGGAAGTAAAAATATGGAGTCTGTAGAAGCTCCCAAGTAAAAAGTCAGCCAAGGAGGACGGGTAAGACAGGGGCAGGAAGCCGAAAAGACTAGAAGGAAAGGAAATGCAGAGAAGTCGGCAGCATGGATCGCCTGCAGATAAGTTCACACGTTGAGAGGGGTGGTTAAGGACACTGAACTGGTACGGTTGCATTATGCATTTTCTATAAGAAAATAGTTTATTAAAATAGTATGCATATTGACTAATTTACACGCTCCTTTAACTTTTTTCTCTTGTGAAATCAATTCATGTATATTCATATTTATGTTTGTGAATGTATATACGAAGACAGTCCTGAAGGATATATACCACACTGTAAACCGAGATTCCTTCTGGGAGCAGGTGAGAGGGTGGGGGACTCCAGTGAGGCGGCATGAAAGGAGTCTCACTTCCCTCTATACTTCCATGGTGTTTCAGTTATTTGCAGAATATGTTAATGTATTACTTAGGTAAACCAAGAAAACAAAAAGTAGAATATGTGTTTGTTTACAAAATTGGGAAGTATTGAAAACCATATAGAAAAAAATTTAAATTATTTATATTCTCACCACCCTGTGATAACCACTTCTTTTAGTGACTTTCTTCCCCATCCCTACCCTTTCCCCATAGTATTTTAGATATATAGATGTGGCCTATAATCTATGGGCTGTAATATTGTTCACAAATCCTTGCTGCCCTTCCCCATCCTGTTGAACTCAGAAGAGGTCATATGACTTCCTTCAGCCAATGAAAATGAGCAGAAAGGATTTGTGTCACTTCTGGGCAGAAGGTTGAAGAGCCCACTCATGCTTCTGCAATTGTGGAAACTTGTCTCAAGATGGAACCTCTGTCATCTTTGTGGGTTCCAGAGTGTCTATGAAGAATACAGCAACCTTGGTGACCCAGCATGGAAGGCAGCATGAGGGAGAAATAATCTTGTGGCAATTTTCAGTTTGTTACTGAAGCATAGATTAACTTAGCCTGACTGACAGAAAACATAAATAGATATCTGTGTATAAGTGTATGTAAGTGCAATTGTGTGTGTGTGTGTGTGTGTGTGTGCCTGTGCACAGAGAGAAAAATATACACAAATATATCAAATGTAATGTCACTATGAAGGTGGTTTCATACTGTATATATACTTTGTATACTCCTTTTCTGACTTATTGTTATAAAAATTTTCCTACCTTACCATATAGTTTTTGGAAAATACTATTTTAATGGCTGTGTGTTTTTCCATTTCATAGACTTACCATCATCCATTTAATTTACCTTCTATGGGCAGACGTTTAGGTTTTTCCAGTTTGATTCTTATAAATTATCAACAAACATATTTGTCCACAGCTCTGACTTAGGATAAATTTCATACTCAGGATAAACGACAGAAAATGGTATTACTGTTAATCCTCGAGCTGATTCTGACTCTCACCCTCTTGGCTTCCTATACCTACCCCTTCTCCATAGGGCTCACGTAGATCAACAAGATGAAACAGTTCAGCCTCACTGACCCACAGGAACACAGGCACTGAGCTTCCTGCCAGTTTTAAAAGATGGGATAAAAATCTCCTTATCTTTTCCATTTCCCCTCGGTTCAGCAAAGTCAAAGTTGAGATTTCTTTGACTCAAGAATTTTTTTTTAAATTATTTTATTGAGGTCATAATGGTTTATAACAATGTGTAATTTCAGGTATACATTATTATATGTCAGTTTCTGTATACTGCATCATGCTCACCACCAAGATCTACTTTTCATCCATCACCATATACGTGTGCCCCTTTACCCCTTTTGCCCTCCCTCCCCTCTTCCCCTCTGTGCTCCTTATCCATGTGTTTGTTTATTTTCCACATATGAGTGAAATCATTTGGTGTTTTTCTCTCTCTGTCTGACTTATTTTGCTTAACAAAATACCCTCAAGATCCATCCATGTTGTTGTAAATGGGACAATCTTGTCTTTTTATGGCTGAGTAGTATTCCAGTGTGTGTGTGTGTGTGTGTGTGTGTGTGTGTGTGTGTGTACTACATCTTCTTTATCCATTTATCAGTTGATGGGCACTTGGGTTTCTTCCATGTCTTGGCTATTGTAAATAATGCTGCCGTGAACATAGGGGTGCATAAATCTCTTTGTATTGCTGATTTCATGTTCTTTGGATAAATACCCAGTAGTGGGATAGCTGGATTGTATGGTATTTCTATTTTTAATTTTTTTAGAAATCTCCATACTGTTTTCCACAGTGGCTGCACCAGTTTGCATTCCCACCAGCAGTGTATGAGGGTTCCCTTTTCTCCACATCCTTTCCAACATTTGCTATTTTTTGTCTCGGTAATTATAATCATTCTGACCAGTGTAAGGTGATATCTCCTTGTAGTTTTGATTTGCATTTCTCTAATAATTAGTGATGTTGAACATCTTTTCATGTGCCTGTTGGCCATCTATATATCTTCTTTGGAAAAATGTCTGTTCATATCCTTTGCACATTTTTTTATTGCGTTGTTTGTTTTTCTGTTGTTGAGTTGTATGAGTTCTTTATATATTTTGGAAATTAACTCCTTATTGGATATATGGTTTGCAAATATTTTCTTTGAGATGGCAGGTTGTCTTTTCGTTTTGTTGATGGGTTCCTTTCCCTTGCAGAAGCTTTTTAGTCTGATGCAGTCCCATTTGTTTATTTTTTCTTTTGTTTCCCTTGCCTTAGTAGACATGGTATTCAAAAAGATGCTGCTAAGACAGATGTCAAAGAGTGTACTGCCTATGTTTTCTTCTAGAAGTTTCATGGTTTCAGGTCTTACATTCGAGTCTTTAATCCATTTTGAGTTAATTTTTGTGTGTGGTGTAAGATAATGGTCTACTTTCATTCTTTTACACGTGGCTGCCAGTTTTCCCAACACCATTTATTGAAGAGACTTCGCTTTCTCCACTGTATGTTCTTGGCTCCTTTTGTGAAACTTAGCTGTCCGTAGATGTGTGGTTTTATTTCTGGGCTTTCAATTCTCTTCCATTGCTCTGTGTGTCTGTTTTTGTGCCAGTCCCATGCTGTTGTGATTACTATAGCTTTGTAGTATATTTTGAAGTCAGGGATTGTGATGCCTCCAGCTTTGTTCTTTTTTCTCAGGATTTCTTTGCCTCAAGAATTTTCATTAAAAAACTAATAGTAAAATGAAACTATATTTACAAAATGCAACTTTCTGCTGCTAACATAACTCCTAGTCAAAGATTTCCCTTCAAGGTACCCCGTCCTGGCCTTTTCCTCACTTCTTCTCTGACTGGACTAGATTCGATAGTTGCCTGGCCCTCCCAGGACCATATTCCTCATCCTCTCTGCAGTCCTCATCCTGAGTAATGCGTTCTACTCCATCGTTTGTGGGGCGCCCTGCACTAACCTGAAAGCAGCACTTTCCCGCTCTATTGTAACTTGCTTTCCTTTGCTGTCTTTTCCATTAAGCTAGACTGTGACCTTCTTGAAGGCAGAGACTGTATTTCATCCTGTAGCAACAATGATTAGCATGGTACCGAGAACTTTTCAGACTTAGGGTAAATATTGGGTGAATGCTTGAATGCAAGCTGGAACTAACACATGGATTCATGCATACATGAGTAAATGAATGAGTGAATGAGGAGTCATAAGGAGACATGCAGAATTATCTTTCCATCTCTAGGATCTGAAAGGGAGCATCTTCCTGCCTCAGGGTGTTTACATTTTCCGCCTAGATGAGCAGCTTATCTGTAAGGTGTAGGTGCTGATAAGATAGGTTTTCACAACTTGGAGGGTGCTTGTATCTTTGAGGAACATCCTGAAAACCAAACAAGCATATTCCTTTTTTCCTCTCTTAGAACTAACCTTCAGTTATGAAAAGTAAAGAGAAAATAAAGGAAACTTAAGAGTATGAGGCAAAGGCTTCATTGCCATTTCTTTTTGAAGTGAGAGACACATTCTCCGCTTTCACTAGTCAATACCTGAAGACAAAGTGCGGGAGCAGGTAGAAAAACAGGCATGCTTGGTCATCACGGGTGGGAGTGGAAATTAGTGCAAACATTTTAGGGGTAATTTGGGGGATACTTGTCAAAATTCTAAATGCATATACTATCTGACCAAGCAATTCCATTTCCAGGGGTTTGTCTACCAGAATGCTTGCTTAAGTGTATAGATATGAATGTATAAGGATGTTAATTGCAGCAGTATTTGTAATAATAAAAAATTGGAAATAATCCAAATTTCCATCAATAGGGGATTGGATAAATAAATAATATTACATCAATATATACAGGACTTTTAAAAAAGGAGATAGCCCTTTATTTACTGACATGCAAAGGTATCCAATTTAAATTATTTAGTGATGAAAGCCAAATTGTAGAACAGTTTACATAGTATGATTCCATAAGCTAGATAGAAGAGGTATATACTTAGGAGAAAGACAAGGATATACTGCGAATTTAACAGTGGCTGCCTCTGGGGAGTGGGAATGGAGATAGGAGAGGAAAACACCTTTTTTAATCTCGTATATTTACTCCTGTATTTAAAAAAATTATTTATAACAAATATATATTGCCTTTTAAAAAAATTTCTTTTTTGAGGAAGATTAGCCTTGAGCTAACATCCACTGCCAATCTTCCTCTTTTTTTTCCTGAGGAAGATTGGTCCTAAGCTAACATCCATGCCCATCTTCTTCTACTTTACATGTGGGATGCCTGCCACAGCATGGCTTGATAAGTGGTGCGTGGGTACACACCCGGGATCTGAACCGGTGAACCCCCGGCCACCAAAGCAGATCGTGCGAACTTAACGGCTGTGCCACCAGGCTGGCCCCTGTATTGCCTTTTAAAAACATTTTTAAAGTAAAAATAATAACTAATTGCTACTTTTTCAAGTCCTAGGCTGAGGATTTACCTATTCTTGGGTCTTAGAAGACTTTAATGATTTTAAGTACTTCCTTCTGAGGTTATTTAAATGATGGAAAGAATGAAACTGAGCAAAATACCAGAAATTTCAAAATTTGAGCTGCCTGCTCCACACTCCAGTAATAAATAGTTTCTGGTGTCAGGTGTTATCGACTTCATAGCCCTGTGTTGGATTCTTCTTTACAGTAGTTTAGAGACTTTTGAATTAGACCGTCCTTAGAATACTCAAGGCTCCAGCGGATGCTCAGCCACATGGCGGGTCAGACTCCGTGCAGTTGAATTTATTTTCATTCATCCTCAGCCTTCCCAGAGCAGACCCCTCAGTAACCGTTTCTGATTGGTCTGGTGTCTGACTTTTGTTTGTTTGTTTGTTTGTTTTTGTTTTGTTGCCCTTAGAAGTTGCCACATGTTCTTCCTGACAACACAATTTCTCAATATTTTAGGTTTGAATTCTTTTTCTGACCACGTTTCCCACTTTGCTTTGGATCTTCTAGAGACAACCATACCAAGCCGTTTGCAATTCCTACTTTCAACCCAGTACCACACCCAGCTCTAGACAACCTCAAGGTCCCTTTTATTCATATCTACTGTCAAATAATTAAAGCACTCTACACCAACATCTGCCCATATCAGCCTGTACTTTGGGAAGGCTAAAGAATGGACCAAAGTTCACTGACAAGCTATGTGCTTTTTTCCCATAGCTCTGGGCAAAGTCTTCAAGTGGTTGCATTTTATATGCTACATTGCTGGCCGAGCTTTTGAAGTATGCTACATAATGCAGCAGGCCATTTCAGTTGGGGTTCAGACACACCTAATGCGAACACAGCCACCAACACCTAGTAAATGTTTGCTCTCATTGGCAGGCCTGGTGCTTTAGTTTGGTAACCGGGGTGAGGAAAGAAGAGAGGGATGATGAGGATGGTGGAGATGAGCACGTGACACTGAGCCTCTTGGACTGGTTTTGAGCCCCTAGAGCTACAGAAAACTTTTTTTCATGAAGCAGCCCTGCTTTGGGGCCCAGATGTCAAACAGTGAAACAGAATTGAGAAGGGCCATTTTCTCTGGCTCCTCGTGGAATCCAGCATTCTTCTAACACATAAGGTCGGAGGCTTTGGGGACATTGGGAGACAGAATTCTTAGCACCTTCGTGATCAAGTGTTTCACGGTGGACTTCCTCAGCAGAGGCAGTGGTAAAAATTTCTTCCAGCTGCTTGTTAGCAATGAATGTTGACGAATGTGAACTAGAGCAAATCAGGAAAAATACCATGGCCCCCAAGACAGCCAGGACAGAAACGTCTGTAAGATTCTACTGTGTCCCCTCACACACGGTGTACATATTAAGTGAATGAATGAATGATGCCGTATAGTGATGAAAACTGAGCAATTGGTTTGTGAATGTGGGGAAGGCAATTGATTGGGGACTCCCAGAAATAACCAGGATCATTTTGGAAAAAAATAGCTCCTGTTTAAAGAGGATGGAAGTTAGATCCACTGTAACTTAAGCATAGCTATGCTGTGACCACATTTGTATCTACAGGCTGGTAAAGACAGGTGAAAATTGGGTTAGGAATATTTTCTAAACCACAATTGCTAAAATAACTTTTATTAAATATATGATCTCCAGGCTTTTTGTTTTTTTTAGGAATAACTTTATTTCTAAAATTGGGCAGTATCCATGGTAGTGGTCTTGATTAGATGTTTCTACGGGCAATAGAATCTGTGATTCCAGGCTGCAATTATCCTGCTTTCAAACAAGCAGACACGCGTAGGAGACAGAAGTTGTGTGGATACAATGTAGCTTACTGAATGTTTTTGTCCTCTCTGGATTTGTTGAAACTGAAGCCAAATGTGGGACTACGTGTGACTATGGGTGCTTAGATAAAAAGACTTGGGATAGTTATCAGTCTGTTAAAATGTAACTAACAAGCTCCCTTCTAGTTCTTAGACCTGAATTATCACAGAAGTTTGTGTTTGCATTTTAGAATTTATTTCTAGACCATGTCTTGGCTAAGGGGGAGAAGGAAGGACAGGAAGGTAGATTCTGTTTGGCTTTTAAGGTTACGCAGTCAATTTGGCAGCTAAGCTTATATAACCTTTAACTTCTCCTAATTAGAAGTTTTCAAAGTACCTGGCTCTCCCCAGGATACCAATTTGCTAGAGAATCTGCTTGCAGCCTCCTTGTGAGAAGTCAATTTGAAGCCTTAACCAACAAAAATGACAAAAGCATCAGCTCCACGAGACAAGTTATCCTCCACTGTTTGCCCAGCTCGTTGTGAGGTTGGGTTTTCACCTGACTTACCCTCATTCATCTTAATTAATGTGTACCCTATTCGATCACATCCATTCTCCTACATACAGGTCAAACTTTCATAAACCTTCAGAGGGAAGCCAGTCATAGAGGAGATGTTTTTTCTTCTCAGTGGTGTCAGAAGGTGACTCTTTTTAACATTAATTTCCAGATAAAGGTTTTAAAAATAGTTAAACTTTCTTATTCTTTTAGTATCTGATGATCACCCTTGGATTAAATTCAAGTTAACATTAAATTGAATATTGGCTGCGATAAACTAATCATGTATGCTTTAAACAATAAAAAGGAAATCAAAGGGAAATTTCAGCTCATATTAAAAAGTTTGGAAGCTCAATTTATTTTCGTATAGAATTTCAGGATAATATGCTGGAGAGTGAATATGCTCTAGATTTTACAACTTTATGTGCTTGTCTCCATCCTGTGTAACTTTATCCTCTTCTGTAGCTTTAATTACTATGTACAGCCTGTCTGAAACTGCATTCAGTAGCTTTCCTTCCAAATCCGTTTGTCTTCCTTTATTCCCAATATTAGTGACAGGCACCATCAGCCATTCAGTGCCCTAAGTGAGATATCTAGCAATCATGCTACAGTAATCTTTAAAAAAAAAAAGCTTTAATGAGATATAGCTCACATAACATAAAATTCATCTATTTAAAGTGCATAATTCAATGCTGTTTAGATTATTCACAGAATAAGTGAGATTGGTCTATAATTTCCTTTTTATGGTCAGATTTGGTGTTAATATTATAATCATTTCTTAAAGGATTTAGCATCTTCATACCCTACGGTGGTTCCAAAATGCAAAATCTGTGGAAGAGTATCACCAGGAGTGGGTGTGGGAGGGGAGGGCCTTCAATTTTTTTTTTTCTGGGCCCACACACTAGAGAACTGGGGTAGGGCTGAGGACTCTGCATTAAAGAAAAAAAAAAAGGTAGGGGAATTCTATCAAACCATAGAAGATGAGATCATCCCAATGCTACGTAACCTTGTCCAGAGCACCAGGAAAGAAAGAAAACCAATCCCACATGTGAGATGTAAAAAATCTTAAATATTAGGAGAAAACCAACAGCATATTTTAAAAATAATATATATTTACAAAGTATATTCCAAGAATACAAGAGTGGTTCCATAATAGGACATCAATTAATATGATTCATCATGGTAATAAAGCTAAGGAGAAAAATCAGATTATTGCCTTCATAAATGCCAGAAAGGCATTTGATAAAACTCAACATCCATTCATGTTAAAAATACTCAACTAAATAGGAATTGAGGGGTGCTTCAGCCCATAGGCCAGCTTCTTACTTCATGGGAAAACATTACTAAAAGTGGGAAGAAGACAAAGATGACCACCACATCCAGTATATTTGACATTGGAAACAGAAGCATTAGCCAATGCAATTAGACATGAGGAATCATTTAATTGCACAAGAGTTGGAAGGAAGACAAAAAACTCTCTCTCTTTGCAAATAATGTGATTATATATCTGGAAAACAAAAAATAAATGGAAAAATTAGTAGAAATTATAAGATTATTTAGTAAAGAAGCAGGATATAAAATTAATATAAAGAAGTCAATGTCCTCATATAAACAAACAATAAGCAGATAGAAGAAATAATGGAAGAGCGGACCCTATTTAGAAGAGCAAAAATATAATACTGGGGCATAAACTTAATAAGAAATGCATAAAATCTATATAAGAAAAACTATGAAATATTACTGATGACACAAAAATAGATTTAAAAAGATAAAAAGATATATTAATTTTTGAACAGGAAGATTTACATCATAAAGATGTAAACTCTCCCTAAATCAATTTATAAGTTTAATAAAATTACCATCAGATTTTTTTTTCCTGAATCTAGATGAATTGATTACAAAGTTTATCCAAAAGTCCTAACAAAAAGAATAGTCAGAAAAGCTCTAAGAAAAGAACTGAGGGTGGGGAAATTCCCACGAAATATTAAAACATATTGTAAATCTGCATAATTGAAACAATGTTGTATTGGTACATGATGAGTCTATCTAGAAAGACCATGGGAAGGGGAAGCAAATCCAGAAATGGATGCAAGTAAAGATAGAAACTTAGTAAATGACACAAATTGCGTCTCAAATCAATGCAATATGTAGATCTTATTCGGATCCTAATCCAAACGAATAAAAGTAAAAGACATTTTTTGAGATAATGGAGAAAACTGCACACAGAATGAATATTACATGATATTAAGGAAGTGTTAATTTTGCTTTGTATGATAATGGTATTGTGGATGTATTAAAAATATTTATCTGTGAAGGATATAAATGGGTTTATTAGTGAAATAGTATTCAGTCAGGGTTTGTTTAAAACTTCAGCACAAAAGGGGAGCCTAGAGCGTAAAATTAAGAAAGGAAAATGTTACTAAAATTGTTGTAGCTGGATGATTAGAATATAGAAGTACACTATATTATTTTCTCCACATTTGTATGGGTTTGGAAAACTCTGTAAAGCAATATTTTTAAAATACCAAGTTCCATAACTGATAAGTGACTTTTATGTATTACATGTGTGTGTGCACAACACTAGGAAAAAAAAATACCAGACTCCTGAGGGTATGACAGAGCTTTTTCTGATTTTACAAACCTCAACTAAATTTTAAAGAAACGTATTGC
This sequence comes from Equus caballus, assembly GCF_041296265.1. Taxonomy (NCBI): domain Eukaryota; kingdom Metazoa; phylum Chordata; class Mammalia; order Perissodactyla; family Equidae; genus Equus; species Equus caballus. Next base: position 73,029,809 of record NC_091701.1, on the reverse strand, counting down.
TGAGATATTTTTGTAGTATATTCTATCAGGGGAAAAGCATTCCACAGGTGAGTAAGATTAAGTGATGAGGTGTGGAGGTGGAGACAGCAACTTTGACATTTCATCTTATAACTTTCTGTTTGAATTATTAACAATAAGTTGCAAAACTTTTTAAAAAACGAGTTTGTAATAGGACTAAGAATAACTAATAATGTTTTTTTTTAAGTTTCCAGGGGATTCTGACGGATGGACTAAAATGCAAGACATTATTAGCATGTAAGTCCTGGATGGTCTGCAGCCTCCAGACTCACCTCCTGCCACATCCCATCTCACATCCTGTCTGCCAGCCCAGCCCCACCTAACTGCAGATTCCTGGCCCGGCAGGTGATCTCTCGGCTTTGTGCATGACACACTCTCTGCGGGGCAAACATGGGAGGGTGTCTCCCTTCACAGGCACACTCACAGAAGCCTCTCCACCATCCTCCTCTCTCCAACCCCCACCCCCAGTGCCAAAGAGAACTGACTACTTTCTTCTTTGTATCACTCTGTGAACCTTGCTCATTTCATGTCTGCTTCATCCAGAGAGACTGTCTTAACTCCTTTCCAAGTGTACTCCTTGCCCTAACGTATCTGGTCAATAAATTGAGCGAGAGAGAAAATGTTTGGCTTAATTACTTGCCAGTCTCTATCTTGATTTCTAGAATAAGAGACTGTATATGTCCCTACTCTGGTTCTCCTAGCCAAAATATTTGTCAAATATCATGATGGTGAGTTAGTTTTAAAACATACTATAAAAGAAATATTCATATATCTTTGAAGTAAAAAATACTTCCTTTTTAAGTCGTATCCATTAAAACTAAGAGGTAGGAAAGGTACCATTCATATATGATTAAACAGATTGTCAACTTTTGCAATTGTCCCTATAAGTTAAAGGCACTTATGTGCACAACAGTTGTTGCCACCTCTGACTCTCTGCTCCAGAAGAAAGCTGCAGCTTGTGTGTCCTGAGAGGTGTGCCCTCCAGTGCCTAGCATGCTATCAGTGCCACTGTAATCCAATTGCCCAATCCCCAGTCAGCAGGTGGTTCCCATGGAGTGTGTTGTTACCCTCCCACAGGGTCCATCACTACCTCATCCACCACCGTAGATAAAAATTTTGTCCCCAGTTCCCCAAGAATTAGCTTGAAAGTTCTAGTATAGAGCCTGGGGGAAAAGAGGAATGGTCTCTGCTGGGATTTTGGAATGGGGTGAAATGGGGGAGAATTAGATACGTTTCTGATAGTCTCGGTTGGAACTTGAAATACAATTTAGCGTAGAAACCATGTGATTAAATGTGTTAGATTTGGGGCCCGCCCGGTGGCGCAGCAGTTAATTCGCACAATCCACTTCAGCAGCCTGGGGGTTCGTCAGTTCGGATCCCAGGTGCAGACATGGCACCGCTTGGCAAGCCATGCTGTGGTAGGCGTCCCACATATAACGTAGAGGAAGATGGGCATGGATGTGAGCTCAGGACCAGGCTTCCTCAGCAAAAAAGAGGAGGACTGGCAGCAGTTGTTAGCTCAGGGCTAATCAGGAATTTATCATGTAGTTTGAATTCCAAAGGACTTGCAAGCAAATTATGCTCCAAAACTTCATTTGTAGATTGAGGCTTTTGTACTCATCAAATCAAGAGGAAAGGGCAAATGAAATAGAACATGTCTCTGATGATATATAATTAGAAAAATAAGTCTTAAAAGTAATTGCCAGGTTAGGGGAGAGACTTTTCACCATACACACTGTATACCCTTTGCATTTTGTACCACATGCATGTGATAATTATTCCCCCAATAAGATTTATTTTAATTAAAAAATAACTGCCAAATTACATATTTAAAACATATCTCTAGAGTGCAAGTGAATATATACTGTTTCTTTTAATTCTGGTGTCTTTCTCTGTTCTACTGTGAAACTTGAACCAGATTGATTATGGTGCCACGAACCTCAAGTAATCTACTGTTGCTGTAAAAATAACCATACTATTGTGGGGAAAAATTGACCACTCCAAAATGTGTCTCTTTGGCTTGATTTTATTTATTTATTTATTTTTGCTGAGGAAGATTTGCCTTGAGCTAACATCTGTTGCCAGTCTTCCTCTTTTTGCTTGAGGAAGATTTGCCCTGAACTAACAGCTGTGCCAATTTTCCTCTATTTTGTATGTGGGCGACCGCCACAACACAACTACCGATGAGTCGTGTAGGTCTGCGCCTAGGAACCAAACCCAGGCCACCAAAGTGGAGTGTGCCGAACTTAACCACTAGGCCACAGGCCAGCCCCCTGATTATTTTTAAGAATAAAAGACTCTGAAAGATGGCACCAGCCTGGTGGTACAGTGGTTAAGTTCCCGTGCCCTGCTTTGGTGGCCTGGGGTTCACCGGTTTGGATCCCCAGCTCGGACCTATGCACTGCTTATTAAGCCATGCTGTGGCAGGTGTCCCACATATAAAGTAGAGGAAGATGGACACAGATGTTAGCTCAGGGCCAATCTTCCTAAAAAAAAAAACCACTCTGAAAGAAACTTTGACCTTTCCCCTAACTGCCTAAAAGAATTTAAGATAGACGTCCTGTCCCAGGACAGGCCATCACTATAGATAACTCTGGGTATGGTAGGCCAGGATGATCCTTGCCAAACCCATTTTTATCAACATTTTCTCTTGGGTCACATTGTCTGTAAATGGCTCAGCAGACATTTATTTATCAACGTTTGCTTTTCCATCTCCATGTAAATTACCTTCCTCCCCTTTGAAGTTATAAACCACTACCCACAACATCCTCCTTTGTTCTTAGCTGAAGATGATATTTAAGGTGGTGGCTTCAGACATTTTGGCCAGTTCCTCAGTTTTCCTGGGTTTCTCTCATGTATACATGTTGTTAAACTTTCTTTGATTTTCTCCTGTTATTCTGCCTCATGTCAATATAATTCTTAGATAAGCCAGAAGGACCTAGAAGGTAGAGGAATGTGTCTTTCTCCCCTGCATTATTTTGCCTTAACTATAAAATGTCTATCTTTAGCAGGAACATGTATTCCCCACTCCTGGTGTTTTCTTCCAGTGGAAGCAACATTGATTAGCATAATCCTCTCCATCCCTACATTCTACTCTGAGAAAGAGAAGTGACCTATCTGATCATGAATTTAGGAGCAGGAAATGAGCAATCAGAGCCCCACTCTTCCTCCTCTCCTCCTCTTGGGGGCCAGCTGCCCTCAGGAAGTATCCGTGTCTCCAAGCCACAGTGTTACAAAACTAGCCCCTGTAGGCAGCCAGTGGTAGTCCACACCTGAGAGGGTGTGTCAGTTTAATTCTGGAGTTCAGTATTGCTCACAGACGTAAGCCCCATTCTCTAATACTTTATCAGTAATTACTTTATCAGTAATCATGTTATTGTGATTACTTTATCAGTAAATCAGTAAATTGAGGTACAATTAAAAGCTTCCTTAAGAAGCAAGAAACAGGAATTTATCATGTAGTTTGAATTCCAAAGGACTTGCAAGCAAATTATGCTTATATTATGAATTATGAATTATGAATAACATGTCAATCGCCATCTGTCTCACTCCATGCCTATCTCTTCAAACCTCAAGCAAGAAAAGCAGGGTGTTATGCTTTTTGCTACATGGATGAATGGATATTCAGGGATACATGGATATCCTGCCCCTGTGGATATCACCCGCCATGCCTTTCTTCAGTGATGCCCTAAAGAAAATCAGTTGGAAAAACAAAGATACAAGTAAGATGCATTGAAAGCATATTGATAATTTGGAAAAAATATTAAAGTGAGGAAAATCTAATTTCAGACTGAATTTCCTGTGCTTTGTTCCTTTGTTTCTTCCTATTTTCGTCTCCTCCTACTATTTCCTGGCTCTACTTCCACTCTTATTTCCGTATTCAGTTGTTCACTCACTACTCCTTCATTCATCCATGTAGGAAACATTTAATTGACTTCCACCTTCCAAGCACTGAGGACACAGCATTCCGGAACGACTAAAACAGAATCTGGTGGGAGAGATAGACAAACATATTGCCAATTAAAGCATAATCGGATGAGTACAGTAGCAGAGAAGTGCACAAGGAATTGTGGAGGCATCCAGCCAGGGGCAGTCAGAGAAGACGTCGAACCTGAACAGCAGTTTAAAAGATGAGTGGGAAAAATAAGTTCTGTTAAATAATTAAAAAAATTTTTATTGCCACTTTTATCTCCGAGTGAATTTGCACAAAAGACATTTAAAACAAGCAACCCATGCACCATGAGTGTACTTTTCAAATGTGTTGCCTGGCTGTCATGCTGATGGTGGGGAGGCTTTGGCGCACCCTCGGCCCACTTCTGGTTTCAGCCACAGCTGCGGTGGACAGTTCCATGCACGCCTGCGGGATTTACTTCCTGCGCCACTTCATGCACACTTTCTGCCTCTGCACTCCCTTGGAAGCCGTGAGCCTAGTCCAAGTGCAGGTTCACCCCAGAAGGGTTGGGGAGTTAACACCCCCAGGAGCAACTCTCAACCCATGGGGACAGCAGCTGGTGAGTAAATGCACAGTCTCCTCTTCTTCAGGCACCACTTTGGGAGGCATTCTATGTGATTCTCAAAGGTTCTAGTGAAGTTGAGCCCCTACTGCCTACGGCAAAGACCTCAATAGCACACAATTTATTGGCTTTTCCTCCTTCCCTGTATCAGCCTCTCTGCTTCTGTCTCACAATCCTGCTTCCTGTTATCAGCCCTGGAATAAACTATCTGCTCCCAAGTCCGCATCCCAGGTTCTGTTTTCAAGGGAACCCAAACAAAGATATTAGTCATTCAGAAATAAAGAGCAGTGAGCCCCCCCCCCCGGCCCCCGTTCATGGAATGTGACTTCTATTACAGAACTGAGCTCTTATCTCAATCACGTCAGCTAAAGGATCTCGATAATTTACAATCTCTGTTGTTCTTTTACTTTGACAAGATCTCCTACTGTGAAGTATTTCATCTCTACAGAAGAGTGCATGCAGTGTGAATGTACAGCTTAAAGAAGAAGAATAAAATGAACACTCATGCATCCACCACCCCGCTTAGGAAATAGAGCATAACCAGTGCCTTAGAAGCCCCTTATGTGCCCGCACTCTTCTTCCACCCTTACAGAGGGAACCCCATCCAGAATTTCGTATTGCTTGTTCTCTTACTTTTCATCTTAATATTAGCATATTTACATCATTTAGTTTTTTACCTTTAATTAATTAATTAATTAATTTTATTGAGGAAAATTAGCCCTGAGCTAACATCTGCCACCAATCCTCCTCTTTTTGCTCAGGAAGATTGGCCCAGAGCTAACATCCATGCCCATCTTCTTCTACTTTATATGTGGGACGCCTGCCACAGCATGGCTTGATGAGCAGTACATAGGTCTGCACCCGGGATCTGAACCCATGAACTCTGGGATGCTGAAGTGGAGGGTGTGAACTTAACCACTACGCCACCAGGCCAGCCCGTGTTCTGCATTTTATATAAATTATTTTATATTCTTATTTGACTTGCTTTATTTTCCCTCAACATTGTTTTTCAGATTTCTCTATGGTGATACATTTAAGGGTAGTCCATTCATTTTCACTGTGTTATAGTATTCCACTGTATAAATATACCATACTCTATGTAACCAATTTAGTGCTGATGGACAATTAGGTTGTTTCTATTTTTTTGCAGTTACAATGTTACTGTGAACATTCTTGTACATCTCATACTGTACATGTGCCAGAGCTTCCACTCTCTAGGAGTGGAAATGCTGGGTTATGGTATGTGCATGATCAGCTTTTTTATATACTGCCAAGTCCTTGTCCAGTTTACATTCCCACTGGACCAGTATGAGAGTTTCCATTGTTCCACATCATTTCCAATATTTGGTATCGTCTGAGTTCTTGATTTTTGTCACTATGGTAGAAGTTTAGTGGTATTTCATTGTGATTTTACCTTACATTTCCCAGATTACTAAAAACTTGAGTATTTTTAGATATATTTGCATTCCATTTGTGTTCTCACTTCTTATGATAGTACCTTTTTATCCATGAGCATCATATATTATCATTCCATTTTTATTTAGATGTTATTTAAGGTTGTTCAATAAAATTTCTTAATTTTCCCGTAAAGGACTTGCACATCTGTTATGAAGGTTTATTCCTAGGTATTTTGTCTTGTTGCTATTGTAAATGGTACTTTTAAAATTAATTTTTCTAACTTGTTTCTGCTATTTAGAAATGCAACCTACTTTTATATGTTGATTTTTTTAATCCAGCACCTTATTAAATATATTAAGTCCAATAGTTTATCTAGAAATCTTTTGAGTTATTCCATATAGGAAATTATATTATCTGCAAATGAGAGTTTTGTTTTTTCCTTTTTGATTCTTATGCCATTTATTTCTTTTTCTTATCCTACCACACTAGCTAGGATCAGTGGTTCAATGTCGGATAGTCATGATAGTGAATATCCTCGTCATAAAATAGAGAATATAATAAAAGTTCTGGTAGTGGATATGCTTGTATTGTTCCTGATCTTACAGGGAAGGCTTTCAAAATTTTGGCATTAAAGATAGCATGTGTATGTATCTGTAAACAATATGTCATTATACATATAACGATGTTAAAGCAATCTTTTGTTTCTGAAAAAAACCTAATAACATATTTTTTATACATTGATAGGGCTTTTTTTAATTGTCGTTTAGGATTTTTGCATCTATGTGCATGGATGAGATTGATCTGTAATTTTTCCTTTTCTGGACTAGATTTCATATCACAGTATTTTAATATCATAAAATGAACTGAGGGGCCTTTATTTCTATTCTACCGAAGCATTTGTGAAAGGATTGAAATTATTCTTTTTAAGTCATCTTTATCATTATTGATTTTTTTTCTGCTTTATCTATCAATTATTGAGATAATTGTGATACTCTTCCACTAAGGTTGGATTTTTTTCTCTAAATTGTTGAGTTTAGCGTGTTCTACATATATAGTGAGTATTGAACATGTGGCTTTATTCTTAGCTTACTACATTGTGTTTTTTATTTATCCTGTTTGAACATTTGCTAAAATATGCCTGTAAAAGTTTTCTGGGCATAATGCTTTTCATTTTGGAGCAGTTTTTAAATTCTGCTTTCATTTCTTTAAAGGATATGAAACAATTTATCCTTCCTCCTTTCTTTTTGAGTCAATTTTGTAAGTTATATTTTTCTAGGAATTCACTTATGTCATATAAGTTTTCAAATTTATTGTATAAAGTTGTCCATATGACAAAACTAATAAATATTTCTTGAGTATTATGTACTGCATTATGTACTGTCCATTTGTGGTCTAGATTCTATTTTTCTTTTTTAATGTTTTTTAACAGCTCTTTTGAGATATAGTTGACAGACCATAAACTGTATTAAAGTATACAATTTGATAAGTTTTGACCTATGTAAACATCCATGAAACTATCACCACAATCAAGATAGTGAACATATCTATCACCCCCAAAAGTTTTCTCATCTCCCTTTGGAATCCTTTCTGAGTACTCATCCAGTGCCCGCAAATTCTGAGATTTTCCAAACTGGCTAGTGGTAGCAGGCATACTCTTGGCCCTTTGTGAACTCCTGGCATCCTTCCCTTAAAATGCTTTCAGATGTTCTTTTCTCAGGCCTCAGGTAGTTTCCTCACACTCGTGCAGCTGTCCCGGGTTCTCTCTCTGGGCAGCCTTCTCAAGTCAGGTACTCTGTCCTGCAAACTTCAGCTTCTTTGCTTTCTCTGGACTCTCAGCTCTGCCTTCTCTGAGAAGCAACTCAGCAACTTGCAGAAGCTGCTGGGCTCCACCTTGATTCTCTCTCCCTCCCTGTGCCATGGCCCAGAAATTCTCAAGACACTAAGTTCAATCATAGGGTTCTGCTCATTTGTTTTCCATCTCTTAGGGATCATTGTTTGTTCCCTGATATCCAATGAAAGTTGTTGTTTCATATATTTTGTCTGGCTTTTCAGTTGTTTTAGGCAGGGTGATAAATGTGGTGCCTGTTACTCCACCTTGGCTAGAAGTAGATCATAATATCCTTTTATCTTTTTAATGTCTACTGCATCTCGTCTCCTTTTTCAACTCTTTTATTCCTCCTTTTTTTCCCCTTTGATTAAACGTGCCAGAGGTTTTTCTAGTTAGTTATTTTAAGGAACCAACTTTTGTTTGCTGATCTTTCCTTTATATGTGTATTTTCAATTTCATTAATTTCAGTTCTTATTTTTATTTCCTTTTTTTCTGTTTCTTTATTTACTCTCTTTTTCCTAACTTAGATTAAAAATATCAAGTCCCCTTTATTTTCTGGTGTAAGTGTTTAAGGCATTTAAGGCAGTAAGTTTCCCTCTCAGTAACACTTTAGCTGCACCTCATAAGGTTTGTTATGTATTGTTTCATTGTTCAATTCTAAAGAATTTCTAAATTTTACCATGATTTCCTTTGACTCATGAATTTTTAGAAATGTTTTAAAATTTCTATGTGGATTTTTCCTAGTTCTCTCTTTATTATTAATTTCTAACTTAATTGCATTGTAGTCAGCAAAAGTTATCTTTGAGATACAGTTCACAGATGATAAACTGCACATATTTAAATTGTATAACTTGATAGGTTGTAGCATATGCAAACACCCATGACACCATCCCCACAATCAAGATAATTAAGTTATCCATCATTCAAAAGATTCCTCATGTTCCTTAGTAATCTCTCTGATTGGGCTTCAAATAGATTGGGCTGAGTAGTAGAATTTTTTTTCTCATTAAACTTTCCTTTAATGGGTCCCAAAATTCTGTGACAGAATTTGGTCAAGTTGTTTCCATTAAAAAGTACTGATTTTAAAAACTAATACCTAAAACTGCCACACACAAAAACCACAAATGGTCCACAAAAAATTCTCCTTTCCTTCTGAAGGTTTTACAATGCATTGTTATCATTAACTAGTCTTTTAGTATTAAACCTAAATGGCCAATTGAGACAAACAGAGCTAAGACCATTCTTCCACCACTGATTAAGACTGGGGCGGAAGGTACCAGGGATGATATTCACTTAGCCATCTGAGCTTTCTGGACAGACTTGGTGACCATGCCTGCTCTAGCAGCCTGCTTCTTCACTGCTTTGATGTCACCCACAGTAACCATCTGCCTCATGTCATGAAGAGCAAAACAACTCAGAGGAAGATAGTCAGAGAAGCTCTCAACACACATGGGCTTGCCAGGAACCATATCAATGACAGTAGCATCACCAGATTGAGGGAATTTGGGCCCATCTTCCAGCTTCTTCTCAGAACAGTGACCAATCTTCTCCTTCAGCTCAGCAAACTTGCAAGTAATGTGAGCTGTGTGACAATCCACAGCAGCTGCATATAGAACACTGAAGCCAGCTGCTTCCATTGATGGGTCATTTTTGGTGTCACCAGCAATTGGTGAGATTGGTGACATTGGTTCATTGCCACAATGAACATCTTTGACAGACACATTTTGACATTGAAGTCCACATTGTCCCCAGGAAGAGCTTCGCTCGAAGCTTCATGGTGCATTTCAACAGACTTTACTTCAGGTGTAACACTGACGGAGCAAAGGTGACCACCGTGCTGGGTTTGAGAACACCAGACTCTGAATACTTCCCCTAGTCAAGGATTGGTATCATACAGATGACTTTCAGGATAATGTCTGCAGGTAACAGGAAATCTAACTTAAAATAGGTCAAACAATAGGGAAACTTTACTATCTTACTCAACAAAATCCTGAGGAATGGTGCCTCTAGGGTTACTGAATTCAGCAGCTCAGTGACATCACCAAAGCTCTCAGGATTTTTATATCCTTCTATCCTTCCATCTTTTAGGCTAGCTCCCTTCTTAGTTACAAGATGGCTGCCCCTTATCCCGCTTCAGATGCAGATGTAAGCCCACCAAAGAAAGAACTCACCTCCTTCCTGTGTGCCCCTTTTTAGAGCAAGGAAAGCTTTCCCGTATGTCCCCAGCAGACGTCCTCTTATTTTGTCATAGCCAGAATTGTGTCACAAGCCCTTGTCACATGCCAATCTAGGATAAGAAATACTACCCTGTCCCCCCCTTCACAGAGCTGGAACTGGGACTGGCCTCCCTGAGGCATATGGCTAATGTGGAAGAGAAAGGACCGTTCACAAGGAAAGAAGGAAAGGATTACAGGTAGCTACTAAAGATGTCTACTACATGAAGCCATTCAAGAGACACAATAAAAAAAAGAGCCATTAAACAACAACAACAAACTCTAACCCTTAGAGCACATACCCCAATTGTGTGTCCCTGGAGAGTGTGCTTATGTAATAGAACCATATTGGAGCTTATCTTCTTAAGTGGCAGGTGCAGGTGGAAAGGTTTGCATTCCCCTAAGAGGTTATAGCATATAAACTAGCCTTGAAGCCATGACCTTGAGTGTTCCTTTGTGATATATTTAAGAGAAATGATTAACCCAATCATTTATCAGCTACTATAAGTACATCCTCAAACATAAGAGAACTGGAATTGGTCGTTTATTTGTTTCATTGAAATTAAAATTCTTTTCCCAAATTAATAATCTTTATTGAGTTTATAGATAATGAAAAATTGCATTCCATCCTATCAGCTAGCTTCAGATTTTCATCACAAATGAGAAGACAAAAACCTTTTGCTTTCCTTGCTACGCTTCTAGCACACTGCTGTGAATATAAGATATTGAATAATATTGCAATCGCAAACTAATTAATTCACTCAGGAAACCTCTGGAGCTATCTTTCTCCCTCTCTAGCAACCACTGGAGGAAATACTCAAGGATTAAACATTTCTATAAAGGCAATATGGGTCCTTATACTTTTGCCTATAAATTACCTGCCAGAGGATGAAGTGGTTTCCATGGTAAGTTGGGAGGATCAGTATGTCAGGTTATTATCTCGGCTTTGTTCCTAATATTCAGATTTCAAAAGGCTATACACAAGACGAGTGAAGAGGTAATGGAAACTGGTACAAAAATAGCAGAGATGGATGGTGGGTTGCCAGAAACAAATGCCTGCTACATTTACCACGTGCCGTGGTACTGTGCTAAATCCTCTACATGCATCAATCATTTAATCTTCCCACAGCACCATTGGGTTGGTGCTACATTATCCTAATTTTACAGATGAAGAAAATAGGGTATAGAAAGGTTAATAAACTTGCCTAAGTGCATACTGCTAGACAGTGACACAGTGCAAGTCTGTCTTTCACACTCTTACCCACTGCATTAAGAGACCAAATGGCGGACAGGGTCTACCTGGATTTAAATATTTCCAATACAGTCCCTTACTACAGTTCTTGATTTGGGGTTTCTTTTTAAGCATTAGAAAAAAAATCCAAACTTACCCAACCAATCACCAATATACTATACCTCTTTAATTCTACAGCTGTGGTTCTCACAGTGTGGTCCCCGAACCATACATATCTGGCATCACCTGGGAACTTGTTAGAAATGTGAATGTTCAGCCCCCAACCGAGACCTACTAACGAAGAATCTCTGGATGAGGACACAACCACCTTGATTTTAATGAGCCTTCCAGGGGATTCTAATGCACACAAAAGTGGAAGGAGCACAGTTCTAGAGAGTTTATGTAGATGTTGTTTAGGCCTCCTTTCTCCTCAGAGGATTACAACAGCTCACAGGTCAAAGGGGCTGAGGTCCATGCTCAGTTTTTCTCACGAGTCCTGTTTTGTTCCACAAAATCTTCTCTGCTGAGCTCTTCTGCGGACAGATTATTGCCCCTTAAAGCGTCACAGTCCTTGTTGCTGCGCTTGCTACCGGGGCTTCACGGACTTCAGTAGAGACCTATGGCTACGTTCTCCTATTTTTCTTCCAATTTCACGTTGCTTTCCACTTTTCATTTATGTTTTCTCCATTTCCCCCTTTTTCTTTCTAGATTTTTCCTGAGCACACTGTCCTAATCTACCCTTTTTTCCTCTTCTGCTGTCTCTCGTAGTAGGATGGGCTATTAATTTCTCCTCAGGAAACTATCATTTTGGCAGAAAAGTACTGGAATATTGGTGGTGCCAAAAGGAAGACACTTCCATTTGTAAGCAATTCCTAAAAATTCCTGAAAATATATTTCTATACTTTCTCTTTCCTGAAAACAAGAATCATCAGATTTCTCACTAAACTGAAAATGCTTTGAGGACAGAATTCATATATAATTCACACCATTACCCATTGCTATGAAAAGTGATAATCCTCCAAGGCAATCACCCCGTTTTTTATTTATTTTTTAATTTTTATTTATTTATTTATTTTGAGGAAGATTAGCCCTGAGCTAATATCTGCTGCCAATCCTCCTCTTTTTGCTGAGGAAGACTGACCCTGAGCTAACATCCATGCCCATCTTCCTCTATTTTTTATACGTGGGACGCCTGCGACAGCGTGGCTTGCCAAGCGGTGCCATGTCGGCACCCGGGATCTGAACCGGCAAATCCCAGGCCGCCAAGAAGCGGAATGTGTGAACTTAACCGCTGCACCAACAGGCTGGGCCCATCACCCCCTTTTTTAAAAATTGTGGTAAAATGCATATAACAAATTTCCCGTCTTAACCATTTTTTAGTGTTTTTCAGTGGCATTAAGTACATTCACATTGTTGTGCAACCATCACTACCATTCACCTCCAGAACTCTTTTGTTTTGCAAAACTAAAACTCTGTAATTAAACAATAAGTCCCCACTCTCCCCTCCCCCACGCCCTGGCACCCACCATTCTACTTTCTGTCTCTATGAACTTGACTACACCAGGCAACCGCTCAGCAGAGAGGACTCATAGAAGTAGAATCATATAGCATTATCTTTTTTGTGACTGATTTATTTCACTTCGCATAATGTCCCAAAGTTCATCTATGTAGTAGCATGTATCAGAACTTCCTTTCTTTTTAAGGCTGAATAATATTACACTGTGTGTGCGTGTCAGTGTATGTGTGCCACATTTTGTTTATCCATTTGTCTGTCGATGGACACTGGGGTTGCTTCTACCTCTTGGCCATTGTGAATAATGCTGCTATGAACATAGGTATACGCATATCTATTTGAGGACCATCACCCACTTGTACACGTCATACCAGTACTGTTAATCCATGAGTGCTCCCTATATTTAGGATGGAGAGGCAGATATTAATGAGGAAGGGTAACAGACATGCTCAAAGGAGCATATCCGGGACCTCCAAGACATGCTCACATCTGACCACAGTGGAATGCTCTATAGCAAACTTAACTACAAATGTATTTTCAGTTCCTTTGTTCTTCTCGGTCTGCACCACTAGCAATCATCTTCATTTTATTCCTTAGACTCTGGTTCTCTCCTTTGCTTCTGTTCAGACTTGGAGTCTCTGGTTGTTGTCTTGGTTACTAACTTTGTCCTGCTCCTCACTCTGCTTTTGTTGACTAAACATTGGCAACTAGTCACCTCCTGTTTCTGACCTCAGTCTAGCTCCTGCTGTTTGGATTCTTTTCACTGCTTGACGGGATCCATCTCAGCACCACTTATGAGAAAGGAGGAGCATCCATCATCCTCCATTTGGTGAGGCATCAGGGTAAGTCAGGAGCACTGAGGTAGGACCTGCTGGGCTACACTGAGCAGACCTGCAGGCCAGCACACACCTGGCTGCTAAAGCCCATGGCATGTGACCCACTCCCAAGATGCAGGAAGAGTAACAAGAGGTTGAAAATCAGGCCAACCCCTTCCAGACAGACTCTCTGCTGGCTCTGGCTCTGCTCAAAGTCATGCAGGACCTCTCAGAGGGGAGCTCCTAGAGCCTTTATAAAGTGACTTTTTGAATTGAGGGTTTTGAGAACAGCAGAGCCAGGGACCCTTCTGTGTACCCATCTTGGCATTGGCCTGTGCAGCATCCAGCAAGCGAGCCCAAAATCTTCCCATGTGTTTCCTTTCTTGGGGGCTTCGGCACCAGGCAACTGCTCAGCAGAGAGGACTTAAGAAGCACACCCGCAGCTGGAGGTTTGCAGTAGGCCTTGCAGTAGCAGAAGGGAAAAGGGTCGCACAGCTTTAGGAAGAGCCACTAAACAGAAAAACACAAACATGCTGGACAGCTGCCTCGAACCATAGGTAGGACAGAGGTCCACAATCAACCGGCCACGGAAACTCTTGACTGAAATGTGCTTCCCTCGGAGGGGACTCCCTGGTCCCTAAAAAACTAACAGAGAGTGAATCTTTCTGCTGCCTGTAAGTAAAGTGTACTCATCTCTCCTTTAAGGACTTCCCACCTTTTTTAATTGTCAGTATTTCTGACAATGTTTGACAGAATGTCAATTTGGTGCCATACATCATGTTAGCCTCTTTGACAGATAGAAAGCTGATGGTCCTTGTGTTCAATGAACTGTTAGTCTTTCCTTTTTCTTTTCCTTTTGGTACCAGGAAAGTCTTTTTACTCTATTGGGGCAAGTACTAGTTTTTCTAAATAGCTGATTGCTATGAAGCTCAGAGTAACACTAGCTAGTTTTTCTGAGTGCTTATTACCTATCAGGCGCTTTACACAGATATTTGTATTCCCAGCAATCCCCAGGGTAGAAATATTCTTTCTATCTTGCAAATGAGGAAACTGAGGCTCAAAGAAATGAAATAACTTCTCAAATCATAGAAATAATGAATCAGGGTTAAAAATTGACCCAAGACTCCTTACATCATGCTATTAGTTGAGAAAAGTTCATTTTGGAGTTTGAACTCTTGGGAGCTCCCTCTGTTTCAGAATTAAAAAGTTAACTAATGAATGAAAACAAGATACCCACAACAGTTCTTCCTAGAAATGTCCACTGGCTTCCACCATCATTCCCTTTTTGCTGAGATTGTGTCTCAAACAGGCATTTGTCCCTTAAGTACAACTGAAACCTTCTGCTAACCCTGTTTTTAGCATAAAATTTTTTTACACCTGATTCTTTTCCTCAGTGGCCTAGCTCCAGGACCAGGGAAAGCACAGGTTAAGAATTTTTTAAATGAGACACATAAGAAAGGCAGCTGAGTACTTTGGGCAGGCTTAGCTTTCTGATATCGCTTTCTAATTGTCCTAACATATGAGTGACCATTACTTTGGTCCCTAGCCCTCTAAGAGGAAACTTAAGATTCTTAAAAATTAATAGTATTTATTATGCCTTAATGTTCCTTAGAGAGATTTCCTATATCCATATATGTTTGAATATGCTTCATAAAATATATTAGGTAGTTATTTAAAATGGATCCATTAATAAAATTAGTCATAATACTACATCAAGCAATGTCACAATATTTCATATATATGCACAGTGATACTAAATAGACAGAACTCTGGTTAAATTGATGCGCATTTAGCTAAAGTTTGAATTATACTTAAAGCCTAGGTTTGTCTGCTATCTCACCATTAGTCATATTTCTTGACCAATGTCTAACAAGTTTGAAAAATCAGAAAATCCATGTTGGCTAATGTTATCATTCACTATAAAATATTGAATCTGGAATATTGAATTAAAGATCCTTGAGTCCAGGGATCAGCAAACTTTGGCCCACAGGCCAAATCTGACCCAGTATCTGTTTTTGTAAATAAAGTTTTATTAGAACACAACCACACTTGTTTACCTATTGTCTATAGCTCCTTTCACATTACAACAGCAGAGTTGAGTAGTTGTGACAGAGACCTTACGGCCCATCATGCTGAAAATTTTTATCTGGCTCTTTACAGAGAGTTTGTTGATTTCTGATTTGGTCCAACTTCCTCAATATATAGATAAGGACACATTTCCAGATCCTTTGCTAATATTTTCAAAGGTCTTATCAAGTTCCACACTTTGCTTACATATAAAAATATGTACATTAGCCAAAACTCACCATCTTTTCCTATGTGCCTTACTGTTCTCAAGACAAGTACATATTTGTTTTACATGTTGGTATTCTTTTTTAATATAAAGTCTTTTATGTTAGCTAAGCTAATTTTCTGAATTAATATTTTACTCTTCAAGTCTTTTTCATAAACTTTTTCAAATATTAAGAGTTGTTTTACAACAGTCTGTCTTGGCTATTAGTGTTTATAACTAAAATGTGTTTGAACATCACAAATTTTGCATTTCATAGTAAAAGGCCCAAATGTAGCTAAAACCTTTAATTAAAATATGGAGTATTACTTAAATAAATAAAAAACATTTATTCAAAAACATTCATGGAATACCTCCAGTTACAAGGTCCTGTACTTGGTTTAGGTATTAAAAATGACCAAGACCCTCTTAGAGCCCATGCCTTTGAAAAGCTGGAATCCTTTGGGGGGAAATAGACATATAAGCAGAAAACTGATATAAGGCATACTCCAAATAATGATTACATTAATCATTCTTTCCATTAGTGTTATTATCTGAATTTCATTATTCATTATCTGAAAATATTGATATGCCATCTAAAGCCTCTTAAAGTGTACTTCTATTAAAGCAAGTTTCTATTATCCACTTCATCCCAAAGAGAATCCTCTGGTTTCAATTAAATTTTTAAAATAGAGGAATACAGGGGCCGGCCTTGTGGCCGAGTGGTTAAGTTCACGCGCTCCACTTCAGCAGCCCAGGGTTTCCAATGGTTCGGATCCTGGGCGCAGCCATGGCACCGCTTGCCAGGTCATGCTGAGGTGGCATCCCACATAGCACAACCAGAGGCACTCACAACTAGAGTATACAACTATGTACTGGGGGGCTTTGGGGAGAAGAAGAAGGAAGACAAAGTAGAGGAATACTGCTTTTTTTCTCCCACTTTATTAAATGTCATTGACACATAACAATGTGTAAGTTTAAGGTGTAAAATGCTGATTTGAGAGGAATACTGCCTTTACAAAATACATAGCACCACTAGGTAATATTATAATGCTAAACCGAATTTGTTATCTACAGCTGTTATTTTTCAGGATTGTGATTTTATCCATGGTAAATACAAATCTGTGAAACAAAGAACAATGTTAGACTGGTATTTTGCTCTATTGAATGGAAATCCAATTATTTTCCTGTTGACTCCTATCATTTTTTTCATTGTCCTATCCCTCTTTCTTATTCCTTTAAATAAACATTTCATTCTAGAAGTCTTTATCCTTTTCTTATAAATTTCCATTACGTTCTCATATTATTCCAAAGAAATGTTAAATCTGAGATTCAATAATTTAAACATTTGACAGTTTTGAGGTTAAAACATATTAGGTTATTCAGCAAATGTACATAGTGCTTATACGTATTCAAAAGGTATTCTCCATCCTTGTGAATGAGTTTAACTCTCTCTACAAGAAAACCAACATACAACCCAAGAGATTAAATTTTTTGCCTGGTTTTAATAGTGAGAGAAAGCACAAACAGAATTAAAAATCTAGATTGCAAGGCTGAGGTTATGTCGGCTTTCATTTTGCAGGAATGGAGACTGAACTGGTGAAAAAAGGGTAATCAGGTTGAAAATCCTTATTTTGTTTTTGATGATCTATTCTCTGTTTCCTTGGAAACAGAGCTGGCAGCCACAGAGTTGCTGGCATTATGTTTTCTTTTCTTTTTAAGCTTTGAAGCATCAAAGAAAAGGTGAGCTTTTATGATTGTAATCTGTAGAATCTGACTTATTTTCAAATAAATTAAAAACAAATATATATTGAATGCCTATCACATATAAGATACCAGGATGTAAAACTAACAAGCTTGAGAACGAGCTTTAAACCAACTGAGTGGAATAAATTTTAGTTTCTCAGAGCCAATCTATTAGAGATTTGTAGAGGTTTTTTTTAAGAAAAAGAGAAATTAAAGCTTATTTAAAAACATATAGTGTGAGGGTAGCACATTGAGACCAGCATAGTTCAGTGAAATTAATTTTAGAAAACAAATAGATTCCTACACCAGACAGCATGATTCCTTGTTCCCCTGCACAAAAACTAGGTAATAGGAGGGCGGTTACTCTGTATTGAGAAGACACTCTTTGTCTCCAGTAAATGAAATAAACAAACAAAAACTAAAGGGAGCTTAAACAAACCTAGAAGGTTTTCTGAAAAACTGATATATTAATAAATTTACTAAATATTTCGGTTGTGAGGTGATTGCCAAATGACTATAAAATGGTCTTTTCCTTTATGAAAGGCTGCATTAATCTAAGTTTAAAAAGCCATATCTTTAGGAACGCTGCTGAGATGAGAAGGCAAGAGCTACAGGTGATAGCTGCAAGGAGGACGTCTCTTTTTTTAAATTAATAAGATCTAAGCATATTTATGTCCTTCGGGGGACGGAGGATAGAATGGGAGAGATTGACAGAGACTTGAACTTGACAGAACTAATTTTCTGAAGAGAAGGGAGGGGATGGAAACTAAAACACAACTAGAGGGATTTGCTTTTGACATCCTCTAAGGACAGCAAAGTACGCTAATAATGCTTACTATGTGCCAGGCATTGTTCCAAGCATTTTAGATATATTAACGGAATTAGGACTGGATGGAAATGATGAACCTGGGAATGAAGAGTTGAAGGAATGTGCACCCCAAAATCAAAATTCTGTGAATATGAAGATCAAGTTATGTACTAATAATCTGCTAAAAGAGAAAGAAGAGATAGTGTAGGGAGCTTAAAAAGAGGTGATTTGAAGAATAGGAGAGAAAGTTGACCAGAAACATGTAGAAGTATTTCTGAACAGTATTCAAATGATTGTGTCATTTTCTCCAGCCGTGTGCAGATCCACTACTGTCAGAGCTCAGAGCCCAGACTATACTGACCCAAGGTTGGAAATTTGGAAGCACAGTGGGAATGAAAGACAAGAGTTCAGGAAGTTGACAGGCCTGGCAGAGGGTGGTTAAGTGATGCTCAGGAGGGTTAGGTTAGATATGAAAGGAAGTGAACCCAGGAGGCAGATAACGATGGACAGGAAAAAAGAAAGTTAAAAAAGTAGGAACAGCAAGATTGCGAACATAGAGAGTCCATTGTCTTCTATCCCACTCCTTTCTGAGCAGACAATCAAGGCAGCAGGCTGCCACAATTCATGAAAGCCACCAGAAGAGTAAGCTGCGTCATCTTCAAATTCACGATTTTCTCCAAGTAACAGAGTCCTCAGGCAGGACAGATCCTTGCTACCCAAAGTGTAGTCCACTGACCAGCATCACCAGCATCTCCTAGGAGTTTGTTAGAAATGCAGAATCTTTGGTCCCACTCCAGGACTACTGAATCAGAATCTGCTTTTTTAACAGAATCTCCAAGCAATTCATATGCATATTAAGTTTAAGCAGCACTGGGATAGATACATGAGAAAGTGTAGATTCACTCTTGGTTTATTTGTGGTTGTCATGATATGCTAGGAGAAACAAGGAGCAGACATTCTGTCTGTGATGTTCTCCAGTGCCCAGACTCAATGTATACCCTCTTTTATGTATAACTTAAATCCTTTCCCAAGTGATTTGTCATCCTTGGCACTAACTCCTCCATCATTCCACCCCACACCCCAGATGTTCTCACATCTGAACATCAGGGTATTGCACAAAATAAACTATAAGCTTCCTCTCAGCTTTAAAATTCTTTGATTTTTATGTGTCATAACCAAACTTCCTCTGCACAGAAGAAAAATACCAGAAAATCAGCCCAAGTGAAATGCAATTTAGTCAGTGCCAAAAATAATTCTAAGAAGACTTCTGTAGTTAGCCACACACACCATCTGCTCTTGGGTTAGCTTTAAAGATAAGGTGTCTTTCTTCTCCTAACCCTCCAGTGTTTTGAACGGCTATACGTGATAATGGTTTTTGAGCTGCTTTTTACCCCCTCCTTTGTGCAAAACCGAACTGAAATTCTTCAAAATTAATTAAGTCACTTGAGAGTCTGAGTGGCAGCTTGAGCGAAACTGCCTCCTTGCGTTAAGGTGGCATCAAGTCCCCAAGAGGTGTAGGTTCTGGGGAGCAAGAGGCAAGTCAGAGTCAAACCGATCACCCACAAACCTGTTGGGGGAGTCAGTGTTAGTGGAAATTTGGGGAGCGTTTTTTAAGGACTAACGATGCTTTTTGTGATTCAGACTTTCATCGTATACTAAGAACAGAAGCTTGTCGACCTGCTGGTGGTTTTTTATGAGCCGGTGCTTGTAAGCGCTGTTACCTACTGGGCCAACGTCGGCAGTCAAAAAAAGGCGGGGTACAAGCCATTTGTTCTCTTCTCGAGATAACTGGTCCAGAGAGCTGGGACTGTGCTCTCTCACCGCTGGGAGAAGCGAAATAGCGGAGGCCTGAGGCGGTTCAAAATTGCACAGGAAGGGTTTTTAAACTGCGCAGGGAGAGGTGTTTGCGACGTGACAGCTGACGTCCCCCTCCCCTCGCCCGATCAGCTCACCATCATTAATCGCCTCTCCAGCTCCTGGTTCACCCACCCGACGCCCACCGGCCCTTCCCCCTCCGGCCTCCAGGGCTCCCGCGCTCCGCCCATCCCTCTCGAGTCCCCCCGTCTCTTTCCTCTTTCTCTCCGGCCTGCCTCTCAAGCCCTCCCCTCCCTTTTCCTCCTTTTCCCTCTCCTCGCCTCCTCCCTTTTCTTCCCAGCCCGCTCCCTTCTCTCCCTCGTCCCTCAGATTCTCACTCCCGCTCCGAACGCCGCCTCCGCTCTCCCAGCTAGACGCCAAGGCGGGAGGCGCAGCGGGCCGGCTGCGCGCAGGCGCAGTGGCGGCGGGCGCGCGGGCGCGCGGGCGGGCCGGGAGTCGGCGCAGGCGCGCGCGGCTCGGGCTGCGCTCCGCGAGGGCGGCCGGGCGTCCCTCTGCTGGCTCAGTCCGGGCTCCGGGCCCCGCGGCGGCGGCGGCACCATGTTCCTCCACTCGGTCAACCTCTGGAACCTGGCGTTTTACGCCCTCATGGTCTTCATGGCCACCCTGGGGCTGTGGGACGTCTTCTTCGGCTTCGAGGAGAACAAGTGCAGTATGAGCTACATGTTTGAGTACCCGGAGTATCAGGTGAGGTTCCGCCTTCTCCTCACCTGGGCGCTCGAGACCGGCCCCTCCTGCCCGGCTTTCTGTGGGTTTCCCCGGCCTTGGCTGCCCGCGCCTCTCCGGCCCCCTCATCCCATCCTCACTTCGGCTTTCTCCGCCCCGGAAGAAACTGCTGGCTTTGCAGACCCTGCTGCCCCCGCCCTCCCCCCCCCCCCCCGGCCTTTGTGTCTTCCCTTCGTGGTGGGGTGTTTGATAGATGGTTCCTCAGCATCCTCCCCGCCCCCCTCGCAGCTGCTCCCCTGTCCCTCGGCCCTCTTCCCGGCCCCCAATCCCGAGCACAGTCTTTTGACTGGCCGAGCCCAACCCCCTTTACCCACCGGGGACGCAATCTCATCCCCTCTCCCTAGACCCAAATCCCATCTTCCCTGCGTTCCTGCCTAACAGGTGCCCCTGGACCCTGCTTTGCTTCCCACGCGCCTAGATCTTCCCCTCCCACCCAGTGATATGCGCGTCAGCTCCCGCTTTTCTAGAAGGGGACCGAGCTTCTGCAGAGTGTGTATCGGTTAGATAGTTCCCGAGGCTGTGTTAGAGACTCCAGGGGTTTTACCTCTGTGTGGAAGGCTAACCTGATGAGTAATTAAATGGAAAACTGTTGCGGTTCCCTCCCGTACAGATTGCGGATCCTCCTGTTGTGTAGGTTCTGGGTCCGTGCGTGTGCATGCATGCCTGTGTTTATGCATGTCGCCTCTTTCCAGTTGCATACAAAATCTATTTCATGGTCTTACTTTTGTTTTCTCACTGTGTTTGCAATTTAAGAGAGACCTGGCCCTTCTTTCTCTGTCTCTCCGTTTTCCGTTCCATTTTGAGTGTTTTCAGTCACAGTTGCTTCATCGGAGTAGAATCTAGAATTTCATTCATGACCAGCTGTAAAAAAGAGATGGTGACAAATTGCACAACTGTCCAAAGAAATTTCTTCCTAATGATTCTTTTATTTCTAAACGCATATCCTAATTATGGAATACATATTATAATGATAACTCCCTTCCATAAAAAGTGTATGTATTATAATACAAATTGATAAAATGCATTTTTAGTATACTTTTAAAGCTATAGCGGATGTTTTTTTTAAGGTGAAAGATGCAGGTCGTGATTGCTTCTGTGTACAGGTCCTTATGGAGGAGCATGTATTTGATAATGCTGCTATTATTCAGATCTTAAAACTGCTTAAGATTTAGATTACTGAGGTGCATCCTTTCCCATGGACAAAATTCTAGTGTAGATTTCATTTGTTTTGAGATCCTTACCTTGCTTTTGCATCAGTGCTTACAAGGGAGTGGAAACATTTGCTGTCAGATGCTATTGAAGGAGAAGATTTTAACGTGTTATTGTTGTCTGTTAATTTCTAAGGGAATATGCTGGTTTATGTTTATCAGAGGCTGTATATAAATACGTGGGCTTTTAGTTGAGATTTTTTTAAAACTGAAGATAGAGCCCTTATCTCTTTTCGTTTTTCTATGGCTTAATAATTAGGAAACTCCCCATAGATTGAAGTAGGTCACTTTGGTTTTGTATTGCACTGAAGAGTTTGGTTAAAATAAATTTATTTTGGAACAATACAGTACTAATTCCTGCTTATTTTTAGCCACATTATTGAAGCTATTTTAATATTTGCAGTAGTAGAAATTGCTTAGTGTTGGGAACAAAGCATATGGACCTCAACAGATGCATTCCGTGCCTCGTAAAATGACTGGAAAGAAAGAGAAAATTAGTGTAGCTAATGCAAAAGAGCTGTTTGGCTTTTTGTTGTTGTTGAGTAGTTTGTATTCAATTATTTTGGTTCACATTGCCTTTTTGAGGTTTTATACTTCTGTTAATGATTTGTTAGTACAGTAATAATTACAGTGGCGGAGTTTGTGATCCACATTTTTAGTTTTTATTTTTATGATGTAAAAAGCTGTGTCAATTCACTACAGTATTTATACTCTTAGCCCTTTGTCTCTTAGTCCTTTATTTTGCACACTGGGTCCAGTTATTTTACAAATATGGTTAAAATCTGACTATGGAATCATTTTGAAATATAGTAAGAGATTTCTGGATAACTGAGGTCATTCTATTAAGAATCAATGGTTTTTAATGAATAAAAGTGTTCTAAACATATTATGTTGCTTACTTTTAATTATATTTTATAGTAAGCTAATTGTTCACAGGTTGATAGCTAGCCTATGGGATGTCCTAGTCATTGGATTTTCTTCTCTTTCTTGATCCTTTTCTTATTTTTTTACTGCTTATTTGCATATTCTTTATCTGGCCAGCAGAGGAGATGAAAAGGTAGTTGAAACATGCTCAATTTTATTCTCCCATTTAAAAAATAAAAAGTGGGACAGGAATTTGAAACTTTTTGTAAAAATGAGGTTTTGAATTTAAAATTGTTGGATTATCTCTATCATTCTCTCCCTCTGGTTTTCCTAGATTCACTTATTCAGACTTAACTGGGCATCTCAGGAACCTAGCAGGCAAAACACACGTTACGCTTTAAAGCTTCCTGCCTTATTATGAAAGGCAAGCAAGCTTTGATTTGGTAGCAAACAGTTTTAGGCAAATTGTAGAATTCGAGAAGCATCTGTCTTGTTTTCTCCTGTACAGTAATTTGCTTGGCTGTCTTCAGATATGTGACTAATGGTTGCTTTCTGAAAGGAAGCATTAATATTGGAAAATGTAAATCATATATTTTATTATTAAGTCTGATGTTTATTTAGCGGATCATTTATTGAATGACTACTCTGTGTCAGCTATATTCTAGATGCTGGGTATGGATGAGAGGGAAGTAGAGATGAATCAGACCTTGTACCTTTAATTTGTGTCTTTATAATACAATGGGGGAGACAGGAATGTAATGGATAGTTAAAATATAGTATGCTATATGTTGTAATTTCACTGTAAGAGAGTATGTACAAGCCTCTTCAGAGAGGAGAGCATCCAAATTGGTTTTGGGTAGTCAAAGACTGTAGAGAAGACGTAGTGAATTGGGACATGTTGGGTGTATGGTTCCTGAAGTGCAGAAACAAGAAAATTGCAGGCATAAGGAGCAGCATATGTGAAGGTGGGAAGGCACCAGGCCACATTGCATAAGCAATATGTGTAGTATGTCACCATTTATGTAAAAAGGAGAAAATTACTTAGAAACACATTTGCTTACATGTGTAAAATATTTCTGGAAGCACACGCAAACTGATAGTGTTGGTTGCCTTCTGGATAGGGAAGTGGATGACTAAAGGACCAGGGTTAGGAGAGAGCCTTTTCAGTGTTTACCTCATTGAATCTTGAATTTTGAAACATATTAAAAATAAATTTTAAAGCATAGCATGTGTAAGTTATGAGAAAGTAGGCAAGAATAATTAGAGTCAGATTTTAAAGGCCCTCTCTCTTAAGCCTTTATCATCTGTATATGCAGTGAGGAAACGTATAAAGGTGTGTGTTTTAACAGGTATTTCTTGACAGCAGTATGGACTGTGGGTTGTAGCAGGGAGATTATGACAGGGAGAGAGAGCAGTCTGAAAGACTCAGTTGTGCCTAGGTCTCTTTATCAAGCTGGAGTCCTCAAGCGTATTCGCAGGGGTGGGGTGTGCAAAGGGCTGACAGCTCTTTGTAAGATCTTTAAAATGGTCTGCGTTCGTTTTGATCAAAATCCTTTTTTTTTCATTTTGGTCAGTTCCTTTGGCTCAAACTTTTATTTTCCAGTTTTAATCGTAAGATAAAGACTTTAGTTTCTTAAATCAGTATTTTTCTAGCGCTTGGAAATATATTAGAATTTTTGTCTTTTGGAAGGGGTCTGGGTGAGAGATGGGAAGGACCCGCACTAAGGCAGAGTCAGGAGAGGGTGGACAACAGGGGCAGGATTGTGGAGATATTTTCAGTGTAAAGCTAATTAATTGATCTTAATCAAAGATCTTTTAGGGGGAGGGCTGCTCATTTAAAACTAATCTATTTAAAGTAATTTAAAATATATTGGAGTTCTGTTGCTATAAATGGTTTCTTTTTAAATCCTTTGACCGTCTTCCGTTTGTTCGGCAGCATCCTTTTGTATGCCTGTACCTTTTCTGTCCTCAGTCTGGTCAATACCCTTCCTGTCTCTTCCTGCTGCTTGTTCCCAGCTTGGACTCTGTCTGGAAATGCAGCTTTACCATTTGCCTACAACTCCCACTCTCTTTTTGTTCTACCTCTTTTTCCATCTCCATACTTTTTTCCTTCATATTGTATGCATTCATGTTTTTTTTAAATGTATGCCTTTTCACTACAAAATTGCTTTCATAATAGTATTTTATGAAAGATATCAAGTATATTCTTTTGCTTGTTTTTTTGTCTCCAGAAAATTAAATATTTCTTTTTAGATATATTTGATAATTTCCTCTTCTTACTTTCCAACTAGCTCAAAACTTTGTTTAGCTACTGCCCTAAAAGGAATAATGATTTAATATGCACATACTACTATATCAAATGGTGTACTAAATTGGGAGGAGTTAAGAAACTTTTTCTTTGTTCTCTCACTTTTTTTTTTTGCTTAATTTGTACCTAAAGAAACAAAATATTGCATCACTTTAATTTTTGATTGTATACTATACATAATCAATATTGGGACTAATTTGAGTTGAAGTACATGTACACACATAAAGAAAAAACATGGGGTCGGTATTTCTGTATTTTGATTAATCATTTGAGGAGACGAAGTTGCTAGTATCTTAAACAATATGCTCACAGTCTCTAAGGATGTTTTCATAGTGTTACTGGCACAGATTGTTTATGGTAATGTCCTCAAAGGAATGTTCAGGAATGTGCATCAGTGATCAGATTCTGCTTTTTAGAACAGTGAGGTTTTTCAGTAGTCATTACCATCTTCAGTTTTTAAAATTCATTCAGTAATTAAAATTTTTATCAAGCGCATGGGTAGCACTGCTAGATCATTAAATCTATTGATGTTTACTTAAATAAAATCTACTGTTCATGTAACTGGTTTCCTTTTTAATGGCTTCTATCCTGAAAAAAAAAAAGGATCAAAAGAAGAGCTGGTACTTAACTACTGCTTTTATAGATGTCTACCTTTTTGGGATGACATTAAGACCTAATTTATATTTTGTTGAAAAAAATTTTAGGTGAACTACTGGCTCGTTTGGTATGCAATAATATGAATTGCAGAGAAGTTTAAGGCTTGCTGATAAACCGTGCATCTGGCCCATGAGAACTGAAACAGATGCTAATTCATTGGAATGTTTATGATGAGAAGAGTGTATGGTGTCTTGACCAAGACATGGCTATAAGGTTCAGATTAATTTGTTAAGCACATTTTAGGTCAAAACATACTAGGTCGAGAGGTCAGAAAGCTGCATTATAAAACAAACTTACTTTCCTTTGAATGACGTAACAGCTAGAATATATCATTGGGCCTCAGTAAAAGGAGAGACATAAAACAGTTTAAAATAGCAAAAAACAATTGATTTGGTAATGGAAGGCTTTTATCATTTCTAAGTATAATTGACACTGATACCAAATTAAATGCATTTCCAGTTGTGGTAACATGTAACTTGCTGACATATGCCAGTGTTTTTCTGCCTTTGTCAGTAGCTATTTTGAGTAGTTTATATTCAGTAGAGTTTTCAGGTAGTTCCATTTTATGCTTTCCTGAAGATTGCATGGTTCAAAACTCATATAATTCAAGACTAATTCTCTATATGAATAAACTAAAAGTAGAACTTGTTTTGTGTATTAAGTGCAGTTTTATTAGTAATATTTTTATATTGCACTATTTTTAATTTGTAGAATTCAGAATTGAGTACAATGAGGCTGAATTGTGTTAATAAAATTGATTAAAGTGAAATTGCATTTTTTTTGCTGTAGAAAATAGAACTTCCAAAGAAACTGGCAAAACGCTATCCTGCATATGAATTATATCTTTACGGAGAAGGATCCTATGCTGAAGAACACAAAAGTCTCCCTTTGACAGGTATTCCAGTTCTCTTTCTTCCAGGTAACGCTGGAAGTTATAAGCAAGGTAAGTCTCAGAAGTGAATTTTGAAAGCTACAAAATTCAGTTGAAGAGTTTATCAGAGACATACTCTGTGTTAAGTACTGTGCTAGGCATGCTGGGAGACATAAATATGTGAGATTTTGTCTGAGAGAAAGTACATAAAAAAGTATAGTTGAAGACCACTTTGCAAAGAGTAAGAAGGAGAAAAAGAATAAGATGGAGTGGAGTGGGATAAGTAGATATAGGGATGCAGGAATCAGCAGGAGAAAGAGGTGTGTGTTGGAAATGGAGGTTACAGAGAACAGAACCTGAAGCATTGATTAGAGAAGTAAATCAGTGGTTCATGTTATATTGAACAAGAGAGGAGATTGGCTTCTTTATTTTGGAGCTCTTTAAGTTAGAGAGATCTAGAAGTACTGAGGGGAGTACAGAAAGGTGAGGGTGGGAAATTAGATGTACAGATTCCAAAATGAATGTTGGCTTGGAGAAAGAGCAGTTATTTCTGTTATAACAACCAAGTAATCTGGAAATAACTTCAGCTAAAATCTGCTTTTCTGGTTATTAAATGGTATATTTTTTTATATAATGAGAAAGGAATTATTTCAACATTTAATTTAACTGCTTACATGTTTATTTATCTAGCAGGTATTTATGGGGTACCTACCATGAGCCAGGCGGTATTCTAGGTGTTAGGGATCTAAAACAGACCAAGACAGATAAAGTCTCTCTCCTCATCGAACTTACATTCTTGTTGGGAAGACAGCCATCAAATGAATAAGACATTAATGTTAAAAGCTAGAAAGGAAAATAAACCAGAGTAAGGGATAGAGAATCAACAGGGTCAGGAAGTGGCTAGTTTAGATGAAGTGGCCATGAAAAGCCACTACGAGGAGATGACATTTGGGCAGAGGCTTGAATGTAACAAGAGACTGAGGTACGTGACTATTTGGGGGAAGACCCAGAGGCAGGAAGATGCTGGATGCATTCGAGGCCACTGAGACTAGAGAAAGTGAAAAGAAATGAGGATGGAAACGTAGCCAAAGGCTGTATCACATAACTAAGGGAAATACTTCAAATTGTGGTCTAAGTGTGTTGGGAAACTGTTGGAGGATTTTGGGTAGGAAATGATATAATCTGATGTTTTTGTTAATCATACTTGAAATGTAACACACATACAGCAAAACACATAGAATATTTGGTTAAAAATTATTATAAAGTGAATACCCATGGAAGTAAAACCCGCGTCCAGGAATAAAGATTGTCCCCTGGAAACTTCCTGTATAACTCTTCCTGGTTAAAACTACCTTCCCTCTTTCTAGATGTAACCACAATCCTGACTTTAAGATAGTAATTTCCTTGACTATTCTCTATAGTTTTAGCAGCTAAGTATGCATCTCTAATACAATCTACTTATTTGGGGCTGTTCTTAAACTTTGTAATATAAATATAATCATGAGTTTGTATTCTTTGGCTTCTTCCACTCAATGTTGTTTTTAAAATTCATCCAGGTTGTTGTAGGAGCTGTGATTCATTCATTCTCCTCACTCTATATTATTCTGTTGTATGACTATACCATAGTTTAAACATTTTTGTCTTTGGACATTTGTGTTTACATTTATTGGCAATTACAAATAATGAATATTCTTCTCATCTTGGAGCACATAAGTCCATTGTTTCTGCAAGATGTATAGCATAAAAGCATAATTCCATGTCACAGATAATGTGTATCCTTTCATTTTTACTGGTTGTGGTAACATACTCCCAGAAACAGTACATTATACTTCCCTTTGCTCCATATCCTTGACATTGGAACTGTTAGATTTTTAAATTTTAACCAATCTGGTGGGTGTGATTTATTTTTAAAAAATGATCACTCTGGTTTTGCTGTGTAGAGAATTTGCTGAAAAGAGGCAAGAGGGGTAATAGGAAAGATAATAAACATCATTAGTTATCAAGGAAATGGAAATCAAAACCACAATGAGATTTCATTTCATACCCAATAAAGTAACTACAGTATAAAAGACAGATAATAACACATGTTGTTGAGGATGTGAAGAAATTGAAATGCTCATACATTGCTGTTCGGAATGTAAAATGGTACAGCCTCTTTGAAAACAGTTTGACAGTTCCTCAGAATATTAAACATAGAGTTATATGAGCCAACAATTCTACTCCTAGGTATCTACCCAAGAAAAATGAATACATCCATCTACATAAAAACTTGTATGCAAATGTTCATAGCAACACTATTCATAATAACTGAAAGGTAGAAACAACCCAAATGTCCATCAACTAATGAATAGATGAATAAAATATTATATAACTATATAATGGAATATTATTCAGTAATAAAAGGGAGTGAATTACATGCTACAAAGTGGATGAACCTTGAAAACATCCATATGTGAAAGGAACCAGTCATAAAAGACCACGTATTATATGATCCCATTTATAAAAATGTCCAGAATAGGTAAATCCATAGAGATAGAAAGTAGATTAGTGCTTTCCAGGGCTTAGGAGGAGAAGAGGAATGAGGAATGATTACTCATGAATACTGGGTTTTCTTTTGGGGATGATTAAAAAAAAAAAGTCTAAAGTTAGATTGCAAAAATGATTGTACAACTCTGTGAATAACCTAAAAATCATTGAATTGTACACTTTACAGGGTGAGTTGTATAGTATGTGAATTATATATGGTTAAAAAAAATTGAATGGCAAACAGAGATATTTTGTTGGCTAAGCCATACACCGCTATTTTTAGTGCTAATTTGCGTAATCAATTCACAATAAAGCCCGTTAAAGAATTTATAAAGCAAAACCTAAACCAGTGGAAGCACGGAGGCCAGTTAGGAGACTCTTAGTGCAGGCAGGAGTTGAAGGTGCTTGGATTAGGGAGGTGGTGGTGCACATGGTGAGAAGCCTGGAGCAGGTAGAGCGTGACAGGATTGACTGACGGGTTGGATGTCATGTGTCAGAAAAAGAGACAGATCAAGCATGAGTATCTAAACTATGTTGATGAGCAGACATTTCTTGTAGGAATATTCTCATTCTTAAAATCCTCAAGTGTGACAAAATTCTTATTCTTTTAATTCTTCAATGAATCTGTCTCTCTCTTTTAACTGTTATTATCCCTAAAAGGGAAGCAGGTAGAGAATGACCTCTTGACTTTGTATTTAATTTAAAACAATATTTAGGGCACAGGACATATAACTCCTAGGTTAGTTTGTTCTTCTAAATTGATACTATTAAAGGATTTCACCCTGAAATATGTTGTGTTTATTTAGGGTGTGGGATAAAGTTATCTGTTGAGAGACTTTGAAGCAAGAATACCTGAAACTTCTAAACATTTGTTTAATGTGCACTTTGCCTTTTTCCTCTGCAGTTCGTTCTATTGGCTCTATTGCACTTAGAAAAGCAGAAGACATTGACTTCAAGTACCACTTCGACTTCTTTAGTGTGAATTTCAATGAAGAATTGGTGGCACTGTATGGTGGAAGTCTTCAGAAGCAGACCAAGTTTGTACATGAGTGCATTAAAACAATTCTCAAACTCTATAAGGTAACAGATAAGCTTGCAAATCAATAGTGATCAACCTGTTAGCATCTCTTTTTTTTAATAAAGGACTCAGCATATTTTAAATCATTTATTTGTTTATATGGAAGTTGAGGCGAAGATGGCACCAAGTGTTTTTTTGTGGGAGTCTGTTGTTTTGAACTTAATGGTGGCTTTTGAAATTTCAATTGAATTTACAAGAAAACTTTCTTTTGAATTTAGGAAAAAAATTTTTAACTTTGTATATAAATTAGGAGTGCAGTATGTTACCTAAAAACCATTAGTATGGATTTCTGCCTCTAGTTATAACTAAGTAACTGGTCCTAGAGTAGACCATCTGCATTTGTAAACAACTATAAAACTAGTCAAGATAGCTGAAGCATGTTTTCAGGTATTGGACAACCAAGCAGTAAAGGACCATGACTCCTGAAAGAAAGAAAACATGTGAGGTGAGCTCCATGATCACCCTGGCTTTCTGCCTAGAAGCATTTTCCAGGCCATGGGGCAAGCAGGTGGAGATCATGTAGAGCATATTGATATCACTGAGCTGAGGAAGGTGGAGATTAGAATTTGGACTACTGAAGTGGCTAAATTTCTGGGGCACGGTATGAGAAAGAAGACAACTAGGCAGAGATAGAAGCTCTAGAAATTTGCACTTTTTGGTCTTTCCTATGCTGCATATGCACAGGTCACCAACTAAAGGCAATGGCATAACAAGGAGGAAGTGGGTGGGATGTGTCCACTTCAGGTGCAAGGACTAGGGGAAATTTAAAAGAGCAGTAAAACAGGCTAAATCATTCTGTGCCAGCAATCCTGAACAGTGTCAGTAATAAAATACTACTATCTACTGGGGTGAGCTACTTCTTCCCTTGGCATGCCACTGTGCATGTCCTGGAAAACAACACCTACTGGGGAATTGTGAGCTGGATTGGGATTTCAGAGGCCACATAGTGCTGGGAAACAGGAGTTCGGACCAGCTAGAGCAGAAAGACCTAACACATCGGGCATTCATTTGAGACCCCAGAAAGGACGTGATAGAGAAGTAGGACTACTACAAGCCCTAAAGTAAGAGCTTCTCTAGGATCCACCTTAACCATGCTTAAGAATAAGCCTCAAAAATACCAAAATTGGGAATTTAAAGAAAAACATGCACATAACAAGAGAACAGATGGAGAATCTCAGAGACATGAAAACTATTTTTAAAAAAAATGCAAAGGAAAATCTAGAACTGAAACAGTACATATCAGAAATGAGAAATTCAGCAGATAGGCTTTAAGCAGATTGAACATGACAGAAGAAGAGATTATTGAATTTGAAGTTAGGACAATAAAAACTACCCAAAATGAAGCACAGAAGATAAAAGGATGAAAAGGATAGAGCCTCAGGAACTTGTGGGACAGTACTGAGCAGT
The DNA here is from genome assembly GCF_041296265.1 of Equus caballus. Taxonomy (NCBI): domain Eukaryota; kingdom Metazoa; phylum Chordata; class Mammalia; order Perissodactyla; family Equidae; genus Equus; species Equus caballus. Next base: position 72,997,939 of record NC_091701.1, on the reverse strand, counting down.
CTAACATATATGTAATTGGAACCTCAGAAGAAGAGAGAGAAATAGGAGAGGAAAAAATATTTAAAGACCTAATGGCCCCAAATTTTCCAATTTTGATTAAAAATTTTCAACCCACAGATCCAAGAAAGTCAATGAATGTCAAGCAGGATAAACACAAAATCACACTTATGTATATCATAGTCAAATTGTTGAAAACCAAAATAAAGAGAAATCTTAAAAGCAGCCAGAGGAAAAAAGACCCTTTACTTATAGAGAAAACAATAAAAATTACCACTGGTTCCCATTAGAAATAATGAAAGCCAAAAACAACAGAACATCTTAAAGGTATTGGGGGTGGAGATGAGGGGGACTCTCAACCTAAAATTGCATATCCAGTAAAATTATCCTTCTAGAAGGAAAGAGGGAAATAAAAAAATTACCGGTAGGTGAACAGCACAGTAATTGCTGCAGACACGATCTATACATGGATGCTAAAATTAGTGGGTGAAAAATTGAGAAAAAGGATATTCATATGGTCTCAAAGTATCTTTTCTAAAATTATTATTGACTACCAAGGGAAAGAGTAACTTTATAGTGGAGAAACCTGGCAGACATCATGTTAACCAAGGTTCGCATCACCAGTAATAAGAGAATTTGACATCATTAACCCCCTTGACATGCACGGAGAAGGATGCAACATAATTTTTGTAACGTTATTGTCAGAAATGCATAACCTCGTTCTAATCATGAGAAAACTTCAGACAAACCCAAATTGAGAGACATACTATAAACATAACTAACCAGTACTCTTCAAAAGTATCAAGATCATAAAAAACAAGGAAAGACTGAAGAATTGTCACATATTAGAGAAGACTAAGGAGAAATAACAATAAATGCAAGGTGGGATGCAGGATGGAATCCTGAAATAGAAAAAGTACGTTAGTGGGGGACACTGGTGAAATTTAAATAAGGTCTGCAGTTTAGTTAATACTATCACACTAATGTTAATATTTTGCTTTTGATGTTTGTAGTATGGTTATGTAAAATGTTAGTGTCGAGGGAAGTTGGGTAAGAGCTGTATGGGAACTCTCTATGCTATTTCTACAACTTTTCTCTAATTGGTTCAAAATAAAAGGTTAAAAAAATTGTTTAGAGCAAAAGAAGCATTATGAGGGTTGTAACTTATTTATAAGGAAAATACGTGATAGTGGTGAAAAGAGTGGGAAGAGGAGAAAATAGGATTATTCCACTATGGTAAGAAGTGGTGTAATATTAAGTCACGGTAGACTAAGTTAAGGTTGCATGTTGTAATTTTTAGAGTAACAGCAACAAAATAGGAGATATAGCTAAAGAGCAAATGAAGGAGAAATACTCAATCTGAAAGGAGGAAAGAACGAAAAAACAGATAGAACAAATAGGAAACAAATGGCAAGATGATAGAACTAAACCCAACAATACCAATAATTACTTTAATTGTAGATGGATTAAACACCAGTTAAAAGGTAAGCTTGTCGAACTGGATTGAAAAAACAAGACCCACCCAACTATATGATAATCTCTCTACTAGAAAGTAAAAGCCACTTTAAATATAAAGATCCTGATAGATTAAAAGTAAAAAAATGAAAAAAATATACATACAAACAGATCATATGAAAGTTGGCATGGCTATCTTAATATTAGTTAAATAGATTCTGGGACAAAGGATGTTACGGGGATCTAGAAGACATTTCGTAATGATAAAGGAGCCAGCTCACAAAGGAGGCAAAACATTCCAAAGTAAGTAAGCACCTAATAACAGAGCTTCCTGACTCATGAAGTGGAGACTAACAGAACTAAAGGAAGAAATAGATAAATCCACAGTTAGAGTTGTAGAGTTCAACAATCCTTTCTCAGTAATTGATAAAATAAATAGAAAGAAAATCAGTAAGGTATAGAAGATTTGAACACTGGTTAATAACAGCTTAACCTACTGACATTTGTGGAGCACTACACCCAACAACTGTAGAAACTACGTTCTCTTTAAATGCACATGGAACATTTACTAAGATATACCATATGCCGAGCCATAAAACAAGTCTCAGTAAATTTCAAAGGATTGAAATCATAAAGGATATATTTTCTAAACAGCAGAATTGAATTAGAAGTCAACAACAAAAAGATATCTAGAAAATCCTCAAATACTGGAAGTTGCTTCTGGGTAACCCAGAGATCAAAAAGAAAATCACAGATGAAATTTGAAAATGTTTTGAACTGAATTAAAATAAAAACACATCATCAGAATTTGCAAGGTTAAAGTAGTGGTTAGAAGAAATAGTATAGTCTTAAATGCTTATATTTGAAAAGAACAATGATCTAACCTTCCAACTTAAGAAGCTAGGGAAAGAAGAACAAAGTAAAGTAAATAGAAGTAAGGAGGCAATAAAGATGAGAATGGAAATCAGTGAAATGGAAAATAGGCAAATAGCAGAGAAAAAAATTGATACCAATGGCTGATTCTTTGAAAAGATCTATAAAGTTGATAAATCCATGGCTAGACTGGTAAAGAAAAGGAAGGGGACACAAATTAACAAAATCAGGAATGAAAGAGGGGACATCAGTACAGAGCCTACGCATACTAAGAAGCTATTAAAGGAATATTATGAACAACTTTACGCCAAAAAATTTGACAGCTCTCAGATGAAATGCACAAATCCCTTGAAACATAAATTAGAAAACAGACACAAGAAGAAATAAAATCTCTGACTAGCCCTGTATCTATTTAAAATTTTTGAATTTGTAATTAAAAATGTTACTGCCATTGGGGCTGGCCCCGTGGCCGAGCGGTTGAGTTCGCGCGCTCCACTGCAGGCGGCCCAGTGTTTCGTTGGTTGGAATCCTGGGTGCAGACATGGCACTGCTCATCAAACCACGCTGAGGCAGCGTCCCACATGCCACAACTAGAAGGACCCACAATGAAGAATATACAACTATATACCCGGGGGCTTTGGGGAGAAAAAGGAAAAAATAAAATCTTAAAAAAAAAAAAAAAATCTTACTGCCAAGAAAAATCTAGAGCTAAATGACTTCAGTGTGAATTCTATCAAATATTTAAGGAAGAAATAATACCCATCTTATACAAACTCTTTCAGAAAATAGAGGAAGAGACAACACTTAACAGTTCATTTTAAGAAACCAGCAAACTCTGATTATCAAAATCAGATAATGACACTGTTTGACAAGAAAATAGAGACCTAGTATCCCTCATGAGCATAGATACAAAATCCTCAACAGGGGCCGGCCCAGTGGTGCAGCGGTTAAATTTGCACGTTCCACTTCTTGGCAGCCTGGGGTTCACCGGTTCAGATCCCAGGTGTGGACATGGCACTGCTTGGCAAAAGCCATGCTGTGGTAGGCGTCCCACATATAAAGTAGAGGAAGATGGGCACGGATGTTAGCTCAGGGCCAGGCTTCCTCAGCAAAAGGAGGAGGATTGGCAGTAGTTAGCTCAGGGCTAATCTTCCTCAAAAAAAAAAATCCTCAACAAAAAATTAGGCTATCCAATCCAGCAATATTTTAAAGTATAATACATCATGATGAAATAGGATTTATCCCAAGAATGCAGAGTTGATTTAATATTCAAGTATCAGTCAGTGTAACTTGTCATAGGATCATCTCAGAAGATGAGGAAAACTTATTTGACTACATTCAGCCCCCATTTGTGATTTAAGAAAAAACAAGACAGAACTCAGCACAGTAGGAATAGAAGCAAACTTGCTCAATATGAGGAGTTAGGAGTATTATGCGTAGTATTATGGGAGGAAACAAGCCATATTAGGTGAAGGACCATTTAGGTATCTGATAAGATATCTACTGGATAAGATAAATAAAGTGTGATCACAAAATGAGATTTCCATAAATGTTATTCACAATAAACAATCAAATGTCTTTAATGTTATGTACTAGGTCGTTCTTTTCCTCCATTTTTCAGCTTCTGCTTGCTCCCACCACCCCTGTTCAACATTGTGCAGAGATCCTCGCTAGTGCAATAAGGCCAGAAAAATAAATAATAAAGATTAAAAAAGAAGAATTAAAGTTGTGTCTGGATTCACAGATGACAAATATACAGAAACATTTTGAGGAATTTACAGAAAATTATTAGAATTCATAAGTGAATTTAGCGAGGTCACAGGATAAATGATCAGTATTAAAAGATCAATGAACAAATTGAAAGTGAAATTTTAAAATGCGTTTACAATGGTATAAAAAATGCAATTCTTATGGGTAAATTTAATGAAAGTGTCTGAGATCTGTACACTGAAAACTGCAAACCTTGCTGAGAGAAGTTAAATCCAAAATAAATGGACAGACCAACTTCATGGATTAAGATGTTGATGCTCCCCAAAATGACCAATAGATTTAATGCAATACAAGTCAAAATACCAGCAGGTGTTTTTGTAAAATTTGACAAGCTTATATGGAAATGCAGAGAACCTAAAAAAGCCAAACAGTCTTGAAAAAGAAGAACAAGGTTGGAAGACCTGCAGTGCCCAAATTCAAGACTTAACGGCGAAGCTGTGTTCATCCAGGCGGTGTGGTATTCCTGTGCGTCTTGAAAGTGAAATTTAGACATCATGATTCTTTGCATAAGCCAGGATTTTAAAATTCATTCGACAGCAAGTCGTTACTGAGCTTAAATCTACCCTGATTATTATGAGAGGAAACAAGCCATATTAGGTACAGGACCGTTTATGCATCTGATATTTATTGGATGAGATAAATAAGATGTGATTGCAAAGTGAGATTGATTTCCATAAATGTCATTCACAATAAACAATCATGTCTTTAATATTATACCTTAGGTAGTTTTTTTTTTCCTTCTCTGTTTTTTGTTTTCAGATTTTCTCTAATGATGAAATATTAAATTTACAATAGAACTAATAAACTTTCTTTTAAGTTGAAACTTTTAGAAAGTAAGATTCCTGTTATAAGCAAGTACAGTAGGAGGTAGAGAGAGACAGCTGAATCTTGTGGAATGGATAGAATTTGGATGTGGGGAAGTGAGAGGACATTTTTAGATGGAGAAAACCTCGTTCATTCATCAGGAGTCTGCGTGCAAATTCGGCAATGAATAAAACATAAGTCTAAGCCTTCCTGGACCTTATGTTCTAGTGGGGAGAGGCAGAGAGTAAACATCATAAATAAGAAAAATACATACTATCTTATATGGTGATAAATGCCAGGAAGAAAAATAAAACAGGAAAGGGAGATAAGGAGTCAAGGGTAGAGGACTACAATTATAAATAAGGGTGCTCAGCGAAGACTTCTGTTGAGAAGCAGACAGTTTAATACAAATTAAGGACATGAGTAGTAGCCCATTTGGATATCTAGGAAGAGTACTCTAGGCGGAGTAAACTCATATATGAAGCAAGCGCACGCACACTGGATTTGAGAAAAAACAGGGAGACTGGTATGGCTGGAGCAGACAGAATGAGTTAGTAGAAGGAGAGGTTGGGGGAAAGGCAGATTATAGAGCCTTGGAGGCAATTTTAAGAATCTTGCCTTTTATTTGAAAAAATATTGAAAGCCACTGCAGAGGTTTTTGAGCAGGGTGACATGTTCTGATTTAACAGTATTATTCTGGATGCTTTGAGGATAAACTGAAGGGACATAAGCATGGAAGCAGAGAGACCAGTTAGGAGGCTATTGCAGGACTTCAGGCAACAAATAATGGTTGCTTGAATCAAGTTGGTAGCAGTGGAGGTGATAAGAAATGGTCAGATTGGTGTTCATTTTAAAGGTTGAGGCAACAAAATTTGCTGGGGGATCAGATATGAGGGGCAACATGAGAGAGAAAGAAGAGTTAAGGATGACACCCAACTTTTTCGCTGAATAATTAGGAGGATTGAAATGCCGTTAACTGAGGTGCAAAAAAATGTCAGATAAACAGATTTGGAGGAAATTAAGAGTTTAGTTTTACACAGGTTCGATTTGAGATACACATTAGACATCTCAGGTGTAGCTAGTATGCAACTGGAGTTTAGAGTTCAAGAGAAGAGGTCCAGTCTGGAGATAATAACTTGAGAGTTGACAATATATAGATGTATTTAAAGCCATGAGATTGGATGACATCACTAATAGGGTCAAGAAGAGATCTGAGGCCTGAGTCGCTCCAGTATTAAGAGATGAGGGGAGATGGGAAGGAACCAGCAAGAGACTAAAAAGGAGCAGCTACTGAGGTAAGAGGAGAATCAGGAGAGTATGTTGTCAAGGGAACCAAGTAAAGCATTTCAAAGAGGAAAAAGTGATCAACTATATCAAGTGCTGTTGATAGTCAAGTAAGATGAGGGTGGAGAATTGACATTAGATTCCTTGATGACTTGATAAGAGCAGTTGTTGGGACAAAAGCTTGATTGGAGTGGGTTTAAGAGTGTATGGAAGTTGAGAAAGTGGAGGCAGCAAGTACTGTATAGACAACTGTTTTTGAAGAGATTTGCTATAAAGAGATATAGAGAAAGATGTGGTCACTAAGGGGAAAGTGGGAGTAAAAAGAGTTATTTTTATTTTTTAAGGGAGAATAACAGTATATTTATATACTAGTGAGAATAGTCTGGTAGAGTGGGAGAAACTATGCAAGAAGAAAGTCAGAATTGCTGGAGTGAGGTACTTGAGAAGGCCAGAAGGAATAGGTTTCAGAGCACATTTGTAGAGTTTGTCTTTTGCTAACATCTGATGTGTGTTGGGGATCACCAAGACCATCCCCAGGCTTCATTCTCCAGAAGGACTCAGGACTCAGCATATAGTTATACTTATGATTTATTACAGTGAAAGGGTACAGAGCAAAATCAAAGAGAAAAGGTGCATGGGATGAAGTCCAGAGGAAAACCAGATGCAAGCTTCCAGAAGTCCTCTCACAGGGGAGTTACACTGGATGCATTTAATTCCTACAGCAGTGAATTGTGACATGTGTGAAGTGTTGTCTACAAGAGAAGCTCCTTAGAGACTCAGTGCCCAAGAGTTTTACTGGGGGCTGATCATGTAGACACCCTCTGTCTAGCACATACCAAAAGCCCAACCAGAAGGGCAGCAGGGTTCAGCATAGACCATATTGTTTGCAAAACAGTTTCAGCACTGTGGGCTGTTCTTATCGTTCAGGTAAGGATGAGAACCCCTGAAATCTAAGGTCCCAGAACCAGCCTCCTATGCAGTCTGTTCTAAAGATAGCAGTCTCAGGCCTGCTATGTTAACTCTTTTTCTTCACAAGGTCCAATTTATTCATAGTAACAGGAGAAAAGACTGACATGAAGGATCACCGTGGAGGGTGATGAGCAAGTTTGGTGGTGGAATTGAGGATACTGCATGGAGACAGAAAAGATATTTCAGAAAGGAATATTTGGTGAAAAAATGAAATACATAATTGTCAGTGAATAATGTTATGAAATGCTGGGGGTTTTTTTTTTCAACCCAGGTGCACAATAGAGAGGAATTTGATGAGATAATAAGTATCAATTTGATGAGGTAGTATATTGCTGTGGCAATAATTGTTCCGGCTTTTTTGTAATGTTTCCAATTTTAAATAAATGACTTCTTGTATTCTATAAAATCTCATATTCTGATATATACCAAATATAATTACATCTCTTACATGCAATGTAACAAGTGATAAAACATGATTAGCTAGACAAGGTGTTTTGATTTTGGTTTAGAAAACCAAAGCATAGCTGTTAAAAATGTTTGGCAGAACACAAAATAATATGTATACACTAATCACGAGTATATGAAAATGTATTTCTCTATCTTGTGATGAGAGGTTGTATGAATAGTTTAATTTTCTTTTTTCTATAAAATTACTCAGAGAGAAGTATTTAATATTTTTATTGTGATACTAAGCCTTAATTATGCCTTGGTGAAATTTTTTTTAATAGGGTCAAGAATTTGCTCCAAAAAGTGTGGCAATAATTGGTCATTCTATGGGCGGCCTTGTTGCAAGAGCATTGCTTACACTAAAAAATTTTAAACAAGATCTGATAAATCTCCTTATTACACAAGCCACACCTCATGTTGCTCCTGTGATGCCATTAGATCGTTTTATTACGGGTGAGTACTGTTACATAAACACCAACTGACCTCCCCATTGCTGTTCAGGATTAAACAGATCCTTGCAGCTGCCCTCTTTAGAGTGTGCTACAGATTTATCCATGTGTGAAGTGCTCAGTTTCAAATCTGCCACTCCAATTCTGAGCATCTCTCTTTGTAACTTTCAACTTAGGCTCATAATTGACACCGCTGTTAGTTTTCTTTGTCCATAGCATCTTAACATGGATTGCATGTGTCTTATAATCCCTAGGCACTTTGACTTCAATTTAGTTATTCTTGAGGATAACTCCTGGTCTCTTAAAGTGTGTTTATACCTCCTATGTTTTGTTAACTCTCCCAGTACCCCTCAAAGTAAGGTTATACTTAAGTAAAACAGTAGAAATGTCTTGTTTTAAATAAATAGGTCTGCTAACACTTTTTATAGTGAGGTAGAATTGCTAATATTTATTAAGCTCTTACTGTCTTTTGGTGTTGCGTTAAGGTGTTTACATGATGTGTTATTATGTCACCTAATCTTTACAGCAGTCCTTTGAGGTAGGTACCATTGTTATCCCCATGTTTATGGATAGACAAAAGAGGCCAAGATAAAGTTCTCGCCCAAAGTCACATGGCAGGAGAATAGTGGAGCCGGTATTTGACTCTGGCAAACTTGTTCCTGAGCCTGTGCCCTTAACCTTTGCGTGCTCTACTGCCTGTTAATTGAGGCACATTACTATAACAGACGAAATCAAGTTAGGATTAATTCTATGATGTTGTAGGGAATTTTGAATAAACTGTGGGAGTTTATGATTGCTGTCATCTAATCAAATAGTGATAATGTCACAGAATAAGAATTAAATGCCTGCCATGTCAACTTTTTGTTAAAGAAAGTCAAGTATTATCTTTACTGCTTATTGGAATATTTTATGAGTAGAAGAAAATCTTTAGAAAGAGATCATTCTTTTCAGTAAATTTGCACAACTTCCTACCCTATCAGAATTTGCATTATCTTAATTGTGATGAAAATTTTATTTATAGTTATCTAAAATATATCTTAGTGACTCCAAACCAAAGTGGTTTTCCAAAGCGCTGTTCTTAACATAACGTTGCCAAGGAGTAACTTACTTGCTGGAATATCTGGTACATCAGTACTTACTGTGAAGTTTGATTTTTTTCCTTATTACATTTAAAACTTTGCCTGTAGAAATCTTTTAATAAAAAATTTTAGTTTTCTTATTGAAGTTGTTTAAATCTGTTTTACTAATTCTAATAATTATTAGGTTTAGGAAAAAAATTAAAGGCATAGACAAGTCATAATACTTGTTAACACACAAGAGAACTCTTTCTCTTACTGTGTTTTATATGGTGTATGTAGATGAGCCATGTGGATTAAATTAGTATTACGCAAAATACATTTTTAAAAATTCATTGAGGGGGCCAGCCCCAGTGGCCTAGTCATTAAGTTTGGCGCACTCCACTTCAGCAGCCTGGGTTTGGTTCCCAGACGCAGACCTATACTGCTCTTTTAGTGACTGTGCTGTGTTGGCAGCCCACATACTAAAATATAGAGAAAGATTGGCACAATGTTAACTCAGGGTGAATCTTCCTCAGCAAAAAAAATTCTTTGAGGGAAGAATTTTCAAGAAAGTCAGGTTTTATTGTTTTGAAAGATAGTGATGATCTGTCTCCAAAAATCTCAGACTGAAAGTGATTTTTAGGATCAGTGTGCTTTCCCCTAATTAAGCCTCTTTCCCATTTATTCTGTATTTATTTTTTATTGCATTAAACCAGAATTAGAATGAAAAAACAAAAGCTCATGGGTTGGTGGATTTTAGGTTTTTAGGAGACAGACACTCATATTACCTCTGGAAGTAGATTCCCTGTTCATACTTGGTGGAAATGCTGCCCTTCAGTAGGGGAAATGAAACCCTACAGTGGGCTCTGCACTTTGGAGGGCCCTGCTCTGGTGCTGCCATTCCCCACAGGGGCAGGAGTGTACCGGCCAAGCAGCCTCCCCACTGGGAGGCTGTGCCTTTACTCCTAGACCATGGTTCAGGTAACCAGGCCTCCAGACTTTTCTTGCCCATATGCCCATGCCCACTTCCAGGGCCTATATGGGCCTCTTACCTGAATCTATCCTGGAGGCAGGTGTGTACAACCCTAAGCTTGAGTTTTGCATGAGGAACAGACAGAGCTTGGATGTGCACACAAGGTCTCTGTGATGCAGGATGGAATTGAGGAGGGAAGAGAGGAGGGTAGCACAGTGATGGGCCAGAGGTCTCCTCTCTCTATGCTGCCATGATCCAGCGAGCAACTCCGAGGTGTCCTAGAATTCTCAATTTGAACCTGGTTTTCCAGGTTATTTCAATGATATATTTGTCAAGGTAGGCAGGGAAAATATATTTGATTTAACATTTTGTTAACTGGAATTTTGACTTTTAAATATTTAGACATATGGCCGTATGTACCCCATTGGTACTCTTGTTCTAGGCCCTGCACATTTTAGGAATGGGGCTGCTTGTTCGCAATCTAAGTAAGTATTGCTGAGATTTTTAATGGGAAGAGTTTGCTACCCCAAAATGTTTGAAGCCCTCAATGGGTTCAAATGCCAGGGTCAAAATGCATTAAGTTTTGAAAATCAGAAGAGGAAATGAGAACTCTCCTGCCCTGGCCTCAAATCTTTGACACTAAAATTTTCTCACCTTCCATAGGTAAAGTAGAAAAATTGTCTGCAGATTCTTTCCTTTGAACTACTTGTTACAATAAATGGGTAGAACCTCTTTAACCCTCAGATTTTCTGTAGCAGCATATGTCAAGACTAATGTAAATGTCAGTGTCTTGATAGATTGTATTTTCAGAACTTAAAAAGTACTTTGGTCATGGTGAGCTGAAGTGGAGAGCTGCTAAGCCTTATAAGCAGGGACACTGGCATGATTAGGAACATCTGCAGCTCTTTAATGTAATAAACTCTTATCTGTGAAAGAATTTTAGTGTTTTTTCTTCTTGCTATGTTGTATATACTGTAGCTCATGAATAAGCAGCATCCTCGCGGAATGTAGGACTCACATGTGGGCTTATCAAAGCTAATAAAATTTGGATATCTTTTTTCTTTATTGATACCTTTGTAACTCATAGTATTTGTGCTCTGATTTAATAGGGAAGGCAGAATATATCTACAGAAATTGTTTTACTCAAAATGGAGAAGTATGAATAACATTGTTTATAGGTGATTCAGATGGCTTACACAGAAATTCAGTTCAATACTAGTACTGTAGATAGCTTATTGTTGCAGAGAATGACTCCTAATTTTTAATGTGTGTCTTTTTTATTTCCTACCAGATTTTTATATGACTGTAAACAATTATTGGATTCTAAATGCTAGACACATAAATTTGACCACGCTTTCTGTAGCTGGAGGATTCCGGGATTACCAAGTTCGTTCAGGACTGACTTTTCTGCCAAAATTAAGCCATCATACCAGTGCCTTATCTGTTGTGGTAATCTTTTTTAGATTCTACTCAAATCGTAATATGATGGACACAGTGAAGCATGAAAGGAGAAATAATAAGTAGTAGCTGCTTGGAAATGACTGCTGCGTTGATGTAGTACTGCTCTGTGTGCATGCGTGTGTGTGTGAGAGAGAATATGAAGGAAGGAATGGGACTATGTTGGGAAGGCAGAGGCATGGATGCTTATGTCCACAGAAAGTGAAAAGGATCTTAGAAGCTTTGTGAAAATGGTCTTATTTATGAGGAATAATTATTTCTTGTTCAAAGTAGTTGCCTATCCGTTGATTAGAGTTGTAAGTAAAAGAAAGTGTGGGCAGAAGTCCAAGGGCCTCTTGTTATATCTGAGTGGTATGCTATATACAGTAGTAGTGGAATATCAAACGTACCACATACTCCTGATTGCTGAACTTGAGTCAGGTTTTACCAATTTTAAAATTTAAAAATTAGCTTTGAAAATATAAACAGAACCTCGATTAATTAATTTTTTAATTATTCTTCCCTGCTAGGACATCAAGTATTTAGTCTTTAACTGGGATACATAGCCTCTGTAAAGTGAGTTCAAGTTTCCATTAGGACTTATTATTTCTTAGATATTTAACCTTGAAGTCTTCAGTTAAGATCTTAACATTTTAACTCAGTGTACACATCATCTCCAAATATAGCTTAATTTAATTTCTTAAGAGAAAATCCATAGAGTTCTTTTTGCTTTTTAGGAGATAGTGTTTTGTTTCATAGTTGTTCTCTTCATAGATACTCCTTTGCTCAGCTCATCTACTATTGCCCCATCTTAGATTGCTGTGCATTCATTAAACAGGTATTTACTGAATGCTTACTACACATAGAACAAAAATTATTAAGCTATTCTGCTGTTACCCACCATTTTCTTAAAACTGGAGGAGTTATGGTGTGGCCATAATAGCTTTGGAACTAGACTGGTAAATCTCTTAAACCTCATTATTGATATGAATCTTGTTATTTGATTTTAAATATTGTTGGCAGATATTTGCTGCAAGTCCTCAAAACACTAAATGTCCACTCTTTAGTAAACACAGATATTTTAGTCATGTAAAATTGGATGTGATCATTTCCTAGACTTGGTCTGGAGCATGATGCTGTATTGATACCACATCATGCAGTTTATCTTTCAAGAAACTAGTCTTTTTAATCGTGTGTGTGTGTGTGTGTGTGTGTGTGTATGTATGTATATATATATATATATATATATATATGTATGTGTCCCTCTTTTCTAATCCATTTGATAATGTGTTGCTTTCAAGGCAGCTTGTATTTTCGATGAAAATATTTTACTTCTTAGGGAATTTTCTCAAAGCTGGATATTGTATAATCTGAGTTTTATTCACTTTAAAAAATAATTAGAAGTAACAGTTTTTAATGATTATCTCAAGAAAAGCAAAATGACATTTACGCCTTTTGGGACTAGAAAAATTATTTAAGTTAGAGACCACAGTTGTATTAGGGTAAGCTGAACTGCTGTAATATACTCTAATGAAGGCAACGGCACTCAAACACAATAGAAGTTTATGTTTTACTCATATAACTGCCCTAAGTGTGTAATTAAGTTGATGGGTGGTTTTTGAAGGAGTCCCATTAAGGGACCCAGGCTGTCAGTAGGCACCCCCTTCTTGAATGCTTTACTTCCAAGGCTGCTCTCATCATCACTATTTCTACCATGAGAACGGGGAAAGAGCATGGAGGAGAGCAGTCAGGCCTGGAAATGGCACACATCACTCCTGCTGTCATACTGTTAGAGAAAACTTAGTCACACCCTAGCGTAAGAGAGGCTAAGAGATGTAGTCTAGCCAAGAGTTTAAGAAAGGAAGAATGGATTTTGGTGGACATTCAGCAGTTTTCACCACAGAGATCATGAGCAACTAACTTTATTATTTGTGATGCCTTTCCCTTTTTCAACTCTAGCACAGATGCATTCATTACAGTGAATGCAAGTAAACCAGTTTTGTGTCCTTGGTAATGGTAAATGCTGTCTCCTCTGAGTTCTTACTCTACTGAGCAGCTAATATAATCTTAGAACCACAGTGAACTCTGGTTGTCTCAATTTTTTAGTAGACTGTCAGCAGTAATTGCTAAACATGAGCTCTAACGTTTAAAAGTTCAACACGTAAGATCCCTCTTGCTTTAAAGCCTGGAACCCAAGTACACATTGTTATTTGCAGAGTACAAGGGTGACAATGACTCCTTAGAAGTTATAAATCCCTACTTTTTTTCTTTTTTTAGCTCATTTATTAAAGAGACGTTTTAGGTTCTGTAAATTTTCTTGCATCTATGTTGTTAGTTTCCTATTTTCGTTTTGTTTTGACAGTTTATGGTGAGGGCAGCTCATTGTGTCTTCGATGATGCAGAGAGAGAGATTGTGAAAATAATATCAGATTTATTCAACATTCCCCTGTTGTATGTAAGATGCTATTCACAGGGAGGTCGTTAACCTGGTATGAAAAGGAATCTAGTTCTTGAAGGGTGCTGTGCCATTCTTAGGAAGCCTTTGCAAATAGTTATGTTTTTTAGTATCCGTTGTCCTTATGTCTCTAACCAATAATATATGTCCTAATCGTCTAGGGATTTTTTTTCAAAATAAGTTTGGACCTCACTTGTAAGAGTCTGATTTGGTAGGTTTAAAATTGTCTCCACACATATTTATTTTGAAAACTTCCTGGCCTGGGAATTTCATGGGCACATCCTGATTAAGAAGTAACATCTTAAAATTTATCAAATAGTAGTCTGGTCAGAACTGAAATTACTAAAATATCTATAGTAACTTACACATAAACTGTGATTTATTCAAGAATCTTATACTTAGTTCCTTATTACAGTAGTAAAGAGTTAGACATTAAACTTCAGTGAAGAATCTATGGATAGCTTTAATAAGTTTTAAAGGGTGATTTAAGCTTGACTGAGCAGTAATGACAGAGAATTATGTTATTTTTTGCAGGAAATACCTTAATATTTTTGGACCACTTTTTGTAAGAATGCAACATTTAGAAATGTCTATGCATTATAAAATAGTAAAACTAATGTTACATGTGTCTAAATATTAGCTTGTAAGAATTTCAAACCTTTCAGAGAATAACAAATGTGCTTTGACTTTTGGCTTTTTTCCTTTCCTTTAGAGTTCAGCAGTGCCTAAGACCTGGGTCTCAACTGACCACCTCTCCATCGTGTGGTGAGTTAATATAGCTTATTTTGGTGATTTGTAGTGGTCCTCTTTTCTTATCAGTGCATTGATTGGTTTGTTAGCTTTCTTAGAGCTTTTTCCGTAAATAAATAAGGATTTGTGAGAAAGATTAACTTAGGTACTTAGAACTCTAACCTTGGTTCTTGTCTCGGTTTGATGAAGGTTCCTTTAACAACTCATAAAATCATCTCCCAAAGAACCAGTAGCATTAGTCTCAAATGAAGCTAGTGTTAAATATAAAAATTTTAGAGTTTGTCATAGTTGGACAGAATCAGTTGCATTTGTGGTAGGACTTTCTGAGCCCTTGGCCAATCACCAAACTCAGGGACTTGATTAATGCAGCGTTGACTATTCTAGGCAGCAGCACATGGAAAACTAACTAGGAATTAGATTTACCCTTAATATAAATAAAGAAAGAAATAGCTTAAATATGGGTCAAGAAATACATAGGCCCTATTATTTTCTCTCTCTGTTTTGGCTTAAAGATGCTGTTTTCACCTTCTTCTGGCTGTGCAATAAGTGGTGCCTGCAAGAACCACAACAGTTCAGGCATATAAAGATGGGCCAACAGTTCGTCAATAGCTGGGGTTAGACAAGGAGATCAAGGGGAGACAGAGGGAACCTGACAGTTCTACTGTCAAACATCCAGGAAGATTTAATTTGCTTTATTTTATATGTGTCAGCTTTAAGGTAGATGCTTAATAATGATTTGTGAAATAATTTTAGAGGTTACAGCATTAAAGGAAACTCAGATATTCTGTTAAATAATAGAATTGTGTGTGTTTGTATCAAAAGTGTATTTTTTAAAGAAAGTTTCATTTGTGACAATTTTAATCTTTAGGTGTAAACAGTTGCAATTGACTACAATTCGAGCGTTCTTTGATCTTATTGATGCTGATACTAAACAAGTATGTATTTTAAACTAAAAATTATTTCAGTAAAGTAAAAGCTTTTGTTACAGCAGTGATAGATTTAATACTTTTTTTTTACTTTGGTGAAAATAGAAGCCTACACCTTATATTACTGTAATTAGACTCAAAATATCTTTATTTTTGTCTGCTAATACTTTGACCACTGTTAGTAATTGATAGAATGCAATGAAAATGAAAAAGTGAAAGGATATCTTAAATGTTCCCCCTGTTCTTCCCCTTTATTATTTAAAATTTTATATATGTCCTTCTAACTTCTTTTAACTTAATAGAAATACTTATTACAAGCTATTTTATCATTTTTTTAATACGTTGTAGACTTATGATCTATCTTATTATTTTTAAATTTTTTAAAAAATATCTTTATTTTTCTGATAGGATCAAAATATCTACATTCATTGAGTAACCCAAGCTTACCAGACTTAGATTGTGTACTTCTAGAAGCTGAACCTTTTCTGTAATGAGATTTCACGTATAAAGTCTCCAAACTAGTGATTTTTCAAGTTCTTCAATTAGCAGGAAACCCAGAAATCATAGTGCCCTTTATAGGAACATCATATTTCTCTTTTATCTCTTTCTTGTCTGCTAGCAGATAAATAGTAGTGGGCACCAAAGATTTCAGCATAATTCAGAGAATTCTATCCATTAACAAATTTTTGTTTTATCAATTGGGAATATTTGCTGTTACTCATCTTAAGTAGCCTTTCACCTCAGCTCTTGCAGCACGTCACTGTTCCATAGAAACACGTTCTGTGAACTATGGCTCTGGCCTTTCCTTGTGGAGAAGTTCCTCGTGTATTAGGCAATTCTTTTCATTATGCAAAGCATTGCAACCCAGATATTTATGGATTCTGTCCCCTGAAGGCTCCAGATCTTTGAAAGACTAGTACATGTGACCTCTTCTTCAGTAGATCTCTAGGCAATGCTCTCCTTATCATCGTGTCTTTGAATCTTGCTCCTGTAGCCTTCTCTCTTGGGAATGGGATAGTGTCTGTATTTTTTTCCTTAACCCTCCAGAAAGCTGCTTAACTACTAGTAGAGGGAATCATAGATACATAGCTCTCTCCTGAAGAATGCAACAAAAGAGAGACCCAAATCGTTCTGTGTTTTACCACATTTTAAGCCATAAGGTACCATATTTAAGTTAGTATATTTATTAAAGTAAATCAGCTTCGTAGAGTTATCACTGTGAATTGGTCATGGAATGCAAACATTTTTCATTTTTCAATGTTGTTTTAATTGTGACTTCCAAAGGGACTGAAAAGATTTAGTGGATCTGGTCCTCACTGTCATTTCTTTGTCATTCTCTCACTTTGTTGTTGAGAAAATCACTTGCCTGTTAGGACCTCAATGCTTAAACTAGAGAATTGAATAGTGAAAATTCTAAATGGATTTTATACCCCAGTACATTTTTTTTTCAAAGGGAAGGACTGATACAAGGTTGCCAACATTTATTGTGCTAGGATGTTTTAGGACAGACAATAGAAAAATCCCATTGTCTGCTTTCATTTTCATTTCATGAAAGAAAGGATATTGATGGAAGGAAAGTAAAAAGGACAGAGTAAAGGAGAATATTTTCCAAGGAAGGACAGTTGGCAATTCTTGTTTTCTCTAGTGACCAGGAATTCTTTGTTGTGGGATTGGCCCTGGTCTGAGCTTGGAAACTAGTGTGTTGGAATCACTAGACTGGAGGTTCTCTTAAGTTCTCTTCTGGTTCTGTATGTCTTTATGTGTTTTATTCTTAACTGTTACTCGAGAGGCACTATTGCGTAGTGATTGAAGGCCTGGATTCGAGCCAGACTGCTGGGTTTGAATCCTGGCTCAGACTCTTAACAGGAGTGTGGCCTTGGGCAAGTTCCTTAATTTCTCTGTGCTTTAGTTTCTTCATATTTAAAATGCAGATAAAAAGGTTATCATCCCCTAGAGTTCTTATAATCATTAAATGAGTTAATAACATCTTAAGCACTTAGAATAGTGCCTGGCCCAGAGTAAGTAACTTTTTGGCTCTTATCATTATTACTTGAAACAAAGTTTCATTGAACTATCACAGTGGATATAAAAGGATACAGAATGTATCACTGTTCTTTCTAGATAACTCAAAATCCTAAGAAGAAATTGTCAGTATTGAATCACCACTTTATAAGACACCCAGCAAAACACTTTGAGGAAAACCCAGCAATAATTTCTGACTTAACAGGTTGGTGATAATAATATGTTTTAATTTTAAGTGCAGTTTTGATTATTATTTTTGGGTAAATTTGTTATTAGCAGACGAAGTCTGAAACTGTGGTACTTCAGGTACTATAATCCTATTATATTAATTTCTCTATAATGGTTTCTTATGAGATTTGGTTAAAGAAGGGAAAAAATAGAAAAGCAGTTTTTAAGATGTTGCTGATAAAAGTTTTGTCCTGAAAATAACATAAATGGAAAATTTTTAAAGCTGGAGTTAAATGTCTTCATTCTCCTGCAAGTCATATTTTACATGACTCTATTATTTATGTACTCTGTTATTCTTTACTTAGTTTCTCAGTATCAGTCACTCTTCAGTCTTCTTTTGGATTAACACCTTATTTTCATTGGTAAATTTTGCTTTTAAATATAAAACCTGTCATACTCTACTTAATTACTTGCCTTGTCTGGAAAATAAAATATTAATTTCCATCTGTTGATACTTCCTTAAGAGTTAAAGACATCATTTTAAATCAAGTAGATTTAAAATGCTTAACTTGATGTGATTGCTAGTTGCTGATGAGTATACAGAGAGCATCTTACTAGATTTTCTATTTTAAAATAGTCAGTGTTCCACAAACCACTTCTTTTTCAAATTCTGTTATGATTGAGAAATATTTCACCAACATTCAATAAAAGAAATTGTGTAATTTTTTTTTTAAAAAACCCAAGCAAATCAATTTTTTTTTACTTTAGGAACATCTATGTGGGTTCCAGTAAAAGTGTCCAAATGGACGTATGTGGCTTACAACGTAAGTAGACCACCAGTAGGTTTTTTTACTTAAAAAAAAAAAAAAAACCTGTAGTATTTATTTTTGAAAGTTAAAGACTCTAAAAAAGATAACCACATATCGTTTTCCCCACATTAAAATAATTTAATAATAATTCCTTAATAATAAATATCTAGTCAGTGTTCAATTTTCCAGTTTTATCATAACTGTCAAATTTTTGTTGTTTCTTTGTTTTTCAGTTTGTTTGTTTAAATCAACATACAAACAAGGTCCACAGGTTATTTGTTGATGTCTCTCATCCCTCTTTTAATCTCTAATGCTTCCTCCCCTCCTTTTTATTCCTTACAGTTTATTTGTTGAAAAATACAAGTCATTTGTCCCGAAGAGTTTCAAAGTCTTGATTTTGCAGATTGCATTCCTGTAGTATCATTCAGCGTATTCATTTGCCTGCTTTCCTGTGACTCAGTAGTTGGATCTAGACACTTGATCAGATTCAGGTTTTTAGTTTTGCTGGACTGGCTCTCTTTTTATGTTGTTAGCAGCTATTGATGAAGAATGCCTGAAGTCATTAACTCATTTAAGGGGATGCAAAAATGATGATACTGTAATTTGATTATTCCTTCTTCATATTAACGGGAACACTATATAGAAAAATTTCTCATCTGCTAAATTTATCAAAAGTGGAACAAATCATGAAGAAAAAAATGACAGTTGCTTGGATCTTTGGGTCTCATATTTTCTGGTTTTCAGAATAGTAAGTCGGCTCACAAATGTCCTCCATCAGTGACTGTAAGAAGTTTTAGGGTTATTTTTGTGCGGTATTATTATGAACTCATAGATTTAAACGTATTTGTATTTCCATCTAAACTAAAATACTAAAAGTGTTCTACCTTTGATACTAAAGTTGATATTAAAATTGTTTATCTTTGACCCATGGAAGCCATTTCAAGTTAGGCTCCTGAATCTTTTTGATATAGCTGCTCTTTAGCTGTCTTTGATAGTTTCCTCACTGTCTAGTGTGAGAAGATATTTCAGCTCATTTTGTAAATTTCCTGCCCCAGTCCTTGCATCAGCTTTTCCTATAAGGAGCTCTTTCTATTATTTGGGAAACGATGTCTAAAAACCATAATTTGGGCACTAGAAATGTTTATGGCTAATAGGTTAGCATCTCTAGGCCTTTTCAGTGGACAGAGCTAAGGAATGTATTTTATCTTGACTGTGAGGTCAAAAACCAAACCAAAGCAAAATAAATTCATTCACACTCATAGTTCTGTGACATATTCAGGACTACATGGTTTATACTTGATCTCTCTGCCTTACATCTGGATCTTCTTCCCATTCCCAGAATATTGGTTCTCAACAACACCAAGAATCATAAAATTAGGACAATTATTCATTGCTTCATCTGGATTTTTGAATGATGAAATTATCCACTCTTATGATAGTTGTGTTGTGTTTTCCCTCTTTTTTTTAGGAGTCTGATAAGATCTATTTTACATTTCCTCTTGCAAATCATAGAAAAATCTACACTCATGTTTATTGTCAGAGCACCATGCTGGTAAGCTAATTCATATATTTTATGTCAATTTAAAAGGGTAACTATTGTTCAGTTTTCACATTCAACTAATATCTAGTAGATCTCATCTTTAGCTATAACTATTATTAAATCTAATTAGTTGAAAAATATTTGATTGAAAAGTATTAATCAAAATGTTTTCCATAACTAATAATACACTATTAAATTACACCTTTGGCTCTAGTTGAGGTCTTCCGCCCTGTCTTTCTACCTTAGTTTAACTATGTTTAGGATGAAGGAATTCAATTCAAAGCTACTTTACTTCTAAAGTTCTATTAGTACTTTAAAGAATAGACATATTTAAGCAAAGCTATATTCTGTAGGAATTTTATAAAGTAAATCCTGTTTTTCCATTGGCTTTCATACTAAAATTTCTAGTACTTTTATACCAAATATTCTCTAGAGTAGTTTAGTAACTGTTATCGTTATTTATACTTACAGCATCAGAGTGATGATTTTGTTTGTGTATTTTTTAATGAGTACCTACTGTGCTAGGCATTGTAAAAAATGTTAGGTGCTGTTGCATACTTTTGTTAATTAAGAATGTTTAAATAGGGGGCCGGCCCCGTGGCCGAGTCGTTAAGTTCACACACTCTGCTTCAGCGGCCCAGGGTTTCACCAATTTGGATCCTGGGCACAGACGTGGCACCGCTTATCGAGCCATGCTGAGGCAGCATCCCACATGCCACAACTAGAAGGACCCACAACTGAAAATATACAACTATGGACCAGGAGGCTTTGGGGAGAAAAAAGGAAAAATAAAATCTTTAAAAAAAAATGTTTAAATAATATTTTAATCACTTATCAACATTTCTTACTTTCAGGAATTTGTTTCCCAATTTGGATTCTTTTCTCTCTGTTCTGATTTGTTTTTGGCATGCCCCAGGATTCTTCACTTTATTTTTGCATCTTTCATAGTTTGAGTTCCTCCTTCTCCCTTTTTTAGGGTTATTTCTATTTTTTAGAACTAGGATCTAATGTATCTCTTAGATACATGGTAGATGCTGCCATTTGATATGTACCAAAGTTGGGTTTTTTTTCTTCTGAGGAAGATTAGCCCTGAGCTAACATCTGCCACCAGTCCTCCTCTTTTGCTGAGGAAGACTGACCCTGAGCTAACATCCGTGCCCATCTTCCTCTACTTTATATGTGGGACACCTGCCACAGCATGGCTTTACACGGAGTGCATAGATCTGCACCTGGAATCTGAGCTGGTGAACCCCAGTTCGCTGAAGCAGAACGCAGGAACTTAACAGCTGCGCCACCAGGCCAGCCCCCCAAAGTCTTGAGAAAGGATAATAGGCAGGCGTAGTGGACTAGGTGCTGATGAATACTGATTTTAGTGAAATTAGTAGAGTTTTGCATCTCTCACAAAGACTAGCATCTCTCAGCCTAAAATCTAGATGGGTAATTTATCCCAAGAGAATCTGGCCCTGAGAGTTATGGCTTAAAATATCTATACTCATTACTAAATTTCAAGTCATGATGTCAGTATTATATTGAGAAAAATCCTTGCCAAAGTGCAAATTATCCATTTGGCTTATTGGAGGATCTGTTTTCTGTAGTTAATGTCCATGGGTATTAATTAGCATAAGATCATGTGGTGAATTTTTTTAAATCTTTTCAATTTTTATTATAGAAGTTTTCAAACATACAAAAGTAGAGAGAAAATACAATATTGAGTTCTCACGTAACCATCACACAGCTTTAACCAACATTCTGCCATTCTTACTTCATTTATCCCTTCCTTTTTTTTTTGACTGAAGCATTTTTAAAGCAAATTCTAGGCATTTTATTATTTCATCCATAAATACTTCAATATTTTTTAACAGATAAGAATTATACACATTCCCATAATACCGTTATTTTATCCAACAAAATTACTATTTCCTTAATATCAGGTAGTATCCGGTTCAGTTTTCCTCTGTTGGATTAAATTTTACGTTAGCTTATCTGAATCAGAATCCGCAGTGCACACACATGCATCTGCATCCGCTGCATGGATCTTAAGTCTCTTTTATAACAGCCCTCTCTTCCTTTCCCCAGGCCGTTCATTTGTTCAAGACAGTGAGTTATATGTTCTATAGAATTTCCCACATTCTGTGTTTAGCTGATTGTGTTGTTGTTGAATCTTTAGCATGTATTTCTATCCCTCATGTTTTCTGTAAACTGGTATTTAGATCTAGAATCTTGATTAGATTCAGATTCGTTTTTTGTGGTAGGAATGTTTTATAAGTAGAGCTGTGTACTTATCTCATCAGGAAGTATGTAATATCTGGTTGTCCCACTTTCAGAGACATAAAGACTTACCAGTGAAGTCAGGTGGTATCAGCATGATCTAGCCATTATAAGATTCCTAATCAATCTTTTACCTAAAGATTTTAGCAGCTATCAAGGGCATCATTTTTCACTTAGACAGATTTTTGTTTTAGATCTATAAATTTTATGATCAAGTAGAATTTTCTTTTCTCTGTAGTTCAGGAATGAGTTGGCAATTCCTGAGTGACTTTTTAAAAAGATTTTCAATACAATTTTTGTAATTAGTTGAGTTAGGGGTGTTTACCAGATGAACTGAAATTGTTCTTTTTACACCTTCTAGGTTATATCAGCACAATGTTTTAGGGTGGGCTTGAATAATACTTTATTCGATCTGTTGATGAATTAGTCAGAATTCCCTGTACACCGAAGTAAGTAGTGTGGAATATTGGCAGTTTTCATAATAAGGGCTATCCTTGACGATAGGCTCCCTTAGTAGCTTCAATAACCTATTACAAAAGTGGGTTGGATCTTGAGAGGCTGCTGGTTCTTTGTCTAGGCTGTGCAGATCTGTTCTGTTGCCTTGCTTTATAATGCCCCATTGTTTTGGGAAGCAAAGGCAACTGATACCAAAGTCTCACAAGTATTTCGCCAGCAGTGGAGAGCAGAGAAAGACCACATTGTTTTTTGTTTGTTTCTTTTCAGCTTTCTTTTCTGTGTTCTTGAAAAATGTCTTAAAATTTTATTTAAGCTCCATGAAGGCAGAGACTATTTCCTCCTGATTCATGATTTTCCTTGAGGGCGTAGCATAATTCCGTGGCCCTGGAATAGACTTTATAAATATCAGTTGAATGAAAGGATTGATTCTTTTATTGTCCTACTGTATACTAAGGACAAGTTTATGTAGCTATCTGAGCAGTGTTTCCGATCCTCTTAGGCCCTGGTAGGGCTTCAGTAGTTGGATCATCAGATCATGGGGTATTGCTCTCACTACTTCCTTAAAAGTTGGAGTGAAGTTGTTAGGTCATACTGCTCCTAAATGACTGAAGCTAAATTTATAGTATTGTTAAAATATCACAACCATCTCTAGCATTCCTGTGCTGCACTGATAAATAAGTAACTAGCTTCATCTTTAGCCCTTGGAATTATGCTTCAATACACACACATTCTCAGTTGCATAGAAGTTATCTGCTTGGTAATCAAATTAGAACTCAAATGGTAAACTAAAAGGCTTTATTTTGATTAATTGTTATTTTTTATTACTTGGCTCTAGATTGTTTACTGTTTGTATAAAAGTCCACCTGTAGTTGTTCGTTCTTCTATTTTGCTTAAAATATGGGTTGCTTACTACATAACTGCTGAACTCTGAAAGTGTTGTTTCAAACTCTGGAAATGCTTAGGCAGTATGCTGTGAAGTGACACCCATCAGGTCCCTCCTCCTCACACTGCTGCTCTGGGTTACTTGCTTACCTATGTTCACATTAGACTTCTTTGCTTACCTTTGATCTCTTTGATTTTTCAGAACTCCTTGGATACATTTTCAAATAACAAGTTGCGATTTTGTGTTTTCATTGTGCCCACTGACCCTGTCGTATAAGAGTAAAATGTTGAAGATGCCTATTTTATATAATTATTTTCTACAATATTTGTGTGCTTTGTTTTGTGTTATTAATCAACAGGATACAAATAGTTGGATTTTTGGCTGCATAAACAGCACGTCTATGTGGTAAGTCCTTTGAACCTAAGGCCTTTTCATTGTTCATTTTTCTCAACATAAACAGTCCTCACAAATCACACTTTTAGAATAGTTTCATACATTCCTAAGCTAATTTTGCTGCTATACTAAATTATATTTATTTTAAAATGAAAATTAAAGGAAATGAACACACCAGTACTTTTTGTAAACATTGGAATAGTTTGTTGCTAGGAAAAAAAATTTTTTGTTCCCAAAGGGACTATGTGGATAAAGTATATTGATTTAGACTTCAGTTCATTAGAACGCTCTCTGAAGGGTCTGTACATGGTTTCTTTTTCCTCTGAAGCTTACTTATAATTTACAATGCTTTATATTTTTGTCCTTTAATTCTATTTTCATGTTTATTTCAAAGCCGGCAAGGAGTTGATCTATCATGGAAAGCTGAACTACTGCCAACAATTAAGGTAAATTATGGCTTTAGAATTTTAATATGCAGGTGGAAAAATGCTTGAGCCTATAGGCATTTTAGAATATGTTCTTTTATTAGTTCATCTTGGTATTAAATAAACTTAAGATTTACTAAGAGATATTTTAGAAATATTTTCTCTAGAAATTTAATGGAGAATAACATGAATTTTTTTCTTTTTGGCTTTCAGAGGTAAAAAACTATATTAATCCTCTAAGTAAAATTAAACCTATATGTTATAGTATCATAACAAGAGCTAGATAAATTTTTTAATTCATTTTGAGGGTATGTTTGGAACGATCTGTCTTAAAATATAAGCTGAGTAGTATACTCAGAATTCATTTTGGGAGAGGACCTACAGTAGGGAAGTGAGCATCTCAAAGAGACACAAAGTAATTTTGCAGATCAGCTTCAACACCACTTTGTGGTCAAGCACTTGGATAACTATCTACTTTAGCTAGTACTCCACAGGATTTATTTAATAATTGTTAGTGATTTCGTAAAGGGACTCTAGTAGATCAGCAAGTCTTTATACAAAAGGCTAATTTGCAAACTCTCAAAATCTATTGTTGAGAAAATAAAACAATTCTAAAATTTGATAAAAATATCTCTTCTAATTTCCAAATTGTGTTTATAACTCGTAATCTTATGCCATGATTGATAGTTTTTAGTCTTCAAGTAAATCTGTACTTTAAAAATAAAATATATTTTTCTAATGAGTACTAGTCTCATAGACTTGAAGTCATCTGGTTGGTCCCAGTCATCTCCCGCTCCAATTCAGTTATTTGTGCTCATGAATGTTTATTTATCTGTATTCATAGTCAACTCTGTACTATACCAACAGAGAGGAATTATGACAGGATGAGTAATTGTAAGTCACTTACACTTGACTTTGGAATGGTTGCAGTTACTTTTCTGTCACCTTGGTCAGTCTTTGTGCGTATTCATTCATGTGGCTTTGTGTTTATGAGACGAATATCATAGGGAAGTGATTTGACTTATAAGAATATCTTTAAAGTCTTTCACTGATTCTGTCCTAACCTTCTAGGCAGGAGCAAAACAAACAAAAGTATCAGGATATACTTACTGATCAATCATTCATAAGATATATTAAATATTTTCTTGAATTTCCAGCTTGGATATCCTGTTCAATTTCTAAGAGTTAGGAAGAAATAAATGATTAAAAACTTGATACAATTTGACTTTGCTCCTATTTTTAAAAATTACTTCTTAAATCATAGAATCCTTGTATATTTTTTAGTCTCAAGGATTAAACAATGTATTCATCCAATACTAGGCACCTGTTTTGTTTGTTCTTAATGTAAGAAATAGCTGGCTGAACAGCAAGAGAACAAGCTATTCCAGCTGCTTCCTTTTTACAGTGAATGCTAGTAGATTGCCAGGCAGCGTTAAAAGCCTACTGGAATTTAGGGGGGAAAATGGAAGAGAGAAGTTAGAAAACAAGGATTATAATATTCTGCAATCTTAGCCGTTCTTGGTTGAAGAGGATTGTAATTATTAAATGTAAATAAACTTTTCTATTATAATGAAAATCAAAATTATATATATAATATGTGTTATGCGTTTATAAAAAGCACAAAATTATTTTGCCATGAAGTTGAAGGGGTAGGAAAGGTTAAAGTAAAAAAACTTGCAGATTTTATTCATATTTATATCATCTCAACAAAAGTAATGTCAGATGAGAATCATATCATTTTTGGCATCTCTATTGACTGAACTGTTAATAGATAAATGAATGCCTCCAGCCAAGCACTTGTAAAAATTGAATTTAGTTTTTAATACCAATCACATGGAACTTTTCTGTCATGGTTACGATGAAGAGGTTTCTAAAAACACACACAAAGCACAGCAGGCCAAGAATTTGGTAAGCCCAATGGACTTACTACTAAAAACAAACAAACAAAAATTAACTTTCATAAGAAATCTAAGTTATATGAGAAAAATTACCTAGTCACTATTTTGTCTAAATCATACTTTAGCACCATCACAGCAGAACGTGAAGGGTTTCTGACATCTGACCGCTGATGTTTGATTTCCTGTGTTTGTGGCCTCGGCATAAAAGGGCATTTTACCTTTGCAGTTTTACTAAACTCTGAAAAATTCCCAAACTTCAGTATTAGCCTTACCTGTCCATGTAATGATTTCATGAATATTGTTATATTGTCGAATGCCCACTGACGTTATAACTATATGGGAACTTAACTTTATAAGGAAATGTATTTTGACACTGATATCTTTTTAAAGTATTCTGATCCTAAAAAAAATTCTCAAGACAAAAATTATTCTTGAGAATAAATAACAAAAGCTATTAGAGTGGATAGGTACACAGAGTAACCATGGTTCTTTCTAGTTAATTTGTCTTTCACACTATCTACCATCTGTCTGGTTGATCTCAGTTGCCTGTAGCTGTTGTTTGTGTGGCCCCTTTAAGCTCCCTTAATTTACATTAGAACATAGAATTCTGTTGCGGAGACTTCACTGAGTAAGTTGAAGTGCAGCCCAGGAGTTTAACAAGCACTCCCAGGGGAATCTGGTCCAGGTGTTAGAGGGCCTCTCGTTAACAGTTCTTTAGCATCCGCACCTCTGTCCAGCTTGCCCACATGGGTGTTTCTGAAGAACAAAGGAGAAAGTTAAGTGTCTTCAGAGATTTCTTAATGCGTACAAAGTGTTACAACACGTAACTACTTCCACTCCCACATCTACTTCCAGAAAAAACTGGACTTAAAAGCTGTATTTTATTTGGTGGCTTGGCTTTTCATTCATAGACCAGTCTCGTATCTACTCATTTCTCAAAGTGTGGACTATAGGATCTGGTCTTAATTTTTAGAAGAAAATAGATGTTCGTCTGGTGAGGTGCATCATAAGCTTTATTGTGTCTTCTTGTCATTTGCTGAGTAAGTTCCAGAGGGTGATATTCATAGACATCATTAGCCAGCAACTCTTTACTCCTTGGGCTAGATCAGAGTCATTTGAGATTAAGTTACAGCTCTTCCATCATATTTAGCATCCATTTATTCTTCAACCATTGCATGTTCTTGGTCATATACTACCAAGATAAATGTAGAAATCATCCTATAACATTATATGAAACAGACAGGTTTATAAAAGACACCGAGTCTGAAAATAATTCTGTAAAAAGTGTTAAATATCATTTGTTTTACAAGTAGGGATACATTTTAGGGAACTTTTTTGGCAGTCCGTATTTATATAATATTAGGAATTTGACTTTCAGCAAATTAATTGACCTGATTAATTGACCTGAAAATGTAAACATGGGCATTTTATGAACTACTGAATATAAAGTTTGAAATTTAATTTTTTAGTAACTTCTTAAGTAAGAAGTAAATGTTTATAATTTATCTTTCTTTTAACATGCTTTAAGCTTTATATACTCTAAGAAATATCATTTTTTTATTTTCATCTTTTTTTAGTCTCTGACGTTAAGACTTCAAGACTATCCATCTTTGTCTCATCTTGTTGTTTATGTACCATCTATTCATGGAAGTAAGGTAACAAATGGATTAAATGGTTGTTATCAGAATGTTTTGGGGATACTCATGCTAAATATGTAAGTTATTTTTTGATGAATTCTTCAGCATAGGGCTTATCTAAAACAATGGCCAGTTTGGTGATCCACCTAAGATTGTTAAATCATTAGGATCATACTCTAACTTGAACTAAGCAGAATAAACCTGAGTCTGTTTATTCCGAGTGGGAACTATTTCTACTTTATCGGTCTTTCAAAACCTATTAATTTTTGAGTATACTTTTATGTGCAAGACTCTGGAGGCACACAAATGAGGAGGACACGAACCCTTTTCTCAAAAAGTTACATACTGTCAGGTAGGGAGAGAGAAATATATTTGGAAGCAGGGAGGAGAGTGAGAATAAAAGAGATACCCCAAAATATATAATGCAAATCAGAATATAGCAAATACATGAAAAATGTGAAACAGGGAAGTATCTCTGATTGATGGAATCCAGAAAAGCTTTTTTATTACAAAGTAATATTTGAAATTACCTTAGAGAATAGTTAGGGTGTTTATAGGTAGAATGAGCATCCTAGACCTATGCTGTCAAATGTCAGAGCTAGCAGCATGGGTGGCTATTAAAATTAATTAAAATTAAATAAAATTAAAAATTCAGTATCTTAATTGTACTAGCCTCATTCCAGATGCTCAATAGTAACATCATTGCAGAAAGTTGTAATGAACAGCATTGTCGAGACAAAGAAACAGTGAGATCCAAGCATGGAAGTGTGAAAGTATGGGGGGTCTTTGGAAAACAGTGAATAAGTAAATAGTAATTTTAAAAAGATGCCCCCTATGTGTAGAATAGTAGGAGAAGAAAAGTCTAGAAAAAGTGGATCACAGCCACAATGTGGAGGGCCTTGATTGGAAGATTCAGGAGTCAGTAGGGAGCTGAAAGATTTTTCACCATAGTAGTCATGGAATCAGAGCTATTTAGGAAGATGAATCTTTTTATGGTGTAGGAGACTGGGCACCTCCTAAGGGGTTATGAGGGCTTGTACTAGGGAAGTGGGAGTAGGAATAAAAGCATAATGATTTTTGAAAGAAGTGGGGGAAAAGGAAGAGGATGGAGGCAAAAGACCCTCTACTCCCCTTTCCACGTTTCACCCGACAAATTTATCCTTCAAGATCTAGCCTACGTGTCCTCTGTTTTCCTTTTCCAAGCTCCTCAGTAACCTCTTACTCCCGTGATACTTTGTTTGTTTATAACTTCTTTGAGGAATTTATTACCTGAATTATAATTTGTATGTTTATGTCTGTTGCCATTGCCATATTGTGAATTCTTTGAGAGTAAGGACCAGATAGGTTTTATTCTACTTTGCATCTTCAACCTTTAGTGACTACTGCATAAATACTTAAAAAAAAGATTCTTGAGTGAGAAAGTTGATGAAATTTGGGGCCATAATTACTAGGAAAATTTAAAAGGAAAAGGAAAAGGGGGATGTAGCTGGGAGTCATCTCAAAGATCGAGTCTCACAAGTCCCTTATAATGGATTCGTTGTTTTGTTTTGCTTAGCTCAAGTGAGAGGTAATTCAGCATCTTCAATACTAAAGCTCTCTTTAAGGGTTTTTCTGTCAGGTAAGTTGGTTTTGAATGAATTAACATCCTGCCCAAACTTGGAAAGGCCCTTTTTGATTATTCCAAGAAACTACTGAGCCTTTCGCAAATAGCCAGTCTTAGCAGCCCTGTAAATACGTAATACGTCATAATGCTCTTTGGAAAGTAACACTGCTGACTACTGTTGCACACCCAATCTCCCAAGGATGTTAGTTTAGGCCTTCCATGATTTCTACGTCTCGTAACCCACCATCAGAAGGATACATATATTTAAATAGGCAGTTTTAAAATGTTTTGAGTCAACTGATAATATATTTTTTGAAATGCAAATATGGAATTATCTGCATTTTTTGATGACAGAAAATAAAATAATAAAATCCATTAGAAATGTACTTATCTTGGATGTTTCAGGGACAGACCTTTGAATTTTCTTTCTTGGGTAGGAGTTTATTCCATAAAAGGAATAATCAAATTTGTAAAACAATAATAAAAATTATATTATTTTAAATACCTGTACAAAGCGATTTAAAACTGCTTCCCTGTCTCAGTGTCTCACCCAAAAATGCTTTGTAAAAATATAATGAATAATCCTGTTCAGTAAATGATTGCTCTAATCTTGTAACAGCTATTTTCTATAATGAAAATATCGGACAGTGTTCTTTGCCTCATAAGTAAAGAGGGAGAAACAAAGGCAAAGCCCCTTATCAAGATTTTCCTTTTATTCCCTCATGTATGTGCTACAGTGTAATAGCATTTTTCCTCATCTGTTTTTCACTTTCAAAAGCAATAAAAATATCCACCCAAGAGGCAAGCAAAATAACTCTGCTTCAAACACAACCCAAGGTGTAGTTATTGGAAAAGCCTAGGATAGACCCTGCTGGCTTTCTGCTTTCTGTAGACAGCAAACTACTTGCTAGCTACAGTTAGGCATCAGATTAATTTCTTCTTCAGCTCCTGTAGATCAAAGTAGTTCGGTTGCATTGTGGAGATTATTTTAATAAAACCATTCTCATTGCAGACAGTTGAGAGCAGAGTTCCTTATGCCTTTGTAGGAAGTACTATTAGAAGAAAATGTTGTTACAACAAGTTGTAATGATGCAGATGTCTTATTTTAGTTTTACTTTTGTTGAGAAAGCATTTCTTAAGATAGCATTTCTTTTTCTTACTTCATAGTTAATAGTATACCTTTTTTCTGTTTACTGTAAACACTGTTTAGCCTGAAATAATCTTATACAAATAACATAGCCATCTGCAGATGAAAGCAGTATGTCTCCAAAAGCCTTTTGTAGTCTAATTAGACTGTAGATACATAGTAAATGTGGGATTTAAAAAAAAGTAGCAAAATCACGTTTCCTTTTGACTGTTGAGGTATTCAGAGATAAATTCTCTAAAGGTATATTCTCTAGTTAATTTTGAGTTAACCTTGGCTCTTAATGCTTTGTTCCATCCGTTAAGGTCCGTCTTCTATAAACACCTGAAACTACAAGAAAACTTTGTTATACTAATCTGTTGTTATAGAAATGACTTTCTAATAATTTATCTATTAAATTAAATTAAGCTCATTCATCAAAATTTTTCAGCCTAGCATCTCTCCTTGAGGAATTCTTGCCATCTAAATATAGCCAGAGTTAGTGTGATAGATAATACCTTCTCCAAAACAGAAGTTTATACACTTTTATTTTCCACTCAAACATCAAGTGAAGATATTTTACTATGATGTTAATTTTATTTTTCCCTAATAAATT
Organism: Equus caballus; assembly: GCF_041296265.1. NCBI lineage: Eukaryota > Metazoa > Chordata > Mammalia > Perissodactyla > Equidae > Equus > Equus caballus. Next base: position 72,966,451 of record NC_091701.1, on the reverse strand, counting down.
AATGTTTTATATTTCAGTTTGTTGTAGATTGCGAATTCTTTAAAAAAGAGACGAGATCCATACAGCTGCCTGTAACTCATCTGTTTTCCTTTGGTAGGTACTTTGATTTTGAAAATCTTAAGAATGGCTTTTATTTTTAGCACAGTACTGATTTATTTTGCTAGGTAGTCATAATAAAGCAGAGCCTTGTAACATTAAATATTGTTGTGTATTTCAAGTGTAGTTCTTAGAATAACCGTATGATGTGGTTCAGTGATTAGGTTCTTATTTAATACTGGACCAGCAGTCATCTTCTGGAGTGAACTTTAAAAGGCGTTTCTCCGTGATCACATACATTTGCGGGTAATCGTGTTTGTGTGTGTGTGTTCTCATGTGAATTTATAACACATATTGGCCCTTTTTATAAAAGGTTTATTATAAAGTATAAATTTCTGTCTGACCTATGAAGGTATGAAAATTTCTCTAAATTTTTTTTATTCTGGTAAAATACACATAACTAAATATTCCTTTAAATTTTATTTTGAAATAATTTTAGACTTACAGAAAAATTACAGAAAGAGTACGAAGTTCCCATATGTCCTTAACTCACCTTAACATAAACAATGCAATTGTCAAAACTAAGAAATTAGCATTGGTACAATACTGTTAACTAAACTGCAGGCTTTGTTTACTTTCCATTGGTTTTTCACCAGTGGTCTTACCCTGGTTCCTATGTTGTATTCAGTCTCCTCTGATCTCTGATAGCTCCTGTCTTTCCTTGTCACCATAGCTTTGACACCTTTGAAGAGTACTGACCAGTTGTTTTGTAGAATACCCCTCTATTTGGATTTGTCTAATGCTTTCTTATGATTAGATTGAGGTTATGCATTTTTGGCAAGGCTGTCATAGAAGCAATATGTACTTCTCAGTGCAGCGTATCAGAGGATGCATGATGTCACTAAGTCTAATTACTGGTACTGTTAACCTTAATCACTTGGTTAAGATGGGGTCTGCCAGGTTTCTCCACTATAAAGTTACTGCTTTCCTTTTTTTTTTCTTAAAGATTGGCACCTGAGCTAACAACTGTTGCCAATCTTCTGTTTGTTTGTTTTTTCTGCTTTTTCTCCCCAAATCCCCCCACTGCATAGTTGTATATTTTAGTTGTGGGTCCTTCTAGTTGTGGTACATGGGCTGCCACCTCAGCATGGCCTGATGAGTGGTGCCATGTCCGTGCCCAGGATCCGAACTGGTGAAACCCTGGGCTGCCGCGGCAGAGCGTGTGAACTTAACCACTCGGCCACAGGGCCGGCCCCTTTCCTTTCTGTAATTTATAAATATCTTGGGGGAGATACTTTGAAAATGTATAAGTATCTTATTTTTCTTCAAAATAACCCACTAAATTTAGTATCCAGTGGTGCTAGTCTGAAGCAGTTATTACTGGTATTCAGTATTTATTGGAATTCTTCCTAAGGGAAAGTTGTCCCTTCTCCTCCATTTATTTATTTACTTAATTTTTATTTATGTCAGTATGGACTCCTGGATATTTATTTTATTCATTGGGTTATAATCCAGTACCATTGTTACATTTTTTTGCTTAAGTTGTTCCAACTTTGGATATTGGGAGCTCTTTTTGGGTTGGCTCCTGTGCCCTTTGGCATTCCTCATCCTTTAAATATTTTGTTTTATATTCTGTTCATGAAAAGAATCTTTGTTACTTGAGAGAAGAAACTTAAGATTTTTTATCCCACCCCCACTGCTTTTTTTAGTAGAAAAATACTCAGAACAATACAGAAATGAGAACTCTGAATTGCCATCTCATTGAAGATAGCAAGCTTGTAAAGTAAGAGATCTACCAAGAAAGCATGCCTTTTTGAAATTGGAATATGTACTTTATTTTTTAAAACACATACCTGTGATTGAAAATCCTTATAAATGTTTTTTTCGGAGTTTATTCAAGGAGGATTGGATTTTTAGGAGTTTACTTCTCCATACCAGAAGCGAAAACCTGTGAACTCTTTTTTCATAGTAAAAATCTATTGGCATTATTTAAACATTGTGTAAGTAATCAGTACTTTTTTTTGTTTGTTCTTTACTATTCTAAGTAATACAGTACTTTTAATTCAACAGGATTGTCATCAAGGAAAGTAATATTAAATACAAGCGGCCTGTTCTATAATATAGAGCTCCTGAACTTTGGACAGGTAATTATCCTGACTATAATGAGGATTTGATTTTACTTTAGTTTTAGTTAAACAACCAAATAAACTCTTGTTTTTTTTCTTTTTGTGGTCAAACTCTATTAGATATACCAAGCTTTTAAAATCAACGTAGTAAGCAAGTGCTCAAGTGTCAAAGGTAAGCGTATTTTCTGGAAAAATAGTATTGTCATTTGAAGAATCAATAGGTCTTCAGTTGAATTTCCTATAATATTTATTCTTCCGTATATTTTATGTGAATTAAAATTAAATATATGATAATATAAAAGCTGTTTATATTTCCAACAAATATAATATAGACTCCTTCTTAACAGTAAGCATCTTCTGTTTCAGTTTAAAAATCCAAATTTTAATAATACTGTATGTCATGCAGTCTTATTATAGAGTAATTCAGATTTAGCTGTTTAATGTTTTTCTAGTTTCTTAGTACTTCTCATATGCTCTAATATCTTTTGCAAGTCTAATTAAACATTATTATTTAATAATCCTCCATAATTTCTTATTATGTGATATAATTCTTACTAATTATTTTTTATGAAATGAGTGTGTAGTTAGGTATTATAGTAGCTTATATAAGATTTAGTGTAATATAAGGTTAGTAATACATATTTCTTTTATGTTTTCACAGAAGAAATAACTAGTATCTATAAACTTCATATTCCCTGGTCTTATGAAGATTCACTAACCATTGCACAGTAAGTCTATGAAAGAATTTACCTTAAAATGGTGTTTTTGAATAATACGTTACATAATTACATTGAAGAATACATGTCTTGAATAATATTTTTTTTATTTAAATCATAGTGAAATTATTAAAATGCCTCTTAGTAAAATGTAGGTATCCTTTAGGTAGCATTATGCCCATAAGGTAATATATGATAAGATAGTACATTATAAGATAATGTAAATCTTATTTAAATGATCTAAAATTTAAACGTTACTTGCTTGAAAGATGAACCCTTTCCCACCCTCTCCCCCAACTCCTCTAACTAGAGGGAGCGTTCAGGCAGCTGTGGTGCGACTGGAAAAGTGTCCATCCGTAATAATGTGTCTGGCATCTAGCTTCCTATACATTATTTCATTGTGTTGTGCTGAGGATTGACTTAGCCATGGTTATTTCACAGCATTTTGTATTTGAGAATTGATATATATCTTTTCAGGGCACCGTCCTCCACAGAAATTTCTCTGAAACTGCATATTGCTCAACCAGAAAATGATAGCCATGTAGCATTATTAAAAATGTACACATCATCAGACTGTCAGTATGAGGTAAGTTGTGTGTTTGCTTAATCTTTAAGATTTAGTTATAGAATAAATTGAAAATATATTCTTATATTAGCCTCAGATATATGATGATGTGGAAGTCATTAAATATAAGAAATAGACATTGATAATACTTTAAATATTCTCCATTTTGCCTATTTGTACTACCTCAGTATTTCCTTAGCTGGGCCGTTGAAAGTACACATCTTAATAAGTAATAGGAAATAAAATAAAAATTGAAACTGTAGCTTACCCTTCTAAATTTGGAAGCCCAAAGTCCACAATCCTCTATAAATTGAAGAACATAATGAAGTCAGCTGACGTGGCTTTACTTCAGTGATCGACATGATGCATATTTGTTTCTAGGCCTACCAGATAAGTTTAAGGATCTTCTTTCCTTTTTACTAATTATTTTAAGCTCTGTTAGTCATTAATATGTGCAATTTAGTGCCTCTTGTATTTGTTTTACAATCGCAGTAGATCTCTTTGAGCTAAGAGAAATAAGGGAAATAAACTTGAGAGTAATATTTTGTTTACTTATAGATTGGTGAACTGAAAGTGTCCCTCTCTGTATCAGAACGTGCCACGGTCTAAGGATTCCAGATTTAAGTGTTTGAAGTACTCATTTCAGTGGTGGAGACATCACAGTTTCTGATTTATGTTAAATATCTTATTTCTACTCAACTGCTTTAAAGCAAGCTTAAATATTGGGATTCTTTATTAGAACTAACTTTCTTAGGGTAAACTAGGATTGGTAGATCAAATGAATCTGTTCCTACAACCAAATTTCAGTTGGACCAATATTGTGAGTTATTTTATGGAGTTTATTAATGCTTTGATATCTTGCTTTCTGTTTTAACATTGAAGGATTTTCCAGGGCTGCAATGCTTTTTAACTTGTACCTTCACATTTCTAATATTACAGAGATAGTAAGAATTGTGTTAATAATTTGGCACCAGATACTGCATACTCTCAAAATGTCCAGTTTTTACAAATACTTTATATTTTCAAAAGTCTATATTTTGACAAAATATGGTCATTTAATAATTTCCCTGTGAAATATTTATTTCCTTTTCCCATACTTCCTAATATCAAAAAGGTATATTTATAGTAGAGATAATTAATGATGAATTTTTTAAAAAATACTGTTTTGGCTTAAATTTTATTAAATATGTTCTGTTTGTTCCTGGTCTTATGTGAAATCTATTTTTATGAAATGTACTCAGAAGTGGTTTAGCTTAACTCGATTTAGTGCTATACAATTGTAGGTTTGAGATTTTAAAGTACTGGTTATATAGTAGGTTGATCACTTTGTGCTTAATTTTTTAGCAAACATATATGTAGCTTCTGGACTCAGTCATTCAATAAATTCCTTTAGCTTGCATGATTTGCTAATAAGATATTCTGGTTAATCAAATATTCTTGTTAGTAAAAGTTTACCACGTGTACCATAGCATTCATCCAATTGTCAAAGACTTAGGATATGGGGAAAATACCGGACAGGAAAATTAGACTTGATGCAAACTAAACATTGGTGGTTTGGAGGATTTCTTTTAAGATCTTGAGTGCCTTTAGGTTTGTCCTTATAAAAAGTTAATGATTATTTAGGTTTTTCATTATAAAAAAGTTAATGATTATTTTGGTTTGTCATTATAAAAAAGTTAATGATTATTGCTTAGAGATATGCAGAAGTGTTCAATTTAATAAAATGTGAACTAGAGGAGTTTAGGGAAAATAACCTTTTTTTAATGGTTGTCTTAAACTAGGTGACGGTTAAGACTTCCTTTTCACAAATACTTGGACAGGTAAGAGAGACTCCTGGTTGATTCTTTATTGCCTTGTGAATAGATACTATAAGGCAGGGGTTGCAAACCTTTTCTGTAAAGAGCCAGATAATAAATATTTTAGCAGACCACATATGGTCTCTAGCCGCTGCTGCCATGCTACAGCTGCTTCTTTCTCCTTTTCCCTTCTTTCTTCCACTTTAGTAAAATCTAGAAACCATTTTTGGCACACAGGTCATAGTTGGCCACCTCTGGCTTTACAGTGACACTTTCATGTTTGATACTTCCTAGAAATGAGAGCTGACTCTGGTTCCCAGCAAGTTAATATTTTTGACTAAATGAAGGTCATGTTAAGATTTCATGTTGGCATACTATGTTATAATTCATAGTCCAATAAAATCTGTGGGCTCTGTCATGTAAATGAACATTTTGAAAGAACTTTTTATGTTGTGTATGCTCAGTTTGTAAATGATAAACATGTTGAAATAGTTTATAAATTCATTTGGGGGTTATCTGTCTATAATTCATAGACAAATAGTGTTAGAAAAATAATTTATTAAGTACAAGAACTACTATAATATATTATTCGACATTATAATTTGCATAATTGTACAAGCTGTATGTATGTACATAATATTAATTGGTCAGAGAAATTATATAGTTTTAAAATTCACTAATATTTTTATTATATCTTTTATTACTTTCACTTTATTTTTTGGTCTATTGTGTTTTGCAATCCAGGCATGGTATAATTTTTTTAATTTAAGTCATTTAATTCTATAATTGTAATAAAACTCACAAATCAAAATTAAATTGGAAAATTTTTTTATGCCTTGTGTCATTGGATCCTCACGACAACCTGGTGAGAACTAGATTGTGACTTTTATTAAAGTTGTGAACATTGGAATTAATGTATAAAAATTTCATGCTACATTAGAAAGAGAAGATTAAATGTAGGTATAAATTGGAAAATAGTATCATAGTTATAATAAATACTATAAAATTTTAAGGTACCAATTATTAAGAAAAGTTATCTCTGGAATACAGGGGAAGAATTCATGCCATTGTACTTTTAGTATGTCTAAAAGGCATGTTACTGTGCACAGAGGTGTGGGCTGAGGATTATGACATACTCTCTTATCCATATCATCTCTGGGACTCATAATTCAGATTAGTGACCAGAAAAGTCAAGTTAGCTTGATACTCTATAGTCAAGCATAATTATACGTACACCAAAAAAAGACAGACTAGTATTCTTGTTTAAACATGGAAATTTTTCTAGAAAATGAGGATGTGTGGGTGTTACAGGATCAGAGGTAGGTACTTTTTTAAATGTTGAAGAATTTGTAGTAATTAAGTCCTTCTCAAATTATTAAAAAGATGTAAGATACTCTTCCTTCATATTTGTTTAATTATTTGGCTTAAGAGCAGTAGGAGAATGAACTGAACTTGGATATCTTATTTGTCTTTTAAAAATAATACATATTTTCAATGTTACTGATTCAGTCAAAGAAGACTGGGAAGAGGAATAAAGAGAAACCACTTGGGGAGAATCTTTAGCCTTTGATTAGATATTTTTCATAAAATTAATACTGTTTTCAGAAAAAGAAAAGAAAATATATTTACATATTCTTTAGTTTACTGTTATGAAAGAGAGGGCAAAAAATAAACTGCAAGTTACTTTTCTCAAGAGAATTATATAAACTGTAGTAAATTATTTCCATGTAGGAATGAAGTCCAATGTTGCCAGATCTTTAGATTTTAAGAGAAACTGGAAATCTGGATTTTCAGATAAAATCTTTTAATTTTTCAATGTGGGCATCTAATTCAAAATGTGAGGAAATACTGTGCCAAGTACTAAATCAACTGAAGTGCGTCTGCAATTTGAATATGACCCCTGGAGGCCAGTTCATGACTGTTGATTTAGTTGTATCTTATGTCAGCTGTATCTGTGGCCCAGTGTAATACTTAATACTCACAACAATGACACTCATTTATTGACAAGAAATTTTTGTTCAGAAGACTGTGTAGGATCTCTTACCAAATTTCTAAGGACAATGAAGGGGGTTAAAAGAATAATAGCTAATATTTTCTGATCACCTACTTGTGCCAGTTACTATTTCAAATACTTTACACAAATGACTACATTAAACCTTAAACTCCCCGTGAGGTAAGTGCAGCTTATCTCCATTTTACCATAAGGGCAGAGAGAAGGAGGGGGGAATTGACTTCCCCAAGGGCGCAGAGCTAGTGAGAGGCAAAGCTGTAGTGGAAACAAACCCTGGAGTCTGACTCTGAGCCTGCTCTGCTGCTTGACATTCCTTCCATACTCTTGATAACTAAGGTATGCTGTACATGTCCTAGCACATCATTAAGCAGGCAGAGAGTGTCATTTGGAAATAGGTAGAAAAATTACCTTTTCCCTTTCAACTCCTCTCCCTTCACTCAAAGCTGTAAACGATAAATCATGACTATGGGCTATAAGTTTTTTGAGTCTTTCTAATCAATTTTAACCTGGGAATTCACAGAGGAGCTGCAGGGAGACCTTGAACTTCCTGAAATTTTACGCAGCATTTCATATAAACATGTATTTCCATAACTTTCATCAGATTTCCAGAGGAGTCTGTACGTTTTCTAAAAAATTCTGTGGAATGGAGAGCATGCTTTAAAAAGGAAATTTCCATGGCCAGCCCAGTGGTTTAGTGGTTAAGTTTGTGTGCTCTGCTTCGGTGACCCAGGGTTCACAGGATCGGATCCTGGGCATGGATCTAGCACCACTCATCAAGTCACGCTGTGGTGGTGTTCCACATAAAGTAGAGGAAGATTGGCACAGATGTTTGCTCAGTGGCAATCTTCCTCAAGCAAAAAGAGGAATATTGGTGCAGATATTAGCTCAGCAACAATCTTCCTCAAGCAAAAACAGGAAGATTGGCAACAGATGTTAGCTCAGGGCCAATCTTCCTCACCAAAAAAAACAAAGAAAGAAAAGAAAAAAGGGAAATTTCCTGGGGACCAACCCTGTGGCCTAGTGGTTAAGTTTGGCATGCTCCACTTTGGCAACCCGGGTTTGTACGTTTGGATCCTGGGCGCAGACCTACACCACTCGTCCACCATGCTGTGGTGGTGACCCACATACAAAATAGAGCAAGATTGGCACTGGTGTTAGCTTAGGAACAATCTTCCTCACCAAAAAGAAAGAAAGAAAGAAACTTCCTTTTGAAACTTAAAAGAAGAGCTTAATGCTTTGTTTTTGTTATATGTGTGTTTTTTACAGAGATTGGATCAGCTAGGACAATGACTTGAGACACTAACGTAATGGTTATGAATTTAGGCTCTGAGTTAAATCCCATTCCACAAGATTTCCAAAGACAGGGAAGGACATAAAAGCCTAATAATAGCAGCTAATATTTTTTGATGGCTTGTCATCTTCAAGTTAACATTCTAAATGCTTTTGCGCAAATGAACATATTTAAGGTATTGCTAGAGGTGGTTGTTAAGACCACCTGGAAGGTAAGTACTATTACTGCTCCCATTTTACTGATGAGAACAGAGAGAGATAACAAGTAAGTGAGTTGCTTCTCTGTTATGTTTTTAATTGTGCAAGTTACTTGGGCTCCCTGTGCCTGGATTTCTTCTTCTGTAAAATAGGAATAAGAACCATCTCAGAGGATTTTTGGTGGAGAGCATGAGATAATGCATATGAGATGTTTAGTGTCATGCCTGGGACATATTAAATGCTCATGAAAGTGCCTTGTAAGAAAGTTAGTAGCATATGCTACACAATCATGCATTGTCTTTAATGCCTGAGACACTCAGATAACATGTTTCTAATAAGCTATGTGTTCTTAGCATTTATTTCACTTGGAGTTTTGATACCCATTACTTGAGGTATCTTTGTGCCCATTTCAGGGAAGGTATAAAGTGAAGAATGATGTTTTTTATTTCATGTGAAAGTGCATGTATTTCATTACCACGAATGCTGAGAAGTTTCCCATCCATTTGCCTGTTTTCTAGGTGGTTCGATTTCATGGTGGAGCTCTTCCAGCGTATGTCATATCTAGTATCCTTCTTGCCTATGGAGGACAGTTATACTCTCTTTTCTCAACAGGTAGGAGTGTTTCTATTCCCTCCCTTCTGCCTTCCTCAATGCTTCATCACTACTTTTTATCCCACATGTGGCTAACAAAGAGACATCAGTTTCTTGAAAATTCACACTCTCTCTCTCAAGTTTAGAGGGGTTGGAGAGCCTCTAAGTTTTAAGAGATTCTCAAGAAATTCCTTACTGTTTTCTCCATTTTATACCCTTGTGCTTGAAGTTTCTTCCCTCTATTCTGAGGCCTCTTAAGAGGTAAAGTTTCATTGATGAAGATCTTGTTCATTCTGTTCCCGGTGCCTAACGTAGTGCTAAGCACGTACTAGGCATCCAGTGTAATGTAATTTTGGGCTGTACCAACTGTATCAGTTAGGTCCTGGCAGACTGAATGGAATAATTTGAGAGAGTTTAATGAAGGGACTATTTCAAAGGTGTGTGTAGGGTTAGGGGAAACCAATAAGAAATGATAAAGCACCAGGTTACCAACAGAGCCATCTGATGCTCTTAGGTACCAGGGCAAGGGAGGGAGGAAACCTAGGGAGCTGTGGGGAGGGCAGCATTACTGCAGCTGCAGCCTTGGATACGGGAATGCTGCAACCACTGTCAGCCTACGGCTCAGCAGAGAAAAAGGCTGGGAAATAAACACGCCAACTTTATTTCCTCCTACCCTCCTAACTGCCAGTGCCTCTCATTCACTGAACCCAACTGGAAGCCAATTCACAAAAACCTCCAAGAATTCGGAGTAAAGTAAAGAGTGGAGAGTGGGTCTGGAGAGGCAAGTGTAGAATATGTAGTACCCTGGACAAAACCCTCCCTAGAGTATAGCACGTAGAAGAGTTTCCCAGGAGCCTAAACTGTGTAAGGCTCTCACACACTTGTTGACTTGGACAGTAATCAAAGGAGGCAAAAGATAAGAAAAGAGTCAGGCCAAAATAGATAAAAGCAGTCCAGAAATCCCCGCCACCATTTCCGTCTTGCCAAATCCTTCCACAGCTACTCTTTCCCTTTCTATGATTTTTTTGCAATTTTAAATCTGCCTTTAGTGTTCATTTTAACCTATATTCTAGGACGAAGGGAGCAACGTTCAGTGTGATCTTCCCAGATCCAACCTTTTAATTAAGAGATTATTCTGGCAATATGACATCAACCATGCTTGAATATAAATTATTTTTTAGAGAGACACCTCATTCTTCTTAGTTCAAGTGGCTTGATAATTGATTCTCAAACATACAGGATTCATATCTAGATAATCCACAGAGACCCCAGGGTTATATGACATTGGTTAATCTAGAGGATTTAAGTATGAGATTATGTCTCAAGCCAATTAAAGAAGCAGTTCTGAACCAAGGACGCTTATCAGAAATCACCTCTGGATTATGCTTACTAGAATGCTATAATAAAAAGATAGTAGCAAGTGTTAATGAGGGTGTGGACAAATTGAAACCTTCGTACACTGCTGGTGGGGATGTTAAATGGTGCAGCTGCTTTGGAAAGCAATCTGGCAGTTCCTCAGACAGTTAAGCAGAGTTACCACGTGACTCAGCAACTCCACTTATAGGCCCCAGAGAAATGAAAATGTACACCCGCACTAAACTTGTACACAGATGTTCATAGGAACACTATTCATAGTAGCCAAAAAGTGAAAACAACCAAAATGTTCATCAGCTGTTGCATGGATAAATAGAATGTGCTGATACGTGTTATAACATGGGAAATCTTGGAAGCATGCTAAGTAAAAGAAGCCAGTTACAAAGGGCCACGTATTATCTGATTCCATTTCTATGAACTGTTCAGAAGAGGCCAGTCTGTAGTTATAGAAAGTAGATTAGTGGTTGCCTAGGAATGGGGAGGTGTTGAAGGTGACAGCCAAGGGGAACAGAGTTTCTTTTGAGAGTAATAAAAATGTCCTAAGACTGATTGTGGTGATTAATGCACAACTCTGAATATACTAAAAACCACTGAATTGCATACATTTTAAATGGATGAATTATTTGATATGAGAATTATATGTCAGTAAAGTTGTTAAAAAATTCACTGTGGAGTTTTGTGAAAATACAGATGGTGAAACTCCGGCCTTGGCTTCCTGAATTCATTTTTGTTTCATAACTGATTGAATGTGTATTCTTATATAAGAACTATTGAATTCTAGTAATTTTTAATCTTTTGAAGAAAGTCTCTGTGATTGTATTGAAGGTGCTTGCTGTCTCTGACATGAAATACGTTGCTCTTAGAGACAGTGCAGAATATAATATGTTTCATACTTCATTACTTTGAATGCTCTACTACGTATGATTTTTTTTTTAATCGCCAGGTCATTGCTTAGAATACGCTGCTATGTTGGATAAAGAAGCCAAACCATACAAAGTTGATCCTTTTGTAATTATGATTAAGTTTCTGTTGGGGTAAGTTTTATTATCTGTGATAATGATTTTGATTTTGTTTTATATGTAAAACATTATGTTTGGCTCCATAATGGAATATAAATTTTCATACAAATATGGCAATTGACTTGTTTTAGTAAATGGGATTTTCCTCTTAGGTAAAGGCCTAATAAGGATATCGACATTTACTTCAATAGTATAACCATTTCAAAAGTAATTATTGAACTTATATGTATCAATCTAAACTTGGACTGTAAAATATACCAGGCCTTTAACATTTGTAGGAGGATGTATATGGTCCAAGGTCTTTGAGTACCCCAGATTCATGAACACAAACCATTATAGGATACTAATGAAACAGTGCCTCAGATCACTTTTTCTTACTTCCCATGCAGAGTGTATTTTAGGTCTCTCTACCCTACTTAACATTCCGTTCTTAATGTATTCACATTTTGTTTTTTGATTAAGCACCATTACTTAGATTTCTTCTGTCATTACAACTAGCCATTGGCTTTCTAACTTAGAAAAAAAGATCATATTTTGTTACAAAGATCAGTAGAGAGCAGTAAAGCTCCACTGAGATTCAGGTCCCAGCTCTTGGAAGATCAGTAGAGCCCCTTGGAAGATATATGACTGGTTCCTGACGAGGAACTGAAGTTTGTTTTTTCAGTATAATTATAAATTAAGTACTGTATCATGGACCTTTGGGGACTCTAGTGTGTGGTGTCAAACACTGCAAATATTAAACCCTTGAATGTCAGTTGTTGATTTTTTTTTTTTTTTTTTTTTGCTTTTACTGTATGTTTTCTTTTATCCACAGGTATAAATGGTTTAAAGAATTATGGGATGTATTGTTGTTACCAGAATTGGATGCCATCGTTTTAACTAGTCAGAGTATGTGCTTCCCTCTTGTGTCCTTGATTCTCTTTCTGTTTGGAACATGTACTGCCTACTGGGGTGGCCTCCTCTCGTCCACATCTGTGAGACTCCTTTCTTCCTTGTGGCTAGCTTTGAAAAGGTAAAGAATGAGTATATGAAAAAATTATATTCTGATAGGGAACTTTAAAATTAATTTGCTTTCACTAAATTGTAATTTCTAAGGAAAGATGTATAACTCGCAAAAATGGGTTAGTGTTCAAAGTTATGTCTTTGTCAAAAATAATTATTTATTGCAGGTTAAGTGCTACATTTGATTTTGACCTTAGTGCTCAAGAGTTAATCAAAAAAGTTTGACAAACTACACAAGTATTTTTAGGTTTCACTGTTGTAAATCTTTCCGAGGGCAAAGTATTTCTCTGGCAGTGCTTTTATGTGCTGACTTTCAGTCAAACCTGAGGGCAGGAGACTCCAATCACGATATTTAGGATCAGATTAGAGGAAACATGTAAGAGCTCCAGAAACATAGCCTAGAGTTTTATTATAGGCCCCAAGACACAGTTTAAAGTTGCTGGTAAACCAGTGATCTGGTTTCTGTTGCCGTTGCTCCTCACCAGACCTCTTACGTGATTTCCTGTCACAGAGGATTGTGGTGTGGTGCTGCTTCCTCCACCCTTCTCAGGTGTGCCTGACACTAACACCGTCACATGCCTGAGTGATCTGAGACCGGAAGAAATAGGAAGCTGTTCCCTCTCCTCTCAAGAGTGGAAATGTATGGCACAGGGCCTATAGTTAATGATTATCTTGAGCAACATTTTTTCTTCCTTGGTACAAATATCAGCCATAGTGTATCTAAATGGAAGAGGGGCTATCGCAGTGTATTACAGAACTTGCAAATATGTGTCATCCATTGCCTTTATTAAAAAATAACTTACTGTTTACTTTATAATACTTTCGTATTAATATGCTGGAGAGGCTGAGAGTATTGTATGGTTCTTATATGAGGCTGTATGAATAACTGTTAATATACTTTTAAAAGCTTTATTCTTATTATTCCAGGCCCTCTGAACTTCCTAAAGATATCAAGATGATATCGGCAGACTTGCCCTTTTTAACAGTTGTTTTGATCATAGTTAGTTGGACGACTTGCGGAGCGTTTGCCATACTGCTTACTTATCTTTACTATGTGTTTAAGGTATGTCGAGTCAGCACAGTCAAAATGGCTGGGCTTCATAGCAGGCGGGAGTAAACTTTCTTGTAGAAGCTATTAACAAAAAATTTAATTACTTCTGCAGTGAACTTCCATTACATAACAGGTTTAAATGTAAAGGTTTTTTTTTTAACGTCTTAGTTATTTAAAAGATAAATAGTTAACTGTAGAACTCAAATTATTAATCTGAGTTAGGTTTCTTTGTTAAAAAAAAAAACAAAGGGAGGGGAGAAGATATGTTTCACATTGCTTCATGCTCTTGCAAGTAATGTTAACTTTTTATAAAACGTTTTACTAGAGCAGTTTTTATTCACACCTCCCTTTGCACATGGGTAATAGATAAAACAAAAAGTTTTATCAGTGGGATCAAGCTGTCAGTCATGCTGATATAACGTAGAATGTTACAAACGTTGCTGAAGAATCAGAAGACAATGGTAAAAGTAATTGGGCTGATAATTTTACTGAGGAAGTGGAAGACACTTCCAGGACGGCCGACAGCTGTGCAGAGAGGTCTCGGTTTACAACGGCACACTCTCCACGTTAATCTTATGTAGACGCAGTTGATACCAGAGTGGATAGCTATTATTTTCCCTTTTTTAAACAAAGGTTTATTTTCATCTACATTTAACACTAATACATACACATTATGGATTACTTGTAGTTTTCAAAGGAAGTTTATGTCCCTCAGAAAAAACTATGCTGAGCTACTTCGATTTATAAATGAGATATTTTTGGTTTTCTTAATTGGATATTTCAAACAACTGACCCAATAAGCAAAACTTTCTCAATACTTAAGGAAAATTAATAAATTAAGCTTACAGATTTCTTCAGGTTCTTGTAAACATTTCACCACTGCATGTAATTGAGTTCAGGTTTTCAAAGATTTAGAATATATAAAACATGTTAAACTCTTTTTACTTTACTGAGTATAATCAGATTTTTGACTCACAAGGCACTTTAAGTTGCTAGAGCAAGGCTTCATCCAAACCAAGGCTCACAGAATGTAGAAGATATAGCAGTATATCATGGCCCCAGCATACTCTGGAAGTTGGTATTATTTTATTTCTTTTTTTTAGTTCAGAATAGCAAGCATGGGTAGTCATTATTTAGCTTTTCTAAAAGAATGTTTCTAAATGTTTAAATGGATTTTTAGTTCAGATTTTTTAAATTCAAGATTACAGTGCTTCTCAATTTTAATAAAAATGGTTTTTTCTTTCAAAATAAAAGGAAAATTAAATAATCATTTCTTTCTCCTAGATTGTTCATCTGCAAGCCAGCCTAACTTCTTATAAAAATAGCCAGACTGTGGTAAGTTATATTTTCAAAACTCTACATCACTTTAATATGAAAGAACATGGGAAAATATGAAAGTGTGTTTTTTTAAAAAAAGGTTAGGATTTTATAGTGTTTAAAAGGTATTATGAATTTAAGTAAGTTTAAGAATAGTGAACCTAATGAATATTAAAATAGGCTTAGATTTTCTAAGTTTAACTTGATCTTTGTCAGTACTTATGTTGTTTTTATTGTTACAAATTATCTTTTAAATTTTATTTCGAGTAATTACTTAGAAGATATATTCTTAGCAGGGGAAATAGCAAGTCAAAGGAATAAAAGTGTTGTAACTGCCTTAAAGTACTTTTAAACAGGTAATTTCAGTATTTTATTTAAATTTGGTAATGGGAATCTGTATTTATTTAGCTGTTGAGTAATTGAGTATGATTTTCAATAAAATAAAGTTGAATTTTACTTAGTGTTTTGATGTTTTTACTGTCTTGCTTTACAGAATCCCAAACACTCTAGAAGAAGTGAAAAGAAGTGCAGTCAGCATAAAGACTCTGCAGCGCACCATCGTCGTTTATCTGCCGGCGACGCTGAGGACAGCATCCGCATGCACAGTACTGTGATCAACCTGCTCACGTGGGTTGTGTTACTCAGCATGCCGTCTTTAATTTATTGGTTAAAGAATCTTAGGTGCGTTTTATTTATGTAATTGTGATTTATGTGGTTCAAACAATACATATCTCTACATAGATACTTGCTAGATTCCTAATGATCAATAAAACTTCCTCAAGAATAGGACGCTATGTATCACCTGAAATTTATTTTCAATACATTCACATTTTCTCCCTTACCATAAGAATATAAACTTCCCCAAAATCTGCCCCAAAAAGAGGGAATTATATTTTGTTCATTTACCTTTAACCTTCTTTGAGTCTGGAAATATGTGAAAATGTGCTTTATTTTGTTGGCTTAAGGTATTCATAATCCTAGTACTTTATGTACTTTTCAGTTCATGATCAACTTTATGTTTTCTTAAATTTGGGGTGAAGGAAAATGCTTGCATTTAAAAATATTAGAAATAACGAAGGAAGTTTGTACTTTTCTAATTGTCCCATAATAAAGTAAATGATCCGCGATTTTACTACTGAAAACTGTTGTTTGCTTTGCTCTCTGCTAGGTGTCCTAGGTTAAATGAGAGCCTAAAATGCCCTCCACGATTGTTTCTAGAATATTTAATTATTGTCAAATTACTAAAAAAGTAATAATAATAAGCGACCTTATCCAGTAATAGGTGAACCTCTACTCAATGTAATTTTCAGAAATGACATAAAACTTTCAGATTATCTAAATACTGGAAATTTTTAAGTCAGCAGAGCCAAAATAAGCTTGACAAGTTAAATCACAGGTTACCAGATGTTAATATCCTTCCTTTGTCCCTCATTTTAGTCAAGATCCAGATTTTTGTTCACAGGTTTAGGTAGAAAATTACTTGAGCACAAATTTCTGATTCTGAAAGGCTGTAGATGTCCCACAGTCTG
Source organism: Equus caballus (assembly GCF_041296265.1). NCBI lineage: Eukaryota > Metazoa > Chordata > Mammalia > Perissodactyla > Equidae > Equus > Equus caballus. The sequence continues at coordinate 72,949,830 of NC_091701.1, read as the reverse complement.
TAAATGCAAGAGATGAGAATTTGGGTTTTAAAAAGATGGGGGACAATTACTTTAAACCTTCATTTTTTTCATCTTTTTTAAATACAGCAGCCTTAATATATTTAAAATAATTTGTTTTATAAAAGCATTATTTATATATGACTTTTCAGGCATATGCCTATTATAAAAAAGAAGTGCATCCATATTGGATATTTTCATTTCCTTTAGTAGTTTCTGAACATAATTCTCCATATAAAAGCTTGAGTGTATTATATGTGGAATATAAACAAGTACTTGGACAAAGAAAACAGTTCAGTAGTTACAAGGGGAAAGGGGCTGGGGGGGCACGGGGGTGAAGGGGAGCACTCATGTGGTGGCAGTCAAGAAATAATGTACAACTGAAATCTCACATTGATGTAAACTATTATGAACTCAATAAAAAAAAACCTTGGGTGTAAAGATGGTGTAGAGCAAAGATTATTTATCAAAGATTTCATGAGCTGTTTGGGGATCTCTTATATCCATATTGTTCCTGGAATGTTTTCAAATTTATATGATTGATTCTGATAATTTAAAATGATCGTGTGCTTTGTTGAGTTATGTTTTACTTTTTCTTTTTGTTGTAGGTATTACTTTAAACTTAATCCTGATCCATGTAAACCTTTGGCATTTATCCTTATTCCAACTATGGCAATTCTTGGAAATACTTACACTGTTTCAATAAAATCAAGGTATAGTAGTTTAATCTTTCTTTTTCTCACATCTGTTCCTTTATCACCCTTTCTTTTGTGTCTGAAACGTGCTCCTAATTTCTAATTACTTTGACTATTCCTAAAGGTAAAGCCATAATAGTAAATATGGTTTATATGCAAGTATATTATACTTATTTTCTTAATTATGGGTTTTACGTGTTAGGATATAAGAATGATTTTTTCTTTAAAACATTAACCCTTAAAAGATATGATGTCTGGGGCTGGCCCCGTGGCCGAGTGGTTAATTTTGCGCACTCCGCTGCAGGCGGCCCAGTGTTTCATTGGTTCGAATCCTGGGCGCGGACATGGCGCTGCTCATCAAACCACGCTGAGGCGGCGTCCCACGTGCCACAACTAGAAGGACGCACAACGAAGAATATACAACTATGTACTGGGAGGCTTTGGGGAGAAAAAAGGAAAAAAAAAATCTTTAACAACAACAACAAAAAAAGATATGATGTCTAAGATTTGCTTCCAAAAAGTACAGGAGGAGTAGAAGTAGAGAGGAATATAGGTGGAGTAAGATTGGCCATGACTTGTTAATGTTTGAAGCTGGGTGGTGGGGACATGAGATTCATTCTACATTAGTCTACTTAGTATATGTTTAAAATTCTTCATAATAAAACTTGACTTTTTATTGACCGGTTCTTTACTCTGGGAGCCTTGTTGGTTGATTCTGGCAGATATTTGCAGATATTCCAGAATCAGGCAGACCTGGGTTTAAATTTAAGGCTCTGTGTCCTTAGGTGAGTTTCTTAACCCCTCAGTTTCTCTATTTTCAGAGTAAAAAGGTAGTATTCTTTCCTGGTAGTCTTTTTCTTTTAAAAATGTTTCTTTCAAAACTATTCGATGTCTTATCTTTAGGGTCCTATTAGGAGTTAAGAATGCTTCCTTTTTCTTTTTTCTTTTCTTTTTTTTTTTTTTGAGGAAGATTAGCCCTGAGTTAACTACTGCCAATCCTCCTCTTTTTGCTGAGGAAGACTGGCCATGAGCTAACAGCCATACCTGTCTTCCTCTACTTTATATATGGGACGCCTGCCATAGCATGGCTTGCCAAGCGGTGCCATGTCCGCACCCGGGATCCGAACCAGCAAACCCCGGGCCACCGAAGCAGAATGTGTGTACTTAACCACTGCGCCACAGGGCCGGCCCCAAGAATGGTTCCTTTTTTATTTGGTTGAGGTGTTTTTGCTATATGAACAGGGTTAAAATGCGTATTTCTGTGTAGTTATGTCTTAGTAAACATTATTGATTTTTTTTGTTAAGATGAATTTCTAGAGTTAGAATTGCTGAATAAAAGTCCAACTAGTATTTTTCTGTTGTTAAAATTTGAAAGACTAAGCAAAACTGATTATTTACTTAATAGAGATTTTTTTCTCCTTCCTAGGCAAAACATGACTTATATTGATCCTTTTCAAAATTATGGACAATTAAATTCATTATATGAAAAATTATTTCATCTAATAACACTTTCTCAAAATGACATAAAAGACATATTCCATTTTTGCTCACAATGTAGATTACGTAGTAATGTATATTTCTGTCTCTTTACAGTAAATTGTTGAAGACTACGTCACAATTTCCACTTCCTCTGGCTGTTGGTGTGATTGCTTTTGGGTCAGCCCATTTATACAGGGTTCCATGCTTTGTCTTCATTCCTCTTTTACTCCATGCGTTATGCAACTTTATGTAAGATTGGATTTAAGGAATGATAAAGATGATTTATGCCTTTAGGGCCAGTAATAAGAGGGAACGCACAGATCCATCAATGTGGACAGCAAGATCTTTTGGAGAAGACAAGTCTATTTTTACAATATTGGAAATAGGAAATTAGTTTTGTAATGCTTGAGGAAAGTAGTTGAAGCATGGTTTTGTTTTGTGGTATGGCATCTGTGTACAAGTCATTTTGGAAAATTTAGTAAAAGGATGCAGTGGCCGCTCTCTGAGGACACCTCTGCATATCAGCTTGTCTGCTCGATTGGCCATACCAGGGATCTTCTCCTAAATGCTCAGTAAATGTAGCATTGCTTGTAATTTCACCTCAGGCATTCTGCTCATTTCATCAAACATTGTTCTGAAAAGTGGGTTACTTTGTATTTGCTACAGTATACTTATTCTGAAATACATCTTAAAAGATTGATGAAATTCACAACTGTTTGGTTTCTCAAAAATGAAATAGCCACTACGAGTCTTTGGCAGCCTCAGTGAACAAAGCAGATCTTTTTTCTTCTTACATCTATGAAAATATAACCTTTAATTCTAAGCAGACATGTTTTCTTGGTAACAGTACAAGATTGATGGACGGAAACATAATTCAAATTCAAAACTTAATGAAATTTTCTTATTACTTTTCAAATATAAATCTTATTTTGTCCTTGGCGAATATCAGGAGACTATTAAAGAGATTTATTGTTAAATTTAAAGAAAATTCTCGTAAATATTTACCTACTGTCATTGAGCAGTTCAGTTGTTCAGTCTATATCATTTTACTTAATTCATTGACCCCCGTGGCTTACAAAAGTGCCTCAGGTCATGATGGATTGTTAAAATAACTAAATTCTGGTGGTCAGGAAAAACTCTAGGTATGCACAGTTTTTGTCTGTTGTGGAAAATAACATGATCAAGTGCAATACCACCTTTGATGTATAAAATTATACAATAAATAGAACAAATATAAACATAAATTGGAGGCTTAGCCACTAAGTGGAATCTTAATTTGCCGTGGTGATTACTGTTTGGCAGATAAGAGTAATGTTTCTATGTCATTTGAGATTTCAGCTCAGCTTTAGCTACAAAAGAGTAGCAAGTAGGTAATGGAGCTAGGCAGCTTTGCCTTAAACTAGCATAAACTCAGGCTGAGGCATACCTGGCTCATGAAGTCCTTCCTTTAGATGTGGATGCTGTGAATACCCAAACCTCCAAATCAAAGTCCTTGAGTCCCAGTAATTCTGCATTTGCTCCTGTAAACTTGTATCCTTGTTAGTGCCCAGGATGTCCTAGAATACCAGGTTCCTTCTGTCTGCCACTGCATCTGGATTCCTTTACAACCTCTCAGCTGTTACTGTCTGTAGAGGGTTCCCCCACTTCTCTTCTCACTCGTTCCTTAGGTCCTTGCTGTTTTGGCATCAGTTGAAGCCGTTCTTGCTGTCATCTCTGAGGGTTTAAGTTTGTTTGATTTCCTTGTCATCTTTCCCAACTTCCTGCCTGTTGTTCAGTATTCATGCTTTCACTTACTGAGACATTAAAGGGAAGTAGTAACCTCATACTAGATATGGCAGACATACCAGGCTCTTGTTTGTTTGAGGGACGTAGCAAAAGGGATAAAATACAAAATGATCGTGTGTTCAGTATCTAAAAGGAAAGAGAATTTATTAGAATATAGACTTATCCCATGGCATACCACATATATATTTAAATAAGGACGCGTCTGCCTGTGTTTAGCTATGCATATACTCATAAACAACTTTTGTACATGTGGTATCTTTTGTTTTTTCCGTGATATTATAGTTGTATTTCAAATTACAGGTTAAATGTGTCATTCAGCTCTTTCTGAATTTGAATTTAGGTCTGTATACAGAAAGAACTTTAGAAAATTCATTAATTCGGATCTTCTATTGACAGCCATAATCATTGTGTTTATGTGATCTAAAGTCTCATTATTTAGTCAGTATTGCTCATGAATAAAATGTAACAAGCTTAAATTTCTCATTTGTGAATAATACATTAGCTTTTAAAAGCAGCAGACTAGACACACTAGTTCTATATTTTCATGAGTGTAGTTAACATCAAGTCCTAAAGTCTTATTTATTCCAACAAAATATTTCATTTTAGGACTGTAAAACAGATTCTAATTAAACATTTTAGAAGCAACATTAGGTTGGATCTTTAGCCATCATATGCATATAGATATATAAAGGCATGTATGTATACTTACATTTTGACGGGGTCTTCATCAAGTCCTGATGCACTTTAAACCCAGATAACCACCAGAGATGAGAAGGTAGGCTCTGTCTGAAGATGAGCCAAACTAATGTTTCTGTCACTTGAGAAAAGGAAAAGTCCTTTTGCCTTTAAATTACACATTGTTTCTGTCATGCTTACAACCTATATTATTAGCTGCTAAAACAGCACAGGTTTATTAGCAATGTTACTAAAAATGAAATTGTTTATTGGTAGTTAGGATTATCTAGTTCAGCAGACTTCTGAGCTCTACTGTTACAACATTTTTATTTAGAATTTGTTGAGTTTTGAGTAAGTTTTGTGCTTATAGAAGTTACTCCTGGGCCCTGTTGTTGATAACTGGATCAAGCGTAGACTGGGCAGAAAAACAGTGAGTGCTTTCAGTGTTTCTGAAGCCCCCTGCTCTGGAGTCACGACTCTTATAATTTGGAACTGATACTATGATAGAAATCATTAATACTCATTTTTCTAGATCCTTTTTGTCCCGGAAATTAAACAGGTTCTGCTAACTCTTTTCTTGGTTGTCACCAGAGTGAAAATATTCAAAATAGCAGTCCTAGAAAAGCCATTTGTGCCTGGTTAACATTGATTTTGGATCTCTCAATGTATATTGATCATGTATTGATTAATTTTTTTTATTATTTTGGTTAGATGAATTCAGATGTATGTAATGGATACCTTTTCTTGATTGAACTACAGTGTGATGTCTACAGGAGTATACAGTAAGGAAAAAGAAAGAACTATAGTAGGCCTAGCAAATGTTTGTTGTTGATGATCCTGTCACTCATGCAGGTGGTGCGCGTTTCCACCACACACATGCTTATATGGTGCAGATTACGTGATTTGTTCATTATCTAGTTCCTGTGCTTTTCTTAACTCTTCAGACTTTCCGTTTATAGCCTACTTTGTTCATTTCACCTCATTGCTCATTAGCACCTGTTCCAGAAGGTGATCAAGGGAAGTAAAAGGAGAGAAAGCTCAATTTTCAGTTTAGTTCTTGAAAGCTCTGGTGAGAATGAGGGAAAAACAAAGATTATGAGATAAACTAGGGCTGTTGCTTCCTGAATCCCAGATAATTCAGTTGGCCTGTATTTTCATCTTAGGCATTAAGTCTAAATTAGTATAATGTCTTGCTTTATTGTGAGGTTTAATGCAAAACTTTACAGTGCTGAATTTGCAATTTTAGTAACTTGTTATTAAAATCAGTTGAGAAAAATCAAAAAAATGTGTTGGGACCTTCTATGACTAGGCATTTGTTGGTTATTTTTCATCATCACTTTTTGTTTTCTCAGTGTTTTAGATTTATATAGCTGCACATATATATCAGAGGAAACAAGATATCTTGTGAAGTTTTTTGGGGAAAGTCAATTTGGAGAGCATGACACTCCCCAGGGTAAAGGAAGCAATAAAAATATCTTTGTGTTATAAAATTAGACCCTGGCAGAAAACTTCCTTGCCACATAAGGTAAATGTATAAGATAGTTTTACAAAATAGTAAGATGATTGGGAGCTGAAACTTTATCCCAGTCTTTTTGAACAAAGGACAACATTTCAAGTTCTGTGAAGGACTTTTATTTATACATATTACTCATGCATTCTTTCACAGTAGGTTTTAACAGGCTGAGGAAACAGAAAGTCTGTGAGGCTGCTTGTGTTCTTTGCTTTTAATAAGGATGATAGGAGGGAAAAGTCAGGTCAGTACTCCAAATCCGGATATGTGTACTGTAAATGCTCAAGAATTCACTTTTTTTTGGGATACATTATATTATGAGTACAAATGACTGAATTTTGTATATTAACTTAGTTTTAAGAATGAAATAAAATTTAGAAGTAGTGAGACTGGACTATTATTTCATTAATAGTATAAATGTAAAAGTACACCTGAATTGATAACATAATTTTCAAAAGTTCGATGATATTCTAAGCTACATCTTGATTACATTGTCTATAGCTGAAAATTTTTAAATCAAATACAGTACTTTCTAAAAGTGTTTGGCATGTTGTGCTGCAAAAAATGACTATGTTTTGAAATACCAAGTAACCAGTTAATTTCTGATGACTTTGTATAGGACTTGATATATATGAGTCAGAATTATTCTGTACATTGTAACTTTGAAGACTTATGAAAAACTGTCGATGTATTTTGATTAATTAGTGTAAATTTGTTTGCATATTTGAATCCTAGTCTTAGTTTAGGACGTCTAAAATAGCCATTTTTGTAAAGTTCATATGCTATTTTTTTTAATGTTATTTTGGGTTTTAGTATTTATATAGTAGTAATGTTACCAGTAAAAGATTTATAGACAAAGCATAGAACTATTAACTATTCAAAAGCCTAAAAGATAGGCACATTTTGTATTTCATGTTGCACCTGTTATGTTTCATACTGGACTTTTTACATCCCTTTTTTAGGAAAAAAACACATTTGAGTTTTTTTAGCATAAAACTCTACATTGGAAAAGATAACTGTATTCATATGGTTAGCAAAACACACTTTGCCACCAAAGCTAAATGAAACTGTAAAATACCTCCAGATATTTGTGCCAATGAACTTTTCTTAGCATATTGGGATTAAAGCAAAAATACTCTTTTCAGTATTTTTCATCTAGGACTTATATTAAATATGTAAATCATTAAAACTTATAGTCACTACCCTAATTTTTCTTTACAAATATATAAGGCTTATAGTGCAGGCTTATATATAGGCTTATATTCTATTTTGCCTGATTTCTGGAATAATATTCTCTGATTTTATTAAGTAAAAGGTAATTACCCAATAATGATCTTTCAGTAATTAATTGAAGTAATCATTTGAAGTAATCCTGCTTCAGATTCATTCTGTGCTGTAAAAATTGAAATTTTGTTGCTCAGATCATTTTTGGTACATGTCTCATTTATGTAATAGAAAGTTTACTGTGGAGTTTCTTTTTTTCCTGTGTGTTTTCATTCAGTCTGCATAAGTCACATGTTTCATAGGAGGAAATTATCCACCAGAACCTAACATAGTGCAGTTAAGTGAACATTTTAAAATGCATATCTTAAAGGAAAATATTATAAAACAATCAAGATGTTAATGCTAAAGTGTTAACATTGCTGTGGTGTTGTACTCATGAGAGAAAAGTAGAAATATGATAGAAACTGTTGTGTGTTTCTGGTTGAAATTCTTTAATTTCTCCACCATAGAAATTCTCAAAGGGAATTTCAGTCCCTCATAGTGTAGTTTTCCCCACCATTTAAGGTCAGTGAACTGTTTCTCTGCCCAGAAGTGTGATGCAGTTTGCATAAGTAGCCTTGAAGGAAAGAGGCAGCAGAGAAAGCCGAATAGTAAAATGTTTGGCCTTGATTTAGTGACAGTTTATCCAATTATCTGATGGGCACAGTGGACGATATGAGGACAAAGATGGTATATAAATGTACAAGACCTAAAAATTCACTGAACGTTGTTTCTTAGAATGAATTTGTCCTTTGTGTTGAATAATTTTATGCGAAGTAGGAGATACCTGTGTTTAACATAACCGTGCTTTCTACGTAATCAAATATGTATTTGTTAGAAAGTTGGTAGAAATAACCTTCTCTTTCTCCACTGTGGAGGAGAAAAAACCTCCAATTTTTAGTGTATATAAATTAGGAAATTGTATTGTGTATTTACATTTTAAAAAATATAAAAATGACTTAAATATATTATTTTGAAGTGATTGTATTACAGTTTCTTAAACATAGGACTAACTATAAATGTAGCAGCGTACCCATGAGAAACCAGACCAAAATTGAATGCATATAATCACTGTGACCTTGAACTTATAGTCGTTTGGGATAAAACAGACTGTGCCTTAAAATGATGAAGGAATGCCCTGCAATTTTATAACTGTATATTTTATTATGGGTGGTCTTCTCAAATTGGCCCCAAAACCTTTACTTTGAGGTTGGTGAAATAAAAGTTTAAAATGAAAGTTGACCAGTATTTCCCTTAGTGTTTGCAGAACCATTGCTCTAGAGGCCTCCCTTAGTTTCCAGGGTTCTCATTCGAATTAAAAATGTCTTACACCTTATAGACATAGAAAATTAAGTTTGGCTAAAATTTCTGAAAATAAATTTATTTTAACAGCAGGTGGTGGCACTTCTGTTCTGAACTTTTTGCACATGGAAAAAATTAATCTTCGAATGTAATTGTTTGTCTTTTAATGAATAATCTATCAAAAGCACGTATTCTTCCCTAAGACCTATACTTGTTTTTCCTCAGATTATCAAGGCTTGTATTTGTATATCAAATAAAGTTAGTTTACCCGATAATTATTTTTCCATAATTAAACTCGGATTCATGTAGTATATTTTAAAATATTATTTTCCATTTTTCTTTTTTTCTTTTTCCTTCTTAATTATTTTTAAGGTATCAAGAGAGAACTGGCTCCACTCTGGGGGGCTTTTTTTAATGTAAAGACTTGCATTTTTACTCTGCTTATTTGAAATAATGGATATAATTTCTATTAAAACAAATTATTTCATCCGTAGGACATTCATGGTCTCTGCTAAAAGCCATCCACATCTCTGTATACTCAGAATTTGTTGTATGTTTTTCAATATCAACTTTGGACATAAACTCAACACCTGTCTTTCTTCCTATTTCATCTCCACTACCTCCCTCCAAAGTCAAAAATACAGGTTTCTCTAAAAATATGTTGAAAGAGAACATGTCTTTCCTTAAAGTATGGTCAAATTGAGATGGAAGTAGTTTGGGCAAGGGTATGTAATAAAATACATGGCTGTCTTCTGCATCAGTTTTTATATTATAGTTAAAAGTTTCTAGAGAACAAACAATTTGTTATGCTGAGGTAGACTCAGTAATCATTTATTGGAAAATTGATCATTTTGTTCTCATTGAGAAAACGCAGTGCATAGTAATAATACTTAACAGTGCAAAGGAACTTGCCTATCGTGTATGCTGAAAAGTGACTGTCACCTTACAGATCTTTCCATTTAAACATGCATGATTTTGTCCAGTACTTTGTACAATGTATGGTGTACTGAATACACTTAGGTGTAATTTTGTGTGTATTTTTTGTATGGTATAATTAACATTATTACATTTAACTGGTTGTAATTCACAAAAAGTGCTATTTATTGTACTCTGTAGAGTGTTGTGAATGTTTTTATCTGTGTTTCAACATTATGGTGTAGGGTTTAATAGATGAATATTTGCCTTCAGTCTCCGCTCAGGTATTAATGTGTAGCAATTTTTGGTGCTTTCTTTTTAATCTGTCATAATCTGATGTTCTGAATGTTCAACAATAAATTTGGTGGACAAGAACACGCAGTGCAGAGATTGCTTACCAGTTCACGTACTCTCCACAACACCGTCTCAGGAAGAAATGCTTAAAAATGGTTTCTTTACAGCATGTGTAGCGTTTCAGAAATTTGGATGCGCAAGCATGCGACATGATAAACAGAATACATCATAGGTAAATACTGGAAGCAAGATAAATTCTAGCTTCCCACATGCATTTGTGTGGACACTTTATGGCTCACATTCTGTTTTAAGGAACTATACATTTATATTTTTCCTAGGGACCATGCTTCCCACCTTCTTTATGCTAACATGATATATACTCATGGGTGCCCAGTTTCCCAAATTAAATGAGAATGATGAGAGAACGAATGAGACGAGTAAAATGGGGTGGGCCATCATCTTTTGAGGGATGAGTATCTTACAGGTTGATTAGAACGGTGTTTTCTAAACTACTTTAACCAGCATGTCTAAATATATGAACAATTATAGACTATCTGCATATATTAACATTCTGTATATTATTTAAAAAGTAAATTTTTATTTTATTTATTTTTGTTTGTTTGTTTTGAGGAAGATTAGCCCTGAGCTAACATCTGCCACCAGTCTTCCTCTTTTTGCTGAGGAAGATTGGCCCTGAGCTAACATCTATCTGTACCATCTTCCTCTAATTTATTTGTAGGACTCCTGCCACAGCATGGTTCAATGAGCAGTGCATAGATCCGTGCCCAGGATCCATACTGGCGAACCCCAGGCCACCAAAGCAGAGTGCACAAACTTAACCACTACGCCACTAGGCTGGCCCCCCAAAAAGTAAATTTTTAAAGATGAGAAATACGCAACTAGAAGCTTTAATATTTTCCTTGGATACTTAGAGGATTATCTTGTGATCACCCCAGTATGGAGGCCACTGGAGTATACAACATGAAACCCGCATAGACTTTTCCCACTAGTTTCTCTCTCTTTTTGCAATTCCCACTTGATCTTCACTCACTTTCCAAAATATACATAGTTTTTATTGCTGCATAGCAAATTAAACGTTCAGCAGCTTAAAACAACACCTATTTATTTACTCACAATTCTATAGGTCAGAAGTCTGGGCACAGACCAACTGGGTTCTCTGCTTAGAATCACACTTTTGAAATGAAGGTATCAGCCAGGACTACTGTCCTATCTGAGACTCATTCAGGTTGTTAGGGAATGAGGTTCCTGTCTTCTTGGTGGCTGTCAACCAGAGGCTGTTCTCTTCTGAGCTCGCTGTGCCATTCCCTGTACGTAGCCCTCCACAAAATGGCAGGTGCACCTTCAAGGCCAGCGGGATTCCTCTTACATTTTGAATCTCTTAAACTTCCTCTGTTTCTGACCCTTAGACCCTGATTTAGAGGGCTCATGTTAGTAGCTCAGATCCACTGAGATATTTCCTTTTTGATTAACTCAAGGTAAACCTTAGTTACATCCACAGAATCCTTTTGCCATATAAAGCACATGATCATTTTCCCCTCATACAAGTTCAACTCACACTCAAGGGGCCTGGATAATACAGGGGGCTACACCAGGGCGTGAGAATATGGGGTCATCTTAGAAGTCTGCCTACCATGCATATCAGGGAACTAAAGTCTTTTTTGTAACTGCTATACTTAAATAATATTTGATTCCCTAGTTTTAATCAAAGGAGCTGATAAATATAAAATGTTTCAGTGAAAGAAAAGCCCTTCAATGCTTTGAATTTTATACAGCCCCTAGAAGAAAACAGTCTTCTATCTCTGGGTTATTTTGCGTGCGTGCATGTGCGTGTGTGTGTGTGTGTGTGATTTTGATTACTTTAGAGATGGTTTTGTTCTTTCTTGTTTGCATTTAATGGTCAGAACTTGGATTAAATTAAAGAAGAGAAGACTAGTGGCCTGAAAATTAAAGAAGAGAAGACTAGTTGGCCTTATCAAGTGAATGGAAACACTTTACTTAATAAGTAGATATAATTTCACATTGGTTATGGGTCACGAATAATGACTCTAACTCAAGCAAAATTATATAAAATCAGATTCAACTTTTAAACATGCTTCTAGTGATTTGCTTTTCTCTTGAATACGTTTGGAGGAAGGATGAAGTTTCATAGACTCTGTAGGTGTGCTCAGATCGTATATACCATGTAAACGAAAGCTTGAGGTTCTGCAGATCTGTGTGCTCAGTTGAATATTCTATGTGTCAATCAGCTGAGCCTTTAGTATCAAATAGTTGTGTAGGGCGTGTGCATGTCAACATGTGCTCAGCAAAAAAGACTCCATCACCATACTTTTTACCTTTCGTATTTGTGCCTTTCTGATCCAGAAAGAACTAGAAAAGGTAGAGAAAAACAGCTAGAATGATCTAGGGTTTTGTGTATAAAGTTCAGCTGAAGCAATAAAGGCCTCTTCACTCTGGAACTGCAAAGATTTAGCTAGAAGTTATTTAAAGAGGCAACTTTATGATTCACTCTCTCTTTTTGTTCTGTGGCTTGCATTTTATTCTGCAGGCATTACAGAGAGTGTTGCCCTAAGAAGGTGATATAGGATTGGGATGGAGAGGAGAGGACAGAGTTGACTTCTTTCTGTATAAAGGTTTTGACCTACTGGAGGAAAAAGGAATTTAGTGACCCAGCCCTGACAGCCTAGTGGTTAAAGTTCAGCCTGCTCACCACTTCAGCAGCCTGGGTTTGCTTCCCAGGTGTGGACCTGTACCACTCGTCTGTCAGTTGCCATACTGTAGCAGTGGCTCACATGGAAGAAATAGAATGACTTACAACTAGCATATACAACCATGTACTGGGGCTTTGGGGAGGGGAAAAAAAAGGAATTTATTTAAGAAAAGAACTTGGTTTACCATTTTTAGGAAAGCAAAGTGGGGGCTGGCCCCGTGGCCAAGTGGTTAAGTTCACACGCTCTGCTTTGGCAGCCCAGGGTTTCGCTGTTTCGGATCCTGGGCATGGACGTGGTACCGCTCATCAGGCCAGGCTGGGGCAGCATCCCACATGCCACAACTAGAAGGACTCGCAACCAAAATATACAACTATGAACTGGGGGGATTTGGGGAGAAACAGCAGAAGAAAAAAAAAAAGATTGGCAACAGTTGTTAGCACAGGTAACAATCTTTGGGGGAAAAAAAAGAAAAGTATGCAATATAGTTGCATTTTAAACTAGGACTGTGTAACATTCACTGAATTTAAAAATCTTTGTTGTAACTAGTTTTCAAGTAGAATTGGTTAGGGGCTGGCCCCGTGGCTGAGTGGTTAAGTTCACATGCTCCGCTACAGGCAGCCCAGTGTTTCGTTGGTTCGAATCCTGGGCGCGAACATGGCACTGCTCATCAAACCACGCTGCGGCAGCGTCCCACGTGCCACAACTAGAAGGACCCACAACGAAGAATATTCAACTATGTACCCGGGGGCTTTGGGGAGAAAAAGGAAAAAAATAAAACCTTAAAAAAAAAAAAAAGAATTGATCAAACATTTAGTTATGTTTATAAATTACAGATCCACAGAGTACTGTAAAAGGAAATGTGATTGTTTTGGACAGTGATCTCCAAACCTTTTTGATTGCACACCCTGATCATTAAAAAAAGTTTGAAACTTCCCCCTAAGCATGCTACTACTATTTTTGTTATTAACGCCCTCAAGTAGATTCCAACTCTAGTGACCCTGTGTACAGTGGAGCGGAACCCTCCTGGTCTTTCTGCGCCATCCTCTCGCCTTCCAGTGCTCCATTAGACAATACTCCCCGCTGTTCACAGGGTTTTCTTGGCCAACGTTTTCAGCAGTGGGTGGACAGGTCCTTCTTCCTAGTCTGTCATAGTCTGGAAGCTCCGCTAAAACCTGTCCACCATGGGTGACCCTGCTGGTATCTAAATACCAGTGACGTAGCTTGCAGCATCAACAGCAACACACAGCCACCATAGTATGACAACCAACAAATGGGTGATGTCGTTCCCTGACTTGGAAATGAACCCGGGTTGCAGCCGTGAGATTGCCAAATCTTAATCACTAGACCACCAACTACTAGTTTACTAATATGCACATAGAAAATGTAGAGAGAAATGATATATTTGTAAATGTCTTACTAATTATGATATCTTCATAATATCAGTAGCTGATATCTCAAGGCAGAAAATATGTTTAGGGCAAAAGTGAATATAAATTGATTTTTCAAATAACCTTGATAATTTTTAATAGTGAGGAGTAACTTCTTGTCAGATCTGATAAAATTATTGTTTCTAATTCCTAGTGAGCCTGACAAGAGTAGAAGTGTCAGTACTGATATTTTGTTGGTTTGCACTTGCATTACTGATACCGCCTTCAACTTTTTGTTGTAAGGAGTAGTGTCTTGTGAGGAGTATTTTCAAGCTGTTTATTTGTTTTGTGATAGTTATATTAGTTAAAGTTAGATAATATGATAAATCTTAGTAAGATAATCCATGACTCCTTTAACTGGCTTACATATACTGCAATGTCACAATCTGCTTAAAGTGAGCACATGAACAAACAGAGCAGGAGGTGCCCCATCATCCTCCTCCGTGCTGGAGAATTCCCATTCCTCTCAGAGCAGACCCCACACCCTCTGTGTGATCAGCTATGATAAAGGCTGAGTGGGGTCAGTCCATCTGCAAAATGCTAGCACATTAATTCGTTAGATTAGAAACATGAGAATGAGTTATGTTTTCCTCCAACATCCCAATATGTTGTCTTGCACACCACTTAGGATGTACACAATCTTCTTTGGAGAAACTTAGTTTAGGATATATTTTGTAACCCTTTGAGGTTGTCTTTGATAGGTTTTTAGCATCTATATTTATATTCTGAAAGCAAACAAGTTTCTGGATCAGAAACGGACCTATTATTACCTAAAGCAGTAAGCACATCAGTTCCCCTTGCCCCTTCTTCCCCCTTGAGGGCCTTGTGAGGAGAGCCACGTGAACCCAGCATGTGCAAAAGGGGTTTTCTGTTCTGTTTTGCACCACAGGAGAGGAACCCCAAAATTACGAATTTGGGAGTTTATATAAGGTACACACGGCCCTCCTCCCCTCCTGGGAGAGAAAAAAAAGGCTTTGCTCCCAAATGTTTTACAGTGCTTTAGAATGTATACAGGTGGTTCCAGGTTTCATCCCCCCCGAAAATGTAAACGTGTGGCTCCACCAAATAGGAGGCAAGGGGAAGAAGAGCACGAAGAGCAAATGTTTCTGGGAAAAGGAGACATTGTAACATGCCGATTTCCTGTGCTCAGGACGCCGAACTAGACAGAAACATGAAAATATTCATGGAGCATTGTTTCCCTGATAGTCTTCATGGGGTACAGAAATAATACCTCTCTCTCGTGCTATTACTGCTAAATACATTTAATTACCAAATGAATTGAGTAGGGTGGTTTCAATGTCATGATTTATAATCCTTCGGTCGTGATCTATTGGGTAGAATAGGCAGACGTGAAACCCGTGGAGCCTGCATTGGGGAGTTCTTCTAAAACTGAAGTTAGTAAAATCTTTGTGTTTAAAAAAAGATTAATGGGACTATAATAAGCAGGATAGAAAGGAAGTGGGGAGACAAGGAGAGGGAGATCATTTATAAGGCTGCTGTAAAATTTGGAATACTAGTAATGATCAAAACTAGGGTGGGACAGACAAGAAAAGGAAATAAAAGGGATCCAAATGGAAAAGAAGACATGAAACTGTCACTATTTGCAGATGACATGATTTTCTTTATAGAAAACCCTAAAGAATCTACCAAAAAACTTTAGAAATAATAAATGAATACAGTAAAGTTACAGTATACAAAATCAACATACAAAACTCAGTTGGGTTTCTATACGCTAGCGACAAAGTTGCAGAAAGAGAAATTAAGAATACAATCCTATTGGGGCTGGCCCCGTGGCCGAGTGGTTAAGTTCGCGCGCTCCGCTGCAGGCGGCCCAGTGTTTCATCGGTTCGAATCCTGGGCGCGGACATGGCACTGCTCGTGAGACCACGCTGAGGCAGCGTCCCACATACCACAACTAGAGGAACCCACAACAAAGAATACACAACTACGTACCGGGGGGCTTTGGGGAGAAAAAGGAAAAAAATAAAATCTTAAAAAAAAAAAAGAATACAATCCTATTTACAATTGCAACAAAAAGAATAAAATACCTAGGAATAAATTTAACCAAAGAGGTGAAAGATCTGTACACTGGAAACTATAAACCATTGTTGAAAGAAATTGAAGAAGACACAAAGAAATGGAAAGATATTCCATGCTCTTATACTGGAAGAATTAGCATAGTTAAAATGTCCATACTTTCTAAAGCAATCTGCAGGTTCAATGCAATCGCTATCAAAGTTCCAATGACATTTTTCACAGAAATAGAGCAAAGAATCCTAAAATGTATATGGAACAACAAAAGACCCTGAATAGCCAAAGGAATCCTGCAAAAAAAGAACAAAGCTGGAGGTATCACACTCTCTAATTTCAAAATATGCTACAAAGCTACAGTAACCAAAACAGCATGGTACTGGCACAAAAACAGACACACAGATCAATGGAACAGAACTGAGAGCCCAGAAATAAAACTGCACATATATGGACAGCTAATTTTTGACAAGGGAGCCAAGAGCATACAATGGAGAAAGGAGAGTCTCTTCAATAAATGGTGTTGGGAAAACTGGACAGCCACATGCAAAAGAATGTAATAGACCATTGTCTTACACTGTACACAAAAATTAACTCAAAATGGATTAAATACTTGAATGTAAGACCTGAAACCATGAAACTTCTAGAAGAAAACATAGGCAGTATGCTTTTTGACATTGGTCATAGCAGCATCTTTTCAAGTACCGTGTCTGACTGGGCAAGGGGAACAATAAAAGACAGATGGGATTACAGCAAACTAAAAAGCTTCTCCACAGCAAAGGGAACCATCAACAAAATGAAAAGACAACCTAACAATTGGGAGAAGATATTTGCAAACCATATATCTGATAAGGGTTAATATCCAAAATATATAAAGAACTCATACATCTCAACAACAAAAAACAAACAACCCCAATAAAAAATGGACAAAAGATCTGAACAGACATTTCTCCGTAGAAGGTATATAGATGGCCAACAGGCACATGAAAGAAGTTCAACATTACTAATTATCAGGGAAATGCAAATCAAAACTACAATGAGATATAATCTCACTCCTTTCAGAATGGCTATAATTAACAAGACAGGAAATAACAAGCATTGTGGAGGATGTGAAGAAAAGGGAACCCTCATATACTGCCGGTGGGAGTGCAAACTGGTGCAGCCACTGTGGAAAACAGTATGGAGATTCCTCAAAAAATAAAGAGTAGAACTACCATATGATCCAGCTATTCCACTGCTGGGTATTTATCCAAAGGACATGAAAACTTGAATGGGTAAAGATATGTGCACCCCTACGTTCACTGCAGCATTATTCACAGTAGCCAAGACTTGGAAGCAACCAAGTGCCCATCAAGGGATGAATGGATAAAGAAGATGTGGTATATATACATAATGGAATGCTACTCAGCTATAAAAAAAAGATGAAATTCAGCCATTTGTGACAACATGGATGGACCCCAAGGCTATTATGCTAAGTGAAATAAGTCAGAGGGAGAAAGTCAAATACCATATGATCACACTCGTAAATAGAAAATAAAAACAACAACAAACAAACATATAGAGACAAAGATTGGATTGGTGGTTACCAGAGGGAAAGGGGAGACGGGGGAGCATGAAGGGGATGATTAGGCACGTGTGTGGTGATGGATTGTCATTAGTCTTTGGGGGGTGAACATGATGTAATCTACACAGGAATCAAAATACAATGATGTACACCCAAAATTTGTTTTTTTAAAAAAGCACTGGAATACCATTGCATGGATGATGGGGCTTGGAAATTAATAAATGGTAATGTTTGTTTAATAAATTTTTTTTAAAAACTAAGTTGGGAGGGGCCAACCCGGTGGCGTAGTGGTTAAGTTCCCGTGCTCCACTTGGTGGCCTGGGCTTGTGGGTTCCGATCCTGGGCATGGACCTACACCACTCATCAAGCCATGCTTGTGGCAGTGACCCACATACAAAATAGAGGAAGACTGGCACAAATGTTAGCTCAGGGACAATCTTCCTTACCAAAAAAAACAAAAAAACAAACTAGGGTGGGAGCCAGAAAGGAGTAACCTACGTAAGGGTGACCCTAAAGTGCTGGACTCTTTAGGGCTTAGCAACTAATTGAATGTGGTAGACAAGCCTTTTTCTGTTAAGATTTGACCCAGAACCTTGCCTGACTCCCATGATGTGGAGGATATGAACCCAACTAAAATTTCTCACAATGCTGCTAGCCAACAGTCGATCTTCATTTTCATTATCCCCAGGATGTTAGGTAGCATAACTACAAGGGAGGGAGTAGAGAATGGATTTTCTGAATCTCCATTTTGTTCTTTCTTCATCTTGTTGCAATACCTTACAGTTTTAACTTTTTTTTAAAAAGATTTCATTGTTCTGGTGAGACTATAATGCAGTAAGATTTTTAGGTGCCAAAATGCAGCTAACTGGAATCCTTAATCAGAAATACATGCTGTAATTCAACTTCAAAGGAAAAGAAACAAATCATGGGAAAATTAAAAAGTGTAAGCCGTTTCTTTTAATAAAAACACTCCAGACCATACTGTGGGGATTGTACGGACTGCCTTGTCACCTATACTGTATCCTTTTAGCAGACATTCATTGGTTACCTGTTGTTCTAGAATCCATGCCAGACATATTCACATTCAGCTCCTCATTTCATTCTCCATAAAAACCTCAAAGGGAGGGTTGTTATCCCCACATTGCAAGAAAGGAAGTAGTCTCAGAGAAATTAAGCAATTTGCCCATAGTAGAATGCAAACCGGATTGTCTAAGAAATGGAGTTCTTCCACTGAAGACCTGCAATATGTCATAATCAATATTAGTTCCTTCCTAATCTCTGTCAAAATCTTTTCTGACCATACTAGTTGTTCCTCTTGCCTTGAAAACAATATTTTCAGTGACCAGCCTGCAGTTTCCATGGTACTCTTTCTCTATTTTCCTTCAGAGGTTTCATCCAACTCTATGACTTCAGTGTTATATTGGTGGGTGATTCACCAGATTAGACAGAGTTGCTCCCTCGGTTCCATATCTAAGTATCTCTGATTCAAGAGCAATACATTTAACCCCTCTGAGACTGTATCCTCATCCATAAATCATGGCTAGTAATATTATCTTACAAACCCGGGGTGAGGATTAAATGAATAATGGACCAACCACACAGTTCCCGACACAGGCTGTTTCAGTTAAGATTGGTTTGCAAGAAACAGGAAACCTGACAAACAGTTGCCTAAACAATCAAATCTTCAGGTAGAAACTCCAGAATAAGACTTGATGACATCACCAAGAACCACAGCTCCTTCTGTCCCGCTAGTTCTCCATCCTTAACGTGTGGCTTTCCTAATACAATGGTGGCTGCATCGTATGTGCATTCCAGGAGGGAGAGGGAAGGAACTCAAGGAGCTCTGCCTTTTATTCAGAAAGGATTTCCCGTCTCTTCTCCCTTTCCCAGCCTCAGGGACTTCCATCCACAGCTCACGGGCCAGAATAGTATCTCATGGCCACTAAGAAATGCAAGGGAGGCTGCAGAAGCAAGTTTTTAAGCTAAGTGTGTTGCTACCCGAAACAATGACTAAGAAGAAAGGCGTGTTAGTCCGAGTCGGCTGCTGTTGCGCAATGCCACAGCCTGAGTGGCGGCTTGAATAACAGAGATGTATTTTTCACAGTTCTGGAGGCTGGGAAGTCCAAGGTCAATGTGCCAGCTGATTGATTGCCAGCTGAATCCTATTCAACACAGGAATTTGGGGGGACACAATTCAGTCCATAGCAAAAGGGATAAGGGGAAGCAATGAGCAGAGTCTGCCCCACAAGCAAACTGGGCTACTGCGTCTCCTTTGAGCGCCTCCTCCCTTTTACTGCTTCTCTGCCTTTGCTCAAGAACTTCTTCCACCCACATCTCTGTTGTCAAAATTTTCTCCATAAAAACCTACCAGTTGCCACAGTCAGGACTGATCTTTGTCCCTACTTCTAGCTCTTACTGTCATAGTTCCGCACCCTATGGAGTCATGACATTAGGTCTTATATGCACTTTACATGCAGTTCTTAATAAGAGGGACATTTATTTAGCATCTACGTGGCAGGTGCTGTGCTAGACCCTTTATAGGTGTCATTTCTAATTCTTGCAATGACAGCATAAAGTAGGATTACCTCGCAGATGAGGAAATTGAGGTGCAGAGAGATTAAATAATATTTGCCCGAAGGAATGACAGAGCCCAGTTTTGAACATGGTTGAGTTTGGTTCTGAAGGTCTTTCCACCACACCGTGCTGTTTCTCCAGAGAGGTTGTCTGCTTCTAGCAGGGAGGGATCATGTCCCTTTCCATATACCTCTTTGTATTCCCACACTTAGCAGTGATTTTTTTTTTTTTTTTTTAAGATTGGCCCTGAGCTAACATCTATTGCCAATCTTTTTTTTCTTCTTTTTCTTCTCCCCAAAGCCCCTCGGTACACAGTTGTATATTCTAGTTGTGGGTCCTTCTAGTTGTGACATGTGGGACGTCACCTCAGCATGGCCTGATGAGCGGTGTCATGTCTGCGCCCAGGATCCAAACTGGCAAAACCCTGGGCCACCGAAGCGAACTTAACCACTCAGCCACAGGGCCGGCCCCAGCAATGAATATTTTATGTAGCAGAAATTTGTTAAGTATTTTTTCGAATAAATAATAATAACAATGACCTCAAATTCTTTAAAATCCTGATTTAACAAATGACAATTTTGTCCATAACAAAATTGCCTATGTGTTGGTAATTGTTGAAGCTGAGTGATAAGTACATGAACTTGCATTATTCTGTTCTCTTTACTATTGTTGATAAGTACATGAACTTGCATTATTCTGTTCTCTTTACTATTGTATATGTTGGAGTTTTACATGAGAAAGAAATCTTAATTATGGTCCGATTATTACATATATTAAGTAGATTAATACATTTAGAAAAACTTTCAGAAATAACTGAAAAAAGCTTTTTTTTTTCAGTTAACCCTAGCTAATTCCAAAGGATTGTTACATGTGGTTATCCATATGTATAAAATTACATATTATAATCCCTAAAGCAATGGCTAAAATAATAATACAAAGAGGTACAGCTAAAATGCCAATGGAGAAATTAAAATAGAAATTTTTTAATATTTTAAAAGCCCAAACCATAAAAGAAAAAATTTATGAATTAGGCTTCATCAAAAATAAAACAAAAAATAGTATTAAGAAAGTGAAAATACATTTCACAGCTGGAAGAAAGCCAACACATACCTGATAGGGAAACTGTAACCAAAATATATAAAGAGCTCTCAAAACTCAGTAAGAAAACAAACAACCCAATTTAAAAGGGCAAAATAATTAAACAGACACCTCATCAGAGAAGACACATGGATGGCAAAATAAGTACATGAAAAGATAGTCAACATGGTCATTAGAGAAATGCAAATTATGGGCCCACCCAGTGGCATAGTGGTTAAGTTCAGTGCTCCGCTTTGGCAGCCTGGGGTTTGCAGGTTCAGATCCCAGGCACGGACATACACCACTCATCAGCCATGCTGTGGTGGCATCCCACATCCAAAATAGAGGAAGACTTACACAGATGTTATCTCAGGGCTAATCTTCCTCAAAAAAAAAAAAAAAAAATTGCATATTATAGCCACAATACCTAAAATAAAAATTTTCAAAAACAGGCAATACCAAGTGCTAGTGAAGATTTGAAACCACTAGAGTTCTCATACATTGCTGATGGGAATGCAAAATGGTATGTCACTTTGGAAAACAGTTTGGCAATTTCTTATGAAGTTAAATATAATTTACTATATGAACGAGCAATACCACTCCCATATGTTTATTCAAAAGAAATGAACACCTATGTCCACACAAAGACCAGTATGCAGATATTCATAGCAGCTTTATTAGCAATTTCCCGAAACTGGAAGCAACCCAAATGTCTGTCAACTTGTGCATAGAAAGAAAAATTGTGGCCCATCCATAAAACGGAATATTACTTTGCAAACAAAGGAGTGAATAGCTGATACATGAAATAATACCAATGAATCTCAAAAGCATTCTGCTAAGTGAAAGGTGCCATACTGGATGCTTCTGCTTCATGACAGTCAGGAAAAGGAAAAGCTGTAGAAACAGAAAACAGACGAGTGGTTACAGGGGGATTGACTCCAAAGGGGCTTGAGGGAATTTTAGGGGAGGGGTGATGGAAATGTTCTAAATCTTGATTGTGGTGGTGGTTACATAACTATATACATTTGTTAAAATTCATGGAATGGTTTACTAGTAAGTTACATATTAATAAACCTGACTAAAAAGATAAAAATTTCCCACAAAGAAAACCCCAGGCCCAGATTATTTCAATGGTAAATTCTATTGAATCATAGCGTCGAAACATCAAGTGTTGTACAACTCTTTCCGAAAATAAAAGAGGCGGGACCACTTCTCAAATCATTTTATGAGACAAGTGTAGCCTGCTACCAAAGCATGACAAAGACATTACAACAACAGAAAGTTACTGACCAGTATCCCTTGTTGTCGTAGGTCTGAAAGTCCTTATCAAAATACTAGCAAATCAAATCCAGCAATATATAAAAAGGCCTCAGGAATGACAAATCAACTAGTAGGACTAGCAACTGAATATAGCAAGGTCACAGAATACAAGGTCAATAACAAAAAATATTTTCTATATACAAGCATCAAACAATTATAAAATGATTTTTATGAAATGCCACTTATCACACAAATAAGACACTTACGAACAAATTAAAATATCTATAAGATCTCTACACCAGAAACTACAAAATGTTGCTTAGAGAAAAATTTAAAGCCCTAAGATAAAAAGAGATATAATATTTATTGATTATAAGACTCACTATTTTTAGGATGCCATTTTTCACCAAAATGATATGTAAATTGAATGTGATCTCAATCAAAATCCCAGCAGGTGATTTTTCTAAATATCTATAAGCTGATTCTAAAATTTATATGGAAAAGCAAACAATTTTGAATAGTCACAACAATTCTGAAAAAGAATCACATGACTTGATTTCAAGACTTACTATAAAGCGACAGTAGTCAAGGCAGTATAGTTTGGCGAAAGGGCAGATACACACATCAGTGGAACAGAACAGAGTTCAAAAATAGACCCACACGTTTATGGGTCAATTGATTTTCGACAAAGGTGCCAAAACACTCCAATGGAGAAAGAAAAGTTTTTTCAGCATATAATGCTGGAATAACTGGTTACTCATATGGGGGGGAGGGATATAAACCTGGCCCCTTCCTCGCATGAAGCACAAAACTAATTTGAGATGAATCATAAGTCTAAATGTAAAAACTAAAGTATAAAGCTGCTAGAAGAAAAATAGGAGACTACTTTGTGACATGATGGTAAGCAACGGTACTTAGAATAAAGAAAATAACAATGATTTAAAAACTGCTTAATTATGCTTCATCACAGTTGAAGACTTCTCATCAAAAGACATCTTTAAGAAAATATACAGGCAAACCACAGACAGAGAAATGGATTTCTGACAAAGGATTTGTTTTCGGCATATGTGTAATACTTCTCTAAATCAATCATAAAACTTCAAGTAACAGAATGTTTAGAAGTGGAATTTTTAAAAATGGAAGTCAGCAGGTAAATTTTTATCAGAATCCTAGAATGTCCCCACTGCCACTTGGGGTTATTTTGGAGGATTAAGATGAAATCATTTCTGCTCCTGAGATTTCCTGGGGATTTTTCCAGGGCCAGACTTACAGAATGCACTTTTGAAGGGAAAGAGTCAAAGTCTGCTATTTATTCTACTTTGTTTAAAATAATTGGATAGCATTTTATGCACCTGGAGTACTAAGGAGCTCCAAGAATATTAAGAACTAATAGTCAATTTTGTGGGAGCTGTTTTTGGTTTTGTTTTTTGAGAGAGGGTTTATTGTTTTTTGTTTTTTTAGCACAAAAGCTCGCTGGCTCTATTTCACAGCTCAAACTGATGAATATCACTAAGAAAGAGAATCATTTGCCATTATACCCAAAAATATCCAAAGAAATGCCCATCTGAATTGCCTTCAGTTTTCCCCTTCTCTGAAACTCCTCCCTTTTGTCAGACAAAATATGTGCCTGGAAATTTGGGTAATATTTTAAGAATGATTTTTTTTCAGATACTTAAATAATTTTGTTAAAAGACTAAAATGTGTGGTTCATTACAAAATTGTATGACTCATGGATGGGGTCTTATCTAATTTAACAGTCTAAGATACAACCTTTTCTTATCCCTTTTGTATCAAAAAAATTTTAAAGTAAAGTTTTACTCACATAAAATTCAGGTTTATAGTAGACATTTCAATCCAAGTCCATTTTGTGTTGTGAACTGGATGACAGAAGAAGCTCCACCTTTCTCAAGGGGGAGGAAGAGTTTAGATCCAGCTTCTGGGTCTGTCCATGGTGCCATGGATTCAGTAGAAGCCGAAGCAGTTGTGGTGAGCTACGGGTCTTCCTCCTTCATGACTGGCCTACCATCTTGACATTCCCTGTATTAGTTTTCTGTGGCCACTATAACAAATTACTAAGAAGTGGGTGCCTTAAGACGGAAATCTATTGTCTCACAGCGCTGGAGGCCAGGAGTTTGAAATCAGTATCGGTGAGCCAAAACCAACGTGTGGGCAGGGCTGCACTCCCTCTGGCGACTGCAGGAAAGAATCTGTTCCTTTCTGTTCCAGCTTCCCGTGGCTGCCCGCATTCCTTGGCTTGTGGCCTCAACTCCAGAACAATTTAAATAGAAAGGCCTGTGTGCTTATAACAGTGCCACACTCCCCCAATCTCTATTGGTTTGTGTGCAACAGCTAGATTGAATATTAATTTACACTTTACTGATCCATTGACTATTTGAATGAAATCAACGCATATTTATTGGCCACCTAGAGTTCTCTATTTCCTCTTTATTAAATAAGACAGTAGGTAGATCTTTAGAAGAACAATACAAAATAGAAATGTAACAAGATTCAAATTTCAAAAGAACATTATAAAAATCTAAGCTCAAATTTTACCTAAAGAATTCATAATTCCATAAACATTTGTGATCTGCTTGCCTACCCTCTGCCAAGCATTATGCCAAGCTCTGAAGAATCCATGATAAAAAAAAAGGCATGGTGCCTACTTCAAGGAGCTCACCTTGTAAGCGATGAGACATGTGGAAGCAAATATAGTCATCCTAAATCAACAAGGTAAAAGCTGTTGAAGAGACTAAGTGGTTTCTTTTTCTCAGAAGTGACATTTGAAGCGAGCCTCGAAGGACACGGAGAAGTTCTGATGTCACCCAAGGGTTGGAGAAGGCATTCCAGGCAGAGGCAACAGCAAGTTCAGAGGCACAGAGGTGCAAGTGTGGGTGGTGTTCCCTGGAGAAGTTAAAAGGCTGGGATGGTAGGATTGGGTCATATCGAGGGCCTTTACACCTGCTTTACAAAAACAGACTGCCTGCTGAAAAGCTGTTTGCAAAGCCCCAAGAAATGATTTAGCCTTCTATAGCTTAGGAAAATGCCTTTACTCCTGTATTATGACTTTGGAGGTACCAACACGGCCTGAGATGACAGGGGATTGGGAACCTGGTTCTCAAATCCAGGCTGAGAGAGCAGTTTCTATCTCAGTCACCATGTGAATCGAGATGTCCACTTTCTTGCTCTATTTCTCCAATCTGGCTTCAGGTCAAGTGTGATTGTCATGATTTTTACCTTTTTTTTGCCTCTACTCCTTCATCTTAGCTGCAGGAGAAATAGCTTGAATTTAGGGCAGGATTGAAAGATATGTGTTGGCTGTCCCTTTCTGACTTGCCCAAATTACGGCATTTGCCTTTCTCGAAAGCTGGTGGTGAACATGGAGCAGAGGAGGGACCAAGTGAGAAAGAGAGGCTGGTGCTGAAGCCCCAGTGGATGATAACAAAGACCTGGTGAGAGCAGAGGCCATGAGGCCAGGCTGGGCTTGAGAGCAAACACTCTCAAGGAAGAATGGCCACCCCACTTTGCCCTTGTTCTCCTTCCTTTATGGGCCCAGACTTCTAGAACTAGAACTTGTTTACCCCCGGCCTGAAGAGGTACAAACAGCTGTAACATATTTTAAACAGAGGAAGATCTTTTTTTTTCCTCTTTAATATACCCCTTTAACATTTTTAAAACAAAACAGAAGACAGCAAAGAATAAAACAGATTTCTCCCTAGTAAATGACTAGAGAATTCCGAGGGTCAACTCCATACAGAGTTGGTCAGAGGTACTTACACTGTATTTGATATCGAACCTGAAGTGAGTTTGCTCACCCGTTGCACAGCAAGCCAATCTCTGACACCGAGTGTAGTGGAAGAAAGTAGGAATTTCATTATTGCATGGCGCTGAGCAAGGAGAGAGGGCAGCTAACGCTGAAATCCAAAACTCCCAGAAAAGCTAAAAGGAAGGGTTTTTATTTGGGCTTTTAGGTAGGGGAGGGGGAGCATATGGCCCTGCTGGTCAGCAGCTTTTCCAGCAGCCTGGATCTCTTTGTGGGGAGGAGATAATGAATCCAGGTGCTTGTCCTTGGTGGTGTCTGTCTCCATGGAGGATAGTGGATTCTGGAGCCAGGAAGCCAGAGAGTAAGCAGGGAATGAGTGTTTTGGTTTTAACCCCATACATGCTGAGTTTAATGTAGGGAAACTGATATCAGGGTCAGTATCATATTGATACTGCCAAAAGGGACGAATGGTTAACCACAGCATGGAGGTGCTCAAGAATGTCATGGGTTTTTTTAAACCAACTTTGTCTGACTCTAAGCTCCTATCTGAATAGGAGGGTTGGGAGGAGATCCAATTTCAGTGGTTTCTAAGCCTTCCCTCACCTCCCCAGGGTCCCAGAGGATGCGGAAGCTTGATGTGGCCCGAGGATATGAGGGGTGAGCCTCTCCTCTCCCATCCATCGTGGTCACTGGGGGTCCCCCTGACCACAGCTGTTTGCTTCTGTTCTGTGCATGGCAGGAGGAGTAGCTCCTTTCTCGCCTCTTCTCTTTAGTCTGCTTTCAAACTGAAATCTGCCCACGGCCACAAGAAGCAGTTCTGACCCCTACGAGCAGAAAGCTGCCCAGCTTACCCTCTGAGTCACAGCAGCAAGCTTCCGTTATCGCTGAGGAAGTGGTCTCTAAACAATTTCCCTTCCCTTACTCAGACCAGGAGGAGAAAAAGGAGGTTAAATTCTCCTTCTGTTCACAGTACAGCTGATAGCTATATCAGCTCTGTCTTTTTTTTCCTAATAAGAGGAAGGATTGGAAGATTTTCCTAATCTCCAGGAAGGATTTGAAAAGTTATATAGTCCAACAGAGAGAGTTTTAACCTTTCTCTCTGCCTCCCACACTGTCCTCTTCATTTAGTGCCCTTTCCTCAGCTTTACCGTTACATTTGAATTTAAAATCTCATTCAGGTGTAATTCAATCAACAGATACTTATTGGATTTCCTTTATGTGTGTAGCCCTGTGCTGAGTATGCTATTTTCCTCTCAGTTTCTAATGGAGAGATGCCAATAGAGCCCTCATTCAGATGCCTCTGGATGTGGAAGAGCATTTTTGCCTAGAATATCTAACTGCTACTTTGACAAATGCTCTATTTAATGGACAGGCCAATTGGGATAATTTAGACCAGAAATTAATGGTTTGGGAAGCTGAACTGTCCTGGGTTGGTGTTTTTTATTCTTTTTGAGGAAGATTAGCCCTGAGCTAACATCACCACCAATCCTCCTTTTGCTGAGGAAAATTGGCCCTGAGCTAACATCTGCACCCATCTTCCTCTATTTTATATGCCTGATGCCCGCCACAGCATGGCTTGATGAGCAGTGTGTAGGTCTGCACAGGGGATCCAAACTGGCGGGCGAGCCCCAGGCCACCAAGTGGAGCATGTGTAGGGGAGGAAGACATTTCTTCTTCCCAAATGGGGATTCATCTGGCCGGAGAACAAACTAAATTCACATGAGACAGATAGCAAGAGAAAATTAAACAAAGCTTTATGAGGAACCATGGTCCGGGGCCTTTCTTCCCGAAGGAAGAAAGGGCACCGAAGAAGTGGGGTGCACAGAGTGGTTTTATACCCCCAAACAGGGTGTTTCACATGTGATTGAAATGTCCCTCCCACAATAGTCACAAGATTGCCCTGTCGGCACAGTGCTTGATGGACACAGCAGGTAATGGTCTGCTATCTCGGTGGGCGTAGCAGGAGGCAAGTCTATAGTCTGGAGCTGGGCGGTCACAGGTGAGCACAGCAATCAGTTGCTAGCCTAAGGAAAGATGCTTAATCCTTAAGAAATGCCAATGTTGGGAGGGGGAGAGAAGTCAGTTACAGGAGGTTACCAGACTAGCACAATAAACAAATGCAGATTTAAGTCCTTGCCTTTGGCATTGATTAAGAGTTTCTAGAGAGAAGGTCATCCCCTTTCTTCTTCCTGGTACAGAGGGGGATATCTTTACAGATGGAGATTTCCTTTACAATGTAAATGTCTCCTAACAAAGGGCAAGCAAGTTCCACTCCTCAGAGCCTCCTTCCCTGTCCCAGTTTATCAAAAGCAATCAGCCCAATAATCCTCATGCCAAAGAGACATATCTTGGGGTGGCCAATTCCAGTCCCCACTCTTGGTACCTTCAGTCTACTGCTCCTTTGAGAAACTATAAATATTTCTTCAATGGGGAGCTCTTAAAAGGGAGAACAAATGAGTTGTATTTTTAGACAAATGGAACTAAAGTTGGAAATTATTCACAGACAAATGGTTATGAAAATCTATTCTAATGTCTTCAGTCTTTCCCACTTAAAAAGTGCACTGTCTACACCCGGGGCTCAGTGCCAGACAGCGGGAAGGTAAGAGTGAGCATTGTCTGGGGAGTTTTTGGTGAGTGACGTGGCAGTAGTCTCATTAACAGTGTAATACTTCCATATTACCACGTGCTTTAACTTCAGAGTCCTGGAGTTTTAAGTTGGTGTAATGAAATCCCAGGGTATTCACTTACTCTCTTAACCACTAACATTTAAACAGACTCAAGCCTCTTCCATTAAAAACAATGACTACTCCACCTTCCCCTGACTCCATCTCCCCTCCAGCTACTGGCTTCTCTCTCTCTCTCCACAGCTAAACTTTCCACCTCTGGATGTGCTCACTCTCTCTCTTTCCTCTCCATCCGCTCACTTCTGATCTGACTTTCACCTCCATCTACCAAAATAGCGCCAATGCTCCACGAACCCTTTTCAGTCCTCATTTTACCCAGTTTGTCCCTTCTTGAAACACTTTCTTCTCTTGCTTCCATATTCTCCTGGTTTTCCCCCACCTCCCTGATCTCTTTTGTATAGATTCCTGTATATGGCTGTTCCATGTTAAGATTTCTCAAAGCTCAAGTCCTAGGCCACGTTTTCTTCTCATTTTCTAATCTTTACTGAGGCAATCTCATCCACTTTTTTTTTTAATTTTTTTTTAGGAAGATTGGCCCTCAGCTAAATCTGTTGCCAATTTTCCTCTTTTTTTTTTCCCTCCCCAAAGTCCCAGTACCTAGTTGTAGGTCATTCTAGTTCTTCTATGTGGGATGCCTCCACAGCATGGCTTGATGAGTGGTGTGTAGGTCTGCACCTAGGATCTGAACCGGCGAACACTGAACCACCAAAGCAGAGTATAAAAACTTAATCACTCAGCCATGGGGCCAGCTCCCTAATCTCATTCACAAAACTCTTCTCTGTCCGTTCTCCCTAGGTTGCCTAGGTAACTCTATGCATCTGCCAGTTGTAAGGTCGCTTCTTCACAGAAGCCTTCCCTGACCCCTGAGACCGAATCAAATCTCCCATTCTGCAGCCTCATAGCAGCCAGTGTCTCATCATAGAAATTATCATCATTTATGTTTATACATTTTGTTGTATAATGATTTGGTTAATGTCTGTCTTGCCTACTAATCAATTAGTTCACTGAGGGCAAGGACTATAGTTATTATTCTTACCATTTTATCCTCAAAGCCTAGTGCAGTGCCTGGCACATAGTAGGCACTCAATAAAAGTTTCTCGAATGAATGAACAAAGGCATGAACAAATGAAGATCATAGTGACTTGCTCAAGGTCAAGATGGCAAGACTGAGACCAGAGCCACGTATTCTAATTTCCACTTCAGATTACTAGCCTTGTTACAAAGAGCTTGTCTAGATTGTTCTGAGTTGTTGGAACCAAAGCAACTTCACAACTCATCAAGTCCAATTTCTCAACCCTACCATTTTCTATGGATGGCATTTATTCATGGAGGGGATGCTGTAGGAATAGTAATTTTTCCTTTTTTCTATGAAACATGTGCTATCTTGTTGCTCTATTTTGAAAGTGTGTTATGATAAACCATGACACTATTTAAAATTTGTAAAGCTTCTAGGGATTCTCAGAAGAAATATAAGGCATAGGTCACAAAGAACAATTTTGTCTCTTGCAGTAGAATTTCCTGTTCAAAAAATGCTGCTAGTTTGAAAAGCTGGTATCTCCAAAAAAGTGTTCTATTAGATGGGATAATCATCATCATACTCCCAGCTGCTGTGTATACACTTCTCTTAAGAGTGAAAATGGAGAAAGCCACTTTGCTGTGGGGAAGTGCCTTGTGTGTTTTGTAAAATGTTCGGTGGTTGGAGGAGAGGCCGCTGTATTTACGAGACAAATTGTTCACTGTTACCCCTGAAGAAGCTTGAAGAAGTGATTCTCAAGGATCTTTGTGCCGTGGATGAAAATGGAATCATTATTTTTGAACTCCCCCTGCTCACGTAAATGACTCCCACCTACAGCTGATCCACTGGTTATAAGTAGCCATGAATCACCCTGCAGATTGTAGGCAGGGTAACCAACCAGGGCTGGCTGAAACCACACTCCTGGTAAGCTTAATTAGCCCTTTCTGTGTGTTTCATCTTCATTTCGCCTTGGGGTGGGAGAGAATCTCTTCTTACGCTGGTGTGGTGTGTGTCTGTCTCAGATGTGTGTGTTAAACGCATTTCTCAGTTTGGGTTTTTTTTTTTTTTTGAGATTGCTCTCTAATACTTGAGAGTAATTTAAGGTTAGTTTTTTTTTTTGTTTTTTTTTTTAAGAATTACACTTTGGAGACAAAGCACATTTTCAAAGATGAAAAGGTATACTCAGGCTTTCTAGGTCATATTATTAATTGCTTTGCTTATCACTCTATAATGTGCTCATCATCATGGACTCCTTTAAGCTAATCAACTGGATTTGGGGGGGGCCTCATTTGCAAACGAATCTAGGAAAAAAGGGCTGCAAAATTCAGGTCAACCAATGTACTATTTCTTTTTCCTTGTCTCCCTTTAAAAGTGTTTCCACTTTCTTTTTTCTACTTTTGCCCTCCCTTCTCCTCTCTCTCTCTCTCTCTGTGACCGTTGACATTTCCCCGATCCTTCCTTTCACTCAGCTTCATTCCACCATGCCCAAAGCATGCCTGCTGCTGTGTGTTGCCCTGGTGCTGCTTGGGCTTGTGCATGGAGCGATGCTGAGAAATGAAGAGAAATGGAAGTCACTCAACAACCCCAGAAACCGAGATCTTGTAAGGACATACACTGGGACGTGCTGGGCTGCAGGCTGGATTCCTACTCACTGCGCTCTGCTAGCACACGGTGGAGAAGAGGCCACCAAGCGCTGAGAAGATCCCCCAACGGGACCAGACAAGAGCTTTGCTAGCCTAGTCCTATTGGCATCTTATTGTTCCTCTGGCCCATTTACATCTGTTTCTGTAAGGAGAAACAAAATGATGTTTAGAAATTATCTTATACACACAGAGCACATTACATTCGTAAATGGTCTTATATACACATGGACTTTATAGCCTTGATCTCTAGTACATATACAACCAGGAGTGTAACAGGGAATTGCTTATTGCACAGCTTAGGTGGAACTGATAATCAAAGAGAGTCTCATATAACCAACACTTGCAAAGCTCAATTGCAAAAACAGAAAGTTGACCTGCATTCTTATCAATTTACTAGGCATTATTTTCAACATAAAGTTATCTAGGAAATAGAATTCAGAAGATCAGTAAAAATTCTCTTTTAAAAAATACACCAGATACAGTAAACATGCTGACATTACTATTTCAAAATATAGTTTTCCTAAAGAAAGTGATGTGAAACATAACCACATAGGATGAAAATGACCAAACAGCACTGTGCACAGCTTTTGTACATTCACTTCCTAAAGGAAAGCGGAACCCCCGTGTCTGAAAAGAAACTTGCAGAAGTCAGTGACCGAGATCTGTGTCGGGTCAGTCAGGGAGGAGGCGCCGAGCTCTGAGCACTGTGGGCTTCCTTTTAAAGTCTCGGGCTTCGGCACTCAGAGATGGACGATGAGCCTTCCGACTGTGGTGCTGTCCATAGCCGATATTCCTCTCTCGATTCACCAGTAGGACATTATCGTGTTAAGGGTTGCAGGGGCGGAAAGAAGGCACGGTGGAGGATGATGGAGGGGAGGAGAAGCAGCAGCCGAAGTTGGTTTCTGAGTTTTCCACCTCCCGCCTCCTAGATTAGCCCTAAAGTCAACTCAGGGGGAAAACATTCATTTTTGGTGTTTAATTTATATATGGCATTGAACATTCTTTTTCTCTATTCAGTTTTTCAGAACCCTTCAGGCATATTTTAAGGGAAGAGGTCTTGATCTTGTGAGGTTTCCAAATACTTTCTCCGTGAATGAAAATCCCAGACCACTCTCTTTCCGGTCAGAACTTATTGCTTCTGCATTTGCAGATTATGAAGAGCAGAAAAACTCCTTTCCCGATTACCTCAAGGCTGAAGTTTCTCCTCAGCGCAGGTAAACTTATCTCTTTGTTCCCAGGATCTGTCCCAACATACAACTCAGTCATGAAGTCATAAAGAGATTTTGAAAGCATTTATTTGAAAAGTGATTTTATTTCCTGATATAAATATGTGCTCAGTTCTGACGATACTTGTGGCTGTTAATATTTGGATTTGGTTCAGGTATTTTATGGTCTGGTTTTAAAAAGAAATGACAGTTAAGATTTTTTAAGCACAGTTTTCTCAGGAGAGATATGTTAATTATTAGAATTATCAGTCTTTTTTTTTTTTTTTTGGTTAAGAAGATTCACCCTGAGCTAACATCTGTGCCAACCCTCCTCTATTTTGTATGTGGGATGCCACCACAGCATGGCTGATGAGTGGAGTAGGTCCATGCCTGGGATCCAAACTGCTCAACCCCAGGCCGCCAAAGCAGAGCATGCAGAACTTTAACCGCTTGGCCACGGGGCTGACCCCTAGAATTATCACTCTTAATAGGATTATTAAGTATAATGAAACACCACACACTTTTTTTTTTTATTGAGGTCATAATAGTTTACAACATTGTGAAATTTCAGTTGTACATTATTATTTGTCATTCACCATATAAATGTGCCCCTTTACCCCTTGTTGCCTCCCCCCAACCCCCTTCCCCTTTGGTAACCACTAAACTGTTCTCTTTGTCCGCGTGTTAGTTTATCTTCTACTTATGAATGAAATCATACGGTGTTTGTCTTTCTCTATCCGGCTTATTTTGCTTAACATAATACTCTTAAGGTCCATCCATGTTGTTGTGAATGGGACAATGTTGTGTTTTTTTACAGCTAAGTAGTATTCCATTGTATATATACACCACATCCTCTTTATCCACTCATCAGTCGATGGGCACTGGGGTTACAGTGAATACTGAAGCAATGAACACTGGGGTGCACAAGTCTCTTTGAATTGTTGACTTCAAGTTCTTTGGATAAATACCCAGTAGTGGGATAGGTGGGTCGTATGAAATACCACACACTTTTATTACCTCTCTCTTTTTTTTTTTTTTATTAAAGATTTTTATTTTTTCCTTTTTCTCCCCAAAGCCCCCCGGTACATAGTTGTATATTCTTCGTTGTGGGTTCTTCTAGTTGTGGCATGTGGGACGCTGCCTCAGCGTGGTCTGATGAGCAGTGCCATGTCCGCGCCCAGGATTCGAACTAACGAAACACTGGGCCGCCTGCAGCGGAGCGCGCGAACTTAACCACTCGGCCACGGGGCCAGCCCCTACCTCTCTCTTTTTTCAGACCAGGTCGTGCAGCTAAGTTATATGGAAAATCATATATAAAAAAATATGTCGGATTGTGCAGTTGGATTGAATGGAAAGTAAAAGTTAAAAGAATGGTTCTCTTTGGGGGAGAAAGTATTAAGCATATATTTGAGCTTGAACTTCCTCACCTGGGGGAAAAAAAGTAGAATATAAGTAAAGATGACATTTTTCTCACTGAAAAAAGTAGAAATGTATTTATGTTTAAGATTTGAATTTTATTATTCTTATTACTTTAGTATTCCTAGCAAATAAACACCTACCGTTTAAAAAGGAACAGGTAAGGTGCATTCCAAGAAAATACATTTTGCTTCTCATCTATTAGCTTTTTGTTCAGCTGAGTAATAAAGGGAAATGGATCATAATTAAAATCTACTCTCATTCTTCCACAAGCATACTGATGAAATTGTGAGAAAGCATAGCGTTGTTGCATTTCATTATGCTTGTGAAAGGATTTTGATTATTAGTTCTTTTAAACGTGATGATTTTTTAAAGATAATGATTGTTATTCTAAAAAGAAGATGCAACTTACCATGTGGCGTATGCACTTGAAAACTGTCCTACAATGAGAAAATAAAACAGGATTAACAAAAGGATGTTAATGAAAGGTTCCCTTGACTATTTGTCACACTTAGGCCCTACAGTAGCAGACACTAAAACAGAGAATACTTATTAATACCACAGTACCTACTTCAGTATGAGACAGTGTTGCATACAAATTGCTTACCTGTTCATTTCTTCAACTATAATTTGCAGATACTAATCTCTAAGTCATAGAAAGTGTCAGAGAAAACATCGAATACCTGCTTTCATGTGAGTGTGGACTGAGGTAATGTTTCAGGCAGGGAACAGAGAAAGCACCCTGTGGGTGAGATTGTAATTTAATGGGAATTATTCAACTTTGTGAAAGAAGCGCAGCTCCTGATTTGGAGAATATTTCATAATTATGAGCTCTCCTTTCCTGACATCTCTGATTAGAAAGTGAAGACAAAGGGAGTTTTCAGTGAAATATGTTGATCTCTGGGTGTTTGTGTTAATTGTGAGTCTTCATTTTCTATTTCATTATAACATTTTCTTGTTCTTTTAGGCGTCTGGCTATTTTCAAACTACCGATGAAGCATCTCATTAGAAAAATTCAACCATGGCCATGGCTAAACTTTTGTGTGATTTTTTTCCCCTCCATTTTTTTGTCAATTTGTAATGATTTTATTCTGATTTCCAGATTTAGATATAAATGGCTTGAGCTGTGGGACATATGTGACTTACGTGCATATGTTTGGTGTTTTTTTCCATTCTATAACCATAAATACTGATGGAGAGCGCTGTGTATATTTGCAAGAGTTACAAAAACACCGTAAATTTAAAAGAAATGAAGAGCTTCTAGATTACGTTTCCTTTTAAGCTTGTCTTGTATGTTCATTACCTTTTATCAATCACTGTTTTCATTTGCTCATTTTTGCTCTAGTTTATTATATGTAACAGGGATTTGGGTTTAACATATTTATCTTTTTCCTTAAAAAAGATGCATTCTCACTGTCAACATACGCTGTTGAAAGACCTCACAGTCTTATTTTCATAGCAAGGGAAAGTGATAAGCATCCGCAATTAAGTTAAAATGGAAGGCAACGAAACATGAGATTCCAGGAGTTGCCAGGGTCTCTGGGAGACGTTCTCTGCGACTATGTCCAGAGGTGGACATTGTGCTACACCAAATATCCTAGCCACGCCTCTGCTCTGGCTCTCCCACACACAACCTCCTCAAGAAGGGAGAGTGGAAATGGGTGGATTTCCCTTCTTTTACAGCCAACCCTCACCTCCACCCCAGCTCGGGCCAAATTACTCTGATTCTCATGTTCTCACTTGGAAGAGCCACGTTCCTGTGTCTTTATGGAGAGCTGCATTGTTTTCTCTGTGATTCCTGCGAAAGGAACATTGTACTAGAAGCAAACATCAGTGTCTTAATGACACATCTGTACATTCCAAAATAGTTTTCTGTGGCTTTTTTGTGGATGACTGATACTGAATATCAACAATAAAATATTTATACAAGATCAGATCCTGTGTCTAGTTCAACATGTTTTGTTGTAATTAGTTGTGTATGTGTCTGATTTCCCTGGAGGGTTGTGAAGTCTTTGTGAGCAGAGATCATATCTAAGCCATTTTTATTTCTCCAGCAACTAGCACAATGCCTAGTTTGTTCAATGAGTACTTGTTGGATTGAGGTAAATGTGTGCCATTCTGCTATTTTCACACAGTAATGGAAGTTGCTTCTAGTTAATGTCAAGAATATATATATATATTTTATCTTTTAAAAGATATAAGTGGGGCTGGCCTGATGGCGCAGCGGTTAAGTTCACATGTTCTGCTTCAGCAGCCCAGGGTTCGCCAGTCTGGATTCCGGGTGTGGACCTACGCACTGCTTGTCAAGCCATACTGAGGCAGGCATCTCACACACAGAGTTGAGGAAGATGGTCATGGATGTTAGCTCAGGGCCAGCTTTCCTCAGCAAAAAGAGGAGGAGTGGCAGCAGATGTTAGCTCAGGGCTAATCTTCCT
Organism: Equus caballus; assembly: GCF_041296265.1. NCBI lineage: Eukaryota > Metazoa > Chordata > Mammalia > Perissodactyla > Equidae > Equus > Equus caballus. The sequence goes on along the minus strand of NC_091701.1, from coordinate 72,913,098 downwards.
CAAAAAAAAAAAAAAGATATAAGTGATACATAGCCTATTCAGCTAAATGGCAGAGTGGTGGGGAGTGTCCCACCACTGTCCTGTTCCACTCAAGTACAGTGCTTTATTTTCCTTTTCCCTTTTACCACCCTGCTCTGGAGTCAAGAGGAATACTTATCAGTTTCACGGACTTTGAAAAGAAAGGGCATCCACACAGGATTTAACTATGAGCTTGCAATGTCTCAGGGTAGGGGCATGCATCGTTCTGCTGGAAAATTCCTCACAAGTGGCAGGTGGCTGTTGATGGAAGGCCTACACTCTGCACTGACTAGAGTTTCTTCACAGTGATGCTGTTGGCAGTTGGAGGACAGGTCTTCACTGTGTGTGACACTTTAGCAAGCCTGGTCCCCAGACACTATCTGTTAGGAGTTTCCCACCCCTGCCGTATTATTTTGACGACCAAGATCTCCCTACACACATCCCTAAAAGCCCACTGGGGAAGTGGAATGTTTCCTCCAATGCAAATAACTGTTCTGCAGGTGATCTGGGCTCTCAAGGGGTCGGCAGTACTTCTCTACACAGGTCCTTGACAGCCTCTCAACAATGACTCTGATCCTCTTTGATGAGCACCCAATTCCTCATCCCCAGGCATGGCCTCTTGTCCACTGTCCCAGATCTGGGGTGGTCAAGAACTGTTAAGGATACGAGGTTTTACCCTACTTGCAAGTGACACGCTAGCCCACTACAGCTTCACAGATGCTGGCAGACACCTGAGACTCCTGGGTCTGAGGCAGCGGACTTATCACTCATGGCACAGCAGGCAGCATGAGTTTTACATTCTCAATGGTTCTCCTTATCCCCCAAGTATCATGGGGGCCACGAGGAGGTGGGCCCAGGTGTATGCAGCGCACAAGTAGGTTTGGGCCACAGCTGAGGAACCCCAAGCTTAGGAAAACCCCACACTTATAAGGAGGCTACTAGCAAACATGCCCAAACTTTGCCCAGAGAGAGACACTATTTCTCTCTTTCTCAAGGCTCTCTGTTCTGCAGACATCTTTGAAAAGATAGCTCAGAAGGAAGGCTCTCACAAGCTTTTGCAGAAAAGTGAGAGACCCATGGAAAACTTGTCTCCCCAAAAGGGTCACACCCACAGACAAGGAGGAAGGATGGAGTCATCTCCTTCTCATGTACTCTTAATTCTATTGTCATGGCACAAATTCAATGTTCTGCTTTCTTCAGACTTTCCATTTTGGTACTCAAAAATCATTCTTAAAGCCTGAGAAGTTTCTTCTTGCTATTTTCATGGCTGCTATAACAATCCCACTTCATCTCAAGGAAACGCAGATGCCTCTGATTCACCCGGGGACAAATCGCTTAAAGTAAGTGGAGAAAAGAAAAACAGAACGATTACAACGTCAAGATATGTTGCTACATTCTGACCTGTAAATGAACTTTCACGTCATCGACCTGTTCCATAGCAGAGAGACTATCCTTCCAGCCCTTGCTCCCTGCCCGCCGTTCTCCCCAACATGAATCTGTATCTTTACAACAGGTATTGCCGTATTCCTGGCAGCCAGTAATAAAACAAGCTAGTCTAAGCCATCTGGGTCCAGGAGAGCGTTCTCCTTACCAGGTGACCATCTTTCCTCCCTTTGATTCCCTCCTTCTCCCCTGGGAGAGTTAGGACTAGAGCCTCTTGACTTCCTCTTAGATGTCCTTCCCTGACTGCCCAGAGAAATTCAGGAGAAGGTTTTGCTATAAGTGATTTCTGTGGATTACCTTGACCCAACCCACACGCTAGCCCCCCATATTTCATACCCATGTAGGGCCCTGAGGAGCCTTCATCATGAGAAAGGGGATGACTTCTAGCTGTGAGATATTCTTCTCTCACCCCAAGTCCCCCTCTCGCAGGATGGCCCCTCATTCTGCCACCCGTCCCACTGCTGCTTTTATCCTCATCCGCCTTGTAGTAAAGAGGCACCGCCCGCCACGTGGTAGGCTCCCAGGAATCCTCTCTAACCTTGTTTGCATGTGGAGCTGCATTCCCCATACCGCGACTCCCTTGCCCATTCCCGAGGCACTTTCAATTCCATCCGATTTAATTCAGAAGGGTATTTTGAGCACAGATTGCTAGGCTACAGAGGAGAGTTCGCAAAGGTGCTATCAGGTAGTGCTGTTCTCAAGAGGTTGACGGCTAGCGTCTCTAGAACAGCAGAGAAACAGAACACAAGGTAAAAGACACACCACAACAGTGTGCAGGAGGTGAAAAATACTTCCACTGAGGCGAGGCCGTATATCACATTAATTCCTAGCATGGGATTTGGAGTTGGATAGACCAGGGTTCAAATCCTGGTCCTACTTCTTATTAGATACTGGACTTTGGCATTAGCGACAACAATATCCTTTTTTAAGGATTATTTTGAGATATGCATGTAATATGCATAAGACAGGACATGACCTACAGTAAACGGGCAACAGGGTTTGATTATCATATCAAGCATTCGACTCTTTGTAAAAGTTTGTGAAGAAAACTAGGGTGAGAGTTAGAGGCGGAACATAAAGTCCAGATGAACTTATTTACAGGCTGAGAAGAAGCCCGAGGAAAGCAGAGTTTGAGGATTTGGGGAAGACGGGAAACTGACGGTGCCTTTGATTGGGGGAGGTGAGATTGACAGCGTAGCCTGGGCGAGGACTCCGGCTTCCGCGGCGCATGCACGCGGGCGGGCAAGCGGTTAAATTAAGAAGAAAATCACTACGGCAAAGATCAAATTAACTTACAGAACAAACATCCAGAAAGGGAAATGGATTGGTAGTGAGGACCCTAATGGGGAATTGAGGGAAATTATTTAAAGACAATTTCTTTAAAGCACATTTCTTTTCAACTCCCTAACAATCTGCAGCAGGAGGTCAGAGCCGGAGGCCGGCGCACCGAGGCTCCGCCCCTGGGCGGAGCGGTGCCAGACGCGGCGGCGGAACCCGAGCGCGGCGGCCGCGGTGCAGGCCGGGCCCGTTTCTCGGGAGCACGCCGGTCCCTGCTCTCGGCGCCGGCGCGGAGCGAAGTTGGGAGGGGCAGCTCTTCCCGGTTCTGTCCCGGTTCTTGGGGCTGTGTATCCGGCCCGCAGACATGTCGGGGTTCAGCCCGGAGCTTATCGACTACCTGGAAGGAAAGATCTCCTTCGAGGAGTTCGAAAGGCGGAGAGAAGAGAGAAAAACTCGCGAGAAGAAAGTGAGGCGCCGCTAGGCTGGGATGCCCCTCACCGTCCTGTCGCCCTAATGCCCTTTGGGAGATGGGGGTCCCCGGTGACCGCGTTCCCTGGGATGCGGCGGGCCGGGAGTTCCCAGCAGTTTCTTCCCGAAACCCCAGGTCTCACCTCCGCCCTGTGCTCTAAAAACACTTCCGCCACCGGCAAGCTTTTGTCCCCGTGGTAACCTCTTCTCTTGTGCCAATAGGACATTTTACTTGAGGGTCGCTTAGCGCCGGTAGTCGGAGTGGGGACTGGAGTTTGCAGTCGGAGTTCTGCTTCTAGTCCCAGCTTTGCCACCAAGTCTTCCTGGGCGTTTGGGCAACTCACCTCTCTAGTTCTAAACTGAGAGGTGTGAGCTCCCATTTTTGAGGAGTCTCCCGATGGTGTCGTGTAATCTTCCACCAAAAAAAAGAATTTTCTTGTCTGATAACAAAATCTTCACTCTTACGTATTTTTTCATACTTAGGAGGAAATATCTGAACTTTCCGTATCTTCTCACTTATTTCAAGTGTGAGGGAAAATAAAAGTAATCGCACCTTTAAAATTAGCTGGTGGATTCTTTCCTTATTCATGTGACCATCTATTTTCATTTAAAAAGCTAGGATACAATGTAGATTAGTGAAATCATCAAGATATTGTATCTTTCTCTGAAAGGCTTTGACAACATTCAAATATAGATTCCATGTACTGTGTATGTGTGCAGAACTCAAGTATTTATAGAAGTCGAAAATAAGGCAGATGCCCTATTCTCAACTGGAGAGAGAGAAACCTGCCATGGTTTTTGCAATCATTAATTAATTTTCAATCCCAGAGTCTTCAGGAGAAAGGAAAGTTATCAGCAGAAGAAAATCCAAATGACTCTGAAGTTCCGTCATCATCAGGAGTTGACTCTTCCAGATCCCAGGACAAAGATGGCAATGAAGGTATGCTAAGATCATTTGCTACTTGCATTAAATGTTAAAACTACCAAATAGTTTAGTGAAAACATTATTTTTTCATTGCAGTGGTATTCTGTTGTTGATTACTTGGTTTATCAGGAGCGTAGTGCTTGGTATATAGTGGATGCTCAGTATTCGTTGAGTTATTAAATATGGTGATGGTTTTTTGTGTGGAAAAAGTGTTTGAAATTGACATCAGTATTTGTTTGGAAGCCTTTTTAGTGTCATTAGTTTTTAAATTGGCCTTCTCATTTGGTTACTAATTACTTCCAGAGTATACTCCCCAAAATTGTAATGAATTATATTTCTATCCGCAGTGGCTTCCAAACCACTGCTTTAGTTATGCGAGGTGAGATAGAAATGTCAGAGTGGAAGGCCAGCTGACTGCCCGGATGGGGCCTCACATGCAGCATGGGTATCTCCGTATGCTACCCCATTCCAGGATCTACTCCTCAGCTCTGCATGTGCAGATATTAAATTTGGTTAGTGCACCCAGACTAATTAAACTCATCAGAGCCTAATTGATGGATTACTATGCAAATTTATTAATTTCCAGTGATCTATATAGCTTTCTAGTGATCAGAATATTGATAATAGTTCATGGTATCCATTTACACATATCAAGTTACCTGGGATGCTGAACTATCAATTAGAATGTAACTTCATTTGTAGGGTCTGATTGAAAACTAAATTAAGCTTTCTAGTCCTAGAGGGTAGATGTAGAGGCTGATTCTTTTCCCTCTGAACAAATAAGCCTTTGCACAGAGGAAACATACTAGAGTGAGCAGAAAACAAATGAGCTTTATTCCTGCCTCCTCGGACCAAGTGGGGAAGAAAAGACCTAGAAGAGTGCCAGGCAAGTGGAGTGGAAAAGGGGGCTGAAGTTGTGCTAGCAACCCGTGGGTCCTTCCTTACCTGCTCCGGGGAGGAGCAGCTGTTGCCTCATCAGGTCTCTGAGCTGCAGCTGTAGCAGCAGGTGCCACGGGGTGCCCGCCAGTCTTCTTGCCTAAAGCTGCCCCTGGGAGGTGGCCATCAGGCCCTCCGTAAAAAGAGGGATTAATGGAATCCAATTCTACCTCATCATGAGCAGTCAGATGCGCACCGACTAATAACAGTCCCATCAAATAGGACAAATAATAGTCGAATAATCCCATCAGTCCTTTTAAGATATAAAGCTCCCAGTTTCTCAGGAAGGAATTGTCCCAGAACTTTACCGAGACCCTTGGTGAGTATGAGCATGTCTTCAGAGCCGAAGAAGGAGTCAGTTTGAACAGGCTTTGGCAAAGTCTGCTAATTGGAATATATGGCCGCTGGAGTCAGTCTTTCTTTTCTCCTGTGCCTTGCGGGGAATACTACTGCTAAATTCTTATTCTTCAGCACCTTTCCTTCACGCCATGCAGATAGAGTCTTCCTTTAATTTCATTCTCAGTTCATTGTTGCTGATACAAAAACTACAATTAATTTTTGTGTATTGACCTATCTAGGAACCCCGCTAAATTCATGTATTCTGACAGTTTATATGTAGTTTCTTTTGGATCTTCTATGTGCCTAATCATGTCATCTGTGAATAATGACAATTTTATTTCTTCCTTGCCATCTTTATGCCTTTTATTTCTCTTCCCTTACTACATTAGTTAGGACCTCCAGTAAAATGTTGAAAAGAGTGACAATGGCAGGCATACTTGTCTCATTCCCAGTAACTTTGAATAATTCACCATTAACTGGAAATGTTTTTAGCAGATATTCTTTATCAGATTAAAGATATTCCTTCTATTTCTAGTTGACTAAGAATTTTTAATAGGAATGGGTGTTGGATTTTATCAAATGCTTCTCTGTAGCTATCAAGATGGTCATATGATTTTTCTCCTTTGTTACTGTAATAAATTTTATTGATTGACAAGGTTTTATTTCACACATTTATTTATTTATTTTGGATGTTCAGAATTCTTGAGGATGATCGTTATGACTTCATAATAATAATTACTTATTCGTTGCTCATAAAATATATTTTTTTTATTATTCTGTTCTTCCTTGAACATCCTATCTCAGTTAGCCATCATTTTTGGGGTTTGAGGTATTTCACATAAGAGAATAAGCTTAAGGATTTTTGAACACAAATATATATATATATATATATATATATATACACATACGCACACATGTGTATTTTTAATTTTAACTATTTTGTTGGGACTTTTCTGAAATATGTTACATGTCTCTGCTTCAACAGAAAATTAACTTCTAAACTTAACCTTTTCTTGATCATTCATGATCATCATTATGAACTTAGAAAAATCGTTGTACTATAATGGTATCCTCAGATGCAAATGAAGTATGTGATGTTATTTTGTTCCTGAAATAATAATACTTTTTAATATTAATAATAGCATTTATTAAGCTCTTACTTTCTGCTGGGCATTATTCTATTCGAATATATTTAAGAACTTGTCTCATCCTCAGATTAGCCCTATAAGGCAGACATTATTATTAACCGCTTTTTACAGATGAAGAAACTGAGGCACAGAGAGCTTCAGTGATATGCCCAAGGCTCCACAGCTAGCGAGAGATGGAGATGAAGTTTGAAACCAGACAGCTCGGCTCTAGAGGCCTTGCCCTTTACCACTATTCTATACCACCTGGCTGTGTACCACCAGACTTTAATTCATAGGTCTGAGTCTTACAATTCTTTTGTTTTGGTCCTCTCTACTTTTAACTGTTGCTGCGTGTGCTTCTGATTTCCCACCTAATTTTGCCTGTCTATCTGAGACCTAATGGATGAGTCAGCAATTCCTACAGAGTGAAACACATGGCTTTGTGACAGCTTTCTTCTTTGGGTTTTTGGGAGAGTTCATTTGTCGATCTTTCACTTTCAAGTTTGGTGTTGCTAGGGTAGAAATTTATATTCCAGAGAATATTGTTTTTTTTCTTTAGACTGCTGAGTGTTCTAAAGCTTTTTTGTGTGGTTGGTTTTTCGTAACCTCAATGTGTCTGTCTTCAGGAGAAACGTCAGATGGAGTCAGTAAGTCAGTTCACAAAGTCTTTGCTTCCATGCTTGGAGAGAATGAAGATGATGAGGAGGAAGAGGACGAAGAAGAGGAGGAGGAGGAGGAGGAGGAGGAAACACCACAGCAACCCACTGCAGGCGATGTGTTTGTATTGGAGATGGTTCTCAACCGGGAGACCAAGAAAATGATGAAAGTACGTCGTTCCTTACTTCGGCATTTATAAACAGAATGCAGAAATGTGACATAGTAATTAAAAAAGAAATCTTTAAATTATACGTATATTCCAAAAGAATTCCAGCTGTGAGAAAGGAGATACTATGAGACAGCTCCTGTTACTGGTTTCTAATGTTTCATTTTAGAGATTTTTTTAATGTAAACCTCAATTGTTGCATATGTCAAAACGTACTATAGTTTTGCTGTTAAAAAGTGTATATTGTAACTTGATTTTTTTTAACCAAGTTCATTCTGAGTAGATAAATTTGAAAGAAGGAGGGTCTTCAGTAGATTACTTCATAAGTCGTCTCCTGGCATATAAATCTATTTTGCAGCATCCTCTCCTGCATTTGTTATAATTCTAATTAGTAATTTAGTAATTGCTGACTACTTTGGTTTTTGCTTTCTTTATATAGTTTACTGTACTTTGAACTTTGTACTGTAGGGTTTTTTTTTTTTTAATTTTCTGAAGTGCTCCTTTTTGGAGAGTATCATAGAATAATTTCTGCTATTTCTTGCAGTTGAGTTTTAGACTTTTTCCTGAAATATAGACTTTAATGTTAATGAGTCAGTTATAATCACAACCAAAGTCTTTAGTTCTGATTTTAAAAGATTGAAAAGTTTTAAAGAAAAATGTCAGTGTCATTAGGGTCTGTATTTGTTAATATGGTTGGAATTGAAATCTAAGACATTACTATATTTTAATCTAAGTGTCATATTTGTTCTGTACAGGAGAAAAGGCCTCGGAGTAAACTTCCCAGAGCTCTGAGAGGCCTCATGGGTGAAGCCAACATTCGCTTTGCGCGAGGAGAACGTGAAGAGGCGATATTGATGTGCATGGAAATCATAAGACAGGGTATTTTCTGTGGAATTATTCCCAACAGAAGTTTAGTAGTCTGACTTTTACAGATAGAGGAGGACTTCACTGTGCTATTTGAAAAATATGTTCAGAAGCTGGGAGTTGATTGTGATAACAGTGATTTGCACTTTTCACATTTAGTAGAACATATTACCAAGAAAATGAAAATCAGAGTATGACTCAGTGAAATATCATTAATATTTGTTGAACCCCTACAGCCTTCATTCTTGTTTTTATTTGCTTGTTTTTTAATGTTTCATCTTAGGGATTTGAGACTTTTGCATTCTGTGTCTTTTATAAATATGGCAAACACATTATGTTAAAATCGCTTGAAGAGTGTTTTTTTCTTTCTGTTTTCCAAATAAGACTGTGCTAGATTATTTTAATCTAGTTTTTGGTAAAAGACACAATTTATACTTGTCATCTTCCATTAAACTGCAGGTCTTGGCATATTGAAGGATGTCTTCAAAGGCGACTTTTTAACTAGCTGCTTGTGTTTAATATTTTCCTTTCCTGATGTGTTGCCAAATGATGCCCTGTGTAGTGGCTTGGGTAGTTGTAATACAGTGAACTTTTAATTTATCTTTTCAATATTTTGGCATTTCTTTTTATTTAGAGTAAAGTCCTTGTAGAAGTCTTGTTGTAAGTTTCCTGGATGATTCATTAGGATAAGTTGAGTCACTGCTTTTTCTTTACTACCCCATCGAAATAAGTTTAACCGAAGTTTTTTCTTCAGGATATTTTGTTTGTTTCCTACTTTCCCATATTGTCTGTTTCTTTATTTCAGTTTACAGTTGTTTGTTTTTGAGAGTTATCTTTGAGTTTAATTCCTCATAATCTTAGAACTTCATTTAAGAAACGTTCTTTCAGAAATGCAGATTAGCCATTCACTTGGATATCCTGGGTTTAGGTGCTGCTTAGGTACCCTCTCTCCATTCATCCCATCCTCCTTGGTCTGGGAGCTGGATTGTGAAGATTCACCCCCACTGACGTGGCTGATGCTCATCAGAAGGAACTTGCTGAGTTATTGAGCCATGTTTAGCTTTAGCAGAGGGGGATTTTCATGAGGGGGGCATGGTGGAGAGTAAAGTTTTTCATGAAACTACGCTTTGCTTAGAGAAAAGTATGCTTTAAAAATGCCAGAAATGGAGGCCAGCCTGGTGGCATAATGGTTAAGTTTGTGCACTCTGTTTCAGTGGCCCAGGGTTTGTAGGTTCGGATCCTGGGTACAGACCTACACACCATACAAGCCATGCTGTGGTGGCATCCCACATACAAAAAAATAGAGGAAGATTGGAACAAGCATTAGCTTAGGGACAATCTTCCTCAAGCAAAAAGAGGAAGTTTGGCAACAGGTGTTAGCTCAGGGCCAATCTTCCTCACACACACACAAAAAAAGTGCCCAAAATGTATGAAAATAAAATAAAGCAAATATAATCTAATGTTTATTCTAATTTCCATTAGGTAGTTTGTATAATTTTGTTAGAGGTATTTAAAGAGTTTAAGTATTAAAAAAAGGATTCATAATTTGAATCATGAGACTGACATCAGCTCAAGCCTCATCCCTCAGCCAATGGAATTTGTTTTTTTAAATTTCTTTTTAGCTCCTCTTGCTTATGAGCCATTCTCTACTCTTGCCATGATATATGAGGACCAGGGTGACATGGAGAAATCGCTGCAGTTTGAGTTGATTGCTGCACATTTAAATCCCAGTGACACTGAAGAATGGGTTAGATTGGCAGAAATGTCCCTGGAACAAGACAATATTAAGCAGGCTATTTTTTGCTACACAAAAGGTAATTAAAATGTTTCTTTCCTTTTGTTTGATGAAAGGTTACATAATAGGTTTTTTGATAATTGTACTTACTACTCTGAGGTGAGGTTAGCTAAAATATATTTATTTTTTATATCAGAGGTAAGTATTTGGGGCTCCTCTGTTTTCATATTTACCAGTAACTTTTTTTATAGCATGAGCTAATACAGCACAAAACTTGGTAGACGAAGAGTAAGTACCCTCAGTTTCCCACCGAGATCAGTGCTGGTTCTAAGCTGTTCCTTGAGGGTTAATATGAGACTAGGGTGATCAAAGGAAGATTAGTGAGGAGAGTCAGGTTCTAGCTGGTCTTAGATCAGGCCTTGTCGAGAGGTCCTGTGAAGGTGGATTTATTCCAAAGTAACCTGCTTGGTTCCATTGGAGAATTAGTTTAGAGTGTTTATTAAATTTTCTGAAATGAGGATGGGTCACACCCAGGTACCATGAACCCCTTTTTATGATAAATCTGTAATTTATATTCTTTTTTCTTTTTAGCTCTTAAGTATGAACCTACTAATGTCCGTTATCTGTGGGAGCGATCGAGCCTTTATGAACAGATGGGAGACCATAAAATGGCAATGGATGGTTATAGGCGCATTTTAAACCTGTTGTCTCCGTCTGATGGAGAACGATTTATGCAATTGACTAGAGATATGGCTAAGTAAGTTTGGAGTGAAAATGTATAAATGCTCTTAATGATCATCTTATTTTATAAATCCAAGTATGCATTTGAAGTAGAATATACTTTTTTGTTGAGGTTCAAGGAATTGTTTTGCTCTCTGTATTTTTTATTGTATTTAAATTTAGAAATGGGTTTTTCTTTTCAGTACTTCTCTGTTTCTAAGTCAACTGTGTGATTGCTTAGAAAAATTTGTATGTACGATTACCTTTCAAGTGCTCAGAAGCTTAAAAATGCAGCATGTTCTGAAAGGATGACTAGGTTCCCTGGTTTCCATAAATTAGTTGAAAATACTTACATTTTCAGTAATATTATTTTAAATTATTTATTGCAGATGTGCTAATGAAATGTTTGTGACCTGGGATCTTCTATAATCATTTTATCTGGAGCCAATACTAGAATAATATTTTAAGATGAAAAATTTTCTTTATGGTTGGCACATGCTACTGACTGGTATATATTTTATTCTAAAATAATATACCCAACTGCATTTACTTCTCTGATAGGCTGTACAGCAAAACAAAGCAGGAAACATTCTGGGCCTGTAATGCCTTGTGGGATGCTTTCTATTCTAGGGATGTCTATTATTATAGTATGCCAGCCTAGGATTAATCATCTAAATCTGGGTATTTTAGGGTTAACCCTGTTAGTTCCATGGCCATTGTCATGAAGATGCTTAGCTGTGAAATCATCCCCACGCTCCCAAGGATGGGTTATGTAGGAATACTGGAAGCATTCTTAGGAAATTTGAGGCAAGGCAACCCTCACTTGATCCCTGATGTATATGATGAGCATTGAGGATCTTCCCAGGTTATTTATCATTAGTCAGATCTTGAGCTGTCATGGTGGTTAGCCCACTAGGCTTCTACTGAACTATTAGATGACCTATGATAGTAGATGTGTTTTCCACTTGTATTATTTATAATCTTTTTGTTGGGAAAGATTGGTGATGAATGGTTCTGCCACTGCCAAAGAGATGTTTCCTACATGAAATTCTGTTACTACAACTTCTGATTGACATGGCTTTCTCTCTGTCCCTGCTTTCCCTCCAGAAATATTTGTTGAATATGAATTCTGTGCTCGGCACTGTACAAGGTACCAGGAGATCCAGGATTGAATGAGTTTTAAAATTCCCTGCCCTTGTGGAGCTTACATTCTAGTGGGGGGGGACAGGCAATAAGCAGATAAACAACTAAGTTTATAGTATGCCAGATGTTGATAAGTGATTTGAAGAAAAATGAAGCCGGGAGGGAGGTAGGAAGTTGAGGAATTGGAGTGTGTTATTTTCAACAGGGAGACTAGAGAAGGGCTTCATTCCGTATGTTATGGTCATGCTGACCTGAAAGTGGCTGAAGGAGATGTGGGGGCAGATTTTAGGAAGAGTGTCACAGCAAAGGGAATGGCAGTGCAGAGTCATGTTCAGGGAGGAGAGCAGGAGGTAGTGTCTTAGAGGAAGCAGGAAGATCCCTCGGCCCATGTGGGCCCAGTGTAAGGCTTTGGTTTTTACTCTGAATGAGTTTGGAGGCCATTGGAGGATTTTGAGTAGAAGAGTGACATGATCTGACTTAAATTTTAAATGCATCAGTTCTCGCTGGTCTTTTGAGAGCAGATTGAGGAATGGTTGGGGCAGAAGCAGAATGGTTGGGGCAGAATCCAGGGAAGGGATAATGGTAGCTTGGACCAGAGTAAAAGTAGCAGGAGGTGATGGGCAGTAATCAGATTCAGGATGTATTTCAAAGGCTGACTTCTTGGAGTTTTCTGATTTATTGGATATGAGGTGGGGTGTGTGTGTATGCACATGTGTGAGAGACAGAGCAAGGGAAGAGTTCTGAGGACTAAGTCCTGAGGCACTACAGTGTTTAGAAGTCAGGAAGATGAGGAGGAAACAGCAAGGGAGATGGAAAGGGAATGGGCAATGAAGTAGGAGGAAACTAAGAGAACATGGTATTCTAGAGGTTTATTGAAGAAAGCAATTCGAGGAGGAGGGGTGGTCATCTCTGTGAAATACTGCGGATAGATCGTGTAAAATGAAGGCTGAGTAGTGACATTGGAGATGGAATTGGGGGTCCTGAGGGATAGGCAGCTCTTTGGAGAAATTTATGAGGGGAGCAAAAGAATGGGGAGGTAATTGGAATGAGTTGTAGGGGTAAGAGATAATTTTTAAGTTAGGAAAAATTACAATATATTTAAATCTAGATAGGAATGATCCACAACTGAGGGACATAGTGAAGATTGATGAGAGAAAGGACAGTTGCCTGAGTGGTGTTTTTGAGTAGGTTGGAGGGAATGGGATCTACTTGGGGGTTGTCCTTATGAGAAAAGGAGAAGGCAGAAGATACGCCTGTGGGTATAGGTAAGTAGGTAGCTGTGTTGGGAATATGTGGGATGTCTGATTTGATTCTCTTTGTGAAATAAGCAAGGTCATCAGCTGAGAGTGAGGGTGGGAGAGTGTTGGAGGTTTGGAGAGAAGATGTGACATAGTTGTCTATGTCCTTGGGACCTGGCTACCCCACCGACCAGCAGCATTTGCATCACCTGAGAGCCTGTCACAAATGTAGAATCTTAACCCTGCCCCAGCACTACTGGATTAGAATGTGCCTTTTTATAAGAAACCCAGGTGGTTGGATGCACATTCAAGTTTGAGAAGTACTGGACTAGGTAACTGTAGTAAGATTGCTGATCAGCACCATGGGCCCACTTGAGGCTAGTGGTCATTAACTTGGAATGCATCCAATCAGCATGGTCAGCTGGGCAGCTGATGGTGAAGAGTAGGCATATTTGGATTTAACCGGAGTTGGAGTTTTATCAGATGATTTTGGTAGAGGGAGAGAAGGGCAGAAGAATTGAGGAGATGTGCAAGGGAGTAATTGTAATGTTGGACTGTGCAGAAGGGGAAAGTGAGGACAGGAGGGGTACAGTGACAGTGAAAAAGTGGTAGGATCAACGCTTCGTAGATCCCATTGAGGTAGACGTGTTGTTGGTATTGGTTACAGAGGGAATGAGCTGGAATGATAGGAGGTAGCTTTGGGAGAGTAAGATGCTTGACATTGTGACATCGTTATACTGACATTGCACATTTTTCTCTGGATCAGCACTGATTATGATTTTAAAGAAGAGTTTTTTCTCCTCCCCAATATTAAGAAAATGAAAATCATAGTTAATAGAGAGTCTAAGCAAGGAAATGAATTTTATGTTCTGAATTAAATAAGCACTCATCCATTTGCCATCTATTTTTTTAGGAGTTACTATGAAGCCAATGACGTTACTTCAGCTATTAACATAATTGAAGAAGCTTTCTCAAAACACCAGGGCCTAGTCTCCATGGAAGATGTTAACATAGCAGCTGAACTGTACATTTCTAACAAACAATATGACAAAGCTTTGGAGGTAGGACCACTTAAGTGTTTCTCTGTTAGTTTTTGAACACATTTCTGTGTTCTAGTAATTCTTAAAAATTGACAGTTCCTCATTTTAGTTATATATATTACTTATATTCTAAATTATATATTTAAAGTCTGTATGGAAACAGATTTCTAGATTCTATAGTAATTCCATATGAAATATAAAATGTAGTTATCATATGATAAAAGCTGTTGCCATTATTACAGGTACCAGATATGTCTGTACTTCAGGGAAGCAGGACTCAGCAGCCAGACTATGATTCAGTTCTTAATCTGTTTGGAAAAGTAGATTAGTTAGATACAGAGGAATTCTATATCTTCAGTTAAGCACTTGTTAATATGGTTAATATGATATAAAACTGTTAATGTATCACAGCAGTTTCTTATTTTAAAGTGATTTACTCTTGGTTTTTATAGCCCATTTATAGTAAGGGTTTACTATATATCTTTGCATTGTGAGAAGGTTTTTCATACATACCTATTGTGTGATTTCCTTTTTTTATCCCTATTCTTCTAGGTAATTACAGATTTTTCTGGAATCGTGCTAGAAAAAAAAACTGCAGAGGAAGACACTCCAGAAGAGAATAAAGGTTGTAGTTTCCTCTGCAGAGGAATATGGATAATCCTCTCCTGTTCATAATATGACATTTTGAAATTGATAGTTAGTGTTCTTATAACAGGTTTTCCCAAGAAGCTTTTTTTTCCTAAGAATGATTTTGTATCTTTTTCTTGTGAGTATTCACTCACAGGTAATCTTTGAAAAAAATTGTTTTCCGTTGTTTTTATTTCTCAGTATGCCCACTGGAACATGGCATTTCTCATTGACCCGGAGTCTTTTTAGTGCCATGTGAAAAAAGAATGGATTACTGAACAGCTTATCAAAAACCTTTAGAACTAAAGCAATTTGCTTTTCAGGAAAGACTTAAAATACTCACTATTAATTTCCTTCAAACTTAAGCATTGAAAAAATTCTACTTCAAACTTAAGCATTTACATAAAATGCTGCTTCAAACTTAAGCACAGAATTGTTTTATCCCTTTCTCAGCAAAAGACTATTTGTAGCAAAGACTAAAAAGAGGCTTTTGAATTCAAGAAGAAAACAGAGAGTTCATATATCCTTGTTTGCTGTTTTTTGTCTTTTTAGTTCTTTGTATTTCTGGTAGAAGGGAGTTTATATAGGTTTCAGATAAGTGGATAAGGTATTAAGAAGAGAATAGGAAGGGTAATTCTGCTACCAAAGGACAGACTGATGGAGGTAAAAGAACCTAGTACTGGAGTTGGCCAGACTTAGACTTGACTGTGCAGGCATTGTTTTGGAGGAAGTAAATGCGACCTTCCAGGAGATAGGGTCTGCTTCGTTTGCCCCACTGTCTAAGCTTGAGTCTACAAGCTACTTTTTCTCTCTCTAATCCACAGCCAGTGAGAGTGTTACCTGCACCATACCTGATGGTGTGCCCATAGATATCACGGTGAAGCTGATGGTCTGCCTCGTGCATCTCAACATCCTTGAACCACTTGATGTGAGTAACATGAAGATCTGTACTTGAGGTACTTCAGATCACATCCACAATCTTTCCGTGAGATGACAAGAAATTTTGAGTTGACCCTAGATTTCACATCTCTTAATAACCAGGAAGTGACCATGAACATCAGATTATTTTTGTGTGAATATAAAAGCTTATAAAAGTAAAAGGTAAAAGTTTTGGAACTGGTCTTGGAATAATTTGTTTTTCTTTTAAAATGAGAACAACCCAGAGATCAGAATTTGAGATTGGGCCTTTTAGACAATTGTTAGTTTTTGACAGCTGTTCTCTTTTGCCAACTTCCGATTAAGCATTTCATTGAATAAAAAAATGTTTCGGACATCTACGTTGCAGACCTTAGGATGAGGTGTTGAATAAAGTATATAAGTCCCTGCCCTCATGGATCTTTTGTTCTGTTGGGATTAGATAGATAATAAATAAAATAAGTATGTAAAATGTAGGATGTTAGTTGGTGATAAGTGCCCTGAAGAAAAATCAAACAGGGAAGAACAGGGAATATTGGGGGTGGGAGCAGTGGTAATTTTAGATGGGATGGTCAGAAGAGGGCTGCCGGAAAAGCGACATTTGAATAACGACTTGAAGGAAGTGAGGTCAGCCATGCAGATATCGGAGGGAGCCGCTGGCTCTCCAGAAACAGCAGCAAACACCATGGCCCTGAGGCGTGGGGGCGTTTACTGGGCTAGAGGGGAGCACAGCAGATCAGTGCTGTCTTAGCTGCTGCAGGGCCTGCCTCAGAACAGGCCTGCAGAAGTACTGTGTTGAGTGAGTGAATGATGGCAGAATGAGTTCTGTTTAACAGAGATACAGAAATGAATAGAAAATTAATTATTTAAACCTGTATTCATTAAGCCTTACTCCTTTTAGGCTTGCCTCCAAGAACTGATAAATATGTTAAAAAGAGAAATATACATAGATATGCATATTTGTAATGAGTGTTTGACTTCAGGCTTTTATTTTGGGGTCTAGCCTCTCTTGACAACACTAGTGGAACAGAATCCTGAAGATATGGGAGACCTCTATCTAGATGTTGCTGAAGCTTTTCTGGATGTTGGTGAATATAATTCTGCACTTCCGCTCCTTAGTGCGCTGGTCTGCTCAGAAAGATACAACCTCGCGGTGGTTTGGCTTCGGCACGCAGGTAATACTTTTTTTGTGGGAAGGAGAAGTTTTAATCATATAAGCAGGCAAGAACTTACTTTCCCAAGAGGAAAGTAATTCTTATAAAATATTAATGTCTTAGTGAGAGTATTTCTGATTTCAGGGCAGTTTCTTGAAAGTCGGTGTTTTAAATTGTCTTGGTATGCCACTAAGTGGCTCCTCCTCGCTCAGGCTTTGGAAGAGTGAAGGAGAAGGAGTGACGTGGCCCTGTTAAAATACCTTAAATACCTGTCTTTTATCTGTCTTAACCAGAGGCTCTGGTCTCTAGTAACAGTTTGTCAGAGTTGGAGTGCAATCTAATTTTTGAAGAGTTTTTATGAAGTTATATTTAATATATTGAGAAAAAAATTAATGTATTTTCAGTGTCCTTTGAGCTGCAGATATGCCCAAGATTGGGTTTTATCTATCATTTTATTTCATTATATCTAAATCCACAGTAATCTGAAATAAATCATTTAGAGTAGAAAAAATAGCTTAAGAAAAGCTAAATCTCTTAAAGAAATGTATGAAAGCCAAAAATTTTCTAATAGGATTTCCTATTTTTCAACATAAAAGATGCATTAAAATTTGAATAATCCTTGTTTAAAATATTACATAGTGGCAGAAAGTTCTCTCCAACTAGAAAAGCATTAATTGACATTTTGGGATGTTTTGAGATACATCACACATATGAAATGGCAGAGAGCGCTTAATGATTAAGATAGCACTTTACTGTTTGGATGGGTAGACATGTGTACCAATGTAATACCGTCATAAAAAGTTATATTATTTATGGTACTTGAATTTTAAAAACATGAGCAGGGAGCTGGAGTTTTATTGCCTTCCTAAGGCTGTCACTGAAACCGCTCCTGTTATTGGTAGATACTTTACAAATCCTCTTTAATTATGATCATGATGCGGATAAATGCTGTTTCCATTTCAAGCCTTTGTAGCTTGAGATGAGTAGAAGGTAAAACCTCAGAATGATCTAAAAATCATAAAGAAATTTGGGGTCAGTATATAAGAAAGATCATTAGAGGAATTGAATGCTTGTAGCGTAATAACAAAGTATTTTTAAAATTGAAAAATGAAAAATTAAGAGAAAGGCCTTTGTCATGATCCATCCCTAATTAGTAGTTTTCCTTTATTATCAAAGTTTAACCTGAAGATAATGGTCTGGAGAGATTTGAGAAATTAGAGATTTGAGAAAACAATTGGAGACAAAATACCTTTTAGGAAATAACTGCAGTGAAAAAGGGAAATGAAAAGGGCCTACATTAGTGTCGTGGCTGTTAGAGTGGAAGGAAGAAATGCTTATGGGGATGCATTCTCAAGTTCAAATGATAGGACTTAGTGATTGACTGGCATGAAGTTTGAGGAATAGAGCCCAATAACCTCACTTCTGAGAACCTAACCGGAGGAAATAATTGGGGAGGGAGAGAGAGGTAATTTATAGTAGGGATCACAAACTCAGAAGCCTGGAAGGTTAACAAAAATGAGTAGAGTGGGAGGTGAGAGGACCAGGCTGGAGTGGTAACCGGAGAGCCCGCCTGGAGGGTGATGTGCGTGGGCTGATGTGCCCTGTGGGGGTGGGCGCCACTGCTGCCAAATTCAGGTTTTTCAAAAGAATCCAATAATTTGGATTTCATTAAAATCTTAGTTTTTAAAAATGTAGACAATTTATTGTTTTTAACAGCACTGTTGCCTAACAGAACACATCTGTGGGTTAAATTGGTCTGCTAATTTGTGAACTCTGGCTTATATAAATGAGGAAGTTTACCGTGGTGTTGTTTATTACAGTAAAAATTTGGAAGTACCCTAAATGTCAAATAATATGGTTATGTAAATAATCAATTTAAGTGAATTTTATAACCATGCAAAATTCCAGTGAAGACATGGGAAAATCTTGAAAGTATAATGTTAAATGAATAAAGCAGAACTCCAAATTGTATGTATATGCTGATTATCATCCTTGTAGCAGTTTGAATTGAGAAATAATAGATTGATCAATAGATAGAGATTAGAAGGGATAATTGTTTTAAAGTACTAAAAATATGCATACATTTCTTTCCTGTTGTAATTTTGATATTGCCATAATATTTCTTTTAAAATGGAGAGATAATTTTGGCCAGCTTATAAATCTGTAGTTCATATTTACGCTTTATTTGAACACCATCTTAGAATGTTTAAAGGCCTTAGGCTACATGGAGCGTGCTGCCGAGAGCTATGGCAAAGTGGTTGATCTGGCCCCCCTCCATCTGGATGCAAGGATTTCACTCTCCACCCTTCAGCAGCAGCTGGGCCATCCTGAGAAAGCTCTGGAAGCTCTGGAACCAATGTACGATCCAGATACTTTGGCACAAGATGCAAACGCTGCCCAGCAGGTAGGTGATGTAACACAGAAGGAAGTTTTTCTTGGTGCATTATATTTTAGGACTTTCTCCTCAGTTAAGGATGTCTCTACAGCTTATATCCAAAAGCTTTATTTTAGTGTTTTAAATTCCGTGTTTTTGAAAAATGATTTTGAGTCTTAAGTTTCAGCAACTCATTAGACATTGTAAATTGTAGTTTCCAAAATATTGGATCTTAATTATTATGAAAGCTCATAAAGCAAATGTTCTTAAGGTTTGATTTCTAAGGCAAAGCTTTTCTATGCAAACAAAACAACTTACAGCAAAAGCACCATATCACACTCATTATCATGTGCTTTTTTATTTAGGAACTGAAGTTACTGCTTCATCGTTCTACTCTGTTGTTTTCACAAGGCAAAACGTATGGTTATGTGGATACATTACTTACCATGTTAGCCATGCTTTTAAAGGTGGGTGATGATCTTTCTTTGTATTAGCCTTCTTGACCTTTTTTTATGTTTAGAATTTGATTTAAACATAGATTACAGCTATTTTAAAATTCTGTTGAACTCAAAAATTTATTTTTAATTTTTATTTATTCATTTATTTTATTATTTTATTGAGGTCATAATGGTTTAAACTCAAAATTTTTGAAGGGAAAGTCAGATAAAGCCAAAAGACTTAGAGATTAATGGTATGTAATTGAAAGTTCTACATGAAAGTGTAAACTTGACTGTTAAGTGAAATAAAATCCTTGCTAATGCATATTTAGAAAAGTGAGAAGCACAGTATTATCGATTATTGGCTCTTTAAATGCTGCTGTGTGCCAAACTTGTCACTTTGCAAAAACGTTTTCCAGATATGACATCCTTTCTGATTCTGGCTTTTTGGGGGGTGCGGTGAAGGGGGGGAAGATTAGCCCTGAGCTAACATCTGCTGCCAATCCTCCTCTTTTTGCTGAGGAAGACTGGCCCTGAGCTAACATCCATGCCCATCTTCCTTTACTTTATATGTGGGACGCCTACCATAGCATGACTTGCCAAGTGGTGAGATGTCCGCACCCAGCTTCCAAACCAGGAACCCTGGTCTGCCAAAGCGGAAAGTGTGCGCTTAACCACTGCATTGCTGGGCCAGTCCCCAGTTTGGCTTTTTTGCTGGGAGGTGTTTGTGTGTGTGTGTGTGTGTGTGTGTTGGTATAAAGTTAATGTGAATTACCTTCTTTTTCCCTACTGAGTAGTGTTACCCAAATTCCTTTGGTAAGAAAAAAATTAGTCTATTCGTTTTCTTTTAGGTGTTTTATACGTAATAATTTGGTCTTTTTTTCCCCTTACTAAAGCAGCTTTCGCACACCTGTGGTATTTGTTTCCCATAGATTTTCTTTAAAAAATTATGACTAAAAAAATCTCAAATTACTATCTTTAATTCAGGTAGCGATGAATAGAGCCCAAGTCTGTTTGATATCCAGTTCCAAATCTGGAGAGAGGCATCTCTACCTTATTAAAGTGTCAAGAGACAAAATATCAGACAACAATGACCAAGAGACAGCAAATTGTGATGCAAAAGGTAATTACTTTCATTTGCTTTATTACGTAAAACTTGACTGAGTTGATAAAAGACTCATGAAGTAACACCTGATCGTAGTCTAATTGAATCAGAGTGAGAATTACCTGGACAGGCAGAGCAGAGGGGTGGCGGTGAAGGAATGTGAACAGGCAACTGCCTCGTCTTGCCACCGTCAGAAGAGTACTGGCAGGAGAGTTCACTCCTGTGGGACCATGGCTGTTACATTTCACCTTCAAGTCACTCATGTGACTTTTTCTTTCTAATTCTGCTCTTTCTGGAAATACAGTGTCCTAACTGATTTTCATTGGTCTCATTTTAGCAATATTTGCTGTACTCACGAGTGTCTTGACAAAAGATGACTGGTGGAACCTTCTGTTGAAGGCCATATACTCTTTGTGTGACCTATCCCGATTTCAGGAGGCTGAGTTACTTGTGAATTCTTCATTGGAGTATTATTCATTTTATGATGACAGGCAAAAACGCAAAGAACTAGAATACTTTGGTCTCTCTGCTGCAATTCTGGACAAAAATTTCAGAAAGGCATACAACTATATCAGGTGATTTTTCAATAACTTATTTTAATCAGATTCTTTGCTAGGGTGTATATATTTACTTTGACTTAGTCTCTCACACTCAAAAATTAGCTGTTTTATTTTAACTCTCCTCTTGCTTGCTGGTTAATTCAGCTCATTTGTGATTCTGAGAGGCATGCACTCTCATATACTTAACCGCTTGTGCCTCTGTCTCCCTCTTTATAAAGTGGACATCATAATACTCCCACCTCGTAGTATTATTGTGAGGGTTAAATGAGTTGTTATATATAAGGCCTTTTCACCGTCTCCGGCACACGTTACGATTAGTTATGATTCCTTGTTCACTGTGGTGCAGCTGTAGTGGACAGAGAGAGAAAAGGTGAGACAGAAACCACTTGATTCTGTTTTTTGGTTTAAAAGTTTTGTTGAAAAGCCGAAACAATGCAGAAATACTAACCTAAGCTGCATTTTCCAGGAAAACTCTTCCACTGCGTAGTGTTTCTGCTTGACTAGATTGATTCAGGCTCCTTTTCCTTGGTGAGGGATGGTGTATTTCAGCGTTGGGAGGACAGCACTGAAGGGCTTCGTTCTTAGAATTCGGGAAGATTTTCTTTTTACAGTATTTTTTTACCCTCTCCCTCTCTGCGATTTTAGGATAATGGTAATGGAAAATGTCAATAAACCCCAGCTCTGGAACATTTTCAATCAAGTTACCATGCACTCCCAAGATGTACGACATCATCGCTTTTGTCTTCGTTTAATGCTGAAAAACCCAGATAATCACGCCCTGTGTGTGTTGAATGGACACAATGCATTCGTGTCTGGTAGTTTTAAGCATGCACTTGGTAAGTGTCCTGGCACGTGACTTTCTCAGGAATGGCCAAGTGTGGCGGCAAAGAGCCTGGCCTCTGGAGCAGAGCTGCCTGGTTTAAATAGCCACTCCCCCGTGGCAAGTTATTCTACTTCCCTCTGCCTCAGTTTCTCTCTCTCTGGAGTGGAGATAATAATTGGATCTACCTTGTAGATTATTGTGAAAATTAAATGAGTTAATATAAAATAGTTAAAACAATGCCTGGCACACATGGTACGTGGCTGTGTTAGCAATAATGATAATGATATTAATATTTGCTTTTCTTAGGAAGCTTTGGTTTCAAAAGGCTGAAGTAGGTCTTATAGTTCATTTTAAAGGTCACCAGTTCTCCCTGCTTAGGCTTGTTGGTGTTTAAAATAATTTTCATTAATTATGGATGCTTTGCTACCTGATTTTTATTTGTTATAGTACAAAAAAGGATTTAAGATTTGCTGATAGTTCATTCCTTTAGGAGACAAGTCTTTATATCAAGATTTATTTACATAGGGCTTGCTAACTCTAATTAAACTCAGGGAAAATTCATTAATCATTTATAAGGAATTTATGTTATAAAGAATCAGAAGAAAACAGGTAGAAAAATACTTAACCAAATGTTTAAACTTAAAATAAGGCATGTATATCCTGCTGCCTAAAAGCTAGTGTTGCCAAGTTCACTTTTAAATAAACTGTGATTTTGGCTATTTAATACTTTCGTGTTTTTCTGTGTATGGCTGGCATTTTGTTTTTTGGGTTTTTTTAAAGATTTTTTCTTTTCCTTTTTCTCCCCACAGCCTCCTGGTACATAGTTGTGTATTTTTAGTTGTGGGTCCTTCTAGTTGTGGCCTGTGGGATGCCACCTCAGCGTGGCTTGATGAGCGGTGCCATATCCACGCCCAGGATCCAAACCGGAGAAACCCTGGGCTGTTAAAGCAGAGCGTGCAAACTTAACCACTCAGCCACGGGGCCGGGCCTGGCTGGTGTTTTTATAGTTGTTCAGCTAGTAGCCTTGAATATCAGATATTGAAACCTTCCTCCACTCCGTGTACTTTTGGAGTTGTTAGTTTAATATTAAGAAAATATAAAATAGAGATTTATTTTCCTATATTTAGAAACTTACAGAAGGTAAAAATAGAAAGTCCAAATGGCAGTCTACCATTTGGGCTGTTAAAGAGATTTTATGGTGCCATTCCTTCTGGAATAGGTGCCAGAAGGAATAGAAGTTTTCATCTACGTATGATAAATTCTAGATCATTCCTTTATAAGAAAAATTTTCTTAAATTCCCCTATCTCATATGGTTAGGCTTTTGACATGAGATAATTGTATATAGAGAATACATAGAATTCACAAAGCCCCAAATTCTTATTTTATTATTAGATACATTTAGCTTTTCTCAGGAAAAACAAAGTGGTTGCTACTCTTGGGAAAACAACACCCATAATCTAAAAAACAAATCAGAACTGTTTTTCTTTTTCTCACCTCCATGATCCATCACATTTGAATTTATAAGATGGATCGATTAATTTTACAAAAGAATTCACCAAAAGACACATTCCCCCGTTGCTTTTTAAATAGATTTAAGATCATAAGTTAGATTTATGGTCACAATTGATAAATTACTTTGGAAGTGTTAGCCTACATGGAAATGTCTAACTGGACCTAAAAGAAAGTTCCTTTTAGTTACTCATATTTAATCTTCATGGCTAGGATACGTTCATAGGTAAACTCTAATTTTGTTATAGTTATGTTATTTTAAAATTCAGATTAGTGTGCATCTGATTGATATGTTACAGTGTACACTTTGCATATGTTTAATATCAGTAATGGTTGTTTAGCCTTAAAATGTATATGAGTAAGTGTTGAAGAAATAAGGAAGTATGTTTTTTGTCACACCATCTGATACCACTGTTCATTTTTCAGGACAGTATGTGCAAGCCTTCCGCACCCATCCCCATGAACCTCTCTATAGCCTCTGTATAGGCCTGACCTTTATTCACATGGCATCTCAGAAGTATGTATTAAGGAGACATGCTCTTATTGTTCAGGTAATTCTTTTGGATTTCTCATTACTTGATTTTATGTTCTCTAAAAATGAATATACTGAATGTTTTTGTTATCCTACTTCTAAAGTAATACCTGCCTAGTACACATGCTGGGAGTCCCAACACCTATCCGTGTGTACACACTCACGGGCTCAACATCTGTTGGTACTCCTGGCTAAGACTTAGGCAGCCGTGTAGAAAGGGTATACACCTGACCATTAAGAGATTACCACACAGGCAGCATCTGGAGGAATCCTGCGCAGGCTGCCTATAGTCTGAAGCCCCTAAGCCCTCCTGCCTTCCAGGTCCTGAAGATTGATTTATTTTAAGTTAGTTTTTAAAAATATAATAGGGGCTGGTCACGTGGCCGAGTGGTTAAGTTCGCGCGCTCCGCTGCAGGCAGCCCAGTGTTTCGTTGGTTCGAATCCTGGGCGCGGACATGGCACTGCTCGTCAAACCATGCTGAGGCAGCATCCCACATGCCACAACTAGAAGGACCCACAACAAAGAATATACAACTATGTACTGGGGGGCTTTGGGGAGAAAAAGGAAAAAAATAAAATCTTTAAAAAAATATGTATATAATAATATATACATACAAAAATGTATGAATATTTGACTGTGTGACTTTTTTTACATCATCACCAAATTGCTCTTTTAAAGTTTTCTTGGTTCATGTAATACTTTGAAGTTACCTTTTTCTTTTCTTGTTTACTTTTTTCTGGAAAGTAACCTCCCCTTCTGTGCAGTTTTGCTTCCCATGGTTTCAGTTATCTGCAGTCAGTTGCAGTCTGAAAATATTAATTGGAAAATTCTAGAAGCAAACAATTCATAAGTTTTAAATTGTGCACCGTTCTGAGAGGTGTGATGAAATCTCACACAGTCCTGCTCCCTCCTGCCAGGGACGTGAATCCTCCCTTTGTCCAGCGTATCCACGCTGTGTACACCACACTTAGTAGATAGTCTCTTAGTAGCTGTCTCAATTATCTGATCGACTGCCGAGATATTGCAGTGCTTGTGCTCGAGTAACCTTTATTTTACTTAATAATGGCCTCAAAGCGCAAGAGTAGAATATATAGTAGTTCAATACACACTTGTCAAATGAGTGAAATATTGAATCGTTTCTTTCTTTTTGGTAGGGCTTTTCCTTTCTTAATCGATACCTCAGTCTACGTGGGCCCTGCCAGGAGTCGTTCTACAATTTGGGCCGTGGGCTTCATCAGCTGGGGCTGATTCATCTTGCGATCCACTATTATCAGAAGGCCCTGGAGCTCCCGCCGCTTGTGGTAGAGGTATTGTATGATTTACCGCAAAAACCAAGGAGTCACTTTGTTTCATCTATAGATAAGTGCACTTAGCTCAGTGTTGTGGTCCAGAGAGTGAAATAAATTATAGCTTATATATTAAAATGCAGTATTTCCTTATTTGATGCATTTATGTACTTAGGTTCAGTAACAAGTAGATCTTTGACATCCTGGCCTTATGACCTGATCAGCAACCATATGACATATACAACTTGTGGTTCCGACCATTTCGATTATCCTAAGATAGTGCCTCAGGCTTACAGGTGTCAGCTGGTAGAGGTGAAGCCTCAGTGTGAAGTGATGCGGCCGTTGTCCAGTTCCAAGTTCAAGTGAAACATATTTCTTATAAAGATGAAAGATCAGTATTAATGTAGCTTTGTTTATTTTTAGATAATGTGACATAGGGTAAAGTGTTGCCAGTACTATTATAATCTGTGATTAAAGTCTAATTTTTATTTTAATTTCTGAAGAAAATATGTTTTCATTGTTAATTTTTTTAAGTTGCACTCATAATCCCCACATTCCCTCAGATCTATATTCTGTTACCCTTGTTCAATGTTAGACGTTAAGCAAATGAAGACACACTTTTATAGATATGCTGATGAAATATACACATTTTTGTGTTCTTCATTTCATAAATACCTTTAGGTATTACTCCTTAAGCTTAGTAGGTATTATTTTTCATTGTTCAAAAGTTTGTACTGAGAAAGATTAGAAACATAGATCTAATCTATTCCATTGAGTTTATTGCTTTGTTATTTAAGTAGGAAAAAAGGTTATAACCCCTAAGGTAATCATTATACTCAATTTGGTGTATGCCCTCCTGGGCCCATTCTTTACATGCCTGTCTGTTATATAGCACTCGTATTTTTTCCCATCTCGTCATTTGTGTTATAATTTACTTATTTTTTTACATGAAGAAGTTTTACATTTCTTATGAAGTCACACCATTAATCTTTCCTTTTGTAGTTTCTACTTTTGCTGTTATACTTAGAAGGGCCTTTCCTACCCAAGATTATATTATTCAACTTATTTTTTTATGGTTTCATTTTTTCACTCTTAAATCCTTAATTCAACTGGAGTTTATTCTGCTGTGGCTTGTGGGTGAGACTTATTCTTTAACTTATTGGTTAGACACTTAAAAATATTTGATGATAGTTACTGTAACAATTCACTGAATCAGCATTATCTGATAAAAATTTAGATCCAAGGTATATCATAGTTTTATAATTTTTTTTAATATTGTGAATTTTGATAGCTTTTTGAACACTTACACTTATGAAACTGTTTCTTTGCCATAAAATTGTCCTGGTTGTCAGTTTGAAATATAACGCATTCATATATTTTTTCCCCTAGGGTATAGAAGTTGACCAGTTAGACTTACGAAGAGATATTGCCTACAACTTATCCCTCATTTATCAGAGCAGCGGGAATATTGCAATGGCTCAAAAGCTTTTGTATACCTATTGTTCTATATAAAGCACCTCAACTGAGAAAGGAGCATTGGGTAGCTGCTGTGTGTGGACCAGGATTTTCTGTCTCAGGGCTTATTATTAACCCCAAAATGGAAATGATAATTTCACAGTTATCTAACATGTAATTCATTTTTAATATGTGATAATGATCTTTTAGTAGATTTGCAAAATTATCATTCCTACAAGAATTCATATGTTGTTGTATTTCCCTTTAGCTTTTTTTGTTTTTTTCTCTGAGGAAGATTCACCCTGAGTTAACATCAGCTGCCAATCTTCCTCTTTTTGTATGTGAGCCGCTGCCACAGCATGGCCACTCACAGAAGAGTGGTGTAGGTCCATGCCCGGGAGTCAAACTCGAGCTGCTGAAGTGGAACGCATCAAACTTAACCACTAGGCCGCTGGGGCTGGCCCTCCTTTAGCATTTTTCAGCAAGAGTGTCCTCAAAGTGGAAATAGACAGTATTAGCCTTTAAGCCAGCTTGGAGTTGAATACACTAAGTTTTTACTCAGACCATTTATTCATCTGTGCATTTAATACTATATATTCAACACCTACTATGTACTAGGCACTGTAGTTGGTGCTGGGAATACAATAGTAAGACAGATGTGACCTGTCAATGCGATTCTTTAAATATAGAACTCAAGCATATATTTATTTGTAAGAAATGTTTGCTATATTTCTACGTACACCATCGTTGTTAGTCATCCATTTCTTAGTGCGCTGTTACTATTGCATGGGCAGTTTTTCAAATACACAGAAAAGGAGGTTGCTTATTAAAGGAAAGACAAATTGGGACTCTTTCTGATGTCAGTACAATTACATAAATCACTTCGCTCCTAACAAAATTATTTAAAATGGTTGTATGGTGGGAAGACAAATAATTGAGTTAATCTTTTACTTTTCACTTGCGTGTGTCTTAACTACCTGGACTGAGTGAGACCTGGGACAGTGGGCTTAGTTCACACCAGTCTGCTCTGAGGCAAATAAAAAAGTACATTACCAATGTTTGTGGCTTTCTGACAAAAAAGTAGAAAAGAGAGGACCATGTTCAGTAACATGATCTGGTTTCCATTTCAAGATCACCAGGAAGGGAGAAAGACTGGGGAATGCTATATATGGAATAAACTATTGCTGATAAAGTAAAAAAAAAAGATAAAAACCTTTACTTATCTCAAATATTGTATGTTCTTGAATCTAAGATCACAATTCTTGTTAGATATACTATTGGTTTAATAACAGCTTTTCAGAGTTTCTTTTTAGGGGAAAATAAATGCTATAATAAATGTGCATATAGAGTGTAAGAACCAGTCTAGTTGTGGGAGGGAAACAAGTGTGAGACTTAGGATCAAAGAAATACAGTGGGGGTTTTTTAGGAATTCTTACCACTGTTTACACCACATACATAACTTTGTAGTTGAAAAGCAGAATTCATATGTAATAAGTAAATGTGTCGTGCACTCTGTATGTATGAGTGTGTGTATATATATGTATGTATGTATATAATTTAAATAAATTTTATTTTTGTAATTAACGTTCATTGTTTCACATGCTTATATATATATTTTATTTCATGCCATTGTCAAGAAATGATAAAGCTGACTGTGAGAGAGTCGTAAGGTAGATTTGAGTTTTCTGGGTTGAGAGTTTCTCTCTTGACTGAAACTGACTGGGCTGTGACTCCAGTATCTGCTGAGCAGCCTTGGAGGAAACAGTACATCTCTCTAGCAGTTTGCTAAGAAGAAAGTTGGTATTGCATGTTTAGCATTTAAAATCGTGGCTCCCATCTGCTGAGTGTTTTGCGGCTGTCGGCTAAGTACAGTGCGATACTTTAGATGCATTATCCAATTCTCTCAGAATCACCTGCGAGGTAGGTGCTGTTACTGTGGTTACTGTCATCTCCCTCTTACATGTGAGAGATTAAATAGCACGTTCAAGATCACTAGCAAGCTACTCCTTGCTCAGAGGTGTTCCTTCGGAGGAACATACTTCCTCCAGAGTAACAACCTAAAAATTGTGCATAATTTTATTTTAGAAAGAAAAAGGTGACTGGCACTTATTTTTTTATTATCTTCCACCCTTCAGCCTATTAAAACCCTCTGTAGAAAACATCTTTTTGGGTGTCTTTTAGGAAGCTGATATTCACTTTCTTACCTACCATCCTTCCCCCAGCCGTGGGATCCTGACAGCCACTTTATACAATGAGATTCTTTTCTACTGGTCACAGTGGATTCCCCTGGGAGTCTGCTCCTGAACCAAACTGGGCCAATCAAGAGTTTTCTCCCTCCTTCCCTGGGAATTTTAGAATTGGAATAGAGCCTTTCTATGGGCCTTGGAGCTTGAGAGAGATGGGGCCATTTTCTGCTTTCCCTGTCGGCCAACTAGCAGTTAACCCATTCCATTGAGCAGGAAAAACAAAGCCTACGCATTAAGAGAAGCAGAGACGAGGGATGGAGAGAGCACGCCTGGGATGCCCAGAGATGTTCGTTTTCCACTCCCATCCTCTCTAAGGCTGCATTCTTACCCTTGGGTTCTTTCTATAGGATATCTCCGATTCCATAAAAAATTCCACTTTAAAGTTCACACTAGCTTGAATTTTTCTGTTATTTGCACCCAAAAAAGTCCTAACCAATCCACTATCATTTCATCTTTTCATTTAGCAGTCAGGCATTTTAGCAATTTTCATAAGAAGGAACGGCAGGTAGCCACCAGGGATGATGTCGCTGAATTATAAGTAGCATCATGAAGTCTAATCCACAATAAAGAGCCTTTTAAAAACTTCAGAGCAAGAAAAGGCGTGTGCCTACTCTCTGTTGGTATAGAGTAAACAGGTAGACCATAGGAGTGTTCAATTACTATGCTGCTTACGTAGTTAATACTATAAGAAGCATAATAAACAGAACAAGGTAGAAAAGCATGGAGAAGAAGGAGTTAATCCCAAGCTGGGTGAGGCTTTGGTGAGGGAGAACTGAGTTTCATCTCCAGGTCCAAAGTCCCAAAACCAATTGCTGTTATGTTACGAAACTGCAAATTGTAATTTTTGAGGCATTCTAAACAAAATGATTAAATAATTTATGAAGTGGGCAAAAAGGTGGATTCTGGAAACCACTTGACCAAGTTGATCCTGACATGACTCTGCTGATTTGTGTGCCCTTAGAAGTGGTGCCCTTTAGGACATCATATTCCTTTTCCTTGGAAGGGAACTTGGTGTCTCAGGGGACTACTATAGTTTCAGCGTATCTGGATTCCAGCAGAGGACTTGAGGAAGCCTGTTGTGATATGCTTGTGGATGGACTGGAGAAATGTGGCTGTTTGATCTTCAACTGGTAGAATGACCAAACCCAAAGAATGCGTGTTGATAGACTGACGTCAACTGGAGAGAAATGGCAAATGATGTGCCATCAGGTTCTTTAACATCAACAGCTTAGGTGAAGATCTAAGCAGCTGTCGGATTTACATGTGGGCAAACTAGAAGTTATAGTAAGTACCAGTATTCATGAACCAAGAATGAAAACTAAATGAACTACAAGTAATAGTTCAGAAAAAAATTAGGCGCTTAAGTTCAAGAACATCAACTTTGTGGCTAATTTACCAGTCGCTTGTTGAAAATTCTTTGGGAGCTTTAGCTAACAGCAAATTCAATATGAATCGACATGGTGATGTTTCTATCAAATGAATGTAATATTAGGCAACTTCAGTGAAAATAGGGGAAAGTAAGAGTATCCATTCTGATCGGATCCCACTGAAATAAAGTCTGCAGAAAATGACAAATAGGAAAGTGACGGTTCTTAAAAAAATAGCACATGGAGAACTCCAAAAGGAAATCAAGGCCCAGCCTAGAATATGGACGACTTGAAAAAGGGAACATCATAATTCTTTTCAAATAGTCAATGGAACACATGCGGGGGAGTTATTACTCTTATTCTGTGTAGCTTAGAATAAATAGCATCTCCCTTTTTTCTAATCTAGCTTATAAGATACATTTCCCTAATATTGTCCCTCATTTATTGTCTGCACAATCATTGGCAATTGGCATCTTCTGCCTAGTATTAACATCTTTTTGGATGGTGACTAGCTCACACATCCTTCTTTTCTGGAAACAGCCCCCAATAAAGACCAAGTCCTCCTGGGCACTGCTAATTGACTTGACCCAAGCTGGGTCGATCATATTCTCTCTTCCTGGTATTTTGAATCTTAGCCTAGAGAGAGGATAGACCCGGTGTCTTCGGAACTGGATTACACTAACGCAGTGCTTCAAGGAAAAAGGCTAGCAGAGTCCTGCCACTGAGGCACCTCGAGCTCTCCTTCCTTCACAAGTGAGTTCCTCATTTGATTCCGCAAGATAACTGTGTCTTTTCAACAGATTCTCTTTCTTACAGAAGCTGGCATGCCCGTTGGGCTCTCCAGGAAGGAGGCGAGTAACGCTTGGGAGGAAAAGAGCGGAGCAGGCTTGGGCGCGGCAGCCCTCAGAGTGCGATGCGGACCTGACACGAGCCGTGCCAGGCCAAAGGAGAGTTCTGGAGCAAAGACTGCCTGTTGGAGGAGTCCTGTGATGGTGGACATGGCTAGGCCCGTACAGCATGCTCAGTCATTGGCTGGAAGTCACCGGAGAAGAGCATGACTTTGGGTATCTCCACCTTGCTCAGTCATTGGCCGGGGGCCTCTCTGAGAACAGCGTGACTTCGGCTTGGAAGCTGCGGCAAAGCTTGAAGCTGCCACAGCTGAAGGCACTCAAGTAACCACACCCCTGGTCTACAGAGACCACAGAGGTTTCGAGGCTAAAAAACAACCCACCCCCAAACCAACCAAACAAAAAACACAGTATAAACTCAAGACCAAAGAGAATAGGAGAAGAGCTGACAGATGACAAAATAATTTTAGAAACTAAAAAGCAAACTAAAGGGCAATTGGTAACTAACTTAAACCAGAGGAGAGTGAGAGCGCGGTGCCCGGGGAGGTGCATGGAGGCCGCCAGGCGCGCGGACGCCGTCCGGAGCCTCCTGCGGAGAGACGGGCGGGGCGCGCGGACCGCCGCGAAGGGGCAGCCTGGGCCCCCCGGGGACCTCCCCCGGGAGCGGGGCTGCGGCACCCCGCCCTGCAGGGCCCCGGGTTATCTTCCGGAGCCGGCGGAGTGGGCGCTCTGGATCTCGAAGAACAGGCCGAGCCGGAAGCAGAGGGCTGCACCGAGGGCAGAGGATTCGGTGCAGGTCCTCACCCGACAGTGATCTCGCCTCCTCCTCCTAGCTGGCGCCCAGGAAACTGGCGGCCGAGTTAATGCCCTCGAGCGGGGATTAGAGGGCCCCTCTCCGCGAAGATGCTGCCCAAGCAAACAGACCTATAGATGCTGATAGTTGGGAGTCCTCAGTGAAACAGCCTGGTCCTGGCCAGGGAACCTGCCCGTGGACGAACCCCTCCCGCTCCCACCGAGCCCCGGTCAGCTCGTAGTCTCCTGCCATCCGTGTGGACGGACAGCTCATCCATGATCATTAGCCGTTTGAGGACAGCCTCCGAAACGACAGAGAGCCACACAAGCAAATGGGCGGGGGCGGGGGCGGGGGTGCTAAGGGAACAGAACTAATGCAGGAAGCAGAAAAATAAAGAAAATGTAATTAATATCTCCAGATGAGAAAATATTGTATCACTGAACAGAAGAATGCTATTAAAAGGAATATTTAAAGAATAAGAGAGAGCTTTATGAAATTAAAAATGTAACTGCCTAAACTAATTCAATGATAGAGTTGGGAAAATAGAATTTTAAAAAGACGAAATTGAAAATTGAAGAGATGAGAAAATTTCAGATGAGAAAATTAAAGTTTATGAAAGTCTAATTTACAAGTGCTTTGTGGCAGTTAACCATATCTTATAAATTCACTTCTATTTCAAGGTATTTGATTGCTTAATTATAAATAATTCGAGTGGGAGAAGCAAACCCCCGCAGTGATTTTTTTATATGCAGCAGAGGGCAGTACATTTCTATAAACTTAGACTTGTACTTCATCATTGCATTGTCTTAATACAGTCATGCCAGCTTTTAGTATTGTTCACAAAAAAAGCTTAATTTTTTTTATTTGGACAAAAAATATATTTTTATTTTAAAAAAAAATTTCTGTTTGGATAGAAAAAATGTCAGTATCCCCCTCCCCATTTGGACAGTCATATCCAAAAAGCTCTGTCCCTTTGCACCGCTTACTCCATCAGCATGGAAGGAAGGACAGCTGGGGCCCTAACCAGTGTTTCTTGCGGCCCATTTCCCAGCCTTGACCAAAAGAATGTCTAGCAGACATCAAGGGAACTGGCTCGTGCTGGAAAAGTCACTAATCGCACCCTGAAGATCACGCCCAAAATTTACCCCGTTTGCAGACCCAAGGTAAGCAAGCTAAGGTTACAGTGAGGATTCGCAGGCCCACTTGGCATTTTAGTAAAGACAGTCAGGTGTTTATATTCAGAAAAGGGAGTTGAAGCTGGGGAAAAGAGGAAAGAGAAAGCCAAGAAACAGTCCCTGGGGCTCAGCACCCCGGGCTGCAGGAAAGGCCGGTGCCGTCAACCCGATGCCGCCGATTCTAAGCGTTCCGTTTCCTCTTGAGAGCTCTAGGCTCTAATCTCGGATTCTAGTTTCAGAGGGGTTTGAATGCAGCAAAATGAATGTTTTTCTTTAAGCATGTCTACATACCTCGAGACAGTTGAAAGAAGTATTTTTCTAATGACACGCTTTCTAGAATTAGTCTGCCTTGTTTGGCCAGATGCTCGTAAGCTTGTGCTGTGGGTGAGGCCCGATCCCGCATCTTCTCCTTTTGAGGTGCTCCTCTCAGCCCTGCAAAGAAGGAAGAGAACGGTAGTGACTCCGACCACTAGAGGGAGGTGACATCCACAGGACTTCCAGCCAGGCAGGCTGCCCGCCGGCAGCCGGGGTCTCCTGGGGCCGGGGAGGCAGGCACACCCGGGGCCGCCCGTGCGCCCTGCAAGAGCGCCAGGACGTGAGAAAGGGTGGAAAGTGGGTCGCTCTCGAGACACAGATTAAAACCGGCTTTGGGGTGAGTGAAGAACAACTCACATTGACTCTGTTTCCCGGAGGTGATCAAAGCCTGAAAATATCCTGATGATTTCTGCAGGGTCACGACGGGTGGGTTTCCCCTCCTCTCCATACTCTCTTCTCTTCCCATCCCCTTTCTTTTTCTAGAAGGTCTCTGGTAAGCCTGAGAGAAGAGGCCCACACGGTTAGCGTGTTAACACTGAAGTTCTGCGGTGTCAGCCGGTATCAACACCGTCAAGGTCTGTCTGTCTCACAGATGACTCACCTGTGAGACCTGAAGTTTTCCTCCCTGGACGCACAGGGCCTGATTTCCCCCTTCCTGGGGCAAAGAAAAGAACTGTGTGTGCCTCCTGACACGGCCAGGATTACTGGATGGCAGGTGCCTGCGCTCTGATAGGGCTCCAAGCTACCCCGGCGGCTGGCTGCACCAGTTGTGTGAGCTCGCCTCTTTCGTCGTGCCCGCCTCACACTTGGCATTGTTGTCCCAGTGGACGGGTGAAAATGGTGGCTGCATTTGCATATGAGTGAGGTTGAACTCTGTCTTCTCATATGTTTATAAACCTTTTGGATTTTTTTTCTTTTCTAAATTGCGTTTGTCATATCCTTTGCCCATTTTTAAAAACGTTGAGCCCTGTTTTTCTTGTTGAATTGTAGGCATTCTTTATTTAATCTGGAATTAAGTCTTTGTTTTTTTTTTTATTTATAGTACCTTTTTGTAAAACTCAAATTTACAATTATTGGTATAATTAAATTTATCAATTTTTCTCCCCCTTCTATGGCCAACATAAAACTTCAAAAGAAATCTCGATTGTGTTTAGGAAAGTAGGGAAGATCCTGGAAAATCTGAGTTCTCAGGAAGAGCCTGTAGAAGGCAGACCAGCCCCACCTCCATCTGGCCCGACGAAAAGTAGAGAACGGAGGGGAGGACCTTGACAGCCAGGTGGGAAGCCGAGAGGCTCTGGAGCGGATGGCTGCTGGGGGAGACAGAGGCAGCTCCGGAACGTGGCGAGACTTCTCAGAGACTGAGGCAGAGGTGAATTTTGAAGGATTTACAAGGCTCTCCTTTGCGATGTTGTAAGGATTAAAAATGCAGAGAGAGTACACGGCCCGTGTGCTTGACTGCCTAAGGGTTTCGTGGCAGACTTTTGGCTTTGCCTTATATAAAAGATCAGAGTCTCATCACGCAGCCGGGAGTCTCCCCTAGCCGGAGACAAGAGCTTACCAGATCTGTCTTTCAAGGCGGTGGAGACGGGGAGCAGCCAAGTCAGTGCGGGCATCTGCGGGCCAACGTCAGGCAGCGCAGGAGGCCGAAGACGCCCCTGCGATTCCCGCTGTTGTCCTAACGGAGGAGGGCGAGCTGGGC
The DNA here is from genome assembly GCF_041296265.1 of Equus caballus. Classification (NCBI taxonomy): domain Eukaryota; kingdom Metazoa; phylum Chordata; class Mammalia; order Perissodactyla; family Equidae; genus Equus; species Equus caballus. The sequence continues at coordinate 72,877,779 of NC_091701.1, read as the reverse complement.
CCGCGCTGCAGAGAGTCCCAGAACGCGCTGGGGAGCTCTCTCAGGTCGGGTAACGCTGTGGAGCAACTGAGGCAGAAGTGACCCCGAAGGTGTGGGAAGAGACGCCGGCGCCCGTGGGAAGGGAGTAGCTTTCAGTCCGGGGAGGGCTCCTGGGGGAGACCGCGGAGTCTCCCGGCGGGACCTTTGTTGTTGGCGGACTCTGCCTGCCCACAGGCGCCTTGCGATGGTTCTGGAAAAGGTGCAGAAGTGCTGAGGGGTCGCAGAAAGTGGACTGGTGGTCCCGACTGCGCCAGGCAGATTCCACCGAACGTTCACCTCAAGCTCCCCTGGGCTCCCCGCCCCGCCATGAGGCAACTTCAGGCCTTTTTCTAGCCTGGAGGGGGTAGGGTGGCGAAAAGCTGTGTCACAGGGAGAGCCCTGCTGAGAGGTGGTGGTCCCAAGGAATTATGTTTCGTGAGTCACTCTGTGAGTTAATACTGACAAGGTCTCCATGGCTTGAAAGCAGAGTTTCTTGTACTCGGGATGCCCTGTGATGAGCCTGCTCATTTCCAGAGCCTGTTGTCAGGGTCAGAGAAGCAGCAGACGGGCTGCAGGGTGTGCCAGGTCCCCGGGCTCCCCGCCTCAGGTGAGCTGGCCATGGCCGGCTCGGGAACCCGCTCTTGTTGGCAATGGGCTAAGGAAGGCGTTACACACACGTGCTTACGTTCCTTTGTATAACACAGCCCTCCACATTCCCCAGAACTCCCGGGAGGGCTGCGGTCAGGGTATTAAGTACAGGATAATGCTTTGTGCTCCCCCAGCACCCAACCTAGAAATGAAAAGAAGGTTAATATGGACGCTGAGGGCGAGGAACAGGCATGTTGTCTCTCTCCACCTGGGAACAATGGAGTTACAGGAGCGTAGACATTTAATGAATGTTGGAAAGAGTGTGGTCACAGATCCATGATTTAACGCAGTACCGTCCGATAGAACTTTGTATGCTGATGTAAATGTTCTTTATCTGTGCTGTCCAGTTTGGTGGCCACTGCCACATGTGGCTGTTGAGCCCTTGAAATGTGGCCACTGCAACCGAGGAACGAAATTTTAAATTACATTTAATTTTAATTAATTTAAATTAAAATAGGCATGTTGGCTGCCATATTGGACTGTACAGATTTGAAGGACCATATTAAGGAAGTCCTAATTAATGGCATTATATCTGAATTTCAAAGTTCTTGTGCATTTCCAATAGTCCCCAAGAGATGGAGGCTATATATGAATTGCAGGTCACTGAACAAACGACCTTAGATTGATCAGTTCACTGGGCCCCGAGTTCAGGATGCCCTGGACGGCCCGATGGGAACTAGCATGTTAGCAATAGGTGCTACCCGATGCTCATGGTGGAGAAAAAAGAGAAGACGGCTCCATTTGCCAGGATAGGGGCATCACTGGAGAGCCAGCTGTCTTCCGGCCGCTGAGTGGTTGCCACAGGAGCTAGTTGGAGGTGCTTCTGTAGGTAAAGACTCAGTGATGTTGGAAGAGCTTTGAAAGAGCATGAGAAACAAGTCTCTGAGGTGGTGGCTCTCCTAGGGGAAATAAGGAGGGAAGAAACCTATCACCTGGAAAGTGTCATTTCTGTTGCACGTCAGAGAAGTATGTGGAAAATATTTTTAATAAACATTGAATTCAGAGATTTCTTCCCTGGCCCATCAACCTCTGAACACTAGTGACATGTTTTGAGTTCACCGGGAACTTCGGGGGGTTTGTTGGAGATGGCCTGAAATCATCAGCCTTCACCAGTTAGACTGAAGAGTCACTGGGCAGCGTGGGGACCTCCCCCAGCCTGGGAAGAGGTCAGAGACAAGGAGCAGTCCAAATGCTTCTGGACGCTTCCGCACCCCCAGAGTCTTGCTTGTTACTCACTGTGTTATTCAGGAGGGTTGGAGGAAGAAACCTGTGGTATTTCTGCTGGTTGCTTTTCTGACAGCGAGGCCCGTGTGTCCCCTCTGACGTTTCGATGAAGTGCTCTGGCAGGTGTGTGCCGGCATATGTGCAGGTGCTGTGCTCCCGGCCCAGACGGGCCTGTCTGCCTCTTTCCAGGGAGGCCCCAGGTGCAAGACCCGGCAGGTGGAGGGGAGGAGGAATCGCGGCAGGTTTGTTCTTTATTCGTTAATTGTATTTTCCAGAGGACTATTTTTTCCTAGTCTTTTTTTTCTTTAGAGTTTCTGCCTTTGGTGTCAGTCTTAGAAATGTCTTTCTCTCCACAAGATGACAAAATTTCCGCTCACGTAATCTAGTACTTTTATGATTTTGTTCTTTCCCTTTTTAAAAATTGTGGTTAAATATACGTAACGTAAAGTATACCATTGTAGCCACTTTTAAGTGTCCAGTTCTGTGGCATTAAGTACATCCCATGTTTGTGCAACCATCAGCACCATCACCTCCAGAACTGTCTCGTCCTCCCCCACTGGAACACTATCCCCTCTCCCCCAGCCGCTGGTGACCACATTCTACTCTATCTCTATGAATCTGACTACTCCAGCACCTCATAAGTGGAATCATACAATATTTGTCCTTTTGTGACTGGCTTATGTCACTTAGCATAATGTCTTCAGGGTTCATCCATGTTATAGCATGTGTCAGACTTTCTTTCCTTTTAAAGGCTGAATAATATCCCATTCTATGTAGATACCAAGTTTTTTTATCCATTCATCTGTCAAAGGACATTTGGGTTGTTTGCACCTGTTGGCTACTGTGAATAATGCAATGAACGTGGGTGCACAAATATCTGTTCAAGTCCCTGCTTTCAATTCTTTCTAGGATACCCAGAAGTGGTGTTTTTTCTCTTTAAATGTATAATCCATCTGAATATAAAGGCTTGTATTGTGAAGTAGGATGAGGTGGAAACCCACTTTTTTTTAAATAAACGGCCAACTGACTAGCCTGTTGTCTCAACTGACTTTACTGAGAAATCTTTTACCAGGGTTTTATTTTTTTGGTGAGGAAGATTGGCCCTGAGCTAACATCTGTTGCCAATCCTCTTTTTGCTTGAGGAAGAGTGTCGCTGAGCTAACATCTGTGCCCATCTTCCTCTACTTTGTATGTGGGATGCCACCTTAGCATGGCTGGATGAGCAGTGTGTAGGTCCACACCCAGGATCTAAACCTGTGACCCTTGGGCTCCCGAAGTGGAATGTGCGAATTAAGCACTACATCACTGGGCCAGCCCCCGTTTTACCACTGTTTTGAAATGCTGTGTGCGACGTCCACTCTGCTCAGCCAGCACAGTGGTCTCAGGACACTTGCACTCACAAGACCAATAGGCCACACCTGGCATCAGCTTCACTTAGATCTGCAGAAAGATGCAGGACAGGAATTACAGTATGTCAGCAGAACAGCATCAGCTGTGTCATCACCGAGGGTCCTTACAGAGTTCAGGAGCTTGTCTTGTGGCCCTCAAGTGACAGTGCAGGTAAAAGAGAACAAGGCCGCACAGGAACCGAGACCACCATAGGAGCCAGTATCGCTTGTGAGAGCCCATGAAGCCCCATGAACATGGCTTCCAGGGCGCCGCGAGGGAAGATGCACGAGCTTATGAGAGTTGACTGCAGCCCCAAGGCCCTGCCTCCACCAGCCCTTAGAGTCCATTTATGGTCCTCCCAGTCTAGGTGCAATTTGCTCTTCAGGGGCCATTTTCACGATAAGCAACGTTGCCTGGTAACAGAGCTGACATCCCACCCTCTCAGGTTTCCAGGCAAATGATGCTGGGGAAAGTAAATCCAAGGTCTTTTCCTCATGGAAAAGGAGAAAGGGTTTTGTTAACTCTGCATTCACACGGTCTTTATCACATACCAAATTCTAAAGGTGACTACTTCTGGAGTTTCTATTTTGTTCCATTGAATCTGTTAGTCTATTCTGAGGCAGTACCAAATTATTCCAATGATTGTAACTTTACAACACACTTATTTTCTATTTTCTCTGGTACTCTGTCCTGCAACTCCAGCAGCCTTTGTCTCCCTGGACTCAGCTTTGGCTCCTTAACTCAGGGAACCCACAGGCTCCACCCTGGTTTCCCATCTTGCATTGTAGCCTGAACTCTCTCAAGGCTGTAAGTTTGGGCAATGGTAGGGCTCACCTCACTTGTTCCCTTTCTCTCAGGGATCACTGTTCTTTGATACATAATGTCCAGTCTCTTAAAAACCATTGCTTCGGGGCCACCCCGTGGCCGAGTGGTTAAGTTTGTGCACTCTGCTTCGGTGGCCCAGGGATTCGCTGGTTAGGATCCTGGGTGTAGACATGGCACCACTCCCCAAGTCATGCTGTGGCGGCATCCCACATGTCACAACTAGAAGGACCCACAACTAAAAATACACAACTATGTACCAGGGGACTTTGGGAAGAAAAAGGAAAAATAAAAGTAAAATCTTAACAAAAAAACACACAAAAAAAACCGTTGCTTCAGGGGCTGGCCCTATAGCCGAGTGGTTAAGTTGGCACGCTCTGCTTCGGTGGCCCAGGGTTTCACCGGCTCAGATCCTGGGTGCAGACCAAGCACTGCTCATCAAGACATGCCAAGACTGCGTCACACATAGCACAACCAGAAGGACCTACAACTAGAATATACAACTATGCACTGTGGGGCTTTGGGAAGAAGAAGAAGAAAAATGTTTGGCAACAGATGTTAGCTCAGGTGCCAATCTTTTTTAAAAAAACAAATCACTGCTTCATATTTTGTCTGTTTTTTGGTTATTTCAGATAGGAGGGTAATCTGGTCCATATTACTCCATCTTGAACAGAAGCAGAAATCCTGGCTTAAAAATCTTAACCCAGGGGCTGGCCCCGTGGCCAAGTGGTTAAGTTCGCACACTCCGCTGCAGGCAGCCCAGTGTTTCGTTGGTTCGAATCCTGGGCACGGACATGGCACTGCTCATTAGACCACGCTGAGGCAGCGTCCCACATGCCACAACTAGAAGGACCCACAACAAAGAATATACAACTATGTACCAGGGGGCTTTGGGGAGAAAAAGGAAAAAAATAAAATCTTTAAAAAAAAAATCTTAACCCAGCAATTTTAGTAATTCAAGAAGTGTGTGTCTGTGCCTTGAATGGAACTTTTGCACACTCCAAAAGCAAATTCTGACTTAATGTTGTTTGTTGATAGATCTTATATTAAAAACGAAAAGGGACAATATCAGGTTGGTTATATAATGTTGTCAAATGTCTTAAAGAATTTAATTCCTTACCAGAAGCCAAATTGTTCAAATTACTGAACTGTGCCTTCTCGAAGGCATGACAAGTTGCTAAACTAAAAGAATGAATATACACACTAGTAGCTGCAATGCTTTTAGAATAATTCACTTCTTTGAAATGCTATAGAAACACATTTCTTAACCTCGTCAGATACCCTTTGAAAATGAACAAACATGAACTATTTGATACCTCGACACTATTGATGTCACGAAAGTAGAGGCCCACGCTAGAAGCCAGTATACTACATAACAGACACTATAAAAATACTATGGAAATACTTTTAAAATATCAGAAATACTTTACCAAATCATCACATTAAATAGGCTGTTCTAACTATAAGCTTTACTAGAAATGATCACCAGTCTAACTCTATAATTCACTTCTCTCAAACTAGTGTTTAGTATAGCCAATCTAAAAAATGATAGAAACGTGTGTTATACTAACTTTATCAATAATGATGTCCTTTGAATACAATATATAAGTGAAGAAAAATGTCCTTGTTCTGGACAAGGAGGATATACATATTCTTGGCATGTGACTGTCATGACAAGACTCAGGGACAATATATTTACAACCCGTTAAGGTTGATCATGGGATCTTTCCTCCTGTGCAGAATTCAGGACCAACGATGCCAACCCAGGACCAAGGTTAACTGTTCTGTGGGGCTCTTCATTAGACTGTTTCAAGATTATGACTCCCCAATGCCCTCAGTCGACTATATCTCCTTACCAAGAGTCCAAAGGGGTAAATCCCATAGGAGTTGGACAACTTGAGGAGATCATCAAAAATGGGTTCCCTCACTTTGGCTGATCCAGTAAATAACATAGCCAAAGCCTTGAAGACACAACAAACAAGTTTAAATCCTTTTTTTTAAAGTTGAAATTCTTTAACCAAAGTAATTGTGGGTAATAAAATAGCCATGAATTCTCTTTTTCTAACCAGAGAGGTATCTGCGCCATGCTAGCACTTCATAGTGTACCTAGATTAACAAAATGGTTGGTTGATGTCTATTGTTCAGTATTAAATGCTTCTACAGAGCCACTGTCCTAACATAAGATATAAAGACCAAAAGGGGGCACAAAGAATAACATGTTCCCACCTTCTCAATAGATGGGACGATAGATTGATTGTTCTGAAGCTATGGTAACAAACAGCCATCAGAACTGATTTTAAACTTGTCCGCTGATCAATGACAACTCGCTGTAGCGCACATGCTTTTATCAGCCTGCCAATCAGCGAGTCCATCACTTCTGAAAGTCAGACACACAGGAATGGACACCTTCCAGTACCTTGCCTCTGCATGCCAGTCATCAACAGTCTCACCCGAGTGGTGGGCTCATCAAACTCTGATAGTCTTATATTTGATATTCTCTCCAATTTCAAAATTGCTCACTTGATTTAGGCCCGGATAGTATCATCAGCAACTACCACTATTTGAGCATCAACTAAGCCAGGTATCATGCTAGCTGTTTATATACATGAAGTGTGGATTACCTGATCCAACACTCAATATCTGAAATAAAAAGATGAAGCTGAACTTACGGCTTACTATAGTAAGGGAGAACTACGTTGGTGAAGCGTCGTCTCCCTGAGCAAAGCAGACTGCTGAATTCAATAAACTTCTTTATAAATCTCCAAGGAAGCTGTAAATACAATCTCAGATCTCTTCTGTAAGAATAGAGATATAGTCTTATTAAACACGCGCTCGTAATTGCCCAGCATAGAAGGGTATAAGTTAACAAGACAGTGGAAGGAAGAATTTTTACCACTTTCCAGGTGATTCTATTTCCAGGGACTATCTACTGGATGTTAGACTAGGACATTTCGTTGAAACCAGGTATCATATCATTTAGTAGCCGTAATATCTAGTACCTCACTAAACGATTTTTGATAAAATGTACTTAGAAGAATAGCCAAGTATCATGCAACAGCATTGTCTATCATACAACAAATTAACATACATTTATTGGGTGGAAAATGGGGAAAGGGACAAAAAAGATGGGGTGGTTCTGTATTGTTATTAAAGAGTTCATAAAAGGATAAACTCAGGTCCAAAATCTTCAGCCCACATCAAAGACTGCACGTTCTGATGACTGTAGGAACAGGCCAGCCCTAGTTGCCGGCCTAGGGAATCGTGGTGGTGTGGTACAGAGCAGCAGCTCCTCTCTCAAGGACATCACTTTCTCTCTAGCTCAGAATGACACTTCTTGGGCATCAATCTAAGATTTTGTTTACTCTCCCATCGATGTAGAGCAGACTGGCTGGACATGACATCGTGCCTTTGATCTTGGTCCTGTTGGAAAGAAAACACACAACACTGCAGAGCTGAGGCTCTATTTTGTCTTTATGAACAGCATTTTTTCATCAAGGTAGGTGGTTCTAATCTAGACAGTTTGGGAGAAAGGGAGCTTTTAAGAAAGAAATCTAGTTCATTGGTTTCGTAGCAGTACTTTAAAGAACTACTGCTTTAAATGGTAAAGATGAGTGGAGAGAGTAGCTGGATGAAGAGAGAACTTCTGTAACGACAAATCTGAGAAGGAACAAATCCAGAATTGCTTAAGACAGCCGTGTCTAAATAGCCTACCTCGTCCCGCCACCTGTCTTCACGGGGAAGTCTCTGCAGCCGGTTTTTTGTCAGCTCGAGTTGTAGGCCATCGAACCTGCGCTTGAACCAACGGTGAGCTTCTTCCAGGTTAGCTGTTATCTGGACACAGCAATGCCATCATTAAAAGTTACACAAAAAACTTACAACTGTTTCTTTGTTGTGTTCATTGTTATATTAGTTCAAGAGACTTTTTACCTAGATATTAAAAGACCCAGATTCTGACCACAAGCTCCTTGCAATCTATTTGCATAACACATCCTACAGATGAGAGAGTACTTTCTGGATGTAGACTTAAAAAATGCTTTAAGCCTGCTGCTTTTCACGCATTGGTTAATATTTCCTGGATGTGGACTAAGGTAAGAGAGGACCCAGGAGAAAAGTAAGATGAGAATGAAAGCACAAGACGGCACTGAGGGGGCCGGCCCCGTGGCTAAGTGGTTAAGTTCGCGCATTCCGCTTCCGCAGCCCAGGGTTTCGGCAGCCCAGGGTTTCGGCGGCCCAGGGTTTCACCAGTTCGGATCCTGGGCGCGGACATGGCACTGCTCATCAGGCCATGCTGAGGCAGTGTCCCACATAACACAACCAGAGGCACTCACAACTAGAATATACAACTATGTACTGGGGGGCTTTGGGGAGAAAAAGAAGCAGAAAAAAAAGATTGGCAATAGTTGTTAGCTCAGGTGCCAATCTTTACAAAAAAAAAGAAAATCAAGCTCCCTTTGACATTTAACTTGTAGAAAGGTACAAAGCTAAAATATTTTCCAGGTCTGTTTGTGTATCCTGATGACAATGACACTCCCATCCCCAAACCAAACCCCACCTTTCTCCAGCACTCTTTGCCAGAATTGGAGGGAAAGATGCTTGAAATGGCATTGTGCATCATGCTTCCTCTTGCGTGGCAAAGGAGAAGGGAGCTAACATTGACTGGAACTTACTCGGAGCCATCTCTGCGAATAACAGTCCAGTCATGCATCGCTTAACAACAGGAATACGTTCTCAGAAATGCATCGTTAGGCGATTTCATCATTGTGTGAACATCATGGAGTGGACTCACACAAACCTAGACGGCACAGCCTGCTACACAGCTAGGCTCTATGGTACCAATCTTATGGGACCACCGTCATGTACTCAGCATTGACAGAAACGTCATTATGTCATTATGTATTAACTTCCTGACTTCTACGGATGTGGTAACTGATGAGTTAAAAAAAGTAAATGTAACTTCCCTAAGGGCACAGTAAGCATCACAACTGACATTCAAACTCAGGTTTGTCAGAGTCCATATTCTTTCTAATACACCATTCTCACAGTCATATTGTCATGTAATTTAATAGCTATAAAAGGGACAAATCATGACCAACTCATAGCAACACCACTGCCATGTTCACTTCAAGCTTAAGAATCTCTGTTTTCTCGTCTGGACAACGAGGGGTGGGTGTGGCACACTAATGATTTCAAAGATCCTTCCAAGCCCTAAAAATGTCTGATTTTAAATTGTTTCAACAAGGCCAATCTAAAATATTAGAGGAAGCAAGTTAACAAATTAACATGTCCTACTTGACACTTGCAGTTACTGATTGAACAGAGAGCTTCCGCGGGCACTGTTCGCGTCAGACAACGCGTTGAGAGCCACACACGCCGCCTTCCCTTCGTCTATTTAGTGGGAGGGACTCGGGCGTCAGGCTTCATTAATATTTCAGCATTCTGTTCTCTCTCGTCAGGACACAAGATATTAGCCTAAAAACTACTCTTTATAGTAGACACTATTCTTGGTAAGTTACTGGTTCTTCTGTGTGGCTCTGACGGCTGTGGCGATGGGACTGACGGGCCTCGTGTGGCGCAGGCGGCTGTCTGAGGAGCGGCCTGCGCCTGGCGCCCACGCTGCTGGTTTACCTGCTCTGACTCCACACTGGCCTCTTTCAGTTTGTGCTCTGTCGCCTCTTTACATTTCTTCAGGTGTCTGATAGTTTCTTCCAATTCCTGAAAACAGGATACGAAGATTTTTACAAAAGACCAAAATACAAGATGAAAACTTATTTGCAGTTTAACCTACAGTATATATATGTGTAAATGCTTACAGATTTTGACTTTAATTTATGGATTCTCCTGAGAAAAAGTGATTAACATCTCTTTCCAGACCTGGAGGGATATTTTCATAGCAGACACTCTGTTGGAAGGCCAGAGCTCACTGACCTCTTCAGGTCCCTTTTCAGTGACAGCATGTTTTGTTTGGATCAGGGTGGGAATAGCGAAAACTCCTGTAACAGCAGCAGATGCACCGGTGCCCAGGGAGGAACCAGCGGCTCTCCAGTCCCTGAAAGACTGAGATTCAGCTCACGAGTCTGCCTTAGTAACCAGTACTTTGCATCTGTGAGCTCCACTTGTTCTTTAAAAATGAAGATTGTTTTTATTAAGTTGAAAATGGAGAACGTGTACCATATTCAAAGCTGCAGGCTTCTTTCTAGAAACAGTGATTCTCAATACTTAGCTGAGATGAACAACTTGCAAAGTTCTGTTTTCTTCTACAGAACCTAGAAGGTCTGAGTGCCGCAATGCTGAGCTTGGGCACATGTCACTTGCTGATAGCCTGAGAGGACTCCTAGGCCACCCCTTACCTGGCACCGATACTCCAGTTCCTGCCTTATTTTCCGCTCCGTCTCCAGGCGCAGCTCTTGCTGTTTATTCCGTGCTGAGGTATCATACTGGCTCTTGGCCAACAGCTGCATCTCTTTCTGTAGGTTAGTCATTTCAGATACAAATTGCTGGATACTCAGCGACTGGCAGGGCACAAAGAGGGACACAGTTGGTGAACCTGTCCAAGTTTGGGATTTTATGTGGATGTAAACATAGAGTTTGTGGAAATCATCTACCTGTTCATAGTTTTTTTTCTGATATTGATCCTTAATTAGCTCCATTTGCCTCAATTCTTTTTCTATTTGCTGAAAGTAAATGTGGAAATAACACAGAAAGATGATCAATGGAAAAACTGGCTTGCTCTTTTTGCCTATAGGATGACAGAAAGAATCCCATATGAGACACACAGTTATCAGTTCCTGCTGGGCTCTCCTTCCCGTCCGGCCCACTGACCCCGAAGAACAAAGTCTTATACAATCACTATGGAAGAGACAGATGGGGAGCCAGAACGTGACACTGGCAGCCAGTGAGAAACCAAATATTTACACCATGGTATCTCTGCTGGAAAAAGAGACAGTCCCCCAGCCCTCTGCCCGCTTCCCAGGTGTAGCTGGAGCTCCCAGGGAACACACGGCAGCGTTAGTGCTCTGAACCATCTTCCTGAACCACCACCTGCCCAGATCCTCGTCAGACACCAAGGAAGTGAGGGGAGCCTTAGGGTTTCTCATACAACCTTCATCCTCTCCATATTCTGAGCATTATTCGCCTTAGCCGAATAGTGGAGCTTAATTTGGGCCTTTTGATTCTTTATTTTCTCCTTGCTGATGTTCAGGATCTTTTCCAGCTCGGTGAGTTTCTGCCTCAGCTCTCGGTTGGTCCGGGACACTTCCACTGATCTGAAGTTGGCTTCATCAAGGGCTTTCTTCAGCTGTGGAACACAAAGGGAAAATTAGAACCTTTTTACCTTTATTCAGTAAGAGAAGCTTATGCTTAGCTTTGTCTCTATATTTTGTTCTCTTTAGACCTTTTTTTTTTTAAAGATTGGCACCTGAGCTAACAACTGTTGCCAATCTTTCTTTCTTTTTCCTGCTTTTTCTCCCCAAATACCCCCAGTACCATAGTTGTATATTTTAGTTGTGGGACCTTCTAGTTGTGGCGTGTGGGACGCCACTTCAGCATGGCCTGACAAGCGGTGCCATGGCTGTGCCCAGTATCCGAACCAGTGAAACCCTGGGCCCCTGAAGCAGAATGCGTGAACTTAACCACTTAGCCACAGGCCGGCCCCTGACCTTTCTTTTAAAAAGGCGGGTAAGTGAGGCAATAGTAACGGTGTCCGATCAAGCAGATTTGTGGAGCAACACTCTAAGTGATTTCCGTAATTTTTAAAAAAATTTTTTATTGTGGTCTAACTAGTTTATAACATTGTGAAATTTCAGTTGTCCATTAATATTTGTCAAACACCATATAAACACGCCCCTGCACCCCTTGTGCCCACCGTTCCCCGCTTCCCCCTGGTAACCACTAAATTGTTCTCTTTGTTAGTAAGTTTGTTTATATTCCACACGAATGAAATCGTATAGTGTTTGTCTTTGTCTGTCTGGCTTATTTCACTTAACATGATGCCCTCAAGGACCATCCATGTAGTTGTGAATGATTTCCATAATTTTTAACACTAAAGAACACAATCTTCTTAGAACAGATAAACAATGTAGATATATATGCATCGTTTGCTTTTTTTTTTTAAGGAAGATTAGCCCTGAACTAACATCCGCCGCCAATCCTCCTCTTTTTGCTGAGGAAGACTGGCCCTGAGCTAACATCTGTGTCCATATTCCTCTCCTTTATATGTGGGACGCCTGCCACAGCGTGGCTTCACAAGCACTGCATAGGTCCACACCTGGGATCCAAACCGGCAAACCCTGGGCCACTGAAGCGGAGCATGTGTGTGTGGTCTACAGACCCTTAAATTTTACTGGGTTCCATGGCTGTCACCTTTCCAGTCCCAAACCACAGACTCAATTGGGAATTACCAGGAGGCATTCATAATTCAAAATTAGCTTCCTTTGGTAATCCCTAGTGCCTTGGCTAGGAGTAAGTCCACATGAGGCTACAATCAGGAACCTTTCCTTAACTCTTGAAGATACTACAGAATCTGCTGCTAAAGCAACAGCTGCCCAACAAAAGCCCCTTGGACTCTCTGGCCAAAGTTGTTCTTGATAATAGGATAGCCCTTGATTGTCTTTCAGCTGAGCAAGGTAGTGTCTGTGCTGAGATTTGAAGTTAGGTCTCTCTGACTCCAAAGCCATCTCTTAAAAAGCAAATGATGAGGGGCCAGCCCGGTGGTTTTATTCTCCCTGGTACGCTGCATTGTCTCAAAAGCTTTAAGTGCATGTTCACAGCTGCTAACCACCAGGCAAATGGTCTAAGACTAGAACATCAGACAGGGAATGAGAGAGCCAGCCCTGATGGCCTAGTGGTTAAAGTTTGGTGTGCTCCACTTCAGTCATCTGGGTTTGCTTCCCAGTTGCAGAATCATACCACTCATCTGTCGGTAGCCATGCTGTGGCAGCAGCTCACATAGAAAAACCAGAAGAGCTTAACAACTATATACAACTATGTACTGGGGCTTTGACAGGGGAAAGGAAGAAAAAAGGAGGAAGATTGGCAATAGATCTTAGCTTAGGGTGAATCTTCTCCTGCAAAAAAAAAAAAAAGAAAAAAGGAATGAAGAGAATGACTGACTGAAAGAATGTGAACCCAAAATCATGACCTGTGAATGCCACAAAGAGATTCAGCAAAAAGACATCATGAGTAGTGAATATCACACGGAGATTCAGCAAAAAACTACAAAGAACTCCAGAGCAGTAGCTGGGAGTAGTGCTAATGCCTTACATTTTCATTACATCTCTCAGGCTGAGAGTCTGATCAAAAGGGGAAATTGTTAAAAACAGGACAACAACCCAAAATGGAGTCACTTATGCTAAGCCCTAAGTCAAAAAACAAGACTTAATTACAGTTTCAGCTATCCAAGAAATGGGCTCTTAAACTGGTCAATCAGGAATTGCCTGATAAGCATTAGCTGGGCAATATGCCTGGCTAATAAGACCCCTGCCATCCTCTAAAGGAAAGGAGCTTTGCAATAACCGCTTTTTTGCTATAACTTGTTCCCGCTCCCTTCTGCCTATGAAAGCCTTTCATTTTGTGCAGCTCCTCAGAGCTCCTTTCTATCTGCTACATTGGACGCTGCCCAATTCGAATTGATTTTTGTTCAAAGAAACTCTTAATTTTTAATATGCCTCAATTTATCTTTTAACATTAAATAATTTTACAGAGTTCCCCTCTTCCTCACGTGCCCTTACATCAGTGCCATTGATTTTTAGGAAGAAGATGCAGCTGAAAAGGGAGATGGGAAGGTGGTATTCTCTATGGCTGATAGTATTTAACCTGTCAAAGAAAGAAGCCAAAGTTATTTGTACCTCTTCTCTCTATACTAGCTCATTCCTTCAGACCCTAACTGCACGCCACAGTGCTGGTCTTGTATTTCCACCCAACTTACTTCCTGTTAGATATTCTACCATCTCCTCAATCACAGCTTTGTCCAAAACTGGGTGAGCCCTCACGATTATCGCTTACTTGGTACTTAAACGTTGTTCAAGCACTGCGATAATCACTTTACATACATTTTAACCTGGAAGGTAGTTGTGGCGATTTCCATTCTCTGACTGAGGAAACTGAGACTCAGAAGTTAAGTCACTTGCACAGATGGTAAGTTAACGCATTGCTGATACAGGCAGAGCAGGGACTCCTCCTAGGCAGCGAGCCACAGCCCAGCCCTGCGGCTGACTTCTCACTGACATCACACTCCCTGCTCTCTCGGTCTTCTCACAAGTTCACTATCGTCACCGATCCTTGTTAAAAGGATTTGAATTTTATAAGTACTCTGAACAACTATCTCTGATTAAAGGTAACACTAATTTCAGTGTACCTTACTGTTTCCCACAGAGTTTGCTTTTTATATTTTTAATATTTATATAGTACTTTGCAATTTACAAAGCACTATATAAACAGCCGAATCTGATTTTGTAAATGGTCTTTGTAAGTTGCAATTGCTAAATGCACCAGATCTGGCAAAATACAGACCAGCCACCGCAACCAAATCTTGGAATGATTTTAATTCTTCCTTCCCCTTTGCTCATGATATAACATTTAGTGTCTATTTGGTGATTTTTCTGTTAAAATGGCTTTTTGACTTAATTTTTCTCTATTTTCAACAGAATTACTCTGCTTGGCCCTAACCATCTAAAGCCCAGAGTAACTGTTCTGGTTTTCTTGAGTCTCCATGTCTCCAGTTTCTCTTCATTCTTGCCTACTCTCCACTGCTATCAGACTAACCTTCCTCTAATTGTGCTCATATCATACCCCTCTCTTCTCGGAAACCCAGAGTGCCCCACTGTGACCTAAGAGCTCACATCCAACCTCCTGCTAGTCAAGGCTATCCACCCGCCGGTCCCATCTAAGCTAATTGCTCTCTCAGACGTTTCCCAAAGTGTCTGCTCCGATCCAGAGAGGCAAATCCTTCTCATTGGCTCACATGTCCCGTTCATTTGTGTGACTCAGATTGGCTCGTTCTCTTACATAGGGTGTCCCAGCCCTGTCAGCTCTGCCAGTCTCAATCCCGCACTTTCATTAAGCTTCCCTTCTTCTGTCACCCAACCAGCCTGAAACAAACTTTCCTTTACTTTGAATTCCTTCAAAATTGTACACAGCCTCTAGCTATCCGAGAAAGGTCTTCTGATGTCTTCCCTGTTTGTCTTATAAAGAGTGGAGATCACAATTAAACAAGGGTCACTTAGCAGAAACCAGAGCATAGACCATGTCGTCTACTGCTTTTATAGTGCCTCTCAGGAGACAGCAGATATGTGATGGATGCTACTTAGGTGAATCGAGGAGAGAGGTGGTTTGATATCTGTCTATCTGAATCTGATGGCAGTCTCCTTAACCCTCTATCCCACTCAGTCATCACTCCCTGATGGGAAAGCTCTCATCAAGACATTCCTTCAATGGACAGAGAACCGTGTATCAGAAACTGTTTTTTTGTGTGTCGATTTACAAACAGCATAGAGATGGCTCAACTGCATCCATTCTTGGACATCCCATAGCTAGTCCTCCTCTTGGAAGGTATTCACCTAGAGGAAGCTTGTCACTTGACTCATACCTCAGTCATTTCCCGTTGTGCTGCTTTCTTTGCAGTTTCTCTCTCAGTTTGGAATTGCTTTCTTAGAGCTTCTATGCGTTCAGCATGTAATTCTGCTTCCATTTTGGATTCCTCGGTCATCCGTTCTCTGTTTTGAAGAAGACAGATGATAATTCATCTTTAGAAACCATCTTAGGAGGTAAGAGAGATCTGGAGGGGAATGTGTGACTGTCCAAAAGGTGTATGGTTTACGAATGAGAAGCAGATCAGTCACCAGGTGAACCTCAGTGATCTGGAGCTCATTAACAGACTTGAAAAGAAAACATTTACCTGTAGCATTAAAAAACAAAAAGCCATTTAATATAAAGAGATCGAACCAAAAGAGTGAAACACATACTTTTGTTTTAACCAATACTGAATAGTCTCAAGCCAGCAACATTTCACAGAATATAAAATTTGCATGACCTCCCAAATAATAAAAGTCCAGGACCAGATGACTTTCCTGGTGAATTCCACCAAACATTCAAAGAAGACTCAATGGCTATCCTTCTCAAACTCTTCCAAAAAACTGAAGAGGAGGGGAGGCTTCCTAACTCATTCTACAAGGCCAGCATTATCCTGATACCAAAACCAGACAAGGACAACACAAAAAAAGAAAATTACAGGCCAATATCACTGATGAACATTGATGCAAAAATCCTCAACAAAATACTAGCAAATCAAATACAACAATACATTAAACAGATCATACATCATGATCAAGTGGGTTTCATTCCAGGAATGCAGGGATGGTTCAACATCTGCAAATCTATCAATGTGATACACCACATTAACAAAATGAAGAATAAAAATCACATGATCATCTCAATAGAAGCTGAGAAAGTATTTGACAAGATACAGCATCCATTTATGATAAAACCTCTAAATAAAAGGGTATAGAAGGAAAATACCTCAAAATAATAAAGGCCATATATGACAAACCCACAGCAAACATCATTCTCAATGGAGAAAAACTAAAAGCTATCCCTCCAAGAACAAGAACCAGACAAGGATGCCCACTGTCACCACTCTTATTTACCATAGTATTGGAAGTCCTAGCCAAAGCAATCAGGCAAGAAAAAGAAATAAAAGGGATCCATATTGGAAAAGAAGAAGTGAAACTGTCACTCTTTGCAGATGACATGATTTTATATATAGAAAACCCTAAAGAATCCACTAAAAAACTTTTAGAAACAATAAATGAATACAGTCAAGTCATGGGATATAAAATCAACATACAAAAATTGGTTGTGTTTCTATATACTAACAACGAAGTAGGAGAAAGAGAAATTAAGAATACAATCCCATTTACAATTGCAACAAAAAGAAGGAAATACCTAGGAATAAACTTAACCAAAGAGGTGAAAGATCTGTACACCGAAAACTATAAAACATTGTTGAAAGAAATTGAAGAAGACACAAAGAAATGGAAAGATATTCCATGCTCTTGGATTGGAAGAGTTAATATCATTAAAATGTCCATACTTCCTAAAGCAATCTATAGATTCAACGCAATCCCTATCAAAGTTCCAACAACACTTTTCACAGAAGTAGAACAAAGAATCCTAAAATTTATATGGAACAACAAAAGACCCTGAATAGCCAAAGGATTCCTGAGAAAAAAGAACAAAGATGGAGGTATCACACTCCCTGATTTCAAAATATACTACAAAGCCATAGTAACCAAAACAGCATGGTACTGGCACAAAAACAGACACACAGATCAATGGAACAGAATTGAGAGTCCAGAAATAAACCCACACATTTATGGACAGCTAATATTCGACAAGGGAGCCAAGAGCATACAGTGGAGAAAGGAGAGTCTCCTCAATAAATGCTGTTGGGAAAACTGGACAGCCACATGCAAAAGAATGAAAGTAGACCACTACCTTACACTATGCACAAAAATCAACTCAAAATGGATTAAAGACTTGAATGTAAGACCCCAAACTTCTAGAAGAAAACATAGGCAGTACGCTCTTTGACATCGGTCTTAGCAGCATATTTTCAATTACCATGTC
Source organism: Equus caballus (assembly GCF_041296265.1). Lineage (NCBI taxonomy): Eukaryota > Metazoa > Chordata > Mammalia > Perissodactyla > Equidae > Equus > Equus caballus. The sequence goes on along the minus strand of NC_091701.1, from coordinate 72,860,058 downwards.
TGACCAGGCAAGGGAAACAAAAGAACAAATGAACAAATGGGACTACATCAAGCTAAAAAGCTTCTGCACAACAAAGGAAACCATCAACAAAACGAAAAGACAACCTAACAATTGGGAGAAGATATTTGCAAACCATATATCAGATAAGGGGTTAATATCCAAAATATACAAAGAACTCATACAGCTCAACAACAACAAAAAAACCCAATTAAAAAATAGGCAAAAGATCTGAACAGAGATTTCTCCAAAGAAGATATACGGATGGTCAACAGGCATATGAAAAGATGCTCAACATCATTAGCTATCAGAGAAATGTAAATCAAACTACAATGAGGTATCACCTCACTCCGGGCAGAATGGCTATAATTAACAAGACAGGAAACAACAAATGTTGGAGAGGATGTGGAGAGAAGGGAACCCTCATACACTGCTGGTGGGAGTACAAACTGGTGCAGCCACTATGGAAAAGCAGTATGGAGTATCCTCAGAAAATTAAGAATAGATCTACCATATGATCCAGCTATTCCACTGCTGGGTATTTATCCAAAGAACTTGAAAACACAAATGCATAAAGATACATGCACCCTTACGTTCATTGCAGCATTACACACAATAGCCAAGTCTTGGAAGCAACCTAGGTGCCCATCAAGGGACGAATGGATAAAGAAGATGTGGTTTATATACACAATGGAATACTACTCAGCCATAAGAAATGATGAAATCCAGCCATTTGTGACAACATAGATGGACCTTGAGGGTATTATGCTGAGTGAAATAAGTCAGAGGGAGAAAGTCAAATAAGTATGATCTCACTCATATGTAGAAGGTAAAAACAAGAACAAGCAAACACATAGCAATGGAGATTGGATTGGTGGTTACCATAGTGGAAGGGGGCAGGGAGGGCAAAAGGGGCGATTAGGCTCACATATGAGGGGATGGACTATAATTAGTTTTTGGGTGGTGAACATGATGTAATCTACACAGAATTCAAAATATATTACAATGTACATCTGAAAGCTATATAATATTATAATCCAATGTTACTGCAATTAAAAAAATTAAAAAATTTAAAAAAATTTGCATGGATCACAAATATGAAAAATACCTTCTTTGCTTTAGCTTATACCTGTCTCCTACAGCAATAGTTCACTACCTGAAAGAAATAAAGATCTACATGCACATTGCATTTCCCTTGGGTATAAATGTTCATGGAATGTTATTAATATCTAAGTCATATTTACCTAGGTACAGATTAAGACAAAACTTTAGTGGCTTGACCTGAACTTGAAGGATTTGACCTAACTAATCTCACGCCAAAACTGAAATCAATGAATGGTTTAGCATCTGCTTAGATGGAGCCATCCGAGTCCTGGCTGGGTTCTTCCCATCCAGGCTGCTGTTATTCCTTTTCCAAATCATGCTTTTAAAGGACACATAAGCTTTTGATAGAAAAGGCTTCACAGAAACATGCCAGTGTCCATTCTAACCAACAGTCTTTAAATCTTGGTTTAACCATCATGTACAGAAGGAGCGTGATACTAGAAGAGGGGAGAGCTGAAAAGGAGATCCAAATGAGCATTCCCCAGCCAGCTAGGATCTGCTGCTGCTCAGCTATGCCTGGTGCCTTACCATGGCTCTGCTGGGAGTACTAGTTCAAAGTAGGAGAAAAGGGTTTAACTAGTTTATGGAAGGAAAGAACCAAACTTACTCCCCAGAGTCTCTTCTCTAGGTACACTGTGACTGTTCTGCCCTTACCTGAAGGTTTCCAAGTTCTGTCGCTCAAGTTCTTTGTTTTCCAGTTTCTCTTGAACCTGATCAAGCTTTGTTTGCAGATGATTATTTGCCTGGAGAGCTTGCTCCAGGCTCATGGCCAGTTTCCTGTTGTCTTCTCTAGCTACATCCAGGGCTTTTTGTACAGGCTCCATCTGAAAGAGAGAAGAGTGTTTGTAATTCCACTATAACACAAGCAAGTCCATAACGCTGAGTCTTCCCTCCTTGCACTGTATCATCAAGTGCCATTGAAACAATAATTAGTTGGAACTAGGGATGCCAGATGCCTGGAAGATAGATGTGAAAATGTGTTACAGACATTGCTGAGGAGACTCTCAGAGGGCAGTGGGAAGGGTGTGCTCCATTGGTCACCAGGGCGCTTTGGAAAATAGAGCCAACTTAATTTATCCTAACTTTTAAAATTTTAAACTAGTTAAATTCCCCTTCCTAATCCTATGAGCTTCTGGTATCACTGTCTACAGAGATAAGAACTGGAAACTTGCATATCCTTCCAGAAAAAGCTTATTTATATGAGATATCCATGTGTATTTTATATACGTGCATATGTGTAGACACATATTCATGTGCGTACATACACCTGTGAGCACACACATGCGAGTATGTGTCTCTTTATTAATAGTGGGATCAGCTGACTGAGGTTATAAGTGATTCTCTAAACCCTTTAACTTCTGCAGTCATTTATGAATTAATAAATGAAAAGAATGTGGACTATATAAGGCAAAGAGAATTAGGCATAATTGTGGTCCTGGTTTGCCAGTAAATGACTCACTGTTAAGAGCGCAGGCCCATTTGTAAATATTTCACCATCCAAAACTCAGACTTGAATGAAAAGGAAATTTGTCTGATTGTTTTACTCCATTTTTCCAAAACAGCAATATCCCAATAAAACCTAAAATATCAATATTATCATCTATAAAAACCTGGGCTTTACCTCATTGTTGTGCTGGGCATCCACAACAAGCATTCTGGCCTGCCACTGGTCCACTTCTGCTTCCAGCTTCTGCACCCTTTGTTGATTTAGAGCCCTAAAAATGGAAAGCACAGAGAGAGTGACTATAGACAAGAACCATCTTGGAATGATACCACTGGCAGTTACAGGGCACTCTTCTAAGAAGCTCAAATAGCATATGTAGCAGGCTACAGATGCTTAGAATATCTGAGAGTTGGCAGGTGACAATTAGTAGCCTCAGCCTTAGGTCAGGAAACTAAGGCTCCTAGGGATTAAAAACTTGTCCCATCTAGGATTCAATTTGGCTTGATACATTAAACTATCAATACATTTTAATGACTAACTTATGGGCTGGTAATTTTATACTATATATATCACTAGTATAAAAATCTATCGCTTCTACACGGATTGACTTATTGTTGAGGTTCTTGCTTCTAAATACAACAGCTACCTAAAACTTTATTCTGAATGGTAAACAATATTTTTAATACTATCCCCTTGACCTTTAAGTTCAGAGGTAATATACATTCATAATATGTAAAAATTAAAGATAAGCACAATGAAGAATATAAAACTCACTTGTTCTCCCATAACATAGAGGCAATATGCACCACTAATATACAGATTACAATATATTTTAGAGGCCTTATTAAATTCAGATCATTAGTTCATTAACCTAAAAGAGAAACTTTAATGCAATTTTTGAAACATTCAAAGAAGTTTACTTAGAAAACATGGCTAGAAGTAGTTCTCAGAATAATTCATCTAAAATAATTATTAATCTTTAAATAGGATACTAATAAATGAATAATTAATTCAAACTCAAGCAGTCACTTAGCTTCAATTATCTTGACAATTACTATTCTGGAGACCCAAGGGCAGGTTTAAAGGGCATAGAAAACAGTAAGGGTAAAACAAGAATATATCACATGAATTTCTAGAATGCACACTCTTTCACATCATTACAAAAGATCGGAATTTTGAATTTTTGGAAATCATATTTATAATCCCAGATTTTCCCTAATTTGCTAGTTCTTTAAACACCATTTTACTAGTTTTTTGCGACAGAAGCAATATAAAGTGAATTTGTTTCTCGACGGCACGCTTCTCCTTACAACAATGCAGCAGAAAAATATAAGTACAAAGACAGAAAAATAATCTGATACCTTTCTTTCTTGAGGCCTGCAATCTCTGAATCCCTCCGCCCAAGCTCTATTTGTACTTTTTCCAGAGCACCTTGCATCTTACTATGAGAAGCCAGCACATTCTCCAACATAATTGTAACTTTGCAGTTGTCTTCTTTAGCCTCTGCCAGTTGTCGCTGAAAGTTTCCCACCTAACAGAAAAGGAAACAAGACAAAGATATTTGATCCTTTCTGGTTATTCTTCTGCCGCTGAGTCCCATTACTTCTAGGAAAGAGTATGGAAATCAGGCATGGTAGAATGCTGGGAGGAATAATTAAAGTATGTTTTAATTTTATTTCATTTATTAAGTTATTATGACTTTGAGAAAAAGAAAACTAGACCCCAGATCCTATGGAGAATTCTGCAGTGCTTCCCAACTACTGTCAAGTCACAGCACGTCTATTAACTGGAGACACGGGGATCAACAGCTTCTTGGGTCTAGAGGTGGTTCCAGGCTGGCCTGCTCTGGCCCCGCTCAGCCATCTTATGATGGGGCCAGAAGAGGAGAACATCAGAATCATGTGAGGGAAAAAGACCATGAAGAGAAAGCAGAGCTGCTGAAGATGATGGAACTCAGCCCTCTTCAGAGGCAGAGCCAGCACCTGCTGTCAACAAGTTTGGGATGACCTCTGTTCCCACCAAGCACACAGACTGTTCAGGAGAAAGCATTTAGTGATTTAATTTAACACGAACTCATGGCAGTGTTATATCACATTGATGAAACATAAGTAGGCAGGTTATTATTACCAACGTTAGATGTGTTTGAATAGAAAAAATTAGGACTTTTTCTTTTGATTATTTTTAAGACAGCAACTTCAAAAAAAAAAATTGGGAGTTAAAGGGAAATATTTTAAAGCTCTTTCAAAGTTATCTTTTCTTTAGGAAAAACCCCTCCGCTGGTCAGTTCTCATTCTCTTACTAACGGTCACAAGAAATGCAGGAATGCGGCTGAGAAGGAGATCCCAAGCGCCTGCTCTCAGCCAGCGGCTCTCTGCAGGCTGCGCCTTGCCTTCTTGCTCTCTCTGTCCTCCACGGCCTCCAGGTCCCCCTTCAGCTTCTGACTCTCCTTCAGGGCTGCGTCACGGCACTTCACAGCTCGAGAGAGCTCCTCTTCGTTCTTGTCAAGAATGGACTTCACCTTAGCAGAACAAAAGGAACAATAACTTTCCAAAGCACAATAAATCAACAACTAGAATAAGACAGCAGTTTAGAAACCGAACTTAAAATGTTTAAATGTCCTTATCCACTATTATAAGCAAAACCCAGCTTTATTAGCTGTTTTCCCCTTTAAAGAAAACTACAAAGCAAAAAAAAGACTCTACGTGAATAAACATGGGCAAACTTAATACATGCCAATCTCCATGAAATTACAGAATAAGGGATAAAGGAGATAAGACTTCGAAGTAAGATGTAAAATGGGGGGAAGTGATTATCATGGAATTTGAAAATATAACAAATGCACAATATAATAAAAGCCAAGATGAATAATAACTAAATAAAATGTCAAGAAAACAGTGTTACAGAAGAATGAATCCTAATTAGAAATATTCGAATTTTATATCCCTGAAACACTTTTAGTATATCTACACGATCATTTCAAACGATCATCATACTATTTTAAATATTACTGTTTAAAAACGTTTTATTTTGAATTAATTATAGACTGGCAGGATGTTGCAAAAATAATGCGAAGAGTCCCATGTACTCTTCATCCTGCTTCTAATGGTGACATCACATACTGCTGTAGTTCAAAACCAAAACCAGGAAATTGACTTTGGGACATTACTGTTAACTAAATTAACTGGACTACGGAACTCAGTTTTCACCATTTTTTAAACCTACATTCATCTAGCTGTGTGTGTGCACATAGCTCTGTGTAATTTGATCCTATGCACATATGCGTGACCACCACCACAATCAAGATACAGAACTGCTCCATCCCCACAAGGAACTCACTTGTGCTTCGTCTTTGTATTCATATCCTCCCCCAACCCATCCCCTGTCCCCTGGCAACCTCTAATTTGTTCTCCATTCTATAGTTCTGTCATTTCAAGAATGTTATTTTAAATACTTTAATGTAATTAACTTTTGTGTAGGTAATACACCCACAATCTTTAACAGCTTTACTGAGGTACAACTGACATACAACGAGCTGTGTATGTTTGAAGTATACAATTCTGACATATGTATAAACTCTTGAAATCATAATCAATATAATGATCAATATAATCATCCCAAAAGTGCCCTTACGCCTCTTTGTAATTTTCCTCTTCTGTCTCCTACACCTCCTTCTGTTTCTACACCTCCCTGCAAGGCAACCACTCATCTGTTTTTTGTCACAATAAATCAGTTTTTACTTTCTAGAATTCTATATAAATGGAATGATATTGTGTATACTCTCTTTTGAATGGCTTTTTTCAACTCAGCATAATCATTTTGAGATTCATTCAGCCTTTTGCCTATATCAATAGTTCATTCTTTTCTGTTGCTAAATAGTATTCTATTGTATGGACATACCACAATTTACTTATCCCTTCACCTGCTGAACACTTGAGTTGTTTCCAGCTTTGAGCTATTGCAAATAGAGCTGCTATGAACAGTCATGTACAAGTCTTTGTGTAGACATATGCTTTCATTTATCTTTGGCAGGAATGGGAGTGGGATGGCTGGGTCATATGGTAGTAGCATGTTTTACTTTTAAAGAAACTACCAAACTATTTTCCAAAGTGGCTGTACCATTTTACATTACCTTCAGCAGTGTATGAGAATTCCAGTTGCTCCACATCCTAACACTTGGTGTGAGTTTTTCAAATTTAGATGTGTGGTAATATCTCATTGTGGTTTTTTTTTTTTGAGGAAGATTAGCCCTGAGCTAACATCTGCTGCCAATCCTTCTCTTTTTGCTGAGGAAGACTGGCCTTGAGCTAACATCCGTGTCCACCTTCCTCTACTTTATATGTGGGACGCCTACCACAGCATGGCTTTGCCAATGGTGCCATGTCTGCACCTGGGACCAGAACCAGCGAACCCTGGGCCGCCAAGAAGCAGAACGTGTGAACTTAATCGCTGCACTGCCACTGGGCTGGCCCCTCATTGTGGTTTTAATTTGCATTTCCCTAATGACTGATGTTTAACATCTTTTCAAGTGCTTATTTACCATCCATATATCTTTTTTGGTGAAACATCTGTTCAGATACTTCACCCATTCTTTTTATTGGGTTGTTTTCTCTTAGTGAGTTTTGAGAGTTTTTAATACCTTCTGGAGACAAGCCCTTTATCAGATATGTAATTTGCAAATATTTCTCCCAGTCTATGGCTTATCTCTTGATTCTCTTAACGTCTTTGAAGAGCATAAGCTGTCATTTATCATTTTTTCCTTTACAGAGCATGCTTTTGATGTCAAATCTAAGAAATGTTTGTGTAATCCAAGACCACAAAGATTTCCTCCTATGTTTTCTTTTGGAAGTTTTACAGTTTTAGGTTTTACATTTAAGGCTCTAATCCATTTTGAGTTAATTTTTATATATGGTGTGAAGTATTGATCAAAGGGTTTTTTGTTCCAATTGCTCGAGCATTTTTTGTTCAAAAGATCATCCTTTCTCTACTTTCATTTTTGTTGAAAATGAAATGTTCATAAAATTAATTACTTTAAACAGGTAGCATAGTCACATTATTCCTTCTTTTTTTTTTTGGAAGATTAGCCCTGAGCTAACTACTGCCAATCGTCCTCTTTTTGCTGAGGAAGACTGGCCCTGAGCTAACATTCATGCCCATCTTACTCTACTTTATATGTGGGACGCCTACCACAGCGTGGCTTTTGCCAAGCGGTGCCATGTCTGCACCTGGGATCCAAACAGGCAAACCCCCGGCCGCCGAGAAGCCGAATGTGTGCACTTAACTGCTGTGCCACTGGCCCAGCCCCATGTCACAATAGTCTTAAGGTACAAAGGGTAAAGTAAAAAATCTCCCAGCCACCCAGTTTTCTTCCTCAAAAATAGTGTTGCCAATTTATTATGATTAATTTTAGAACTATTATATGCATTACAGGTGAATACATACAAATATATTCTTTATTCTCCCACTCTTTTGCATACAAATAGTAAAATACTATGTATACTCTTTTGAACCTTGATACTTCATTTATTTATTTATTTAAAGATTGGCACCTGAGCTAACAACTGTTGCCAATCTTTTTTTTTTCCGCTGCTTTTTCTTCCTAAGTCCCCCCAGTATATAGTTGTATATTTTAGTTGTGGGTCCTTCTAGTTGTGGCATGTGGGACACCGCCTCAGTGTGGCCTAATGAGAGGTGCCATGTCTGCACCCACGATCTGAACCGGCAAAACCCTGGGCTGCCGAAGCAGAGCATGTGAACTTAACCACTCGGCCACGGGGCCGGCCCCATGAACCTTGATACTTTAAACCTAATATATATCTTCAAGCAGTATTCCAATCCATGGATACACCATGATTTACTGAGCCAGTCTCTTATTGATGGATTTTTAGTTGCTTCCAGGGTTTCACTAATAAACATTACTTCAGTAAGTAACCTTGTAAACATGTCACATGGACAAACTCCTAGAAGTACAATTGTGGGGCAGAGTGATAAATGTTGCCAAATTGCCCTCCACAGAAAGCTGTAGCATTTTATACTCCTGACAGCAACAAAGAAGAATGTATTTTCCCATCTTCCTCAACATTATTACACTTCCTGAAAACTTTTAACCTGTAACATTTAATACTTTAACTTTTTCTGTAAGGATCCAAGAATAGCATAAAAGATGCCAACTTATAGGTTCTGAAAACCTATTGGATTTTGTTCTAGGAAAGTATACAAGGAAGAAAACAGTTTTTATAATTTTACCAGTGTTTATAAGACATAAACATGAAAAGCAAAAATATTTACAGAAAGGATCTAAATAGTAGTCAACTCTAACAGACAAGCTATAGTACTTTCTATGTTTAAATATCAAGCAAAGATGGATCCTCTCACAAGTCTTCTTGGAAAATATTTTCCAATGTTCAAGTTCTTGGGGCTTCTATTAATGTATTTCTGTTTTAAAATCAGGCTTTATCCAGATATTTTACTGCAAATATGAAGATTAGGTAGACATTTTGAATTTTGAAAAAATAAAAATTAGATTTTAAAAAACCTCAATGGTTAATGTTAAGCCAAATTTGATATTTCTGTGTTAAAAGAAAAATGTAATTATGCGATAGCCAGAATGATGGTTTCCATCTACGTTGTCAATTTTTCCTTTTTGTGAAGAACCTAATTTCCGTGTTGTTACTGATACCTCCAAACACTATCTTTCTGGACTGCGACTAATTTTCTTCATTGCCATATAAATCTGACATTTCCTTATGATTTAATTTGTGGTCTTCACTTACCGAATCCAGTTTAAGAAAATGTGTCGACTCATCATTTATTAATGGTCTTGCGGCCAGAATATCTATTTTACCCTCCAGTCTTCCCTCCACGGTTTTAATAGCATTCAAGAGAGTCTTTAGAGAGATTCTAGCGTCTCCAATCTCCTGAGAAGATCTCACAGAAGTCAGGGAAGGTGCAAAGGTCACACGGCGTGTAGAGTTTGGAATAACACTGGGCAAACCAACTGATGAAGTTCTTTCCTTTACATTGTTTACTTGGGGCCTACAGCTTTCAAGGAATTTTGAAGACACAGGCCTCTCTGGAGATTTCCTTTTTCTTGGAGGCATCACCAATTAAAAACAATAAAAATCAACTAATCCTAGAGTTACTTTTCAAGGAGTGCCCCCTTTACTAAGAGAAACACCGCAATGTTCTAAATGAAGCCAGGATGGAAAATATACTTGAAAATGTATCCTTTGCTTTCAGAATGAAGAAATCACACTGTAAAGTATGTCCTAGTACAGAAACAGACCTTGAATCAAATTCCCAGCAGGAGAGCGGATCTACTGGGGACACTCTACCAGTCCAGTCAGATGGTCAGAACCCTGACAGTGTTCCATTTGAAGACACATTCTAGTTCCTTGGTTGCCAGGGGTATATATACATACACAAATGTTATAGATATAGAAGTTACACAGTTTATCCTGACTGTTCAAGATGAAAAAAAAATTACATACATGGTAAATTTGTAAATCATTGAAATGAATCACTTTCTTTTGGTAACAGATTCCTGGATTATTTTCTTCATTAAATGTTTTATATATCTTGTTTGTCTAACCTTTTCTATTTATTTGTTAACGTTAACATGTTTGTGACCGACAAAAGGTTTTCAGCCTCAGCAGCCACCATGCAGACAAGTAAGCACCTTCACTACTACTATCTCCTTCGAGTGAGCTGTCTGTTGCAGGTGTATCTTTTGGGGACTGAGTTCTGAGTTTGCCTATAATTTACAAACCAAAGATATTGATTCCTCACGACTGCCAAAAGTTTTAAGGCTCAGATTAAAAACCTACTTCCTCTATGAAAGCATTTCTCAATGCTTCCCTCATAATGATGCCCCCTATGAATGCTCATAATACAATCTGTTTTGTTTCTGAAAGGCCTAACTTTCTATCATAAAGTTTATTGAGTACATTCCTAAGCCTCTAATTACAGCATAAACAATCTGAATGTCCCAATCCTGCCTCAGGCATCTTTATGAATTCCTCCATGGCTTAGCAGAAGCTTGTACATGGTGAGTATTTAAAAAATGTTTGTTAATTGAGTCAAGTGAGCAGATATCCATCTTTCTGGGATTATATGGTAAGGTGGGGAGAAAGGCATCAATTTCTTAAAAACTAATTAAAACAATATAACAGCAATCTTCTTGTAGCTATTAATCACACCTGAGCATATTTGCCCTCTAGAGCCTTGTTCAACTTGCGCAGATGGTCATTCTGTGAACTGGTTTCAGTAAAAGAACGTAGTTGTTCTTCTAGCTGTTTAACTTTTATCTAGGGGAAAAACAGAAGAATAATAAAACAAGCCTCATTAATGAGAGATATACTCCAAAAGGGGAAAAAAAGGTGTCATGAATTTTGCAAAAAATGACAGAAAATCATTAAAACTTGTAAAAAGCAATCCTAAGTTTTTCTAATCATGCAAAGAATGAATGCTATTTCAACTAAACAGCTATTGCAACAGCTCAAGGTGGGCTATAGCCATTTACATGTACTGAGATAACTCATTTGGTTTCTATTGCTTATGGAAACTCCAAATTAACACGACTCATGAATATAAGAGTGAGACTTTGTGGGTAATATATTTCATTTTTAAAGGAATTGTGGTATCTAGCATTCAAAATCTTTTTGAATAGGGATGATTAAAATTGTCAATGTGCAAGAAAGGGATATAGTCTTGGATTTTACTGACAGAATTACAAAAATTGAATAAATGGAATTCTTATAAAGAAGAGCACTCACATCTTTCTCATTAAAGAAAATGATCATTTAGAGGGATAAAATCATTAATATTTACTCACAAATCTCCAAAGTGTATTTGTCCACATTTTCTTCCTCTTATTCCCAACCATCTCATACAAATCAACAATTAACATTACTGAGCATATCCTTGAATCAGGAAAAATTTCATTCAAAGTTTTTTATTTAAGTCAACTTTTCCTTTCTTGATATCTTTTCTTGTTTCCTACCTGTGAAGGGCTAACGCTTCTTGGCTGTAGCTACTGGACATTTTCAGGAACTGTTAAAATTTGAGTGCTAATAGTCAGGTTTTTTTGAAAGGATACATGAAAACATATTTTGTTTCAGGAAATATCTCTTGTTCCATCAGTAGGATCCTTCTTTCTCTCAGCTTTGTCTGTTTCTGTTGCTCTTCTCCACAGTGTACAGTATAAAATGTGTTCTGTGGCTCCCTAAAGCCATCACTAAAAATTAATCACGGTTTTCATTTAAGGTGCAGAATTAAAATGGCTGCCTCTTGATTGAGGATTGAAAATTAATGCAACGATTGTTTTCACTTTAAACTAAGCAAACTGCTATTAACTTACAGAATCCAATGGAAAATGGACTAACTCTAAAGACTTTCAGCTTTGCCTCTCTTCAAGCAAAACACAGATTATTCATATTTCTCAGGTAATTGACCCCAGCTTAGCCTCCAGGTGCTCAGTAAGATGCCCTGAAACTTGTGTGATGGCATGTTCTCATCTAGAAAGCACTCTAATTTTTGTATTGAGTTTCTTATTTGGCAGGATTACTAATTCAGGACATTCAAGCGGGAAAGAACAAAGAAGCAAATAAATGCTGCTGCCCTCCGAGATCTGGTGTTTCTGTGTCATTAAAATCCGAGCAGCTCCCATAGCTAGCTTCTCAGGTCTCAGGAACAGCAGTAATTTAGGTCACGGTCATATCCTCATATTGTTTCAAATGATCTAAATATGAAGATATAGAGATATACACACATATATAGAAACTATGAGACAACCAAGAAATGGACGGAAAGGAATCCTTATTTTAATCTGTTTGTAATGCAGATATTCTAAAGTAATGCAGTTAACTTCCCAGGTTTTTTAAAATTCAATACATATGATAAATTTGAAGTAAAGGAGGACATGCCCACAATGTGAGCTCCCTCTTTTTTTTTGAGGAAGATTAGCCCTGAGCTAACATCTACCACACAATCCTCCTCTTTTTTTTGCTGAGGAAGACTGGCCCTGAGCTAACATCCATGCCCATCTTCCTCTACTTTATATGTGGGAGGCCTACCACAGCATGGCTTGATGAGCAGTGCCATGTCCGCACCCGGGATCCAAACTGGCAAATCCCAGGCTGCCGAAGCAGAATGTGTGAACTTAATCGGTGCACCACCAGGTGCACTGTGAGCCCCTTTATAGTCTGAAATGAGCTTCAGAGTTAAAACAACCTGAACTGCCAAAGCTATGTATTTTGACTAAAAGTATGAAAATACATTGAGGAAACTGATAATTTCAGTGCAGCAAAGATTTTTTTTTCTTTTAAAATCCTTAACTAATATTCATATAATAGAATATCATGCAGCAATCCAAACCAAAGAACTACAACAACAAACAACGTGGATGAATCTCTCAATCATGATATTAAGTGAAAGAAACAAGAAAACATATCTAGTGTATTATTATATAAAGTTCAAATACAGGTAGAACTGATCTGAATGTTAGAAGTCAGGATGGTAATTACCCTCATGGGGAACAGTGACTGGAAAAGGCTATGAAACGGGTTCTGGGTGCTGGTAATGTCCTGTTTCTCGTTCTGAGTGCTGATCACATGGGTACCTTTACTCTGTGAAAATTCATTAGGCTGCACACTGTGTACTTTTCTGTATGTATGTTATAGTTGAATAAAAAATTTATTTACACAAAACAAACAAAGCCCTTAGCTAATCTCTAAATTAAGGTCACAAATGCAGCTACTTATAGGGGCTAGGCAGCTAATATAATATTGGAATCCAGTGGTGGAAGTGATGGGGTCAATAATAGATTAGAGTGAGCCTAACACACTCAAACTGACATGTTTAAAAACAATGAAAGTGCTGGAAATCTTTCAGACATACACAGGAATATCCCATCTACCTGTCACTCAACTTAAAAAAGACAACATTACCAGTACAGTTGAAACCCTGTGTGTAGCCTACACGCCACCCAAATCTCCCTCCATCCTAGAGTTAACCACTGTGCTGAATTTGCTGTTTGTCATTCCTATTTAACAATTTTACTATAAAATGTATCCCTAAAGAGTACATAGTATTATTTTATGAGATTCATCTATGTTAACACATCTAACTCTATACCCTCTTATATAGACTGCTTTCTAAATTGGTATAACTACTTTTAGGAAAAATCTGACAAACCCTAGTAAAATTCAAGATATGTATATCCTATAACTCAGTAATTCTCCTAAGAATTATACCTAGCCTAAAGAATCTTTTGCATATGAGTACAAGGAGACATGTACAAGAATTCATCATATAAGCATTGTTTGTAAGCAATTGGAAACTGCCTAAATAGTCATCAGCAGAAGAAAGGATAAACACATTTTGGCATATTTATTTAACAGAATAGTATACAGCACTGAAAAGGAAATCCAAACCAGGTTTGAATGCTGGGCAGCAGTTTCTGACACAGTCTACATTAATACCTACAACCCAGTACAGTATTTATATCAATCATTAAGTCAATTCTGAAAATACAATCGTTTATCTAATATGATTCATGTGATATTTTTAATTGATTATAACCCAATTGAGAGAGAACACACAGTAGACTATTATTTTGATTATGTTTAGTATGTAGCTTTTCCTTTATTTTTTATTTTTTTGAGGAAGATTAGCCCTGAGCTAACTACTGCCAAGCCTCCTCTTTTTGCTGAGGAAGACTGACCTTGAGCTAACAGCCACGCCCACCTTCCTCTACTTTATACGTGGGATGCCTACCACAGCATGGCTTTTGCCAAGCGGTACCATGTCTGCACCCAGGATCCGAACCAGCAAACCCCAGGCTGATGAGAAGCGGAACGTGCGAACTTAACCGCTGCACCACCTTGCTGGCCCCCAGCTTTTCCTTTAAATTATCTGGCAAGAGTACTGTGCTGTAAGAGCACCTTCCCTGGTGCTCTGCTGACAAGACCAGTGCCTTTGGAATGTGCCAACTCAAGCTTGACATAAAGACACCCGGGAATTAAGTTTCAAAAGTGTTTCAGCTTTCAGAGACTATCAGAAATCTTAAGCCCTCATTATAGGAACATGGGCAGAAAAAAAGGCATGTATTTTCCTTAAGATCATGAAGATAACCTCTTATATTATATAATCATGGTCTAAAAGGTTAGATAGATAACATCAGACTCATTAATAAGTTTTAAAATGTATTCCATTCCCAGCCAAAATCCGGCTTTAAGTTGGCTATGAGCACTTGGGATTTTTCTTGTTTACTTAAAAATATATTTCGTATCTCTTGGGAAAGCTAAAAGAAGGTCAAAATCATGGGTCATAGCTTCTACGGGATTATTAGTTTCACAAAAGACAAAGTTCTTCTGTGCCTGTAATAATCTATACACTCAGCCTGTAATGTTGACCTTCTTTCCCAGTGAGGTGTGCTTTCCCTCTCATTTACAGGTGAATAAGATGAAACTCAAGAAAATTAAGATTTGTCCAAGGTTACACAAGTGTAGATGATCATAAATGCACCACTGCCTCTGAAATATGTTCACTAAAAGCATACGAGTAGTGGCCAAATAGCTTTATCTTTCAAGTGGACAACATACTGTTTCACATCCATGGTTTGTCGACTGCCCTTCAGATAGCCTGCCGGGTCCGGGCCTGATCTTGTCTGCTAGCCCTATGGGGTAAACCCCTGGAGCAGATGACATGAGGTTAACGCTGACGTGTCTGGCAAGCCTCTACTGAGATTACTTATCAGATTGGCTCTAGAGTTGCCCAGCCGGACTGGACTTCACTTCATACCATTTACTCCAGTGGTCCTCAACTATGGTTGCACACTGGAATCACTGGGGAGCTTCAGAAAGTGTTGAAGCCTAGGACCTACTTCCTGAGATTCTGATTTAATTGCTCTGAGGTGCAAGTCTTGTCATGGAGATTTTTCCCCTTATATTTTATTGTGAAACATTTTAAATATACAGAAAAATTGAAAGAATTTTACTGTGAATGTGCACACACATGCCATCCAAATTCTACCATTAACTTTTTTATACTTGCTTATCACATATCTATCCATCTATCATTTCCTCTATCCACGCATCAAAAATTTTTTTTCCTTTTTTTTTAATGATTCATCTCAAAGTAAATTGCAGACATAATACACTTCCCAGCATGAGGAGTTTTAAAAATTTCCCAGGTGATTCCACTGTGTAGCTAAGGCTGAGAACCACTGCTTTAGACTTCAGTGTTTCCACTGGACTTCGTTTAAAGCAGGCCTAGACAGATCAGTGGCAAGCTTTCTGCCCTGTGGGTTCTACAGGGACAAAACCCACAGGCAGTCAAAGAAGAGCATCATCCCATTCACTCAAGTCTATTCTATTGCTTTGAGTCCCAATTCCCAGGGTAATTTCTTTTTAGGAATGTCATAAAAATTCAGCAAAAAAAGAGAGCATAGGATCTCTACATTATCAGCAAATGACCATGCATAAAGTAATTATAATAAAGCTTCATATAGTCACAGAATGGGCTTTGGCTTCACAATGTCAGGTTTCACCATTATATTATATTATAGGTATATGAATAGAAGTCACCTAGATTTTAATGAGGCAACAAACTTAGGGAGGTTCAAAGATTTGTCCAAAGATACAGAATTAGTAAATGACGGAATTAGGTCCTCTCAAAATCCAGCAACATTTAGCTTGATAATTGGCATTAAAAAATTAGACAATAAAAATCAGAAAATGAAATCTCATACCTGGAGTTTTCCCTTTTCATAGGCCAGTTTATTTTTACTTTCAGTAATTTTCCCCAAGACCTTTTCCAACTGCTGTTGGGCAAGCTGACAGAGCAAACACAGGTATCAGTACCTCCACGCATAGAACGGAATAAGCATTTCCCTTTTTAAACAAGTATTTATACCCTTTCCATTTCTACAATAGCGAAACCAGGATCCATCTTTATTTGCTCCTGCTCCTCTTAGATAGCTGATCACAGCGCCAACACACGCCTGCAGGGAGACCGCTAATGGAGGCATCAGCGCCTCACGAGTCCTGCAGCCTGCTGTTCTCTGCTTATTAATTCTGTTTTTGGTGTATCGATTATTCCTTTGTAGTTGCAATCCAAGCCAGAGGTGGGGTGGTGGTATCAGTGGTTGCAGATATGCAGTTTGAGGATTATATAGTTCTTTAAGAACATTGGGGCTGCAAATGATCACAACTACTGAGACGGTAGGAGACATTTCAGTTACCGTAATAAAAGTCAGTAAAAAAAAATAATAAATCTCTGAAAAAACAAAAGAAACCTTTGTTGGAAAGTCCAACATTGTTTGATCAAGTACTCAACACAGCGTTATCTGGGACAAATGTTACTGAAGGCTCTATATTTCATGAAATTACATGTTTTATAATTCCGACAGCCTTACATAATGACAGCTATTTTTTTCATATGTCATTTTCCTCAGACTTTGTCAGATAAAGCAGTTTTCTTTTGATTAAGTTTGGGCCTTAGTGGTACTTCAGGAAGACTACTGGTGATTGAATATGGAAATTTTCACCTTCCATAATCAATTTCAGTGCTATGTCTTAACAGGAAATATTGGTATTTGCCATATGTTAAAATCATTTTTCACAAATCAATTGTGGGAATAATACACACACAAGCAGATGTGACTGAGAACACAACTTCTTAATCTCACAGGCCAACTAGCTGCACTGTGGATCATCTGCAGTAAATCTTGAGTTCAAAGTCTTACTAATGCTGGTAAATTTCCTATATTGACATAACCACTATTTCTGGTTTACATTTGCTTAATCTCTGAATAATAGGACAGGGAAACTTTTAAGCACTTAAAGCCAAAGAATTTAGACTTTTCTTTTATGTTCAACTTTAGGCAAGTTCATACAGTTGAAACCACACATGTAGGGATATTAATTTACCCAAGAGATACTCCTCACTACCTCCGACATAGCTACAACTATTCTTTAGCCATCATTTGTAGTGCACTTTAAGTATTGTGGATGTTTTCCCAAAAAAAGCAAAAACACATGCCAAACTAAATTATTATATAATAACATGGAACTCATTTTTTCCTCTGTTCAAAATATTTTTGTGATAGAATATGTTCTATAAGAGGGCGCATAGTCTGGAGCATTGTTTACTCCTTGGTAACTGCCTTGACTAGAAGAATTCGGCCATTTTAGACATTCTAGTTTTGATATAGGAAACCTATGGAAAAGCCATAAAAGTGATCAGTCCACAGAAACAGGTCAATTTCTAATCAACATAGTAATTATTTTGATATAAGTATGCATGGTGTGCTGTGGGAACCCAACCGTTAAGGGAGATCCCCTTGGCACTGAAGGCCATAGAGGTTAAGAACCTGCCCAGGTCTCACAGTAAATAAATGGAACCAAGGGTTGAAACCAGGTCTGAGTTCACATCTGTGGTGTGGCATACACAACACACACTATGTACATCTCTAAAAATCAATAAGAAGTTACACTAGAAGGTAGCTCTTACTGAGAATTTCAAGTGTTAACTCCCAAAGAACAAAAATACACTGCCAGCATTGAATGGCAATAGATTTAATGATACTGCTAAGACAAAAAAAAATCCTGAAATCTCGACTTCATTCGTCAAGACTCATACAACCAACTGAAACACTTCTAGGCAGCCTTGGTCAGAGAGCTTCTACCTCGAGACACAGAACTGCAAGCTGGAAGCGAGGTATGGGTGATCACTGGGAGAGCTTCATCAAGAGGTGTGGTGAGCAGGCAAGCATCAACACTGACCAAATCACTGGAGAGATCTGTCAGAGTCACTAACAGGGCTGCTCGCTGGCAGTGGGGGCATGAAAGAATCAGGCAGACTTAAATGTGGTCTTCCACAAGTGCCAAAACCAGGTGGGTGGGGAAGCCCAGCTGAGGCCTGGCCAACCAGCAAAGGACATGGATGAATCATTACTCTTGGGGGAGCAGGGCTGGTCTGAGAGTACCAGGAATTAATGTCAATGCACCTTGCTGCTCCAATAGAAACTTAAAGGCTTTTTTTCTGGGACAGTTCAGATACTAAGAATTCAATAAATGTTAGCTGTCTGCTACACGCTTTATGTGTATTAACTTAATCCCCAAACAACCTCCTAATAATAGTAGTATTATCCCCATTTTGGCAGATTAGGAAACTGAGGCTCAGAGAGGTTAAGGATCAAACCCAAAGTCACAGCCAAAATTGAAATCTAGGCAGTGTGGATCTAAAGCCATGAAAAGGTAAGAGGATTTAGATTTACTCTGTAGTTTTTCATAGTTGAAGTAATGAGCAGCTTATGACAGAGTTTGAAAGAATTTAGCTCAGATTTAGATAGACTCATATCAGGGCCTTCTTCGCAATTTTCAAAGATGATTTGCATGGTATAGAAGGAATAACTAATTCTTTTTCAAGTACTCAAAAGCACACAGGAAACTTATTAGCTGCTTAACACAAAGGTCATTTCTTTAAATCCTCTTCACTTAGAGAAGACGTGTTAAGAACTCTACCATTCATTTGTAACGCATTGACCTTATCAAATAGGTTTTAGAAACTGAACTTATTACGGATTGCCTAATGGGGGGAACTGTCAGAAAGGGGGAAAAATACAAGTTTCTTCCTCACAATTTATGGAAGAGGCAATATTCTAAAACATTAGAAATCTTTGTGCTTTTCAGCATTATAGATCATCTGTGTAGGCAGATGTTTAATAGCTGCCTTAAATACTTGTTTTCTTAAATCCTCTATTGTTTGAATACTGTATGGCTCTCTGCCATATTTAGCTTGAGTTATTTAAGACTTATAATAATTATTAAAACACAAACAAATGAAAAAAAACCATGTCCTGACTTCCCTTTTTTTTTTTAACTCATTAATCATTAATTTCTACTTTAGACTGACCTTTTTATACCCACCCCATGGTAATCAGAAGAGACTTGAAGTTCAAGGGAAGCCATTTGATCTGCCAGGTGCTTATTCTTTTGCTCCAGAGTTTGCAGGTTGTGAGTTAATGCATTTATGTGTACCTTTGAAAAACAAAAGGAGAACAGAAATTTATTTATGCCAGATCCAAAAATATTATCTTAATTTAAAAATGACATTTGTAACTGTAAAATAGAAGGTATCATATGAACATCTTCCCCTGCCTCTATTTGTGGGGATACAGTCTGATAGCTCTAGTATTTCAAAGACTTTTTTTCCTTTTCTTTTACATTTTTTCAGCTTTTCTCATTGTCTTCAGCAGGAGAGTTATTACAAATTAATAGTTCACATTTACTAGAAATGGAAGGCCTTCTGGTACTTGGTATTTATTTAAATATTAATTTAAGCTTATGAATACAGAAGCAAAAACCCTCCACAAAATATTAGCAAAATGAATACAGAAATATATAAAAAGGATAACAAATCAGGACTAAGTGAAGTTTATCCCATTAATACATAACTTGTTCAACATTCAAAATCAATTAATATAATTCACCACATCAAGAGACTACAGAAGAAAACCTATATGACCTTTTCAACAGATGAAGAAAAAGCATTTCACAAACTTCAACATGAATTCGTGATAAAAATTCAGCAATCTAGAAATGAAGAGGAACCATCACTAACTGATGAAATATATCTATAAAAAAACCTACAACTAATAAAGACTGCATGTTTCCCCCTAAGACTGAGAAAAAGGCAAGGATATCTACTTTCACCATTCCTATTCAACATCATACAAGAGGCCATAGCTAGTGCAATAAGGCAAGAAAAAGTAATAAAAGGCATAGAGATTGGAAAGGGAGAAATAAAACTGTCTCTACTTATAACAGACATTATTGTCTACTTAGGAAATCCCAAAGAATCTACAAAAAAGATACTAGAATAAGTGAGTTTAGTAAGTTTGAAGGATACAAGGCCAATTGTATTTCTACATACTAGCAACAAACAATTGGAAATTGATATTTCTTAAAAGTGTCATTTATAACACTACCAAAAATCCATAAAATTCTCAGATACAAATCTAAAAAAATATGTCCAATATCTGATATGCAGAAAACTACAAAATACTGACAAGATGAATCAAAAACCTAAACAAAATGAAGAGATATATCATGTTTTTTTTTTAGAAGATTCAATATTGCTAAGATGTGAATTGTCTCTAATCCCAATCAAAATTACGTGGAGTAATTTACCAAGGTTCACCCTTTGGTGGGGTCTGAACTGTGGGGATAGAAATTATGTCCTATAAGAAATACTACAGGGAGTTCTTCAGGCTTAAATAAAATGGCATTAGATAATACCTGGAAGCCACATAAAGAAATATAGGGTACTGGTAAAGCTAGCAGCATAGGTACATATAAAAGATATATAAATATATATTTTTTATTGTAACTCTCTGTTACCTATAAATCAAAAATAGATAGTAAAAGAAATAACAAGAGAATTAAACACACCAGAAATATCTACTTAACACAAAAGAAGGCAGTAATGGAGAAACAGTGGAACAAAAAGCATATAAGACATACAAAAAAACAGATAATAAAGTGATAGATGTAAATCTTACCTTATCAGTAATTGTGTTAAATATAAATGGATCAAACACTCTGGCTAAAAAGCAGAGATAGAACGAACTTTTAAAAAAATCCCACTGTATGCTGTTTATAAGAAACACACTTTAGGTCCAAAGACACAAAAGGGTTGAAAGTAAAAGAATGAAAAAAAGATATACCATGTGAACAGTAATCTGAAAAGAGCTAAAGTGGCTACACTAACATTAGACAAAACAGACATTAAGACAAAAATCTGTGAGATAAAGAAGGACATTATATATTGAAAAAAGGGTCAACTCATCAAGAAGATATAACATTTATAAATATATATGCATCTAACAACAGAGAACAAATGAAGTAAAAACAATGAAGCAAAAACTCACATAACTGAAAGGAGAAATAAACGATTCAACAACAATAGTTGGAGAATTCAATATCCCACTTTCAATAATGGACAGAACAGCAGACAGATCAGTGAGGAAACAGATGACTTCAACAACACCATAAAGTAACTGGAACAAACAGACATCTATAGAACACTCCTCCCAAGAACAGCAGAATACATATTTTCTCATGCGCACAGAAAGCATTCTCATTCTCCAGGATATACCATATATTGAGCCATAAAACAACTCTCAATAAATTTGAAAGGACTGAGATTATACAAAGTATGTTCTCCAACCACAATGGAATAAAATTAGAAATCAATAAAACAAGGAACTTTGAGAAATTCACATATATGGGGAAATTAAACAACACACTTCTAAATAACCAATAGGTCAAAGAGGAAATTACAAGGGAAATTAAAGAATACTTTGAGATGAACGAATATGAAAACATGACAAAATGCATGGTATACAGCTAAAGCAGTACTTAGAGGGAAATTTATAGCTGTAGACACATATTAAAAAAGAAGAAATCTCTCAAATCAATAATCTACGCTTCCATCCTAAAAAACTAAGAAAAGAAGAGAAAATTAAGCCCAAGGCAAGCAAAGGAAAAAAACTAATAAGGATTAGAGCAGAAATAAAATAGAGAATAGAAAAGAGAAAATCAGTAAAACCAAAAGTTGGTTCTTTGAAAAGATCAACAAAATTGACAAGCCATTAGCCATATTAACCAAGAAAAAAGAAAATTACTAAAATTAGAAATGAAAGAAGGGACATTATACTGAACTTGAATGGGGCTACTATGAACAATTATATGCCAATAAATTAGATAGCCTAGATGAAATGAAAAAATTCCTAGAAAGACCCAAACTACTGACACTGACTCAAAAAAAGTAGAAAATCTGAATGGAAGTGGAGCAAGTAGAAGACTGAATCAATAGTTATAATAATTAAACGTGAACAGAATAAAAAACTCCCCACACAAAAGAAACCTAGAACCAGATGGCTTCACTGGTGAATTCTACAAAATATTTCTTTTTTTTTAATTTAATTTTTTTTTTTTGAGGAAGATTAGCCCTGAGCTAACTGCTGCCAATCCTCCTCTTTCTGCTGAGGAAGACTGGCCCTGAGCTAACATCCATGCCCATCTTCCTCTACTTTATATGTGGGATGCCTACCACAGCATGGCATGCCAAGCGGTGCCACGTCTGCACCCAGGATCTGAACCAGTGAAGCCCGGGCCACCGAAGCGGAACATGCACACTTAACTGCTGTGACACCAGGCTGGCCCCCTGCAAAATATTTCAAGAAGAATCAGCACCAATCTCTCACAGATCTTCCCAAAAATAGAAGAGGGGAGAACACTTACCAAATCATTTTAAGAGGCCAATATTACCTTGATACCAAAACCAGACAAAGACATCACAAGAAAACTACAGGATATCCCTTATTAACATAGATTCAAAATTCCTCAACAAAATACTAGCAAGCCAAATTAAACAACATATAAAAAAAACACACCATGACTCAAGTGAAATTTATCCTAAAAATGAAAGCTTGGTTCAACATTTGAAATCAATCAATGTAATACACCATATTAACAGAATAAAGGACAAATCCACAAGATTATCTCAATAGACACAGAAAAAGCAGTAGACAAAATTCAACACACTTTCATGATAAAAATTCTCAACAATGGGGACCAGCCCAGTGGCACAGTGGTTAAGTTCACACACTCCGCTTCAGTAGCCTGGGGTTCGCTAGTTCAGATCCTGGGCATGCACCTACACACCACTCAACAAGCCATGCTGTGGCAGCATCCCACATACAAAACAGAGGGAGACTGGCACAAATGTTAGCTCAGTGACAATCTTCCTCAAGCAAAAAGAGGAAGATTGGCAACAAGTGTTAGCTCAGGGCCAACTTTCCTCACCAAAAAAAAAAATCTCAACAAAGTACGAATAGAAGGGAATTTCCTCATCCTGATAAAGGGCATTTATAAAAAGCCCACCGCTAACATCATACTCAATGGGGACAAACTGAAAGCTTTCCCTTTAAGATCAGGAACAAGACAAGGATGTCTGCTCTCACTGCTTCTATTCAACATTGCACTGGCGGTTCTAGACAAAGCAATTACACAAGAAAAAGGAAGAAAAAGGCAGCAAAATTGGAAAGGAAGAAATAAAACTATTTGAAGATGATACAATCTTCATATATATATATATATATATGAGATATATATATAGAGAGATAATATATAAGATGTCGCATTGTTAAGATTTCAATACTTCCCAAATTGATCTACAAATTCAATACAAACTCTATCAAAATTCCAGCTGCTCTTTCCTACAGAAAAAAAGGAAAAGCTGATCCTAAAATTCATATAGAAATATGAGGATGCAGAATAGCCAGAACAATCTTGAAAAGAAGACAAAGTTGTAGGATTCACACATCTCGATTTCAAAACTTACTACAAAGCTACAGTAGTCAAGACTGTGTGGTACTGGCATAAGGACAGTCACAGAGATCAATGCAACAGAATTCAGAGTCCAGAAATAAACCCATACATCTATGGTTAACTGGGTCTTGACAAAGGAGACAAGACTACTCAGTGGAAAGAACAGTCTTTCAACAAATGGTGTTGGGATAATAACGAAGGCAAAACAATGAAGTTGAATCTCTACTTCATACCATATATAAAATTAACTCAAAATGGATCAAATACCTAAATATAACATGTAAAACTATAAAATTATTAGAATAAAAAATAGCTATAAATCTTTGTGACCTTGGATTGGGCAATGGTTTCTCAGATGTGACACTGAAAGCATGGGTGACCAAAGAAAAAATAAACTGGATTTATTAAAAACTAAAAATTTAAGGCCAGCCAGTGGTGTAATAGTTAACTTCATGCTCTCTGCTTCGGCAACCTGGGGTTCAGGTGTTCAGAGCCCAGGCATGGAGCTACACACTGCTCATCAAATGATGCTGTGGCAGGGGCCAGCCCCGTGGCCGAGTGGTTGAGTTTGGTGCTCTGCTTCGGCGGCCCAGGGTTTCACTGGTTTGGATCCTGGGTGCGGACCTAGCACTGCTCATCAGGCCATGCTGAGGCGGCATCCCACGTGCCACAACTAGAAGGACCCACAACTAAAATACACAACTACGTACTGGGGGGGCTTTAGGGAGAAGGAGGAAAAATTAAAAATTAAAAAAAAGAATCATGCTGTGGCAGTGTCCCATATACAAAATAGAGGAAGACTGGCACAGGTGTTAGCTCAGGGGCAATCTTCCTCAAGCAAAAAGAGGAAGATTGGCAACAGATGTTAGTTCAGGGACAATCTTCCTCACCAATAAATAAACAAATAAATAAACAAACATTTAAAACAGAGAACCCACGGAATGGGAGAAAAATACCTGCAAGTCACATATCTGATAAGGATCTACTATCCAGAATATATAAAGCTCTCTTACAACTCAACAATTAAAAGACAAATAACCCAGTTTAAAAATGAGTAAAGGATCTGAATAGACATTTCTCCAAAGAAGACATACAAATGGCCAACAAGCACATGCAAAAATGCTCAGCATCATTAGTTATTTGGGAAATTGAAATCAAAACCACAATGAGGTACTACTTTCACACCTACTAACGTAGCTATTATCAAAAAATGAAAAATAACGTGTTGGTGAAGATGTGGAGAAGCTGGAACCCTTGTAAATTGTCGGTGGGAATGGAAAGGGGTTCAGCACTGTGGAAAAGTCTGGTGGTTCCTCAGAAAGCTAAACATAAAATTACCATATGACCCAGCAATTCCACTCCTAGGTATATGTCCCAAAGAACTGAAAACAGGTACTTACAAATACACATACACACATGTTTATAGCAGCACTAACCACAGCGGCCAAAAGAAGGAAACAGTGCAAATGTGCATCAGTAGATGAACAGATAAATTGTGGTATATACATCTACCTATGCATTTATTTACATATATCTCTATACACACAGGCACGCACAATGAATATACTCAGCCAAAAAAAGGAAGGAAGTACTGATGCATACCACATGGATGAACCTCACAAATGTTATGCTATGTGAGAGAAGCCAGACACAAAAGATCACATACTGGATGACTATATTTATATGAAATATCTAGAATAGGTAAATCCACAGAGATAGAATGCAGCTTGGTGGTTGTCAGGGGCTGGGGGAAGGAGGGAACGGGGAGTGACTGCTTAATGGGTATGGGGTTTCCTTTTGGGGTGATGGAAACTAGACAGAAGTAGTGGCTGCACAGCATTGTGAATGTACCAAATTCCACTGAATTGTTCACTTTAAAATGGTTGATTTTATATTATGTGAATTTTACCTCGATTAAAAAAAAACACAGTGAGATACTTCATACCCACTATGATGGGTATGATAACTATTTTTTAAAAGCAGACAATAACAAGAGTAGGTGAGGACATCGAGATATTGGAATCCTCATATAGTGCTGGTGGGATTGAACATCGGTGCAGCCATTTTGTCAAACAGTTCAGCAGTTTTTCAAAATGATAAACAGTTATCACACGACCCAGTAGTTTTACTCTTAGAGAACTGAAAACAAATGCTCACAAAACAATTGTACACAAATGTTCACAGCATTATTCTTAATAGCCAAAAAGTAGAAACAACCTGAATGTCTATCAACTGATGAATGGATGAATGAAGTGTGGTATATTCATACAACATAATATTATTCAGCCACAAAAAGGAATGAAGTACCAACATATACTACAATATGGATAAACCTTGAAAACATTACGCTAAGAAGCCAGACCCAAAAGGCCACATACTGTTTGATTCTATTTATATGAAATGTCCAGAATAGACAAATCCATTGAGACAGAAAGTAGAATAGTGGTTGCCAGGGGCTGGGGGCAGGGGTGAATGGGGAGTGACTGCTAATGGGTACTGGGTTTCTTTTTGGGGTGATTAAAAGGTTCTAGAATTAGATAGTGGTGATGTTTGCACAAACTTGTGAATATACTAAGAAACTCCTGAATTGTATATTTTAAGGAGGTAAATCTACAGTATATTAATTATTTCTCAATAATAAAAGGTAGTAGCACAATCAGACAATCCACCTAAAAATAAAATGAACCTTGAACTGTATCTGGTTTGATATCCAAAAATTAACTTGAAAAGGATCATAGAACTAATGTAAAACCTAAAACTAAAACTTCTAGAGGAGAACAAAGGAGCAAATCTTAGCGAACTTAGATTAGGCGAAAATTCCTTAGACATGATGCCAAAAGTATGATCCACAAAATTTTAAAAATCGACAAATTAGACTTCATTAAAATATAAAACTTCTGCTCTTGAAAGAGCATGAAAAGACAAGGCATAAAACAGAAGAAAGTATATGTAAAGCACATATAAGATTTATGTATATACAGATAGTAAGAATTTTTTTATATAAGAATTAATGTGAGACTTTTAAAATCTCTGAAAAAATCAATAATAAGAAAACAAACAGGGGCCAGCCCGGTGGCACAGTGGTTAAGTTCACATGTTCCTCTTCGGCAGCCCAGGGTTCAGCGGTTCAGATCCTGGATGTGGACATGGCACCACTTGGCACACCATGCTGTGGCAGGCATCCCACATATAAAGTAGAGGAAGATGGGCATGAATGTTAGCTCAGGGCCAGTCTTCCTCAGCAAAAAAGAGGAGGATTGGCAGCAGATGTTAGCTCAGGGCTAATCTTCCTCAAAAAAAAGTAAAAAGAAAACAAACAACTGAATTAATAATGGTTAAATAATGGTTAAAATATTTGAAGAGACATTTCAAGACGTGGATGGCAAATAAATAAATGAAAAGATGCTTGATATTATTAGTCATTGGAGAAATGCAAATTACAGCCACAATGATATACCACTACACACCAGTTAGAATGGCTGAAACTAAAGGAACCAACAATACCAAGTGCTGGTGAGAATGTAAAGAAACTGGAACTCTTATATATATATTACTGGTGGGAACACAAGATGCTTTGGAGAATCTTTCGGAAAACAGATCCCTTGGAAAATAGTTGAACAGTTTGTTACTATGTCAGAAATCCAACTCCTGATATTTACACCAGAGAAATAAAAAATATATATTCATATGTGAATATTTATACAGGCTTCATTCATAATTGCCCAAATCTGGAAACAACCCAAATGTCCTTCAATTGGCAAATGGGTAGAGAAACTGTGATACTGAAAAAACAAACAAAACAAAACAGAAACACGTTCACAAATAGAGGAAACAAACTCGTGGTTCCCAGAGGTAGGGAGGTAAAATGGGTGCAGGGGATTAAGAGATACAAGTTCCCAGTTATAAAATAAATAAATCAAGGGATGTAATGTAGAACATAGAGAATATTGTCAATAATATTATAATAACTTTGTATGCCGACAGGTGTTAACTACTTATCGTGGTAATCATTTCACAATGTATATAAATATTGTATCACTATGATGCACACCTGAAACTAATAGGATATTGTATGTCAATGATATTAAAAAAAGGGAACTGTGATATATCTATATAATTGAACACAAACTCCTGATACATACAACAACATGGATGAATCTCAAATGGCTTATGCTAAATAAAAGAAGCCAGACTTAAAATGCTACATATTGTGTGATTCCATTTACATGATATGCTGGAAAAGATATAACTACAGGGGCAGAAAAACAGATCAGTGGTTGCCAGGGGATGGGGGTAGAGGAAGAGGTTGATTACTAAGGAGCACAAGGGAACTAACTTTCCAGGGTGATAGAAATCTTCTATATTTCAATTGTGGTGGTGGTTACCTGATTGTATGTGTTTGTCAAAACTCACAGAAGTGCACACTAAAAAAAGGGCAAATTTCAGTACGTAAATTACAATCCAATAAAACTGACTTTAAAACAAACATAGCTTTACAATGAATACACATTTAAAAAATATCAAGTTAGACCAAAAAATGGGACCCTGTATAAGCATTATCATTTGGCCAACCAGAACCTCTCTACAGAGCAAGTATATGTCAGCCCCCTGAACATACACTCAGCCTACATTAACTCAAATGAAATCAGACAAGCAAAATAATAACTCTATGTTTTAATCACAGACACATATCATTTGCCTTAGCCATGTAACATTCACTAACATTTTTAAACAAAAAGCATTAATGAATTTAATGGTATCCACCAGTTTTCCAAATTTTAAAAAGCATATTTGAGGTCAAATTGACACCAGCAAAGTCCTTGCCACAGGAAATCAGCTTTATTTAAAGACGTTTAGGGTGGACTATTTTCAAATCTCTAGATGTGAATGACCAAACCACAGAAGGCACCTGCCAGCTCGGTGACCTGTATTTGAGCCCAGGCTGAGAAGTGAGCTCTTCTTCTCTCTCAGATCCTTACATTGACAGTTCACATGTATATGGTAATACGAATGCTATTTAGTTGAGCCAGAAGCCAAGGAACAGTCGCGGCTCGAAGACTCTGATACCTGTTGCTGGATTTGTTGTCTGGGACAGGCTAACACTCCCTGATGCTTGAGATATATTCTCTAGATGACAGTGGTACAGACTCTCTACTCTCTTCAAATTTTGAAATACAAACAGCAATGTTTTAAAGATTGTTCTTTGTTTTATTTTAATAAGGGTTGCTAGAGAAACACGTGGCCATTCTACCTTTTTAGAACCCAGAAAAGGTACCTGGCAAGTAAAGTGGCAGGTGCTAATAGGTACATAGGAACCCTAACTTAGCTTTGTTTTAAAAAAAACTGCATCAGCAGTCAGCAATCATCCCTCTGCCTCCCACAGGCGCATTAGCTCACTCTCACGGGACTTCCTGGCTGAACTGCAGTGGCGCCTAGGGCCAGGGGCAGTAGTGCCTCACTGGCCAACACCAGACGTTCAGACAAGCGAACGCTCCCCAGAAGCAGCCTACGCTGCAGTGACTTGAGCGCTCTGAACCGCACCCAGCTTCTCGGCTTCTCTATTCTCCCACATCCAGGTATTCAAGAAAAGGAGCTGTCTCCTCACTAAGATAAGCTGACACAGGAGGTAGTGACACAGAAGGAAATGAAATGTAGCGAAATAACAACAAATAAAATGTGGAATACCTTGTTTTGGGCTAATTCCTTTTCCAAACTGCATTTTTCTTGTGCTGTTTCTTTGTCTGTTTTATGAATCTGCCCAAGGAGGGGAAAAGAAGAAACGGGTCAATTTGAAAGCAGCTGACAGGCTCTATTATAGCAGACACACCCTGCACGTCAGTTAATACCTACACTGCAGAGACAGCACATCCTCTCAGAAAAGGGGCCACTCAGGGAGTCTCTGAGGCAGAGCAAACTTCGCAAACAGCCCTGAAATTAGAAAGACACGTCTGCATGTCAGACTCTGCTGGTTCCCTCCTAACTGAGAAGACAGGGCTGTTCCCCCTTAACCTACACTGTTCCACTCCTTCAGGGAAATCACTTTTTAAAATCTGACTCCTTACCTAACACGAGGATGTGTGAACTATTAGTTAACACTCACTAGTGCTGTATAAGGGTACACCATTTGGCACAGACTACTTCACATGCTCAAAGACATAGATTCGCCACCTAAAGATTTCTTTAATGGGCAACTCAGACAAACTGCATCTGGGTTGTATTTCTTTCCTTGTCTTTCGCATTTAAAACACAATTTTAAAACAAGATCACCACCCCAACCAGGAGGTAACATAAATCTTCCTCTATCTACCTCTCTCTGAAGTCTTTCTTTCTCCTCTAGCAGAGACGACTTCTCTTGCACGGATGCTTCCAATTCTCCTCGCAATCTTGCAATAGTTGATTCTAGCAGCTCTTTTTGCGTAGCTGTCCTCTTCTCAGCATCCTGTGCTTTCTGGATACATTGGTTGTGTTCAAGGATTAAATGGTCCCTGCAGGAAGAGAACAAGGAGGGAGGAAAGCTAAATGCGAGTTGTTCTTCAACAGAAGGACGAAATGTTCTTATAGAACCTATCTCCTGCCTGAGAGCAGTTAACCAAAACGTTCTAACAAAACTAGTTCCTTGAGGGCAGTCTTTATTTTTGTGGCTGACCCAGCAAATGCAGAACTAAACATTTTCATTAAAGATAAGAAATACACGTGCAAGAACAAAAGCTGCATGAGAAGTTGCATGCCATCTACTTACAGATGTGCTTGGAGCTGGGTTTTCTCATTCTGAACAGTCTGAAGCTCACTTGTGATACTGGCATGGGCTGCATCCAGCAGTAAGTTTTGTTCTTGAAACGTCTGTGTCATCATTTTCTGCTCTACCTGAGTATTATAAGTAATATTAAAAGATAAGATGCCAGAAAGTCATTTGACAGACTATCACTCAAAATAACTGATGAAAGATACTGAATTAGCTTACAAAAGACAAATTTTATTTATATAAATAGAACCTCTTTTTAACAGAATTTAACGCCCAGCTTTCTTTTTGTCCCCACCCTGACTTGACCACCATTCTATCATTTTATAGCTCTGCTGGTCACCAATCAAGATGCACAACAATTAGTTACTCAGATTGCTACAAAATTTACAAAACTCCTAACACGAACATATTTTTAGGTATAAAATTATATGAAGAATATTTTTGGTACTTTAAAATTTCACTATGAGACATACTTTATTTTAAAAAGTAAAACAATATCAATGCACAAAGTTAAAAGATCCCTCCACCTCTATCTCCCCTCACCTCTTCCAGACAAGCCCACCCGCCAGGATGATGATGTTTAAGAATCTGCGAGCACTCTTTTGAGAATATCTGAAATTGCACTCAGATACTGTTACAGCACAAGTACTACAACTGTTTTGCACAATTTATTTTCTCTGGCTCACCATTTTGGAATTATCAAAACATCACATTTTTTTATACACACTCCCTCTATCTTCCATTTATAAAGCTTTTGCAAATACAGTACATATTAATTACTTTTGTAAACATATTTTAAAACACTTTTAACCATATTTGATTGCAAGGCAAACATACACACCTTCATACTTGGTAAAATGGGATCTCACTTGTGTAACAGTCTGAAGTTTTAAAATGTTGTGACACTGTTACATATATAAGTCATATTATTCACTCTACTAAACTAAGTCCCATGAAAGTAAGAATTTTGTCTCGTTCACTTATTTAATCCTATCTAGATCTAGCATCATACCTGAATGGGGCAAACACTAAATGTTTGTTGAGTTAATGAAAGATAGTTATTGAGTACCTATTATGTGCAAAACATACTTAGTACTATGGGTAATAACAAAGATATACAAGGCACTGTCCTTGCTTCTAGGAAGTTCACAGTGTAACAAAGGAAGGAGCCATGCACATAATTACTACTATAGAATGCAGAACAGAGAGGCAACATAGCATAATGATTAAAAACACTGAGTCTGTGGGGCCCCCCAGTGGCGCAGCAGTTAAGTTCACAGGTTCTGCTTCTCGGCGGCCTGGGTTTCGCCGGTTTGGATCCCGGGTGTGGACATGGCACCGCTTGGCAGAAGCCATGCTGTGGTAGGCGTCCCACGTATAAAGCAGAGGAAGATGGACGCGGATGTTAGCTCAGGGCCAGTCTTCCTCAGAAAAAAGAGGAGGATTGGCAGTAGTTAGCTCAGGGCTAATCTTCCTCAAAAAAAAAAACACTGAGTCTGGAGTCAGACTTAGGTTTAAATCCGGCTCTACCACTTACTAGCTAAGTGATTTCAGGCAAGTTGGTTGATTTTGCTAAACCTCATTTTTGTTATCTATAAAATGAGGATAATAAATATCCCTTTACATAATGGCTGCTAGTATTAAAGGAGGTAACATATGTAAAATCCTTAGCATGCTTGGCATATAGTAAGTATGCTCAAAAAAAAGAGAGAGAGAGAGCTATTAATATTACAATCTGTTTAGTGTCCGAGGAGTAGAAGTTGAGAAAACTGATCCTTTCTGGTTGGAGTGATCAAGCTTCTTGACGAAAGTGAGAGTTAAAGAATGAGTAGAATTTCAAATAGTTGAAGTAAAGACTGTTCTCAGCAGAGGGAACAGCATAAGCAAAATGGGAAAGCACAAGTGTTTGAGGAAGAGGTCAGTACTTCAGGGTCAGTCATAAGTGTTCTCCATGATTCTACAAATAATGGCACAAGTAATTACTTTTCCTAAGTAATGATATTTGAGAAGAAACCATTAAGAAAGTAAAGCCATGGGCCGGCCCCGTGGCCGAGTGGTTGGGTTCGCACACTCCGCTTTGGTGGCCTGGAGTTTCGCTGGTTCGGATCCTGGGTGCAGACATGGCACTGCTCATCAAGCCACGTTAAGGCGGCGTCCCACGTGCCACAATGAGAAGGACCCACAACTAAAATTATACAACCATATACCAGGGTGCTTTGGGGAGAAAAAGGAAAAATAAAATCTTCTTTTTTTTTTTTTTTTTTAAAGATTGGCACCTGAGCTAACAACCGTTGCCAATCTTTTTTTTTTTTTCCTGCTTTATCTCCCCAAACCTCCCTGTACATAGTTGTATATCTTAGTTGCAGGTCCTTCTAGTTGTGGGATGTGGGACGCCACCTCAACGTGGCCTGACGAGCGGTGCCATGTCCATGACCAGGATCCAAACCCTGGGCCGCCGCAGCGGAGTGCATGAACTTAACCACTCAGCCACGGAGCCAGCCCCGGAAAAATAAAATCTTTAAAAACAAAAAAAGTAAAGCCAAATGACCCCTCTGATGAAAACTGAAAACCACTAATCAAAAAATAAAATAATTCAGTAAAATTTCTTGGAATTAATTGTTAAAATATTTTATTTATCCAGTTGGCCATTTACATTTCCTGATCTCTTAGACAAGGAGGCTTCCTACTGATTCTATCAGAAATTGACGAGTGTTAACAATGACTACCTGCAGAAGGGCTTGATGGTCAGCAATGATTCTGGCATTTTCCGTACTAGCAGTCTGCAGCATGCTGTTCAGCTCTGAACACTTTCTAGTCAGTTGGTCATTCAAAACCTAAGACAACATATGTAGTAAGTCATAAACCTCTCCAATAAATAATTATTTTTACTTATGGATCATTCTTTCTAACGATTACAGAGTATTTCACTATATATGAGAACCTAATGTATTTAACCTAATTGTTATTTCACTAATTTATAAAATACTTTCAAATATTTGGAGACAACACTCTGAATAATTTTATATTAAAAGGGGGAAATTTGTTGATTTGGTGGAGCAACTGCAGCACTTGGCAGTTTACTGACCCATTCTTCACAATTTTGAACACTGATCAATTAGAGCAAGACAGAACGGAATTTACAATCTAGATGCCCGGCCAATATTATAGAAATCCATTCCCTAAATTGGATAATGAGTATTCAGAATTGTTTAGCTGATAACAGAAAATATCTAAGCTCCTCCATCACCAATTACTGTATTTACAAAAGCAAAATATAGATTATTGTGCCATTTTACAAGATTAATCTTCCAAAATAAAACAAAATCTTTTCTGCAAACAGATCTATCATACTTGTAGTTAGTTTATAATTCTCTTGTCCTTTTGATATTTTGAAATTTGTATTCCTGTGGAAAATATTTAT
This sequence comes from Equus caballus, assembly GCF_041296265.1. Lineage (NCBI taxonomy): Eukaryota > Metazoa > Chordata > Mammalia > Perissodactyla > Equidae > Equus > Equus caballus. The sequence continues at coordinate 72,825,955 of NC_091701.1, read as the reverse complement.
CTTAATTACCAGTTATTTTTGCCAAGTATATTTGGCAAGGATCTTACGTTTTAATGAACAAATTCTTCAAAGATGGGGCCAAATAACTCTGAAGGATCAATAGAAAACACACTCAAAAAAACAGTAAAAAGAAATGAAACATAAATGATAGATTATCTGGAAACTATCATAAGTGGTGTGTATAGTACAGTAGATAGGAACACATTCAGAGGCATCTTAAAGTTATAATTAGATTATAAACTATTCATCAAGGAATACCTGGGGGTGAGACAGAGGAGAACTCTTGCTCCTTGAAAAGAAATAGTTAATTTTCTTTGGAGCCAGATTGCCTGAGCTCAAATTCCAACTCTGTCACTTATTAGCTATGTTATTAAACCTCTCTGTATATCACTTTCTTATCTTTAAACTGGGAATAATAATAGTTTCTATAGTAGTATTAATTGCAAGGATTACAATTTGTTAATAACACCAGGTGCTTAGCATTGTACCTAGAAAGCAGAACGGGTTCAGTAAATGTTAACTACTATGAGTATAGTAAGGGTAGTAACAGTTATTGTTATTATTATTTTACAGAAGAACACATTTATTTTGTATTTTCTTTATCATAAACAGAGTACAGCTACTATGATCCTAACCTTGAAGTAATCAAATTGTACTAACAAAAAGTTCATTTAAGTGATCAATACTGTTTCATTGGGCCCTATGAGAAATAACTTGTTTGCCTGCATAGTTGATGGCTCTTCTTTATATACATGCATATTTATATAAAACATCAGCTAAATTTGAAAACTGCCATCCCACAGAAAATTACGCATAATCTAGCAAGGATTTATTAGATTCCTACTGTGCTATTTGCTATAGAAGATGCAAAGAAATATGAGACATACCCCTTGGCATTGAACTGCTTAGAAGTTCATGGGGGAAACAAAAGGTGTATATTTAATGAATAAATGAGAAAGTAAACAAAGGCAAAGTGTAAACTAGAGCATGATTTAGCAGCACATCTCGTATGCTTATGTGTCACAGGAATTTGGAGAGCAAAATGAGAAATGCAGTTAATTTGATAATGTTTCACAGAAGAAGTAAATCATATGGAAACAAAAAATAGGGATGATGGTGATGGTATGAATTTATATAATCAAGATTAATCCTGGTTCTTGGTTCTTTAATTGAACAAAATTAAACATCTAAAAACTAGAGAAATGGGAAGATTTACCTGTGCTTTTTCTGATGCTTCACGAAGGGATACTATTTCAGACCTCAAATATGCATTTTCTTCGTGTTCCTTATTGAAAGACATCCTCACATTCTATAGGAGAAAAAAAGAACTTCTCTAAGAGCTATAACATGTATCTCTATCAAAATACTTGCTCTGTATTTTGGACAGTACAAATTCAAGTTCTAATGATATACATAGATAAGTGTCTTATAAAGAATTTTTTATAATTTTGATATCTTCAACTTTCAAACTTCTTATTTATAAATTATTTATAAAAACTGTTTTTAAATATTTCTCATATTGGAATTCCAACTAGAAATAATTTGCCTAAAATCATAACCTATTTATCTAGTATCCTTATGTCAAGAAAGTTCTACTCTCCAAGATGAAATATTTGTTGGTTCATACTACATACACAGTTTTTCCTATTAACAGTAAGATCTTGTGATTTCAAAGAAACACATTCAAGGATCTTTTAAAGTTATAAGTAGGTGAAGATCTTTTCATCAAGGAGTGCCTGGGGGTGCAGCAGAAGAAAGTGCCTTTGCTCTGTGAAAAAAATAGCTAGTTCTCTTTGAGATGAGAAAAAGGTGATAGGGATGTGAGTTGTGGGCTGGGCTTTCCCTAACAGGTACTCAGTCAAATGGGGAAGGACCAAGTGTAAGTCCTCTCCACACAGAGAGAGAACCACTCTTCTCTTTTCCCAAGAGAAGCATCTCAAGAATGGTAAATCACATAACACAGGATGAGCGAGAATCCAGAAAACTTACCCTAAACAGAAGCTACACATTGAGATTGATTTAGACATGTATTAAGATATAAAGTAGCAATATTTCTTTATTTTTTATTATAGTAAAATATACATAACATAAAATTTACCATTCTTACAATTTTTAAGTATACAGTACACAAAAGTTTTCAGTGTTAAGTGCAGTGGCATTAAGTACATTCACATTGTTGTACAACCATCACCACCAAAAAGTAGTTAATATTTCTTACATTTCATAAAAAAGCTTCTTTATAACAATTAGTTTGCAATAGGCATAAAATGCAAATGTCTCATTATTTTTGCCAATTCACCCTTTTCAAACTATAACAACCTGCATGAAATGATTTATTTCCTAACATCCAGTTAACAACAGTTCTGAATATATAACTCATTTACACTGAAAATTTTTTGAAATAAAGATTTTAGGAGAATCAGAAGGCCAGTAAACCACCGTGAGTGAGGAAGCATTACTTAGTGAAGAGAGGAAAGAACACCGCTGTACTCCACAACCTCAAAACTTACCTTATTTTCTTCAACCAACTTGGAAATGAGGTCATCTCTAGAAACTAAAAACAAAAAGTCCACATAAGTATAATAACAACTTACTACAATTACACTGAAATCACATGGTATGTTTTTCCCTGAGAAGCTTTGATTTTTTTTTTTTTCAGTCTGTATTTTGCAGAAATAAGGAGAATGCATTTCTATCATATTTTCATAGACTGGAAACTAAGTCATGGAATTACCAAGAACTAGTCCCTAGTCATGTGCGATGGTAGATGAGGTCACATGTTACTCCACGCACAGATGATGATGAGCCTCTGAGGGATTTTAAGCCGAGCGGCACACAATCCAAAGCGTTTCCTTGGAGAGCTCACTCTAACAGGCTCGGCACAGACAGGGCGATCAGTTTAGCAGCTGCTGCAGTTACCCAAGTGAAAAACGACGAGAGTGGGCTCTAAGGTAAAGACAGTGGGGATGCAGAGGAAAAGCAGACTGGGGGAATAACGAACAGGGAGAACTGTCAGGACTTGGTGGCTGACTGACCGGTGGGGTAAAGGCCGTAAATGAGTCAAGGAAAATATCTAGTGTTCAGACAGGCAGTGGCGTGCACAGTGGACTCTTCAACTAAATAGGGAATACAGGGCAAGGAGCAGGTTTGGGGGAGAGAATGAGTAAGAACGATGGCAATACTTAAGTTTTCATCATGTGTTTTGAGGTATCTGCAAGGCATCCAAATATAGATGTTTAGTAGGCAGTAAGACACCATCTGGAGCTCAGGAGGATGATTTTGTGTAGAAAAAAAAGATCTGAAACAACTCAGAGGGTATATACAGTGAAAATAAAACCAAAGACAGAAATAGGGGAACAGTTTGGCATTGTATACAAGTAGCCAAAAGATGTAAACTTTTCTGAGAATAATGTTTTGGCTTCATAGAAAATTCATAAAGACTTTTTAGTTTTCTTTCACTTAAATGTTCTAAAGCCAGAAAAATCACAAAACAAATAAAAACTCACATTTTATATAGGATATACTCAGAAAAACTATACTTTTTGAACATTTATGAGTCCAAGATTCATTCCATTAGAGTAAATTCTAATTTAAAATATGTGAAGGATCGAAAAGATCAACTATATGATCTATTTTGGAAATTCCACCAATCAAAGTAAGAATGAAAGGGGAGGGGCTGGCCCTGTGGCCGAGTGGTTAAGTTCGCGCACTCCGCTGAGGGCGGCCCAGTGTTTCGTTGGTTTGAATGCTGGGCACAGACATGGCACTGCTCATCAAACCACGCTGAGGCAGCGTCCCACATGCCACAACTAGAAGGACCCCCAACGAAGAATATACAACTATGTACCGGGGGGCTTTGGGGAGGAGAAAAAAAAAAAGTAAGGGGAGTGTTTGTCTTACTTGGGAGAACAAGTTAATCCCCTTAATTAGTATATATGTGTGTGTGCACATATATATATAAATATGTTTATTGTTAATAAACACAATAAACAATTGTTAATAAACAATTTCATTTTTAAATTCATTGAAGCAAATATCTAAAGGCATTCCTTTTAGTAATCTAGTTAGCATAACTATTTGTACCTTAAAGTAATAAAATTGCATGCATGTAAAGAGTCTATTATTCAATATGAAGCATATAGTTGGTATTCAGACAGGCTTCCTTTTCCTCATGTTAGTTTGAATTACTGTTCCTTTAATCTTCATTTTTTTTAAATGGTCTTCCATATAGTCTTTACAAAATTCAAAAATAAAGCATTAATCCATTGAGAAAGTAACATTTTTAAAAATCACTTAATCAGAAGGACAATTATTATAATAAAAAGATCAGTGGTTTAGCCCCAGCTATCCTACTTGCTGTGGGTCCTTGGATACACATCTTTTTAATCTTCTGTAGAATAGGGTATATTTTCTTATCTTTCTCACAAGGTTGTTGTAAGGCTCAAACGAGATAATGTGGCAACCCCATAACAGGTAGCATGTATTTTTGTAGCCATGCAATTACAGGGAGACAGAAAATTATCTTGGGGCATCATCAGTGAGAATCTCACAGAGTAATTCACTACTCAACAACCAGCCAGAAAAAGAGTACTTTCTGCTAAAAGCAGTAAGTCAAAACATTGAATCGATTTCTCTTTGCTCCATGTTTTTTATAGTTTTCATTTCCCTTTTGGTATTCCCTGCCCTCACCACAGCCAGACAGCAGAGAAGGCACACTGGCAAGAACACTGGGCTTGGAGTTGGAAGATCCAGGTTCAGGCCCCTCTTCACCACGTATTCATTTTGTCACTTTGGGCAGTACAGATAGTTGGGTGTGTTACACGAGATCATTTATGTGAAAGCTCTATGTAAACTATGAAGTGTTATTCATGTGTGAGGCACTGCGCTGTAATTCTTTGTGATCTCCATATTGGGACTATCCGAAAACCGCTTTACAATTACACATTAACAAGAGTAATATGATAAGGGCTGATGGGCTGCAGAAAGCATGACTCTGAGAAACTTAGAATCAAGTCTAGACTCTTCCATTTCCTAGCTCTGTCACCTCTAAGGACTCTACTCATCTGTAAAATGAGATTAATCTAAGCTCTAAGGTACCTTACAACCATCCATTTCTACAAATACAGGTTAAGCAAAATAGATTGGTACCCTGGAGAATGAAGAGTCTGACACAATCTAACAGTTAGGATCGGTAGGTTAGAAAGGATTAACAGCCTTATTTCCTTATTAACATTCTATTATCCAATAATCAATCTAGAGTCCTAGAAATCAAATGTTCTCAAGTCCACAAACACTTAAATAAACCTGGAAAAAAACCTAAATAAAGAACAGTTTACAATTAAGAGGGTCAAATTCTATTTTATTACCAACATTCTCTTTTTTTCCCTCAATGTCACATATGAAAAGGAAATCAGCAATTTTCTGCATTCAGGTCTGCAGAAAATACCAGTAACACTTCAAGAATTTGAGATCTTAAGAGTTTTTGCATGAAATCTCGAAAAACTAACAAAAGTGTATTTGTAGCATCTATTTTCATACTTAGATCAGACTTGAGCTGCGAGGTAGCAGTCTCCAGCTCTCCTTTTCTTCGTTGCTCCTGTGCCAGCAGTTCTTGGGTAGTCTGTATAGAATTGCGTAGGCCAATACAGTTTTGCTGCAAAATTTGAACCTGAAAAGAAAAACTCCTTTTCTGTAAGGTAGATTTCTAAAAAACTACCTTATAGCACCACATGCAAGGCAGGTTTTCCAATCTTAAGATCACTGGCGGAGAAGGGGAGTTTATGTCTGTTACAGTCTCAACAGGGTGCAGTGTCTGAGAGCAAAGCTGTCCACAGAGCTTCCTGTGTGCTCTCCAACACAGCAACAGAGCCATCACCAGTCACAGTGACTGCTGAGCACTTGAAATGTGGCCTGAGAGAGTGGGAAACTGAATCTTTAATTTTATTTAATTTTAACTAATTTAAATTTAAATAGCCATATGTGGCTAGTGGCTACAATACTAGCAGTGCAGGTTAGAGCAATAAAGGATTGTTTACCAACTCCTTACATAGAATCCTTTTTATGATTCTAAAGTGACCAATAGTCATTGGTTAAAATAATAAAGATTATGTAATCTAATTACAGATATTAGGATTTGGAACTAATTGCCTTGGGTAGTTAGAATTTAAAATATTCTAAATTACATGTATGTACGTCAAATAACTATGATGAAGGCAAAAATATTATGCTGAAATAATAATGAGAATTGAAAAGAGCCACGTAAAAAACATTCCTGGTTATTTTACTTATTGGCATTCTTTGCTTCAAGTGTTAGCTCAGTTTAATCTTTATTTTCTAGCCACATCACATACATACAACACGAAACCAGGGCAATGCCTTCCAAAATCAGTTCCTGTCACAGAGATTATATGGTGCAGGGGGAAGGATACTGTCCCAGGAGCTAAGCGGTCACTCACCTCGATAAAGCCTGAGGCAAATTAACCCCTCTGGTCCTGAGCTCCCTCACTCATAAATTAAGAGTACTGGACTGAATGACATCAGAGTCCTAAACTGTAGTAAGAATGTTAGCAGAAGATTACTAAAGAAAAGTAAATAATTTAATAAATCTAGAGGAAATTTGCAAAACAATAGGCTCATAGGTAAAATAGCAGCTTTTCTCTTTAGGTTTCACTTTTCCATCACAAACAAGGAGGGAAAAATCTCTCTACCTGTTTCCGTTCCACCTCCACTGTTGATCCCATTTCCTGTATTTTGAGTAGCATGGCTGATCCAGATTTCTCAAGACATTCCCTTAGGTGCTTCTCCTGAGACAGCTGTCTCCTTAGCTACAGAGCAACAGTGCAGTTAGGCAAGACTAAGAGAACATCACAGCAGTTTAACAAAGATCAAAGCCACCATGGAAAGTTTACCAGACCTGCCCTCTCACCCCCACACATTCTGCATTCGTTTATGACTGCTCAGAAACATGCTCTTGTTTCTCCCTAACGGATAACCTTCTAAGAAATGTAGAGTCAGATTTGTTGCCCTGGTCTTCCTATTTTCTAAGTCTGTTTTCCAAATTGCAGATCAAGATCCATTAGTAAGTTGCAAGCCGCACTTCAAAAAGGAAAAAAAGAATACAAAGAAAATATCAGCGCATATAGCAAGTAATAAGGAAGGGTAAGTAATGCTTTGTGATATGTTTGTGTACGTGCATATAGTGTTGCAATAAAAACTATATGTGATATATTGGATTGGTGTCAAAAAGAAGTTTGAAAAACACTAATATTGTATCTCTGTGTATTTACTCTCTGTATTTCTGTATGTTCTGGTTTTACTTTTTAACTCCTATTTTCCTATATTTTGATTTGTCTATATATTTTTTTATCTCATAGTATTATAAACATACCCCTGAAGGTTGTTTCAATTCTGTCTTGGAATTTAAAGGTCTAAACAAATAATGAAGTAACTAAACAGCAGACAAAACCGACAGTCCAGAATTGGGGTACACTGACCTCACTTCTCTCAATAAATAACTATAAAGTGAGTCAGATAAAGATATAAAAAAGAAAGAGTCTTTTTATCATGAGGTAAAGAGACCCTTGCTAACTTAAAGGGGAATTGCAGAATGCTATTCCTTTTATTAAGTGATGTTAAATTGAAAGAAATTCTGTTTTTAAGCCCTGATGAAGATGACATGAGTACTCTTTATAACTCTTCTCTAAATTGTACATATATATTTTATATGTTTTCTCTACGGATGATACATTTTATAATGTTTAAAAAGTTGAAAGACGAAAAACGTGTGACATAAAACTGTTATAAGATAGCCCATTTTGGAAATGTTCTATGAGGTTCTTAATCACACCCCCAGGATTGAACACTTAGGTTCTTCCAGTTTTTCACTATTCTAAATACAGTCCTGTTGAACATGCTGGTGAATAAATCTTTCACTGCATTTATGGTTATTTCCTTAGGATAAATTTCTATAAGAGGAATCACTAGGCTAAAAATCACTTTTTAGACTTTTGATTCTTATTGTAATTTTCCTTCCAATTTTAGCCTCCTATCAGTAGTATTTGAATAAATCTCATCTGCACTATGTATTATTTTCTTAAATCTTTGCTAATCTAATACATGAAAAATAACATCTTAATAGTTTTTCATTTCTTTGGTTACTAGTGAGATTAAACATTTTCTAATGTGGTTATTAGTTCTTTATATCATTTTTCTGAACTATGAGTTCTTATTCTTTGCCCATTGGTTTTTTGGTTGTTTTTTTTTAGTCAATTTTAAGTTCTTTAAAATAGATTATTAACTCTTTGTTTAGTCTTGTTATGTTTTATTAGTTTAGCTTTTTTTTTTTACATGTACAAATTTTTCTTTTTTTTTAGGAAGATTAGTCCTAAGATAACATCCACTGCCAGTCCTCTTTTTGCTGAGGAAGTCTGGCCCTGAGCTCACATCCATACCCATCTTCCTCCACTTTATATGTGGGACGCATACCACAGCATGGCTTGATAAGTGGTGTGTACGTCTTTGTCTGGGATGCAAACCGGCAAACTCTAGGCCACTGAAGTAGAGTGCACAAACTTAACCGCTACGCCACCCAGCCGGTCCCCAAATTTTTAATTCTTATTTGGCCAAATCTCTATTGAGCTTCTTATAATTCTGTTCCTTCTTTTCGAGTTTAGAAATTCCTTCCTCATCCAGTGATCAGTTAAATAGTCAATCTTATTTAAGAATGAGCCATAGTTTTTGGTTTGGGCTATATTTTATAATAATCTGATACTACAACTATCAGATTATAATTTTTTTTTAATATAGAGTAGCTTAATATATTTTTCTAAGCTCTGCATCAAATTATGTAGTATAATTTGCTTAAGATATAATTTGAGTGGTTTATAAAGGGAATCTATTTGATAATTATACTACTGAGGTACAAATTTCTGAAGCATTATTAAAGGCAATTGGTTAATCCATTTTATGTTCATCAGAACTAGATTTTATATATATGCATATTTCTTATCTCTTAGGAAGATACAGACTAAATTTATTCTGTCTTTGTATAGCCCTCTGTAAGAGGCGGCACTGTATTCCTCCCAAATTATTATCTTGAGGCCCTAACCCCCAGTATCTCAAAATGTGACTGTATTTGGAGACAGGTCTGTTAATAAGGTGATTAAGTTATAGTGAGGCTGTTAGGGTGGGCCCTAATCCAACCTGACTGTGCTTATAAGAGGAGGAAATTGGGACACACAAGGAGACCCCAGAGATGTGCACACAAAGAAAAGACCATGTGAGGACACAGTGAGAAGACAGCCATCTGCAAGCCAAGGAGAGAGGCCCCAGGAGAAATCAAACCCGCCAACACCTTGATCTTTGACTTCCATCTCCAGAAATATGAAATAAATTTCTGTCATTTAAGCCACCTAGTCTGTGGTACTTTGTTATGGCAGCCCTAGCAAAGTGCTCCACTGCCCTCAGGATGCCTTTTGACTAAGACAGCCCTTCTGTGGGTCCTTGATAGAGCTCAATGAAAATCCAAGATTTTATCATAGCACTCAGAATTAAGACTTTGCCAGTAAAAAATAGTGATAAATGGCAATCAATGATAGTCTTTTAAACAAGTGCTGCTGGAACAAGTAAACATATACACACACACAAAGAATCTAGATACAGACTTCATATCTTTCACAAAAATTAATTCAAAATGTATCATAGACCTAAATATAAAATGCAAAACTATAAAACTTCTAAAAGACAACATGGCAGAAAAATCTTGCTGACAACTTTTCAGATATAACACCAAAAGTATAATCCCTGAAAGAAAAAATTGATAAATTGGACTTCATTAAAATTAAAAGCTTCTGCTCTGCAAAAGACATTGTTAAAAGAATGAAAGGATAAGCTATAGACTGGGAAAAAATATTTGTAAAACAGATATTTGATAAAGGACTGGTATCCAAAATATACAAAGAACTCTGAAAACTCAACATAAGAAAACAAACAACCCAGTTACAAAATGAGCAAAGGATCTAACAGACACCTTACCAAATAAGATATACAGATGGCAAATGCACATATAAAAAGACGTTCAGTATCATATTGCACTAGGGAATTAAAAATTAAAACAAGATACCACTACACATCTACTAGAATGGCAAAAATTCAAAACACTGACGACACCAAACGCTGGTGAGGATGTGGAGCAACAGGAACTCTCATTCATTGCTGATGCGAATGCAAAATGGTGCAGCCATTTTATAAGGCAGGTTGGCAGTTTCTTACAAAGCTAAACATAAGCCTACCATATGATCCAGTAATCGTGCTCCTATGTATTTATCCAAATAAGATGAAAACATGTCCACTCCAAAACCTGTATATGAATGTTTACAGTAGCTTTCTTCATAACTGCCAAAGCTGAGAAGCAACCAAGATGTCCTTCAATAGGTGAACGGATAGACAAACTGCGGCACATCCAGACAATGGAATGCTATTAGCAATAAAATGAATTACCAAACTATGAGAAGACACGGAAGAACTTAAATGCACATGCAAAGTGAAAGAAGCCAGTCCAAAAAGTCTACACACCATATGACTCCAAATATAACAAAACTATAGCGACAGTGAAAAGATCAGCGGGTGCCAGGGGCTGGGGTGCGTAGGGATGAGTACACGGAGCACAGAGCACTTTCAGAGCAGTGCAACTGTCCTGTATGTTACTGCAATGAACAAAGAGCGAATCTTAAGATAAACTGTGGGCTTCAGTTAATTATGATGTATCAATACTGGCTCATCAGATGTAACAAATGTACCAGACTAATGCAAGATGTTAATAATAGGGGAAACTGTGGGGGTGGGGAGAGCGGGTTTACAGAAACTGTCTTCTGTGCAACTTTTCTATAAACTTAAAGCTTCTCTAAAAAAAGTCTATTAAAATGTCTAAAAAATAAAAACTGTGCTAAACTTAACACATTCTAACTGTGAACAATCATCCTTCTATCAGTAATTACTGGCAAATAAAGTACATAAGAGAATTTTCCAGATAGCTACACTTACCACCTTAAGCACTGAAGTTCATAATTTAAAAAATAATTTTGCATGAGAATTTTCCTAAAAAGTACATGTACCTGTTTCATATAACAGAGTATTTTAAACATAACTTGACCCTTTTGATTGGGACTGACATCAGTTCGTACTCCGTCAGGGGAGAGTGAGCTTTCAGGCTGCTGTCAGGGTCTATCAAGTTAGTAAGTCTTCTCTTTCACTGTTTTCACTTGCAAATTTTTAGTCCAACAGCTTTTAGCAGCCACCTACGTCACAATTTTCAATCTGTTACCTCCTAAAACTTAGGCTGAAATGAAGGTTTCAAGGTAAAATTAGATGAGCAGGCTTATTAAAATCTTTTTATTTTTAACACAACTTTAGTTTAAAAGGCCTTTGTATGAAGGTGCTCACTTAACTCTAGTGTCCGGGCAACCGCATGCATTTTATGGTAACTGTCTCCCTCCTGGCTCAGAGAGCAGTGATGTTTTTTATCTCTGGTTTTATGGCCGTATTGAGGCAAAAGAAGGCTTAATGTCAAATAAAGGCAGGCACTTTCACTTGAATTTCATGTGGCATATTTTTTAAACCTTCCTAGTATATAGTCACATATTTCCTTCTTCAAAGGTTTCTTTTCATTCTATTTACTTTCTTGACTTCCCTTCTGCAATTCCAACACCGCGCCACCCTCCAGCATCTTTTTATCTTACCTCCTGAATTCTAAGGTTCATTTTACGTTTTGTGGTCTTCAGTTCCTCTTCAATGATGGCTGCAGTCTTCTAAAAGTAGAAGGAGAAAAGGTTCTAAATAACCTGGAATGATAGGAACAAACTATCTATATCGTTCAAATCTAGACCTTTTTGTGGCAAGCTATAAATGCTTTCTGAATATGGTTATAAATACTTCCTATCTTGAGTCTGAAGTAATTATTACTATGAGATATTTAAAAAGAAAGTTATCTGATTACTTTGATTCATGACTTCTACCATCTTCCCTTTCAGATCCTAAAAAATGATTAGTCACATTAATTTCCTATATAAAATTCAATCATCAGAGGAGAACTTGATAATTGACAGAAATTTTTCTTACGGTGTATACTCCTGTTTTTTTAAGTACTTTTTCTAGCCTCAAATATTATCCATGCTTAGGAATTGAGGATGAAAAACATAGCTTTCACTATTTATTCTTTTTTATATTATTATTTATCACACTGCAATCCAAGACGTGAAGCCTCAGTCATCTTTGTCTCTTTCTGACCTCCGGCCCTTATCCAGTACCATATTCTAGCATGTCTTTCTTTACAGAACATCCCTCTTTCTTTCAAAATGCCACAACTCTAGGTCAGACCTAGCAAGGCTCATGCCCCAAATAATGCAATGGATTCCTAATTGGTTTCCCTGCCTCCAATCTCTTCTCCTCTTCTCACTGCTGCCAGATTCGTTTTCCTGTTTTCATCATGTCACTGCCTTATCAAAAATCGTAATCACTCCCCATAAGATCAAGCCCAACTACTGACTATTCTTGATTTTGAGATCCTCTATAATGCGATCCCTAGCTAATTTCCAGCTTATTTCCCACAAACAAATACTCACTCCTGTCAGGCTAGTTTATGCATTTCCCCCTAACAGCACCCAGTGGAAAGATCTAGGTTCACACGTGGGTTACAGAAGAAGACAGGAAGTGTGATCTTGGAGAAGTGACTTCTCTCTAGGCTTCAGTACTCATCATTAAGATGGGGACAATAACACCCTACGTCATGAAGTTTTGCAAAGATTAAACAAAATAACATGTTGAACATCTATTATATTGCCTGGCCCGTGGCAGGAAACAAAACGGTTAGTTTATTTTCCTAGTCTTTATTCTTTGCTGCCAGTGTGTGTGCTCCTTGAAATGTCCTCACTTTTCTACTTTGCCTTCTAAAGGTTCGGCTCAAGTCCTCTCTTTCTTGAGGCCTACCCTAATCTATTCTAGACAGGGCATTCACACCCTCTCAACCCACCTGACTACAAAACACTTACCCTTCAATATTCACTTACTGTCCTCTACTGTCCTTTGACATTTCCTATGTCTTATTTTTTCTCTATCCAATTTCTCATGCTACCCCTTGTTCTCCCAGCTAGCCTATAAGCTCTTGAAGAGCACAGACGCTACCTTGTATCCCTGGACCCCCAAGGTCATGTGTACAGGCTGAGGGCTCTATAAATACTCAATTACTGATAGCACACAATGGTTTAGGTTATCAATGTAGATAAATTTCAAATGCAAAGAATCCTCACATCAACATCACCTATTTTTAAAGTTGAGTTTTATGGGTCTGTTGCCTCCTCTAGCTAACACACAGTGAATGTGCGTTTCAGAGCTCTGGACTCAAACCTTTGTCTCTGAGGCAATCTCCAGCGTGGCAGTCAACCTCTGCACTTCGTCTTGTGCCTTGTCTTCTTCCTCTTTTACGTCTCTTAGCTGCTGGCGCAAATTCATCACTTCGAGATGCAACAGCTTCAGGTCCTTGGAATGCTCCTCCTGTATTGTATTTAATCGATCCTTCAGAAAAGCTACCAGACAGCGCAGGAGGGGCATCGAGCAGTTGAAAGAAGGCCAGGAAAGGAAAAGAATCATAAACTTATCAAGCACCCATGCAGGACCAAATTCTCATGATTCTCTTCTCTCCATACCTGTTTTCTGTGGATTCAAATCCTTTTCAGTTTGCAGACGAAAGATGTTCATCTTCAAGGACTGGATGAGGCTTTCCAGATGGCACATTCGACTTACCAGAAACTCACAGTTCTTCCATAAAACATCTGTCCTTCCTGAACAAAGTACTTCATTCTGGATAGGACTAACGATGTTCTGATTCACAGATGCTTCTAAACACTCTGGAGTTTCAAGTTGGCCTCTGGACAAAGATCCCAATATAACAATATTATGCAATCCTAACCACTGAGTCAATGTAACATTTCTACTAAGAATAAAAATTAGATTCCTTAGTCAACAAGCATGTGTTAGCCCCTCCAACGTAACTATAGAGAGCACTATTAGGTTAAGAGGGTGAGACCAGTGTGGGATGGGTAAAGATTACTGACATTTCAATGATTGTTTATTTTCATTTATTTATTTATTTGTCTTTAAAGCTTCACTACACGGTTGTGTATCCTAGTTGTTAGTTTTGTAGTTCCCTATGTGAGCTGCCGCCACTGTATGACAACTGACAGACAGGTGGTGTGGTTCCACGATCTGGAAACGAACCTGGGCCTCGGCGGTGAGAGCACCGAATCTTAACCACCAGTCCACCAAGGCAGGCTCAACAGTTGATTACTTTAATCTGAACTTTTTTTGTATATAAAAACAAGTGATACATAAAACACGTTAAATGCTAACTCTATCATGGTAAACTAAGATTAAAGTTAGCATGGAGGCCATATATTCACATATTTTTAGAAAATTTTTAAACAAGGTCGTAATAAATGTTCCTATTTTGTTCCAATATACTCAATATTTGTACATATTTAATCTTTAACTGCTAAAGTGTTATTTATTCCATGGGTGCTAAGATACCACCTATAGTAATTTTAGGTCTTCACGAGAGACAAACGTACATACAGTTTTACAGAAAATCACAGCAGTGAATTTGATATTGGCTGCTTAAGCACCCAGAGTCCTCAGGCTATTGATAATCCAACTTTTAATGGCAATAACTTCTTTAGCACCACAAAACATAAAAAGTTCTTTTTGAGTACCTCATTCTAAATTATAAAATATTTTTTAAGACTTAAAACTTCTTTTAATTTACAACAAATCTGGGAAAAGAAAATGAAGACCATGTTAATGGCATGAATCAAGTTTCGATGTTCACCTTAACTAACCTTAACTAACATCAAAGTCTATTTTTGATTTAAAAAATAACCAACATTTTTTCTAATTACACAAAAAATTACATGTTTGTTTTTAATGAAGTGTTGAAGGTGAACAGGCCATGAAAGTTTGTGCACTTAATTAATATGCTGTAAAATCTGTCTAGAGGAATAGCGGTACTGGCTCTATTACAGGATGACAACTCTTTATCTTGCAAATATTTTCTAATTAATGTTCACATAGAAACTGTTATTTCTCAATTCTTTTGTAAATACCTATTTTCCTGCCAAACCATCCACACTGTGACTCTTTATTAATAACCAATGAAGCAAAATTCTTCAACCTATAGAGATCTAATTCATTTTTCATGTCACCTTTTTTCACCAAAGTCCAACATTACTAGGTCATCCCTCAGAGAACTGGTCTGTTCCTCAACTATTCTCATCCTTTGCTGAAGTACCGTGAATGTTTCAGAAGCTGTAGCATTGATGTGGGTTGGAGAGAGGACCCGTCTGGACAGTGTAGTTTCCATATGCACCTGAGATTAAAGGCAGAATATTAGTGTAGTAGGTCCTATTATTGTTCAAAATAATCACTGCCCCAAGCCCAGTGGCGTTGCAGTTAAGTTTGCACATTCCGCTTGGGCGGCCTGGGGTTCGCCAGTTTGGATCCCAGGCATGGACCCAGGCACTGCTTGGCAAGCCATGCTGTGGCAGGTGTCCCACATATAAAGTAGAGGAAGATGGGCACATATGTTAGCTCAGGGCTAGTCTTCCTCAGCAAAAAGAGGAGGGTTGGCGACAGATGTTAGCTCAGGGCTAATCTTCCTCAAATAAATAAATAAATAAGAAAAATTAAAAATTAAAAAAAATCACTGCCCCTTCCTGTGGGAGGATTATCATCCCTGTCCTGTTGAGCTCTGGAATGGCCATGTATCCTGCTTTGGGCAGTTAAATGTAGGTGGAAGCTTTAAGAGCCAATTTGTTGTTCACCGTCTCTTTCTTTTTTTTTTTTTTTTTTTTTTTTTTATTAATGTTATGATAGATTACAACCTTGTGAGATTTCAGTTGTACATTTTTGTTAGTCATGTTGTGGGTACACCACTTCCCCCTCCGTACCCTCCCCCCACCCCCCCTTTTCCCTGGTAACCACCGATCAGATCTCCTTATCAATATGCTAATTTCCACCTATGAGTGGAGTCATATAGAGTTCGTCTTTCTCTGACTGACTTATTTCGCTTAACATAATGCCCTCGAGGTCCATCCACATTGTTGTGAATGGGCCAATTTCGTCTTTTTTTATGGCTGAGTAGTATTCCATTGTGTATATATACCACATCTTCTTTATCCAATCATCAGTTTCTGGGCATGTAGGCTGGTTCCACGTCTTGGCTATTGTAAATAATGCTGCGATGAACATAGGGGTGCAACGGACTCTTGAGATATCTGATATCAGGTTCTTAGGATAGATACCCAGTAATGGGATGGCTGGGTCATAGGGTATTTCTATTTTTAACTTTTTGAGAAATCTCCATACTGTTTTCCATAGTGGCTGTACCAGTTTGCATTCCCACCAACAGTGTATGAGGGTTCCTCTTTCTCCACAACCTCTCCAACATTTGTCGTTCTTGGTTTTGGATGTTTTTGCCAATCTAACGGGGGTAAGGTGATATCTTAGTGTAGTTTTGATTTGCATTTCCCTGATGATTAGCGATGATGAACATCTTTTCATGTGTCTATTGGCCATATTCATATCTTCTTTTGAGAAATGTCTGTTCATGTCCTCTGCCCATTTTTTGATCGGGTTGTTTGTTTTTTTGTTGTTAAGCAGTGTGAGTTCTTTGTATATTATGGAGATTAACCCTTTGTCGGATAAGTGGCTTGTAAATATTTTTTCCCAATTAGTGAGCTGTTTTTTTGTTTCAATCCTGTTTTCCCTTGCCTTGAAGAAGCTCTTTAGTCTGATGAAGTCCCATTTGTTTATTCTTTCTATTGTTTCCCTCAACTGAGGAGTTACAGTGTCCGAAAAGATTCTTTTGAAACTGATGTCAAAGAGTGTACTGCCTATATTCTCTTCCAAAAGACTTATTGTCTCAGGCCTAATCTTTAGGTCTTTGATCCATTTTGAGTTTATTTTGGTGTGTGGTGAAAAAGAATGGTCTATTTTCAATCTTTTGCATGTGGCTGTCCAGTTTTCCCAGCACCATTTGTTGAAGAGACTTTCTTTTCTCCATTGTAGGCCCTCTGCTCCTTTGTCGAAGATTAGCTGTCCATAGATGTGTGGTTTTATCTCTGGGCTTTCAATTCTGTTCCATTGATCTGTGGATCTGTTTTTGTACCAGTACCATGCTGTTTTGATCACTGTAGCTTTGTAGTATGTTTTGAAATCGGGGATTGTGATTCCGCCGGCTTTGTTTTTCTTGCTCAGGATTGCTTTAGCAATTCGCGGTCTTTTGTTGCCCCATATGAATTTTAGGATTGTTTGTTCAATTTCTGTGAAGAATGTTCTTGGGATTCTGATTGGGATAGCATTGAACCTGTATATTGCTTTAGGTAGTATGGACATTTTAACTATGTTTATTCTTCCAATCCATGTGCAAGGAATGTTTTTCCATCTCTTTATGTCATCGCCTATTTCTTTCAAGAAAGTCTTGTAGTTTTCATTGTATAGATCCTTCACTTCCTTGGTTAAGTTTATCCCAAGGTATTTTATTCTTTTCGTTGCGATTGTGAATGGGATAGAGTTCTTGAGTTCTTTTTCTGTTAGTTTATTGTTAGTGTATAGAAATGCTACTGATTTATGCACGTTAATTTTATACCCTGCTACTTTGCTGTAGTTGTGGATTATTTCTAATAGTTTTTCTGTGGATTCTTTGGGGTTTTCTATGTATAAGATCATGTCGTCTGCAAACAACGAGAGTTTTACTTCTTCGTTACCTATTTGGATTCCTTTTATTTCTTTTTCCTGCCGAATTGCTCTGGCCAGCACCTCCAGAACTATGTTGAATAGGAGTGGTGAAAGTGGGCACCCTTGTCTTGTTCCTGTCCTCAGAGGGATGGCTTTCAGCTTTTGTCCATTGAGTATGATGTTGGCTGTGGGTCTATCATATATGGCCTTTATTATGTTGAGGTACTTTCCTTCTATACCCATTTTACTGAGGGTTTTTATCATAAATGGGTGTTGGATCTTGTCGAATGCTTTCTCTGCATCTATTGAGATGATCATGTGGTTTTTGGTTTTCATTTTGTTGATGTAGTGTATCACGTTGATTGACTTGCGGATGTTGAACCATCCCTGTGTCCCTGGTATAAATCCCACTTGATCATGGTGTATAATCTTTTTGATGTATTGCTGTAATCGGTTAGCCAAAATTTTGTTGAGGATTTTTGCATCTATGTTCATCAGTGATATCGGCCTGTAGTTCTCCTTCTTTGTGTTGTCCTTGTCAGGTTTGGGGATCAGAGTGATGTTGGCTTCATAGAATGTGTTAGGGAGTTCTCCATCTTTCTCAATTTTCTGGAACAGTTTGAGGAGAATAGGTATTAAGTCTTCTTTGAATGTTTGGTAGAATTCTCCAGAGAAGCCGTCTGGTCCTGGACTCTTATTTTTGGGGAGGTTTTTGATTACCGTTTCTATTTCCTTACTTGTGATTGGTCTATTCAGATTCTCCATTTCTTCCTGATTCAGTTTGGGGAGATTGTAGGAGTCTAGGAATTTGTCCATTTCTTCCAGGTTGTTCAATTTGTTGGCATATAGTTTTTCATAGTCTTCTCTTATGATCTCTTGTATTTCATTGGTATCTGTTGTGATTTCTCCTCTGTCATTCCTGATTTTATTAATTTGCGATTTCTCTCTTCTTTTCTTGGTGAGTCTGGCTAGGGGTTTGTCAATTTTGTTAATTCTTTCGAAGAACCAACTCTTTGTTTCATTGATCCTTTCTATTGTCTTTTTTGTTTCAATATCGTTTATTTCTGCTCTTATTTTTATTATTTCCCTCCTTCTACTGACTCTGGGCCTTGTTTGTTCTTCTTTTTCTAGTTCTGTTAGGTGTCGTTTGAGGTTGCTTACGTGAGCTTTTTCTTGTTTAGTGAGGTGAGCCTGTATTGCGATGAATTTCCCTCTTAGGACTGCTTTTGCTGCATCCCAAATGATTTGGTATGTCGTGTTCTCATTTTCATTTGTCTCCAGATAATATTTGATTTCTTCTTTAATTTCTTCAATGATCCATTGTTTGTTGAGAAGCGTGTTGTTTAGTCTCCACATTTTTGCACCTTTCTCTGCTTTTTTCTTGTAGTTGATTTCTAGTTTAATAGCGTTATGATCAGAAAAGATGCTTGATATTATTTCAACTCTCTTGTATTTATTGATGTTTGCTTTGGTTCCCAAAATATGGTCAATCCTTGAGAATGTTCCATGTGCACTTGAGAAGAATGTGTAACCTGCTGTTTTTGGATGAAGTGTTCTATATATATCTATTAAGTCCATCTGGTCTAATTTTTCATTTAATTCTATTATTTCCTTGTTGATTTTCTGTCTGGATGTTCTGTCCATTGGTGTTAATGGTGTGTTGAGGTCCCCTACTATTATTGTATTGTTGTTGATGTCTTCTTTTAGTTCTATTAAGAGTTGCTTTACAAATTTTGGTGCTCCTGTGTTGGGTGCGTATATATTTATAAGTGTTATGTCTTCTTGGTGGAGAGTCCCTTTTATCATTATATACTGTCCCTCTTTGTCTTTCTTTATCTGTTTTGCTTTGAAATCTACCTTGTCTGATATTAGTATAGCGACACCTGCTTTCTTTTGTTCATTATTAGCTTGGAGTATTGTTCTCCATCCCTTCACTCTGAGTCTGTGTTTGTCTTTGGGGCTGAGGTGTGTTTCCTGGAGGCAGCATATTGTTGGATCTTGTTCTTTGATCCATCCTGCCACTCTGTGTCTTTTGATTGGGGAGTTCAATCCATTTACATTTAGAGTGATTATTGAGACGTGGGGGCCTACCACTACCATTTTGTGTCTTGTTTTCCGGTTTTCTTCAGTTTCCTTTGTTTCTCGTCCCATGGTTTAATCTGTTCTGATGTAGAGCTGCTACTCTCTGTTGTTGTCCTTCTACTTATCTCCTCTGCTCTTGGTTTTGTAGCCCCTTTCCTTTTTTGGATTTTTCAGGAATGAGGGTTTTCCTGAGGATTTCCTGAAGAGGAGGTTTTGTGACAATGAACTCCCTTAATTTTTGTTTATCTGGGAAAGTTTTTATTTCTCCATCGTATTTGAAGGATATTTTCGCTGGGTAGAGAATTCTCGGCTGTAGGTTTTTGTCCTTCAGATTTTTGAATATATCATTCCACTCTCTTCTAGCCTGTAAAGTTTCTGCTGAGAAATCTGCTGATAGCCTGATGGGGGTTCCTTTGTAGGTTAGTTTCTTTTGCCTGGCTGTCCTTAATATTTTCTCCTTGTCGTTGACTTTTGCTAGCTTCACTACTATATGCCGTGGAGTTGGTCTTCTTGCATTGATAAAGTTTGGAGATCTATTGGCTTCTGTCACCTGAAGATCCATCTCCCTCACCAGATTTGGGAAGTTCTCAGCCATTATTTCTTTGAATAGGTTTTCTGCCCCTTTCTCCTTCTCTTCTCCCTCTGGTATACCTATAATCCTTACGTTGCATCTCCTAATTGTGTCTGATAATTCTCGGAGAGTTTCTTCATTTCTTTTAAGTCTTGCTTCTCTCTCCTCCTCTGCCTGCAACAATTCTATATTGCCATCTTCCAAATTGCTAATTCTTTCCTCCATATTATCGGCCCTACTGTTCAGAGCATCTAGATTTTTCTTAATCTCCTCTATTGTGTTCTTCATTTCCAATATTTCTGTTTGGTTCTTCTTTATCGTATCAAACTCTTTTGTGACATAGCTCCTGAACTCGTTGAGTTGTCGGTCAGAATTCTCTCTTAACTCAGTGAGTATTTTAATGATGGCTGTTTTGAAGTCATCATCATTTAGGTTATATATCTCATTTTCTTTGGGATTGTTTTCTGTGTATTTGTTACTTTCTTTCTGTTCTGGAGATTTAATGTATTTTTTCATATTGCTTGATGATGTTGATTTGTGCCTCCGCATGGAGATAGAGTTTAGTTGCTCCTTTCACTTGTTTCAGCTGCTGCGGTGGGGGGAGCAGCTGTTTATACTTCACCAACCAGGAACCCTGTCCGTAGTTGCTAACTGGGCCTGGGCCCCTCTTCGTAGCCACAGTGGCCCTTTGGATTCCCTCCTCTGCCGTGGGGGCCGTCACGGGGGGCTTCAGGCTGCAGGGGCCTACTGTTGTTGCCCACCTAGATGCGCTCTCTCCTTGGGGTCTGCAACGGTGTTATGGGCTTTTCCAGCAGCCAGGGGTGGGATCACTTATATTTGTCGCTCCGTTGCTGTCGGCACCCACCAAATCTCACTTGTCCTCTATGGGTCGCAGGAGAGCTATTGGCATCTTCTACAGTCTGTGGTTAGTACACCTAGCTATGCTGCTTTTGCCCTGGGGTCTTCCAGCCTTGTGGCTGGCGGCTGGGTGCCTTCTACTGGTGCTGTGCAGAGGCTTTCCCTAAGGCTTCTGTGAGCCTGTAGGGTTTCCCCCTAGGCTACTAAGCTGGGTCTCTGGAACTCTCTCCAGCCCCAGTCCTCTCCGAGATCTCCGGCAATCCCTAGCCTCACCGGGTGGGCAACGGCAGCTGGGGGTCGCCCCGTCCTCTGGGCTTCTCTCCGGGCCTCTGCCGGGAGCTCTGAATGCTCAGCGTGGCCCCTCTGCTACCGGCAGACAGAGAGTTTTGTCTGCTGCCTGGCGGAGCTCCGGCGCTTCCCCTCCGGGTCGCCGGACCCGCCTTTGAAAGTTCCCCCGCCCCGGTCCTCTCCGAGATCTCCGGCAATCCCTAGTCCCACGGGGCGGGCAACAGCAGCTGGGGGACGCCCCGCCCTCTGGGCTTCTGTCCGAGCCTCTGCCGGGAGCCCTGAATGCTGGGCGTGGCCCCTCTGCTAATGGCAGACAGAGAGTTTTGTCTGCTGCCTGGGGGAGACCGTCTCTTTCTTTCTCCCCATCTCCTCCCATGAGATGAGCAAGATCCCAGACAGGGTTTGCTCCAAGTGCGAAGATCCCAGAGTGAAGATGACATGACCCGTCCGTCATATCCAGTGTGAGTGAGCAATAAACTTATGTTGCTATTAGCTACTGAGATTGTTGAGTAGTTTGTTACTGCATCATAATCTAGTCTATCCTATCTGCTACTATTAGACACACACTAGGACCTATGACTTGGTTAAGGGAGTTATTACCTCTTTTATTACCAGCCATTTTCATTTTAACATATTTCCATCTAAGCTTTCTGAAAAAAATTCTATACTTGGACCTCTGAGCAGGTGTCATAAAATAAATTTACCAACTACACTGAAGCTGCGATCTTTAAAAATAATATGCAAACTTAACTACATAGCAAAGACTCTTCTACAGCTATTGACATCAAATTTCCAGACTCCTCCCACAAAATCACATGAGAGTAAATGGGAGTAGCGAGACTACTCTTTCAGGTGTTAGTGACAGAAGCAGAATTAGCTTATAAGCAGTGCCAACATTTAAATGAGTTATGTGCCCAAAGTTCAATGACAAGCTTGCTGGTGGAAACTTTCAGGACATTTTCCTGCAACTCCATCCCGTACAGACATTTCTACACTAATCAGACTGTAAACCTTAATCATCACTAGCAGTAGTGTTCCTATGGGAATGTGCTCACCAAGGTCCCACTGGGATATGAGGAACACATCTTTCTCTCCCACTTGCTGTGTAATCAGGTGTCTCCCTTCCCTTCACTTCCCAGGCCGTGGAAGTGGGGACTGCTTCAGGTCCAAGTCACTAAAGGTGGGCCCCAAGACAGGAATTAAAGAAGTGGGAAAATGGGTGGCAGGATTTAAGGGGGCAAGAAGTGCGGCAGGAGGCTGTGGAAAGGCTGAGCTTCTTGCCAATATAACACTACTACAAGTATCCAGGACCTTCCTTCATCCTGAAATAGCACTCCATCACCTTCCATATTCCCTCCACAGGTCCCAGAGAATGGCCTTCCTCATTCTCTTTTCACTCTTTTTTTAAACTTTATTGAGGAATATTTGATAAATATAATTATATATATTTAAGATGTACATCATGATGATTTGATATCTATATACATCGTAGAATGGTCATCAAGACCAAGATAATTAACACATCCATCACCTCACATAGTTAACAGAGTTAACCCCTCTTGTTTTCCTTTGTAGTAACAATTGTTAAGATGTACTCTTGCAACTTTCAGGTATACTATACCATATTATTAACTATAGTTACCATGCTGTATGTTAGAGCCTCAGAACTTCTGCTTTTTATTTCAAAAGGTAACCTACAGGGGCTGGCCCCGTAGCCAAGTGGTTAAGTTCGCGCGCTCTGCTGCAGGCGGCCCAGGGTTTCGTTGGTTCGAATCCTGGGCGCGGACATGGCACTGCTCATCAAGCCATGCTGAGGCAGCATCCCACATGCCACAACCAGAACGACCCACAACAAACAATATACAACTATGTACTGGGGGGCTTTGAGGGGGAAAAAAACTAAAATCTTTAAAAAAAAAAAAAGGTAACCTACAGAATGGGAGACAGTATTCACAAACCATAATATCCAAAATATATAAAGAACTCATACAACTCAAAAGCAAAAAAGCAAATAATCCAACTTAAAAATAGGAAGAGGATCTGAATAGACATTTTCCCAAAGACATACAAATGGCCAATAGGTAAATGAAAAGGCCCTCAATATCACTAATCATCAGGGAAATGCAAATCAAAACCACAATGAGATATCACCCTCACACCTATTAGGACAGCTATTATCAAAAAGGGAGATAATAAGTATTGGCAAAGATGTGGAGAAAAGGGAACCCTTAAATACTGTTGGTAGGAATGTAAATTGATGCAGCCATTATGGAAAACAATATGGAGTTTCCTCAAAAAATTAAAAATTGAACTACCATATGATCCAGTAATCCTCCTCCTGGGTATATACCAGAAGGAACCGAAATCAGTATCTCAAAGAGATATCTGCACACCCATGTTCAGTGCAGCATTATTCACAATAGCCAAGATAAAGAAACAACCTAAATGTCCTTCAATGCATAAATGGATAAAGAAGATGTATATATATAACACGCACACACCCCAATGGAATATTATTCAGCCACAAAAAGGAAGGAAATTCTACCATTTGCAATAACATGGATGAATCTGGGGGGCATGATGCTAAGTGAAATAAGCCAGAGAAAGAAAAATACTGTATAGTATTACTTATATTTGGAACCAAAAAAAAAAAGCTGATTTCATAGAAACAGAGAATAGAATGGTGGTTGCCAGGGGCTGGTGGGGGAGGGGACATGATCTAGGTCAAAGGGTACAAATTTTCTTTTTTGCTCTTATTTTTTTGCTTCTGACCAGGATTTCTTTCTTTTATGCTCCTCTATGAAACAGAATGCATTTCTGACACATATAATCTGTTTGAATTTGCTAACAGGTTTTCTGTTAACCATCAGTTTAAGGACATGAGGGTAAAGAAGCTCTCTATTATTTATTCCCTTTCATGTTTCAATTAGATCTTGACGGGAAAGACAAAGGCACATGTGAATATTAATGGAGTCTTTGGATATACAAAGATGTGAAGTGAGGTTCACCTACATTTCTGAAAAAAGCCAGATTTGGAGACTCCTGCTCATGTTACCACATGGGCCAGGATAGCATTCCTCAGGTAACAGAAGCAAGAGCCCGAAGAAGATTCTAGGGCTGTTCTGCTGTCATGAAACCAGGGCGAGGGTTGGGGGAGTCACCAATACTGTGGGGTGGGGAGAAAATGAAGGGGTAACAATGGAGAAACACTGCCCAGGTTCACCCTCCATTCCATTTTCTTCACCTGCCGCCTGGCTACTGCCAACCTGGAAATAAACCAGGCCTGCGGCGAGGAGAAAAAGCAAGGAAAGAGTATTGAATGGGGCTTCTGGAAGACAGAGTTGGCTCCTTTGTCCTCTCTCCAAAAGAAGCTGAAAAGTTCACATCCCCAGCCTCCCTTACAAGTGGCACACCCATGTGACACATTCTGGCCAATGTGACCTTACACAGAAGTTTGCAAGGAGCTTCTGGGCAGATTTTCATTTTTCTGATAAAAAGGCAGAAATGGGGCACCTGTCCTTTCTTCAGCCCCCCATGATGCTCAGAGCTCTGCAAGCTCTCTTTCATGCAGTGCCTCACTCTTAAATATCAACATAGAGCCAGGGATCACCACTGCCTGAGAAACACAAGGAAAAGGCTAGAGCAGCTCAGATTAACCTCATTTTTTTTTTCCCAAAACTAACAACCTCCAAACTCGGCTTATTTGAAAAAAATACACTTTTATTGTTTTTTGTTTTAGTCAGTGTTTTTTGTTGCTTGAAACAAAACACTCCTGACACACGGTAGTTGGTGGGGAAACAAGTAAAAGGAGGAGGTTAAGGAAATGACAAGCAGTACCAGAGGTGGGAGGGGAGGACAATTCCCATGGCAGCTTATTAGGCCCAAGTAGCCAGTTATAGTATAAAGGACTGTCTCTATTAATTATTAATAATAATAATATAATTAATACTAATAGAAATATAGTAAAAGTCCATTTTTGGGAAAAAATACAAGACATAGAATACAAGTTTTCCACAAATTTTGAATGGGATGCAGATTCCCACCTAAAATTTTTTCATGTTTGTTGAAACGTCATAGTTTTGCTGATATTTCCCTAAAGTACCCATGAAACATATAAAATTTATTTTATAGCATGTGCATTTATTCCCTTTCATGTTTCAATTAGATCTTGACGGGAAAGACAAAGGCACATGTGAATATTAATGGAGTCTTTGGATATACAAAGATGTGAAGACATATGGCCACAAAAACAAAATGGAAGACAACTCTAATTAAATTGCTTCATCTGCTCAAAAAAGAGAAAGTCTATACATGTTTGGATAAGAATCTGATTTGCATCATCACTCACGCCCACCTGAACCTGATCTACACTGCAGCGTCTCAGGCTTCCGGAGAGAAAAGATACTCTCAAAAAGGAGAAACCACCTTGGCCCCAGCCTCTGAGGAGGAGGAGGTTTACAGAAAATTCACCCGAAGGAAGGGGAGCTGGAGGTGATTGGGAGACACTGGGGGTGGGCAGGGGATAAAGCTTTTGAAAGAAATCCATGGTGTTGTTCTTGACATATCCTCTTGGTCGATCACCTAGGAATGTGTTCAGATCATCAAAGAAGTTGACTCGAAAACTAAACAAGCCAATCTACCCTTCGGGGATTTAATAAAAAAACAGGGTTAGCTGAAAACACTCCGTGCCCAACCCCATCCATGGGGAAAAAAAATGTCACGGTAAGGAGAGCCCTCAGAAGCAGAGAAGGAAGCAATGGCGGCTGAGCAGCAAGAGCAGGACAGCCTCAACATCCACCAGGGAGAGTCCCTGAGTGCCTGTTAAAGGAAGACGGAGGTACGGACTTGGGACCCAGTGACTCTGATGAGTTGCGGTTTAGACTCAGGAGAGACTCTCATTTCACTGCAGTTACTCATCCTTGCCTGCCCTTCCTCATCAGGCAGGCCAACGCAGGGTAAGAGAAATGCCACCCCCACACACAATCCACTGCCCACTTGGTAAATCCTGAGACGCCATAACTCCATAGCTCATAGTCTAAGAAGCACAGTCTTAGAAGAAAAAAACCAGGGTGGCCTGGTGGCACAGCGGTGAAGTTCGCACGTTCCGCTTCTCAGCGGCCTGGATTTCACTGGTTCGGATCCCGGGTGTGGACATGGCACTTCTTGGCAAGCTATGCTGTGGTAGGCATCCCACATATAAAGGAGAGGAAGATGGGCACAGATGTTAGCTCAGGGCCAGGCTTCCTCAGCAAAAAGAGGACTAGAAGTAGCTAGCTGAGGGCTAATCTTCCTCAAAAACAAAAACAAAAACAAAAACACTCTGGGGCTGGCCCCGTGGCCGACTGGTTAAGTTCTCGCGCTCCGCTGCAGGCGGCCCAGCGTTTCGTTGGTTCGAATCCTGGGCGCGGACATGGCACTGCTCATCAAACCACGCTGAGGCAGCGTCCCACATGCCACAACTAGAAGGATCCACAATGAAGAATATACAACTATGTGCTGGGGGGATTTGGGGAGAAAAAGGAAAAAATAAAATCTTTAAAAAAAACACAAAAAAACCTAGCTCTAATGGCTAATATTCCAGCAAAGAGGCTACAGCTTGAACATAACTGTGCTTTGCTGTTTTTGAAAAGGTGTAAATATCACTGAGTGCAGTCTTGAACCTAAGTCCTGATCCTTGATAGTAATAATAAAAATACTAAGATACAAACTTTTATTTTTTAAAAAGTTCACTCACAGCTACTTTTATAAATATATCATTAACAAATTAATACAATTCTGTCTCTATGTTTAGGGAAAGTATTTCCAAGGAGCTCCTAAGTAGGTTACCTCACTGAAAGCATGGGATGAATAAGACCGAGGTCAGAAGTAATATACTAGTAAAAGCCAGGTGACTTTGAAAAGGAGCTACTTGCTTCCGTGGACACAGGCTCCATTCCTATACCTGGCAATAGGCACAACTATATGCTGTTGCTTCCAAAATAACAGGCCAGGGACTCGATGTTGATTATCATAACCACTGGAAAATAATTTGGTCAGTAACATTGTCTTCATTCATTCATACATCCAACAAACATTTCCTGAATGCCAACCATGTGCCAGACACTGTTATAGGCACCAGGGAACACAGCAGTGGACAAAGCAGACAAAACTCCTTGCCCTCATGGAACTTCCATTCCATTTGAGGAATACAGACCTTAAGTAAAACACATAGTTTGTTCACTGGTGGTAAGTGCAACGGAGAAAAACAAAGCAAGGAAGAGGACGGGACGGAGACTGTGGCGCGGGCCTCTAATTTAGACAGAGTTGTCAATGAAAGCCTCACTGAGACAATATTTGAGCAAAGACCTGTGAAGGAGAGAGCCATGTGGATATCTGGGGGACAGACAGGTCCAGAAAGAGTAAAAAGCAAGTGCAAAGACCCTTGGTCAGAATGCCTTGGTCCACAAACAGTAAGGAGGTCAGAGGCTGGTAACAGGACCAGGTCACATAGGGCCATAAGGGCTATTGTAAAGGCTTGCCTTTAACTCACAGAGTCTCAGAGCCACCGGAGGGTTCAGGGCTGAGTGCTGTGCTCTAACTTATCTCTTAACTGGGTAACTGGCTACCCCCCAAGACGGGAGAAGGACAACGGCAGAAGCAGGAAGACCAGTTGGGAAGCTGCTACATTAATCCAGGCAGGAGATGCTGCTGACTAGGACCAGGGTGAGAGCAAGGGAATAGTAAGAAGTGGTCAGAGTCCGGACATATTTTAAAGACAAGTTTTCCTGATGGATTAGATGTGAAAGAAAGAAAGCAATTGGAAGGAGGGTGTTGCCAGTAATTGAGACAATGGAAGCCTGTTAGGAAGAACTAGTTTTAGGGGGAAGGTCAAGAGTTGTTTTGCAAATACTAAAGTAAACCAGGAAAGATGCCCAGTACATCACTGAAGTTGCAGATCTGGAGTTCAAGGGAGAAGTGTGGACTGGAAACAAAAATGAATTGTCAATATACACATGGCTTGTAAAGCCTTGAGACTGGATAGTGGAGAACAGAAAGGATTCAAGGACCTAGTCCTAGTCCTGGACACTCCAAGATTAACAATCAGGGACGTGAGGAGTGTGTGGGTGTTAAGGGCAAGCTAATGCGAGCATCCCAAAGCAGGGTCAGATTCTTAACCCTTTTCTATCTTGAGAGCCTAGCGCATGGGACATTGTGGATGGCAAACAAACGGAGGGATAATTCAACAAAAATTTAAGGAACATCTATTCTGTTGTAGCACAAGTGCCAGGAACAGGGGAAACAGCAATGAACCAAAGTAAATTCCCGACACTTGCACTCTAACAAGCAGACCAGGGAGGATAACAGGTGGCAAAAATCAAAAATCCTTAACGTCGAAATGGCTTTCCCAGGAACCTGTAACCTCCAACCTAACATATAAAGAAAGAAAAGGTGGCTTTGGGGCTTATGTGGAGGCTCTCCCTGGTGGCTATCCTGCCTCCCTCAGCTGGAGCCAGGCCAACGCAAACTTCCTCCTAAATGGTTTCCATACGCATCCAGTGCAGAAGATCCGTAAATTAAGTCCTCGGATCCAGAGGACGAGACTACACTCCGCCGGGGAGGGGAGGGGACGGCGGGGAGGGGTGATGGTGACCTTATCTGAGCCGCCGACTGTCCCCCGCGGGCCTCGAGCCTCCGTTCCCAGCTCACCCGCCCTGGGCCCGGCAGCCTCACCCCACAGTCCATCTGTCCGCCTGTGGCTCTGTCCGGCAGCAAGAGGGCCGGTTTCCATGGAACTAAGACAGCGCTTTAAACCAACGCGCTCCCCGGCACGGTCGTTCCCGTACGCAGGCGCATCCGTGACAGAGCATGCCGGGAATTGCAGTTTTCCCGGCCCAGGAGGGCCCTCCTCCCGGGGCGGACCCAGGCCGGAATCCGGCGGCGCGCACGGAATACGCAGCCCCGTGACCCGGATGACGACAGGGCTCCATTGTGCTCGCGAGCGGGGCACGCCGGGATATGTAGTTTCCTCCCACTCACCTCCTGGAGGTCCAGTTCTCTCCGCTTGGAGTTACTAGTCTCACTCCAGTGAACGTGTGGCGTTTGGGTAACCTGGCGAACACATACCCAGCAGCAGGCGAGAGGCCAAGATTAGAAAATGTTTTTAGTTTCAGGAGGACTGAAGTATCAAGTAACTTCGGAATGACAGGAAAGTAACCGATTTTGTTAATGAGCGTAAAAAATGGTAAAAATACAGAGCTCAAACAGTTTTCTCGTTAAAGGAAAAACCGAACCCCTCTTCATCCTCGTCCATGATGGCCAGACGGAGAGTAAAACACTTGGAATCTGCTCTCTTGTCTTTTGTCTTTTCTCCCTAATTTATTTCTCCCCTTGTCGACAGGTAAGTGAATAGGTATTTCTAAATCTAACTGTAAGTAGCTAAGAAACGAGAAAGAACATTGAAAATAAAACTGCATCCATTTCTGAGTTGTTTTGCTGCAAGAGTGGGGATGCACACTTAGTGAGAAGGCTTCTACAGTGAAAAGACAGCACGGCTTTGCGTTTAGGTAGCTGGGGAGAACACCTGTTACCACCACCGGGCAATTAACGCATTCCTCTCGTCTCCTTGGGGCGCAGCTGAGAATAACTTCAGCCCTCAGATGAGTGCAGTCAGATGCGAGATGAGTCCTCATTTGCTTAGCAAGTGGTTGGACTGAATTGGTCTGGCTGTTTCTTCTGATAGCCGAGCCTCAACGTGAGATGGAGAGAATGTCCATCAAACCAGAGCTGTAAGACATTCATCAACCAGTGAGCCCAACCGGTGAAAGAGAAATGAGCACAGCATACATTATTCAGGTGAAGGAACCAAATAAAGCTTTTAATATGAAAAGTGGGAGGGTATTTTAGAGCGTCAATGCAAAGACCCAATTATTCTCTCGGTATGTACATTTTCTCTTGCAATGACCTCTGATTTATCTGTGGAGATGAGGAATATGTATGACTCCACAGATAATCCACCTGTATCAGTGTAGTGCGAGTTTTCACCTTCTCCTTGAATCTCCATATTAAGCAGCAGTTAGGAAACTAAATTGATTAAATTTAGTGTTTTTCATTTCTTTTCCTCTATCCACCATCTGGCAAAACCATATAAGAACTTAAGCAATTACAAAGTCAGAGAAAAGAATCTGAAGTCTTCAATAAACTAATTCATCTGCTGGAAAACCACTCTCTGGCTACCTGAGAATTTATTATGTTAAAATTCTGTTTTTATTCTTTCAAGTGCCTGAACATATTGATTTTCTTTCTGATTTCCCTCTTGATTTTCAATTGATAAATGGTTTTCCTACTTATTGACCCCATTCATAAAACAAGGTCTTTTCAGTCATGGAATTCCAGAGATTCCATGAGGACCACACACTGTCTCACTACAATACTATAATAGCCTTCTAACTGGTTTTCCATCACCCTTCCCAATGCATCTTTCATCAGCTACTAATGTTTTTAAAAAGTAACTGTTTATCTCGGTCCCTTGCTGAAAAACATTTAATAATTCTCCCTTTGAACTAGTAGTTTTTCCATTCAACAGGAGGAGGCCCAAACTGCTAATGGCTTCAGCCTAATCTGCCAGCCTCACGTGCACCTGATCCCCCAAGGGAACCTTGAATTCCAGCCCCCTGGCGTGTCTTTGTGCTTGCAGGCTCTGCACCCTCTGCCAGGCATGCCTTTCCTCTTGTCAGTTTGGCAAACCCAACGGAAATTTAACCTCTTCCGTGAAGCCGTTCTGTCCCCTCCCAAAGTACTTACTGCGCTGCATTGTAATCGTCAGTGTGTCTCATCTCCCCTTAATTAGACTGTAAACTACTTGAGGACAGGAGTTTTGTTGTTTTGATTTTGGTTTTTTATTTTCAACGCCAAGCTCAGTGCCTGGTACACAGTAGAGGCTTGCTGAGTCCTTGTTAATTGAGTGAGTTAAGGAATATGTTTTGAATGCTTCTCCTGGCAGAGGCTATGTCTCATTCTCTTGACTATATATTCTATTTGTAGACCAGGAAAAGGCATCTGCTTTCTTCCAGAGCTGGCAATGATTTGACATTGCAATTACACAAATGACAGCAAAGTTACCTGCAACCACTTCCTCTTGGAGTTGAAAATGTATCCTGTGGATAAAGAAATGCAAACACGAAAAATCAAAGTTTTCATATCTCGTTGATACAATGGAGGAAAGTGAATGGCAGATTCACTAAGCAGTTCCTCTCCTTACGTGGGCAGTCCAGACCTCTTGGTAAAGTGTTGACTCTGGGTATAGAGATTAGAATTTAGAGGAGCCTCTGACTTTTTAATGAACTGAGGAATCAGCCCAGGACTGCGAAGATAAATCTGTTAGTTGAATCGGTCTAGGGTAACAACACTTCTTATAAGGTCTCTCTCACTTAGCTTCACCAACTGAATTTTGTGGTCAAGTGGATTTTCACATTGTTCTATTGACCAAACTTAAAAATAAGGTCAAGGTTATGAGCATGTTGCTGTAGCTCTGTTTTACATTTCTTAAGATTAGAGTACTCTTTTGGTCTTAATAGGATGACAAAAGGAAAAGGAAGAAATATGAGTGTTCTTTAAATTGGCTCACATAGATCAGCTGCGTGCTATTTCTGAAATGTTCTGATTAAAAACAATAACAGTGTGTATCACCTAGTGAATCTGTTACCTATGGGTGTTTTGCATATATTGTCTCACATGGTTCTGGCTGTAACTTTAAGATGTAGTAATTATATTCTCATTTTACTGAGACAACTGAGATTTGGGGAAGCTAAGTAACTTGTCTAGGGCCATACAGCCAGGAAGAGCCAGAATGGTTGTTGGGACTTGGGTCTGTCTGGCTTCAAAGCCCCTGCTTTTCAGTCTGATTCCATCTCCTACCCGTTCTCCACTCTATTCTGACAACAGTGGGTCAAGACAGAAGTATCAGTCTCTAACTATGAGATGAGAAATACGTGCCTTAACTCCACACAATGGAAAAACACACATTTATAAAAGAAAATAAGGAAATATAGGTGGCATAAGGGTATTTATGCCATTCTTGCTAATTTTCTGTATGTCTTAAAATTTTTTCATAATAAAAAATTGGAAAAGAAAAGGAAGGAAATCTCTATGTACTTTTATGGAAAGTTTCCAGGATATATTTTAAGTGAAAAAAGCAAGGTGTTGTGTGAAAACGGGGGTAAGAATTTTGTATTTGTCTAAATAAGCACTAGGAGGATCTCTGTAGGTAGGGTGACCATATAATTTCCATCTTAACCAAGATAATTCTTCACAAGCTTTGTATTATGACATAATTTTAGATTTACAAACCTGTTGCAAAAACAGCAAAGAGTTCCTGTATACCCTTCACTCAGCTTCCACTAACGTTAACATCTTATGTAATCATGGTACGATGATCAAAACTAAGAAGTTAATACTTGTACAATACAATCAACTGAACCACAGACTTCATTTGGATTTCACCAGATTGCTCACTAACGTTCTTTTTCTGTTCCAGGATGTAATCCAGGGTCTTACATTGCATTTACTTGTCCTGTCTCCTTCCTCAGGCTTTGTCTTTTCATGACCTGGGGATTTTTGAAGACTACTGGTCAGTTATTTTGTAAAATGTCCCTCCATTGGGTTTGTCGTGATTTCTCAAGATTAGATCAAGGTTATGCATTTTGGGAACAATACCACAAAAGTGATGTTGTGCACTTCCTGGTGCATCGTATCTGGGGGTACGTGATGTATGGGTCTTATTACTGTTTGTTACTATTCATCAGTTGCTTATGGTGACGTCTACTAGATTTCTCCACTATGATCTTACAATGTTGCTCTCTGTAACTGATAAATATTTGGAGAGAGATATTTGTGTCTGTTTCTCCTTAAACGTTCACTCACTAATTTTAGCTGGTATATCTCGCTAGCAGCAGTTATTATGCTATTCTGATAGTGACTGTATAGTTTCCTCATTTATTAATTGGAATTCTTTTGTGGAGAGGAGTTGTATGTTTTCTCCTGTTTATTTATTTGGTTATTTATTTATATCAGTATGGGCTTATAGATAATTATTCTTTGGGTTATAATTCAAAACTCTCATTGCTTTATTGTTCAAATTGTTCCAGCTTTGGCCATTTGGAGACCACTGAGGAGCTGCTGTGTCCCATCTTATCTTTCTTTTTTTAAGCACTTCCTTATTTTCTGTCACTGCAAGATTTCCAGGCTCAGCTTATATTTTCCCTGCCCAGCCTTAGATTCAACCACTTCTCCAAGGAGACCTATTCCTTTGTATTATAGTATTTAAAATTTGAGTGCTAGGGTGTCACTGCTGCTAGTTCCTCTCAGAAGATGGAGATAGGAAATATATGTATAAATACCAACCCATGCATGTACTTACATATCTATATTTCTGTCTCTGTCTGTATATATATATTTTTACATATATGTAAATGTGTATATATATAAATAAAACAGGAGTTCATACTGGTACTCCCACTCAAATCCAGCACCTCAACTTATTCTAACCTTTGCCCTTTCTTTACCTTCAACTCCTTTCTATGGCTGTAGGAAACCTGACTCTCATTATCTACAACATGTCTATTTGTTCAACCCTAGTCCACACATATAGTAGTTTTAAAAATTGCTAACCCAGGGGCCAGCCCCGTGGCTGAGTGGTTAAGCTTGTGTACTCCGCTTTGGTGGCCCAGGTTTTTGCCAGTTCGGATCTTGGGCAAGGACATGGCACCGCTCATCAAGCCATGCTGAGGCGGTATCCCACATGCCACAACTAGAAGGACCCACAACTAAAAAAAATATACAACTATGTTCTGGGGGGCTTTGGGGCTAGGAAGGAAAAATAAAAATTTTTTTAAAAAATTGCTAACCCATACCCAATGAGAAACAAATTGAAAACTAGAGCATATTGCTTGGGTGTACGTCTTTTTGTCGTTGGCCTGCACTACCCAGTCAAAACACTGTTTTCCAAAGTTTCTTAGGTCAGCTCCCTTCTCCTCTACCTGCTTCAGTGTGGCTGTTTGATTTGTTTGTAATACAGTTTGATTTGGGGCTCACAGTCTACATTCCATTTTGTGTTCTGCCCACATCCTGCTTGGTTTTATTTTATTTGCATACAGTAAAATTCACTTTTTTGTGTACACAAAAGTGGGTTTTGACAAGTTATTTGAGTCTTAGTTCTCCCACAATTGTATGCAAAATAGTTTCCTCACCCTCAAAATTCCGTCATGCTTCCCCATTTGAGCCAACCTCTTCCCCTACCTCCCAGTTGCTGGCAACCAGTGATGTGCTTTCCATACCTATAATTTTGCTTTTCAAAATGTCACATTGATGGAGTCATACCCTTTTGGGTCTAACTTCTTTCGTTTAGCAGATGTATTTAAGATTCATCCATTTGTTGGGTGAATCAGTAATTCATTTTTGT
This sequence comes from Equus caballus, assembly GCF_041296265.1. NCBI lineage: Eukaryota > Metazoa > Chordata > Mammalia > Perissodactyla > Equidae > Equus > Equus caballus. The sequence goes on along the minus strand of NC_091701.1, from coordinate 72,790,940 downwards.
AGCTGACTAGCATTCCACTGTATGGATATATCACACTTTGCTTATTCGTTTACTGGTTGAAGGACTTCTGTGTGGTTTCCAGTTTTGGGTGATGATTAATAAGGCTGCTGTAAACATTTGCATAGAGGTTTTGTGTGAAAATCAATTTTTCATTTCTTTTGGATAAATGCCTAGGAGTTGGATTGCTGGATTATATAGAAGGTAAATGTTTAAGTTTGTAAGAAACTGCCAAACTTCTTTCCAAAGTGGCTCTACCATTTTGCGTGGAATGTATGACATTCCTAGTTGCTCTTTGTCCTTGTCACCACTTGATATTGTCAGTATTTTTTCTAGCCATTCTAGTAAATGTGTAGTGGTATTTTGTTATGGTTTAATTTACATCTCCTCATTGAGTAATGATGTTGAACATATTTTCATATGCACATATCTTTTTTTAGTAAAGTGTCTATTCATACATTTTGCCGATTTTTTTAATTGAGTGGTTTTCTTCTTGATGAATTTTTTGAGATACAACTCATTTATCAAAACGTGATTTGACAATATTTTCATTTTCAAGTCTATGGCTCATCTTTTCATTCTCTGAACAGTGTCTTCTGCAGAGTAAAAGCTTTTAGTTTTGATAGAGTCCAATTTACCAGTTTTTTCTTTTATGGATTGTGCTTTTGGGGTCGTATCTAAAAACTCTTTGCCTAACCATAGGTCATGCAGATTTTTTCTTATGCTTTCTTCTAGACGTTGTATTGTGCTTTACCTCTAGGGCTGTGATCCACTTAGAATTAATTTTGTAAGATAAGATATGAGGTATAGATTGTGGGTTTTTTGTGTTTTATTTTTGGCTTATGGACATCCAATTATTCCAACACTATTGTTGGAAAGATTATCCATCCTTTCTCCATTGAATTGCCTTTGCACCATTGTCAAAAATCAGTTGAACATATTTATGTGAGCCTCTTTCTAGGCTCTCCATTCTGGTCCATTGGCCTATGTATCTTTGTTGCCATCAGTGCCACAGTGTCTCTGATTACTCCAGTCTGTAGTAATACTTGAAATAAAAAATTGTAGTCCTCCAACTTTGTTCTTTTTCAAATTTATTTTGGCTGTACTAGTTCCTTTGACTTTTCCTAGAAATTTAAAAATCAACTTGATTCCTACAAAAAGTTCTGCTAGGATTTTGATTGGGAATATGCTGAATCTATATATCAAATTGGAGAGAATTAATATTAATATTATTGAGTCTATCCTTGAACATGATATATCTTTCCACTTCTTTACATCTTCTTTGGTTTCTTTAATCAGTGTATTGTAGTTGTCAGCATATAGATCCTATACATATTTTGTTAGATTTATATCTAGCTTTTTTTTTTTTTTTGGTGCTATTGTAGATAGCATAGCTTTTGTATTTTGATCTCTTATCCTGTGACCTTGCTAAACTATCACTTATTCGTTTTAGGGATTTTTTTTGTATATTTTTTGGGATTTTCTACATAAACAGTCCTGTCATGTATAAATAGAGTATTTTTGCCCCTTAAAATCTGAATGACTTTATTTTTCTCACCTTGTTGCACTGGCTAGGACTTTCACAGTGATGTTGAATAGGAATAGTGAAAGCGTATCCTTGCCTGATTCCCATTAAGTTTGATGTTAGTTGTAGGTTTTTTATAGTTGTCCTTTATCAGGTTAAGGAAGTCTCCTTCCATTCCTAGTGTGCTGAGAGTTTTTGTTATGAAGAGATGTCGAATTTTGTGAAATGCTATTGAGATGATTGTACAGATTTTTTTTTTTAGTCTGGTATTCTGGTGAATTACATTGACTTTTCAAAGGCTTAACCAACCTTGCATTCCTAGGATAAACCCCACTAGGTTATTCGGTATTACCCTTTTTATATATTCCTATATTTGATTTGATTTGTTGAGGACTTTTGTGTCTGTTTGTGGGAGATGTTGGTCTTTATTTTTCTTTTGTAGTAATGTGTTTGGTTGTGACATTACGATAATGCCAGCCACATAAAATGCATTGGGAAGTGTTTCCTCTTCTTATTTTTTTCTGAAATAGATTGTATAGAATTGGTATTATTTCTTCCTTAAAATGTTTTCTAGAATTTTCAAGTGAAACATCTGGGTATAGAGTTTTCTTTGTTGAAAGGTTTTTAACTACAAATTCAATTTATTTAATAATTATTGGGCTATTGTTTTGGGGCTTTTTCTCTGAGTAAATTTAGTTTGTGTCTCTTAAGGATTTGTCCCTTTAAGTTCTTGAATTTATGAGCATAGAGTTGTTTGCAGCCTTCCCTTATTATTATTTTAATCTCTGTGAGGATGTCATGATAGTCCCTCTTTATTTCCTAATATTGGTAATTTTTGTCTTCTCTCTTTTTTTTCTTGGTCAGTCTGGCTAGAGGTTTTACCAATCTTATTGATTTTTTTTAAAGACCTGGCTTTTGGTTTCAATGATTTTTCTCTATTGTTTTCCTGTTTATTGATTTTTTTTCTCTGTTTATTATTTAAACCAGAATACTTTTGAGAGTAAAAGGGCTTACTATTAATAATTAAACCAAGACAAAAGGCATAAACTGGAAATGTTCCAGGAAAACTAGGATGTATGGTCACCCTGCCTCTATAGGATATGTAGGAATGGGGGAATAGGTAGATGGAAACTTCTGTGAAGATAAAACTTTACAGTGTATGCCTTTTAGTATTATTTTTATTTTAAATCATTTGAATGCATAACCTATTCAAAAATAAAATAAATGTACTTCTTCAAATATCTGGCATAATTCCTGGCATAGAGTAAGATCTCAGTGTATGCTGTTGAATGAATGAATGAATGATCCAGTTAGCATTGGTGATTACCTGAGTTTCATTGGAGAAAATGGGATAATCATTATACATCCAACTCTGAAATCTACAGCATGTGTATCACAATTGAATGATTGTTTTGCTCTGTATTCCTAACCTGCAGGTTTGATAACATACATATTATCATCACAGATTTAGTTATTTTGTTTTCATTATTTATATCTTTCCAGTTCATTCGAGGCATCTTACCTGTGAAGAAAGAGTAAACTGCAGCTTACTGTAGAAACTCAGGAGGAAGGAAAAGGATATCGCTGAGGGTCTCCCCTGCTCTCTTCCTTTTCCTCAAAACCTGTGCTCCACCTACATGGTTGTTGTAGGGATTTCCATTCTGTACACGGTTCTGTATGTATGCCCCATGCACAACCAAAGTCTCTTCCACATGATTTTTGGCCAAGAGAACCTCCACAATAGTAGGAAAATTTATGAGAAGTAAGATTTATAACGTGATTGTTTAGGATTCAGTGTCTGGATGAAATGTTATCAAAGCTGCAGTCAGGACCTTTTCAGTTGTGTCTGAGACTCAGCTGCTTTATTGGATGTGTAGCATATCCTTGAATTCCATGAGTCAATAAATCAGATGACTTGAATACAATTTTTATTTGTGGAATGAAAAAGGATTATAGCATCGTTTCTTGTTCTGTGGATTTGGGAAAAATCATCTCTCTCTCTTAAAAATCATATCTTTTATACATATCTTTTTTTTTTTTAAAGATTGGCACCTGAGCTAACAACTGTTGCCTATCTTTTTTTTTCCTGCTTTTTCTCCCCAAATCCCCCCAGTACGTAGTTGTATATTTCAGTTGTGGGTCCTTCTGGTTGTGCTATGTGGGACATTGCCTCAGCACGGCTCCATGAGTGGTGCCATGTCCGCACCCAGGATCTGAACCAGTGAAACCCTGGGCTGCCGACGCGGAGCACACAAACTCAACTACTCCGCCAGGGGGCTGGCCCCTATATATACGTATGTTAAAAAACTGATTTGATAAGTTAAATGTAAGTAATACATTTTTAAAAATACATTCAAAAGATAACTATTTCTGGAAATAATAAGAATGCTCCTAGTTATAGTAAGCAAAGATTAACCCAGCCCTTCAAAACACAAGGCTCTGAGATAAGCTACAGATCAATATTACAAAAGGAATGTGTCTCATCCAAAACGTACAAAATTTCAAGTGCGTGAAAAGTGGAAATTAAAATAACATTTCACGTAGACATTGAACTCTAAACAACCAGTTTGTGAATCTTATTTTTCAGGATTTAATCCTTTATTGCGAAGGTTCTGTGATTCCTTTGTAAATCTTTATTAATTATACTTGGACACGGATGGTGCTTTGTTACAATAATGGTAACCCCCTACAGCATATAAATATATATATTCTACTAAAAACATTCAAATTGAGATCACGGTATCACTTAGATATCTTGGTGAAACAATTATCATATGGTAAAAGGCTAAATCTTCATAAAACGTTATTTAGTAAGTTTACATTGCAGTGTAGAATTGTTTCTCTTCTGGCCCTCAACAAAGAGAAAAATCTATATTCACATTTCTGTTTTTGTTGTTTCTCCATAACAGTCATTACAGAAGACCCACCAAGATAGTAAGTTTAATCAAACATATGACAATAAAATCAAGTTTCTACATTAGCTCTGAAGTGCATATTGTCCCTTGAAACCTTTGACAGCTTGGCTGCTTTCATTTTCTACCCCCGTACACTCTCTTCCTGAAAAGCATTCTGGCTTCTTAAAATAGCTGTTCATGGAAAACATTCTCTCTAGCTACAGTGCTACTAAGATACAATTTCTTTTCTTATGTAAACTGAACAGCTTACTAAAGTCAAAGGACTACTGTTTTATATGACAATGAAAAAACTGGGTTCATGTATTCCTTATTCTACAATTGCAGTTTTAAAGATTTTTCTTAAACAGAAATCTTTGTCCTAGAAATATTAGCCAATATGCCTGACACTGCTGTTCTTTAGCTGTATGATCTTGGGAAAGTTACTAAACTCTGTGCTTAGTTTCATATTTGTAAAGGAGAGAGGATTAAGTAAGTTAGTAATACTGCTAAGAGACAATTAATTGTCCATAGGTCTCTCACATTTCTCTATGACTTGGGAGGAAAGGCACTGACTGCCCTTTATTCTGGACTGTCTTGTCAAGAATATTTGTACTGGGAACAGCCTTGGAAAATAGAGACCGTGTCTGCCTCTGGAGCAAAGGGCAGGCTTGCTTACCATCCATTATAAAAGATTTGGATTCCCTAAACTCAGGAATCTCCTCCTATAACACAATCCATCACATGTGCAATTATCCATCTGGGCCAATCTGTGAGGCTCCTCTGGTACTTGGGGGTAAGGGGAACTAAGGCAAACATGCTGATAATTATGCTGCTTGCAGTGTTATGAGTAACAAAGTCCTTTGTCTCTGACCCAGGAGTCTCATGTCTCTGTCAGCATCCATGAAACTGGCAGGATAACTTGCTAGCTCACAAGAAGGGTAGAATCTCAGACCCCTTTACAGTCCTTGACACAGATGAAAGGCTTAGGGTCTGGAATATAGAAAATGCTCAACAAATGTTAATGTTTATCACCATCAACATTATCTATCTGGCTTCAAAAATACTAAGATTTGACCTAGCAATTATGCTTCTAGGAATTTATTTGGCTAAAAGTTGTGAGATATGTGTAAGGGGATGATTTTAATTATAAAATTTTTTATAATAAAAAAATTGGAGTAAACCTAAATGACCATTCTATAAGTCTGCTATCACCAACAGTAATAACCACCTAACAAAACCACTCTAAAATTCAGTGCCGTTAAAGTAAGCATTTGTTCTCACACTCATGGATGTCTACAAGTTGGCCAGAAAAGCTCTGCTCTATGTGTTCCCTTCTGGGGCCCAGGCAAAAGGGAGCAGCAACTACCTGGGGCATGCTCTTCTTGGGAATGATAGAAGAACAAGAGGGCAAGCCCAACTGTGGAAACACATTTCAAGCCTCTGCTTGTGTCACATCTAATAACGTCCCAATGGCCAAAGCAAGTAATATGGCAAAGCCCAAAGTCAAGACACAGGAAATTACACCAAGACCACCATGAATCCATGGCAAGAGTGTTGGGTGGACTATAGGAGAGTGAGGAATTGGAATCCACAATTTAATCTACCACAATCTTCAATAGAAAAGAGGTTAAGTAAGTATAGTATGTTCAAACTAAGCAGCCATCAAAAAGAATGAGTATACTTGAATATTCTAAAATGGAAAATGTGCACAATATAACAATGAATGAAAAGAACAGATTGTAAGATATGTATATGATCCTGTTTTTATTTAAAAGAAAAACCTTTAAATACATGTATTTATTTTATATGTGTCGTAAAGCGCTTGGACGGATACACAAACTTTTAACAGTATTTATCTTCAGGATTGGAGTTGGGAGATGAGGCAAAACTTACTTCCACTTTATACTTTATGTACATTTGTATTGGAAAAACGTTTTTATAGATATGTATTACTTTTATAATGAAACCTGATAAAGATAAAACAAAAAAATACTGAAAGAAAATGACGAACAAAGATGTTTTTATCTTTCAGGTATTTTCTAGTTAATGACTCATTTCCCATTCCCTTTTCCCAGTACACATAAGAATAAAATAAATCTAATATCTAGAAGTTTTAGGTCTTAGATCCTGCCCCCACAAAACATCATTCTGCTTCATAAATGGTCTGTTTCATTCCATATAATCGCCCTTAGAATTATTGGGTATCTTTATGGAGCAGAGCATTCCTAAGAGTATTTGAGGATTTTCTGAGTTTCTTGACATTTATTTCAGATATGATATTTTTATGTTTTAAAATTCCCATTTGGTTCCTTTTATTTAAATTATGATTTCTATTTCTCCGTTGAGAACTTCCATTTTCCCATTCATTTCAAGAGTGTTTACTTGTACCTCGTGGAATATTGTTATAAAGGCTACTTTAGAATCTATGTCTGATATTTCCAGCATCTGTGTCAGGAGTCAGCAAGCTAAAGCCTGTGAGCCAAATCCAGCCTGTTTTTTGTCTGGCTCACCAGCAAAGAATTGTTTTGACACTAAGGTTTTAATTAAAACTAAAGTTTTAAATGGTTGGGAAAGAAATCGAAGGCTAATATTTTGTGAGGTGAAAATTATATGAAATAAAAATTTCAGTTTCCATAAATACAAGTTCATTGGAACACGGCCCTGCTTATTCATCTACATATTGTCTGTAACTGGTTTTGTACTACAATGACAGAGTTGAGTCATTGTGACAGAGACCACATGGCCCACATAACCTAAAATATTCTTTCCATATGGCTGTTTACAGGAAAAGTTTGCTCCTGATCTGAGTTATTTTAGGCTTTGCATCTGCTGATTGTCTTTTCCCTTAAAAATTGGTCATATTTTCCTGTTTCTCAGTAGGTTGAGTAATTCTGGATTGTATCCTAGATATTTGGAATATTACATGGTGAGACTCTGGGACCTTTTAAAGTCCTCTGGAGAATGTTGATTACTTTTTGTTTTAACAGAAATCAACCCAGTTAGGTTCCGATTTTAAGCTCTATCTCAACTTCTGTGGGAAGTGGTTTCAATGTCATTTCAATTTCTGAAGCCTTTGCTATACTGCTTCATGTCTGTTCCATATGTGCACAGCTTGGGAGTGAGCCTGCAACTTATGTTGGTTCATACACAGAATCAGAGGGTCTCCTCCACCTGTCTCCTCTCTGATATCTCCTTGATTCTCTTCAACTTTTTTTTTTTTTTTTGAGGAAGATTAGCCCCGAGCTAACTGCTGCCAATCCTCCTCTTTTTGCTGAGGAAGAGCGGCCCTGAGCATACATCCATGCCCATCTTCCTCCACTTTACATGTGGGACGCCTGCCTCAGTATGGTTTGATGAGCGGGGCCATGTCCGCACCTGGGATCTGAACTGGCGAACCCCGGGCCACCGAAGTGAATGTGTGCACTTAACCACTGTGCGACCAGCCTGGCCCCTCTGTTCAACTTTTGAGGGCCCCTTTTCCCAGTCTTCTGGGTAGAAAAATGGGATTTCTCAGAGAGTTGTTGTCCATGCTGCTGCACAATTACACACAACTGGAGTTTCCTTAGAGTAACAGCAGCAATAAAAGAGAGACAGAGAACAGAAGTTTACACCTGTACAGGCCATTTTTCAAGTTTTGAGTCCTCTCTACAATCCACTTGTTATTTTTTTTCCCCAGAGTCCTCAGGTAGTTGCTTTTCATTTATTGTCCACAGTTTTTATTCATATAAGGTTTTAGCTCCTGCATACAATTAAGGGGCTGAGATTTCCAGAGCATTAAACACTGTTTTAATAATCACTATACCACTATTTGGTAATAATTTTGCTCTAAAAGCTTGGAATTATTGGGATTAAGAATATGCAAAAGGCACTATCATGTTTGATTTACCTAAGACCATCAATCCTCATGAATCCTTAGAACCTTTACTAGAATAGAGTACGTGAATGAATTCTCATGATGAAGACACATTGACCTGAGTGAAGAGGTTTACAGACCATGACAAATCTAAGTGGACTCAAAGTGTTTATTCTGTTAGATCTAATATGAGAAGCTGCATGGGTCAGTCAATGAGGCCAGGACTCTTATTTACAGGTGACAAGAGGAAGAGAAGAAGAAAATAATTTTTTGCAAGTCCAGGGGTGGAGTTAGCATGGTAGAAAAACTAATGGCCCCACAAAGATGTCTATATCCTAATTCCTAGAACCTGTGGGTGTGTTACCTTACATGGCAAAAGGGGCTTTGCAGATGAAGAGAGAGATCTTGTCGTGGAGAGATTCTCTGGGTTATCTGGGTCCAAAGCAATCACAAGGGGCTTTATAAGGGGAAAGAGGGATGCAGGAATGTCAGAGTCATAGAAGAAGATGAGATAATAGAAACATATGATAATGGAAGCAGAGGTCAGAGAGAGAGAGTAACATAGACAGAGAAAGAGATCTGAAGATGCTGTGCTGCTGGCTTTGAAGATGGAGGAAGGGGCCATGAGCCAAAGAATGCGGGTAGCCTCTAGAATCTGGAAAAAGCAAGGAACAAGATTCTCCTCTACAGTCTCCAGAAGGAGCAAGCCCTGCCAATACCTTGACTTTAGCCCATTGAGACTGATTTTGGATTTCTGACCTCCAGAACTGTAAAGTAATAATTAGGGCCCAATCTCTCTCTGTCTCTGTCTCTCTCTGTCTCTGTCTCTCTCTCTCCCTCTCTCCCTCTCTCTCCCTCTCTCCCTCCCTCTCTCTTTCTCTCTCTCTCCCCCTTCCCCCCTCCCCCTCTCCCCCTCTCTCTCTCTCACTGTCTCTCTCTCTCTCTCTCTCTCTCTCCAGCCTTCCACACAACTCACTCTTGCTTCTACTTATCTCTACTTGACTTCATTTCTATTGCAGATGTAGGCTTTTCTCACATGATGAGAAACATGGCTGCAAGCAGCAGCAGTTTCACCTCTTTCCAGCCCTGTGTCTGCAGAGTCAAATAGGATTTTACCTTCTAGAGCCATTTAGAAGTATCTCAGAGGAGCACTTTGATTGGCTTGGCTTGGGTCAAGTCCCCACCCATTGAACCAAATTATCCCAATAAATGGAAGAGGACATAACAATAAGCCAGAGATGCCTCAGTCACTTGCAGACCCCCTGAAAGGGGGAAGGGAGGAGGAGGTTAATGTAATGGCGGTTGCACTAGAAGCACATGGAAAAATTAGCAAATTTTCCAAAGGATAAAGGGTTACTGATCAAAGAGAACAAATGTCCACCACAGTTGCTTATTTTACTAGCTAGACCCAGCAAGGCCACAGCAAAGATAATGTCAGTACATAACCCTGGATTTCCGTTGAGATTAACAACTAAGACCACAATCCACCTCCTATTCCATTAACGGGTCTGCATTTACTTGCCCACTTTACCAGCTGCATCAGTTAATATTAGATTTTGCTTTGAATGACAGTAAATTCAAAATAATGATGACTTAAATAGGATGGGGGGTTGCTTCTCTCTCACGTAGATGAAATCTGGAGGTAGACAGTTCAGGGCTGGCAGATGCTCCTCGGTGTTAGGGCCATAGACATTTTCTCTCTTGCTGTCTACCATCCTTAGCAAGTGACTTCCACCTTATGGTTCAAGATGGCTCCTCATGCTCTAACCATTGTGTCTGTATTCTAGAAGGCAGAAAAGAAGGAATGAAAAGAGCACATCTCCTTCCTAAAGATATTTCCTGGAAGTTGAACACATCCTGTTGATCAGAATATTGCCACATAGCCTGATTCTCAAGCCACCAGCTTATTTCCTGAAAACTAGTGGGAAAAATAATTGAACTTGAGGGGGAAAAGTGCAGCTCTGTCACTTTCTAGTTTGGTGACTTTGGGAAGTCATAATACAAGACAGTTTGTTTATCTGCAATTTGAGGGTGTGACCATTAAAATAATTTTTAACTTAAAAAAGCTATTATTTCTTTTAGTTTGTAACAGAAAGAATGTTCTAAACTGATTGCTTACATGTCTTATATCTATGTATTTTTAGGCATTGTGATTGGTCGATTAGCTTCAATACTTTCCTATAATGGCCTCTGGAATGGCACTGTTGACCTCCATCCTGCAGAGTCCCAGTGGCTTTTTTTGCCTCCATCCTTCCTGACCTCTCTGTAGCATATGACACCATTGCTTATCCTTATCCTCCTGGGCACCTCTCTTCACTTGTGTTGTAGAACAGAACACTCCAAATCAAGCACAGACAGACTCAAATCCTCAAACTGAGCTGAAGCTAGGCTCTACACTGTAACAAAACTGGACTGAAGTCTCAGGGGAGACAGAAGGGAAGCACAATACAGGCTACTGGCTATTGAGTTTGGCTGCCTTTGTAACTGCCTTTGTAACATCCATGCTGCTGCTCTTCTGCTTAGAGACCATGTGGCCTCCGTGGTTGAGGCCAGTTTCCTTCACCTCTTATGAGGAGCTTCAGGTACATTCTTGGAAGCCAGGCCTAGAGGGAAAAAATTCCCTTCTCACCCTATTTAGGGTCCTTTTCTTCCCAAGCTGATTGACAGTGAAAATAACCATGTCCATCCTAATAGCTCACATACGTGCTTTAACATGACACCTCCGTGCACAGAATCCAATATGAATTCAGGAGATGCACTCCCAACAGCAGCAGGATCACAGCTCTAAATGCCGCACTTCCAAATAGCAGAGAGACAATTTTTTTTAACGTCTCGAACCTGTATCGTTATATTTTGAATAATACCACTTGCTGGACAGCAGCAATTCAGTTCAAGATGAGCTTTGTCAAACCCAGTCTGGTTCCTCTTATGATCTCTTCTCCAGTGTGAGATGAAAGTGTCTACATGTGCTTCCCACGCTTCTTGGGATTACAGAGTCTGATCTGTGATAACTGCTCAAATGAGAACAGAAGCGTCTCAGCAAATGTGGTAACGTTCTGCCGGCAGAGGGCTATTTGAACCTACTCACAGTAAACATTTCTCCAAAGAGGACTTAAGCTGCAGAGATTCTGCTCTGGTTATAACCAAGAGACAAATTCGTGATTACAAATGCAGTTTAGCTTCCTGGAACCCATAGCAGGCACGTGGGTGCCCCATGCTATACCCGTTAGCCTGGGTGATTCCAGGCCACCTGTGGTGGACAGCTCCAACACAGTGCCAGTGTCCAGTCTCAAATGTGGGCAGTGGTGTCCCTTCGCCTTTCTTGCTCAGGGCTTTCTCTGAAGGCACAGAAGGCTGCTTAGCCCATGCAGGCTCAGCTGGAAATTTGGAGGAAGTGGTGGTAACACTCCTGGAGGCAACTCTCAACCAGTGGTGAAGGGAGATCGGAGAATAACGAGCCTGCCTCCAGTTCTTTAGTGAGATGATTCTGGGGCACATTCTCCGTGGTTCTTCAGAGAATTCCCAGGGGAACCAAACCCCAGTTGCCTAGTTAAATGAGGCATCCTTTGTTCGTCCTTCTCCCTTCTCTGTTTCCCACTCTCTCTACTCTTTTATTTCAGCTTCTTACTTTAGATCACATCCTAAATAAACATCCCACACCCAAGTCCTTGCTTCAGATTCAGGTACTGGGAAAATCTGAACTGAGAATCACAGAACTCTAATATCTGCATTGTTTTATGTGGGCTTCAGTTTTCTTTTGTATTTTTAAATGTTCTATTTGAGTGATTTTTTTCAAATTAAGGAAATAACATATCAAAGCTGCATTCAATTCTGAGTGTCTCACAATACTCGAAGACTGATTGCAGTTCTGAGATGACGTTTTGCCCTGCCCCCAACTTTCCCCTATTTCCATCAATGCTTCAGAGATCTTACAAGTGTGTTGAGCCAAGACTCAAGCTCAAAGAACCATATTCAATCCCCCATAAGCTCTTTCTGCAAAGAGGAAGTGTCTCTGAAGCATATGCCTTAGAAACAGGAGCTCAGCCCTGAACTGAGGGCAGAGGAAAGGCTGCCTTCCTCTTTCACATCTCCCTCTAAGAGTCAATACCTTCTTGCTGTGCAGTTGATAACTGCATTCTCTGTGAACTTACATATATCTTAGAAGCATAAATTATTTAATTCATTAACCAAATAGCCATTTATTGCTTGCATCAGACACTATGCTAATTACAGGGGCAACCACAATTAATAAGACAAGATTCCAGAAGACAAGGGATTCATTGTCTTATTAGAGAGACTGAAACAAACAAATTGCCCTCCTGCTGTCATCAAGGAAAGCCCAGGAGACTCAGCACATAGAAAGGGCATCTGATGAGGACAGGGGTCCAGGTAGTGAGGTCTGAGAAATCTTTCTGGAGGAAATGTTGCCAGAGTTAAGTAGAAAGAGATGAATAGAAGATGTGCAGTTGACTAAGGACAGAAAGGGAGCCCCAGGTAGGAGGAAGAGTCTGTGCAAGTGTGGCTGGTGGTGAGAAAGCAAGATGCGTGTGGGGAGCAGCAAGTGCAGTGTGAGTAGAGCAGAAATGGTGAGAAATGAAACTAGATAAGTAGGAGTAGTTGGATCAAAGTTGTGCTAAGGGCTCTGAATTATGTCTTGAAGCTGCCTCAATTTTGTCAGTCTCTGAAACCGTTTACTTAGTGAAATGACTAGATTTATGCTTTAGAAAGATCAATTTGGTAGTCCTTTGTAAGTGGCTTAGAAACAGTAAAGGATAGAGGCAGAGAGGCTAATTAAAAGACTGCAGCAGGGGCTGGCCCCATGGCTGAGTGGTTGTTTGTGCACTCTGCTGCAGGCGGCCCAGTGTTTCGTTGGTTCGAATCCTGGGCGCGGACATGGCACTGCTCATCAAACCACGCTGAGGCAGCGTCCCACATGCCACAACTAGAAGGACCCACAACGAAGAATATACAACTATGTACTGGGGGGCTTTGGGGAGAAAAAGGAAAAAAATAAAATCTTAAAAAAAAAAAAAAAAGACTGCAGCAATATCCAGGCAAATGAGCCTAAAGATCTGAATTTGTATATGGCATACTTAATTGACCACTGCACAATTTTTGTGTGTGCAACACCTACTTACTGTGTGAGGAGTACAGTTTTGAGGTTGCTGACTTAGGAAGCTATTCAGGAGGCAGCAATGGTGGCCCACAGAGACTGGTTGAATGTGGGAGTGAAGAAGAGGGAAGAATTCAGGATGGCTTTGTCAATTGGGTAGAACATACAGCCATTTAAGAAGACAGAGAGAGGAGGAAGATGAGGTTTTGTGGTATATTCGTTATCTCTTCCTGCATAACAAATTTCCACAATTAACCTGCTTAAAATAACACATTTATTGTTTCACAGTTGCTGTGGATTAGGAAACTGGATATGACTTAGTTGAATCCTCTGCTTAAGGTCTCATGAGGCTGCATCTGGAGGCTCCACTGAGGAAGAATCGGCTTCTAAACTTACTCAGGTTGTGGCCAAATTCATGTCCTGTTGTTGTCAGACTAAGGGCCCCAACTTATTGATGATGATCTGCTGAAAGCTGCCTTCAGCCCCTTGAGGCGACTTGCAGTGTCTAGAGGCCACCCACAGATCCTTGCCACATGGACTCTCCCAGCATGACTACTAACTTTGCTGAGCCAGCAAGGAGAGTCTCTGGAGCGAGTCTGCTGGCAAAACAGAATCTTATATAACATAACACGGAGGTGTGCCATCCCGTCAGCTTTGCCATATTCTACTGTTAGAAGCAAATCAGAAATTCCACGCACGCTCAAGGGGAAGGAATTTCACAAAGACGTGAACACTATGAGGCAGGAATTAAGGGCCACCGTAGAGTCTGTCTGCCACATTGGGGAAAATGAGTTCCGTTTGGACATGTTGAGATTCACGTAACATCCAAGTAAAGATGTCCAGTGGGATATGTGAGTCTGGAACCAAAACAGAGTTTTAGGGCTGGAGCTGTAAATCCAGAATCTACAGATGGAATATAAATGGTAGCTGAAATGGTGGAAGGAAGAATGCATATTTAGGCATCTGAGAAGATGGAGATGAATTAATATTCTCTCTTCAAACTTGAGGACAGCCAAGTTGTTCCCCAGCCTTCTTTTCAGAGTGAAACAATGTCAACACCCACTTCTATTTTCTCCTTACTACTCCCTTTTATAATCCTTTGTTTGTTCCCCTTCGGACGTCCACTTGTTTCTGTGCATTGCACTGAAATGAAAGAATTCAAATTAGAGGCTGTACGTTATTAAAGGTTCTGGTTAATCCTTAATAAAGCAAAACTATCTCCAGGGTATTTAATGATCTCTTTTGTTTGTCCTTGTTAATGTGATTTTAAACTTTTAAACAATGTATTGTATCCTAAATCATATTTCACTCACCCAAGACAATATTGAAGGAAGCCAAAAATAATTGAAATCTCCCCAAACTAATTAAAAACCTCAGAGCACATCTAATAATAATTTAAAAAAATAAGAAGGGAATATGTAATTATTGACATGTTTTACAAAGTAATTTGGGCATCTGTGTTGAAGAGTAATAACAAGGGAAGAATGTTAACCATGTTACCAATACATTCAATAGGTTACCATAATATATCGGGTTTAGCTGTTTAGATTTTGGAGTCAGAATTTAGAAGAAAATTATAAATTATGTAAGTTAGGGAATTACATAAACTAGTTCTTGCAGTGTCATAGAAAATGACCAGAAGAGTTGAAAAGGAAAAGGTATTGGGATAACGGCTAAGGGGTGTGGAATTTCTTACTGGGAAAATGAAAATGTTCTAAAATTGGTTGTGGTATGGATGCACAACTCTGTGAATATACTAAGAACAATTGAATTGCACACTGTTAATCTCAAGAAGGCTGTTTTTTGAAAAAGGTGGGCAATAGTGTTTATTTGCTGACAGTGTTTGTTTCAGCTGCCATATCTCTGTTCTCCACCAGGGCAAGGTGAAGGCTGGAGCACCTAGCGATTTGAAGGTGCTCAGCTGACAGGAAGCCAGAAATTTCTGTGCTCTTGCTGCTTCTCTAAGCCGTCGCAGAGGAAAAATCCATGTACCCTTTCTTCAAGGAACTCTGGAATCAGTCTCTCTCTCTCTCTCTCTCTCCCCTACTTCTGTCTCTTTCTTTTTCTTTCTCTCTTTCTTTTTTTTTTTTGCTGCCAAATGTGTATTGGTAAACAACTGTAGTGTTCAGAGATTAAAAATTCTAGTTTAGTAACTTGAATTTTTAATTTATGGTTTTATGGAAGGAAGCAGTTTATACATCATTTTAAAATTAACTTTATGTACCTTATGGTAATATTTATTTTATTTTTTTAAAATACAAAACAATCATGTTATTATCTGTGTGCCTTTCCAGATCCATTTTCTGCTCTCCTCTTTCCTGTTCTGTGCTACAGGAGACCAGCCTTTATGGAGACCATTGGACAGACTCTCCTGCCTTCCAGTTGCTTGTGGCCGGTGGAAGGCACAGGCAGAAGGTCAGAGCAGAGAGGAAAGAGTGCCTGCTGTTGATTTTCCTTTGTAGGCTTTGGTTTAGGCAGCAACTGAAACCCTCTGATTCCTCTCCTGAAAGTCAAATCTCCTGTCAGACCGCTATCCCACACTGCAGCTCACACCAGGTTATGGAAACATTACTCCCTCCCCTTACCCTTTCAAGTTCGGAGGTGGTGAGGGCTGCCCACTGTTACTACTCCCTGGATGTTTTTCCCTGTCTTCTTGTTCCTTAAAACGGCCCATACCTCTGTAAACAGTCCCTTCTGTACCCCTCTCATTACCTTCTCTCTAATTACCCCTTCGCATGTGTCATCAGCTTCTTGCTGGGATCCTAACCATATTAGGATTGAACCATAGGATATCTTGTGTCTGGATCTATACAAATGGAGAAAAATGTTACCAAACCCCCCAAAACAAAAAAGGATGGGAATAATATACATCAACTTCAGGATAGTGATTATTTCTAAGGAAGAGAAGGAAGGAGGAAAGTGGGAATTGTGGTTTTTTTTTTTTTTTTTTTTAGCTATATCTAAACTTAGTTCTGAAAATAGTATTTAACAAAAATCTAAAATAAATATGGCAAATAGTTAATTCTTGTTTAATCTCAGTTGTGGATACATGGATGTCTCTTTTCTGTATTTTGGAAAAATTAAGAAATGAAATAAATTTATCTTATTTTAGATTGAACCTGTTTGTAAAAGAACCCACTCTGGAGGATAGGTTGGGTGCACCTATGGGGGGGATTTGGTGTATGTGGACTAAGGAAAGGGAAGACAAAGCCTGAGCGTTTAAGGTGCTACGCTGGTTGAATTGCACACAAAAAATTAGCTGAATCTATACCCATAACAACACAGATAAGTTCCTATTGTTCCCGGGGGATGATATAATGACATTACTCATCTTACTTAGAATCCTGGAAACAGTGTCTCAGGGCCATGTAATCTCGTGCAAAATGTATATGCAAATAAACTTGGAGTAGTTTTAACCGTGAGGCTTCCACAAAGAGAACTCTCTACCAGCCCTGGCTGCTCTGATTTGGGGAGAAGAGTCCAGGAACAACAGTGTAAACAAAATGGAAGACCGTGAAGATGGCCATGGACTAGAATGAAAGATGTTTTCTTTAAATCCTCACTTTCTGAGCTGGAAACATTTTTGCTAATTATTCTATGGCTCAAATTCTCTTTCCAGGTTCCTGGAGAAGTCTCTTATGAAAGTGGTGGGCTGACACACTAATTTTCTAGACCTCCTCTGAATTCTCATTGTCTCTATAACATACTTGGCACTTAACTACATCCTTCCTGGTTTTCAGCCATGATGTTTGTGTGGGACGGTCCCCATTGCCCTCTGTAGGGGCAGATCCTGGATGGGGTAGGCACAAACCAAACAAATCAATCCATCCCATCCCCCAGCCCCCATCGTGATTGGCTTAGAAATATGCACTAATCTAATCAGATTCAAGGAGACCTAAGGAGACTTTGCGGGGGCTTCAGGAAAAGAGAGGCTTCTGTTCTTTCCCTGGGCTTAGGGAAATAAGGATATGAGGAAGATGGGATTGCTGCAGCCATCTTGCTACCATGAGAGGAATCGGCCTGATGATGAAGTCCCAAGGAGGCAAAGTCAACCTGGGCCCTGGTGTTTTAGTTTGGCCTAAAGTCAGGCTGTGCCCAGTACCAGCCCTAACTGAAGGTTTCAGTTATGGGAGCTGACACATTCTCCCTCCCTCCCTCCCTTTCTTTGAAAACCCAACTAATACAGAAGCACCTAGTGTAGTGTGACTCTCAACAAATCCTCTGATCAGCTGACAAGGTAGATTTGCTGAATTAGACAGGTTGTCAACATCAGTTAGGCAAGATTTGTGTTTGAATGATAGTAACATAGACACAAACAGTGACTTATGTACCCAAGGGTTTGTTCTTTCTCCACAATAAGTTCAGAGTTTGGCATTTCAGGCTGGTACAGTGACCCTGAAAGGGCCAGGCTTATTCTACCTTTTTTGCTTCACTGTGTTAGTCATGGATTCCATTTCCAGTGTTAACCTCCGGGTCCAGTGTAGCTGCTGAACTCCAGCCATCATGTCTGTGTTTGAGGCAGAAGGAAGGAAGAAAAGAGGAAGGACAAAAGGGTGTACTTTCCAGCTAAATCAACTTCCTTTAACTGTTTTTCCCAGAAGGCCCACCCATAACATCTCATTGGCCAAGATTTAATCTTATATTTGTATCTGGAAGAGAAGCTAGCAACTGTAGTATTTTAGCTGGAGATATAACTACCTATGATAGACTGATTAATGGCTGTCTTACTTCTCCAAATCTGTGACTATGTTACCTTACACGGCAAAAGGGACTTTGCTGATATGATCATATTAAGAATCTTGAGATAGGTAGAATATCCTGAATTACCCAAGTGGGCCCAATGTATTCACAAGGGTCTTTATAAGAGAGAGGCAAGAGGGCTCAAGGCAGAAGAAGTAGATGGGACGATGGAGGCAGAGGTTGGAGTCGTGAGCTTTGAAGATGGAGGAAGGAGTCACAAGCCTGGAAATATAGGTGGTCTCTAGAAGCTGGAAAACGCAAGGAAAGAGACTCTCCCGTGGAGCCTCCAGGAGGCAGGCCTGATGACATTTTGACTTTTTAATTCAGTGAAACTGATTTCAGAATTCTGGCATCCAGAATTGCAAGGTAATACACTAGTGGTTTTCTAAGCCATGAAATTTGTGGTGATTTGTTATAGCAGCAATAGGAAACTAATACACTATTCCATATGAAGTTAGTGTTCTGTTACTAAGGAAATAGTCTCCATCGGTTTCTGCTGGAATGGGAGGTAATAAACGTGTGGATGATGAACATCCCCAAAACCCATGGCCGCTTGGGTACAGCCCATTTATAAGACAATTGCCATTACATTTGTCTAATCATAGAAGTATGATTCATCTAAAAAGAAAATGACCTTAATTAATACACTTTAATTTGGAAGCTTAGTTGGCTGAAAAGTCCCCAGATGGTCATTTTTTCAGTTCTTTAGCTCATAAAAGTTTTTTTTTTTTTTGGTGGTAGTAGTGGGGGGCAAGGGGAGTAATAGCACCTGTATTTGCCACAACTTTAGTTAACAAAAGGAAAAAGAATGTATTTGGAACTGTATTTCAAAAAGTGGATTAAAAAGTCTATAACTGAATCAGAAAACCTACCACTGGAAGTCTGATTGTCATGAATACAATGGTTACAAAAGAGATATTTGGACAATTTTGTTCACAGTGTAATTTTCTAATGTCGTCAATACGTACTAAACATTTTGGAAAACTTTGTATGTTGAATATCCTCGTTGAAGTTGTAATGAACCAGAATTCTCTCATAAGAGGGGCTGCTTATGAAGGGCATGAAGGTGGTCCTGTTTCTTTTGACAGCTACGTGGGTGAGACAAATCTTGTTATAAACAAACTAAACCAAAACAGTCAAATGCCTAAAATAAGGAACTACCATCATTATTAGAAACAACTATATGATGGTACTCAGAGAAAAATGATATTTTCTTTAGAAGAGTCCAAGCAAAATGGAATGAAACTCTTTATTGCAGAGTTTCTTTGATGCTCATTAGTGACTCTTCTGAATGCTGTTTAAAGTCCCTCGGGCGTGGCAACCATTGCCAGGTAGGGCTTCACCTCCTAAGGAGTTCAATGAGGTAAGAAGCTGCTGTTAGTTAACAAGCCAGAGGAACCGCATAGGCTGTAGGCTGACTACATAATGTGTCTTCCCACAACTCAACATCCAGACAAAATAAACAAGAATCAAAATGGCCATGGTACAAATCTGTCTACAAGTAAGGCTATGACGAACTCTGGCCTTCCAGTGGGGGGCTGCTAGTGCCATGTGAGTTTCTTAGGTGGCCCTTGGGTTTGGTTTTATGATCTTCCTCCAACAATGTGAACTCTTAGCTTATTTTGACACAAGATAAGCTAAGTAAAACTCCAGGAGAGGGTGCCAGCCCCTTAGCAGAGTGGGTAGGTTTGTGCACTCGGCTTCTGTAGCCCAGGGTTTCACCGGTTCGGATCCTGGGCGCCACCCTAGCACTGTTCATCAAGCCATGCTGAGGTGACGTCCCACATAGCTTGACTAGAAGGACCTACAACTAGAATATAAAACTATGTACTGGGAGGGTTTGAGGAGAAGAAAAAAGAAGAGGGAGATTGGCAACAGATGTTAGCCCAGGCCCAATCTTAAAAAAAAAAAGACTCCTGGAGAGTGGTTTTTGTGTGTGTAATAAAATATACATAACATAAAATTTACTATATTAACTATTTTTAAGTTTACAATTTCATAGCATTAAGTACATTCACAATGTCGTGCAACCACCATTCATCTCCAGAACTTTTTCATTTTCCCAAACTGAAACTCTGTACCCATAAACACTAACTCCCCATTCCCCCTCCCCATAGTGCTGGGAAACCACCCTTCTCCCTTCTATTTCTATGAATTTGACTAAGTACCTCATATAAGTGGAAACATATAAGATTTGTCCTTTTTTGTCTATCTTAGCATAATATATTCAAGGTTCATCCATGTTGTAGCATGTGTCAGAATTTCATTCCATTTTAAAAAATATTTTTAAATTAATTTTTTAAATTGAGGTCACATTGGTTTATAATGTGTAAATTTCAGGTGTACATCATTATATTTCAGCTTCTGTATAGACTGCATTGTGTACATCACCAAAGGTCGAGTTTCCATCCGTATTTGCCCCTTTACCCCTTTTGCCTTCCCCTCACCCCCTCCCCCTCTGGTAAGCAATAATCTGTTCTCTTTATCTATATGTTTGTTTGTTTATCTTCCACATATAAGTGAAATCATATGGTGTTTGTCTTTCTCTGTCTGGCTTATTTTGCTTAGCATAATACCCTCAAGGTCCATCAATGTTGTTGTAAATGGGATGATTTCATCTTTTTTATGGCTGAATAGTATTCCATTGTGTGTGTGTGTGTGTGTGTGTGTGTGTGTGTGTGTGTGTGTATACCATATCTTCTTTATCCATTCAACCATTGATGGGTACTTGGGTTGCTTCCACATCTTGGCTGTTGTAAATAGTGCTGCTATGAACATAGGAATGCATAAATCTCTTTGAGTTGTTGATTTCATGTCCTTTGGATAAATACCCAGTAGTGGAACAGCTGGATCCTATGGTATTTCTATTTTTAATTTTTTGAGAAATCTCCTTACTGTTTTCCATAGTGGCTGCACCAGTTTATATTCCCACCAGTAGTGTATGAGGGTTCCCTTTTTTTCACATCCTCTCCAACATGATTTTTCTTGTCTTTTTAATAATAGCCATTCTGACAGGTGTGAGGTGATATTTCATTGTAGTTTCAATTTGCATTTCCTAATAATTAATGTTTTTGAACTTTTCATGTGCCCGTTGGCCATCTGTATATCTTCTTTGGAAAAATGTCTGTTCATATCCTCTGCCCATTTTTTTTATCAGGTTCTTCATTTTTTGAGAATTTCATTCCTTTTAAAGGCCGAATCATATTCCATGGCATGTTTATACCAGATTTTGTTTATCTATTCATCCACGGACATCTGGGTTGTTTTCACCTTTTGGCTTTTGTGAATAATGCTGCTATGAACATTAGTGTATCAATATCTGTTCAAATAGGAGAGTGGTTTTTAAATAGGTAAGAGCATCTGATTCACCTAGGAGAATTCTCAAAATATATACAAGAAAGTGGGAGACTCTACCCGTAGAGGCTTTGACTGAGTAGGTGTGGGGTGGGAGTCCAAGGCACACACATCTGATTACAAATCACTGCTCTGATGTATCAAGAAGGCACATAAAAATGAGAAAAAAGTTTTAAGAGACATCAATGGAACTCTCTCCAGAAATAGCATGGTCTAAGAAATTATTTCTAAGGACTTTTGTGCATGGGACTAGAGTGTTATCACTATGTTTCATCTGGAAGACATCCAAAAAGTATGAGATGCTAATGTAAAACAGTTGTGATGTTGAGCATTATTGTTTGAGATGATGTCATGATAGAGGCTTCAATAGTGACGATGAACACCCCGTTAGGGAAGCGAAGTTGGTGGCACTTGGTCATGGGATCTACAGTATTGTCCTAAAGAGAGAAAGCTCTGGTTCTAGAAGTAGGGCTGGTAAATTTTTGAACACTTTTAATTGAAATGTAATATGGATACAAAAAAAGTGCACCCCTACTAAAAATGTCTAGCTTGATGAATTTTCACAAACTGATGCACTTGTGTAACTAGCACCCAGGTTAAGAAAGGGACTATCATCAGCTTCCCAGAATCCTCCCTCATGGCTCTCTTCTATTCATAACCAGCCCCCCAAACCCCAAGGTATCCTCTATCCTGACTTCTAAATGGCATTAGTTAGCTTTCCTTGTTTTGTGCTCATATAAATGGAATCATGCAAAATATATTTTTTTGTATCTGTCTCCCTTCACCCTACTATGCTTGTGAGATTCACCTATGTTGTTATTTAGTTGTAACTTGTTCATTCCGTTACTTTATAGTATTCCATGTGAGTAGTGTTTGGGTTTTTTTGTTGTTCACGTAGGCATATATACCTGAAGTGTGTAAGAGCAAATCATTATCTTGATGTAAATTCATGGGAAAAGCCCTTAAAACTGTTCAAAGCCTCTAGTTCTAACTCTGTGCTCACCATGATGCTAATGTCTAAATTGTAATTTGAGACTCTAAATGATATTATCCACCGGAAAGGAGAACCCTGAGGTGTGGCCTAACATTTCTGGTGCCAGCGATTCCCTTCAGCGAGTTAATAACTGGATGTCTCGAAATATACCTGAGTGTCCTGTGAGTTGTTTTGGCATGAATAGATTCCCTGTGATTCTGTCCGCTCCAGGAGAATTGATAAAATTGAAGTTTTTGAAGCTTCAAAACTGAGATATTGACTGTCAATGAATCTAGGTCTGAAATTACCTGATGGCGATTGATCTGATCCCTATTGACCTGAACCCTATTGATCTGAACCGTAAAACAGTCTACTTGAAATGTACTTCTAACTGTGTCCAAGTCTATCATTTCTCAAAGTGTAAATATCCTGAAAAAGAATGCCGGTCAGGAGCCCAGCAGAAAATAGGAGGCATGCTGAACTGGAATGTTGTACAGAACGTCACACAAAGTCTGTTTACAGACGCTTAGGCGGAGTTAAGAAAACTAACAGGAATGTTGAGGTCCCCAGGGACCAGCAACAGTGAGAAGTTGCTCCTATCCATAGCACAAATGGCAATGATGTCCTGGAGTCCACTGGGGGCTGGAGTAGTGGAAGGGGGACTGCCCGACAGAGGGGATTCAGCCACCGCAACGAAGGTCAAAGAGGAAGTTGGAGAGAAGACACTCCAACTCCTCACTCATCCTACCCTCCAATCTCCTCCAATGCTGGGAACAAGGGAGCCTGTTGGCAGTCTTATGGGTCAGTCTGCCAGGACACAAAGCAGGGCAGAGAAGGGTGGAACATGGGTCCGCAGAGCAGGTGGCTTGGCACACAGAGAAAACCAGTGTAAAAGGATAAGCTGTATGTGGCGTAACATCGGCCCCAGGACATGGGGCAAAAATAATGCTTAAAAGGGCACCATAATTAAACTTTTTATATATTTTATGTCATTTTTCTAGGGCCTCACCCTTGCTTTTAATTTCACAATGTATTTTCTATGCTTCTGTTTCACTTTAAGTCTTTTTAGATTAATTGCCGCATCACCTGTTACCTCTGTGTGACCTTGAACTAAATCACAACATAAACTGCTTGGCACAAGTTTCAGTAATGAGATAGCTTCTGGGAAAGATGTCTTTTCTTTGGCCAAAGGCTATAGCATCACCCACAGTCTTGTCCCCATACAGAATCATGTTTTGGGTTGGAATTTTGAGCCAAGTAGAAATGCTGGGTCTACCTGACATATTTGTTCATCAACAAGAAAAATATGCCAACTATAGTACACATTTTGGATTTTTAAAGCATTCGTGGTGTTTCTTAGATGCATAAACAAAATATTATCTTCTAGGGGTATCTCTTTCTGGATCTTTAAGTTTATTTTTGTTTTTCATCTCAAGAAATTGTGAAGAGATATATTCATTTAACAAGGAATTTTCAGCTCTTCCTATATGAATATTATTGAAAATGCTATAAGGAGGGGTAGTATTAAGAAAAATGCTGAAAAGACGAAAAGAATAAGAAAGTAAGAAACTATCAAGGAAACTATTAAAACAAATGCAAAAGTTATCTGAGCTAGTGAGTGATTTGAGTGAGATTAATTTTAGGCATCTTAAGGAAATAAAACTTTGAAAAGTAATTTAAAAGCTATCTTATTTTAACCAAAAAAGACTATACACCATGGTAGAAAAAATACTGGATTTTGAGTCAGCGGCCTGGTGCTAGTCTTGGCAAAGAGCTTATGCTTTCTGTGCTTCAATTTCCAACCTGTTAAGTTGGGATAATAGTGAAATTAATTTCTCAAACGAGAAATTATATGTTAAGATTTTTTGAGAAGTTAAATATTCTTTGCTAATAATGCAATTGCAATATTTCAAAAATGCCTCCTGATTTAGTTTCCCTCATTGGTAAGCCGACCTCTTTCCCCCATCCTGGCCTCATTAAAGCTTCGCAATGAGAATGCCAGTCAGAGCCCAGCAGAAAATAGAAGGCATGCTGAATGAGAATGTTGTACAGAATGTCACGAAAAGTCTATTCACAGAGGTTTGGGCAGAATTAAGAAAACTAACAGGAATGTTGAGGTCCCCAGGGACCAGCAACAGTGGGCAGTTGCTCCTGTCTATGGCACAAAGGGCAATGATGTCCTGGAGTCCAGTAGGGGCAAAGAAGCACATGCTGTAAAGGCATTAGGCAGCCCAAGGAGTCTGCTTTTAGCCAAAGGAAATCCCAGGTAGACAGGAAGGCGAAGTAAAAGAAAAACATCTCTTCTAGCTCCAGCAGGTCATGGGGGCAGACAGAGATAGGAGAGGCCCACAGTGCGACAGATGTGTCTCTTAAAATATATGCCCTCTCCAGTCTGGCCTCAAGAAGTGGATATGTTAGGGAAAGGACTCTTATTTTGATTTATTTTGTTTATCCATTTATTTTTATTGGAAAATACACGTAACATGAAATTGACCATCTTAGCCATTTTTAAGTGTCCAGTTCAGTGGTATTAAATAGATTCACATTGTTGCACAACCATCGCCATCACCTATCCCTATAACTCTTTCATCTTGTGAAATGAAAACTCTATACTCATTAAACAATAACCCCCGACTCTTTTCTCCCTCCAGCCCCTGGCAACCACCATTCTACTTTCTGTCTTTAGGATTATGACTACTCTAAGTACCTCGCATAAATGAGATCATACAGTATTTGTCTTTTTGTGACTGGTTTATTTCACTTAATACAATGTCATCAAGGTTCATCCATGTTGTAGCACATTGCAGAATTTCCTTTCCATTTAAGGCTGGCTAATATTCCATTGTATGTATATAGTACATTTTGCTTATCCATGCATCTGTCAGTGGGCATGTGGGCTGCTTCCACGTTTTAGCTATTGTGAATAATGCTCCTATGAACATGGGTGAACAGATATTTCTTTGAGACACTTCTTTCGATTTTTGGGGGTATATACCCAAGAGTGGAATTGGTAGATCATATCATAATTCTATTTTTATTTTTTTGAGGACTGCCATATTATTTTCTATAGTGGCTGTTACCATTTTACATTCCCACCAACAGTGCACAAGGGTTCCAATTTCTCCACATCCTCACCAACAATTGTTGTTTTCTGTTTTTGTTTTTGTTTTTTTTAAATAGTAGCCAACCTAACTGGTTTGAGGTGGTATCTCATCATAGCTATGATTTGCATTTCCGTAATGATTAGTGATGTTGAGCATTTTTTTCATGTGCTTATTTGTTATTCGAGTATCTTCTTTGGAGAAATGTCAAGTCCTTTGCCTATTTTTGAATTGGGTTAGTTTTTTTTTTTGTTATTGTTGAGTTTTAGGAGTTCTCTCTATATTCTGGATATTGATCCCCTATGAGAGATAAGATTTGCAAATATTGACTTTTTACTCCCTTGCTAGGGTCTTTTGATGTACATTTTTTGTCCTGAGGAAGATTTGCCCTGAGATAACATCTGTGCCAATATTCCTCTATTTTGTATGTGGGTCACTGCCACAGCATGTCTGCTGACAAGTGGTGTAGGTCCATCCCCAGGAACTGAACCCAGGCCACTGAAGTGGAGCATGCCAAACTTCACCACTAGGCCAGGGGGCCAACATCCAGAAATTTTTTTAATTTACATCTAGTCCAACTTGTCTATTTTTTCTTTTGCTACCTGTGTCATATCCAAGAAATCATTGCCAGATTGTGTCATGAAGCTTTTGTCATACGTTTTCTTCTAAGAGTTTTATTGTTTTAGGTCTCACAGTTAGGTCCTTGATCCATTTTGAGTTAATTTTTGTATTCGGTGTTAAGTAAAGGTCCAACTTCATTTTTCTGCACGTAGTTATCCAGTTTTCCCAGCACTATTTGTTGAAAAGACTATCCTTTCCCCCATCAAATGGTCTTAGCACCTTGTCAAAAATCATTTGACCATATATGCGAAGGTTTATTTCTGGGCTGTCTGTTCCATTCCATTGGTCTATACATCTGTCTTTATGTCAATACCACACTGTTTTAATTACTTTATGCTAACACCACACTGTTTGTGGTAAGTTTTGAAATAAGGAAGTGTGAAACAACCAGTTTTGTTCTTCTTTTTCAAGATTGTTTTAGTTATTTGGAGTCCCTTGAGATGCTATATGAATTTTAGGATGAGTTTTTCTATTTCTGCAAAAAAAGTCATTGGGATTTTGATCAAATCTGTAGATCACTTTGGGCAGCATGGGTATTTCAACGATATTAGGTCTTTCAATCTATAAACATAAGATGTGTTTCCATTATTTGTATCTTCTTTACTTTCTCTCAGCAATGTTTTACAGTTTTCACTGTGTAAGACTTTCACCTCCTTGGTTAAGATAATTCCTACATATTTTATTCTTTTTGATGCTGTTGTAAATGGAAATGTTTTTGTAATTGCCTTTTCATGTTGTTTATTGTTTGTGTATAGAAATGCAACCGATTTTTCTTTTTTTAAGGAAGATTAGCCCTGAACTAACATCTGCTGCCAATCCTCCTCTTTTTGCTGAGGAAGACTGGCCCTGAGCTAACATCTGTGCCCATCTTCCTCTACTTTATGTGTGGGACACCTGCCACAGCATGGCTTGACAAGCAGTTCGTAGGTCTGCCCCTGGGATCCAAACTGGTGAACCCTAGGCTGCCGAAGCAGAACGTGCAAACTCAACCGCTGCGCCACTGGGCTGGCCCCGAAATACAACTGATTTTTATGTGTTGACTTAGTATCCTGTTGCTTTGCTGAATTCATTTACTAGATCTAATAGATTTTTTGTGGAGTTTTTAGGATTTTCCACATGTGAGATCAGATTGTCTGCAAACAGAGATAATTTTACTTCTTTCTTTTCAATTTGAATGCCATGGATTTCTTTTTCTTGCCTAATTGCTCTGGCTAGAGCTTCCAGTACTATGTTGGATAGAAGTGGTGAAAGTGGGAATCCTTGCCTTGTTTCTGATCTTAGAGGAAAAGTTTTCAGTATTTCACCAGTGAGTATCACATTCACTGTGGATTTTTCATATGGTTTTTATTATATGGATGTAGTTTCCTTCTATTCTAATTTTATTGAGTGTTTTTATCATGAAAGGGTGTTGAATTTTGTCAAAAGCCTTTTCTGCATCCATTGAGATGATCATGTGGTTTTGTTCCCCTTCATTCTGTTGATGTGGTGTATTACATTGATCAATTTTCATATGTTTAAACATCATTGCATTCTAGGAATAAATCCCACTTGGTCATGGTGTATAATCCTTTTAATTTGCTGCTGAATTCTGTTTGCTAGTATTTTGCTGAGGATTTTTTCATCAATGTTCATAAAGGACATTGGCTTGTAGTTTTCTTTTTTATAGTGTCTTTATCTGGCTTTTGTATCAGGGTTATAGTGGCCTCATAGAATAAGTTAGGAAGTGTTCCCTTCTCTTCAATGTTTTGGAAAAGTTTAAGAAAGATTGATATTAGTTCTTTACATGTTTAGTAGAATTCACCAGTGAAGCCATCAGGTCCAGGGCTTTTCTTTGTTGGGAGATTTTTACTTTTTATATTTTTATTTTTGGTGAAGAAGATTTGCTCTGAACTAATGTCTGTTGCCAATCTTCCTCTGTTTCATATGTGGGTTGCCACCACAGCATGGCTTGACAGTGCTCTAGGTCTGTGCCCAGGATCTGAACCCATAAACCCAGGCTGCCAAAGCAGAGTGTGCTGGACTTAACAACTATGCCATGCAGCCAGATACTGTTGGGAGACTTTTGATTACTGATTCAATCTCCTTACTAGTTACAGGTCTATTCTGATTTTCTGTTTCTTTGTGATTTAGTCTTTGTAGGTTTTGTGTTTCTAGGAATTTGTCCATTTCATCTAGGTTACCCAATTTTTTGGCATACAATTGTTCATAATACTCTCTTATAAACATTTTTGTTGTTGTAGAGTCAGTAATAATGTCTTCATTTTCATTTCTGACTTTAGTAATTTGAGTCTTCTTTCTTTTTTTCTTAGTTCATCTAGCTAAAGGTTTGTCAATTTTGTTGATCTTTTCAAATAACCAACTTTTTGTTTCACTGATTTTCTCTATTCTCTATTTCATGTATCTCTGCTCTAATTTTTGTTATTTTCTTCCTTCTGCTAGGTTTGCATTTAGTTTGTTATTCTTTTTCTAGTTCCTTAAGTGGCAAAGTTAGGTTGTTGATTTGAGATCTTTCTTGTTTTTTAATGTAAACATTTATAGCTATAAATTTCTCCTTCAGCACTGCTTTCACTGCAGCCCAGAAGTTTTGGTATGTCATGTTTTGATTTTCATTTGTCTCCGAGAATTTTCTAATTTCTCTTGTGAATTCTTCTTTGATCCATTGCTTACTTAAGAGTGTGTTGATTAATTTTCACAATTTTGTGAATTCTCCAGTTTTCCTTATGTTACTGATTTCTAACTTCATTCCATTGTGGTCAGAGAAGATAGTTTGTATGATACCTATCTTTTTAAATCTATTGAGACAATTTGTGACCTAATATATGGTCTATCCTGGAAAATGTCCCATGTGCACTTGGAAGAAAGTACACAATTGTTATTGGGTGGAGAGTTCTGTATGTCTGTTTGATATAGTTGATTTATTGTGTTGTTAAGTTCTCTATTTTCTTACTTATCTTCTATCTGGTTGTTCTATCCATTATTGTGAGTGGGGTATTGAAGTCTCCAACTGTTATTGTAGAACTTTCTATTTTTCCCCTCAATTCTGTCAGTTTTTGCATCACACATTTTGATGATCTGTCAGTAGGTGTGTAAATGTTTGTAACTCATATCGTCTTGCTGTATTGTACCTTTATTATTATATAATGTCCTTCTTTGTCTCTTATAATCTTTTTGGATTTAAAGTCTATTTTGTCTGATGCTAGTATAGCCACTTCTGCTCTCTTTTGGTTACGATTTTCATGGAATTTCTTTTTCCATCCTTTCACTCTCAACTTGTTCATGTCTTTGGATCTCAAGTGAGTGTGCTGTAGACAGCATATAGTTGGATCATGTGTTTCCATCCATTCTGCCAATCTCTTTCTTTTGATTAGAGAGTTTAACTCATTTACATTTTTTTTTTTTTTTTTAAGATTTTATTTTTTCCTTTTTCTCCCCAAAGGCCCCCGGTACATAGTTGTATATTCTTTGTTGTGGGTCCTTCTAGTTGTGGCATGTGGGACGCCGCCTCAGCGTGGTTTGATGAGCAGTGTCATGTCCGCGCCCAGGATCCGAACCAACGAAACACTGGGCCGCCTGCAGCGGAGCGCGCGAACTTAACCGCTCGGCCACGGGGCCGGCCCCTTAACTCATTTACATTTAAGTTAATTACTGATAGAGACTTGCTTCTGTCATTTGGCTATTTGTTTTCGATATGCCTTGTAGCTTTCCCCCTCATTTCCTGCATTACTGTCTTCTTTTGTGTTTAGTTAATTTTTTGTAGTGAAATGTTTAAATTTATTTCTCATTCCTTTTTGTGTAGTTTATAGCTATTTTCTTTGTGTTTTCCATGGGGATTTCATTTAGCATCCTAAAGTTATAACATTCTAATTTGAATTTATATCAGCTTAACTTTAATAACATACAAAAACTTTGCTCTTTTATAGCTCTTTTCCAACCACTTTATGTTGTTGATGTCACAAAATTACATCTTTATACATTGTGTGCCCCAAAACATAAACTGATAATCATTTTAAATACATTAGTCTCTTAAATTATGTAGAAGACAAAATTTTAATGCATTCATCTCTTAAATTATATAGAAAACAAAGTTACAGTAATACTAGCTTTTACATTAGTAATTTTTTCTTTAAATTTATTAGTCTCTTAAATTACGTAGAAAACAAAGAGTGCAGTTACAAACCATTGTTACAATAATACTAGCTTTTATAATTACCTATGTATTTACCTTGATTTCTCCATATGGCTTTGAGTTACCATCTACTGTCCTTTCATTTCACCCTGCAGGACTCTCTTGAGCATTTCTTGCAGGACAGGGCTAGTGGTCATGAACTCTCTCAACTTTTGCTTATCTGGGAATGTCTTAATTTCTCCCTCATTTTTGGAGGATGGTTTTGCCAGATGTAGGATTCTTGGTTGAAAGTTTTTTTCTGTAAGCATTTTGAATATACCAGTTCACTGTCTACTGGCCTCCAAAGTTTCTGATGAGAAATCTGCTGATAATCTTAGGGTTAATCTTAGGAACACTTGTCTGTGATGATTTACTTCTCTCTTGCTGCTTATAGGATTTTCTTCTTTGGCTTTTGATAGTTTGATTATTGTGTGTCTCAGCATGGGTCTCTTTGAGTTGATCTTGCTTCGAGTTTGTTGAGCTTCCTGGATGTTTATATTCATGGATTTCATCAAATTTGGGGATTTGCAGACATTATTTCTTCAAATATTCTTTCTGTCCCTTTCTCTGTCTCTTCTCCTTCTGGGACTCCCATGATACATATGTTGTTCTGTTTAATGGTGTCCTACTGGTTCTTTAGTCTCTGTTCACATTTCTTCAATCTTTTTTCCTTCTGTTCCTCAGACTCAATAATTTCCATCGTTTTATGTTTAAGTTTGCTGATTCTTTCTTCTGCCTGCTCAAATCTGCCTATGAAACCCTCTGGTGAATTTTTCATTTCAGTTGTTGTAATTTTCAGCTCCAGCATTTCTTTTCTTTTTCTTTTTTAGGTTTTCTATATCTTTATTGGTATTGATATTTCCATTTTGCTCACATACCATTTTCTTGACTTTCTCCACATCTTCCTTTAGTTCCTTGAGCATCTTTAAGACAGTTGTTTGTCTAGTATTTCTGCCATTAGGTCTTTTTCACAGTTTCTGTTGATTTTTTTTTTTCCTTTAAATGGGCCATATTTTCTTGTTTCTTTGTATGCCTTGTGATTTTTGGTTTTACTCAAATCTAATAATATGGTGACTCTGAAAATCAGATTCTCACCCTTCCCTAGGGTTTGCTGTTTTTTGTTATTGTGTGTTTTCTTTCTCTCTTTCTTTCTTTCTTTCTTTTTTCTTTTTTTTTTTTATCATTGTAGGCTGTCTCTGGATCAAGGACCAGCCTGAGGTGTAAACTTAAGGTCTTCTCAGGTCTTTTCTGAGCCTTTCTGGGAATGCATGGTCAGTTTCTAATTTTTCCCATATATGCAGCAGTCTTTGAATTTCCTAGTCTTTCATGTGTAGCTCTCAAAAGGGCAAAAAGCAAAAACCAAAGGGGAAAATAAGGGCAGCAACTCTTTAAATCCCCGGAAGTCACTTCAGCTGGAGGGGGAGAGGCTTGCATCAAGGGGTGGGGTAGGTGCAACAACAATGGCTATGCTCCTCTTTGTCTATACCTCTGTGATCAGACACAGCAATCAGTGATCAAAGCACAGATGCCTGAGATTTGGAGGACAGGGTCCTTTTTGCCTGTCCCACTTCCCACAAGCTGTGTAAAAGCTGCTCCAGGAACATGTGCACAGCTGCCTGCCACATGGCTGGGGTTGGGGGATGGGTAGCAGCTACTGTGCTAAGAGCTGAAATTGGCCTAAATTAACCACAATTTACCATCCAAATCTTCCCCTGGAAGTTGCAAGCCTTCAACAGGCTTCTAAAATAGTTACATCAGACAGATTCTGATGGTACAATTGTTGTCCACTGGGGAGACAGATTCCTGGTGCTTTCACCACTATCTTCCCAGAATCCTCTTCAGTTTATATTTAAGGTTTAGTAAGGAGGTTGCCTGACAGGCTGCCCTGGCACCAACTTGAGGGCAGCGGCATCAAAGTAAGTTCAGGGGCCCAGTGTAGTTAGACAGAGGGAAACTGTGAGTTTAACTTTGCTGAGGCTGCCTCAGTTTCCTTGCTGAGGATGGGCCTCAGAACTAACCACATGCTGATAAGAGGAACATGGAAAGCAGCTGCGCTGAGAATGGAGTGACTGTCATAGGACCACAGGTGATGAAAGGTGAGGTGAGTCCACAGTAGAGCCCATGGGAGGCATGGCCTAGGCCATGGAGTAGACAGCACATATGACAGTGCAGGGGAGCAGAATCTGTCACCTCAAGATGTGTCTCTTTGGCATGGGAATTATTTTGGGCTGGTTACCTTTAAGAAACTGCAGACATGGGAGAAGCTCTGAAAACCAGGTAGAAATTACCCTTGTAAAAGACATTAACATTTGTAAGGGAAATCTCCATCTTAAAGGTGTCTCCCTCTCTGTACACAGAAGAGGGAGGATGACCTTATCTCTAGAAACTGTTATCAATGCAGAAGGCAAGGATTTAAATCTGCATAATAACCTTACTCTTGTTTACTGTGCTTTTTCCGGTAATCTCCTATAACTGACTCCCCTACCCCCAACATCCTCCTTTGTCTTTAGCTGAAGACGGTGTTTTAGGTTGGCAACCCCAGCCATTCTGGGAGTTACTGAGTTTTTCTGGGTTTCTCCCATGTATACGTGTAATAAAAGCTTTGTTTGATTTTCTCCTGTTATTCTGTCTCATGCCAATTTAATTCTTAGGCTAGCCAGAAGGGTCTAGAGGGTAGAGGAATTGTTTTCCTCCCCTACAACAGAAATATAGAGGCATCTATAGCAGAAGCAGCAACTACGAGGAGGCCCAATCAGCCAGGGATTAATGCTGGGCTCCCTGGAAGCTGGGAGATCAGAGAGTGAGTCACAGTAGCCACAGGCTTTAGCAGCTTTCACCAGCTGAAAACCCAGAGGTGGGACCAGTTAATTTTCTACAGTCGGGGCAGCCCAGACAGCCACTCCCCATGAGAGGCCAGCATAGATCCAGAGGATGCCATGTGGACATCTGGATTCAGCACCTCAGCTGCTGTCACATGGTCACTTAAGACATAAGCCTCCACTGCCACCTCTCCTCCCAGGCACTTGCTTGGGAGAGGGGGCAAAGTCTGGGAGACTGAGCCTTTTTCAACTGAAAAGACAGAATTAATCTAAAGAGATTCTTTAAACTTATCAGGCTAATTTTACCAGGTGGGCTTTTCTTCTTAAATTCAAAAAATAAATTTTAATTTCAAGTAGAAAAGATCAAATTAAGGATGAAATAAAGAAACATACAAGTATTAATAGTAATAATCCCTTTGCAATGGAATCACAAATGTACTCAAGTTACAGTCATATCTTTATATTAGCCCCTGAAACACTTAACTCTTTTTGAATGAATGAACAAATGAAGTACATAAAAAAATACATTAAAAAATTGGGGGATGGGGAAACACTACTCTAAAATATCTTAAAAACCAGGTGATTGCGGACAAAACCTTAATACAGTAAGATGCTATTTATCCATCTCCCATCTCAGCACCTCTGTACTTGCTGTTCCTTCTTTCTGGAATGCTCCTCCCCCAAATGCCTGAGTTGCTGGTCCTTTACTTCTCTCGGGTCTTTATTTAAAAGTCGTTTTCTCAGGGAAGCTGTTTTCCTCCCCTATCTAATATTCAACACTTTCAAACCTTTTATACAAATAACCCCCAAATATGAATGGCTTAACATGGTAAGCGTTTATTTCTTACTCCTGTCTCAATCTGGGCACAAGTGGTGCTATTCTCCTGGGTGGCTCTTTTCCAAGCAGTACTCACAAAGCCAGACTTCTATGTTGCAGTGCTGCCATCTTTCAACATGTGGCCTTCCTGGTCTAGGGAAGGGGGAAGAGGAGGTAAGAAAGGTATATAGTATGATTAACCACCTCATAGTGGGTCTAGAAATGACCCACATTAGTTCTACTCACATGTCATTCGATAGAACTAGTGACAAGACCACTTATCCATGAGGCAGCCTGGGAAAAATACAGGAGCACATAGCGCTTAGTAAAAACTAAGACATTTGCCTTCTGGTTATCAAATATCCATCTGTTCCCTTTTTCCCTGTGGCAGACAATGAGTTAAGTTCTCCATTGAGTCATGTCCTGATAAAAACCCTTTCCTTGAGTGTGGGTGAGATCGGTAACTTGCTTCTAACCATTAGAATGTGGCAAAAATGATAAAATGGTACTCACTTGATTAAGTCATGTTATATAAGACTCTGTCTTAGAAGACTGGAAAGATAGATTCTCCTGCTAGCTTTGAAGAAATGAT
This sequence comes from Equus caballus, assembly GCF_041296265.1. NCBI lineage: Eukaryota > Metazoa > Chordata > Mammalia > Perissodactyla > Equidae > Equus > Equus caballus. Next base: position 72,756,376 of record NC_091701.1, on the reverse strand, counting down.
GTCATTTGGTCTGGAGCCAGGAGGAAATGAATTCTGCCAACACAGTGAGTGAGTGGATTTTTCTGCAGTCGAGCCTTCGGATGAGAATGCAGCCCAGCAGACGCCTTGATTGCAGCCTTGTGAGACCATGAGCAGAGGTCCCAGTTAAGCTGCGTCCAGATTTACAACCCACAGAAACTGTGAGACAATAGATGTGTATCGTTTTAAACCACTAAGTTTGCAGCAATTTGTCAAGCAACAATAGAAAACTAATGCATTCCCGTATTTAAAAAACAGTCATTTTCTCCCTAAGGAGGACAATCCAGCCACTGTTTTCTAGGTCTTTGGGTGATGTGCAGTGCTCTCTATCAAGTCTGGATGTGGTGCCTTATGGTATAACAACACATTGCCCAAATGGACGAGATACCTGCCTCCTCTAAAATCCGCTATAGAAATATGGCTACCCACAATAGGTATTCACATTTGGAAAAGAAAAGAATGGAAGACACACAGCAGTCTCTTGTCCAGAGTAATTCTGAAATGCTATGGGTAGGCACTATGAGGTATGCCCGCCCTGGCAGTTTGGGACGTTTCATGAGTAAATTCTGGTTTTGCTCTCAGAGAGGACCTCCCTCACCTTTTGTTCTCCTCTAGCTCCATCCAACCCCTTATCTCCTCTGTGAGGTGCTTTCTTCCCCATTACCCTCCCTGGCCACATATGAAATGAAGAACAATATATGGGATCTCCTTGGGGGTGCACAGCGTTCAAAACCTGCTTCCTGCACATGGAAAATTGTTCTAAAGTCTTGACCTGATAAAGATTTTTTTAGTCTTGGCTAATAGTTTCTTTGGTAATATAATTTCCTCTGAAATAAATAGGTTTCTGATGTTTTGCTTCCGGTCAGTTACACGTGCCGGTAACTACACCCAAAGTGTTTCTTCTAAATATAAACTTTAAACCTCTCTCAACTTAATGGTAACCCTGAAGCTATCTGACCACACCTTCAAATTTGGTCTTTTCCCTGGTGGAGTTTCACTGAGGCTTTGTCTCTTAAAGCCTTTATAAATCCCATCTTTTACTGCTTGGAAACTAAAGGCAGTCAGCCTTTCTACCTGCACACAGATTGACATTTCTAGACTCTCGATCATTAACTCTTTTTCATTTCTTTTTGAAAACGGGCTATTTCTTTCCTGAACTCATCTCTTTCTTGTGATCCTTTGCCATATGCAACCCATAGTTTCCATCACTTGCTAATTGATTCTTTCAAGTCACTTACCTGAGAGCTGCTGACTCAGTGTCACAAGGTAAGTTATCGCGGCAATATTTTACTAATTGTTTTGCCACTGCATATTATTCTCACTATCTTCCTAGCTTCCAATATCAGTTTTCTTGCTACCTGTTACTGAACTCCTAAGTAAATGCCACATATTTCAGGTTTTAATTATAACAATACTTTATTTCAAGGTATCAATTTCCATTGTCATCAGGGTCATTAATACTGGCTGCTGTAAGAAATAACTCCCACATCTAAGTAGCTGAACACTTTATTTCTGGCTCACATTGCAGTCTTAGTTACCTCTCCTCAACTGATGGTTCAGGGATCCAGGCTCCTTCCCTCTTGAGATGGCACCATTTCAACACTTGACCTCTGTGGTATCCAGTGAAGATGAAGAGAATGAGAGAAGTCACATCGAATTCTGAACCTTCACAGCCAGAAGTGACACCCATCACTGCTGCTTAAATTCTATTTGCCGGAAGTAGTTACCTGGCTCTACTAAATGCAAAGGAGACTGGAAAATGTAGAGGAACATATGGATATTGTAAACTTTAACACTTTCTGCCACATCTTGCTTATTACTTGACCATTAGAATATAAGCCTCACAAGGCACGGATTTTTGTCAATTCTCTCTACTTTCATATCCTCAACACTTAGAAGAGTGCCTGGCTTATAGTAAGTGGTTATTAAATATTTACTTAAATATATGAAAGGGAGAATTCAGAGCTTCCTACCATTGGTAATGGGTGAGAAATTGGAAGAAAACAAGAAATTCTGAGCAACCAAAATACATCAATGCAGAGGCCGGCCCCATGGCCGAGTGGTTGGGTTTGCGCACTCTGCTTTGGTGGCGTGGGGTTTCTCCGGTTGGGATCCCGGGTGCCGACATAGCACTGCTTGTCAGGCCATGCTGAGGCAGCGCCCCATATAGCACAACCAGAGGCACTCACAACTAGAATATACAACTATGTACTGGGGGACTTTGGGGAGAAGAAGAAGAAGAAGAAGAAAAAGATTGGCAACAGATGTTAGCTCAGGTGCCAATCTTTAAAGAAGAAAAATTGATGCCACAAAATGTATGCACTAACCTCACATACTTCATTCACTGCAATGCCTCCCTCCACAAGCCATTCTAGACAAAGTTCTAATGGGAATACTTCCCTAGTCTATCAATTCCATACCAGACCATAAGCAGGAACTTAGAATGAGATAAGAAAGATTATCAAGAAAAGAAAAGGTAATATGTAGGAAAAATATGGGGTTCTAAGGAAAAAGTGGCTCTTAAAGAATGACAACAACAAAAACTATGGTAGCCTGTGGCCATTTAGTGTGGAGGCAAATGTATTTACACCTACTTAGCTTCTATGGGCATCACTGAGTCATAGCAAAGTAAATAAATCATAGTCACCATGAAAATAATGAGTCAATTAGGTTTGATACACTTTCTTTAAAAGACAGAAAAGTTGTAACACATTTAAGAATATATTTTGGCATTCAAATGGATATCCCTCAGTCATGCTCTAAATTTCCTAGTTGTAACTAGTCACTTATGATGGTTGATAGATAACACATAACAGGAATGGATGTCTCAAAGTATTTTGCGCTTAATGAGTCATTTCTTCAGTTGGAAGTTCCTACTCCCTGAATGCTATGATATTAGACCATATTCACAGTATCAGGTTCAATACGGATCCACATTTTGTGGAGTCTGAAGATTATACAATTCAGAGCCTTCTTTAAGAAAAGAATGCATAAGTATAAAAGGAGGAACGAAAAATAATGTTTAAAATTTAAAAATCACAATAAATTACAAAAATTCCCAAGTACCAGACATCACCAAATCCAGAAAAATACCATGATTTTAAAAAAATTAATTAACTGCCTAATATACCTTTACAATACTTTTAAAAATATGTTTTGGTTGCATACTCTTTGATTTCTTCTTCATCTGAAAATGATTTTGTCACATTTTGTTCTATAGAGTTAACAGATATTACAGTAGCATGCTTTCTGCTGGCATAGTTGATTGAAATTTGTTTTTCTCGTTGATCGCTTAGAAGAATTTCTTTCCAGTCCACAATTCATAATTGGGAAAGTTACATACATTTTTAAGTCTGCTGTCAAATTTGGGAAAATCTCTACCAAGTTTCTTCTGCATATAAAGAATAAGATGTGGGAGCATTTTGCACATTCTGGTTCTGGGTCTTTACACTTCAGACATTGTCTACCTCATTGCCTATATACTTCCCCGCTGGGGTCCTGGGGTCCTGAAGTATCAGCATTCATTTGCTGACATTCTTTGGCCTTCCACCTTCATGTCATGACACCAAGTGGCCCAGTTGATGGTAGGCCTTGGAGCAGTCAGAATAGATGTCACTGTTAGATGGGTTATAATGCCCATGAACCACATAAATTTATTCCACTTAACTAACTCAACTTCCCCTTAGCCAGATCCTCAAAATGGCCTGTAACCACTCCAGCGCTTCCAGACACAAGGGGAATTAAGACAGAAGAGAAGTTAGAGTGAAAAGAGACTCTTGAGATTAAAATATTACTTTTGAAACTTTTACAGAATCATAAGACCACCTAGAACACACTTCTAGGACCCCTTCTGCAGGGTTGGAAGGGGCTTGAAGTTTAACTTTCTTGGACTCTGCCTCTGGGTTTAGCTTCGGACACTACACTTGAGGAGGAGTGTTCACACACTTGAGCACATTCACAGAGAGGCGGTAACCCAGGATGGGGAAGGGTCAGGACGCTCCGTCATACGATGAGCAGTTAAGGGCCATGCAAAGATCTTGGAAGAGACAATTCAAGAGGTTCCCAAGTCTGTCTTTAGTACTTGGAGTCCTGTGAGGAGAAAGAAGTATTTTGACTCAATGTAAGGAATCACTTTCTAATGTTAGGCCAGTTTCGACATAGAATTGACCAGCTTGTGAAATACTGAGTTTTCCTTACGGGACTGGTTTATGAAGAGGTTAGATGAGAACCAGTCAGGGATCCTGTGGAGGGGAGACCCAAACTGGGTAGTGGTGGTGAAGGTGGAGGCAGAGTGCGGTATGAAAGAACCTCACCTTTACACACTTTTGCAAGTCTGGGATTTTAGGATGACTTTGCTCTTACTATTATTTGACACCATAGCCTCAGGTTTAATGCTGGATGTATAGATAGTTTTAAAGACAGATGTGGTTCACCTTTTTTTTTTTTTAAAGATTTTATTTTTCTCCCCAAAGCTGCTGGGTACATAGTTGTGTATTTTTAGTTGTGGGTCCTTCTAGTTGTGGCATGTGGGATGCTGCCTCAGCATGGCTTGATGAGCAGTGCCACATCTGCGTCCAGGATCCTAACCAGTGAAACTCTGGGTCACCGAAGCAGAGCGTGCAAACTTAACCACTCAGCCACAGGCTGGCCCCAAGAGGCTCACCTTTTAAAGTGAGAGAAAAAAGTTTTGTTTTTTTTTTTAAACTTAAGAGAAGCACTAATGATCCATTTTGGCTCTATTTTTATGCTTTTGGTTTAAAGCTAGATTGTAACATAGTGATTAATCAATACAAGGGGTTACGGGTTGCAGGTGTGGGATTGCTGGGTCTAGAGCAAATTGTACATCGAGAACATCACAGGAGATCTCTCGGGATCCCTATTCTTCCAGTCGGAACAGAACAGGATTCTTTTTTTGCCGGCTGTGTGTGTGTGTGTGTGTGTTTCATCAGTTCCGTGGAGGGCCATAGCAATGGTGCCTGGGATGGATAGATCCAGGGGAATAATGAGTCAGGGCTTTTTGAGACACGTGACAGAACACAACTGAAACTGACCTGAGGCAATCAAGAGGAGGGGGATTTATTGGCTTCAGGGATGGAGTTCACTTCAGACACATTTGCCTCCTGAGCCTACTTGAAGTTGGCATCCTTCACATGCACTGGTGGTACTTGTGATCACTGGTTTATACTCTTTCAAATTAGTTATCCTGGTTAAAGGGCTTCTTTTTCTGAACTGATTCAGCAAAAGCCCCAGATTGAGTTCCTGGACCAATATGCCCATCCTAGAAGCAATCACTGTCGTCTGGAATATGATGACTGGGGACAGAGGGTATGAGGTGTCAGTATTATTCCGGAACTACAAAGACTCGTGGGCGAGGGGGAGGGGTAATTCCCAAAGGAAAAAAGAACCGCTGTTACTACAAAAGACAGAGAGATGGATAATACTGACAGCACATCCTCAAAAATCCCCAAATACAGATACCCATTATTTGGTGGGAGGGAGGGGGAAGAAATGTTTGGGACTTCCTCCATATGGCTATAAAACTGTAAAATCGAGTAAATCTTTCCCATATCCGGACGGATACCATGCAGAGGGGGCAATATCCTCACATTTCAGCGTTTTTTACTGTTTCTCCGAAGTGGGACTGAGTCAATAAAGATGCTACAGAAGACGTAAGTAGACAGCTGGAAGTATTGATACAGAAATTTTTAATTTTAGTGCCCTCTTTAGGCAGAGCAGCTCGGCGCGCTGTCAGTAATCCATTTTTAGTCGTGACCACACCCCGTGTAGGTGACATGAGTATTACCGCCTTGCCCTTGCAGCTGGGGAAACCGAGTCATGACACTCCTCCATTCAGCTTTCCGGTGGGATTTAGGAAGAGACCTGCCTGCATGACCTCAGAGGGTCTCCTCCTTCCTCCGCGGCGCCTCGCAGAACCCTCATGTCCTTCGGCGTCGCAGAAGGAGAGCAGCTCGGCTCCGCCGCAGCCTCGGGATTCGTCCTCCGCTCCGCAGCACCCGCCCGCTCTCCCGCACCTTCCTCGGGCAGGTCCAGCTGGCCCAGGTTTGGCTGTCCCTTCCGTCCCCCTCGCCCCCGCCTCTCTTCCCCTGGTCCCCGACGTGCAGGACGCCCCCAGCCCGGCGCCCCGCAGGGAGGCGCGGGCCCATGGCGCGCGGGCGGCTCGTGGGAGGGGCGCCGGAGGTGAGCGGGCCGAAGCCTTCGCCCCTGCGAGCCGGGGAAAGGGGGCGGCGGGCGGCCGGCCGGCAGGCGGGGAGCGGCGCGAGGGGGCCCGGCGGGCCGGCGCGCTGCTCGCGGGCGACGCCTGGAGAGGGAGCGCCCGCGAGCGGGGACCTCGGAGCGCGGGCGGGAGCCATGGCTTCGCGCGTCCCCGCCGCCGCCGCTGCTGACTCGACACGATCGGCGGGGCGCGCGGGGGGCGCGGCGTAGCCCGGGGCGGGCGGCGCGGGGCGGCCGGGGAGCGCCGAGGGGCGCCGGCGGCCAAGGAGGATGCCAGCACAAAGGCGAGCCGAGGGCCCGCGCGCGGCGCAGGGCGGCGGGACGGGCGGCTGAGGGCGCGCCGGGCACCTCTGCCCGCGCCGCGTCTCTCTCGTCGCCGCCTCGGGTCGCGGGCTCGGGGTCTGCAGCGCAGGGTCCCTCGGCGCCGGGAGCTGCATGCGACGCGCGGCGGCGCCCCCGGCCGCCTGTTGTCCCCGCGGCGCGCGCCGAGCGGCCGGAGGGCGCGGGGCCGCGGGCCCGGGCGACTGCGGGCCGACTGCGGGGCGCCCTCCCGCCCGCGGCCCGGCCCGGCCCGGCCAGCCGGCCAGGTGAGTGCGCGGCCGCAGCCCCCGGACGGCGGGCCGGGGCTTTGTTGTCCTCGCTCGCGCCCCGGCGCGGTCATTCATTTGACATTTCGGCTTCCGCTGTCTTGAAACGCGGGTGAGAGGCACCGGGGCGTGTTTCGGGGTTCGGTTCTCCCGGGGAGCGGACACTTCTGAGCGCATTGGAGCATCCCTTGCGGGAGAGGAGGCTTCCTTTCCTTTCGGTTCGGAATGTGCTGTGATGCTCCGCTGCTGGGGCCTGGGGCCTGGGGCCTGGAGGAAGCTGGGTCCGCGGATTCAGACGTAGACGTTTCCGAGGACGTGCAACTGCAGAGAGCCGGCGCTTCCATGCCGGGTCTCCTCTGTTAGCCGTGCTCAAGTGTTTGCCTTGCTTCTTAGGAGTAATGTTAGGAACACCTTTACAGGCGCATGTCTTTCTTTTGGAGTTGGAAGTCTTTGGAGACATACCGAGAGCTTCCAGTTAGAGTTACAGGGGATCAGTGGATGTTAAACTTGGAGAAGGAAAGCGTTAGCGATCATCACAGATAGAGGTGGACGGTGGGCAAACTTCCTGGGGGCCTTCAGCCTTCCTGCTGCGATTTCTGCCTTCTCTGTCCCAGAGTCAAGCCAACTCTGAATTATTATTATACATATCCTTCTGTCAAAGTGTGAAACTTGTCTTTTTTTTTTGAATAGTTTTGTATAGTTTGTCATTTAGAAGAAAAAGATTTTAATGTAACTGGTAGCGACCTCTATGAGACCTGGTGAAATTTCATGTATTCGTTTGTCTTATCAGTGTGATTTTCATTTTACTATTTCTCCTATTCCCTCAAGGGCTCATTTCTTCTGTTGCCTAGAGAGAGCTCCCCTCCCCCAACCCCTTCCCAACAGATGGCTGTGTGTACTGAGAGGTTACCTTTAAAATGACACTCACGTTGCCTATAAACAAAGAAGGATCAGTTATTAAGCTTATCTTTGGTCTTATTAAAGCAAGAGGCCTATTCTGCATGGGGATGTTATTAATGGTGTGAAAATCTGGAGCTTGCTAATCTGTTTGGTCATCAGAAGATTCCTGCGGGGCTTGTTTATATAGTGTGGGAGACAGATGGCATCGCTGGCGAAAAAGAGAAGCCCAGCATAAAGGGTTATTGTATTCTGCAGAAATGATCCACTTCACTGTTGGGAGGTGGGGTAGGGTGGGGAGAACATAATTTTGATCTCCCAAAAGAGCCATTATAACCTTACCATCCAGCAGCCTGACCAGTTAATTTCTCCTGTCTTTGAACATTGGAAAATCATCTTAGTGCTATTGATTTTGATTATTTCTTTGACACATTTTGGCCTCAGTTGTGGTTATGTGAAGCAGTGCAGTTATATTAACAAAAATGTCTTTGAGTTTAAGACTATCGTACCACCTATGGGTGGAAAACAGTCGGAGCTCTCTTAGCTCATACAATGGCCCCTTGGACTCATAGTGTCTCCTAGCTGGAAGGCCATTAGTCCTGTCTGCATGAATTCAAATGAGTTTCGTTCACCATCTCTGTGACAGGTGGTCTCCCAAGTCCGAGCGTTTGCTCCCAGCCTCTCAGCTGTGGGTAGTACTCTACTTCTGTGAGACTAAGACACTTGCGTTGCCACTGCCTCCATCACAGCACTGAGCGGCCTTTGGCCTTGAATCTTTATGGATGACTGTGGAGTCCATGAAGAAATCAAAGTCATTCTCAACATTTGAGACAGGCCGGCCGGAGCTTTTCTGCTCCTCCCACCATTGTAGATTCTTTATGTGCTGTAGATTGCAAACCTGGTCTTCCCTCCTTATGAATGTGAGGGAAAATATTCCAGTAAGTTAATATTCACCAGCCACAGGACTAAATTTAATGAAGAACATGAGCAATATTTGACCCCTCTGAACAGGAGGTGTGGAATAAAAGTAAGCATTGGTTCTGTTTAACTTGGGCAGTGTTACTTGGGAGAAAAACATATTTTCTTACTCTCTTTAAAGCCTTTTGCATCACCATTCTCAGCAAAAGGCAAAGAAACTAAGGTTGTTGCCTGTGGTTGAGGACAGACGCCTTTTCTTCTGGATGAATGTGTTTTGCAGGAGAGGTGGCTTTTGGGCTCTGCCCAGTTTCAGCATGTGCCCTGGCATCAACGAAAGGATCTGACATTCAAAATACATGTTAAATCCGTGGCTGGTATCTGTGTACTCTCTCACCAGGTTGCTGTCTCTCTTGTGAAGGATTCCTTTAAGAGAAACCCAGGGCTCCAGGCGTGGGGCTTCCTGTGGGCCTGGCCTGGATCCACATTCTAGTGTCTTGCTGCATGCTTTCTTAGGTAAAAATGGAACCCGTTTTGCGTGGTGTGTTGTATGGGGAATGGCAGCATGCAGTGAAAAGCTTTCCACTTTGATGTTGAGAGCAGGCCTGGCCTGAAGGGGAGAGGACTATATCTGAAGCTTGTCTGACCCAGCAGAGTTTCATTCTTTACTCACAGGATGCCTTTTGTATGGGAGTATGAATGAGGGGTTAGAAGGGTGACCTGACCTCTTGGTTTGCCTGCAGCAGTCCCAGTTTATTCCTCTTGACCTTTCTTAATGCTCAAACATGTCCCCTTTCACGTTTAAAAGTGCCCTGGTTTGGATGATGAATTATATGGTCATCCTAAATATTGACGGATCTTGACTATTTTCTTTACCATCCTCTCCTGACCTCAGACTTTGAATCTTGCTTTATCTCAGTCTTTTATTTATTAAGTGCAAAGATAAGAAAGGTTAAAAAAAATTAAAGCAAAAAATGCATACGGAAAAAAAATAGCAAGGAAGATAGAAGAGCGAGATGATTGATTGCTTGTCACCTATTTACACATATAGGAAATAAAACAGTTTTATCCTTAAGTTGTTAAGTGTCTCCTGTGGCTCTAAGCCTATGTTATTATTGTGTTCAAGAACAGTAAGAATTAACACTTGCCATTTACCTAGGGCTGACAGGAATTGGGACAACCCCTGTGACGTGGGAGAGCAGCTTCAGCAGAACCTGCCTGCAGAGCGGATAGATGCATGGCTCTTGCAGATATGAATGCAAGTTTCAACATCTCGTGTTTGGTTCAGTCCTTGTATATTTACTGAGAGTTCAGAACATAAATGTTGTTGTGAAGACTTGACTCTGCATCCTGCTAGTTTCCAAGCCCTCTGGGCCATGAGCGTAATAGAAGAGCCTTTGTTTTCTGTCCTCTTCTGACTCCGGTCTTGGGTGTGGGTCTCAGCTTTTCATACAGAGGGCTTGCAGAGAAGACCCTGGTGTGCCTGCTCACCACGTGAAAATTCTCATGGGGGTCTGAGACTGTGCAGGTTACCTGGGGTGGGGGTGAGGGGTGGGTTCCAAAGCTAGAGATAGGAAGCTTGTGGCACCTACTTCTGCTGTGCTCCTTTGCTTAAAGAATCTCCTGTTTGAAATATTTTGCTTGCAGTGCTGGCCAGTAGGTGTTATAATTGATTATGGCTGTCACCTTTTCCATACCCACTCCACTAAAATACTCTAATGCTTGGTCAGCATGCCTGAATAAGAAGAATTTTACGTATCTCCTTAATAAGTAGGATGACCATGTAACTTTTTTGTCCAGACAAGGACACTTTTGAGAGTAGAAGGGGATACTAACTGGAAGGGGCACCAGATCAAAAACTATAAACTGGGGCTTTCCCAGGAAAACTATGATGTGTGGTGGTCTTAACTATGACCCATACTTATACATGAAGAATACCCATATAAGGGCCAGCCCCAGTGCCCTAGTCATTAAGTTCAGTGTGCTCTGCTTTGGCGGCCTGGGTTCCCGGGTGTGGACCTATATTGTTCTTTTGGCAGCCATGCTGTGCTGCTTGCCCACATACTAAAAAATAGAGGTAGGTTGCCACCGATGTTAGCTCAGGGCAAGTCTTCCTCAGCAAAAAACCCGAAAAACCAAAAAACACCCATGTGATAGAAAAATGTCCTTAGCTTCTTCTACATTTGTTCAACATATATGTTTATGTGTGTACATGCACATATGTGTATATGTTTACACAAACATTGATCTTATATCTATGGGTATGTGTATTGTAGGGTTGAAATTAACCTCTTAAGAAGGCCTAGTTATTTGGAAAATTGTGGCCTTCATCGTCTTTCATGGACTGACTTGTTGTTGTTGTTGTTGGGGTTATGATAGTTTACAACCTTGTGAAATTTCAGTTGTACATTATTATTTGTCAGTCATATTATGGGTGCATCACTTCACCCTTTGTGCCCACCCCCCACCCCCTTTCCCCCTTGTAACCACTCATCTGTTCTCTTTGATGGACTGACTTTTTAACCAAACTCTCTGCGTCCAGCCTCTCCAAACTTTCAATCATCCTCTGACCTTGTGTATTTCTGTTGGTATAATTCTCTTGCTTAAAAACCTTTGATGGCTCTCCATTTTCTGTTTAATTCTTAATGTAAGATCTGCAGACGATTTGGTGGTTAGAAGGGAACAGCAATGACAGAATTTTATTCATTCATTAATTCATTCAACTACTATTCATTGAGCACCTTCCATGAGTCAGTCTCTGATCTTGGTGCTGGGGATACACCAGTGATGAAGAAAGGTCCCTGCCCTTGTGGAGTTTTCATTCTATTGAGGGTAGAGGAGTGGGAGTGGAAGACACTTAATAAATCAAATAAATAAGTAAATTATGTAGCATGCTGGAAGGAAGTAAGTACTTTAGAAGGAAGAGAAAGTAGAACAGGATAAATGTGGTTGAGTAGCCTTCATGGAGAAAGAGACTTTATCAAAGACTTAAAAGGAGGTGAGAGAAGTTACTCATGCAGATTCCTGAGGGGAAGTGTTCCAGGCAGAGGGAACAGCCAGTGCGAAGGCATGAAGGTGAGGATGGGTTTGAATGTGCTCAAAGATTAGCAAGAAGACCAGCATGATAGGGTAGGGCGACCAGTGGGGAGTTGGAAAGGGGGTGTAGAGTGGCAGAGTATGTGGGACCTTGAGATATGAGAGTAGTTATGATTTCAGCAGAAATCCCACTGTGTTCTTAATACTCATTACAATATTAAAAATTGTGTTTGTACTATGAAGACTGTCCCGGTCAATATAGCTTACACTTCATAAATGGTGCACCTCATCTTGGTTAATAGACTTTTTATATCATTGCTTATTGTTTATTTGTTAAAATAGCATTTTTTTGATGTTGTTGCTGGTCTTAAATTGTATCCCTATTTCACAAAAATAGATTACTGGCTCAAAAGTGGTATATTGAAGAGTGAAAATAGTGATGAAAATGGTAATGTAAATGTCACAGTTCAGAATGTCATAAACATACTTAGAGAACTGAATCCCACTACAAATGTAAACTGTAAATCTGTGTGTATAATAAGGGGATTTGTGAGACTGATGATTTCAAAACAGTACTGAAATTGAAATGTGCAAACGGAGATTTGACGATGACTATCTCAAAACTGTTTATCATTGGGTTTACCATCCATTCGCTCCTAATCCCCAGTAGTTGCCTGTTATGAAACTTTGTCCAATAGTGGCATGAAGCCATGGATGTTTTGGTGTCATTTTCAAACAAAGCACAGTGGCTTCTCTGTTACACTATTGAGGTTTCCCAGGACAAACACACAATAATGCTTTCCATTACAAAATTAGCATATTATATCGCTAAAGGTAGATAAGAGACTAAAACTCTAGTGGCATTGTTAAAGGATCCTTGTAGCAAAAATAAGAATGAGTCAGATTATTGAAGAGACACTTGGAAAATCAGCTGGAAAGTTAAAACAAACATTATCCTTGGAGAGAAACCAGAAGTTATTGACAGAATTCCTTTGTCAAATGACATGGTTGTCTGTTGCATAATATCAGCGGAGTGGAGTGTGGAAGAGCCATCACTATCAAGTTCCTGCTAGCAGATCTTTCACTTTGCGGTCGGTTGAAACCACCCATGTCATGCAGAGAATGAGTCAGCTTTTGGCATTGGTTCAGGGAGGAGTGCTTGGTGATGCTTTGTTCATTTATCCCTGGATACTCGTGCTATAAGGGAAGAGATTTTTCTTTTGGTTAGCTGTTATTTACGAGACTGGAAAAGTTGCTCAAGGACCGGGACTGAGAAGAGTGCTAGTTTCATGCTCACATAAGAAGGTGATGGCTTTGTGAAGAAAAGAAGTTGTACCTGAAAGCCAATCCACAGGCTACTCCATTTACAGAGAAGATGCAGTGCCTTCTGATCTTGAGGAAATGCTAAAAGAAACAACGAAAACCGGATACAGCCACATTGCGGCCCCTGAGTGTGCGTGTGCTGTGCAAAGTGGTGGGCAGGGAGCACGGGATTGCTTCTGCGTGCTGACGGACGCTGCCTGGCCAGGCGCAAGGCACTTGTGTAATATTGTGTCTGTGGAGGAAGAGAAGTGTTTCTTCATGACACTGATTAGAAATGATTTCTCTTATATCAAGTGACTTACCTCAATAATATACTCTGCCCACGGTGAACCGCGTCAAGGACAGGGAGGGAAGGAAGAATTGTTAACACACAAAACAATCTGTCGCAAGCTTAAGACTCAGAAATTTTTTCATTAGAGAGAGTTGAAGGTCCACGTTGACCATAAAGGGTTAAGGAGATAACATTTCTGGTAATGGACAGTCCCTTAAATAATAAGCATGTTACCTCTCCGTGATCTCTTGGAAGAAGAAGAACACGAAGAAATAGAACGCAGCCCCGGTCCTTGTGATGGGGAGAGGGCTCAGGTGTCTGCTCGATATTTGAGATCCTGTAGAGAACACGATGGGAGGAACCTAGGCTGTTAGGGTTTTGCGTTAAGATACTAGGTGGCAGGGGGCACAGGTCGAAGGAGGTGGAGAAGTCTGGCAATGGGGCGTGACCTTTCTTACACTTTTGCCTTGGGCTTGGCTTCATTTCAGACAAGTGGACCGATACTCAGAGGTTTTCACAACTTGATCTGTATTGCCCCTGACCTAACCTAGAAAGAAAAAATCAATGATCCCTGGTGGTCTTGGATTCTGTTTGGGTATGCCTCCCCTCTACCCCCCACACCCCCTTTTCTTCTTCCCTCTCTTCCTTTGTTGTTTCCTTCTTCAAGCCGCTGAGTTGGCATCTTTAAACCAGAAGAGACTTTGTGTGCTCACTTCCTATATCTCCGCGTCTTAAGGCGGGTATAGCTGCTATGCGGGCGAGATGGATAAGGGCCTGTAGGGAGGGGAAGTTCTGTTCCTTGCTCAGCTAAAGAGTTATAGCTCACATTTGAAAATCTGAACCTTATTCTTCAATAAAGATCCGTTTCCTTTTTTTTGAACTTAAATAAAGTTGGAGTCATTGTCTTTTGTCTAATAACTCTTCTATAGTGATGGCCATTATTTAATTCTAGGACAGAAGTCATTCATGCATTATTCATTGAACAAACATTGAGAGCCTTATATGTGCCAGGCTCTATGCTAAGTGATAGGTATAAAAGAGGTTAATAGTTAAACATGGCCCTGCCCAGATAAAACAGCGAATCCAGTGGGAGACAGGCCAGAAAGATACGCTAAACCAACAAATATATAATTGCAAAACAAATGTGGCAAAAATGTTTACATTTGTTAAATCTGGGTGGTGGTATGTGGGCTGCTATTATATTAACTTCTGAACTGTATGAACTTATGAATGCATTTTTGAGATATTTCATAAGTGAAAAATTAAAAAAACATAGTCAGAAGTGTGATAAGTGCTTTGCAGAGGGGGACTTTGATAGAGAGTGCAGTGTTGCTGAGACTTCCTTTAGATAGAGAGGTCAGGGAAGGCCTGAAGTATAATTCATCACTTGCCTAGATGAGAGGGATGAGGATAAGCTGGACAGGGTTCAGAGAAGAGTCACAACGATGATTGATGACAGAGTTGAGAATAAGACCTATGAGGACAGTCTCAAAAAACTGGGACTGCTGAGCAGCAGTAGAAATTAACCTGATGCAGCGATGTAGGGTATCTTTTTCTTAAATTTATAGGGGCTTTTATACATCCACATTCTCTTCACTCATTTCCCATGGTCAGGAGCAGGCAAGGCAAGTGATTCGGATTAGAATTACTTGTTAGAGGAAAATTGAAATTTTATTCCGCAGTTGAGGAAAAATTGGAAAGGACCTCAGAGGCAAACTAATTCAGCCTTCCTGTGAAGAAATATCTCTTTAATGTTCTTAACAGGTGATTGTCAAGTTCTTAGGAGATCGTTCCCACGCTTCCTCCACTCAGATGGGGTGGTGGTGAGTGGGGGACTCTGGTTTCCTTTAATTAGGCAGGTCTTCTTTCCACCCCATGCATATGCCACACTCATCTCTGCCTCAGTACCTTTACCATAGGAAGCACTTTCCACCTGGGATGCCCACCAATTCTACTAACTCTTCCGGGCCCCGGATCTCCATTGCCTTTCTGTATACAATTTGAAAACTGGTTTTCATCATCTTTTCCCCATCTCACCCTTCTGAAGAACGTGGCATTCCTAGGAGTAAGTGCAGCTTCCTTTCTCAGTGATTGACAGTAAGGGTGGGGTGGAGGGAGTGTCCTATTCTGGAGGGGACAGAGGGAAGTGTGTTTGGTTTGACGTCTTCCCCCAGATGCTGATAGGCCACCCCCTTGGCATCACTATTTTTATAGCATTTAAAATCTTAATCATCTGCCTCTTTAGGTGGTGCACTTGTTACTTTGTTTCCTGTTAGTCTTCGCCAACTGGATTTTAAGCACTCTGAATGTATGGAAACTTGGCTAGCATCTCTGTGTAATGATCGCAGAGTGAATATACAATAATCAATGACTAATGGCTGAAGGAACCATCATTTCCTTCCCATGGACCATTATGAAAGGCTGTTATTTATATAAATCAGATATTAAGTTGGCACAGATCCGAAAAGATTGACATTTTTGTAGTTTTAAAATGGCAGAAAGTCAAGTCTTGGAGGTCTCATTCATTCAGATAATTCTCATCTCAGAAACCTCCCTCTTCCTTTGTAAGTCTTCTCTTTGCTATTCAAAGCATAATCCGCAGACCAGCAGCATCAGCATCACCGGGAAGCTTGTTAGAAATGCTGCATCTCAGGCCCCACTCCAGACCTACTGAATCAGAATTTGCATTTTAACGAGATTCCCCAGATGTGTTGTATGCACAGTAAAGTTTGAGAAGTATTATTTTAACTCATCAGAATTCAGAAATTTGGGAGGAACATTTGTCTTCAAAAAGAAATAAGTCTGGAAATGAAGATTTCATTGGTCTATGGATGATGAGATCGTCAGTGCTTTCTACCGTGTGGCCTGGAATTACACTGCTTCGTGTAGGAGCTTCCAGGCCAGAAGATGCCTCTGTAACAGTGTCTTGGAGTAATTTAGGTAAGTGGGGGATACTTGGATGTCAGACACGATGGTGATTATCGGAAGTTGAAGCAGTTGTTGGACTGAGAAGCTAGGAGAAGGTAGAGGAACACGACCATGCAACCTGAAACCAAAGATAAGGGGAGAGATCTTCCTTTTGTGAGTGGAAACAACTTCTAACTCGTGGGACTTGGACTCCTCGCAAACTTCAGCCCCTCCAGAGTCTGCAGGTCGCAAATGAAACCAGCTGGCTGTGCTGTGTGTGGAAACCTTGTGGAGAGGTGAGGATCACAGGAGGCATTCTTCATCGGGGGGGAGCGCGTGTCACCACTCAGCTCACCCAGTTGTTGCCACTTGGGCATTTGGGTCCAGCATGGCCAAATCTTCTGATTTTTCAAATGAAGCTAAAAATGTAAGTTTGTATGTAAAACATCTCTTGAGTGTAATATGTTGGTAGTTAAAATGTTTATACAACAGCTCAGGCCAAACAAAATTCATATGCTGCCTGCATCTGTTTGCAGCCCCTGATCTGCAGCTACAAAGCATATGAGTGGTGTGAATACCCGGCTTTTTCAGTGTGGGGCACCAACACAAATAGGGGTGTTTTGGTCCTAGTAGGGACCATTTTGGATTTTGTTACGAAGTAAAAGAAATAAAAAGACATAAAATAAAGGAGCTGCATTTGCTTTGAAGGCCTGACTTAAAATCTGTGTCTGGAGAACCTCAGTAACTAACAGTATTTGAAGGAAAGAGTTAGGTGCCTAAAGGAATAAAACTTAGGTCCTGTAGCATCTGAGGGGGGAGTAAGCATAGGGTTGAGATGATGGTGAGGAGATGGAGACATGGGAATTACTCGGCACCCCAAACTAGGATTACACACTCCAATGGGGCAGTCAGAGCCTGGAGGCTGGACAACAGCCTGGACCTTCTTGTGCTGGGAGAGAAGTGTGACTGGAGATGGAATTTGACTTAGTTTATCTTTAGCCACTGATTGTTGAATTTGGGTGGCTGCTAATATTTAAAGTTTGCTGGAATTGGGTTTTCAATTAAAGTTTGTTGTGATAATATTAGCATTTTATATATTTTGAGAGGAAAACTAGGGGAAGGGATCAAAATTCTTTCCAAGGATTTGTTACTAATTATGTTTCTTGTTAAAATCTAAATTCGTCAAGGGTCAGGACTGTTTATTATTTGTCTTTGCATCCCCGGCATCTAGCACAGTCTGGGTCAGTGAATGTTTGTTGACCTGAACTGATTATAAGACAAAATATAATTTATTTTCTGTCTTGGTAAGTCATTCTTTGGGTATTCCTTTTCCTCACTGATTTAAAAAAGTATCAGCTTTATTGAGATATAATTTACATAACATGAAATTCACCATTCTAAAGTATACAATTCGGTGGGTTTTAATACATGACAGAGTTGTGTAACCACCACCACTATGTAGTTCCAGAACCTTTTCATCACCCCTGAAAGAAACCCAGTACCCGTTGGCAGCCATTCTCCATTTCACCTAGTCCCAGCCCCTGGCAACCACCGTTCTATTTTCTGTCTCCATAGATTTGCCTACTCTAGACATTTCATATAAGTGGAATTAGATAATATGTAGTTTCTTTGTGCCTAGCATCTTTCACTTAGTGTTTTCAAGGTTCATCCACGTTGTAGCATATATCAGTACTTCACTCTTTTTTATAGCCAAATAAAATTGTATAGATGTCCACGTTTTCTTTATCTGTTCATCAGTTGATGGACATTTGAGATGTTCTCACTTTTTGGTATTGTGAATAATTATGCTATGAGCATTTGTGTAAAAGTTTTTGTGTGGATATATGTTTTAATTTGTCTTGGGTATACACCTAGGAGTGGAATTGCTGGGTCATATGAGACTTTGCGTTTATCATTTTGAGGATCTACCAAACAAGATTCCAAAGCAAGTGCACTACTTTACATTTCAATCAGCAATGTATGAGGGTTCCAATTTCTCCATATCCTCATCATCGCTTGTTATTGTTTTTCTTTTTGATTTTAGCCATCCTTGTGGATGTGAAGTGGTCTTTCATTGTGGTTTTGATTTTCTTTTCCCTAATGACTAGTGATGCTGAGCGTATTTTTGTGTGCTTATTGGCCATTTGTATATATTTGGAGAAATGTCTATTCAAATCTTTTGCTAATTTTTAAATAGGGTTATTTATCTATTTTTATGTTGTATGAATTCTCTATATTCTGGATAATAGACTTTTATGAGATATGTGACTTGAAAATATTTTTCCTATTCTGTGGATTGTTTTTTCACTTTCTTGATAGTGTCATTTGAAGCACAAAAGTTTGTAATTTTGATGAAGTTGTTATCCCTTTTTTTTTTTATCCTTGGGCTCTTGGTGCCGTATTTATTCTTATTGATCTTCTAATTGTTCTATTCATTATGGAAAATGGAGTATTGATGTCTCCAACTATTGTTGTTAAATTGTCTATTTCTCCCTTCTCCCTTCAATTCTGTCAGTTTTTATTCATTTCTTCTGCAGCCCTGTTATTAGGTACATATATATTTATCATCATTATATCTTCCTTTTAAAAAATTATTATTTTTAGTTGAGGTGACATTGCTTTATAACATTATATATATTTCAAGTGTACATCATGTTTCAATTTCTGTATATACTACGTCATGTTCATTATGTCTTCCTTTTGGATTGACCCTTTTATCATTACAAAATATCCTTCTTTCTCTCCAGTTACAATTTTTATCTTAAAGTCTATTTTGTCTGATATTAGTGTTGCCACTCCAACTCTTTTTTTGGTTCCTATTTGCATGGTGTATCTTTTTCCATCCTTTTACTTTCAACCTATTTGTGTCTCTGAATTTAAAGTGTCTCTTTTAGACAGCATATAGTTAGGTCACTTAAGAAAAGTATTCTGCCAATTTCTGCCTTTTGATCAGAGTGTTTAACTGGAGTGTTTAGTTTATCTATATTTAATGTAATTACTGATAATTAAGTAGGATATATGTCTGCCTTTTTCCTATTAGTTTTCTGTGTCTTCTGTCTTTTTTATTCCTTGATTCTTCTATTACTGCCTTGTTTTGTGTTAAATATGTATTTTCTAATGTCCCATTTTAATTCCTTTGTTGCTGCTTTTCTGGAGAAGGGAATTTTCGTAGAGTTTTACTCCATCGTTCTTGATGATATTGTTGTGATATGTTTTTGAGTTCTTTTCTTAGTGGTTGCCCTGGGGATTGCAATGAACTTTTTAATTTAAAACAATCTATCTAGTTCAGAGAATTTCAACTTAATTTCAAAAGTATATAAAAACTTTATTCCAGTATAGCTCCTCCAGTCCTTGCTTTGTACATTATAAGCCCATCACTACATTTTAATAATTGTTGCCTTATGCAGTTGTCTTTTAAATTAGACGACAGAAAAGAGTTATAAGCAAAAGTGCATTTATGTGTCTTGTACATTTAACTATGTAGCTAGCCTTACTGATTCTCTTTATTTCTTCATGTGGATTCAAGTTAGTGTTTGATGTTTTCTCATTTCACCTTCAAGGACTCCCTTTATTCTTGGAGGACAGATTTTGCTAGTGACAGATTCTCTCAGGTTTTGCTTGTGTGGGAATGTCTTAAATTTCTCCTTCATTTTTGAAGGATAATTTTGCTAGATATAGAAGTCTTGGCGAGTTTTTTGTTTTATTACTTTGAATATGTTATTCCACTGTCCTCTGGCCTTCATAGTGTCTAATGAGGAATCAAGTGTTAATCCTACTGAGAATGGCTTGAATGGGATCAGACATTCTTTTCTTGCTGCATTCAAGTTTTTGTCTTTCTCTTTTGACATTTTGCCTATGATGTGTCTTGATGTAGATTCTTTTAAATTTATCCTACTTTGAGTTTGTTGAGCATCCTGAATGTATAGATTAATGTTTTCATCAAATTTGGGAAGTTTTTGTCCGTTGTTTTTTTAACTATCCTTTCTGTGCCTTTCTTCTCCTTCTTGGACTCCTTGTATGCATGTATTGATGCAGTTGCCGGTGTTCCACAGATCTCTGAGGGTCTTAATTTTTCTTAATTATTATTTTGTTCCTAAGACTGAATAATCTCAATTGACCTATCTTCAAGTTCACTGATTCTTTCTTCTGCCTATTTAAATCTGATGTTGAACCCCTCTAGTGAATTTTCCATTTCATGTATTGTACTTTGCAACTCTAATTTTTATCTGGTTCTTTTTTTAAAAATAATTTTTATTTCTATGTAGATACTTTCTGTTTGGTAAAACATTCTTTTATAGTCTCCTTTAATCTTTAGACATGTTTTCCTTCAGTTATTTGAACATATATGTATATAATAGCTTATTTAAATCTTTGTCTAGTATGTCTCAAATCTGGACTTCTCAGGGACGTTTTTTGATTGATCGCTTTATTTCCTGTGTATAGGCCATACTTTTCTATTCATGTGTTGTAAGTTTTTGTTGGAAAGTGGACATTTGAAATAATATAATGTGGAAACTCAGTAAATCAGGTTTCCCTCCCTCCCCAGAGTTTGGTGTTTTTGCCCTACATTGTTGTATTTGTTTACTCACTTTTCTGAACAAACTTTGTAAAGTCTGTATTTTTTGTCACGTGGCTACTGAAGCCTCTGCTTGCTTCTTAGTGGTCAGCTAATAATTTTTTTTTAAAAAGATTTTATTTTTCCTTTTTCTCCTAAAGCCCCCCAGTACGTAGTTGGCATTTTTAGTTGTGGGTCTTTCTAGTTGTGGCACGTGGGATGCCACCTCAGTGTGGCTTGGTGAGCAGTGCCATGTCCATGCCCAGGATTTGAACTGGTGAAACCTTGGGCTGTCGAAGCAGAGCACACGAACTTAACCACTTGGCCATGGGGCTGGCCCCGTTCAGCTAATAATTTGGCAGAGATTTCCTTAAGTGCGTGGAAACAATAAGTCTCTCAGTGTTTGCTGAGAGGTTCTATGTGCATGTTAGGGCACATCTTCAGCAATCAGCCAGGCAGTTGACAGCTCTGCTTTAGTCTTCACTTCCTGCTTGCACAGAGCCTCAATGTCAGCCAGAGGTGAGAAATTAGCATCTTCTTATGTATTTCTTGTGTATATGCACAGTGCTGCACATGCATGCAGCCTTCTAGATCCTAAGGAATATGTCAGAGTTTTAAAAATCCTTTTATGGACATCTTATTCCCCAAATCTTCCTTTTAAGTTTGTTTGCCAGCCTCTTTTTTTGCCCCAACTGGCATTGCTGCTTCAGGCATCTGCAGTGTTAGGCAATTACAGCTGATTGTTTTCAACAAATGCTATGGGGATAGAGCTTTTCCCATTGAGTGAGCTCTGAATTAGGTCCAGTAAACACAAGCCCTGATAATGGGGCTTTTCTAGATAACTTCCAGGTCAAATAGTGACAGTTCTCTGAGATAGGGCCTTTTTGGGGAACTTGACACCCATTCTGTCTTCTCCAGTGACTGTTAGAGTGCTGGTTTGCACACTTACTGTGGCTGCAAGGATGCTGGTTTTCAGGGACACTGATGCTGGTGAGAGAGTGATGGAAAAGGAAAAATTAAAATGCCACAAAGCTTGCTGTTCTTATTGAGACTCAGCCATTTTTTGTGACAAAATCATCCTTGTGATGTTATAAGCTGTTTAATTTCCAGAATTGTGAAAAATTTGATTTTGACAATTTCTGCCAATATTCTTTCTGCTTTTAGGGAGGAGTAGATTTCTGGCCTTACTCAGCCATTCAGGAAGTGCTTTGCCTTCCTACTGAATTTTACAACTGCCTGCTATCCTTGTGATGTTACGTTTGGTTGACTTCTTTCTCTCTCTCTTTTTTTCTTGTGTTCTTGCTTTCTATTTTTAAGATTTTGAAACATAGTTTTATTATCTTTTTTCATCTTTGTTATTTGTTTTTTCCCACAGGTACATACTTTTTTTTAACATCCACGTGTAGATTAAAAAAATTAATTGAGGTAAAATACACATAACAAAATTTGCCATCTTAATTAACCATTTTTTCTATTTCTTTCTTTTTTTTTGCTGAGGAAGGTTCACGCTGAGCTAACAACCATGTCACTCTTCCTCTATTTTGTATGTGGGTTGCTGCCACAGCATGGCTGCTGACAAGTGGTATAGGTCTGCACCCAGGAAATGAACCCGGGCCACCAAAGTGGAGCATGACAAACTTAACTACTAGGCCATGGGGCCAGGCCCTTAATTAACTGTTTTTAAATGTACAACTCAGTAACGTTAAGTACATTCACATTGTTGTGCAACCAATCTTCAGAACTCTTTTCATCTTGAACAACTGAAAATTTGTACCCACTAAACAATAATTCCCCATTTCTCCCTCCCCCCAGCTCCTGACAACCACCATTCTACTTTCTGTCTCTATGAATTTGACTGCTCTGGGTATCTCATATAAGTGGAATCATGCAGTATTTGTCTTTTTGTGACTGGCTTATTTTACTTAGCGTAATATCCTCAAGGTTCATCCATGTTGTAGCATGTGTCAGAATTTCCTTCCTTTTTAAGATTGAATAATATTCTGTTGTATGTATATACCACATTTTGTTTACACATTAACCCGTTGGTAGATACTTGGGTTGCTACCATCTTTTCACTATTGTGAATATTTTGCTGTGAACATAGGTGTACAAACATCTCTTTGAGACCTTGCTTTCAGTTCTTTTGAGTATGTGATTGGTTTCTTTTTGCTTTGTGTGGAAGCATCTGTGGAAATATCCAGTGTGATAGTTTTTAAAAATAGGTTAGTAAACTTAATGAGTTTCTTAAATTTTCCTATATAATACATTCTTCGTTAGACAGGACTCAGAATTATTTTCTGATTCTTCATGGACATAGATATTACTTCACTTGTTCTCCCATTTTTAAGCTGGTAAGGTTTTGTAGTTTTTAAATGACTTGAAGACATGTCAGGGCTAGGAAATGAGTAAATTACAAAATCAGTTGGGATCTGACTTCTGATTCCTAGTTGTAACCTTAAATTCCTGTGTTCCATTATTTTTTTATGAGTCTAAATAAAAAGAAGACTGTAGAGATAAGAAGTATTGTAGTTCTTTTGAATAAGAAACCAATATAGCATTTCATAGTCTAAAGTTTACAGATAAACAAGTAGGATATTGGAGAAATATATTTAGGAACAGAAAGGAACATATTTAGTCATTGAAGTAGATGTGAATGGCCGTACATTCTTTGCACGTCTGGGGAGCAAACTCAGATGCTTGCGTAACGTAGGCAGGTAATATAACTCTGTGAAGCAGACCAGCTGAGGACTCTGGTAAGCTGAACCTCCCATGCGCTTTCTAAAGGGACGGCTGCTGCTAGCTTCTGCCAGATTATTGCCCCAAGATGCTAAATGTGCTAGTTTTTCAAGAAAAATCAGAAATTGGAATTTTTATGTGAAATCTCCTTATTTTAAAGAGTATAATTTAAATTACAAATAATTTAAAGATGTAAATAAAACATTATGCTACTCAACCAAATAAGTTTGCAAGCTGGATTTATGATTGTAATTGAGGTCAAGAAACTTATGAATTCAGAGGGTAGCTAATTTGATAGATACCACATAAATAACATGTTTACGATAATTGGAGAAAAAGGAATAAAAATGCTTATGATGGTAATATTTCTAGTGCTGGAAAGGACCGTAAAGATTAGCTAGTGTCTCCATTTTATTTTATAGTTAAGGAAACAAGACCCAACAAAGTTAAGTGACTTTCCATGTTTGCACTCATACCTATTAAGACTTTTGGAACCATGCAGAGCAAGCTAAAGCGTAGCAATGCCAGCTCCTATTCTTAAAATGCATTTGGCTCTCTCTTGCGTTCTCATTGACGGTAACTTAGTTTTAAATAGACTTTTTCCATATGCTTTCACATGTTATGTCCTATGATCATCACAATCTCAAATTATAATATAGGTGTTATTCTCATTTGGCAAAAGAAGAAACTGAGTCCCAAAGAAGTTTTGTGACTTGCTCAAGTTCACATAGCTAGTTTGTAATAGTATATCCATTATAATTTCTCCTACAGCCTGAGACACCTTTGAGAGTGATAATTACACTGGGACAACAGGCACAAATGGGGACAGTCCTTGGTCACTTAGTGATAGAGCTAATAATAGGATCTAGTCTCCTTATTTGTAATGTAAATTCTTTCATCATAGCGGGAAGATCAATAATATGACAAAAAAAAAAAGGTGTCCTAAGGGAAAAATATACAAGTGCTGAAAAGACCAGAAGGATAAAAGATTATCATGTGGAAAAAAGTAGACAGAAGACATTTCTTGGGTAAGCTTTGGTGTTTATCAAGGAGAAATTGACATTTGAGACAAAGTTTTGTTTCTATAATTTTTCTTTTTTTTTGACTAGTGCTTTTTTAAGGCTCTTTGTTTTCCTCCATCTGATTTTATTCATACTTCTAGTCTCCATTTTGCAATAGATGGGGATGGGTGTCACTAAGTAACGTGAGTTTTTGACTTGGCGGCACTGTCTGAGATGTTTTTAGGAACTGAAGTTTCATGTAATGGGAATACAGAAATAACTGCCGTAACATAGAGAATTTTTATTTAGATATATATTTGCAGGTTATAATGACTTATCAGTTTTTTAAAGAAACACACAACTTGACTTTGAATGAACTTCTGACAAATCCTTAGCTAAATTTGGAAATGCAAAGATAATAAGAGAGAACAAGGGAAGCAAGACATGCGAATCTCCAAGGCAAACAATTAACTATTTCTAAAGGACCTATGTTTGAAGTGATGTATTTTATTAATTGTTTTATTTTTAGATGTGTGTAATATTAAAGTTAACCAAAGGATTTACTGGGTAACTGTGGTATATAAATAAGATTAAAAATTTGTTTTCAAATTTTAGAGGAAATAAAATATGCCACTTCTCAATTTCCAAAACATGAGAAGGTTTTATTTAGTGATTTTGTTTAATTCTCATTAAGGGAAGGATGAAATTAATCTAGAAACAGACTTATTAATGTATCTTACCACTGATGTTTTTACCGTATAAGGTAAGGAAGCCTCTTACTTTTGCTAAAGAATGTAATTAGTTCCAGGATTTCTTTGTGACAGAAGCCCATAGCAATGTTAGGTAATGAATTCTGATTGAACACCTAGAATTACAGAAATATCCCATTCCTGCATTTTCCATCTACAGGCACACCTCAGAGATACTGCGGGT
Organism: Equus caballus; assembly: GCF_041296265.1. Lineage (NCBI taxonomy): Eukaryota > Metazoa > Chordata > Mammalia > Perissodactyla > Equidae > Equus > Equus caballus. Next base: position 72,730,963 of record NC_091701.1, on the reverse strand, counting down.
TCTGTTCCAGAGCACCGCAATACAGCAATTATCACAGTAAAGCAAGTCACACAAATTTCTTGGTTTCCCAGTGCATGTAAAAGTTATGTTTACACTATACTGTAGTCTATTCAGGGTGCAATAGCATTATGTCTAAAAAAACAATGTACATACCTTAATTAAAAAATACTTTATTGGGGCTGGCCCCGTGGCCGAGTGGTTAATTTTGCGCACTCCGCTGCAGGCGGCCCAGTGTTTCGTTGGTTCGAATCCTGGGCGTGGACATGGCACTGCTCATCAAACCACGCTGAGGCAGCGTCCCACATGCCACAACTAACAACTAGAAGGACCCACAACGAAGAACATACAACTATGTTCCGGGGGGCTTTGGGGAGAAAAAGGAAAAAAATAAAATCTTTAAAAAAAAAGACTTTATTGCTAAAAAATGCTAACCATCATCTGAGCCTTCAGTGAGTTGTATTCTTATTTCTGGTGGAAGGTCTTTCCTCAGTGTTGGTAGTTGATAGCTGATCTGGGTGGTGGTTGCTGAAGATTGGGGTGGCTGTGGCAGTTTCTTAAAATAAGACAACAATGAAATTTGCCACATCAATTGACCCTTCCTTTTGGGAACAGTTTCTCTGTAGCATGTGATGCTCATTGATAACATTTTACCCACAAAAGGATTTCTTTAAAAATTGGAGTCAGGACCCACAACTAAAATATACAACTATCTACTTGGGGGATTTGGGGAGAAAAAGCAGGAAAAAAAAAAAAAGAAGATTGGCAACAGTTGTTAGCTCAGGTGCCAATCTTTCAAAAAAAAAAAAAATTGGTCAGTCCTCTCAAACCCAGCTGCTGCTTTATCAACAAAGTTAAGTCATTTTCTATATCTTTTGTTGTCATTTCAACAATCTTCACAGCATCTTCACCAGGAGTAGATTCCATCTCAAGAAACCACTTTCTTTCCTCAACCATAAGAAGCAACTCCTCATCCGTTAAAGTGTTGTCATGAGATTGCAGCAATTCAGTCCCATCTTCAGGCTCCACGTGGAATTCTAGCTTTCTTGCTATTTCCACCACATCTGCAGTTACTTCCTCCACGGAAGCCTTGAATCCCTCAAAGTCATCCATGAGGGTTGGAATCAACTTTTTCCAAATTCCTGTTAATGTTATTATTTTGACCTCTTCCCATGAAACATGAATGTTCTTAAAGGCATCTAGAATGATGGATCCTTTCCAGAAGATTTTCAATTTACTTTGCTCAGATCCATCAGAGGAATCACTATCCATAGCAGCTATAGCCTTACGAAATTTATTTCTTAGATAGTAAGACTTGAAAGTCTAAGTTACTCCTTGATCCATGGGCTGCAGGATGGAGGTTGTGTTAGCAGGCATGAAAACAACATTAATCTCTTTGTATATCTCCATCAGAGCTCTTGGGTGACAGGTTCATTGTCAATCAGCAGTAATATCTTGAAAAGATTTTTTCTCTACGGTGGGCTTAAAATCTTCAGTAAACCATGTTGTAAACACATGTGCTGTCTTCCAGGCTTTGCTGTTCCATTTATAGAGCACAGGCAGAGTGGATTTAGCTTAATTCTTAAGGGCCCTAGGATTTTTGGAATGGCAAATTAGCGTTGGCTTCAACTTAGTCACCAGCTGCATCAGCCCATAACAGGAGAGTCAGCCTGTCCTTTGAAGCTTTGAAGCCAGGCACTGACTTCTCCTCTCTGGCTCTGAAAGTCCTAGATGACGTCTTCCAATATAAGGCTGCTTTGTTTACATTGAAAATCTGTTTAGTGTAGCCGCCTTCCTGAGTTATTGTAGCTAGAGCTTCTGGATAACGTGCTGCAGCTTCTCCATCAGCACTTGCTGCGTCCCCTGCACTTTTATGTTATGGAGACAGCTTCTTTCCTTGAACCTCATGAACCAACTTCTGCTAGCTTCACACTTTTCTCCTGCAGCTTCCTCCCTTCTCTCAGCCTTCACAGAATTGACAAGAGTTAGGGCCCTGCTCTGGATTAGGCTTTGGCTTAAGGGAATGTTGTGGCTGGTTTGATCTTCTATCTAGACCGCTAAAACTTTCTCCATATCAGCAATAAGGCTGTTTTGCTTTTTTATCACTGTGTGTTCACTGGAGTAGCACTTTTAATTTCCCTCAAGAACGTTTCCTTTACATTCACAGCTTGGCTATCTATTTGGCACAAGAGGCCTACCTTTTTGGCCTGTCTTGGCTTTCAACATGCCTTCCTCACGGAGCTTAATCATGTCTAGCTTTTGATTTAAAGTGAGAGATGTGTGACTCTTCCTTTCACTTGAACACTTAGAGGCCATTGTGGGGTTATTACTTGGCCTAATTTCAATATTGTTGTGTCTCAGGGAATAGGGAGGCCTGAGGAGAGGGAGAGAGATGCGGAATGGCAGGTCAGTGGAGCAGTCAGAACATACACATTTATAGATTAAGTTCACCGTCTTATGTGGGCGCTGTTCACGTCGCGCCAAAACGATTATAATAGTAACATCAAAAATCACTCATCACAGATCACCATAACAAATATAGTAATAATGAAAAAGTTTGAAATATTTCAGGAATTACCAAAATTTGACACAGAGACACGAAGTGAGCAAATACTGTTGGAAAAATCGTGCTGATAGACTTGTTCAACTCAGGGTTGCCACAAACCTTCAATGTGTAAAAATGCAATATCTGCAAAGCAAAATAAAGTGCCATGCAATAAAACGAGGCATGCCTGTAATTTCCTTGGAGTTGAGGTTCTATAGGTATGCCGTTCCGCTGCCTCACAGCTTGTCTCAGGTGACACATGTGCCAGCTATTGTGCTGTGACAAACAAGGGTCACTGGTTTATGATCTTTTCTAGTTAGCAACATCTTCTCGTTACCTAGCACCCAACTGCTAAGCGCCTGCCTTGTATTTTATACTCACATAACATCATCACCCCACTTCTGTTACCAATTTTACGATTGTTTGGGAATGAGCTCAGCTGGTGTGATAGGCACTGCCCCAAAACACAGTGGCCCTAAAGGTGGAAGCTTATTTCTCTCTAAAGTTTTCTCTAATATTTCTGTCTTATTTTTACCTGAGGTAGCGTTTTGGAAAAACTAATCCTTCCCTCCTGTGTGTCTCCTTTATTTTCACACAGAACACTTCACTTTTGACTCTTCTGGTCACCAAATGTGTGGAGGGTTTTCCCCCACCAAGCAATTCTCTGCGATACCAGCTGGGTGCCCTACAGTTTAATTCAATTCTGACACTCTCTCCCCAGTGATAGCGTCAGATCCCACGGGTTAAGGGCTCAGGCCCACGCCCTGCCGCCGAGTTCACATGCCAGAAGAAAGTACTAGGTCCCCAGGTTGCCCATAGCTGCTGTCCAACTTGGCTACGGATTGGAGGTTCCCATGACCTCCTCCCCCTTTCGATTTGATTAACTTGCTAGAGCAGCTTATAGAACTCAGGGAAACACTTATGTTTACCAGTTTATTAAAGGATATGATAAATGATACAGATGAACAGCTAGATGAAGAGATACCTTGGGGACGTCTGGGAGGGTCCCAAGTGCAGGAGCTTCTGTCCCTGTGGAGTTGGAGTGTGTCACCCTCCCAGTCGGTGGATGTGTTCACCCACCTGGAAGCCTCGTGAACCCCATACTATTGGGACTTTTATGGAGGCTTCATCACGTCAGCATGATAGATCATTAACTCCACTTCTAGCCCTTCTCCCTTCTCAAGAGGATGGGGGCAGAACTGAGAATTGCCAGCTTCTAATCATGGCTTGTTCTTTTCCGTGCCCAGCCCCCCATCCAGGTGCCCAGCCCCCATCCAGGTGCCCACCCAGAGTTGCTTCTTTAGAACAAAAGACACTCCTATCACCTAGGAAATTACAAGGGTTTCAGCCCTGTGTCAGGAACCAGGGGCAGAGACAGTATGTATTTTTTCTATGGTTCTGCAGGTAGCCAGGTAGCCCGGGAGGGCTAGGCTCTTTGAGGGCTGCGTTTCTTTTACTTTGTGGCTGTGCCATCCCTTCGCGTGCTGTCATCATCTGCATGGTTGAAGCTGCCTCAGTTCCACATTTGTGTTCCTGCCTGTGAGAAGGGAGAGAAGCACGTGACATGGAATTGGGGGCTGGCAGATGTATCCTCTAGCTGAATGGTCATACCCTGGGCTAAAACTGTTACCGGGAAAGAAAGTGAGGTTAGGTTTTGGGCAGTGCCTGGCAGTCTGCCACAGTTATTTAACTTCTCTGAATCTTAGTTTCCTCCTTTGTGAAATGGTGATAATAATGGTGTCTACCTCAGAACGTTGTCTTGAGGGTTAGGTAAGGTCATACGTAGTGATTCTTTATTCAGTTTCTGGCATATAAAATAGGCTTAATAAATGTTAGCTTTTAACTAGGAAGATATTTTTCTAACGACAAGAATCACTATTGCTTTTTTGTTTTTTAACACCTAAAGAACTCTTAAGCAATGCTTTTTTTACTTCAGGAAAATTGTGCTGTTTAAAGCAGTAAAAGGCATGGAACTAAATACTACATACATGGAGACCACAGATGTTATAGAAACATAGCATCTAGGTTTTTTGTTTGAAAAAAAGTATTGTTTTTTAAAAAGTTTTATCAATGGACTATTTCCCGCTGTTTCTCATAATGGTTTTAATGTAGATAACACGTAAGTAGGTTTTGAGGTAAGTAGTCCATTAGAGCAATTTAATTTCACTTGTGAAAATTTTAGTTAGATTTTTCTTTCAAAGTGGGTCATCGCTAGAAGCAATCCATTTATTTGGGAAGATGTTCTTAGCATATGGATTTGCTGCAAAAGTGAGAATTCTAAAATGCCTTTGTGACTTAAAAAAAGTTGTTTTCCTGATATTTCGCTGGGGGGAATAAACTGTAAAACCTCTTACTAACTTAAAAAAACCCCAAACTTCTTTATTATTGATAGTTTTAGGCATATACAAAAGTAGAGAAAACTTAGTAATATTTTGAACTACCTGAGTTTGAAAGTAGGGAAAGTAATCCCAATGATGCGGGGTCGGTGAGCCGAGGAGTCGAAAGAAAGATTTCTTAGACTCTCAAGATCTGGCAGTAGTGCTCTTTTATTTAGAGAATAGTGTGGAATAGCATGGGGACAGGACCCATGGGCAGTCAGAGCTTCTGCTGCCGCTTCTTCTGCTGCCCCCGCTGGCATGGGGACAGGACCCACGGGCAGGCAGAGCTGGTGTGTGGGGACAGGACCCACGGGCAGTTAGAGCTCCTGCTGCTGCCCCGAGTTGAGGGTTAGGGCTAAATTTAAGGCATGGGTATGTGAGTCATCTCTTTACAAGACAAAGGAAAAAAAGTTAAAATGGTACCAGTGCCGGTAGGGTCCGGCCATTGGGCGGTCCCACAATTTTTAGATAAGAATCAAACCGGATTGAGTAAATGGCAGAAGTCACCGCTCAAATATTATCTTCAACTAAAGACAAAGGAGGATTTTGGGGTGGGGGGTCAGTTACATGAGGTTGCCAGACAGTAAACGACTTAAGTTCTTGCCTTCCCCATTAAGAGTTTCCAGAGATAAGGCCATCCCCCACTTCCTCCTGGCACAGAGAGGGAGGCATGGAGATTTCCTTCACAAATGCAATTGTCTCTGATCAAAGGGCAAGCAAATTCCACTCCTTGGAGCCTGGTTCTCATCTGCAGTTTTAAAATTAACCAGCCTAAAAATCCTCGTCATAAACCGTGTTTTAAAATTAAGCAGCCTAAAAATCCTCATCACCAACACTCCTACTATAATAGTATTGTGAATATTTGAGTGTGCTATCTATTATTTGTCATTGGTAGCTGGGAGAAAACGTTTAAATCTAAAACAAATTATTGTCTTTAATCTTTCATAGCCAATTATTATTTATTTTCAATGTTATTGTTTTTCAATAAAGAAAGATAACTTTATTTGGGGTTTTGCTTTCCTTATTAATTTTATCCCATCAGTTGTTAAGGATCATTTATTAACGTTTTTGAAAGCAATTCTTAGCAGAAGCCAGTTTTTGGTTAAAAAATAAAGATGAAAAGTGACTAGGCCGTTATTCAGGGATTTTTGTTAGTTTTGTGAAATCATATGTTAATTTGGTTAAAGTGGAGTCTCTTTCCTTTGGAAATGTATTTAAAGATGAGAAAGCTGACCTTTAAATCTATTTGTGCTTTAATCCCCTACTTTCTTTGATGATAAGAACATAAGAAACAAATGACGAATCTGTTCCTTTGTTTTTTGTTTTTTTGGTTTGGCCCTCTACGAATATGTTCATTTGCTGCATAAGAATTCTCCCTTGGTTTGCTATTTCTTGGGCAAAATGCCACAAGAGAATATGTCTGCTATCTGCTTTGTCATTGTCAATTTTAGATTAAATTCCCCTAAGTTAGGTTGAGTTCTCATTGTTTTAACTGTAGCTTTTGGTACGTGTCCTCCTGATCTCTGGAATCGCTGCGGGTTTACTCTGTGGTGAGTTGAAGAGGATCGCTTTATGTGAGGTGAGACAGGGATGGGATTCCATAGCCGCCAGCCTCCTAGTTGCTGAGGTTGGTCTTCATTGTCAACTTGGTGACAAGTGTTGGCCTAAAGGCAGGTTTGGATGTTCCCAAAGCATTTCTCTTCTATCCCTGAAAAGTACTGCTTGCCTTGAAAAACATGGAAAGCACAGAAAGAGAAATTAGCTCTCAGCTTTTAACATATTGTCTACTGGACAACCTTAGTCATAAAACTTTTAATGCTCTATTTTATTTTTAAATATTTATGATCCGTATAGATTTGGGATATTGAATGCATAGTTCAGAGATAATTGTAATTGCTACCAAAATCCAAAGATAAGTTTATGCTGGAAGCTTCCACAGTAGGAAGCATGAGATTGAGAAACATAAGTTTTTATGGAAAAAATAAGGCTGAGGAGGAATAAGAAAAGTTAATCAGTGTTTAAAATAAAAATTTTTTTCTTCTCTTTCCCTCACCCTTTAATTTTGAAAATTATTATCTGCAGAAAAATTGAAATGAAAAGTACTCAGATTTATGCACCCTTATGTTCATTGCAGCATTACTCATAATAGCCAAGACGTGGAAGCACCCCAAGTGCCCATCAACTGATGAATGGTTAAAGATGTGGTATATATGTGTGTACACACACACACACACACACACGCACAATGGAGTACTACTCAACCATAAAAAAGGCAAAACTGTGCCATTTGGAACAATGTGGATGGACGCTGAGGGTATTATGCTAAGTGAAATAAGCCAGACAGAGAAAGACAAACGCTCATGTGGAAGATAAACAAACACATGGATAAAAAGAACAGATTAGTGGTAACTAGAGGGGAAAGGCATGGATGGGATGGTAAAGGGGCACATATATATGAGGATGGGTAAAAACTAGACTAGTGGGGCTGAGCATAATGCGGTCTGTACAGAAACTGGTATACAATAATGTACACCTGAAATTATACAATGTTATAAGCCAATATGGCCTCAATAAAATAACTGAAAAAAAAAAAGAGCCAGCCCTGATGGCCTAGTGGTTAAAGTTTGGTGTGCTCTGCTTCCGTGGCCTAGGTTTGGTTCCCAGGATAAGGACATTCTCCTACCACCCCAAATGTTGTTGCTATTGTTATCACCATTGTTGAACCTAAGAAAATTAACCATAATGTGGATTATCTATTACTATGGATTCATGGATATTAAAAATTAAACGTGTTTTATTAAAGATTGGCACCTGAGCTAACAACTGTTGCCAATCTTCTTTTTTTTCTTTCTGCTTTTTCTCCCCAAATCCACCCAGTATATAGTTGTATATTTGTTTTAGTTGGACTTTCTATTTGTGGCATGTGGGATGCTGCCTCAGCGTGGTCTGACCGGTGGTGCCATGTCCACGCCCAGGATCCAAACCAGTGAAACCATGGGCTGCTGAAGGGGAGCACGCGAATTTAACCGTTCAGCCATGGGGCCGGCCCCTAAACGTGTTTTAATTGATTATCAATATTATACTTTTAGATACACCAGTTGCCCTAAATCTGGTACCCCTTCCAGCCAGCTCCTTTATTCTTTATACATGACTCCTGTAGTTTTTGAGTACTTCCCTACTTTTGGGAATAAATATTTTTAAGTGACTAAAGTAAAGTTACATTTATTTTATAATCAAGTAAATAAAAATATCCTAGACATTTTACACAATTAAATTAATTTTCTTCTATCAAAAATTGCTTGGTTGAAGATTCTCCTTTCCTATAGTCTAGTGATGTGTGCATAACTTTGATTTACTGAAGACTATAAGCATAGCAGGAGTCCAGTTTTTGGTGTGTTTCTCGAAGTTGGTCCTTTTCTGATTCATGATTCAGAATAAAAACTCCTCAGTGCTGCCTCGTTGGACCCTCTGTCATCCCAGAGACTCAGAATAACGTGGATGCTTAAGATGGAAAAAAAGCTCTGGGACAGCCCTCCTCTCATGTGTCCACTCTGTTTTTCCCTCCTGCCATACTGTTTGGAAATAGTATTTACTAGTGCTCATTTTCCAGTATCTTTCCCAAATTTTAATTGGAAAAACCTCTACTGCTTCTCTGCCATCGACTTTACCTCCTTTTTTCTATCTCCAACCTCTCTTTAAGCATTAACCCTGAAATTGCCATTGAAAACAGTTTACAAAAATAACTCCTACAGGGAAAATGTCATTAAATTTTAATTACCGGGGCCTTATGAAGAGTAGTTGCCGTAAAGTATACTGAAATGGAATCCTTCTTTTGTCAAGTTCTGATATAAATGACTTTACTTCTCTATACCTTTAAAGCACACGTAAGAATTTCAGTTTCAGTCCATCTCTCTAGTGGTGGTGTTTCTAGTGTGCTTGGGGGTCGGGAGCGATTGGAGGCGGGCAGGGACCAAGCTGTTCAGGATCTCTTACTAGGCTGACATTATCCCCTCATTCCTTGTCGTCGGAAATTCTGATTAACCACATGTGGATCTATTCAGGCATTATTATTTTGGCTGCATTTCTCTCTTCTTAGCCTCAAGACTGTTTTAAGAGATTCAGATACCTTGCTCATATCTAGATGTTGTCGAAAGCATTGTCATAATCCACCATTCTTATAAGCCTGTCAAAAAGGAAATAAAGTGTTTGACATAACTTAATCTTAGCGAAACCATGCTGTTTTCTAGTGAATGCCTCTTTTTATTGCTCCTAAATTCTCACAAACCACTTATTCGGTTATTCATTTCCGAGGTTTGCAGGGCAGGAAATCAAGCTGTGTGATTTTCCGAATCTACTCTGCTTCTAACTTTTGTCTACTCCCAGACGGCAGCCTGTTTCTGCAGCTGCATGCTGGCCATGCTGTGGAGTAAGATAAAACTGTGGTCAAGAAGTCATTGTGTGGACCTTTTTTGTGGAAAATTGTACTTGAGGACCCACCAAGAAGATGTCTGCAGACTCTGTTTTGAGAAAAGCTGACTTAAGAAAACTAATTTTCTGGAAATGCCTGTCAATTATTTCTTCAAAAGAGAAGTCTTGTCATTGAACTAGTAATATGTTTTTAGTTTATCCAAAAACATGAATACACAATAAAGAATTTCTGTAACACTCAGTTCCCTGGGGCAGGGGTGGGGAGCAAAGACATATGAGGACCTCACTGAAAAAACAGTGGCTGGGACCTTTGCTACTAAAGGCTGGTCTCTGCGCGTCAGCATCCCTCGATGCTTATTAGCAATCCTGAATCTTTGACTCTGTTCTAGTCCTGTTGAGTCAGAATCTGCATTTGGACGCTATCTCCAGGCGGTTCATATACACATTAGGCTTGGGAAGCACTGGGGATCGTTTTCGTGAGACTGTCCCTCTGCATGGAGACTGGTTGGGTGATAAAGGCTCATCTTGGGAAGTACCTGCAGATACCAAATAGCATAGTCGGGAAGATCGTTTCAGAGTGAAAGCATTTCAGGTATTTATTGTAAACTCTTGGCTGAATACGGTTGTTAGATGTTGGCCTTCCTACACTACTCCTTCCAAGAAGGCTTAAAGAGATGTTTCCCAAATACCAAGAAAATTATTATTATTATTATTATTTTTTGATGAGAAAGATTGGCCCTGAGCTAACATCTTTTGCCAGTCTTCCTCTTTTTGCTTAGGAAGATTATCCCTGAGCTAACGTCTGTGCCAGTCTTTCTCTATTTTGTGTATGGGATGCTGCCACAGCATGGCTTGACGAGCAGTGTGTAGGTCAGTGCTTGAGTTCCAAACCTTATGAACCCCAGGCCACCAAAGCAGAGTGTGTGAACCCAACCACTACACCACTGGGCTGGCCCCAAGAAAATTATTTTTAAAAAGTGATTTTGTAGTCATTTTGCTTGTCATAGCTAGAGGGCTCAAATACTTTCTTCTCTTTTCCTGCTTTATATATTCTTTGTATCCTGATACCATGTGGCTAAATTTTTTCTTTTTTGAGAAAGATTAGCCCTGAGCTAACTGCTGCCAATCCTCCTCTTTTTGCTGAGGAAGACTGGCCCTGAGCTAACGTCTGTGCCCATCTTCCTCTGCTTTATATGTGGGACACCTGCCACAGCATGGCTTGACAAGCGGTGCCATGTCTGCACCCAGGATCTGAATCGGTGAACCCCGGGCTGCCAAAGCAGAACATATGCACTTAACCGCTGCGTCATGGGGCCGGCCCTTAAATTTTTGAAGTGATGCTTCAATGTGTAGGGAAAACTCTAGGAATAAAGGTGTTAGGAGGCCTCTGTTGTTCACGTCCTAACTGCTGGGCTCCCTAAGCCCAGTAGGATGGCTCCTTTAGTTCTGTGACACTGGAGGTTTGGGGTGAGGTGCCAATTTACTGTGTAGCCCTGTGAATAGTGATCACTGAACTCTAGATGTCATAACTCCCATAGCCCAGCATTAACTTTAATAATGTTGATGGCAGCTTGATATAAATCAGATTTGCCCAGCTTTCTAGATGTTTCACTTATTCTGGCGTGACGGTGAAGGAATTGAGCCTCTTCCACTCATATGACAGTCTCTCACATCTCTAGATATTTCTGAGGGGTGGACAGGTCAGATGTGAATCTGATAGGCTAATATATGTGCCCTGGAAGCAAACGCCTTAAGCCAATGCCAGACTGCAGGTACATCTTCCTGGCTCGCTCAGGTGGGAGGTCCATTGGGAATTGCTAGTGTGATGCCCTGACAGAGGGCAGCAGGATGATGTGGTGGAAAGAGCACTGGATTTGGAATTAGATGGATATGGGTTTGAATCCCAACTCTCCTGTTTATTAGTTTTGTGGTCTGGTAGCAGTTATTTAATCTCTGATTTCTAATTTCTATAAATGTGAAAATAGGGTTAGGGGCCAGCCCCATAGCTGAGTGGTTAAGTTTGCGCCCTCCGCTTCAGTGGCCTGGGGTTTTCCCAGTTGGGATCCTGGGCACAGACATAGCACCGTTCATCAAGCCATGCTGAGCTGGTGTCCCACATGCCACAACCAGAGGGATATAGAATATACAACTAGAATATACAACTGTGTACTGGGGAGCTTTGGGGAGAAGAAGAAGAAGAAGAAGAAGAAGAAGAAGAAGAAAAAAAAGACTGGCAACAGATATTAGTTCAAGTGCCAATCTTTAAAAATAGGGTTAATTTGTAGCTCCCAGGATTGTTGTGAGGCCCTAATGAGATAATATATTAAGAGCCTAATACCATGCCCGGCACAGAGTAGGTGTGCATTAAGTGGTCAGTACGCATCACTGTATACATTTGGTATATTAAATAATTCCTTACCAGTTTTTGTTTTTCATGCCTGCCCCAGCTAAACTAAGTTGGGATTTAAGTAGCTTTTGATAGTTTTGCCCATCCAGTATATTCCAAGTGATTCTTTGCCAGGTAAGCATCATCTTTTATTATTGCCACCATGGCCAGACATTGACCTTTAAAGGCACAGTGTTTTTTTTTTTTTAATTGCAGTAATATTGGATTATAACATTATATAACTTTTGGATGTACATCGTAATATATTTAGAATTCTGTGTAGATTACATCATGTTCCCCACCCAAAAACTAATTATAGTCCATCTTGTCACATGTGAGCCTAATCAGCCCTTTTGCCCTCGCCCCGCTTCCCCTATGGTAACCACCAATCCAGTCTCCATTGCTATGTGTTTGTTTGTTGTTCTTTTTATCTTCTTCTGAGTAAGAACATACGGTATTTGACTTTCTCCCTCTGACTAATTTCACTCAGCATAATACCCTCAAGGACCGTCCATGTTGTCACACATGGCCGGATTTCATCATTTCTTATGGCTGAGTGGTATTCCATTGTGTATATGTACCACATCTTTATCTATTCGTCCCTTGATGGGCACCTAGGTTGCTTCCAAGTTTTGGCTATTGTGTATAGTGCTGCAGTGAACATAGGGGAAAGGCACAGTGCTTTCAACCTGGCAGATTCATCAGCTGGATCATAGCTAGCAGGGATCACATGTCCAGAAAGCTGAGAATATTCCTTCTTACACAGAGGATGTGGCACCATGTAGTCAGAGTCAGGAAAAAGAGAGGATACGTGTAAGCCATAACATTAACTTGTGGTGAAAAGGGCTTTGATGATTAGTCATGTTCTAATGATTGGGGCATGTGGAGTTCTTTTCCATGAGGAAGGCTATGAAATGCAATGCTGGGCTTCAAAAAGTGTGCTCATGTAATCCCCTGGAAAGGAAATTTTTCTTTACAATTTAGAAAGGATGTAGAGTCCATTGTAAGACTCTATAGCCGAGTTTAGAAGTCTACTTATATTGGAAAACTAGGAAGTGTGGCGTAAAATCCCTAATTTATCAGTGTTGTCACTGCAAATATTTGATTATAGCTTTTCCCTTTTCTTCTTTCTGTCCCTGAATCTGAGCCCACGGCCACGTGTGAGCTTGGAGACTCTGATTTTAGATATAGATGGAGTGTCTTGATTATTTTTAACTCTAAGTGGTGGATATTTGGAAAAGGTTAGAAAATTAACTTTAATCAGATTTAAGAAAATTACTGAATGAGGAATATAGTTTGTTTTGTTTATTATATTTATGCATCTGTAAAATGGTGATAATAATAGTACCTACTTCATGGGATTATTACCTACCTTATAGGATCGATGAAATACTATATGTCGAGTGCTTAGGCTGGTGCTTGGCACGCGGTAAGCACGTATTAAAATAGTATGAGGTATTATTAACTTTTTGTTACTAGTTTCTCTCTGATTACAGAACAGAAATGTTCACTGTGGAAAATGTAAACTGAAACAAGGAAAACAAAAATGACTGTAAACTCTCCCCGATGAAGACTGATATTAACATTTTGGTATGTCTTCCCAGCCTTCTTTCTGTTCCCCTGTATACATATGTTTTATATAAGGAAACCAAAATTATACTGGTTTGAAACCCACACTTTTCACTTATTATATTAGTAATGTTTTCCCATGTCATTGAATATTCTTCTATCACATGATTTTATTGGCATTTTATTTTATGTGTTTCCTAAAACTTGGTTTCCCTATTGTTAGATATTTGTGTTGTTTTCGATCTTTCATTTGTTTTTAGTTTATGGTTTAAGAGCAGTTTTAGTTTACAATAAAATTGAGAGTATGGTACACAGATTTCCCATATAGCTCCTGCTCCAACAGATGCATAGCCTTTCCCTTTACCAACATCACTCATCAGAGTGGTACATTTTTTACTAAGGATGAGCCTGCATTGACACATCATAATCACCCAAAGCCCATAGTTACCTAAGTGTTCACTCTTGGTTTTATACATTCAGTGGGTTTGGACAAACGTATGATGAAATCTATCCATCACTATAATATCACACAGGGTATTTTTCACTGCCCTAAAAATTCTCTGTGCTCTGCCTGTCCATCTCCCTCCCACCCCCCCACCTGACAGCTGCTGATCTTTTTGTTGTTTCTGTAATTTTGCCTTTTCCAGAATGTCATATGGTTGGAATCATACAGTATCAAACCTCCTCTGGCTTCTTTCACAGAGTAATGGGCATTTAAATTTCCTCCATGACTTCTCATGGCCTGATAGGTCATTTCTTTTTAGCGCTGAGTAATATTTTGCTGTCTGGATGTACCACAGATTATCCATTCACCAATGTAGGGCATCTTGATTGCTTCCAAGTTTTGGCAATTATGAATGAAGCTGCTGTAAAAATTCATGCGCAGGTTTTTGAGTGGACGTTAATTCTCAGCTCTTTTGGATAAATACTAAGGAGCATGACTGCTGGATCATATGGCAAGAGTACATTTCATTTTGTAAGAAGCCACCAAACTGCTTTCCAAAGGGGCTGTACCATTTTGCATTCCCACTGGCCATCAATGAGAGTTCCTCTTGCCCCACATCCTTGTCAGCATTTGGTGTTGTCATTGTTCTGGATTTTGCCATTCTAATGGGCGTGTAGTGGCACCTTGTTGTTGTAGTCTTTCGTTATTTATAAGTAATTCGCCAGTGAATATTTTTTTCCTGGAAGAGGAGTTGCTGGATCAAAGACGATGTTCACTTTTGTACCTGTTGCAAAACTGCCCTCTGCGGAAGTTTTACAAATTTATATTCCCACTTGGAATATATGAAATTTGGTGCTCACTCTAAAAAGGAACATTATAATTTTACAAAATTGTCAATTTGATAGGTAAAAAACTTTATTTTCTAATGATACTGAACTATTTTATGTTTAGAAACTATATTTTTCTGAGGCTACTTGTTTTTGTCGTTTGCACTTTTTTGGGGGGTTTTGGTTTGTGAAAAGTTCTTTATTTTTTAAGGCTATCAACTCTTTCTTTTAAAGATTTTATTTTTTCCCTTTTTCCCCCAAAGCCCCTAGGTACACAGTTGCATACTTTTAGTCGTGGGTCCTTCTAGTTGTGGCATGTGGGATGCCGCCTCAGCATGGCTTGATGAGCGGTGCCATGTCCGCACCCAGGATCTGAACTGGTGAAACCCTGGGCCACCGAAGCGGAGCATGCAAACTTAACCACTTGGCCACGGGGCCTGCCCCTAAGGCTATCAACTCTTAATCAAGAATGTTGCAGATATTTCCTCTAATTTTTAATGTGTTTGTTCATAATGTTTTTGATAGAGATTTTCATTTTTTTGATAGTCAAATTTATCAGTTTTTCCTTTATGGACTTTACATCTGTGTTATGCTTGGAATGTCTAGCTCCATTCCAAGATTATATAATCATTGTGTTTTGGTTCACTTCTTCATTCCTATGTTTTAGTTCCACAGGTGTTTATTGAGTGGCTCTAATATGGCAGTGCTAAGTCAATAGTAACATAAAAAGTAATAATTCTTACCCTTTTGGAGCTTCAATCTAGTAGAAAATAGACTTTAATTTCTTTAAACTTTGCACAAATAAAATTAAAACTGTGGCAAGTGTTATGACGGAGAGGTAAATGGTAATATAAAAATGTCTAATGAGGGTAACTGACCTGCTGGGGCCTCCAGGATTGCGTTCCTCAGGAAGTGATCTTGAGCTAAACTCTGAGGAAGATTGTCGTTCCGTCACAGTAAGGAGGTGGTGGAGGAGGGCATTTCAGGCCCTGGCAGAGGCCACTGTAGCTGAAGCACAGAGATCAAGATGAAGCGGGATTATGTCGAGATTATGCCTGGGGAGGAATTTCGAAGCGAGACCATCTGTGGACTTGTAGGTCCTGTTGTGGATTTTGATCTTCTGTTGTAAGAGCAATGGAAAGCAACTAATGCGACTTAAGCAGGATGTTTAAAGTAGATGACACGATGATTTCTTTTCTTTTAAAAAATGTTAATTCTAATCCCTTTGGAGTTTATTTTTATGGGGCCCATGCGTTTTCTTTCCAAGTAGTTAATCATGGTCTCCATGCTGCTTCTCTTCCTCCTCCTCATTCTCCTCCTCCTCCTTATTTTGTTATCCAATCCTTCCTTTTCCCATTGAACTGAAGTATGCTCTTATCTAATGAAATTTTATATATAACGTGTGTCTTTTATGCAGTAAGAGGTTTTGATAGGCCCTTTGCTTGTGTTTCTTCTTAGTCTTACATGAGGGGAAATCTGTTCATTCCTGATATAGGCCATATTTGTCCTTATTCTTGGTGTTCTTATTCTGGGTTTACCTTGTAGGTTTCATAATCCTTTTTTTGGCCTTTTAAGCTGGAGGGCTGAGTGCTGTGCACTGTGTCACTGTGATCTTTCTTCTTTTTTTTTTTGTTATTGAGTTCATAGTAGTCTACATCAATGTGAGATTTCAGTTGTACATTATTTCTTGACTGTCAGCACATAAGTGTTCTCCTGCACCCCTCTGTGCCCACCCCCGACCCTCCTTCCCCTGGTAACCCCTGAACTCTTTTCTTTGTCCATGTATTTGTTTATATTCCACATATGAGTGAAATCATCTGGCGTTTGTCATTCTCAGACTGGCTTATTTTGCTTAGCATAATTCCCTCAGGGGCCTTCCATGTTGTTGCAAATGGGATGAATTTGTCTTTTCTTCTG
Source organism: Equus caballus (assembly GCF_041296265.1). Lineage (NCBI taxonomy): Eukaryota > Metazoa > Chordata > Mammalia > Perissodactyla > Equidae > Equus > Equus caballus. The sequence goes on along the minus strand of NC_091701.1, from coordinate 72,714,471 downwards.
GCTGTGTAGTATTCCATTGTATATATATACCACATCTTCTTTATCCAATCATCAGTCCATGTCTTGGCTATTGTGAATAGTGCTGCAATGAACATAGGGGTACATATGCTACTTTGGATTGTTGACTTCAAATTGTTTGGGTAGATACCCAGTAGTGGGATAGCTGGGTCATATGGTAGTTCTATTTTTAGTTTTTTGAGGAATCTCCATACTGTTTTCCATAGTGGCTGCACCAGTTTGCATTCCCACCAGCAGTGTATGAGGGTTCCCTTCTCTCCATACCCTCTCCAACATTTGTTATTTTTAATCTTAGTGATTATAGCCATTTTAACAGGTGTGAGGTGGTATCTTAATTTCCCTGATGATTAGTGAGGTTGAACATCTTTTCATGTGTTTATTGACCATCTGTATATCTTCTTTGGAAAAATGTCTGTTCATCTCCTCTGCCCACTTTTTGACTGGGTTGTTTGTTTTTTTATTGTTCAGTTGTATGAGTTCCTTATATATTATGGAGATTAACCCCTTATTAGATATATGATTTGCAAATATTTTCTCCCAATTGGTGGATTGTCTCTTTGTTTTGATTCTAGTTTCTTTAGTGTTGCGGAAGCTCTTTAGTCTGATGAATTCCCAGTTGTTTATTTTTTCTTCTGTTTCCCTTGTCTGAGAGGACATGGTATTTGAAAAGATCCTTTTTAGTTCGATGTTGAGGAGTGTACTACCAATATTATCTTCTAGGAGTTTTATAGTTTTAGGACATATCTTTAAGTCTTTGATGTGATCTTTATTCTTTATGGATCTGTGGTCCAAAGCAGGTATTTTCTGATCTCTTGTCCTTGTTATCTTTCTATAAGGGTAAAAATTTATTTCGGGATGATCTGAAAACACTACAAGTAATTTCCAAGCCAGCAGTTTTGCACATCACAGAGCCCAGTGCTTGTTGTTCTTCTGGGCTAATCCTCTCCAATGATTGACTTCTGTTTGTGGATCACAGTGCCCCCCAGCTGCACTGCGTGCTAGAAAGTGTAGCTGGTGGAGATTAAAGTGGAACTGGTACAAGAAAACAAGTATTGGCCTAAGAGGGCAGCTCCCGCTACCTGAGAAGGCAGCCTGAGGGAGTTCGCTTCCCTTTGTGTGCAAAGCGCAGGTTCTGGGGGGTATGGGGTGGGGACACATATTTTGGGTAAGTGAATGAAATACTCCCATGTGACCTACTTCGATTTAGGTCCTAAGACTTCAAATGAGCTTTAGTTAGGAGTTGTTTCTTCAGTTTTTTGCTAAGTCATTGAGCCATTTGTCGAGTTTCCGGGCCTGTGAATATACGACTGAGAAGACATTGAGCCAATGAGCATAAATCAAGAGTTGCTTGTTTTTTGTCACTGTAATTCAGAAATTGTTTTTAAAAACCCTCTACCCCCATCTGAGATGTCTGGAGATTCCTTTCCTGGTGAACAACTCCTTGTCTGCTGCGCCACTTGGGGCTGGTCATTTGAGTGAGATGTCGAGGTTACTGACTGAAGAGATTTTATTGGAAACATGGAAATGACACCATCGTATACGTGTGTTGTGGGTTGGATGTTGTTTATGGCTCAGTCAATGGTGTCTTTGATTAAAAACTCACGTAGTCCGTGGGGCATCGATTTGATTGAACGTAAAGCTCTGTAAGAGGCCCCTTTGATTTCGTGAATCATCAGCCTGAAGTCTCTCCGGACACTTGTTTTGCAAATCAGAGTTTAAATGCAGATGTCTCCTAGACCAACAATTTGGTGCAATTTTCTACCATGTTTTCTTGGTCACTGCTCATCCTGCTAAGGAGCTTGAGGGCAATTGACTAGTGCCTGGGAGTATAATTTTGTTGCAGGGTGTAATGCAAACACTATTACCATTTGTAATGCTCTATTTATTTGTTTACCTGTTTATTGTCTGTCTCCTTATAGAGGAGGAAAGCTTTTCTATTCTTTCCTTCTAGGTTCTTTGGCCTAATAATTAAATTGACATAAGACAGATTAACAGGAGAAAATAAAATTTAATTTTATAGGTGTGGAAGTCTGTAAAAATATGAGACTCAAAGAAGTGACCAAAGCCGGCAGCTTTTGTACCTTTTAGACAAAGAAATGAGAAATTTATGAAGAATTGGCAAGACAAAGAAGTTTGGGCTTACGGTAGTAAATTAGTGAGGAAGTAACAGGGTTTGCGTATATAGGCTTCTCTGCCCTAAATGGTGATAGGGATGTCTCTCTTCCTCCTGGTGCGGGGTTGGGGGAGGAGGGTACCTTTCACATGGGAGATTTACTTCCTGCTTTTCAAGGGGACAAAGGAGGGTTAGAGTGTCCTTCTTCAACAGCTGTTTCTCAAGTAATTTTAATTCAAAATAATCAATTTGCCAAAGTGGCGTATTTTCTTTTTTCTTTTTTTTGAGGAAGATTAGCCCTGAGCTAACATCTGCCACCAATCTGCCTCGTTTTGCTGAGGAAGACTGGCCCTGAGCTCACATCCATGCCCATCTTCTTCCACTTTATATGTAGGACGCCTGCCACAGCATGGCTTGATAAGTGGTACGTAGGTCCGCACTTGGGATCTGAACTGGTAAACCCCAGGCTGCCCAAGCAGAATGTGTGAACTTTAACTGCTGTGCCACTGGGCTGGCCCCCCAAGTGGCATATTTTGGAGTGGCATATTCTGCTCCCCTTCATCGTCAATAGACTTTAAGCAGTAGACATAGCTGTTTTATTCTCCACTGTGTGCCCAGAGCCTAGTGCGGTATCTGGCATGTGATAGATGCTTCATACATATTTGCTGAATGAATGAATGAACTTGAGAGTCCCCGTAACTTCAGGTTATCGGGGAGTCATAGACTTATGTTTTTGACTTTTGTTGGCTAACCCACAACTTCAATTAACTGGATTCCAAAACCTCTTCTAGGTATAGTAGAATCACCTCGTGCAGTCCCTACTGTTGAGCAGAATTTAAACCAAATGGCATTTCTGGGGAAGAACCATTATTTACATATCAAATGCATTTTCTTTTGACTTGCAAAAATGATCATTATCTTCTAGTTTATCTAAATTTGATTCCTAGAAATCAGGTATAGGAAAACATAAGGGCCTGTGAGAAAGGATGGGGTTTTCTTCCCTTCAGCCCCACCATACCCATTTTTTCTGGGGCTTGGAGCACAGCCGTCTCCCTTCTGGGGCCTTGGCCAAGCTAATAGTGGAAACAGTTTAGGTAAAGTGGGATGGAGATGAGATATTTTTGGGTTCTAGGGTTAGGCTGAGAGGAGCCTAGAGACTTTAGTCTCAGGCTGAATCTGGGAGTTCCTTTCTTCTGATTCACTGAAGAGGAAGGACCCACCCCCTCACTGCCGTTCTCACCTCCACCTTGCTCCACTGAAGGAAAATCTAGTGGAACCAAATGGTGGAGACAGCAGCAGAGGAAGATGAGAGGGAACCTGGGACTCTGGCCAAGGAGTTAAGACGCTGAAGGAACCACTGGCAAGCAGAAGAGAGGAAGGACGTCCCAGTGTCTCAGAGTGTCTCAAAGTGATCATGTTAGGAGATGGTGATTTATTTTTATTTTTATTTTTTAAAGATTTTGTTTTTTCCTTTTTCTCCCCAAAGCCCCCCGGTACATAGTTGTATATTCTTTGTTGTGGGTCCTTCTAGTTGTGGTATGTGGGAGGCTGCATCAGCGTGGTTTGATGAGCAGTGCCGTGTCCACGCCCAGGATTCAAACCAACGAAACACTGGGCCGCCTGCAGCAGAGCGTGCGAACTTAACCACTTGGCCATGGAGCCAGCCCCAGGAGATGGTGATTTAGGGAACGATAAAGTAACTTTTTTGTACCGTCCTCTGTACTCTGTGCCTCATTTTTTTAATAGTAAGACTTCTCTGCTAATGGACTGTATTTCTTTTTCTTTTTTTTTTTTGAGGCAGATTAGCCTTGAGCTAACATCTGCCGCCAATCCTCCTCTTTTTGCTGAGGAAGACTGGCCGTGAGCTAACATCCATGCCAATCTTCCTCTATTTTATATGTGGGATGCCTCTCACAGCATGGCTTGACTAGTGTGTAGGTCCACACCTGGGATTTGAACTGGTGAATCCCGGGCTACCAAAGCAGAGTGTGTGGAACTCTAACCACTTGGCCACTGGGCGGCCCCCGGACTGTATTTCTGTTTTCTCTAAAGTTGAAGCTTAGGTCATCTTCTGTGAGTGAGACAGATAAAAGCTGTCTGGAAATTTGAGGATAGTGGAGAAAGTGAGAAATAGTTGTCATGGGAGTGGACCAGAGGGCTGCCTAGGGAAAATCTAGAAGGATTTCTGGGCAGTTGAGGGCCTGAGAGGTACTTTGGGGAATATAAGTGTGTCTGGCATAAACCTGGCTGGTCAGCATCACATCTTCCAAGAAGCCTTCTTTGACGCGAAATCCTCTCTGATTTACGACTTAAATCTCTCTCCCTGCTACTCATACATCCACCTGGCGCTACCTTATAATTCTTTGCATTTTGGCTGAAGTATTAGTTTCCTGCTTCTCTCTTCTCAAGGACAGGGCATGCCTTGTTCCCTCTTTTGGACCGTAGGAGCTAGTGCTCTGCCCATCTCATATTAGCCTCTGAGTAGCATTTGAGTTAGCTGAGATATGGAAGAGAAGCACAAGAAGTGATTCCGGGTGGTGTATTGTTATGAAAGCTGGGGAGTAGTGTCAAATGACAAAAATAGTACAATTTAGTAACTAGTTTGATGTCCTTTATTCAAGGGAAAACAATCCATGGACTGGGGGAGTGCAGCACCTCATGAGCTGTGGAGCACTCTTCCTGAGGGATTTTGGGCAAAAGCAAGTTTTATAGAGTCAGAAGAGACAACGTGGAAACAGCATGGTTGGCTGGGAGGCTGGGGATTTTGTTACAAAGCTAGCAGGTCGTAATTTCTAGGGTCAGGTAAGCTGGCTGCAGCTGAGTTGGAGGATTGTGGTTGGTGTATGTCAGGTTTCCTTGACAGATGCTTGCCATAAGTGTGGCTGACTTAGGTTTAGATTTGTGATGTGGGCTGGGCCACTGGGAGAGTCTTCCATTTTGTGGGTCCCAGTATGTGAATTAACTTGATCCACAAAGAATGCTAAGAAAGAGTGATAGTCAACAGTAAGAAGTGCTAGGAAGGAAAATCAGGAATGAGAAGGGTTGCGTATGGTGTGAAGGAAGTCACTGATGACCATGAGGAGGAGAGTTTCAGACAAAATTTGGATCCTGAAGTCAGATTGCAGAGGCTTATGAAAAGAATGCATGGCTAAATAAAATTATGTTTCCTCAAAATTTAGTGTAATTTTCAATTCATATTGCTCTCTTTCAGATCAAGGAGTAATTATTGTACATCTAAGTTTAAAAGAAATTTATAATGATGTTTGCCGTTTAAACAAAATTATTGGATAGTATGTTTAGATACTTGAAATTGTATGGTACTGCAGAGATGTAAATCTTTATGCAGTGTGGGGGAGATTACACATATATAAAGAAGGATATTAAATTCCAGGATTTGTGTGTTCTGAATTATCATCTGGAATAGAAATTTATCAGTAAACAGAAGCCAACTTTTGCTAGGTGGTGTCTACAAATGTTACCGAGCCCTAAGGGACCACTGACCCACAAGTGGATCCTTTTGTCTGGAGCTGCCTGCGCCCCTAGAACGAGAGTGGGTTCAGAATAGCAGAGCAGAAAGTATTTGTTGATCAACAGATGGAGGAGACAGACCTTCTCCCGGAGGGAAGGCGAGCAGGGTTCTTATGGGATGTGGAGGGGGCGGGGTCTCCACATCATCATTTGCGGGGGTGGGGGGGGGCGTGGGGGGGGTGGGGGCATTGGGGGCATTTGGGGCATGCACAGATCTTCCTGTCTTCCACACGGCACCTTTTGCACGCATTTCCTTTAGTGCACAGCACCCCATCGCCTTCTTGGGCCTTTCTGGTTTGGACTGGTTCTGCCGTGTGGCCATCTGGCGTTGTTCTGACTTGGTTCTTATAAGTAAGCACAGCTTAAAAACAAAGCATTAGACATGGAAAATGTTTTAGGGACTTCCCTGGGTGACAGAAATATTAGTCTTTCCACTTCCTAGAGTGGATTACTTCAAAATAGTTGTGTTTTCTATAGTCTGTCATTTTTTAACAATAGCTTGAACATTTTCCATCTTTGAAGGTCTCATACAAATATTTGCAGAAAATAGTATCTAATTACTATTTCTTTTCACTTAACTTCCTGCCCCTGTCCTTGGCTATAAGTTATTGGGTTTCTTTCTGATAAAATGAGGTGGCTGTGTCTTTTAGTTGTTTTCATTGTGAGACTTTTATTTCTTTCAGTCCCTGAGGTATTGCATTTCTTTGGCTCTTTCTTATTCAGCAGATAGACCAGTTTACCTGGTCTGTTGTGATGACGATGAGAGGAACATGTGGATTTCGTTGAATTTCCTAGTTCCTCTTGGAGACAATGGACTTTTTGCTGGGCAAAAAGACAAATACTTAGATTTTATTCTAATCAGAAGTTTGAATGCTTAGCACTGTCTTGCTTATATGCCAGCAACGAGGCATTAAAGATTTAAAATCTTTATTGATCTTATTAGAATTCTTTTTTAGTCATTAACGTTCCTGGATGTAGCTAAGTTTCCTTTAGTTGACTGTATTTGATCTTAAGATGTAACAAATTACCAGGGCAGAAGATAAGAATTGGAGGTTCTCATTGATCAAACATACACCTTCACAAAAAAGATTATTAAAATAGATGCCTAATAACACACAGATCAATGGAGCAGAATTGAGAACCCAGAAATCAACCCACACATCTATGGACAGCTAACTTTTGATGAAGGAGCTGAGAACATACAATGGAGAAAGGAAAGTCTCTTCAATAAATGGTGTTGGAAAAGCTGGACAGCTACATGCAAAAAGGTGAAAGTAGACCATTATCTTACACCATACACAAGAATTAACTCAAATGGATTAAAGACTTGGCTGTTAGACCTAAAACCATGAAACTCCTAGAAGAAAACATAGGCAGAACACTCTTCAACATCAGCCTTAGTAGCATCTTTTTTTTTTTTCCTGAGGAAGATTCACCCTGAGCAAACATCTGTTGCCAATCTTCCTCTTCTTTTTGCTTGAGGTAGATTTGCCTGAGCTACCATAACATCTGTGCCAATCTTCCTCTATATTGTATGTGGGTTGCCACCACAGTGTGGCTGACAAGTGGTGTAGGTCTGTACCCGGGATCCAAACCTGCAAACCTGGGCTGCTGAAGTGGAGTCTGCTGAAATTAACCAGTACTCTAGGGGGCCGGCCCGCTTAGTAACGTTTTTTTGAAAAGCATGTCTCTTCAGGTAAGGGAGACAAAAGAAAAAATAAGCAAACGGGACTATGTCAAACTAAAAAGCTTCTGCACAACAAAGGAAACCATCAACAAAGTGAAAAGACAACGTAATAATTGGGAGAATATATTTGGAAATCATAGATCTCATAAGGATTACTTTCCAAAGTGTATAAAGAACATACAAGTCAACAACAAAATAACAAACAACCCAAGCAAAAAATGGGGAGAGGATCTGAATAGACATTTTTTCTAAGGAAGATGGCCAACAGGCACATGAAAAGATGTTCAGCATCACTAATTATTAGGGAAATGCAAATCAAAACTTCAATGAGATATCACCTCAGTCCATCAGAATGGCTATTATTTAAAAGACAAGAAATAACAAATGTTGGAGAGGATATGGAGAAAAGGGAACCCTCGTACACTGCTGGTGGAAATGTAAACTGGTGCAGCCACTGTGGAAAACATATGGAGATTCCTTAAAAAATTAAGAGTAGAACTACCATATGATCCAGTATTCCACTTCTGAGTATTTATCCAAACAACATGAAAACACTAATTCAAAAAGATATATGCACCCCTATGTTCATTGCAGCATTATTCACAATAGCCAAGACTTGGAAGCAACCTAGGTGCCCATCAATGGATGAATGGATAAAGAAGATGTGGTATATATACAGAATGGAATACTACTCAGCCATAAAAAAAGATGGAATCTTGCCATTTGTGACAACATGGATGGACCTTGAGGGCATTATGCTGAGTGAAATAAGGCAGATGGAGAAACTCAAATACCGGATGATTTCACTCATATGTAGAAGATAAAAAAACAACAATAATAAACAAACACATAGGCACAGAATACATCGGTTGTTGCCTGGGGAGAAGGGAGAGAATGGGGGAGGGCGAAAAGGGTAAAAGGGCACATGTGTATTGTGATGGATGGCAATTAGATTTTGGGTGGTGAACACAATGTAATCTACACAGAAATGGAAATATATGATGTACACCTGAAATTTATATAATGTTATAAACCAATGTACCTCAATAAAAAGTTAAATAAATAAAAAAATGCCTAATAAATTATGGTACATTCTTCTAATAGAATTCTAATTTACCATTAAAAGTGATGCTGTAAAGAAAAATTTATTGCTAGAAGAAATTCTCTACAATATATTTTTAAGGAAATAAAGCTAGTCACAAAATAGTATAAATTATTTCATGATCTCATTTTTGTATCTATTTACTTATGTATTTATGAATAGAAAAGAAACATCTGGAAGAATATATACCAAAATGTTAACAGGGATTATCTCTGGGAGTTATAAATAAGGATGGCTTTCCTTTTTTTCCTAATAACATTTATAGAGACTGAAAGTTAATACTAAATTTGAAAGGAAAGCTGTTATTTAAAGAACTTTCAGTGAAAATTTCCTGTCTGTGGTAATTTCTTAATTTCCTTTTTTCTTTAGCTCATTGCTACTTCTTAGAGGTACGTCTAGAGTGACAGCGAAAACAATTTCCCAGTTGTCATTCGTTTCGTAAGACGAGTCACATCACTGTTAGAACTTGGGTTTAAGTTGAGATCAGAAAATAAAACTGTCAGGACCAGGAAAGAAGTACGGATGGAGACTTCTAAGTGGGAATTAGGATTTAGGCTTAGAATATTAAGTGAAGGATAGAAGTTCGCTTGGCCTCCTAAGACCAGGACATTAACCAGTGGATGAGTGAACCAAACTAGTGCCAGAGTCTAGCCTGAGATTGCAGACTGGAATACAGTTCAGAAAGGTAAGCGGGTTGGCAAGGTCAGAGTGCTGAGACAGTTCAGCTAGGCAATCTCAAATAGAATGGACAAAGGATCACGTCTCTGACAGTTGAAAACCCAACAAGAATTGGGCAAGCCTCCAAGGTGAGTGTTGCCCAGCAGGTGACAAGTGTCATCTTTTCTTTCAGGTCCTGTGCTCATCAGTGAAGCCTGTCATCTAGACCTGGCAAATGACTGTCCAAACCCCTGAATCATGCCCTCTGTCACCTTTACCTGGTGGTTCACATACCTCGTGGGAGATGGCCCATGGGCCTGTTCACCCCAGAATGTTAGAGCGTTGCCTGAAACCTGTCAGGTCGATTGGTAAACATACTCTGCTATGAGTATCATTTCTCATTCAGTTTTTCCTGGGAAAAATGTCTGTGGTGCAATGCTGAAGAAAATTGCTTGTATTATAATCTGTCTACATAGAAGCTTTAACCAAAAAGTGCTTTTCTGTAAGGAAAAAGCTATGAAAGTAAGTTTTAGTCAAAGTAGTTTCTGTGTGTGGGTATGACTTTAGTGTAGACGTTGAAGGATGCGGTGATATTAAAAGAGAATGCGAATGGTAAATATCAGGGAAAATATAGTTTTGACCAGAAAAATTAGATTTAGGTTAATGAAATATTCTTTGGAACCATTAAAAAATGTAAATATATGGATAAGTCTTAAAAACTTGTTGAAGGACAGAAGACCCCAAATAATATATTACAATATAGTTCTACTCACATGTGATTCAGAAACAGGTGAAACCAAACTATGTTGTTTTGGGGATGTATTCAGAAGTGGTGGAATTGTGAAGGGAAGGGAGGAAGTCATTTTCCTGAAAGTAACGATAGTGAAAGCTTCTGGAGGAAGCAGGAATTTATGGTCAGGAGGGGGCACACAGGGGCTCCTGGCTACTGACTCTGCTGTAGTTTTTCAACCCAAATGGCAGTCACAGGTTCTCACTTTATAATTATTTGTTACAGAGTATATTTATGTCTTCTGCATTTTCTGTATCTGTTTTCTTTTCTTTTTTTTTTTTTAAAGATTGGCACCTGAGCTAACAACTGTTGCCAATCTCCTTTTTTTTTTTCCTGCTTTTTTCTCCCCCAGTCCCCCCAGTACATAGTTGTGTATTCTTAGTTGTGGGTCCCTCTAGTTGTGACATGTGGGATGCTGGCTCAACATGGCCTGATGAGCGGTGCCCTGTCCACGCCCAGGATCCGAACCAGTGAAACCCCGGGCCGCCGAAGCAGAGTGCGCGAACCTAACCACTCGGTCACGGGGCCAGCCCCTGTTTTATTTTCTAATAAAAAGGCTTTAAAAAGGATGTAATGACTACCATAGCGAGTATGCAGTCTTTGGTCTCAGATTTAAAGGGCTCCTAAGTTTGTGTTGTGGGTTGAATTGTGTCCCTCCAACGTTCATGTGTTGAAGTTCTCACCCCTCGTACCTCAGAATGTGACCTCGTTTGGACATGGAGTCCTTACAGAGGTAATCAAGTTAAAATGAGGAGATTTGGGTGGTGCTTAATCCAACATAATTGGTGTCCTTATAAAAAGGGGAAATTGTGACACGGAGGGAAGATCTGGTGGAGAGACATAAGAAGATGGCCGTCTACAAGCCGAGGAGAGAGGCCTGGAACAGATCTTTGCCTCACAGCCCTCAGAAGGAACCAACCCTGCTGACACCTTGACTGTGGCCTTCTCCCCTCCAGCACGGAGAGACGATGTCTGTTGTTTCAGCCACCCCGTTTGTGGTGTTTGTTACCACAGCAAAGTAACACGGTTTGGAAGACTAATCAAGATTTTACTTTATTTTTTTAATCAGTAGGTTTACTTATTACAAGTGACCGGCTTTAGGGTTTTTCAAAGAGGAGCGCGGAGAACCCCTTTTCCCGTGTGACTCAGGCATCTCTAATTAAGGTGACTGAAGAAGGCTAGGAGCAAGTATGTGGTTTATTCTCAAGTCGTAAAGGTTTTGTTTAATATAATAGTTATCTAATTATTTTTCAGAGTTCTGACTATATTTTTTTGCCTTTTCTATTTTCGTAAACATCTGTCTGTTTCATATAGTGACTTCACACTTGATTTCTTTTCTTTTCTTTTTGTGTTTTTCATGAGGAAGATTGGCCCTGAGGTAACATCTGTTGTCAGTCTTCCTCTTTTTGCTTGAGAAAGGTTGTTGCTGAGCTAGCATCTGTGCCAGTCTTCCTCTATTTTCTATGTGGCTCGCCACAACAGCATGGCTTGATGAGCTGTGTGTAGGTCCGTGCCCAGGATCCAAACCTGTGAACCCTGGGCTGCTGAAGTGGAGTGCATGAACTTAACCACTATGCCACTGGGCCAGCCCCACAGTAGATTTCTTATGGGTGTTATTTAAGCAATGAGTTGCATTCCTCTATTAAACTCACCCATACTGTAAAAAACAGACCTCACTCAAGTTCCCTCAGCTGATGGAGCTGCCCAGGAAAGGAGATTCACAAATGATGTCTGACACTACACTTCCGCTCAGTTGGCCCTCAGTTGCTGGTGTAGGATGTCTCCTTGCTGCCCTGGAAACTAAGCATGATCATGTGATAAAGTCTGACCGTCGAGGGATGGTTGCCCCCTCCATTTCTGTTTCCTCCTTGCTGACTCAGACATGGTGAGACTTGAAAGAGCCATCTGGCACTAGAAGTGGAACCTCTTCCTGCCTGGACTGGTTACCTCTGGACTGTGAAATGTTAAGATGTAAATATGTTCAAGCCGCTTTGCTTTTCGATTTCTGAGTAATAGCACCTGTGTCTATACCCCCAACTAATACACCCCAGTAGTTAGAGGAAGGTGAGGACTATAGGTCTCCTGCCAACTCCCCTACCCCAGGTATGAAAGCAAATGTTTATTTGTTAGAGGGCATGAAAATACACCTAGAGGGCCGGCCCGGTGGTGCAGCGGTTAAGTTTGCACATTCCGCTTCAGCGGCCCAGGGTTCGCTGGTTCGGATCCCAGGTGCAGACATGACACTGCTTGGCAAGCCATGCTGTGGTAGGCGTCCCACATATAAAGTAGAGGAAGATGGGCATGGATGTTAGCTCAGGGCCAGTCTTCCTCAGCAAAAAGAGGAGTATTGGCGGCAGAGCTCAGGGCTAATCTTCCTCTAAAAATAAAAAAACCAACATCTACAACCTACTTTGTCAGTTTAATAAAGTTTATGTGTTTGTCCTTTTAGATGTTCCCCACTTTGCTTAATAGAGTCACTGGAGGTGGATATGACAATGTTGTAGAGGCAAGATTCAGTTAAGCTTAGAGTTGGCATTAAACAGCCAAAATTGTCCAAATAAAGTGTGCCTGAGTGCAGAATCCAGCGTGGGGCCATCCTGCTGAGTCAAGCCTTGTAAATAGGTCAGGTTATATCCCTTCATGGAATAGTGGGGTGCCCCTTAAGTATTTCTAGCCAATTCGCAAGTCTTGAACATCTCCAATTTCAACAATAAAAGCCCATTTCTAATTTCCATTTTGGTAACTGACAACCTTAGATCTTTATTGGCGGTAAAGACAGTGAAAATCTTATAGTAGCTGTTTCTTAATGTGGCCTTTTGATTACCTGATTCTTCAGAGTGTATTCTAAAGGAAATTTCAGACCGCTTAATGGTAGCTGCTAGCGTTATGCTGCTTCTCTCAGCTTCTTGCTGCTTCTCCTTCTACTCTCTTTCTCTGCAGCCCTCCATTATACCTTCTCCCCAGAGTCCTCATAACTTTTGATTATTCTTGGCTTCTGCTTTAGAGTTTCAGTTTGTTCTTCCTCTTGATTTTTTCCATCCTTCTACTATATGACAGCTGTTTCTGTATAAGTTGCATTCAAATACCCTGGGAAAGGATCTTACTGAGTTGCTTAATCCCTATTCAGTACCCTTTATTCATCCTGGGGCCCAGCTCTCTTGCTTGGCCACCTTGAAGACCAGGGGTCTTTCTCGTGACCAGACTACAGCTGACACCTGGAGGTCAGGCACCAACCCCTGATCCAGTCAGTTGTAGCCAGGGTTGCAGGATACCTTTTATAAAGGTTGAAAACTTGTGTGTAAGAAACTGTTTCTGGACCCGTTGTTCTTGTTTTTTTATTTTTTGTGAGGAAGACTGGCCCCAAGCTAACATCTGTTGCCAGTCTTCCTCTTTTTTCATGAGGAAGATTGTCCCTGAGCTAACATCTGTGCCAATCTTCCTCTATTTTATGTGGGATTCCACCACAGCATGGCTTGACTAGCGGTGCTAGGTCTGTGCCTGGGATCTGAACCTGTGAACCCCAGCCCGCTGAAGCAGAGCACGTGAACTTAACCACTATGCCACTGTGCTGGCCCCTGGACCCATTGTTCTTGAAGACAGGGAATATACCAAATTTCTCAGACCCCTCTCCAATACTTTCCTTGATGCTTGAAACGGAACAGGGACATAATCACAAACCAGATATTCCAGTAAAATTCTGACAAGTGTAATTAATTAAATCCCCTCAACTAATGTTTATAGAGTGTCTGCCAGACACTGTGCTAGACAAGTCAGCCAGTCATACCAAGAGCTGAGTTGAGTGGAGGAGACAAATGATGACAAACAAAACAAAAAAACACTCATGACAACACCTTGAGGAGAAGGCCCCTGTTTCCTTCTCTCCATGGCCTGGGTTAATTAGGACAAGGAGCTGGGAAGTGGCCCTCAGGGAATCTGGCCACAGACAGGATTTGTGCCTGAAAGAAGGAAGGAAAGTAATACGTTGCAGCCTTTATTTGCATGAAAGTTGGCTGTAATAGGGGCTGAGTTTACGGAGATGCACACTTTTGTCCTGTGAATTTCTTATAGCAGTGAGCATAAACAACTCCTTGTAATCAAAATAATGTGGGTTTAAAGAGCCCACCGTAATCAAAATATGAGCTGTGTGTTCACCTTAATTGCAAATAGCGTTGGTATATCTTCATCATTGGAAACTGTTGAGTATGCCATTTTGCTACAGTAAATGGTTTTTTGATGCTAAAATTCACTGGAAGGAATTCACAGCATTAATTTGGAGGATTTGTGAGTTCTCTTGGGTGCCATAGAATTTATGAATCTATTAAGTGCTTTTTGATTACTCTCAGTGCTTGGGATCCAGTGATGCATCCCCTTCAGAACTTGGGAACAAGGGCTGTGTGATTGCCTTTGACAGTTAAATGGAGCAGAGACAGAATGGCTTCAGGCTTGCCAGGCAGATTGAACATATGAGCATGGTTTAGGAGAGAACGTGTCAGTGCAAGTGGGGCTGGTCAGGTGTTGAAGGACAGGAGGATGCCCAAGGATGAGCCCTGGCCTGCTCTGGGATGGATATGACTGCTGCTTTAAACAGATGTTGATTAAACATTCAAGTCATATTATACACTGTCCTTGGTCTCATTCCATTTTCTCTGTCAAAACTCTTATATATTGATCAGGACTTTTTTTGTTTACAAGAGATAGAAACCCACCTCCAAGTGGCTTAAGCAAAGAAGGAGTTCATTGTCTCTCATAAATGTAAAGTTCATGGGGCCTCCTGGGCTCAGGCATGGCTCGACTCCGATGGTACACAAGGTTGTCAGGCAATGTCTCTCTCCATCTCTTGGTTCTGCTCTCCTGCTGGCTTCGTTTTCCATCATTGCTCACTCCTTGAGGTGGCTCTCTGTGTCTCCCAGCTCGTATCCTCAGTTTAGCAATCCCACCAATTGCTGGGGCAGTTTCAGCCCTGGGGTTGGCCAGTCCGGGGACATGTGCCCACCCAACCATCTAAACCATAGGTTTTCTTAATCCGGGGCGAGTAGTTCTCAGAAGTAAAATTTTGTAGTCAGAATAAAGTGGAATGGACTTGAATAGGCAGAAATGGCAGTCTTCCTCTGAAGTTCTGTTGTTTGATTTCCATGGGATGTGCCTATGGGAAGAAAATGCATTTGCTTCCAGGCTCCTTGACAGAGTTTTCCCTGTAAATTAATACAATGACATTCTGTGTGTGTGTGATCACATGTAGAGCTTATGAGTTATGATAAGGTGAATTTGTCCCCGAGAGAAGAGTCTACTCTGAATATGGCAACTACTCGGATTCCACAGCCTCCCAGACTGAGGTGCCAGGTCTGGGCTTGAGCAGACAGAGTCTGAGGAACGGGGCCTCGTGGAGCCCTCCTTTCCATTGCTGTTTGCTGTTGCTTTTTCCTTAGGAATTCCCACTCCGATTACCACATTATGTGTGTGGTATGCCAGTTTTTAAAAAGGGCCTGGCAACAGGAAGACGTGAGTTGCCACAACAGATCCTACCTGTCCTCTAGCCAGCATTGTGTTTAATATAAATACCCTCCAGAGACCTCCGGTCTGACTTGCTCTTGGAGAAGTAGCGCCATTATTTTTCCCCGTTCCTACTTCATGCTGTGCAAATGTGGCATTGGATGGAATCCGTTTCCCAGAAATGGTGCCTGTGGAATTGTGAGGTAATCTTGCCACAGTGGGCTCAGACTTTCTGGGGGTCCTAATGGAGTGCTTAGGGCAGAGGGAGGGGTGAGGGTGGAGGGGGGAGTTGGTGTGTAGGCCCTGAGAGGAGGGAAGAGTGGCTGTTGAGGCTCAGCATCTCCGTCCCCTGCCCCTCCACACCACCCCAAAGAGTGAAGGACTCCTGTATCTTAGCTCGAAGACAAATGGGACCTCACTAAGTGCCCTCACCTGCCCCAGAAGGTAAATGTTTTACTCTGGCTTTTCAAGGTCCCCTGAGGCTCAGGGAGGGAGGCCCACTCAAGTCTGGCACCTCATCCTACTGGGGTTCGGGTAGAGGCCTGCCGTCCCCGGGGCTCCTGTGTAAGGGCTGGGGTAGGCGCAAGGCTGTGCTGGTTCTTCTGGGGGAGCCCGGTCTCTTTCCTTTCCTGCGGGCCTCGTTTCTATGATGCCTACTTGAGAGCTGTTTGCACAGTCGCTTTGCCTCCTGCCTCTTTGGATCCCTTTGCCTGGAAAAGCCCTGAAATCTGGGAGCACGGGGCTCCCCAGTAGATGAATTGAATGCCACGAGAAGGCCTACCTAAGGCTTTCTAGATATTTTACCAATTTACCTGTCTTTCTGGGGAAAAGTTACTGTGTCTTAGAACAGGAAGGACAGCACACAGTGGTGGATTAAATACTGAGAAGAGCAACATGAAAGTTAAATTTCTGTAATCACCTCTGCTGTCAATAATGTCAATAGTTTATATTTGTGTAGAGCATTTTATGTTGAGTATATAACTTCTTTATATGCACATTTACACATACGTTAAAAAATGTATTACAGCATTTCCAGATTGTCTTTTTGGGTAGATCTTTAAAATGTATCTTGAGTGTTCTACGTAGGAAATCACTTTTTTATTCTAAGAAGTTATGTGCATCTTAATCTGTAACACTCTTCACTTGTAAATTTGTATTTAACTTAACAGTTAATGTCTAAAATATTTTCTGACTGTAGCAAATGTTTGATTACTAGAATTTAGAAGATATGGAAAGGTGCAGAGAAAAAAGTGAAAATCTCTGAAATGCCCCCTTCCAGTACATTGGCGTCCCTCATGGGCTCTCTTGCATAAGCTGTACCCACATTGCTTCCTCCGTGCTTTCCAATTCTGATTTCTTCACTAGAGCAAGTACATAAAGACTCTTCTGAAGCAGCCTGAGTGAATACTTCTTCTAGAATTTTAAGATTTCCCTCAATCCTTTACCCATTCTTAATTTGACAGAAATATTTTTAGTTGCCTTCCTCTACCAAGTCTTTCTAAAGCATTTAACTTGGTTTCCATAGATACCATCACTGTTTCTTTTTGCTCTCAAAGTTCTGTGGTTTACATAATATTTAATTAAGTTATATAATTACAGTAACAAGAAGAGCTGGCATAAACAGGGCTGGGAACAAACACAGTTGGGTTTTGGGGGCGTGCAACTCAGCTGGTGGGAACAGAGGTGCACATGCAGCCTGGAGGTCCAGTGGGCATCGCTCAGTATGTTTTATGGAGGGAATGAAGAGCATCAGCTATTGGTAGGGTTGGGTAAGTGAAGGCTGGGTTAGAGGAGGTTGGGAGGAGAGTTTTTGATGTAAAGATTCTGATGGATGGAAGGGCACAGATAAGCTGAGAAGAGTTTTATGTACAGTCTCTTGCCACATCGCTCAATTTCCAAGTTCTTTTATTCTTTCTAGTTCCTGATACATTCTCTTTCATATAAGTAGGATGACGTCATTTCTTTTGTGTGATCATTCTGTGGAGAAAGTGTACTGATTAAAAATATTATACTTCCTCAGTGTTTTCTATTCTTTGTTTCAGAAAAATGTATGCAAAAAGAAGATGGAATTTGAAATTGAGATTCTTAGGCATAAATACTCCCTCTCTCATACCTGATTGCTAAGTACCGATCAGTTTCGTTGATGCTAGCAGATTAGCATAGTAGCTTAAAGATTGAGTGGGTCATTAATGGGTGAGCAACTACTTGCTCTTTCAATCTTTAAAAGTCTTAAAGGAACACCAATCATGGATATAAAAATATGATAAAAATATATATTTATTGACTAACATTTTACACAAAGCTCTTGCATGTTTTCTGTCATTCAAGCCTTACCACTTCCTAAGAGGAGGAATGGCGGAGAATATCACCCCTATTTTATACTTTTGTGAAATGAGCCTCAGCGGTGAAGCAATTCACCCAAGGCCCTGCAGTGGCCGAGCTCCTCAGGCAAGAGCTCAGGAATCTTCAGAGTTTCTCTAACAGTCCAGCTTTAGTCTCAACTTAAGACTCTAGGATGCTTCTGGACTTCTGCCACTATTCATGTCAATTGGGCAATAGTTCCTTGTTTTTAGGACTAAAAAAATTGCATAGACTCTTCCTTTTCAGACTACCACTTCTCACTGTTTGAAGGACTTGGTTTCTTTGTTCAGAGATATTTTTTCCATCTTCAAAGAGTATTTCAGCTCCAAGAAAACCGCCATGGCAGTGGGCTGGCTTGGTACAGAGGCAATGGCTGGTCCCCGGGCCAGTTACTAAGCTTTTATTTCTGGTAAGTTTTGATGAGTAGTCTGCAAGCTGGCCTCTGTTCTCTCTCAGTCACAGGGGTTGTCCTTCAAATAAAAATGAAGGTACCTGGGAGGAAAACTTACACAAGCAAAAAACAAAAGTCTCAGAACATGTTGGCTCATGATACCTTTGTGTACTTATACAAACTCAGAGTTTTCAACAAGACAAGTGATTTTTACCTAAGTACTCAAGGCTGGGCATGGAGGGGCGCTGGCTAAGTCTGTGACCCACTGAGCTCCAGAGTGGCTGCTCTGTTAGGAGAGTTATCAGGGTGGAGCTATATCTCTCCCATTAGTGTGATGTGGGCACTTCTGTAGACCTCCTTGGCGGTGACCTCTCTGAGGATTGCTGAGTGTGTGGGGTACCTTTTAACATCCCCAAAATGAATCTGGGGCTGCTGTGCTGGATAGCAAATTGTCCTTTTTATTGCCCTCTCAGTGATTCAGTGTTTGCCAAAGTGTCATCCAGAACTACCTGTGTTAGAATCTCTTGGGGTGGGGCCTGGGAATCTTAATTTTAAACAAGCTACCTATTCATAGGTACTCTAAAATTTGGTAACCACTGGCTCCTTTCTCATCTTCTTTGTCTTTGTCACAGGCATTTGAGATACACTAAGGCTAAATCAGTTTATGGAAGGGGGTGGGGAGGACACAGGGGGCCAAGGTCTCTAAGGTAGAGACACAATCGACGCTCCGGACCATCTCTGTTAGTGTCCTCAGTCTTTCTGCCGAGCGCTCCTCAGCCACACCTCAGCCTGGCCCGTTCTCCGCCCTCGTTCCTGCTGTCCCTGGGTTTATGAGAAGTCTTTCCATAATTGCAATCATCTGTGTCCTGTCTGGTCTGCTTGGCAGGCCAAGAGCTCTGCCACCTCCTGATCCCCAGCTTCCATAAATTATAAACTGTTGGATCCAGCCGGCTGTCTCTAGGTTGGGTGTTTGAATTCCTCTTGGATCTGTTGCCTTCCATCCCGAGCCTTTCTGTCTTCCCACCTCGCACCCTGTTCCCATACATACACAGCACATTCTTAAGTTCCTAACAGGTTTTTTCCCCAGTATCCTTTTTTGTTTTTTGCTTTTGTTTATATCCACAAGCACATTTTCCTGGAAATTCTGCTATGGTGTTAAGGTGTTCGGGTTCTTCCGCCATAGCTGATTTTCCCTTTGAGGTTCCCAGAGGCCTGGGAGGGAGGAAGAAGAATAGTGTTCTTCCTTCTTGCTGGGATGGGGATGACTTTAGGCAAAATTAAACAGAAAGGAATTGGTTTTGTCCTTTCCTTCCCTTTCACTAGTTTCACCTTTCCTGGCCTCTGTATTTGAAGTTAGCCATGAGATGGGTGATGTATATGCCACGCAAGAGATGGCTGATGTGTGGGGAGCTCTTGGCTTGTTCCGTTACCGCTGCTGCTGTCTTCCACCCAACACCGCCACTGATGCGGCCGTCGGAGACCCAGAGAGTTGCAGTGGACTTCTGACTTGACGGATCAGTGCTCAGTTTATTCCTGTAGTACAGTGGCCATTTGGCAGATGAACAGTATGAGTAGCCGGCCTTGTAGCTCTCAGCTCCTAGTCCAGAAAGTTGGATTATGTGCCTGCTGAAGAGCATTTTCCATGTAACTTCTTCTTTTTTTTTTTAAAGATTTTATTTTTTTTCTTTTTCTCCCCAAAGTTCCCCGGTACCTAGTTGTATATTCTTCGTTGTGGGTCCTTCTAGTTGTGGCATGTGGGATGCTGCCTCAGCGTGGTTTGACGAGCAGTGCCATGTCCGTGCCCAGGATTCGAACCAACGAAACACTGGGCTGCCTGCAGCGGAGCCCGCCGACTTAACCACTCGGCCATGGGGCCGGCCCCTCCATGTAACTTCTTAAGATGTATAATCTCCTTTTCCCCTTCAAGCTCGAGGTGAGTCCTGGATGCAGATCTAGGTACCAAATGGCAGACTCTAATGGTTATCAAGAAATTATTAGTTTTTTTACTAGCCCTCTTTCTGCTATCAGTAGAATAATTCTGGAAGTTGGTGGGGCATAGATACATAGGCAGCAGGAGTTTTATGAGGCCGAGCATGCCAGCTTTGAAGATTTATGGGCTTTAGACACTTTCTCTGGAAAGCAAGTGTCCACTGGCATTTCTTTTCTTTTCTTTCTTTCTTTCTTTTTTTAGTGAGGAAGATTGGCCCTGAGCTAACATCTGTGCCGATCTTCCTCTATTTTGTATATGGGATGCCACCACAGTGTGGCTTGATGAGTGGTGTGTAGGTCCGTGCCTGGGGTCTGAACTTGCGAACCCTGGCCTGCCAAAGTGGAGCACGTGAAATTAACCACTGCACCAGCGGGCTGGCCTCTCCACTGGCTTTCTCATCTTTCTAGTTCAGCTCTCTCAGATGGTCCTGTGGCCCATACAGTAGTCTCTTATGCAGAATGCTGCCGCAGCTGTCACAGTTCCGAGTGGCAAACCATGCACGTAGGTGTACCGAGAAAACTAATGAACTCAGAATTGGACAAAGCCAGAGGGTAACGCACATTTTATAGGAACATCAGAGTGTTCTCATATCAGGTTATTCTTCCATGAAATCTATTATCACTGACTTATTCATTGTATCCAACCTTGGCCATTTATAAAAATAGAGTTTAAGTTTTTAGGATGCTGTATAATTCCGGCCCACTTTGCTTTTCCAGATTGTTCCAAGAAGTGCTCCCGAATTATTAAGCCTCAATTACCCATTTCTTCCCTCTGTAACAGTTCTTTGGTAGGTGTTAGAGTGGAAAACAATCTGATTACATTCTTTATTGTCTAGTGATTCCCCTGGAGGTAGTTGGATTTTTTTTTTAGTGGGTAATGATTGTTAAACTCAGATCTCTAATTGATGACATCTGAGCAGTGTAACATAATGAAATGAGCAATTTCAGACATTCTGGGCAAAAGTGAAGAGGCAACATAAAGGAATTTATGACAGTTTGTCCTTGTGTAATCTTCTAAGCTGTCTCTGCTTTCTCTGACTTGTCTTCTGCTGCTTTTGAACTCATGCCGTCTCTGCGTTTCCAAAGTGACTGTAGGAATTAGGGCTGGGTGGGGGGGGAGGGGAAGCATGGCCAGGCCTTCCCTGCATACACGTGGGGTTGACCGTGCCACAGCCCTTAGACCTAGAAAGGTATATGGTGAGGGGATGTGCAGCATTCTCACATATGGGCTCCCAGGGCGGGGTGCTTGAGGCCTTTCATTAAATTGCCCTAGAGCTTGCCTTTAGGGGATCTCTTTATCTTTCAATATGTCATGCAAGGCATCACACACCAAACTCACCCACCCTCTGCCTCAGGCAGCTGAATTGGGTGTAGGACAGTATAAAATTTCTAAACGTTGATGTATTTGAAATCTTGTCCTTTCCTGTGTGTTATGTTGGAAGCAGCACTTTAAGAAACAGCAAAACCAGCATGGTGAACGCTCTGTATTTCTTGTAGTGGTGCTAAGAACCAATCCACATTCATTTTAGTACTGATCATGATTTGGTGTTTCTTCAGTTGGAGTCTTCACCAGCTTTCTGAAAGCAGCGCTGATTTTTGCAAACTTGGAAATCTATTTTCTCTTTTATGGGAGTGCTATAAAAAAGGGAGCTTTATTTTATTTTAGTTTTAAAGATTGGCACCTGAACTGACATCTGTTGCCAATCTTCTTTTTTTTTCTTTCTCCCCGAAGCCCCCCAGTACATAGTTGTATATTCTAGTTGTAGGTCCTTCTGGTTGTGCTGTGTGGGACACCACCTGAGCATGGCCTCATGACGTTTCTAGGTCTGTGCCCAGGATCCGAACTGGCGAAGCCCTGGGCTGCTGAAGCAGAGCACGTGAATGTAACCACTCAGCCACGGAGCTGGCCCTTAGAGGCTAGCTTTTTTAGCAGTTGAAGAAGAGTGTTTTTAGTAATATTGACAATTTGTTTTCTTCTTAGTCATTTGCTGTGCAAATTGGTATAAACTGAAGGAGACCACATTGGTTGGGGTGTTGGCCACTTTGTTAATTTAGTGTTTGCCATTTCAAAACTGTCCCCGTTTAGGTGTGGGGAACTATGTGTCAGTTGAAATAGGATCTGATTTTGGGAACTCAGGCTTGTAGCAAGATGGTTGCCCCTAATAGAATTTGAGGCAAGAAGAGCACAAAAAGTGCCCTGTTCATTCTGGTTATCCCTGCCCAGCCAGGTGAGGCCACTGGAGGAGGCAGTGAGTGCTGTCGTGTTTGACAGTAGAGGTTGACCGTGGAGACGCTGTCTGAGGCTGCGGCGGGCGGTTGTGTTAAGCAGGCTCTCGGGAGCTACTTTTAGCTCTTTGAAAAATTTATATCTGAAAGCCCCAAATCTTCCTCCTGCGTCACAGCAGCTGGCCTACATTCAGAATACGCAGCCTCTCATCTGATATTTATGGGAGCTGGAGTGAGGCATCAGAGAATAGAAGAAGATTTAGCTATCATTTCAACCCCCGTTCTCATTTCCAAGTTTCCAAGGCTGAAAAGATTCTTCCACAGTCCTTAGGTATGTATTTTTTAAAGAGGAGAAAAGAAACAAAATCCTCCTGATGTTTCACACTCCCTGAATTGAGATCTCAGAGCATGTTGCTGCTAATAATTTATTCCTATTTATTAATGCTGACGTATGAGCAGTTTCGTGTGTGTGGTAGGGAAGAGCTGCATAATTTAAGAACAAAGCAGAGTAAACATTTTTGGCTGCACAAGGACAGGAGCCCCTGACACATTCGGAAGACTCATTTACAGCCAGACTAAACTTCCCTGTGGTCAGGAATTGCAGCTGCAAAACAGGATTATGAATAGCTGGATATTAAAATTAGTACATACTACTTTCCAGTTGTCTGATCTCAAGTAGTTTAGCACACAAAGTTGGGACTTTTTTGCAGATGCATATTATCAGTGAAAGCAAATGAAACCAGAATTCTGGGAATAGTGTGCAACAGTAAATCGGGGAGTAGTAATAAAAAAACAAGTCAAATCCCCAGCCCAGCTGAGCGCTCGTGAACAATATCAAAGCGGCAGATGGTCTGGGTTGGAGAGTTCTTGGCATTGAGGATGTACAGTAGCCATTGGCCACAAGGCTAGTACTACCCCAAGCCAAATTTGGTTTCTTGTTCTTGACGCAAAGCAAGAATGGAAGCGATTGTGAAGCTTTCATCTTAGACATTTAATTAAATTCTGTAATGTAACATTGACCTCGTATTGTTTTATAGTGAAGCAAGCTGAGCCAGAAAAAAAGCCTAGTTTAAGGTGACAGTAACAGAGCTACTTGACTAATTAAACACATTGCTAATGGAAAATGAAGAATGAAATTACATCTATATATTCCTTTTCCGGTGCCATGGACAAGGATGCGTATGAGTTTGCTGAGATTAAGGAATAGGAGCTTTTCTGTCCTTCAGCCTGCAGATTTAAGGGGAATGCAGGAGGATGGAGAGGGAAGTGAGATACAAGGTAAGAAAAAACAAAAAGGACGAGTTGTTTCTTGGCTGCTGTGGTTCAAAATAATTTAAAGGGCGAGGTTCATTTGTGGTGGTTGAGGCTGCTTCATATCATGGAAGGGGCTCTAGAATGTCCCACATCAATGACAGACGTCAGTGTGCTAGAAACGTGGCATTGGAAGTAGATAGAGGTCATTGCTTGCTAATTCCCAACCAACGTAGGGGTCTTTCTTACAGTTTCTTCACAGGGGATCAGGTGACCTCAGCTTGGACCTTTTCACATTATAATTTATTTGTTTACCAGAAGATCAACTGCCCAATCCCTAGTTTCCAGGAAGAATGAAAACATGCTAACTAAGCACCTGTCTCAGTCTTCAAACCAACATGGGGAAGATGCAGTTGAAGTTGTGTGCAGGGTAAAGGGATAGGAAGAGGGCACCTGGTTGGTCTCCACATCAGATAAATATTAGCCTGAAAAAAATTATAGCTACAGAAACTGTATGTTATCTTTCTTCGACCCCCATGCATTTTGAATATATTTTCTTTTTTTTTTTTTTAAAGATTTTATTTTTGCTTTTTCTCCCCAAAGCCCCCCGGTACATAGTTGTATATTTTTAGTTGTGGGTCCCTCCAGCTGTGCTATGTGGGATGCTGCCTCAGCATGGCCTGATGAGTGGTGCCATGTCCGTGCCCAGGACTCAAACTGGCGAAACCCTGGGCCACCGAAGCAGAGCACGCAAACCTAACCACTTGGCCATGGGGCCAGCCCCTGAGTATATTTTCTTTCTTTCTTTCTTTCTTTTTTTTTTGAGGAAGATTAGCCCTGAGCTAACCCCTGCCAATCCTTCTCTTTTTGCTGAGGAAGACTGGCCCTGAGCTAACATCCGTGCCCATCTTCCTCTACTTTATGCATGGGACACCTACCACAGCATGGCTTTTGCCAAGCGGTGCCATGTCCGCACCCAGGATCCGAACTGGTGAACCCCCGGCCGCTGAGAAGCTGAACGTGCAAACTCAACTGCTGTGCCACCGGGCCTGCCCCTGAATATATTTTCTTAATAAGATGTTTTGGGGAGCGACAGACAGGAGAGTTCACTAACCCATGCCAAATTATGCCAAACTAATCTCTCCTTCCTCCTCCCTCTTTTCCTTTTTTCCCTTTTTTCCCTTCTTTGTCTTCTTCCCTCTCTTTCTCCTTATTAGTATTACCATAAGTAAAATAAGATTAAGTAGGGAGATATGTCTAGGTTATAGCAAGATAATTGATAAGATCTCTCCAGGTGGCATTGTGGCCACGATGGACACATGTGCCCTGGATCATAATGTTAGGTGCCAGACACAGTGCTTGGTGCCACCTGTGCAACAGTAAACCAATGAGAAGTGGCCCCTGCCCTCTAGGAGCTTACAGCATGTCTAAGGAAAGAGACTGTTACAAAACGAAGGCGGGAAAATATGTTGAAGCAATGATGGGAAGGTGCGGCGTGTTCTGTTGGATCTAACGGACCCTCAAGGTTAGGGAGGATTTCTCCAAGAAGAAGATCTTGAAGCTGCAATCTGGAGACAAATAATTAACCAGGTTAACATTAGGAAGTGGTAGAGTATTCCCGGGAATAGCGTGTGCAAAGACTCAGAGGTGAGAGAGAACATGTTCTCTTCACGGACCTGAAAAGCATTAAATATGGTAAGTGCATTTGTTAAGGTACAAGCTAAGCTGCTGTAACAAGGTCACCCCAAGTTGCAGTAGCTCCAACAAGATGGAAGTTTATTTTCTCCCACAAAATTGTCTGGAATTGGTTGACAAGCCAGGGTGGATAGCCAGCACTACTGTTAAAGGTCATTCTGGAAGTCAGGTTCTTTTTTCTTGGTCATTCACTTCACCAATGAAAGGTTATTTCTAGCATCCCTTATACTAATTAATGAAGGACAGGTGCATAAAGTGATAGCTGATAGCAAGAAGTCTGCTATTGGAATACGTGTCAAGGGGAATGGAACCCAGTCTTAAGGTTAGGGATAATCTCTCAGAGGAGGTGAGAACCGAAGCAGAAGTTGGCCACCTGAAGCTGAGGAGGTGGGAGAGCTCCGGGCAGAGGGAAGAGCATGTGCAAAGAACTCATGGCGAGAGGGAATCTGGTATATTTAAGACACTGAAAAACACTGGGTATAGTGTGTGTTAGGGAATAATTGAAGGTGCTGCAATAAAGAGACCACAAATTATAATAACTCAAACAAGATAGTTTATTTCCCTCCCATAGAACAGCCAGGATTTGGTACAGCAGCTTCTGGAAGCTGGACACCTGCATAGGGTCTTTGCAATGCTAACAGGAATGAATTCTTGATTAGGGGACTTGAACTGTTTACTATTGTCCCATGTTTGTAAATTAATACACACGCACGTATATGTCACTGTCTCACTATATTTTAAAGTAAATTACAAGACAGCTCCATAAACTATGTTAAAGAGTTTAGGATCTATCCAAAGGTAAATGTGAAGCTATTGGAAGGAGGGGAATTAAGTTTGCAATTTAGAGACGTGGCTCTGGTTTTAGTGCCGTGAATGAATGGGTGGGCAAGGCAGAAGGCTGGAGACCAGGTAGGCTATTGCTGTAATCCAGGTGAGGAAGGATGTGGTGTTGTGGACTCTCTGGGACGGTTATCTACTAGACATAGTAGAGTTAATAGGCAGAACTTCAGGGAGAAGAGTTTGGCAGAAGTTAACTATTTTAATCTATTGCTCTCCAGACCTGAAATTCATAATATTATTTGAATCCCAAGACTTTTAAATGTGCACAAGTTTATTTAATGAGGAGTTGCAAAGTCACGTATTTACTAGTGCTTGAGAACAGGAAAACGAAATAAATACAGCAGGTCTTTGAAGTGGTGGGGGGGCTATGTGGAACTGGATGGCATATGCCCTCTCTGAGGGGCAAGTCTGCTCAGTTCCAGCCAACTGTTGCCATTTGTAAAAGACAACTCATTGTTGCCAGATCTTTTGACTTTTTTCCTTTTTTTAAAGAGTCTTGGATTGTTATATGAAATCTTCTGACTTTTAATTATTGGCCTCTAAGTGAAAATTAAACAGACTTACAAAGTACTGTATAGGCCAGCACTGGAAGGGCCAAGCAAAACAGGTCTGTAAATGGGATTTGGTTTGCACAGATTGATTTGTGCTTAGGTGTTACTAACTGTATCAGGGTAGGCTGTTATAACAAATCCAATAATACAGGGGTCAAAAGAATAGAGATGTTTGTTTCTCATGTGACATTTCCAATGTGAAAGGACCAGGCAGCCAGACATCCTTGCTCTTTGTGGTCATTCAGGAACTTCCCAAATTTTGCTCCACCATCCCCAAGTATAGTATTGTTCATCTGCATGGTTCGAGTTGGGTCATCACATCCGAATTCCAGTCCTCAAAAAGAGAGAAAGAGAGCATGGGTGAGGCATGCCCATCTTAAGGTCCTTGCCATATATTCATAACAACTCTTAGTGTTTGTTTGTATTTTTTACAGTGTACTTCCCTGTTAATTTTTTTTATCCTTAATGATTCTTGAGCCTGGCGTGATGGGTTATCATTCCTATTTGACAGAGAAATGAGGTTGAAGTAGGTGGTGACTTGCCCAAGATGACAAAGAGAATTAGTGGCAGATTAGACTCTACCTTGACTCCCTTTTAATAATAATAAAATGCCTTTTAAATGAATTTATAATAAATATTTAAAATAAAACTCCATTTACTTGAGTTCCTGTTACCAAACAAAACTTAGTCACCTACCAAAGTGTGAAGAGAGATGGCAACATATTGTTTTCCTCCTGGATACATTATCATAGTCCTCTTCCAAGGTATCATTCTTGATTATTCTTGGCATAACACGGGGAATCCACAAAAGCCAACAGTCTTTTGAGCGCTCAGTAGATAGTTTTGCTCTGACTGAACCAGAACATTTTTTGTCTTAAATGTTGCAATTTAATTATGTACAGGAACATTGATTCCTTATGGTGTGGTTTCCACATGCGGTTATAACCCTCAACCTCATTCAGTTTTTGTTTCTGAGAGAACTATTAGAGAGTGTCGTGGCTGGAATTGCTCTCATTAGTCAAATCAGTCTTACGGTTCTGGGTACCCCTGACTCCCTGCACCAATAAGTGAAATTTCATTTATCGGTTTTGGGAGCATTTCGCTAGTACGAATCAGAGAAAGCCCCAGAATTTCCAGACACTTGACTGCTCTCTCTCATTTTTACTCCAGCCGTTGAAGGAAACATTGAAATGGTGAATTTGGAGTTCTAGAGAATGAAAAGTTGTAGGGACGTGGAATTCTCTGTCCTTGGGCTTTTATTAGAATTAGGAAAAGAACCAGGCGTGACCACATAATTGTGACTGCTCTGATGAAGAATGGGCAGAACAATGGAACAGTGATGAGTTGACAATGCCTTGGATGTGCACAATAGAAAAGCCTTTTTTGTTTTGTTTTGTTTTTGGAGGAGCATCGTGTTCTGGTCGGTGGAGCCTGGGATGATAATGCCAGGATAGCAGGGTTCTAGTCCTGGCGCTTCTGGCACGGACGCGCAGCACTGACTTGGAAAGTCTGTTAGCTTTGGTTGCTTCAGGGAGCAAATCATTTTTCGTTAGGGGAGGCTGGTCTACCTCCCATGTAGAGAACAGGGTGGCGGTCATGTTGCTTATATGTAACTTAATTTCTGTAATTAAAAAAATATGCTTGACTTTGTTTTCCATTAATTAGTCAATTTCCAATAATGTAGGCACGAATGTTAATATTGAATTAATTGCTTGCTAATGCATCGCACACTTATGTAACTGAATCATTTAAAGAGATAAAGGTCTGTATCACTTTTATTGAGGGAAGAATTTATCATATTAAGTAATGGCCCAAATGATCTGGAAATATAGGAGAACCTTAACCAAAGATGCCACCGCCCATACGCTCACCGTCACCGCCATCAGCAGCGTCTATTGAGCCCTTGCTGTGGATTCATTTTCTAGAAAAGGAAAATGAAGCTTTGAGAGGAAAGCGATCACTCAATCTTTTATGGTCTCTATGAGCAAAAAATTAAGGACTCTTTATCATTATATTTTTAAAATGTTGAAATACAAAAAAATGCAGACCTGCGAGTCTTTGTGTCGGTGAGCTTTCTTTAAGCATTAATTTACATGACTACTTACAAAATTTTAACCAGGACATAAAAATCATGTAACGTTTCTTAAAAATGTTCTCCAAACTATTTCTAGGTTTACATTTGCTAAAAATGTAGACCCCCCCAGGGCTGGAAGTACAGTTCACAGTGTTCTGCTACACGTTTGAAGCTTCTCTGAATTGCATTATTTCCAATATTCATGTAGATGCTTATTCTGTTTTATATCTTTTGTTTTATATCTTTTGTTTTAACATAAAAATACTGCTGTTTTAAATTGCTCAACATTGGGTAAAATTTGACACTTCAAGAAGGTTTTCCTGTCATTTCCGATGCTTCTAGCATTGCCTCAGACCCTGAGTGTGAGCTCTCGAGTTTGGCAAGTGCAACTTTATGTCGTGTACGGTGGCTGGGTTCACATGATTTAGTAATATTCATATATAAGTTTCTGAAACATTGTTGTGAAGAAAATATTTTGTAATTATCTCCGTTAGAAGTTTTCTGTGTAAAAGCAGTGATGAGTTGGTGACTAATGGTAGGTTTTTCTTTTTGGTACTCCCTTTTCATAGTAGTGCTGAAATAAAAGGGAGACTCAGGGTAGAGGAAATGCTTTGAAGTGACAGGCCTGGGTCTCATCCTGGTTCCCCCACTTCTAGCTTTGTGAGCTTGGGCCAATTGTTAATACTTGACCGATAAGAGAACTTCGATTCTTCGTATGTTAAGTGGAATGATAATATCTACTACATTAGATTGTCGTGAAGATAAAACAAAGTAATGCTTTTCTCCCTACCTGAATCCGTCCCAGTGTGTCCATCTGCCACATGGCCGCTGGGTTTTGGAAGGGATGTGAACATTAAGGGATGGCTGGGAAGCTTGTGCCTAGCTTTAAATGTATGCTTTCTTCCATAGATCCTAAAACCACACTGTTTTATGTTTTAGCTAGCTTTCTCCTGTTCGCAGTATATTTTCTCTGATCTTATAATAAAGTACTTTCGTCTTACTTTTGGTGGATTATTACTCATGTATTCCCTCCTATGGGAGCTGAACATTAATCTTAACTGGATTGAATTCCCTCAGACCTGCCTGTCTCCATGTTGACTATTCTGCTTAACTATGCGACACTGCTGCATGTCCGTCATTGAAAGCAACAGTTGAAAAACTGTTTTGAGTATTGTTTTACAAACCAATGTAAGCCCTTTTGCATATGCACCACTATTAGGCTTATTTGCTTTGGTAAACATCTCTAACCTCCAATACTTAGGAGTAACTTTCTTACAGGTTATAGTGAAAGCAAGTTTCAGACTTCATTCCATTGCACATGAAGATGTTTATTAGCAAGAAGGTACAAAAAAAATATCATATAGCATGCTCTGTAATCTCTATGAATTCCAAACAATCTGTCCTTTTTAGGTGCTCTCTCTCTCTCTTTTTTTTTTTTGTGAGGAAGATTGGCCCTGAGCTAACATCTGTTGCCAATCTTCTTTTTTGCTTGAGGAAAATTGTTGCTGGGCTAACATCTGTGCCAATCTTCATCTATTTTATGTGGGATGCCACCACAGCATGGCTGGACACGTGTTGCTAGGTCTGTGCCTGGGATCTGAACCTGCGAACTCTGGGCCGCCAAAGTTGAGCACCCAAACTCAACCACTACGCCACTTGGGCCGGCCCTTTTAGGTACTCTTTAGGTGCACATTACATGGTAGATTTTCCTGGGGCAATTGCAACAGTATTCTAGCAGGAAGACTGTGTTAACTCTCTAGGGTTGGGTGGACAGGAATCCACTGAAACAGGATTCTATACCCAGGGCCTTTAAGAATCAAGCCTAAGGTGCCAATCTTAACATCACAGTCTACATGCTCAGTAGATTTTTATTTTTTGGTAATAATTTGAGATTTACAGAAAAATTGCAAAGATAATACAGAGTTTTCATATATCCTTTACCTGATTTCCTCTTTTGTTAACCTTCTACACTACCATGATTTATCTGTCAAAACTAAGAAATATACATTGACACGTTGATGCTAACTAAACTCTAGACTTTTTTCCTCTAACACCCTTTTTCGGTTCTAGAAAATCCAGTCCAGAATACTACATTGCATTTAGTCATTAGATTTTTGTCCTAGGTTTGTGGGAGAGATCAGTTCACACATCTTAAGCACCGCTAATTTTACCAATGAAGACTCGTCTCTAACATCTGCAACACCTGTGACCAAACCTATCAATGGTGATTGGAGAGAAGGAAAGCTGTCCCTGGGAGTGCGGTTCTTTTGGGTCAATGTCAGGTGACCACCATTGGCCTGTATAGTCCCAGTTAGGGTGGAGATTAAAAGGAACACACACATACATTTCATACTGCTCTGCTGTGGTGTTTAAAAGTGAATTCCAGGTAATAATATAATACTTGGGTTATGTTCAAATTCAGTTTAGGTTAAGTAGGTGCTATAGATCATTGAGGAAAGGAAATCCTTCGTTCTTTTTAAAAAAATTTACAGCATTTTCCACCCTAGTTAGAAAAAGTAGTACTTTTGTTTACTTGTAAGACATCCAGAAAATGGAGAAAAGCATAAAAAAGTAAATATGCCTGATTCACATAATTCCCATCCTACCGATTTTCTTGGGTTAAACATTAATTTTTCCCTTAAATCTAACTACGCCTGTGACCCCTAGCCGCGAGGAGAATGTTAGCAGTGCTTGCAGTCTGTGAATCTGCACATCCTTCTCCAAGTGTTTCATGGAGGGTTTTGCCTTTTTGCCATCAGAGGTGGACTGGACTGATCTCAAGAGCTGAGGAGCAAGAAGACAAGATGCTTCTGAGCATAAATTATTACCTTTATTTCAGCAGAGTTTATTATGGAATTTTACACTTCTGTGTTTTCAAGAAATAAGGAAGTGTGTAAATGTTCCTTAGCACATAGACTGATTGACATGTGATGTCACAGCTGAAGCAAGCTGCCAATGTTTTTGTCTGTTTATTTTGCTTTTTAAAATTTTTTGGTACGGTTGTCGAGTTACTGATGTGTCACTGTGGGAGAGATTGATGACTGCGGCTTTGCCTGTCTGCTGCACTGGTGAACCTGTGAAAGTGGGACTGAGTGGCAGAGGAAAGGCAGGTTCCCATGAAGTGGGACGTTTCAGTCCTGACTCCACCACCTTCTGATGGTTTGAGATTGGACGTGGTCATGCTGCTTGGCCTCTCCCTGCCTTCTTCCTCACCTGTAGCACCGGGATGGTGATAAAGACGTCAGAGCTCTGGGGTTACGTTATCTGAGATGATGTATGTAAAGCACTTAAATACGTGGTAGCTTTTATTAATAGTAAATGTATTTTTTTAAAATGGTTGTGAATTGAATTAATTCCAGTCCTGAGGCAGACATCTGTTGAGCTCCCTCTGTGTGCTAAGCTCTGGCCATGGCACCAGGGACACAGAGAAATGACGTGTCCCAGTTCTCAAGGTGCTGCACATGTCGTGGAGATAGATGCCGACCCTACGGCACATGTGGGGCAGGCGTTATGGGAAGACTGGTGAAGGCCAGAGAACCCTGCCTGGGAGAGGCAGAGATACAGAGAGGATGCGGGTCGTCAGGAAGGCAGCAGACGCTGAGCTGAGGCTGCGTCCTGGATTAGTGGGGGAGGGCGGGGCCTGGCACAGAGGAGTTCAGGATCCCCTGGAGGCCCTGAGTGGGACTCTCTAAAGGACTTCCCCGAGGTGACGTGCAGAAGCCTTTTGTAAAGTGAGCCTTTGCTACTGAGGTCTTATAAATTTGGTTTCAGGTATCCCATTTCCATCGCATCAGGCTCAGATGCCTCTGCATTTTTTTTTTGTATTATATTTTATTTTTTCTTAACACACTTTTGGATTATAAGAGACCCATAACAACATTATAGAAAATTTGGGAAACAGAGAAAAAGAAAAAAAAAAAAAACAGTCCACAATTCCATAGCTGTGTTAGTACAGTGGATTTCCGTCTTTTTTCAGCTCATCCTGGATGTGTATAAAAACTCTCTTCCTCCCCTTCCTATTTTATGCCACTCAAATTTGGTTAACACAAACATTAAAGAAGTCTGAATTGCACGCCACATGCTCTCTGTGGGGTGTTAAAGGAGGGGGAGTTGCGGTAAGGATGGATTATCCTGCGGGGCTTCCCTGGGTGATGATTGAGGTTGAACTATGGGAATTATGAGCCCCAGACATTTTTAGCAAGAGTTGCCGTCCCCAGTCACTGGTGAGCTGCTGTATCTGGAAATTGTGGGGAGGCGGGGCTGGGGGTAGTTGGGAGTGTCCATAAATGAGGACGGAATAATTTTCACAAATTTTTATCTTATATGCCTCTGCTATTGATTACCTAATATTTTGTATTTTCTACCTAATATTTCTAATTTTCTGTTTACCTACTTTTTATTTAACTCAAGGAAGTTTGTTTTAAATGGTAGCTCTATCCCATTATTACATGATTAAGAGAAGGTAACTGTAGCAATCATTATGATGAAAGCAAAACAATGTGGTCAACTTCTAGTTGGATACTGATACTTGCCAAAGGCTCTAAGCCAAATTTCCGCTCTTTCTTAAGATGGGAGATTAGCAAGTGCTGAAGATTTACTGACGGCGTCCTGTCATCAAACAGAGACTTGGTTTCAGTAGAACTATTGGAATAAAGTGCTTATATTGTATGTGTGCCAATTTACTTTGAAAGTGCTTGAGGATAAACAGTGTGATCCTTTCCTCATTTTCTTCTTAGAGGCTGTTCTTATTTTAGGTACCCTAATAAGCAATTAATACCTTCAGTATTAGACATTCAGAACTTCAAATATTGTTATAGACATCTATGCCAGAGGATTTAACTAGCCTAAGGGATGTTAGGAATAATTTTTCATCCATGAAATGAATGATGCTTGTATGAATAAGCCATGGGAAGCCCAGGAGTTGCCGCTGGGGTGGAGTCCTCAGGACACCGGTTCATCCTGCCGTCCAGACACCGTGTCTTTCCTCTTAGGTGGTAGTAGGTAGTACGTGAGGAAGAAAGGGGGACTGCCTTGAGCTACAAAACAGGTTGGTACCTGCTCACTAGTAGGTGCACCTTTGGCTGGATTTAGTCCGTGACTTGATTTCAGAACATACTACTCGGTAGCAAGCTTGTGGGGAATGGGCTGCATAGCTTGTACCTAACTTCACCGATTCTTACTAAAAGACCCAGGTTTTCTGAACAGGTCTGCTTGTAATAACTTTCTTACTCTCTGATTCAATGTGATTTAAAGCCTGTTCTATTACGAAGCAACATATCCTGAATTTTGGAAAATATAGCCCTAGGGAAAGCCATGTTTGTTTAACTCTGGCTTGTTTTCTAGCAATCTGGGGTAGATCAGTATTTCTCAAATTAACTGCAGAAGGGTCAGTTTTTCTTTCTTAAAATTTTGATTTCCAAAACATTGTGGACTGATGCTATGAATTACTAGAAAAATAAAAGAGAAACGGTACATACAAGATATAAGCCCAGACTTTTTATTATTAGATTCAACAGACAAAATGACATTCCAATAAGCAATAACAAATATAACATAGGAAAATTATAATTATGAAAACTGTGCACTTGTTCCTTGAAAGTGTGTGTATGGCAATTAATTAGAGAATTGTTATTACATTCAAACTTTTGTTGACCTGTAATTGTAACTAAACAAATAATTGTAAGTGAAGCAGCAATTCCCCATAATATGTGTTCATACACACACTTTGAACAACTACCATTTATGTCAGTATTTAAAGTTTTGTGTTTTTTTTAAGATTTTATTTTTTTCCCCTTTTTCTCCCCCAAAGCCCCCCAGTACATGGTCGTATATATTTTTTTTAGTTGTGGGTCCCTCTGGTTGTGCTATGTGGGATGCTGCCTCAGCATGGCTTGATGAGCCGTGCCAAGTCTGCTCCCAGGATCTGAACCGCCGAAGCAGAGTGAGCGAACTTAACCACTCGGCCACGTGGCTGGCCCCTCAAGTTTTTAATGCTACAAATGTACTTGCTTTCTGCTTCTGAACATATCTCATCTGGGTTGGACTGATGACATGCTACTCACAAAGCATAGTGTCTAC
The DNA here is from genome assembly GCF_041296265.1 of Equus caballus. Taxonomy (NCBI): domain Eukaryota; kingdom Metazoa; phylum Chordata; class Mammalia; order Perissodactyla; family Equidae; genus Equus; species Equus caballus. The sequence continues at coordinate 72,679,630 of NC_091701.1, read as the reverse complement.
CTAAAATGTTTTAGGTTTTGATTTAATAACACTCATAGTCGAGAAACCCGTCTCGCAGAGAGTGTGTTGACAGGAATGGAAGAAGAGATTTTTAAAGCAGTTTCTTCAAGCTCAGGATATTCATTTAAAACTTTTATCCAAAGTGAGGCAAGTGATGCTATTATTTTCAGATTAATCCTCCATCCTTTATCAGTCACCAATTTCAAGAATTTTGTAGTGAATAACTTGCCTCTTGAAGAAATAAATGATTTCTGGATTTTACACACTTTTGGATTATAGTTGTGCACTAACTGAAAGTGCTGTATGTTGTGGCATGGACCTATTGGACGTTCCTGGCATACGGCTTGTACCCCATGTGTCCCACCCCACAAGTTTGATAAACCCCCAGCTGGTCTTGACTTGTTCAGTGAGCAAAGTCCACTGACCACAATTGTGGATGTCAGGACAAGGTCAATGTGCTAGAATTTCTGACTGCTTACTCTCTATTTCTGCACTTATTTCACCGACCAGTAGCAAACCTTTTGCTGATGGGCACTGGTCCATGGACCACTCTGTGAGCAGCACTGTGCAGATGATCCCTTTTACTTACTGTATCTCTGTGCTTAGGATTTATTTTTTCCTCCTCTTCTATACCTATCCAGATCCTCCCCAGTTACACTAGCCTTTCAGAATATCACTTTTGTGGCTTCTTACTATATTCATTTGTTCTGCACATTTTTGTTTAATTAATACTGTTTTGCATTGTCTTCTCATTGTTTATGAGACGAATGTTTTCTCATCAGCAACATTTCGAGCCTCTGAGGACAGAGACTTAGCACTGTGCTGGGAATGCTCATTGAATACTCTTTAGGCGGATTGCTGGAAAAGGCGAAACAGCAACCACCACTGTGGTAGACTTAACATTTAAAGATGGCAAAGTTTACATATAAAATATAGAATATTATGAAATTTACTGTCCTATCTTCACTGTTATCCATACCTAAACTACAAATGAATTTTTTAGGCTTAAAAAATAAAGAATAAAGGCAAAATGAGTAAAGGGAGTCAAAAGGTACAAACTTCTGGTTGTAAAATAAGTAAGTCCTGGGGGTGTAATGCGCAGCATGGTGACTGTAGTTAATAATACTGCATTGCATATCTAAAAGTTGCTAAGAGAGTAGATCTGGAAAGTTCTCATCACAAGAAAAAAAATCCTAACTATTTATGGTGATGGATGTTAATGAGACTTACTGTGAAGATCATTTTGCAACATGTACAATTTGAGTCATTATGTTCTACACCTGAAACTAATATAACGTTATATGTCAGTTATACCTCAATTTAAAAAAAAGGATAAAGGACAAGAATAGTGGAATGGATGGTCTTATGGTTTTTTGTTTGTTTTCTTGGTCTGAAATATTGTATTAGTGGTATATTAAAAAGTCAAACCAGGGGCTGGCCCCGTGGCCTAATGGTTAAGTTCTTGTGCTCCGCTTCCATGGTCCTGGGTTTATGGGTTCGGATCCTGATACGGACCTATACACTGCTCATCAAGCCCTTCTGTGGTGGCGTCCCACATACGAAACAGAGGAAGATTGGCCCAGATGTTAGCTCAAGGCTAATCTTCCTCAAGCAAAAAGAGAACATTGGCAATAGATGTTAGCTCAGGGCCAATCTTCCTCACCAAAAGAAAAAAAAAGTAAAACCAGTTGAAGAATTGGCAAGAGAAGTCTTTTGTATCTAGATAATTGATACAAAATATTGAAGGAAGGTTGCAAAGTGGTGGTCTTCAAACTTGCTTTATTTGGGCCATATAGTCTTAAAAAATTAGAATATATCACATGAAAAAATCCAGATTTCTTTAAAAAGCCCTAATGTTAGGCCTCATGGGTAAGAATGGCAGTTGCTCCCTGCCTGTTTCGCAGCTCCCTACCATGTCTCACAGTCCCCACCTTTCACAGAGGGTGTGCAGTCGGCTTCATTAATTTTCCTTACCTGCCTGGACCCTGGGTGTTAGAGTGTGACCTCTGGTAAAGGGTGCTGCATTAAAAAGTCTCCCACACCACAGCGTGTCAGTGAGCAGGCTGCAGGGAGGGCCGCTACCTAAAGAGAATCTATTGGATTGTCCCACTGGTGATGTCCTAACTCCTGTCACCCTGCTTCTCACGGCCTGCTCTGAGGGGTTGCTGTTCTCTTTACCGTGCCTTCCACCCCCTCCACCCCTACTGCCCTCCTGGCCTGTCTAGAAACCTCCACCCCAGCCTCGATCTGCTTGCCCCTCACAGCTCTGTCCTTTGGATTACACAGTTTCCTCATGCAATGCTAACCTTACGGGACCCCTGGTTTTGCCTTTGTCTTCATTGTTCTGGAATATTCTTTCATAGCACTTTGTTTCTTCAATCTCGCCTATTATAATTTGTAATCATATACTTAATGTGCTTGCTTATTTAATACCAAAGCATGAGCTCTACGATGGGCCATCTCCACTTTGTTTGCCTCTTAAGCCTCGCCCCTGGTATTGTGTGACACGTGCTAGGCACTCACACATGTGTCGGTTGAATGAATTGAAGCTGCCGGTGCAGCAGGCTTGAGGGTGGGTTGTGGAATTATTGGCACCTCTGCCGTGTGCAGTACGGCAGTCTATCTTAACTTAAAGCCCATTTCTATGGAATTATTCCAGAAAATGAATGGCAGTATTGACTGATGTTTTGATAAGTTATTAGTTACGTTTTTGGTGCTTGTGATTTCACATGTAGAAGTTTGATGTTTCATAATTCCAAAAATAATTTATTTACTGTACCTGTGTTAGCATTAGTCAGAATACAAAGTTTAATTTCTAGAGATTTTCAAGAGGGTAGAAGAGAATTCCTCACTACTAATTGCTTGTGGTTATAATTCTGAGGGGAAAAATAAGTCACCATTAAATTAGTTTCATACTAATTAAAACTGCAGTACTGCACAATACAGTAATTAGAACTGCTTGTCCGTAAGCTCTTCTGGGCTTTTGATCACATGTAAAAATGTAGATGGCAAAGTAAAAAGTAATATAATAATCCCCGTATTTGTGGAAAATAACTACTGAAATCCTACTTTGTTTTTTAAATCAGTGTCTTAGTGTTGGGGGCTGGAAGTTTTGTTTTTTTTTTTTTAATTATGAAGTATAATAATTAAGGGAATTTATTTAAAGAAAATCCCACAATCTTATTAAACCATTTTTATTTTTCTACATTTGAATCAGAAGCTTACTGAAACATTTAATAATTTATTTTTCTCCTGATTTTGGTAGAAATATATATATTTTTTCAAAGATTGGCACCTGAGCTAACATCTGTTGCCAATCTTTTTTTTTTAACTTCTTCTCCCCAAAGCCCCCCAGTACATAGTTGTATATTCTAGTTGTGGGTCCTTCTAGTTGTGGCATGTGGGATGCCGTCTCAGTGTGGCCTGATGAGTGGTGCCATGTCCACGCCCTGGATCTGAACCGGCAAAACCCTGGGCCACCGAAGTGGAGCATGAGAACGTAACCACCATGGAGCTGGCCCCTAGAAGTATTTTTTTACAGAGTAATAATTGTGGTTATTTGAAAGCTCAAGATAAAAATATTCATAAAAAGCAATCCTGTAGGAAATAATGGAATTCTCCTTAGGGATGGGCAAAATGGAGGAGGAATGAAAGAAACGAGCTCTTTCTCTCCTAAGATGCTTTTGGGGGCTGAAGGGATGGAGGGCAAAGAGCCAAGAAGGGAGGTTGCAGAGGTGCCTTCTGGGGTAATTTGCATATCCTCAGAAATATTAGTGGGAGGGAGGATGAAGGAATTAAGCCTGCTAAAGAACCAAAATACTGTTCTTTCTTATTATACCCCCACCTACTCATCCTCCACACGGCCCTCCACACTGATGCTTTTTATAATCCATGAATTTTGAAAGTCAGACTCTTCATGTGCGCATCAGCTGCAGTGGGAATCCAGTGGCTTTCTTCTGCAGGCTCTTAAATTGTGATCTTGAAGAAAATGTTTGCTGGTTGAGTTTTATAATTTGTGTTTTAGCTGCGCCACAGAGAAGAGTGGAAATATTTAGCTTGTTTGTCTTGAACATACCTGGAGATTGATGGACACCAGCTTCTGTATTTGACACAGTGTGGCTTATTAAGTGTTCTTTTCTCCCCTCTGCGGTGTAGTAAAGGAGTAGAAGACAGGTTAGAAAAAGTAGGTCATAAGATTTAACCGAAGAAAAGTGAAGGAGCATATTTCTGTCTCCCGTTTTTCAGAAAGCAGTTCCCGTTTAGAGACGGTTGCAGAAGGACAGAAATACTCACTTGTTTAAAGTTCTAATTTTTTCCCCCAACATGTAAATTATATAAATGGCATAAGCAAACATATTTAAAATATAGTTCCCTATTATGATTTTTCCCAGGACAGTTTAAAACAATGAACCCAGGTTTCCAGAGTGTGTTGGAGTGAAAGAGGAGTGTTAATGTCACAGGAGAGAAGTAGCTGGACAGACGTTCTGGTCGACTGCTCTTAAACCGCCTGACCCCTGCCTGGTGGTGGAAGGAACACGTTGACTTTTCTTACTTGTTCCGTTGTGTGAGGAAGACTCCTCGTAGAGTGAGCTGTGCTTTCTCTTAATCATGACGCTGCAGTTAGGTATAATGTTTAGGTAAGTTATAGAGTTGGTTATTTGAAATTCAAAATGCATTTTTCCCCTGGAAATAATGTTGTAATTCAGTGATAAGAAGGCAGTGTAGTGTAGTGAGTAGAGCCCTGGACCTGGAGTTAGATGTTGCATTGCCTCTAGGCCAGGGTCCCTCAACCTCACCACTTTTGACAATTTGGACGGGTTAATTCTGTGTCGTGGGGGGTTGTCCTGTGCACTCATTGTAGGATGTGTAACAGCCTCCCTGGCCTCTACCCTCTGGATGCCAGTAGTAGTCACCCCAGTTATGACAATCAAAAATGTCTCCAGACACTGCCAGATGTCCCTTGGGGGCAAAATTGTCCCTAACTGAGAACCTCTGCTTTAAATGCATGAGCTTTAAGGCCTTGGTCATATTATATAACACCCCTCAGCCTGTTTTTCTCCCTATAATTTGGGTACCACTCACTTCCAAAGAGATAATGAATGATTTTGAAAGTGCTTTGTAGTCTACCCACATGTGTCTCTATTTGTATGTGCGTATATGTGTACGCATATCATATTTAAATATATGTACACATATGAATAGATTTCCCAGTGTTGAGCCATTCTTTTATTTCTGGAATAAAACCTGTTTGATCACAATATGTTGTTCTTTAAAACTATTTCGGTTTTTAAAACTATTGGATTTTCTAATATTATACTTAAAAGATTTTATACCTAGAATCATAAGTGAGCTTGGCCTGTAGCAATGTTTCTCAAAGTGTGGTCCGTGTGTCAGTACCAAGTACTGGCAGAATGTGACCTACTGTTAGATAGTATGCAGATAAATATTAAAAATTGTTGTAGGTATGCAATTGTATTCATATAATTTTGACAAGTGATACTGGTTTCCCATTTATAATAGTGATATAAATTTATCTTTTAGAGTAGGGAATCCATTTAAATGGACATTAATCAAATAATATTTATATGTACTACAGGTGTTAACTGGATATGTTAAAAACTGTGAAGATGGCTCCAGAATGACTATTTGGGAAACTATTGGCCTATAAAGTAAGGGTGTGTGTGTGTGTGTGTGTGTGTGCGTGCACGTGCGCGTGCTAGAGAAAGGCGTGGAAGAGGGGAGGAGACCCCTATGTGTATCCATGCCTGGTTGTTTTGCAGATTCTGTGAGTCTCCTGAATGTTCAGAAGCTTTCCATAGAGGGGTTATCTGGGTCCATTTTTTTTTTAGAGGTATTTTTTTTAATGACTTTTCTAATTTCTTTCATAGTTATTGGTCTGTGCAGTATTTTCACCTCCTTTGGGTCTTTTTTGACCTAGAATGCGTCTTTTAAGTGAGATCACGTGGGCCGTTTGCTCCCCTCCTCACTGGACTTGAACAAGCCGAGTAAGTCCCAGTCCCTTTCCCCGCTGACCCCATGCCTCTGTCCTCCCTGACCACTGCATTGAAAGACAAGCCCCCTTCCTTGGCTCTCCACGCTAACCGCCTTTATTTTTCTTCATGGTACTTAGCACCGTATGAGTGCTCTGTATTTCTTTCTCTCTCCCTCAACCCTCGCCCCAAGGGACCCTCTGCAAGAGGGGGACTTCATGGGTTTTGTTGACTGCGATAGCCCCAGGGCTTGGCATATAGGTCCTGGAAATATTTGTTGAATGAATTAATACATTTATATTTTCCTAGAAAATTATCTACTTTGGTTAGAGTTTAGAATTTGTTGGCATGAATCTGTAGTATTCTCTTAATACTGAATTGGCAGTTATGTCCTCTTCTTCATTTTTATTGTTGCGTATTTGTGTTTTCCTTCTTCTTAAAAACCAGACTAGCCTGTCATTCGTCTGCTCTAATGGTCTTTTCAGAGTATCAGCTTTTGATTTATTAATGAAGTTAGCTTTCTCTTCTATTAATTGCTGTTTTTGTCATTATGAATTCTTTATTTCTGCTGTCTTGGTGTTTAAAAATTATTTTTAAATTTCCTTTTGAACTATAAAGTATGGTTATGAACATAGTATTTTATTCTTGTTGTTGTGGATCAGATCTTAAAATGCTGTTTAAGGCACGAGGTAGCCAAACACCAGTAGGTAAGATTCTCGAGTTGGCCGCTCGTTGGGCGGCAAGCGAACGCAGTGGGAGGGCCTGACTGGAGCTCACAGGTCAGCTAGAATGCTGTGTGTCCCATATTTTCTTGCTTTGTGATCTTGAGGAACTTGCCAACCTTTCTGAGCTCAGTGGATAAAAATGTGGATAGTAATAGTGGTTGTAAAATTTTGTGAAGAGTAAATGAGAAGATATATGTAAAAAGCCCAGTTCCTGAGTGTGGAAGGCACGTTCACAACCACATTCCCTGGTATTGGAGTGCGTGATGTGTAAGGTTTGATGCTACTCTCTCTGTCCGGAAGAACTCTCAAATAAGCAAATCATTCAAGTCAAGTAAAAGAGAGAAGCCAGGACCTCAAAAAGAGAGGGACCTTGAATTGTGTGAGGATAAGGGCTGGTGTGGAAGATGGGGAGAATTAGACTACAGGTGGAAGTCGAACATAACATGCAGTGTAGCATGACAGAGGTGTGTGGGCCTGTGGGCTGGCGTGGACCTGTGAGCTTTTCCTTGAAGCCTGTAGTGTTTGCCTGGTGGGTAGCCAGAGGAAGAGGAAGCTGAGTTAACTGCAGTGATGGTCATGTGAGACAACCTCCTTGCCAGGGGTCTGGCTTGGAGGGACTGAGAGGGGAGTTCGTCAGGTAGAAGCATCCAGCAGGTGAGCCCAGGAGAGCAGGTGCTGCATCCGTGTGATGGGGTTGGGTATACCACAGTCCTGGTACCACTGGTGAGCTGGGCATTGTATGACCTCTGCCATTTTTGGATAAAGCAAGCCCGGGATGCTCCCAACTAGAAGCATCTGTGATGGATTTGACAGTGGGAGTCTCTGGGTTGGTGGCTCTGCTGTGGAGGGCTCACGAAGAGCAGAGCAAGGCCTGTGGTGGGAAATGTACTTAAAAATTCTTTTGTGTGTAATGTGATAAACAACTTTTAAACGCTGCTGCTTATGTTGGAAATTTTTGTGTTTGTGTTTCTGTCCCTGTGAGGTGGGCAAAACTGGCCTTATGCAGAGGCTTAATAAATATCAGTTCCCTTCCATCTTTCTTCTTGTTTCCTTTCTTTCCACTCGATTCTTCGAGCTGTGTTCTCAACTCGGCTGTTTCAGGGAGACACCACTCCTGCAACAGCAGAGCACTGGGCCTCTCCTTTGCCCTTCCTTCTGCTGCTGTTGGCAGTGTGGTTGGAGGAACGCGAGGGTGGGAAGGGTGGTGGGGGTCAGGATTGTAGGGTTTTTCTCTTGCCCCTGACTCCTCTTCCCCTCTTTCTCTCCATGCTGCTCTGGACTGATACTGAAAAATTGCATCTCCTGCCTCTGTACTTGGTGAACACACTGCTGCCCTCGGAACTGGGCAAGAGGCCGTTCCTGTGGCTCTCCTCTGGCATGCCCCTCCCCACAGAGCCAATGGTGTGTCCGTCTGGAGCCTGCGCCCTGCCCTCTGGAACACCCTCTGGGCAATCTGGGTACTGGATTTCCCTGCCCCAAAGGCCCAAGCCTGCTTCTAGGGCCTGCTTGGGCCCCTTGATGGGGCTTCCTATTGAGGGCAAACGGAGAAGTCAGTGAGCACACCCTTAGGGGTGTCTAAGAGGCAGCTATTTACAGGAATAGAAGAGAATTTGTGAATAGAGCTTGGTGAGCTGGCTCAGGGGTCCACAAGTATGCATGGGTGAGGCTCCTCGTGGTGCCGATGGAGCTGGGGGTAACAAGAGAAAGGTAACTGGCATTCTGGCCCCTGGCACTCTGGTTAGAATTTCAATTCAGACCTGGCTTTCCAAACAGTTATGAGGGTCAGGTAGGAGAATAGGACATAAGCCTAAGTCACTTAATGTTTTGATCTATGATAGTACTTGTGGGTTTCGATATTGAGAATCTTTTGCATTTGAAGGGACTATTTAAAAAATGAAAAGCAGGAGAAACTCTGTGCTCTCATGAATATAAGTACAAAACACATGGAGTACTTAGACTATTAATGCTAATTCGAGAATTGGTAGTTTGTTCCTAAAAAAAATATATATCTTTTTTGTCAGTTATTGTAGTTGTGGCATCTCTTTCAACTGTCTCTTCAGTACCATGCAAAATTTGAAAGAAGAGTTTCACAGTGAAGAAAACATGTTAAAAAATATTAATCACCTTTTATAACCTATAATTTAAAAAGTTATTCCGATGTTTTTGGGTTTTCATAAAAGAGACAGATAAAGAAAATGTTCCCGCCTCTACTAGCAGCTCATTTTTTATTATGTAAAAATTCTGGGTATTCTTCTTAAATTTCTGAAAAGAACAACCTGAAGACGGTTTAAAGTAAGTAGGTGGTTTCATTACATTATTATTTGCACTCATTTTATCTTTCCTTCTTATCCATCTCCACCTTCATATTCCAAAGAGAAAAATGTTGCCTTTTGGAAATGTTTTAACCCAGCCAATTAGGGCGGGAAAATTAAGGATGTCCTCGCTGTTGGAAATTTGCCCTCCATCTGTGGGCATTGTGTTTTTCGAGCCAAGCCTGCCTTGACCTTGGTGTCTGAAGTGTTGCGTCCTGGCTAGGTGACTGCCCCGTTGACAGAGAAGTAGCTGCAAGGGAATTGTGGGCAAGAAATGGAGATGTGGAGGGGCCGTGGTTGTCCTTAAATCCAGTAGAGTTTAGGTGGGTCATTCCCAAGTGCTGTTCTGAGACAACGTTTTTATGGCTTTAGAAAAACGTGGACAATGTACTGAGTTTTTATTAAAGCTGAGGTTATTCAACTTAAGGAATTAAATGAGAAATGCTAAATGATGTTAATTATGCTAGTTTTTGTTTTCTCTTAAATATCTTTGTTTGACAAAATAAAAAGTTTGCTAGTCTATGTCAGCCCTCAAGTTGTTTTTGGAATTCTACTGTCCTGTGAATCCCAAAAGTCTACCATTCACTCTTTTAGTGGCAGCAGCAATTACTGTATCAGCTTTTGGTCTTTTTTCCTAGCAGTGAGAATTGTTTCTATGAAAATTACTTGAAATGCTCACATCTTTTAACAGTGGAAGATTTTATGTATATGCGTATGTATGTATGAACGTATGTATTTTATGTGTTTTTGTATTAAGGAGATCAACCTGCTGCTAATGTCTGTGTTGCCATTAGGTCATGGGATGGGGAATTGGGTGCTGAGGTTGCTTTATCGTGAGTTATATCAAGTTGTATGCTATTTCTTTTTTCTAAAAGTTGATATTCAGAGTGCTGGATCTTAGTCAAAAAACTTGAGGAAAGAAAGTTATATAGTTCTTTAGATCACATGTATTATCTCAACTTGGAGTCATAGCGATAGTATTGTTTATTTAAGAATTTCCATGAAGGGCAAGGAGTTTACCATATCTTTTTTTTTTTTTTCCCCGAGGAGGGACATTTTTAGGGATCCTTACGGTTGGAGTAAAATATGCAGTAGGACTTAAAATAAAATGGATTCTCAGACTCATTATTCCATCTGTTGTCATATGCTTATAGAAAAGAATAGAAATGTGATACACAAGTGAGCTTTGTTCTAACAAAGTCAGGTGTCTCTGGAAGGGCGTGCAACTTAATCCTTAACTCAGAATGATTAAGAACAATGAAGTTAAAATAAAACCCTTCAGGAAAAGAACTTGCTGGAAGTGCTTGAATTCTTTAGGGTGGTGTTGGGGGTTTGGTCAACGTTGATGTTTAGTGTATATTAAGTACTTTTTTAAATTTAATTTTTGTCCCTTTAAAAAAATGTATGCATTTTAATATGTTGTTGAGTCTAAGAGGGGAAGCAAGCCCCAGAATTCAGTGTAACATGAGAATTTGCAGAGTGAAGGACTCTAAATTTGCCTTTGAGAAGGTTACCAGTAAAGATAAAAGATGTCTGAAACTGCCTGTGGGTTCTAAGAATAAACTGAGCATCATTTTCCAAGTTAAGCCTCCATTGAAATAGCTTATTTTCTTCTGCATTCTCAAGTCTTTTCAGGGTCCCTTGGCTTTGAAACTGTTAAATGCAAGAAGCATTATTTCTGTTTCTTTGTCAAATGTGTTTAATTTAAGTTAGCAAACTAGCATTGATTTGAAAATTAAGACTGCTTAATGCTGGCAAAGTTCCAGTGAAACTAGTCTACTTTTATATCCTGCAGTCAGCATGAATTTAAGCTTTTTTTGAAAGCAGTTTGTCAGTACATCATAAGAACTTTAAATATGCGACCTTTTAATTCTACTTCTGGGTTCCTATTCTAAGAAATAATCAGAAATACATATAAACCTCTATGCACAAAGATGTTCACCATAATATTATTCATAAAAATGAAAAAAGGGACTTTGGGGCTATTTCCAATAAATGGGAATGGTTAGAAAAGTCATGTAGTCATGTAATAAGATATTTAAATAGCTTCTAAAATGACACATCCTGAGAATTTTTAATTAAATGAGAAAAGAAAACACTTGCCAGAATGTCAAGTAAAGAAAAAACCAAAACACAAGTTGTAAGATTTCTGTAACTTTCAGTTATTGGAAGAGGTGGTAGCTCTCGAATTTCCAAGGTGCCTTTGCCTTTCTGGTGAGCTGGTGAGTTATTATTGCTGAAGAGTAGCTTTCTAATGCATTCAGTGGAGTCAACAAGCATTCACTTCCCATTTACTCTGCCAGATATTATGCTGGGCCCTGAGACACAAAGATGAAGAGCCTAAGATCCCCAGTGTCTGAATGCAAACTTGATATTTTCTCCCGTTGACTAGTAAGCAGCGGAGTTCTAGTTAAAGGTCCCACCCTGGCTTTCTTTCCTGGGTGGAAGTCTTTGCCTTAGGAATCAAGGTGGGACAAGCCACCGTGCTGCAGAAAAGAAGCCAGGAAGTCCGACTCACCTTAGGAAATCTTCAGTGGATAGTTGGCTCTGCACATTTTCAGCCTGCATATTTTGCAGGAATCTATAGATCCTAGAATTGGGGATTGGGAGTAAGATTTGATGTACTTTTTAATGTTGTGTCCACATTTCTCTCTCCTTTGGGCTCCTAAAGACCTCCAGCCAGTCCTGTTTGTATTAGTCTGTGCTGTCAACTGGGAATGGGTCCATATTCCTCACTTAACTGAGAATTTCTAAAAGGCAGGTACCAAGACACATTCATCTTTTTAGCCCACTTCCCTCCAGCCTTTCATAGTGTCTAGCAAATGGTAGGCACTCAAGAAATGCTTGGAAAAAATGAATTATGGATATTTTATAGTTAACAACTGCTATAATGTAGAATAGGTGGATGGAGAAAAACCAGCTTAAGATGTGAGTAACATACAAAAAACATGGCTTCCTCAGTGCCATCACTCTTCAGGAGTGAAATTTTAGGAAGAAAATTTACTCTGTTTTACAGGTCAGTGAGGTTATATGGTATTTTATACCTACTATCTTACCCGGACTTAACAAATTTGAGACCAATTATAAGGCAACATAAGCTCTTTGGAAAAAAAGTGCTATGCATATCTGAATTGGAAATTTGATTATTTTTAACTCCAGTGGGAGTTCAATGGCAAATGCAGAGTGAAAAAGGGCTTAAGAATTGGAGGAAAACATGCTGTAAAAAGAATATGAGCATGATAATTATAAAAAATGCTTGACATTAGTCATACCGATAGAAAATAAACATATGATAATTACTATATATGTACGTGTGCATATATAAATATATGTATTATATATAGGTGTGTATGTATATATGGAGTTAATCAGTGTTTCTCATATCAGCACCAGTATATTGCAGTTGTGATCAATAAAAAGAAAAATAGTTGAAAGCATCAATACATATTCTCTGAGTCTTATGTTTCAAATACTGTACTAGTCTCTAAGGCCACCATGGTCCAAGGGTTTTATATTTTCTTAGTGATTCAGGACACACACACACACAACACACACACACACATTCACACACAAAGTTAAAAAAATACGTGCAAGCACGTGCTATAGGAATTTCAGCTAGTTTTTAATAGGTCTAAAATTAGTCCTTTCAACCTCTATATATTGTTATTGAAAACTTGTGTTCAGTCAAGCATGGGGGGAAAGCAGCTCATTTTGTAATTAAAGTTCCTTATATTGTAAATATAAAGTCTGGTAGCTGGAAAGATAAAGGAAATGCATTCCTTTCCTGCTCTGAAACCTTCAGTGGCATTTCTTGCCTGCAGAATAAAATCCAAAATCTTCTTTCTGTTTTTAACCCCTATTGTCTGTTTTCCACTTTATGCAGACTTCTCAACATTGTGAATTGCACTCTGTCTCCAAATTGACCTTCCCTTGATTTCCTGCCTCCGTATTTCTGCTAAATATGATGCCAGCTGCCATGTGCCCTGTGTTAAGAATCTTATATATTCTATCTCATAAAATCCTAACGGTGACTCCTCGTTTGGGTTCATTATTTTGTCCAAAGCCACACAGCTAGTAAGTGTGAAAGCCTGAACATGAAGCCAGGTTCTCTGACTGGCAGCCTGTGCTCGTGCTCTCCGGCCTTTCTCCACCACCTGGAATGCTTTTTTCCTCTGTCTCTGCGTGTCTAAATCCTGCCCATTCTGCAAACCCAGTTTGTGTGAAAGTTCTGCCCTGAATCTTTTCGATAGGTGGTCTCTCCCTCCTTTGACCATCTGTCACTCTTTATACCTCTTTAGAGGCATCCACCATCTTTTGCATTATATTATAGTATTTTTATGTTACGTATCTCATCTTTGCCAGCAGCTCACAAGCTTTCTGAGTATAAAGAGTGATATGTGTTACATCCTACCAACCTGTATTGGTCACCTCCAATGTGCCTGGTATCGTGCTATGCCTTTCCGTGCGGTTGTCTTGCTTAACCCTCCTGGCAGTACTGGGAGGAAGAAATCTTACGCATCTTACAGAGGATCAGAGTGGGCAAGTGATGTTGGAGACTGAAGAGCAGATGCAAAGCTAGCATTTGTAATCAGAGAGTCTTAACTCTGAGCCTAGAGCTCTTTCCACCATGTACAGAATTCCACCTATGGAATCCTCAATGGAGTGCCTTGGATCTGAGAGGCATGCATAAAATCTGTTGAATGAATAAACATGAATCACGTTAACTGTAATCTAGAGTTTTACGTATAAAAAATGTACCAGGACGTTGTAGTAGTCTTGAACTTTTGGATTTCATATATTTGCTTGTGTCCTGGACTATCTTGAGTGTCCCAGAGGCTCTAGGACTCAACTACCCACTCCTCAATTGGCATGCCCTTCCCTCTTGTGCTTTGTTTTTGTAAATGGCAGCACTATCTATCCAGTTGGCCCAGGAAATCTGGGAATCTTCCTAAACTTGTTCCTTCTGTAACTACCCTTCTCCCCTCCCCCATCTAACTGAATATTGAGTTCTGGAAATTCTACCTCTTAAATCTCTCTTGAATCTGTACCATCCTCCCTGCCATTTGGGGTCATTGCAATTGCCTTCAAGTTTTCTCCTCTCAATACCATCCTCCACATTGCTACTAGAATGCAATTTCTGACATGGAAATCTGATCATCTCACTTTCTGGCTGAAAATTTCTTTTCAGTGGCCCCCCACTGGCAACTTGTCAGCATGCCATACTTTGTGATATGGATTCCAACTCTCTGTCCAGCCTCAGCTTCCCACCGCCACCCTCTTGGCAACACAGGCCATTTTCCTGAAGTCCTGTTCTCAGATGTTCGTTCCTTTAGATTTGGGATACCTTTTTCTTGAAATGCCTCTCCCTACCTGGTGAATTCCTACTCATCCTTCAAGACTGAACTCAAAAGCCGTGGCTTCCATGAGACAGCACTGAAGCCCTGGGGGGGTCAGTCATGCCCTCCTCTATGTTTCCAGCTCAGTTCAAACTTACAGTTGGAGTTGTAATGTGTGTGCTTACATGACTGTTTCCTCTCAGATTATGAATGATTAGTCTTTGTAGTCTAGTGCCGGGCACAAAACCACTGAACAGTTATAAATGCTTACAAAGGAAGCCAATTCTGAATAGTAAATAAGTAGGCTTACTGCCCCCCCCCCCCAATTTTGGAGTTACTGTTGAACTATTGTATAAATATGATTGTAATCTCACTGACCGCTAGCCCCAAATTTTCTTTTTGAAAAACATTCAAAGTACCTGAGAAATACTGTTCCTCCATCTCTAGTTTAAATTATGGCCAATTAGCCATTTGACAGACAAAAGAAACATATGTTTTTAGAAAAGAGATGGACAATACCCAATACACTGACATCCCTAATTTACTCTTTGAAATATAATCAGATTGAGAATTCGGATACCCAGAGGCTCAGTGGTTTTAAAAAAAAAAGTGTATTTCCATTAGTAGCAGAGACATGTCTGAATTTCTGTTTGTTATCTTATCTAATTCTGATCTTTTTAGAAACATTCAGGCAGATTTTTCTGAAATCTGAGTGTGCTTACTTCAATCAGCTGTCCCCATTCTGTTCCCTCCTGTCACTTTACAGCACAGGTTTTGTCTTTTTATTTTCGAGTCAAGATCTTTGTTAAAGTTACATCTCTGCTCTCTAGCGTCTCAGACTTGAAAAGCCTTTGTTGTTTTTGTCAATAAAATGAGTCTATTGAATTTTGTTGATGAAATTTTTGCTAAAGAAGGGCAGTTTCTCTGGCAGCTTCAAAGGTATGTAATACAAGATTAAAGATGATGAGGACAGCAAAAGGTGTGGCAACACTTACTTGCTGCTACTGATGTTAATCTCTTTGGAGTGCATTCCCCCCTGCCCCCCAAGTTTTCTTTTAAATTTGAGGAAAGAGAACACTTTGCTAATAACAGTGGCACCCTTGAACTAGCACCTCAGAAAGAAAAATATATTTCATCTAGATCCACCCCCCACCCTCCTTCACCCCCAATCCTTTGGCCTTTGAGGATGAATTTGCTGGAGAGTTTAATAATTTCCATTTGATAATTTGGTCTTCAGCAGGCCTGACGGACACCTTATAGACTAAGTAACTTTTTTCCTACTTCGTCTTCTGTCAGCTGCTTGCAGGTTTGGCCGTTCCACATGGCAATGGACATTTCCCCCAGCGGTTTTGGGGAGTAGTAAATTGGGGATTTTTAGTGAGAGGTGGGAAAGTCGCCATAATTCTGTCTAGCGGCCTGGGGTCCTGGGAACTCACAGCCTGGGAAAATGGTCCAGCCTATATAATGCCGATCAGGTAACAGAGGGAGACTCTGACTTTCTGACCACAGTGTACGTGCTGTTTCTGGAACATTCTGTGATGATCTGCATGCTTTGTACTAAGGAGTGTTACTCTCAAATATAAACAATCGCTTTTCTCTATTTACTTTGCAACATTTTTGACTGTTAGTTTTTCTTAATAGATTGTCTGTTTTTAATTTAAGTATTAAATGGTAGTGTATACTATTTTAGAATCAGGATTTTATGTTAGGCTTGAAGTTTTAAATTTCCACCAAGATTCAGAGATTTAACCCACCTATTTGAAAAATCTTCATGAAGTTGTGTTTCTCTTAGTCCTGTTAGTATTATATTCACTTTAAGTGAAATCTTAGAAGAGCTAATCTTGGAATTATAGTGCATTTATTCCTTATAATTATTATCTTTATCTTAGAAACAAATTGTATACTTGGGGTAAATTTGTTTGTTTTATTATTATATCAGCATATAGACAATTATAATGCTGAAGAGTTTGGAGTTGAGACCATCTGCAAATGATACCTTACTATTTTAAGTTACATCTGTTATCTGATAACATCTTGAAAATTAGTTTTGAGTGATGGTGGTTGGTTTTCTTCCATTATAGACACAAACTTCTGGGTTAATAAGCAAATCAGTCAGAAGGCTAAGGTTTCTCTGTTTTTTGTTTAAAATGTTAACATCCCATTATATTTAAGTTCATTGACGCAGGGGCTGTCACAGTGCTTAGCCAGGCTTTGAATGCAGTAGGAGTGGAGTAAACCTTGTTTTTAGATAGTCTATGTGCTGCACACTTCTTTTCTTACAACTTTGTTGAGGTATAATTTACATGCCACAAGATTCACTCATTTTAACTATATTCAGTGGTTTTTAGTTAATTTACAGAGTTGTACGGACATCATCACAATCCAGTTTTAGAACATTTTCATCACCACAATGAAATTCCTCATGCCCCTTTACAATTAATCCTTTTTCTTACTCCTGGGCCTAGGCAGCCACTAATCTTCTTTCTGTCTTTCCACGTTGGCTTTTTCTGAATATTTCATATAAATGGAATTGTATGATATGTGTTGTCTTGATTTTGGC
This sequence comes from Equus caballus, assembly GCF_041296265.1. Classification (NCBI taxonomy): domain Eukaryota; kingdom Metazoa; phylum Chordata; class Mammalia; order Perissodactyla; family Equidae; genus Equus; species Equus caballus. Next base: position 72,662,707 of record NC_091701.1, on the reverse strand, counting down.
TTTATTCACTTAGCAAATGTTTTTGAGGTTCGTTCATGTTGTAACATGTGTCAGTACTTCATTCCTTTTTTACTGCTGAAGAGTATTCCATTGTATGGACATTCCATGCATTGTTTAACCATCCACCAGTTGGTGGACATTTGAGTTATTTTCTGCTTTTTGGCTATTCTGGATAATGCTGCTGTGAACATTTGTGTACACCTTTTTATTTGGACATATGTTTTCATTTCTCTTGGGTAGACACTTGGGTGTGAAATTGCTGGGTTGTGTGGTAAATGTGTGTTTAATTTTTTAAGAAAATGCCTGTTTTTCAAAGTGGTTGCACCATCTTCACTCTTGGTAGCAGCTTATGAAGGTTCTTGTTGAATAAATCTTTTTAAAGTGCTTTGAAGGCATTCTCTGGGTTGAGTGAAAGCAGACTGGTGAATGAATTTATTTTGTGGGCAAGAACATCTCCTGTCATTGTCAGGCAACAGGTGTAGGAGTGTGGCCATTTTCATGAGAAAGATGAAACTGGAAAGGAAGAGAAGATGAAGTGAAGGGAAAGGGGGCAACCCATCCTCCATCCTTTGAACAACCATGGTTCAATTGTTTGTTATTTGTTCATTAAATTTGGTTTTGGTTGTGATTTTTTCAGTGCTTTTCAGGAGTAGTTAAATAAAATCCTTTCCAGAGAGGGCCTAGCCCAGAGAGTGAAGGAATGTCCCAGGCCCTTGGCACCTCTGTCACTTTTTGGGCATCTCCCTCAGTGGGCTGAGTGTGGGAGAGTAGGGCTGCTGACATCTCCTCTTGCTTGGCTGTGGTGATAGTGGAGAGTGGAGAGCACCCTGTATGGTGCAAAGGGAAGAGCTCCTCTGTGGAATCAGATAGCCGTGGCTTTGAAATGTGCTTCTGCCACTAACCGTGGAAACCTGTTCGAGCCCTTAGCTCTCCTGATTCTCAATTATCTCATCTCTCTTGGTTACCTAACTCTTTCCTCTTTGTAGTCTTCTCTGCAGGAGAGCTTCGCATATCATAACAAGGGTTAAAGTATCATGCAACGAAGAGAAGAAAGTAGGGGAGGACACATTCCTATTCTTTACTTTTGGCTACGCCATCCGCCATCTCTCTGATTCTTTGGGATCTTTCCTTGTTAACAAGACCTGCTTCCCAGGGCTAGAGGCCAAGGGACGGGTCATCCTGGACTGCTAAAATGGCAACGGCAATCTTGAGTGCGTGAGGAGTAAGCATTTGCACAAGGCTTTGTGGTGTGCTCCTAAGCACTTCCAGGGCTGGTTTTCTTGGAATTTTTTAGTCCGATGGTTTGAAGGAAAGGATTTGGATTGAGTAGATTGACTCTATGGGACTTGCATTACTGTGTGGATCCATGACACAGGTTCTTTTGATCTTCCTCCTGGTCACGCATTAGTCCCTATTGAATTTAGCAGTGTCCCTCCAACACACCCTTGAATTATAACAGCATCTTTGAGAATAAATAGCTTCGAGGACCTTAGCAGAAAATCAGTACTTTGTTATGGAAAATGATAGCTCTCTTATGATAGAGTGGTTATATCTCTCACTTTGAGACCTTGAAAAACCTTCTTAACATTTCTAGCAAAGCATAAAAACAAAGTACCATTTAAAAAAGGGTGTTCAGTATACCCTTCTAAAAGCCTACTAACTGACAACATTATACTGTCTTCTGGTTAACAATACCAGCAAAACGATACTAGGGACTCAATCCCTCTGTAAATTCCCTTTTTCTTGAAGTCATCTGCCTGTGTAAGTACACCTTAAAAAAAAGGAACTTAACTAAAATTGCAAGAATAAAAGATACTAACTCTATTTGTGTTGCTCCAAAATCTCTTAAATTTATTTTAGTGAAAATACAATTTTTTTGTGAGGAAGGTTGGCCCTGAGCTAACATCTGTGCCCATCTTCCTCTATTTTGTATGTGGGACGTTACCGTAGTGTGGCTTGATGAGTGTGTGTAGGTCTGCACCTGGGACCCAAACATGTGAACCCCAGGCCACTGGAGCGGAGTGTGTGAACTTAACCACTATGCCACCAGGCTGGCCCCAATATACAATTTTTAATACAGTATAATCTGTGTAGGTAATATTTTAGTCTTTGCTTTTTAATTTACGTTTGTACGTGTGTATTTTTATGCACTGAATTTTTAAACTGTTTATCAAATACTATGTGTAGTCACTGAGTTTTGTGCTATACCCAAGTATCATCTCGTTTAATTTCCACAATATTCTACATAAGGTTAGATGCTATTTTGACGTTAAAAGTCATGGTCATTGTAGAAAATCCTGAAAAAGAAAGCGAATCATTAGCAATCCAACCATTTAGAGACAACATTTTGGGGAAATTAATTTTACTTCTTTTTCTCCTAGGTTTATATAGACACAGGAGTGTTTTATGTAGTGTGTGTGTGTATTCTTTTTTTTTTTGCTGAGGAAGATTTGCCCTGACCTCATGTCTGTTGCCAGTCTTCCTTGTTTTGTATGTGAGCTGCCACCACAGCATGGCCACTGACAAGTGGTGTAGGTCAGCACCAAGAACCGAACCCGGGCTGTTGAAGTGGAGTGTGCTGAACTTAACCACTAGGCCACTGGGGCTGGCCCTGTGTGTGTCTTCTTCATGAAAAAATTAGAAACTTATTGTATGTATTTTTTGAAATATGCTTTTTATTATTTTAACAATATATGGTGGAATGAACGTTTCCTCATACTATTAAATACTCTTCTATAACATCACTTTAATGATTTCCCCTGCTTATTGTAAAGGGAATAAAGCTCACTGTCATTCAGTCAGTCAATTCAGAAATATAACAAAGAAATAGAGTCACTGTTTTGTGTCTATGCTTTGAGACTTTTCCCTATTTTTGATCTCCTTTAAAGGAGCTATTTACATGTGGGTAGAAATACTTGTCAGGACTGTCATCTGACTTGCCTTAACTCTTGCTGGTTTTTATTGTAAGACAGGAATTGGGTGTTTTGCTGTTTTGGATGTAAGAAGGGATTTGGTCCTGTTCCTTATAACACGCCCTTGAGAAATGGGATCGTAAGAGCCTCCTTGGAGACCATGAGCAAACTGACTTACATGCCTGTAGACCTGTTGCTCACGATGGGAATGAGAGTCTTACTGAATACTTGCCAGTCCTGAAACGTGCACAGGCACTTCCCCATTTATAAAGGAAATATGGTAAGTAGGGTTTCAGAAAGATCATGGGCTTTGACACTATCCCATTTGTTAATTTGTGGTTCTAGGTCTATACCTTATTTTCTAACTAAGCTTGTTCACGTTCCCCAGCCAGCTAATTGGAGGATAAAGGGTCCTGATAGACCTCAGGCCTCCTGTTAAAGCTGGTGCATTTTGGATAGATGTCATTGATACTGTACCCTTGGGAATACTGCCTAGTAAATGCATTGATCTCAAGAATTGCTGTTTTTTATGTGAAAATTTTATCTTAGAACAATGTCAAAATTTTAGAGCCATGTATTTTTGGTCAATACTACAGTTTTGAGATGATTAAATTCATCCAATATTTGGCCCCTGTCTTCGGAGACCATCTGGGTCAAGGTCAGATTCTCTGACAAGGCATTGCCTGGGGTGGGATGTAATTCAAGGCACTTATCTGGAGACCGCTCCTGCAGGCGCTGTGACTGAATAGCCTAAGTTCTTTCTGTGGAGAGTGGGGTGTGGCTCCGCTTCAGGGCTAAGGTCTCAACATCAGCATCTTGGAACGTTAGTAAGCCGAGTCTGGATAGGGTTCAATTTTACGAGGAATATACTGGTTGGCTTTCATGGACCAGCCTGAGCATCCTCACCCAGAGATGGGTGATGTAGTGATAATTACCCATCTTTCATGGCACCACCTTGGCAATAATGGCAGTTTATTTAAACCCTCTGTTTGCGGATTTCATATTAGCCCTGCTTTCCAATGAGGAAATGAATAGAGGTGAAGCTGCTTCAATTTCTCTCAGCTTATATTTGGAATCACATGGGAAAGGGGTGGACATTGAGCATTTCTATTCTTGTTTAATAGTTCCTTTGGATGCTGGGTCCCAGTCTTTGTTACCAAGTTAAAATATCCTTCCATTCATTAAGCCTCTCTAAAAATAGGGCAGAGTATGCAGTAATAATTAAGGGTGCTGCATCCCACGTGTCTTCTTCCCATTTCTGTCCCTTCCAGGGGAAGGCTGCCACCCACCCCTGGGCCCTGAGAGGATGCTCAGTGTTGCCAGTGAGTTTATGTTTTCTGTTGGGAACACTTGTGTGTAATGCTGGCAGAGTGCACTGGCTTGAGGGTTTTTCACAATCATCGTTTTTCTGTGAGCCCAGGGGGAGTGCATCTGCAGTGCATGACTGTGCGGAGCTTGGCCGGCCTCCCTGTGCTCTCACATCATGAGAAGGTCTGTTGAACTCTCCGTCCCACCGGCCAGCGGCGAAGTTGGGAAACATGCGGGAAGCTCAGCTGGGAGGCTCTGGAGAGCTAGGAAAGGCCATTTAGTTTGCCTACAGAGATGTGTGGTCCCACGTGAGGTCTATGGTAGAGCTTCCAGAAGGCCTTCTCACTTTAGGAATTGCTCTTGGCCCTTCTGTAAAGTTTTTCTTTCTCTCTTTTTCTCTCTTTCTCTTTCTGTCTTTCTTTCTCTCTCCTTCTTTCCCTTCCTTCCTTCCTTCCTCTCTCTTTCTGTCTCTCCATCTCTTTCCTTCCTCCCTCCTTCCCTCCCCATCCCCTCCTTTTTTCTTTCTTTCTGCTTTTTCTCCCCCAAACCCCCAGTACATAGTTGTATATTTTAGTTGTGGGTCCTTCTAGTTGTGGCATGTGGGACACTGCCTCAGCCTGACGAGTGGTGCCACGTCCGCGCCCAGGATCTGAACCGGCGAAACCCTGGGCGGCCGAAGCAGAGCGCACTAACTTAACCACTTGACCACGGGGCTGGCCCCATCCCCTCTTTCTTTTAGAAAATAACAAAAGGCTGCAGGAACTGAAGCATGGCCTGCATTCTACCCCAAAAAGAAGTCAGCTATCACAGGGAACATGGTGCCAGAATCTGGACCTAGAATACCACCACACCCTTTGCAAAATCCACAAGAATTGCTGTGTTTCCGACACTATTTCTGTGTGATATAGGTGGGGAAATTACAAATGCTGTATTCGGTATTGGTAAGCGATAGGAATAGTGTGGTGTAATGAAAGATAGCTAGTTCTGAATTGATTAAGGGATTTATCTTCCTGTGTTTTGAAGAGTTTCTGCTTTCTCCTCATTTTACTAGCCTTCATTTTTCTAAGTATTTTTATGCCTCATACTTTTGATCACATTTTTCTTCTTAAAACTCATTTTTGTTTTTTAAATTAAGTAGCTTTTACAGCCTTATCTTTTATGGTGATAACTCATCTCCTTACTTTCCTTGTTATTATCTCCCTGGCCAGCTCCCTTCCCGTCTCTTTCCCAGCCACGTCTTCCTCCATCCCCTTGTTACGACGTGCTGATATTCTCTCCTCTTCTGTCCTTGCCCTGATCCTTCCCTCTTCCTGGTTTCAACTCTGTGCTCTGCTCCCAACTCAGTTTCTCTAAGCCACACCTTTCTGGAGACCTCCACTGTGATGCTTCACAGATACCCCACGCTCGACGTACCCCCATCAGAACTCAACATTTTTGTACATTTTCTCATCTCCTATTGCTCTTTCTCTTGTGATCCTGCCCTTTAGAAAACTGAGAGTTGTCTAGACTCTTCCTTCTCTCAGTAACCACATCACAAGGCCCTGTTGTCTCCTCCTACTTAATAACTGATAACTGTCTCCTTGCCTCCTGTTCCATGCTCGCTGAGTCAGACTTGAATTTCTTTTGACTTAGAATCTTTTAATAGAACCTGTAACAGCTTCCAGTCTTGTCACCCACCTGCAGTACAGCCAGAGGACTCCTGGCCACCTTGAATACAGAACTTCCATGCTTGAATCCTTTAATCAGTCCCATAGGTTTCAAGATGAAGTTGAAACTCTGGAGGATACATTCAAAGCCCTCTGCGACTTGACTTCTTCATGCCTCATCAGCCTCCTGTGTTGCTGTTTGCCACACACTTCTCCCATCCTCAGAACACATTTGCACACGCATGCACACGTACACGCTCATGCACACAGAGGCTCAGACACACACTCTCATTGTTACTTTCTGTTGCAGGTTAACCCTGCAGTTCCCTGAACATGCCATACTCTCTTACTCTTTTGTTCCTGTTTGTTGATTTCATTTTGGCAACACATTGCCCCTCCTGATTGCTCCTCCTTTGCTTCTTTGCCTGGCTGTCTTCTTGTGGTCCTCCTTTAAGACTGAGAATAGGAACCATCCTTCTGGAGGAAGTGACCCAGCATTTTGTGTGATTCTGTGCCTCAGCGTTGCTGTCACTGTGGCCACAGCCCCGTTGAAACATTTATCGTTCTGTCCTGTAGAGATGTTTGTACTTGTTTGGTCTGTGTCTGGACTCACCATAAATTCATTAAGGTCACAGACCTTTTCATTCATTCACTCATTCATTCATTCAGCAAGTATTTGAGCAGCTTCTATGTACCAGGTACTGGTCTAGATGCTGCTTTTTTTGTATCTTCAGGCCTAGCACCAAAAGTGTAGTGACTGGAAAATAGTAGGATATCAGTAAATGTCAGATTACAATCTGGAATAAGATTTTCATTTTCAGAAGAGAAAATATTCTGGACAAATACATTAAACTGTTAGCTGTGGTTAGCTTTCACTGTGGGGTTACTGGTTATTTACACTTTTTTCTTTACCTTTCTCATTTATATTGAGCATATATTGCTTTCATAATCAGGGCAAAAACCTTAAAATGATAAAAAGGAATTGTAATTACAAGGATAATTACAAGGAAAAGTGGTCATCAATTATATATTTTTATTCTTCATTTTGTTAATGTGGTGTATTACATTGATTGATTTGTGGATGTTAAACCATCCCTGCATCCCTGGAATAAATCCCACTTGATCATGGTGTATGATCCTTTTAATGTGTTATTGTATTTGATGTGCTAATATTTTGTTGAAGATTTTTGTATCTATATTCATCAGTGATATTGGCTTGTAATTTTCCCTTTTTCTATTGTCCGTGTCTGGTTTTGAAATCAGCGTAAATTTGGCCTTGTAAAATGAGTTAGGAAGCATCCCGTCCTCTTCAGTATTTTGGGGAAAATTTGAGAAGGATAGGTATTAAATCTTCTGTGAATGTTTGGTAGAATTCACCAGACAAGCCATCTGCTCTTGGACTTTTGTTTTTTGGGAGGTTTTTGATTACTGTTTCAATCTGTTTACTTGTGATTGGTCTATTCAGATTCTCTATTTCTTCTTGATTCAGTTTTGAGAGATTGTATGATTCTAAGAATTTATCCATTTCTTTTAGGTTATTCAGTTTGTTAGTGTATAGCTTTTCATTGTATTCTCTTATAGTCCTTTGTGTTTCGGTAGTATCTGTTGTAATTTCTCCTCTTTCATTTCTGATTTTATTTGTTTGAGCCTTCTCTCTTTTTTTCTTAGTGAGTCTGGCTAAGGGTTTGTCAATTTTTTTGTCTTTTCAAAGAATGAGCTCTTAGTTTCATTGATCCTTTCTATTGTTTTTTCAGTCTCTATTTTGTTCATTTCTGATCTGGTTTTTATTATTTCCCTCCTGTTAATGACTTTGGGTTTTGTTTATTCTTCTTTTCCTAGTTCTTTTAGACATAGTGTTAGATTGTTTATTTGATATTATCTTTCTTGTTTCTTGAGGTAGGCCTGTATTGCTATAAAATTCCCTCTTAGTACCACTTTTGCTGCATCCCATAAGTTTTGGTATGTTGTGTTTTCATTTTCAATTGTCTCCAGGTATTTTTTGATTTCTCCTTTGCTTCCTTCGTTGATCCATTAGTTTTTCAGTAGCATGTTGTTTAGTCTTCACATATTTGTGACTTTTCCATCTTTTTCCTTGTAGTTGATTTCTAGTCTCATACCATTGTGGTTGGAAAAGATGCTTGATAGGATTTCACTCTTCTTAAATTTATCAAGGCTTCCTTTGTTTCCCAAAATATGGTCTATCTTTGAAAATGTTCCATGTACACATGAAAAGAATGTGTATTCTGCTGTTTTTGGATGGAATGTTCTTTCTATATATATCTATTATGCCCATCTGGTCTAGTGTTTCATTTAAGGCCATTGTTTCTTGTTGATTTTCTGTCTAGATTATCTATCCATTGATGTAAGAGGGGTGTTAAAGTCCCCCACTATTTTTGTGTTGCTGTCAATTTCTCCTTTTATATCTGTTAATACTTGCTTTATATACTTCGGTGCTCCTGTGTTAGGTACATATATATGTTAATAAGTGTTATGTCTTCTTGGTGGAGTGTCCCCTTTATCATTATATAATGTCCATCTTTGCCTCTTGTTGTCTTTTTTGTCTTGAAGTCTGTTTTGTCTAAGTATAGCTACATCTGCTTTCTTTTGCTTGCCATTTGCTTGGAATATCCATCTTCTATCCCTTAACTTTGAGCCTATGTTTGTCTTTAGAGCTGAGCTGTGTTTCCTGGAGGCAGCATATTGTTGGGTCTTATTTTTTAATCCATCCAGCCACTCTGTCTTTTGACTGGTGAATTCAATCCACTTAGGTTTAGAGTAATTATTGATATATGAGGGCTTAATACTGCCATTTTATCTGTTTTCTAGTTGTTCTATATTTCTACCTCCATTAGCCTATGCAGGTTCTATCCTTACCTCTTCCTCTTCTGTGTTTTTGTTGTCACAAGTTATTCTTTTTTGTGTTGTGTTTGTGACCAAATTGAAGTGGTTATAGTTATTTTTGATGCTTTCTCACCCTTTATCCTTTATGTTATAATTGTTTACTAATCTATTCTGATACAGATTTGCAGTTTTATTATTTTTTCTGTCTATTTACCTTCTTGCTCAAAGCTTTGTGAACTTTTGCCTTTTTGTTTCAGGTAAGAGGGCTCCTTTCAACGTTTCTTGTAAGGCAGGTCTAGTGGTGATGGACTGTCTCAGTTTATCTTTGTCTGGGAATGCTTTTTTCTCCTTCATATCTGAAGTATAATTTTGCCGGCTAGAGTAATCTTGGCTGATGGTTTTTGTCTTTCAGTATTTTGAATATATCAGTCCACTCTCTCCTAGCCTGTAGAGTTTCTTCTGAGAAATCCACTGAAAGTCTGATGGATGTTCCTTTGTAAGTTATTTTCTATTCTTTGGCTGCCCTTAATACTCTTTCTTTGTCATTGACTTTTTACAGTTTTAATGTATGTCTTGGAGAAAGTCTCTTTGTGTTGATATAATTAGGAGTTCCATTAGTTTTGTGTACTTGTAAGTCCAGTTCCTTCCCCAGGTTTAGGAAGTTCTAAGCTATTATTTCTTTGAATAAGCTTTTTACTCCTTTCTCCCTCTCTTCTCTTTCTGGGATACCTATTATCTTCATATTACTTTTCTTAATTGAGTCAGATATTTCTCATAGAATTTCTTCATTTTTTGGAAATCATAGTTCTCCTCTTCCACTCGATTCATTTCTAGATTTCTATCTTCAAACTCACTAATTCTTCCTTTCGTATAGTCTGCTCTATTTTTAATGCTTTCTACTTTATTTTTTATCTCATTAATTGTGTTCTTCATCTCCAAAATTTGATTGTTTGTTTTTTTTTATAGTTTCAATCTGTTTGGTGAGGTACTCCTTCTGTTCATTAATTTTATTTGTGAGCTCATCGAACTATCTTTCTGAGTTTTCTTATAACTCATTGAGTTTCTTCATGACAGCTATTTTGAATTCTCTGTCAGTCAGATTGCAATCTTTTGTGACTTCAAGTTTGGTTTCTGGAGAATTGTCATTTTCTTTCTGTTCTGTCATGTTACTGTAGTTCTTCTTGGTAGTTGGTGAGTCAATCCTCTGCCAGCACATTTGTGGTAGTAATCACCTTTCTTATTTGGGTAAGGCTTTGGTTACGAGCCACTTTTGGTTGTGTTTGAGAGCCTGCCCTTTCCACCTTCCACTGCTTCTGCTAGAGGTGTCATCAGTGCCCTCCTTGTGCTGCTTGTACCTCTGAGGTTGCTGGTGCCTTGCTGATTATGATGTTGCTGCAAGCTCAGGTGTTGCCACTGGGGTCATCAGGCTACGAGCACTTCTGCTACTTCTGGGGTCACTTGGGTCTCCTGTTCCCCCACTGGCTCTCCATGGGCTCCCCACAGGCTTGGATGCTGCTGCCCTGTGCACGACCTGCACTACTGCTCTCGGGTTGTCTGGGTGTATTGGCTGCACCACTCCTAGGGACACTGGGTTCATGGGTGTCACTGTTGCTGCTGGGGGCCTGGGGATCCAGGGACTTGTATGCAGAGCCAATGTTGGGGGTGCCACCACTGGGGTCTGTGTCACTGTTTCTGCTGTGGTTCCTGAAGCCTCTGGTCTTAGGTTCTGCCTGCCACTGCTGGGCGGGGGCAGGGGCTAAGCAGGGAGACATTGTTGGTGCTGCTTGCTCATGCAGCCTCTGGTCTCTGGCATGAGCCCTTGTGTTTTGAAAACTCAGGTCAAGGTGCCCTGCCCCAGCCAGGGAATTCCAAGTTATATATACTGTCCCCACAGTTGGAAAGACCAGGCCACTAGTAGGGGTGGGGGAGAGGGCAGGGTCACCAGCTCCACTCTATGTCCTGAATTCTTGGCACATGTGTGCCACCTGCCCTGGAGGGGAAGCAGGGGCTAAGCCTCTTATGCTGTGTCTGCTCCTGCAGGCTCTGTATGCCAGTGTGAGGATCTGTGCCTTGGATTGCCGCTGCTGGGGGAGGGGGCTGCTCCCCTAGTTCCACTGCCTCAGGGGGTCCAGTCCACCTAACTTCAGGTATATAGATGCATGGATCTCTTCTGCATCCTGTCGTGCTGTGTAGGTCATCCTTTGTTGGTCAATGGATGTCCGATTGGATGTTTTATAAAGAGGAGAGACAAAGGGAATAACTCAATCTGCCATGATGTTGATGTTACTCTCAGGAATCTATTTATTTTTAAATGAAAGAAGAAGCAGAACACGAAAGAATATATACAGAAAGAACACAGTTTTGCCTTATGTATGTTAAGAAAGGGGACCTTAGACAGAAATAAATCCTTAAGTGTACGGTTAAATGATGTTCAACAAGGGTGCCATGGCTACACAATGGGGAAAGGACAGTCTTTTCAACAAATGGTGCACGGAAAACACGATATCCATATGCAGGAGAATGAAGTTGGATCCTCACCTTACACTGCATACAAAAGTTAACTCTATAAAGCTCCTAAAAGAAAACATGGAGGAAAAACTTGAAGACATTGGATATGGCAGTGATTTCTTGACTATGACACCAAAAAGCATAGGCCATAAAAGCAAAGATAGACAAATGGGACTACACCAAACTTAAAAACTTCTGTGCAGTATAGAAAACAATAACAAAAACTTTTCTGTGCAGGAAAGGCAACCTACAGAATGGGGTAAAATAGCCCAATCTCTCTTTCCAGAATTTTCTTGTCTCCTTCTCATATTTCTCCTTACACCTGTGGTTCTCAGGCCTCACTGTGTATTAGCACCACCTGGGGACTTCAAGACAAAACAAAACAAAACAAAACACTACAGACGCCGAGGCCCCCTCCCAGAGACTCAGTGTTAATTGGTCTGAGGAGGGCTTGGAATCAGCCCCCAGCTGATTCTTCTGTGCTATCAGGATGCGAACCACTGCCTCCCACACGTCCTGTGCTTCATACACACGAAAGGAATGCCTGCTACCTCTTTGGACTCAAACACCGAAGCTGGCACAGAACCTGACACATGTAAAATAATCACCACTTCAAAATTTGTGGATTAGTGACTAAAAGTGGCTGTTAGGGAATTGCAAAGGCTCCAAATGCCGTTTCAAAATTTATAATGTGATTGACATTCCTGCAGAAATCTCAGTGACTTTTAATCTGGAATGTGTGCAGGTTGGTTACTAGGAAAGAACTTGCTTAACAGTAATATCCATAATTCTTCACTATTGCTACCCAGCTCAGGATCTGTAGTTTGCACAACTGAATAAGACTATTAGATGTGAACGGCCGGTCTCCACTGTTCAGTTTGTCAGGAAAGAGCTGAATAATTAATGATACTAATAACAGTGACGTCTATCAAGTGACACACTGGCACACTCTTTACAAGCATTATACGGCGCACTTTACACTCACCATCTCATTAATCCCACGGAAACCCTATGAGTTAGATGCTGTTACCTCATTTTACGGGCGAGAGGCTGAGTCCCCAGCCCTCAACGCTTGTGTGCAGTCTAACGTCAGAGAACGGTGAGGGGAGACTGTAGGCTGAAAAAATAGAATGGTAGGGTTTCTGAAAGTTGGCATATATTATTCGGAAAACAAACCAGATTGTCAAGAACAGCAGGCCTATTATCTCGTTTTTGTTTCAGAGAAACATTTATCTTTGGAAGCTAAGATTAGCTTTGCTTTTAAAAAATCTTTTAGTTAAGTGTTTATTGATTTCAGACGAGTAATTCGTACCATTCAGCCATTTTGCTTCCTAATAGGTAATTATGGAGGGGTTTGTAACTGAGGAGCTTTTTGTAATGAATTCTTGATTTGCATACCAGGCCTGTTTTGTGAAGCTGAGCATCTGGCTGAGTGAACTGGCACAAAACTTTATTAATGTAATGAACATCTGTTTAGCATTTACTGAGTGGTAGGTACTGTGCTTAAGTACTTTGCATGCGTTATTTCATTTAATCCTTACAAAGACCCAATGGTGTGGGTACAGTTAACCACAATTTAGCCAGTGAAAAAGCCGAGGCTCAGAGAGGGTCAAGGCTCTGCCTAGAGCCACACAGCTCATAAATTGCAGAAGTGGGACTCAAAGCAAAGCTGCCAGTCTTCAGAGCACATGCTTTTAACCACTACATTAGATTGCAGTTCAACATATATGCGTATGTTAAGAAGGCTTTGAGTTTGGGAATGGAACACAAAATTATAAACTCGTTGGCTCTCTTCCTTCGTGAAGGAAATGGTATAATTTTTATAATGCAAAAGTTGGAAATAATCCTTTATTAAAGAAAGGCTTTGACTGCGGTGGCTTTGAAGGTCTTTTTCATTGCCAGGACTATATGAAAATTGAGATCTAGTGAAGGTACAAGATTGTTGTTTGCATGATGGTAAGAGAATTTGGGCCAATTATTGTCTTTAAAAGCACCTCGCTTTCCCTGAGGTCGATTATCTGACAACATCTCTGTGAGAAGCAGAATGCCTGGGTTTATCCCCTGGGTCCACTGCCACTGCTGTAGAGTAGGGCTTCTTTTCTGTACATCTTGGGGCTGTTGTGAGGGACCGGGGGGTTAATACTTGCAGCACACTGGGGCAGTGCTGGGCACAGTTCACACTCAGCACGTGTCAGCTGTTAGAGAACATGGGCACAAAAAGCCTCTGAGAAGCCAAAGTGTGTGTCCCAGAGTTCACGCATTAAAACAGAAGCCCGTTGACGGGGGCCACAGGTGTGATGCTTAATTGGGTGTGACCCGATTAATTGGTCCCTCTAAGTGTGGGAACAGTTGTGGCAGATTGAATTATCTCGTTTCTCACTGAAAAGCACGTGGAAACAGCATGGTGGAAAAGGATGAGGCTGCTTGGCTGCCCAGAAACAGACGCAGAGGCAGCAGACTCAGAAAAACACAAGGTGCAGGGACTCCAGAGCCAAAGCAGGTTGGGGTGGCTTAATGTCCGGACGAGCAATTCTAAGATGAGACGGGCCTCTTAGAGTAAGGGGATGCCACACGTGCTGCGGTCTGAGCACCACCTTTCAGGTGGAACAGTTCTGGATCATTAACTTGGGAAATGCTAGAGAAATGAGTCTGATTTCCCTTGTAACGTGCTCAGGCGTCTAGGAAAGGAAAAGAAAAAAGTCTTGTCTGCCATATTATTAAAAATGGTAGTATTTTCTTCTGATTGCAAGGTAATTGTTAGTTGTAGAAAAGCACAAGAGGATAATAAGTTAACCTAGAATCCCACCTCTGGTCTGGTGTGTATCCAGCCAGTCCTTTTTTAAGGCAGATATATATATATATATATATATATATATATATATATATACACCACACACATAATATATATGTATGTGTGGTATATAAAATATACATTTTAAAAGGATACGTATGTACACACATATATAAAATACATATTATGCAAAAATATGTATTATATATAATATATTCTAAGGAATATATGTACATTATATGTGTATGTATATAAAATATACATTTTAAAGAAATATATATACATATGCTGTGTGTGTATATATACACACATATAGTAGTCATTGGGGGCTAAGTCAAAGCACTCACCAGAAACCCATTGGATCAATCATAAAAGAGGATATAGAAGATTCTATGTGTTTTACATGGGACAGAACTTTTTTTGCACGTTACAGTTGGAGACCTGCTGAGCCGACGAGAGCAGGGAGCAAAGGGAAGCTCTGTCTGTGTCTGCCTTGGTGCTCAGATCATCCTGGCCTTAAGATAATTCCAAATCAAGGTGGAGAGCTCGAAAATGTTCCAGTTGACCTCTAGGATTTAGTCATTTTTGTAGTAACATCAAGCTTCTGTTACTTTTGTATATTTTAGTAGATTTATTGTTGTGTATGATTTCATCTTAGGCAGTGGTTATATTCTAAAATCAGGGCATAGGTAAAGGCACATCTGAAATAAATGCATGTAATTAAAAACAGTGGGGTTATGTTGTAGTATAGTTTTGGACACTTTTAAAATTTTAAACTTAACTCTAGTTTAAACATTCCTTAAATCAATAAATATTTTTAGTGAGTACTTAGTCATCTGTCTTTTGAATGTGCCATAGTTTCTTTAACCAAGTGCCTTGGATGTTAAGGTTGTTTCTAGATTTTGATGTTATAAATGTGATGAATTAAGGGCATTCAAATTTTTATGCACGTCATTGGGGAAAATTCCTAGTCATGGAACTATAAGTCAAAAAGCGAGTAATTTTTTTAAGGCAAATAATTTGACATATATTACTAAATTGCCCTTCAGAAATGTTATACTATTTTCCTTTCCTTCACTCCCATAGTTACTGATATTTTAAAAGTCATTAAATCATTGTTTTTGTAGAGTTAATTTAAGTTCTGGCCTGGCTTATTAAATAATGAAATAATTTATTTTTTCCTTTGTGACCCTATAATTTATACAACCCATGGCCAAAAATGGAGGAACAAAAAGAATAAAGAAAATCAAGCCTGTGGAGCTGCAGGACTGAGAGGCGATAGTCAGCTCCCTTGCATGATCTCTGTGAGCTGGGCAGTCTGGTAGTGTGGCGTTTACTGACATGACTCTCCTCGGATCCTGGAAACGTACGCTTGTACGAGGTAGTCGCAGGTCTAAGTGGTTAAGCCTGTTTCCTGTGGAGAAGGAAGTAACACAATCTCATGGTTGATTTACAGTGTGGAAAACCTACTGGAGCTTTCATTCAGGTAATGCTTGGATTGACTTAAATTGTGTGTATTCAATGGCATTGTTGCTATTGAAGCAAGTGAGCTGCTGGGCGGGGGACTGAGAACCTGCAGGCATTGCCACTGGGACGGAGACCTCCCGTGCTGTGTGCAGTCAGCTCTGGGGTATAGCCATAGAGAGAGGAGTTAGATCATTCCTTCCCCTGTGCTTCTCATTTCATTTCTGTTTCCCACTCTTTTTTTCATTATAGTTGCATGATTTATCAGTTTAGTCCATGGTACATTAGATTTGAGGTCTATTAATTTTCTGTCCTTCAATTACTACATATGTGTAACTAACACATGAAAGATGATGAAAAATTAAGTACTAGCACGATAGGTGAAGCAATGATGGTGTTCAGGTCTTGTTTGTATTCCTAATCCCCATCCTAGTGCCTAACACAGAGTAGGTACGTGTTATGGGCTGAACTGTGTCCCCTCAAAATTCATATGTTGAAGTGCTAACTCCCATTATCTTAGAATGGACTGTATTTGGAGATAGGGTCATTAAAGAGATAATTAAGTTAAAATGAGGCTACTGGTGGGCCCTAATCCATATGACTGGTGTCCTCGTAAGAAGGGGAGATTAGGACAGACACACACAGAGGAAAGACCATGTGAGGACACAGGGAGAACATGGCTGTCTGCAAGTCAAGGAGAGGGGCCTCGGAAGAGACCAACCCTGCTCACACCTTGATCCCACACTTCCAGCCTCCAGAACTGTGAGAAAATCAATTTCCGTTGATTAGCCACCCAGCCTGTGGTACTTTGTTACGGCAGCCCCAGCTAACTAATACCGTATGTTATCAACATTTGTTGAATTAATGATTGTCTTTTGAATTCCCCTGCTCACTTTTAAAAATCATATTTGTTGCCGAATGACTTTAACTGGGTCGCGACATTTTCTGCATAAAACTTTTCACTATGGTGAGGCAGTCACCTTGCTTATTCTAGAAGGGTATAAATAAGCCTTGCAAGTGAGGATCTAATTAGGAAACTGTCAGGTAAACAGATGATGTCTCACTGGAAGCCCCTTACGGAAGCTTCAGACTGCTGAGCTTTGTGATTCAAAGACCCTCTCCTCCGTTCAAATTCATTATACATTTCACTGATTTGTTCGTACTTTTTCTTTCTCCCTGAATTTTTTCTGCCTACCAGCCTGCTTTTATGTAAGAATCTGTTTTCCCTAAGCTCACTGGCTTCACTTAGAGTCTTTAAACTGAAGTGTAGTGAGAATTAAATTTATTCTTAAAGGCATGCCTGCTAGGTAATTTTAAACACACATTAATGTAACTGTGAAATAGGTACCTAGACAAAGGAAATGACAGGCATTTTAATGAATATGTGAAAACATTGATTTCTTTTCCTGACTTGGCTTATGAATTTGTTATATCTCTTCATTTCCTGAAAAATGAGAGTGATGCAAGAATGCTTTGCGTGTCTTCAGGTTTCCAGTGTGTTCTAAATGTCTTGCCAACTGGTGTTAACCCTGAGCCTCGCTCTGCTCTCCTCCTCTGCTCCAGGGTGCATCTCCACGTTAGGTACTCACCTCATGTGCTCATGTGGCTGATAGACTTGTTACCGCACAAAATTGGGGTTCTCTTGCCCGATGTGCAGAAACAAACCAGTTAATTATGGCATCAGCCTTTGGGAAAGAAATCCACTTTATTCTGTGAGATTGATCTGCAGGGAGACAGGGGGCTTGTGCCCTTAGATGTGTCTCCCCACTTCAGGATTGGGGCCAAATTTAAGAGGGAGAGCAGGCTGGCATGTGGAAACACTGGCGGAATAGGTTTTGACTGGTGGGCTTCAAGCACTTATGGTAAGGTTCTATACATATATGATAAGCTTCTAAACATTTATGATGAGGTTCTAAACTTTTATGGTAAGATTTTCAACATTTGTGGTAAGGTGGGGAAGGAATTTTAACACTGGATATTCCGGAATGACAGACCTCTCACTTCTGATAAGAGTCTGACTCTTAAGTTCTGGTTGTGTCCCGATCCTTTGGGTCCGCGGGGAGGAGAATCTTTGGTTCAGCCATTATTTCAGGTCAAGACCTCTTCTTCTGCGCATGCTCTGGCCACGTGACTTTACAAATTTTCTGAAAGACAATTCTTAATCACTCTGTTGATAGGATGGGATCAGTTGAACTGGTCCTGGAGGGCCCGCGGTTACACACTGGCTTGTGGGCTCCCTGATGGTAAGGACGGTGTCCTATTGGAATTTCGGATCTCCCTTAACTCTGCCAAGTGCCTTCATGTGCTTGCTATGTGTGTGATGAAGTGAATGCAGGACTTGGCAAATGTGCAAATAATTTTGGGTCACCAAAGTGAGTCACTTCGTAAATTGCTTCTTAAAGACTCTATATAGTAGCCAAGTTGCCTGAAATAGTTTACAAGTGTTATACCATTATAGATGCTCACTGTATTTTTAGGTTAAGATAAAAATGAGGTTCATTAAACTTGGAAGGTTAAGCAACCAATCTAAAGCACATTGTAAACTTACCTGGGTTGGGATTTCTGAAGAACATGCAAGGTAGTGCTGTACTTACAACTGAATATTTTAAAAACCAAACAAAATTAGCTCAGTGCTCACAAGATCATCTTTCATAGTCTGTAATAGCAGGCATACTTGCTGTCAAAATAGTGTGAAAACATATAGCGTGAGTCAAAGAAATGATGCCATTGATGTAATAAATAAATTGTTTATTTACTGACACATTTTGCTCTGGCTATGCCTTTTTCTTTTTTACCTCTGAGGAAGATTAGCCCTGAGCTAACATCTGCCAATCCTCCTCTTTTTTTCTGAGGAAGGCTGGCCCTGAGCTAACATCCTTGCCCATCTTCCGCTGCTTTATATGTGGAACGCCTACCACAGCATGGCTTGCAATGCCGAGCCATGTCCGCACCCGGGATCCGAACTGGGGAACCCCGGGCCGCTGAAGAATGTGCACACTTAACCACTGCGCCACTGGGCCAGCCCTGCTTTGGCTATGTCTTAAAAGACAATAATAAAAACCTCCCTCTTTAATTAGCTGACATAACTGATAATCAAGTATCTCAAGTGTTCTCATCATATCCTCAACTTACTTATTGGGGATCTAATATATATAGAAGATACTGCTTTGGGGTAAGACACTACAATTTTGTGAACACATTATTACATTTATAGGACATTCGTAAATATTAAATTTACAACCCTAGAATGAAGGCAGAGTGAATACTCCCTGGAAAGATGGGGAAACTGATGCTCATTGAGACTGTGATATGTTCAAGTGCATATGCCTAGTAACTGACAGAACTGGAACCGGAACTTCCATTTCCCTGTTTTCAATACTGTGGTCTTTCTACCAGTTCTAAAAATATTACATGTTTATAAGAAAAATGGTTCCTAGGTTTAATCCATGAGTCTAGTCATGTGTATAATCACTGCGTTAACGGTAGTGCTGGGTGCTGTAACTAACACCATAGCTCCAAAATTTTTAAGATAAGATTTAACCTAGAGAACATAAGAACTTGTATAATAATGAGGTTTTAATTTATTTTATTGAAATAAATATATTTTAAAATGATTTATGCAAGCACATCTACCAACCCATGAAACCCTACCCACTTCCCCATCTCCAAATATTGCCCTATAACCTGATGCTCAACAACAACAAAAACGCTTAGTTCACACAGTTGTCCTTTATTGTACCTGAAGACTGAACTAATAAAAGCCACCAAAAAAAGTTTTCTACCTTAAAGTTTGCGGTAGAGCTAGATGGAATAACTTTATTATTATTTGAATACTTGGGCTTATAACTCCTTAGAAATGGTCTGTACCTTAAAAGAGCATGTGGCATAAAAAAGAAGATAAAAAAGGCACATGAAGGTCTTGACGTCTAGTGTAAATGAATGATATGGTGGGTAAAGGAGAGATAAAGGAATTAAATGTTGGTTCTCATTTTAAAGTCTTTATGGAGGATGTGGGTCTTAAGCCACATTGTAGAAAACTATTATGCTAGAAGTGAGGTGGTGTAGGGTAGTGATTAAGGGTGGGTGCTCTGAGTCTGATATCTTGGATTTAAATCCTGGCTCCACATCTTAGTAGCTAGGTGGCCCTAGACAAGTTACTTAAATCCTTTTGGCCTCAGTTTTGTCATCTATAAAATGGGAAAGTCAGTGTTACGACTCATGGGGCTGTGAAGATTAAGGGCGTCAGTACCTACCAAGCACATGGAACAGTGCCTGGTGGGTAGTAAGTGCTCAGAGAGTGGTAATTACATGGGAAAGCTGAGGATAGAATTGCAATGTGGAAGAGGAATTTGGGAAGCCAACAGCAGCTCCATGTCATCAGGTCATGTTATATGTGACAATAACTCAATCCCCAGGAAGACTCCTGACTAGTTTCAGGTCTTATGGAATATTGGAGAGAGTAAGACCAACCTGGGTTCATAGCTTGTCCTGCCGTTTACCTAAACTTCAGTTTCCTTGTAGATTGTTTTGAGACCTAAAAAGAGAACCTGTAATTCAGTTCAACAAACATATATCGAGTGTCTGTTGTGTGCATTGATTGATACCAGCCACTTTTTTAGGAGCTGAGGTTATAAAGAGAACTAACTAACTTTCTGGCCTGGAGGAGTTTGCATTCTGGTGTTGTTAAGTAAGTATGCCTGCTTAGGCACAAAGTGGGTAAAGAGTTAGCATGGTGCTCAGCACGTAGTAGGTCCTCAATAAATGTCAATTATCATCCTTCCTTCAGGACACCCTTCATCCAGCGGATCTTTAGATCAGATTAGTGCTAGGCTTACCATGCAGTTATTTCGGGCAGGGATTGGCAGACCTCTATAAAAGGCTGTAGTAAATATTTTAGGCTTTGTTATCCATATCGTCACTGTTGCAATTACTCAGCTCTGCTGTTGTAGTGAGGAAGTAGCCATAAACACTATGTAAATGAACGCAAGTAGCTGTGTTTCAGTAAAACTTAATTTACAAAACAGGTAGCTAGGAGGTAACTGAAGTGACCTGCCTCTGTTGAGACATTGGATATTGACTGTTGACCTCGATGTACTTTATTTGTAGTGGGTCAACTCATAAAACATGCCTGGAGAAGGAAGGAGTTCTGTTGTTGAAAGAAGTGAACTGTATTTGCCTGCCTGAAATAGGATAAAACTGGGATGTTTGGGAAGTGAGAGTGGCAGAGTGGTGGGGCCACACAGAGGGGTGGTGTGGAGTCCACCATGAAAACATGGTGGAGTGTTTTGTGGGATGGCTTTAAGAAAGGAATGAAGTGGTCAGAATAATAGATGGATGTAAATTTCAACCACATCATAGAAGTTGGTGTGCAGGTGAAAGAGGAAGGGTGAAATGGGTTGAAATGGCGATGAAGGAATGTCATAGATTCATAGATGTTGGATTCCAAAAGGACCTTAGGATTGGGTCCAGTCTTCCCATTTCAGTGATAAAGAAATCGAGACCCAGAGCTGGGCAGTGACGTGGGTAAGTTTGAACCTCCTCTTAGTGGACAGCTGGCTCTTGAACCCAGAATCCAGATTTCCTTTCCACTATATCCTTCAGCAATATAATGCCAAGAACTTTACGAAAGACGGGAACTATGATTGATCCCATCGCTAGAATGCTGTTGCAATTGTTCTCTCATTTCCAGTACAGTGTTTCTATAGCCAGTGAGAAGGACTGATGACATTTTTAGGTTGATTTTCTTTTGAGACCACCCTTTATCTTGTAATAGTTAGGGTGGAGTTTTGCTCGGGCTCCTAACAAACACTTGCCGTTATATACTGTGGCCATTAGATTCATTGTAATGAAGTTTCTAGGACAGGTAAAAATGTAGGCCCCAAACAGGTTCCAGCTGGCAGGATGCTGAGCTGAAGCCCTGTTTCTGTGCAGGCTGTGATTTTGTGATTTTATTTACAAACATTGATTTCAATCTTTTTCAGTTTCCTGGAAACGTTTCTGTCTCTGGATATATTTTTATAGCTTTGGCTGCATTCCAAGATGCTGGTTTAAGGTGGGTCAGACTTCAACAAAAGTGGTTAACTCACTTTTATACCTAAATTTCAGGGAACAGAGAGGAACAAAGAAAAAGGACTAAAGGAGTGTTCCAGTTCAACCAAGGCCATCTCGCCTTAGCATGATACAGTCTCTAAACCCTGAACTATGGCAGAATTCCTAATTAAGTGAATGAGTTCATCAGATGTTGAACTGGCTACCATGTACAAACTACAGTGCCAGAATAAATGATCATACTTAGCATTTGAAAATGTGCTGGACCCTGTGCTAGTAAATTATTAATATTAACGTCATTACTATTATTTCCTAAGATGTTAGACTAATACCCTGTGATTCTTGTACGTGCAATTTAAGGCAACTAATATATGTCTTACACTATTATTAGAATTTCTAGTAGTATTAGTAGTCATTTTAGTATTCAATTTAGTAGTCATGAAGCATTTTTGGTTAATGGTTATTGTGAAAATGTTGTCAGGAACTACGTGTATACTTGCTTTAGACACAGGATGGACATCTGCATCTAGGAGTTTTATCTCATACTTAAAATCATACCTTTAGAGCTGGAAGAGTTTTCGGAGATTCTGTAATCCAATATCCTCACGTTACAGATGATGAAGCTGTGGTCTGGAGAGCTTAAATCATTTACCTGGAATCCCTATACAGTTAATTAGTAGCAGAAGTAGGACAGACAGTCCAGCTCGATTCCTAAGAAGTCAGGAGTAATGAGAATTTTTTTCTTTTGGGATAGGAGCAGATTTTGAGAATGGAATCTCTACAGTGGTTTCCTGAGTCAGCCTTTGTACTCTATTTCTTCTGGACCCTGACACATAAACCAGCCTTGTTCCCATCTCCTGAGCATTATAAAAATTTGGCAAGTTTTGTAGTGCCTGCATGTGCAGGGCACCAAGTAAGTGGCCTTGGGGAAATCACAAAGGTGTAAGGCAGTCCCTGGTCTTAAGAATTTACCAAGAGCCCTGCCGGTCTCCACCCTGAAGTGGGGAAAGGGTCAGGATTGCTATAGGGATGGGAAGTTTCAGACTAGGCAGATTCTTACTGGGATTCAAGATAGGTCCAAAAACTTGGACTTTTAACCGTTATGCTTTCTTGCCTCTTTAACTGTAACTACAATGCCATTACCACATCTAAAACATTAACAATTTTTTAATTTCATGAAATATCTTGGTCTCATCAATGTCATAATGTTTTTTCCACCTGCAAGGATTTAAAAAACTTCCACATGAGGCCCACGCATTGCAATTGGTGGGTATGTCTTTCAAGTCTCCTTTAATCTAATGAGTGCCCCACCTATTTTTTTCTTGCAGTTTAAATTTTGAAGGAATCAAGTTATTTGTCCTCTTAGAATTTCCCACAGTCTGGATTTTGCTGAACGCATTCTTTGTGGTTAGATTAATATGTTCCCCTGGCCACTGTATTTCTTGTAAATTGGTAGTTGAATCTGGAGGTTTGAACAGATTTGGGTTTAATTTTTTTTGGCAAGACTACTTCATACTTCAGAGGTGGTGGTGCGTTCTCACATAGATTCTGAAAGTTTGTAGGAAAAGGAACGTGTAGCTCCAAGGTGCTGTCAGTTTTCTTGGGAAGAATGTTCCCACTACTTAATGGAAAAGGCCTGGAAACCTTCACCCCACCCACCGGGCTGGGTTGGCTGTCCTTCCCTTGTGTTTCCATAGCAAGTGATTCCATAGCATGTATCAAATTAGATTGTCCGCTTTTGTGTCTGTCTTCTCCACTTCAGTGTGCACTCTTCAAGGAATTGTATAATTATTGATTTTTGTAACATAGAGCTTAGCATAGTGCCTGGTATTTAGGCACATGAGATTTATTAAATCCATTAGAATAAATAAATTAATGGAGATAAAGGTGTTCTTGAGGCATGTTTCGGTCTAGGGTTATTGCTCTGCTTGGCCAGTTGTCAATATTTGGGGGCTATGGTAAGGCTTGGAAGCAAAAATAGGAATGCTTCTTTTAGTTTTATTATGAAATCAATACACATTGTGGAAGTTGCTTAGCCTTTAAAATATCAGTCTAAAAAATAATTGGTTAATTAAAGGGGGACCTTAATTCTCTTGAGGTTAGCTATCAAATTGTAGCTGTAGGCAAAATTGGACTGTATTTGCTTGTTGAAGCTGTGGCTACCCGGTGACCTTTAGAAGAAAACAGAAAACAGGAGAAGCAAGGCTAGCTTCTTGGGTGTACAACTAGTGCCGTCACACAGGGCGCTCCACTCAGAAGGGCTCTGTGCTTGGGGTGCAGTGCTCTGTGGTTGCTATCTTGAAATTCTTGATAATTTTATTTTTGAATTTGTGTTTCTGTAAGTGAAGTCTAGTGGGACAATGGAGCATGTCCAGGAGCGTGGAGCCCTGCCTCCCTGGGACAGATGATGCTCTCCCACCTCCTGGTACCCTGTTCCTGCCTAGCCTGCCCCCATCCTCACCATTAAGCAACCACTATCACCCTCTGTCCCTAGTGGAAGTCTGGGTGCAGGGAGGGCCTGGGTCCACCATGCACACCCCTTGGTGTCTCAGTGCAAGGCATGGTGGTGGTTATTCTCCCTGGGCTGGCAGCTCCATAATGCTTTCAACAGGTGACTCAGTGCCCCTCATCCACTCCTGATCCAGGTACTGAGTGTGTCCCAATGCAGAGGTTGCAATCCCCTGGGGTGGTCTGTCCACAGTGGGTTGGGTAGCATGCCCCATTGCAAGGGGAATGGCTTGACTTTACTGCCCCTGGCGCAGATACTCTTGGTCCAGCAGCTGGTGGTAGGGGGAACCCCCTAGCTGGTGGGCTGCACATTTATGCCAAGCCATGGGTCAGGGCCTCAGGTGCCTGTGAGGGTCTGTACTATCCTGGTGAGTATCTCTGTACTCAAGGCAGCATGGCATTAAATAGCAAATAAAAAATACCATGATAGTTTGAGTGAGAGAGATGACGGAAGAAAGGAAAAGTTTTATATTTTAGTACCTTTAATGGCACTTTTATCCCACTTTTTGAACCAGGAGCCCTATATTTTTATTTTTGATCGGGCCCTGCAAATTATGTAGCTGGCCCTGAATAGAACATAGTCACAAGGCATATAGAAAAAGGAGAATCTTGGTCATTCTGCAGCTAGCTCTCTCCAGGGGGAGAGAGTGTGGTCAGTTTACTTGGATTCTTTTAAGAATAACATCTCCTTAGCTGTTTTGTCTGAAGTATACTTTGTAAGGGCCTCTAAATCCCTTTTTCTATCATTTCAGTGTTCACCAAAACAATCATGTGATTATCGTTTGCCTCCCATGATCTTAACTCTGGGAGAGAATGTCGGGATCAAGTGAACTTTATTTTCTCATACCTAATGCTTAATAGTTTTCTAATACCTTATGTCTCATAAAAGATAGTTGTCTTTTATTGTAAACTAAACTAATTGATGTTTTCATTTTCTATATTGGTCTGTACGCTTGTTTTATGAAAGTCCACCTTTGAAGATGCATCCCGCTTGGCGGGATGCCACAAGTAGGTTTCTGAGCTTTCAAGCTTGAGGGCTGAAACTTGACCCTGAGGGTCATTAATCCCAGAAAGGAGCAACACCCTGTGAGGTCTCTCAGGAGGTGGTCTGCCACTGATTTCCTCTGTGAGTGTGTCCACAACATCGCCGTGTGGCCGGGTACCGATGTGCTTATTTTTCCAAAGCATTTGTGTTCTGGGCACAAATAACAGCTGTGAAGCTTATTCAGGCCTTGAACAGAACCAGCCTAAGTGCACCTCTTTGGGCAGCACCTAATAAGCCTGTGGCTTCTAAATAGGATGGAATTAATATGTAATTGAAAAGGTCAGGGAAACCAGGCTAAAATTGTGATCGTCTACCTAATTTTAGACATAAGAAACAAGTTTGTGGTCTTCAAAAGATCTTTTAAAAAACATTTGCTGCCAAACACCTGCTCTACCATATGCCACTAGTTCTTAAGTAATCCTGAAAGCAGGGATGGGATATTACAGAAGAGTTTAATTATGAATGCAAAACCTTCCTGAAACTTGCTACTGAAAGCTTTTCAGTGTCTACTGCCTGCAAGAGATGGGTCATGACTGGAGAGACTGCAAAGGGCTAAAATTAAATCCTTTATTTCCTCCCAAATAAAGTGTTTATTCTCAAATTCGTGTCAAAAACATTTCTTGAGTACAAGTGCTTAATAAGTACCCTGCACATATGTCTTTGTACATAGGTATTATGTACAGTGACCCCGTTGAGCCAAGCATGGAGGAGAAACACGAGTAAGAGTCAGACGTTTTGCTTATGTAGCCAACACACAGTAGAGAGGATGTTTTGGGCAGGACTCTGTGGTTGCGAGGGACCTCGAACTTGCTTAATCAAGAACAGAATCTTTTTTACTCTGTAACTGAAAGCTCTGGGGACTGGACTAGGTTTTGCATGGCACGATGCAGGCGTCAGAGAGTGTCTCTCCCCTTCAGCTCCATATCTGGCAGCCCATCCAGCTTTCCATCCTCCCTCGGCAGTGCTTTTCCTGGTCCCTGAAGGAAAGCGGGGCCAGATTCTGAGAGAGTTCTGTGGTCTCCACTTGTGTAACGTGCACATCCCAGAAGCCCTCACTGTGGCTGAGGGATGGAATGTGCTGACTGCTGAGCTGGACCCTCTGCGGTGCCCCTGGGGCTCAGACGAGGCCTCGTCTTACTCTAATGGACTGAGAATGAGGGGGCAGTGTGTCCCCAAACAGAAATCAGGCTTTTATCACATGTAGAACAACCCAAACACCACATTTTTCCTCTGTTGTAGTTAAGTGAATACAAAAATAAGTATATTAAGATACTAAAGTACACAGTACTGTGTGTGCAGGGAGGTGAAAGGAGAAAGGAATCTTAAGTTGGGGAAGTTGGAAAAGCTTTGTGGGTGGGACCCCCAAAACTGATGCGTTTGGTTAGAAATGTGGAAAGGAAGACATTTCAGGCAGAACCATCTCTTTTATTGGGGAGAAATGGGGAAAGCACGTGGCTGAGATGGGAACCAGGTTGGGAGGAATACACAGATTGGAGAATAGATATTTTGAGAGGAGTAACAGTTTGTGTGGTGGGGAAAACTTTTGTGGGTGTGTTGGCAAAGGTCTCAAATGCCGGGTAAGCAGTAGGAAGTCCTTGAAATGTTTCTCAGCGCTGGCAATATACAAATAAAGCTGCGATTAAGACAGACCAGGAGGTGATTCAGGTCGCACTGAAGTAGGGGGACCAGTTAAGACCGTCTTAGTCCTTCAGATGAGAGGATGGTACCGGGAATGGAAAGATGGGGCAAGATGGAAAAGAAAGGGTGGGTCTGGGAGGAAGAGTCGAACATAACTCAAAGCTCTTGAGGCAGGTTTATATTTATAGAAATAAGGAAGCCTGGAGAGGGAGCTAGTGGAGGAAGAGGAGAGAGATCCAGAGTTTGTCCTTGGAAATATTGAGTCCTGCGTCAACACAGCGTAGTGTGCTCGGTTAAGCATTGGATGGAGACTCAGGCAATGGACCAGAGTGAGTAGCTGTGGCTCAGAGACCCAGTGATTCCCAGAGGCAGTCTGAGAAATGTGTTGAGGCAATTTGGATTTTGAATATGCTCCTGAGATTTAGTGGACATTGCTGCAGTACTCGAGGCGTCCCGCATAAGGAAGAGCTGTTCTACCCACATGTCAGTTGCACTTCCCGTTCAGAAGGTTCAGAACGCCTTCCTGATGATGGCAGTCAAGGCGCGTGCAGTCTTGTTGGCAAGCATAAATTCCTACTGCTTGTGGTTTTTATGTCTGTAATGGAGTGATGAATATTATGCCAAGGGCTGCAGGTGCTTTTGGGATTTGACTCCCACTTTCCCTTTGAGAGAGACGGGGAAGATGTATGTCTGAGATGGAGCTGGAAGTGATGTGGAACCCCCTGGATTCACTTCCTTCTTCTACTACCAACTTGTACGTGCTGACAGTGGTCAGTTTTCTGCACTGTTGCTTTGTCGTCCATTACGTAGGACAAGGAGGGGCTGGCTTTGTGCCTGAGTAATAATATCCTAGTGCAATGAGTTTATGTTCTACTATATTATGGCCCATTCCCAATTATTTGAGGCTGAATTATGTACCCTTGTCTTTGGCCCTGACATTGGCTGTGTTCCTTGTCACTAATTGGGGTTCCAGTGGGTGTTCTAATGGGTGCTTCCTGACCCCATCTTTCTCTTGAGATGAAATCCAATAATCATCGTTTGTTATAAGATGGCCCTCTTGTATATCCCACTGTTTAGCGGTTGTCTTTGCCATAGCCAGGCTACTGTCCTTTCTTATAGTTGCTAACAGTGAGTTTCTATTTGGTGGTACAAATCAGTACAGGATTTCCCAAGAATTGAGCAAGTGGGATGAAGGCAGCTTTCTGGTGTCTCACACTGCCCTGTTCTCAGTTGCAGGGCTGGGTTGCTGTTCTGGAATGAGTTGGGATCTCCTCTGATACTTCTGACATGTATTTTTCTGATACTATTCTTTATGAAAATATTTATGGGGATTAGGTAAAAAGCAACTGTTGAGAATAAAGTTAAAATGAATAGCAATAGTAATAGTAACAACAATAATTACTCCCCCTCGACATACCTTTTATCCCCCTTCTGGTTAGTGAGTATGAACAACAGAGTGTTCAGACTTACTTTACAGAACCATATAGTCAAACGACAGTGATGGCAGAGCTATAGGCGAGATAAAGTCTGCTTTTTAGGTTACTGACCAGCAGGAAAAGTAAAGACACTGCTTGCCAGCCGCCAGGAGACCTGTCTGTGGACATGTGTCCGTTTTTACAAGAGCCGTGGGGAGCTGCACAGGATTGCAGCTGAGCTTTCTGCTCCCCGGTCTGCCTGCTAATCCTTGCTGCTCCTTAGAGCCTCGGTCAGCTCTCCCCTTGCCTGGAGCCCTCCTGTCACTCTGATTTCTCCTTTTTAATTTCCTGCTGCTTCTGTTTCTCACAAGCCGGTGCCTGAATCTCACCGGAGGCTTGTTCGCGAAGGGGACTTGTGTCCTCCCTGAGGTGCTCAGCTCCTGCAGGACAGGGGTGGCCTCAGCCCTCGCTCCCTTTCAGACTATCAGGCAGGCGGTGAGAGCTTAGTCTCTGCTTGTCAGTTTTATTCAGATTTCATTTTAAAGGAGTATGAAGATTCATTCAGATTTTTTTTTAATTCTCTTTGAAGAGAATTAAAGGAAAATCAATTAATAGCACAGACTTTGTATTAGATTATGGCACTATGGAGAATGAAACCGTCTGGGACATTTGAAGGGATTTTGAGATTAAATGCATTCTGCATCCCATTTAGAATTTTTCCTCCAGAAGCACTTGAAAGCCAAGAAAGAGGAAGAAATGCTGTCTTTATCTTAAAAGTCATACAAGATTTGCTATAAATGGTCTATTAATTTTTAACTTTAGTAAGGAAATTTAGATTGAGTTTGATTTTTTTTTAATGGTAGCAATTTGATGAATTGAATAGACCAGAATTCTTATTAGATGGCTGCTAGAAAAATACTCATTACAACCTTCTTCCACTCATTAAATATGGGCAAATTTCTCTTTTTCATATCTTCACTTAGCTTTTACTTTTAATGAGTTGAGAATATGATATTATTTCTATCTGGACCTTTTTCATTTCCTTCAGGGGAAAAACTCAATCTTTTACTGTTCAGAATTCTACTTTCCTATACAAGTTGTAAGCCCTCCTTCCTTCTTTTCTGGGTTTGTCAGTAACCAAATTAGATAATGGACCCATATGAAACCAGTGAGAGCTTTGGATAAAATGTAAATTAATTATTTTCTTTTTAGATTTTTAGCTATTTAGCATCTTGTAGATTAAAAACCTCTACTTGATAGTTGCTAACTGAATTTTTTCATAATGGCTCTGTGAGAAGAATTGAAAAATAATACCCAATTTGGTAAGGATGCGGCAAAACAGGCCCATTCATACATTGATGGTGAGAATATAAATTAGGAAATGTGACCATAGGAAACACTCTCCAGATATGCCCCATGCTTATCTTATATGTGTCCTTAAATGATATCTTTTTATAAATTGCATTTATAAGACATCTCAGATGTAAGCAGAAATGAGGAAATGTTAGCCATTAGTTGAATATTGATACCTAACAATTTTTGAGAAATAACTTTGTGCCAGCTGCTGGTTTAAGCATTTTGCATGTATCATTTTACTTATTTGCCCCCCAAAACTAATGATAGTTGTGCTATTGTCACCTGCCTTTTTTTTCATAGGGAAACTGAGACACAGAGAAGTTATGCAACTTGCTAAAGTGATAGAGCCAGAAGTGGAACCCAGGCCACTTGACTCCAGGGTTACTACAGCACATGGGTTTTTTCTGGGTGGGGGAATGTGTTGAGAAAGTCTATGCTAGAGAGACATGGTGAGGGATTAAAGGGTCCCAGGTTGGGAAAATGTGGGAGGGGGTTTGATGACAAAGGCAGAATAAGGATGGTCCTCAGACCAGCTGTGGGTTTGCTGAAATGCTCTTCTTCTGTAGCAGCACCTGGGCTTGCCTTTTGAAACCTCCCTTCTTCGGGACGCCGGAGGTGGGCCTATGACCCGGCCTGGGCCAATCAGAGAAGTCCTTGCACCTCTCGGACCACAGTGATTGGTTCGAGGATGGCCAGATAACTCACACAAAGCCAACTAGAACTAATAAGTTTTCATTCCGGAAATTTTATTGTGACTCTTTACAAAGAGATGCTGTCTTTTCACTGGACTTAAAGCTGGAAAGATGTCAGCCTGGAGCTGCTGGCAGACATCTTGCCACTATTAAGGTAAGACCCTGCTAGAAAATGAGGATCATACAGAGAAAAGCAGAGGTGAGAGATGGAGAAAAAGAGATCAAGTTCTGATATATCTCCTGGATCTAGCTATGTCTAAAGATGTGACGTATGAGAGATCCACTCCTAGATTTTTCAGTATGTGAACCCACTTTTTTCCCCCTTCTGCCTCATCTCCCCTGTCCTCTCCCCTCCCTTTTTTTCTCCTCCTCTCCCCTCCCATTATAGGTGAGTTGGGGCTGTGTTGCCTGGGGATCTTCTGAGCCTCTCAGAGCCAACCATTGAGAAAGGACTTTGGTCATTGATGCTCTCTGGGAGGCAGAGCTGTGGAACCGTGCACCAAGCCAGTGTTGGCATCAGAGAAATCTGTAAGCTGTGAAGACCCATCCATGATAAGTCCCCTCTCCCTAGGTCCAAAGAGTGGGGTGGGAGTATGCTACATACCATGTTTTCTGAATTGAACATAATTCTAATAAATGGGCCTCTGCTTTGAAAGCCTTAATGTTAGAGTGGTTAATTTGCTTAGTCTCGTGCACTTGAGGGAAGAAACTAGAAATCCCAGCAAATGCTTTCATCAGAAACATATTTATCCTGTGATATCCTATTACGTCCTACAATGTACCTTGTAGGAGTCAAATCCTAAACACGTAGTCAGCACGGGAGACAGGGTGGGAATTCTTTGATAAATCTTTCCATTATCAGATGTGAAATGACGGATAGCTTTCTCTCTAAGCTTTGTGCCTTTTCTAGAGATGTGTAGCTGTCTTGCAAGTCACAAAATCGAGGTCTGTATAAATTGGTACTACTGAAGGCCTATGACCTTTAGTAAGATTTTCTGAGCTAGCATCCAAATGAATGTTTGTGAGGGATTCTTTGAGAAGGCTCTCTTTTGCCTAGTATGGGAACATTATTATTAAAGTGCACACTTCCCTATCAAATATATTAATTTCCCTCAGTTCATGGCTTAATGATATTTGTAGTATCTACCCACCTCTACTGCAGGCCTTTATGGGAGCTGGCTGATGTGCTCTTTCTTACATTGTCTACTCATTGTTAAATTGGTAAATGATACATCATTTCATTTTCACTCAAAGGCATATTTAAATTCTTTATTATACGTTTAGTGAAACTATATCCTTTTTATTATGAATTCAGTTGGCAGTAACTGAGATCACTAGCTTAAAGGCCAAGTAGTTTATTTTAACATGCGGCTTCTTTGAATAGTTATTTATAGTAAGATGATACTACTGGATTTTATATAGTTTATTTCGTGGGAGAATCACACTCCGACCTAAAGGGTGTGTGCAACAAATAGTCTTTTCTGGCTCCTGAAGTTGGTTCTGGAAAAATTTTAGCTGCATTGTTAGGCAAGATCCCACACCCTCACCCACATTTTCTGGTGATGTGCCATTTTCTAAATAGGTCCTGCCTGTTCCAAAATGAGTATCAGTAGCTGGCAGCAGTTGGAGAATGTTAATTGAGCTCTTGTGTTAAAGAGTGGCACTCAGTTTCCTAGATTGTGCCCTGTTCCCCTGTGGGTTTTCCAAATGATTTCTTTCCTTTTCCCTTGTGTGTTAAATAAAACATTCAGCACTAATAAATCCAGACCTTGTGCTGCACTGGTTGACATTTATGTCCACCTTTGTCTTGAAGCCGGTTGTAAAATTTGATCCGTACAAAGTTGGCAGACATAGTCTGTTCTCAGACCGCAGTTTTAATCATCTGGTTCAAGAAAGTTATCACTAATAAATTCTCTCTTAAAAATCCAGTCCTCCCCTAAAATTCCTGTTTTAACCTCCAGGGTTTGGGTATAGGTTATTGGATGGGTGATTCTTAAAGTCAATTAATTGTCGTCTTGAAGAGTGGTTTCTAAACTTTTTTGATCTTGCACCCAGGTCAGTGAAAATTTATTTGTACATGATGTACACTTACCATTGTGAAAGAACACATTATAAATTATATGTTACATAAATTAAGATAAATAATTTACACTTGGGTCTGTTATGTATATTATACAATGGACAAAACCTAGGGATCAAAAGGATTTTATGAGAAAAAAGTTTTAATATTTTCTTTTTGAGCCCAGTGCACCTTGCTTTAGAGACCACTGATTTAGAAAGCAGAAGATAATTCAGTGCACCCAAATGGTTCTTTTTGAGCTATACCACTAATCCCAGTTTGATGTTTTTGAAGGATGTATTTTTTAGTAAACTTCCGAATGAATTTAACTTGAATACAACTTCTGGTCACAATTAATTTCTATCAATTCTCTATTAAGGGAATGTGGTTACCAGTTCACCAAGACGAGGTCTTAAAATTTTATTATGAAGTGTTTGACATACAAAAAAATATAACATGTAATATAACAAACATCCATATTTTTATCTACTACCTTAAAAAATAAAATAGTACCTTTCTCCTGAAGAGGGATCCACTCCCCTGAATTTGCTGTTTCTTATTCCCATGCAATTATGGACCTATGTTTGGGTCCCAAACAATGAGTTATTGTCTTGCATGTTTTAAATTTTATGCAAAACATGCATACAATATGTAGTATGTATTTGTCCACAGCTTCCCCCCTCTGTACATGTTGATTATGGATAACTCTAATTCATTCATTCCCACAGCTGTATAATATTCTAAAGTTTGAAAATGCCACCGTTTATCTATCTATTCTTCTGTAAGCAACATTTAGTTTGTCTCTCCCCCCCCCCTTTTTTTTATTATGAATAATCCTGGTCGAGATTTTTAAAGTGAACATTGGTTAAGCTTTTCCTAGGATGTACCTAGGACCAGAAGTGCTGAATTGTCGGGTGTGCATCTGTTTGTGTTTACACAATATTCCCCACCAGTGCATAGATGAATTCCCCTGACTTCTTATCCTTACACCTGGTATGGTCAGACTATTTAATTTTTGCCAGTTTGATGGACGTGAAATGATATCTCATTGTGGCTTTAATTTATCTTTTCGTAATATGTTTATTGGCTATTGAGATTACATTTTCTGTAAATTGCTTATTGAGGTATTTTGCCCAGCTTTCTATTTTTTTATTTACTGGCCACACACACACACACACACACACACACACACTGTGATTCAATGACCTTCAATAGAATATAGAACAGTTCTTCATTTTTCCTCTCAGGTCCGGCCCTGATATGGAATCATATCACACCCCACCCCTTTAAAAACCTCGTTGCTTCTCCTTTAAGGTGACATTACAGTGTAAACAAGCTGCGATTAACTTGCTAAAAGACATTTTGCAACCTAAAGGCTGTCGAGGAAGATGGGGTGGATAAATGTAGGAAAATACCAACAATGCAGGCTTCTGCAATTCCCTTGTGAACACTTGAGGCTTAGACGTGTGTGTTGATATGTGTGTATCATCCTGCCGTTGTTTCCTTCCTCTTCCAGCCCAGTTTCCAATGTTACAGATCTTGCTGACCCTGGAGTTATTTTGACCTACACGTTCATATCTAGGGAAAATCTGTGGCTGTAGAGTGGAGATATTAACAACAAGCCATGTAAAAGTAGACTAGCGTAAAGCAGTGCTACTTAAAGTGTGGTCTGCGTCGGGCGGCTTCCCATCACTTGATAGTTCATTAGAAATGCAGATTCTCAGGCCACACCCCAATCCTACTGACTCAGAGGCTGTATTTGAACAAGTCAAGTTTGAGAAGTTTTTCTTTCAAAAAGGAATCCCAGTCAAGGTTGACCTGCCTCCCTCAGTCTTCTTTCAAAGTAACTGGCGCGTGGGCGTGGGAGGGTGTTGACATCACTGTGCACAGAACAGACAACTTGAGGCTCTATGCGCGTGAGAGGTTCATTTTAGTTCATTTGTTAATTGAAAAACTCTTCTCTAAAGAAACAACTAGGGGAATGAAGGAGTTACGAGTAAAATATGTAGTGATGATTATTAGACTTTGTTGCTATCTGCTATTTTATAAAGAAATGGAAGCTTTTTAGCAGGAGAAGAGAATGTAGTTTTGTAACATGGATCACTTAGGGACTAGGCTAGGCCTGGATTGGAGGGGCTTGTAAGCAAAAGTCTAGAAAGCATGAAAATTATTTAGAAGAAGAGGAAATAGGAGGTGGGATCAAGGGAGCATCAAGGATCTTGCTCAGAAATGAGGAGAACACCTTCCCTTTTCTTGTTTCTATGTTAGAAGTTGTATTGCCGAGACCCACTTTTATTTTAACCTTTCAAGTTTAACCTGGTAAGTTAATTACTATTTCTGACATTGTTTCTATTGAACAATTTTCTACTGAGTAGCCCTTGTAGCCAGCCCTTGGTGGTCTAGTGGTTGAACGCCCGAGGCCTGGGTTCATTTCCCAGTCAGGCAACCACACGACACACAATGGCAGTCTGTCGGTTGTCATTCTTCGGTGGCTGTGTGTTGCTCTGATGCTGAAAGCTATGTCACTGATATTTCAAATACCAGCAGGGTCACCCATGTTGGACAGTTTCAGCAGTGTTTCCAGACTAAGACAGACTAGGAAGAAGGACCTGGCCACCCACTTCCGAAAAAATTGGCCATGAAAATCCTGTGAATAGCAACGGCGCTTTGTCTGCTAGAGAGCTGGAAGGTGAGAGGATGGTTCAAACAGACCAGGCAGCGTTCCACTCTGCTGTCCACAGGGTCGCTAGGGGTCAGAATCCACTCGAGGGCACTAACAGCAACAACCCTAATGGACCTAGAGCCGACTGGGGTTATACACACACATAGCAGCCATTTCCTGCACTTAGTGCCCATAGAGCCTAGGAAGAGAGTCAGATGTGGAACCAAAGCTATAACAAAGTTAATAGAAAGTGCAATAATAAAAGTATTGAAACTGAGCCTCAGTGTCTTCCTGAAGTCTTATAGGATTACTGTGAGGATTTAATGAGATCTGCAAAAAGGCCCAACAAAAGTTCTCAGTAAATAGCAGCCACTCCTTCTCCTCTTCCTTCCTCCTGTCCCACTAGTCCCATCTCAAACAGTTTGGTTCCCGAGTCTATAGAGATTAGTACTAAGAGGTTAGCAGTAAGAATAGTAGTAGTGGTGGAAGTGTTGATGAGGTGCAAAGATAGGGAAGAAGTGATTTTCTGTGGGAAGAGACATTTGGGGTTCCAAGTGAATGGCTTGAAGAATGCACATGCATAGCTTTTCTAAGTGTTGAAGATGAGGATCATCTTCATTTAAATTCCAATAATTCACAACTTGCTGAAGATAAAGACTAGGCTGAAATTTATCCTAACCCATTTTTTTGGGGGAAGCCCTAGGACAAGCTTTATGAGGCAAAGGGACCTCAGCTGTTACTTGTTATGTCCCAGCAGGAGGCAGAGTCACCAGGTGACATGCCAGCATGCTCAGTAGCAGTGTGAGTTCTCCTCTAACAAGTCTGAAAACTAAGGGGTTGGGGGGTTATTAGAGATGAGAAAGAAGTTCAAGATCAGGAGTTGAGCACAATTGGAAACAATATTCCTAAAAATATTGCTTTATTCCTCTCTTCATAGAACTTCAGTAGCTCCCTCTGCCTATCTAGCTTTCCAGGTATCCCTGTACTGGTCCAGAGTCCATTTCTGGCTCGCTTTATTCTTTTACCTGTCTTCCTGTGCCCATTCAGTAATCCCACTGGGGATGACTGTTTCCAGTCTTTCCAGCTGACCCAAATCATAACCATCAATTAATATCTGCTTCAAATCACACTTCTCTTTCCTCTCTGAGCTCTTCCTGTTTCAGATGATTTGGATACCTGCTGTCCATCTTTCCTGCCAACTTCAGTCGTATTTTGTGCACCTGTCCCTCCCTACATTGCCTATGTCTTGTCCCTCTGAATGCTTTGGAAGTTCCCTGAGAGCTGGAGATCTTATAATTTTCGGTTCTTACAAGTTCTTACAGTTTCTTAGAAGTGATGGTTACTTACTGTAAAAGATAACCCTTTGCTAGCTAAATTCCTGCCATCTGAACCCAGGAACAGAATAGATTTGGATAGCTTTTTGGAGAGGAGGGAATTGGAGGAAAGTCACAGAGGTCTAGCTACTTTCCTCATGGCTTATCTCAAGCTGCCAACTTGAGGTCTTTGAAGGTTGGGAAGAGATGCACACAGTTAGCTCCTGAGCCAGTGAGAGCCAACTCCAGCACGCCACTTAAAGAGATGCCCCATCTCCCAGCTTGTTATCCAAATCTGAGCAACAAAATATTAATAGATTTGAATAACATGGTTTCTTTCACTATCAAACTCATAGAGGGGATCGGGGGGTTTCATTTATTCTTGATGATTGAATTCTTCTGGTATGTGGGTATGATAAAGAGAATTCTTAGCCTTTAGACCAATTTTCTAGTTCCTAAAAAATATTTTTACAGGCTTCCATGTTAGAGAGCCAATTAAGAGGTTATGAGATTGGATCTGAGCAAAGATTTCTAGCTGTTTGTTTGCACAGCCTATGAAAGCAGTTCTTTGAAGGACTATGAGCATAGCAGACATTCAATAAATGTTGGCCAGATGATTGATCTAAGGAAACAGCCAAAGAAAGAGGAATAGTTCTTTTGTATATCCAGTAGAAATGCACAAAGCTAAAGTAATATAAAACAAGAAGCTGGGAAGCTTCATTTATATTTAGTGTCCTCTTGGATCAGTGGTCAACCAGAATGGCCAAGGATTTGCCAGGCTCATTTAGGAAACATGAGCTCATTTGAGCTTAATATGAGTATAGGTATTTGTAGAGGAAGTGTACTAATACTTCCTATGGACAAAGTAAAAGATAAGGCAGATTCCCTAAAGTAAAATTAGGTTTAAAGGTAGTAGAAGAAATGGTGAATTTAAGAGCACCCTAAAAATCACGGTATAGTTTGGGCCCATATTGTCCTGGGCGCATGGTTGTTTTTTAATCTATTCTTCTTATTTTGGAAGATTAAAGACATGGAAGCCAGCAGTATTTTGATTATACAAATTTGAATTTCTAATTAAAGCTAACCACTGCTTCACAGATAATCTAGAGAAGAAAGTTAAAGCCTGTTGCTTTTAATAAACACTGCTGAATTTGGAAGAAGACTAGATTAGCCAAAAATCTTATTTTATAACTTGAGATTCTAAAATGCAATAGAAAATCAGCCCCTTAGCATTTCCCAAAATATTCTAATCCATCTGCTTAAGAAAATTACTGCCACATACTGTAATTTGTTAGTAAGAAATAAAACGCGTTCACTCTTAATGCTGTGATTGGGGTGGTTCATCCTCCGCTGAGGAGTATATACAACCACCCCTCTAGGAGTGTGTTAGGATTACTGGCAAATACGGGCGTTACCATCCCCTCCTTTAAGCAAATGTTCTACAGACATGTAATCTTATCCTATTTGGAGGTGTATCATCCTCTTTCCTACCATGCACCTAAAAAATAGTCATGGCACTAACCTCTTACCCTCCCTGAATTCTCATGGGTTTGAGCATAGCCAATGAGATACAATTACAGGCTGAGTTTTTGCCTCTTGCTTGTAAAATCCTGGAAATTAAACTTCAAGTTTCCCTTTGACTTTTTCCCTTTGATTGTTTGGTAGTTTTGTAATGGAAAGAAGATTGAATATCTGAGCTCAGTCAGCAAAAACCCGTCACTTGCTATCCTGAAAGGAAGTAGGGTCTGCTGTAGTTGTGGTGGCGCCTTCACAGTTAGTAAAACACAAGACTGATGATACTTAGCTTGTTATTCTAACTCCCAGCAGCACTATTTGGCCCTGGATCTACACTAATTTTTTTCCCTCCTGTGTAATGTATGCAGTTGTTCAGATGGGAATTTGGGGTGTGTTTAAAGGCCCAAAAATGAGAGTGAAGATGAGGCAATAAGAGCTGGTGATAAAGTGGCAGCATATACTGTCTTGGTGCCATTTTCTGGATGTTCATGGTGAAAGATCCAAAATGAAATTGGAAGCAATAGAGATGAGAGGGGCCCAAAAGTGGGTGGCAATTTTAATGTGTTCCCTTTCAGAAGGATAGGTAAAAGAGCTTTTCAAAAAAAAAAAAAAAAAGCTTAGAGATGGATTTAAAAGTAAAATAAAAGGACCTGGCTCCTCATAGATGGAGGGAGGGTGGGACAGTAGCTTAAAATAGTACTCACTCTCAGTTCCTTTATAGGAAGCTTCCAGCACAATTTGATTTTATTTCTTGGGTCAAAATGAAGCTCAGATAATGCATGGCGCTAGTTGGTTCTGTTGCCACTAAGGGTTCTCAAGGGAGGAGAGTCACCGCACAGGCACTGCCGCCTGCTTGTCACAGCGTAAAGTGTGGAACGTCTTGGGATGAGGAGAGCTGTGGCGAAGAACCATTGCATCTGACAGAATTCAAAGAACAAAGAGATCAGGTCATTCAGTTAAATCATCCTGGAAATGGTTCCACTTTATAATATAAAATAGAATATTATATAAGCAAGTTTAAAACAATGATGTCGGCTATCTGTCTGCAGTTACTACTGTTAGAGTCATAACGCATAATGCAGTATTCTGAGGAAGCCCAGCCTCGTAGTTGTTAACTTTTATTTCTATTAAAATTCCCTCTTTGCAGTTATTTTTTGTTTCTTTTTTCAGGGTTGGGTGGTGGTGGTTGTTGTCTACAGCCTGACTTGTGTGACGAATCTATCTTGGATCTATCAATGTATTTCCAAACATTGCAGACACTAAGGAGTCTCTCTTGTTTTTTAGAGAATTCATCTCAAACTCGGTAACCCATGCTAACAACTACAACTGATAGAACACACGCCAGTTACAATGATTGCTGCTGCTTTTTCTCGTTCTAATCTCATGAAAAAGATGAGACAACCCTGCTACACCCGCAGGGCTTTTGGTGCTGCCACCTGAGATCGCTAGGGAAGATAGGATTGGGTTGTAACACATCCCATGACTCATT
The DNA here is from genome assembly GCF_041296265.1 of Equus caballus. Lineage (NCBI taxonomy): Eukaryota > Metazoa > Chordata > Mammalia > Perissodactyla > Equidae > Equus > Equus caballus. The sequence continues at coordinate 72,623,497 of NC_091701.1, read as the reverse complement.
GCTGCTGACCGACTACAGAACTTCCGAGTTCAACTTCTACCAGGACTCAGAAGCCCTGGCTTTAGGACCATTGGGGAGTGGGAGAATTTGCAATTTCTTTCACTGCTGGTGGGAGTAGGGGACATTTGTCTCATGTTTGGAAGTCTCCCTGGAACAGGGGACAACAAACAGGCGGGAGCTGGGTTCCCTCCGCTGGCTCTCTTACCCATTTGTTTCATCTGCTTGGGCCATTCCTTAAGGCTTTCTCTTACATTGTATTTTCTGGTCTTTCCTTTTGCTCGCCCCTGTGTCTCCTTAGATTATACATTTCTGATGTTGTTGAGATGAGAGCGTGCAGTTGTTTTGACATAATTTATGTCCAGTAATACTCAGGATTGTTAAATATAATGAAAGATCATTTCATTTTGTTCAGTGTCTTTTTTTTTTTGGTGGTGGTGGTCAGGGGTTGCTTCAGAGATTTGTAAGTTTATCATTTACTAAAAATTTCAAAACCATCTGCTTTATAAATAAATGGCCTTAGAAGAAGACCTATTAATAAAATAGGTTTGTTTTTGGTCAGAAGTGATTATATTAAGTTTTAAGATTCTAAGCTAAGACCTAATTAAAGCATAACCAGGAATTGCCATCTGGAAAGCACTATTAATGGATCCAGAAACATCTTTTGTCATCTTGAATCATAGAATAGAATTTGCACTGAAAAAAAAAAAAATGATGGATTGGGTAGAATCCAAAGTCTATGAAAAAGTCTGGTCTACCTAATTCTTTTTTTCTTTTGGGCCAATTTATTTTGCATATCATTGCCAATTAATAATAATTCCTCTATTGCTTATGTGCAGAATATAACATTTAGTTTTTGTAGCCCTGTGCTGTTTGTTGTTTTTTTAATGCTGTCTCCTGAACTGGACTTTGAGGTTCTAGAGAACATGAACCAAATCTTTCCTTTTTCTACATATTCTGCAATGCCTAACATGGTACTGGGCATAAAATAAGTGCTTAAGGAACACCTAGTACTTTGTTAGGTACTCGTATGTTTATCAGGTCAATGTGTTTACATTCCTGTCATCTTCCTCATCTGGTTTCATAGTTTTTGCTCTGGAGCTTTTTGGAGCCTTGCCTCTTTGCTTTAGTACATAGCAATGCTGAATCACAGATCTTCATCCATTGGAGGTGGGGTGAGGAGTGGGGGGTAGTAACAGTTAAAGCCAGGTACTCCCAGCTTTATAAGACCTTTCACTGTCAGAGATTGGGTAACTCAGTTATATAATATAATAGAACTGGTAGAGGGCACAGGAAAGGGAAATAGCTCCATATATTAGACTAAGGTGGCTTTAAAGAATGTGGGTACCATCCCTTTGGATTCTTTCTTTGGACCATATACCACATGCATCATTGATGAACACCTTGGCTCATTTCACATGTTTCTTAAGTATTGAGTGCTTCTTCTGTATTTGGCCTTTTCAGGTTTTGTAGTAGTAGGTTTTTCTTTTTAGTTCGTTGTAAGGGAAAAGATAACAGAAGTGGGAGACATGGTTATTCTGACTTCTAAATGAATCACAGACATAAATTTGTAGAGCTGGGAGATGTCTTAGAGATCAGATAGCCCCACTCTCATTTTTATAGGTAAGAAAATCGAGGACTGGTAGGGTTTAGTGACTTAGGTAAGGTCACAGTTAGTAGAAGTCAGAATGGGACAGAGTAGGTTGAGATAATTGATTTATATTATTTCTAGACTCTCCAACCCAGTTTGTAGAAAGTATTATTCTGTGGATAGATATTGAAGAAACACACATTCTTAAAAAGTGTAATTTAAAAAAAAAGGTCTTTTAAAAGATATTTCATATGCTAATATATTGAACAGCTCTATAAGATGACCCTGCATGGAATACAATTAAGAGGTGAAAATACCATGTAGTGGGCGTATAGTTGAGAAATCTGGGTCCTAATTCCAGACCCATTAATTGCAAGATATATGACCTTGGGAAAAAATCATAGAGCACTCAGAAAGTCAGTTGATGTTATCATTCAAAGTGGAAGAATTAGACGAGGTTGTCTCTGAGGGCTCTTTACTTCTAAAGTCTTGTGTAAAAGTGAAACAGTGGCAAACACCTGACCTTGACATGGTCAAAGCTTTATGAAATCAGAGTTGAGACTGACATATCTGGTGTCTTACCAATGTGTCAGCAGCTTAACATTCAGAAGTTCATTTCTTGATTCCATACCATCTCTATTTATTAGGCATTATTGGTGCTTTTCCAGGTAATTTCTATTTCTTAGCCTTAATTTGGATACCTCTTCTTTGCCTGGAGCTTGGTGCAGGAATATGAATACCAGGAATAGATACATAAGAACAGTAAACTTATTATTTAGGAATCTTTTGGCTTTTCCAAAGGAACAGTCCATACATGTGGTAGATGTGTTGGTGTAATAAAGAATAAAGAAGGGGCTGGCCTGGTGGTGCAGCGGTTAAGTGTGCACGTTCTGCTTTGGTGGCCCAGGGTCCGCCAGTTCGGAACCTGGGTGCGGACATGGCACTGCTTGGCAAGCCATACTGTGGTAGGCGTCCCACATATAAAGTAGAGGAAGATGGGCACGGATGTTACCTCAGGGCCAGTCTGCCTCAGCAAAAAGAGGAGGATTGGCAGCAGATGTTAGCTCAGGGCTAATCTTCCTCGGAAAAAAAGAAAGAATAAAGAAAACTAGGATGCTTAAATTTGAAGCATCTTTTAAGGAAAAGTGCTATCACTGCTCTGTGGGCTAGGTTTGTTGAATTAGTGTATTTTGCCTGATAAACTTCCCTTATTTTATACTCTGTAGAAAAATAAATCCAGAGTTTCTTAGCCCTGCTCCCTCTTATTCAAGGAAAGTCCCCCAGGAGGGTAAACAGGAAGGCCACCTGGTCATATTTAAATGTAATTTTACCTTGTCTGCCATCACCATGTGCTGATTGTCATGATCTTGAGGAATCAATCTTGCACCAGCCCAAGCTGGAACCGTCTGCAGTGTCTGCGGCCCTGAGCCCTCCCCACCTTTCTTCAGAGGCTAGCTGGTCAGTCATGACTCCCACAGAGCCATTTGCAACCCACTTGTAGGGTGCTTTTGGAAGACTGTGGCAAAGGCAGTGTGAAGCCAGTGGGGTGGCAATATTTTCCTGTTGGGGTAAGGTCAGTTGGTGATAGGAAATAATGTATATATATATATATAGTACAAGCTCATAGCTTAGGGTCTGGCACATTGTAGGCTCTCAGTAAACATGTTATTATTCTGCTTTATGATTTTACCTCTAGGTTTAAGCCCTCAGGCAATCAGCAAGCAGGCCCCTGTATTTTGTTAAGACTTGGGAAAGAGCCTCCAGATTTTTTTTTTTTTTTAAAGATTGGCACCTGAGCTAACAACTGTTGCCAATCTTCTGTTTTTTTCTTTTTTTAAAATTCTTCTCCCTAGAGCCCCCCAGTACCCAGTTGTATATTCTAGTTGTAGGTCCTTCTGGTTGTGCTGTGTGGGATGCCACCTCCGCATTGCCTGACGAGTGGTACCATGTCTGTGCCCAGGATCTGAACAGGTGAAACCCTGGGGCTGTGGAAGTGGAGAGTACAGACTTAACTATTTGGCCACAGGCCAGCCCCGAGCCCCCAGATTTAGTGTGGAGTTTTAGAACACTGTTCTTTCTATTTTTTAACTTAAAAAAAAAAAAAAGAATCTAACATGTTCTGTGACTGTAGCATCCCTGATTCTAGGGATCTGCAATTAGGGGCTTACTTTGTACTGAAGGCTTATATATCTAGAAATAATTCAGGCTCCTTCTAAGAGTGTGGGAGTATGGGGGTGTGAACTGTGAAAAATAGAGTCTTTCTTTTGAAATTTATATGCTGCTTTAGGATGAAAACACCAGGAGTCAAAAATACTAGATCAAAATGCAGCTGTTTAAAATTAAACGGCTCAGAATTTTGGGTTACAAATGGTGGTCTAAAACTTTTTTGTCATTTATATGACCTATTTCCTTAAGAAAAAAATTGATTTTGGGCCATTGGTCAAACTACATTGTCTTTTGAATTTTCTTTGTTTCTCAAGTTAATTTGAGAAATATAATAATTTTTTATTCCTAGTGTTGTATATTACTATGGTCTTTATTAAAGGTGAATGCAAATTTAGTTAATAAAGACTATTTTAATTTAAAATATCACATAAGACTTTTTTCCGCAAAAAGAATGCCGCAATTAAGGGCCACAATTTAGAAACAATGCCAAATTTGTATTGAAAGGATACTTTGTAAGAAAAATGTATAGAAAAAGTTCTCTATAGCACTACTTTTTATAATTTTGAATTTTGGAATACTTTAGAAATGCTTTTATTACCATAAAGTCATGAATGAAAGAAAGATATCTATGACCACTACAATTATTCAACTTTGTTTTAGAAATTCTAACCAATGTAATTATCCCAGAGAAATGAAACAGGAAGATACAGAAATCACCATTATTTGTAGATAATATGATTGACTACCTAAAACAATAGGCCAAGGAAATGGAAATAATTTATGAAAATTAAATAAAACGACCTATCTTTAATCCCAGTAAGAATCACATAAATGCAAGTTAAACAATAATGAGATTTGTTTTTACTGTTCAGATGGGCACTATCTCATATAATATGGGCAAATATTTATTGAGTACTTATTGTGTATCAGGTGTTGTAGTAACTTATTTAATCCTTAAAAATAACCCGTTAAGATAGGTGTAATGATACCATCTCTGTTTTGCAGAAATGTTGAATAGCTTTCCAAAGGTCATAGAGCTAGGCCGTGGCAGAGCTGGGATTGGAACCCAGCTATAGAATTCTAGTCCTAGAACCTGTTCTCTTATTCACTAAACTGCCTGCAAAGATTGATAACATTGAGTGTTGGTGAAGGTGTGGGGAGGGAAATAGCCATCTCTCCTGCACTGTAGATATGGGGACTGTTTACTGTACCTTCTTTCTAAAAGGCATTCTGGTAACACCACTCAACAACTTAGGATCCAGCAATTCCACTTCTAAGAATTTCCCCTAAGTAAATAATCAGGGAAGTGTGCAATAGTGAATGAATGAGGATGATTTACAACATGGTTTATAGTAATAACCGAAATGTCTGTCTTGAGGGAATTACTGAATGAAATTATGGTACATCATGCAATGGAATGTTACATGCCTATTAAAAAGGATGATATAGTGCTGTTTGTTAATATGAATACCCACATTTCATATTGCATGAAAACAAGCAGGTTATAAAACAGTTTGTACTCTGTATTATGATCTCATCTTATCTATACGTCTAAGTAACCGGGCATGTATTTATAGACCAACATGCAGTGGGCTGGCATCTCTGGGTGGTGGCATTATGGATGATATTTATCTTCTTTTTTATCTTTTCTCATCTTTTTTGAAATTTTATTGTGGGCATGTGTTATTTTTATAATTGGAAAAAAGCCTGTTTCCTTTCCTTATTCCCTCAACTGTTATTGTTTTGTGATAAAATTAGGTGGGCAAGTTTTACCTTGTTTTCATGCTTTCCGAATGTGAGGCAGTCTTTTTTGTGGAGCTTTTCTTGAAGCTGCATGTCACAATTTTGTTTTTGAAGTTTCAGCTTGCAAGGTGATTTCTTCGCTACCCCAGCAGCTGCAGAGATCCAGGGTTCTGTCATTAGGGGGCGCGGATGAGCTTTGAATGTGCTCTGAACTGTGGAGCCCACCCTCACTGGCTTGAGCTTCCTGATTTAAACATGACCTTTCTGTAACATAATTTATATAAAAATAGAACTCTGTTTAAGTAACTAAACATAAGCTATCACTGAACAATGAAGCAGATGATATTAAAATCAACAGATGTCATTAATAATCAGGAATTCTTCATCAAACTGTCACACTGTTTCTTTTGTGATCATACATGCAGGTCCTGATTAGAATGTTCTTTTCCTCTTAAATCTCAGTTTGATGTAAACACCTCCCAAAGCTTGTGGTCCATTCCATACCCCACCTGGGTTTGAACTTGTCTCGTTGAAGTGCTTTGGGAAGTTTATTTTTTATTTAGATTCTGGGTCAGATACCCTAAACTTCTATGATGTAGAAGAACAAAGAGTCATCACTAGTTTCTTGGAGGGGATCCCAAGCCCTCGGTGATTAGGTGCTTTCAGTCATAGAAGTCTTTTTGTGTGAGTGGATTAATTTGCTTACATGGTTTCTGAGGGAGAGCGAATACATATAAGGGTCTTGCTGAGTTCCCTAAACATGTTACTTAGAACAGAACTAATGACCATTAAAAGCAAATTTACCAGAAAATAAGCTAGTTTTTATTGGAGGCCACCCTTTTATCATGGATTCTTACTGGTCCTTGTGGATGGGGCTTAGCCATGGTTGTTTTTATATTCTCAGGCCTGGAATTGATTTGCTGAAATCATAGGATTATCTCGTTGGACAGTGGCCAGTTCATAAGCCCTGCTCTGAAAATAGACCAGGCTGTGGTTATTGGGCCCAAGTTTTTTCCTTAGAGCTTTGGGGTCAGTCACTCTGATGCGGGGTCGGTGAGCCAAGGAGTCGAAAGAAAGACTTCTTGGACTCTCAAGGTCTGGCAGTAGTGCTCTTTTATTTAGAGAATAGTGTGGAATAGCATGGGGACAGGACCCATGGTCAGTTAGAGCTGCTGCTGCCGGCATGGGGACAGGACCCATGGGCAGTCAGAGCCGCTGCTGCTGTCACCACTGCTGCTGCTGCAAACATGGGTGGAGAGTAATGCTAAATTTAAGGCATAGGTAGGTGAGTTATCTCTTTACAACACAAAGGAAAGAACGTGTAAACCGAGTTGTTAAAATGCTATCAGTGCCTGTAGGGTTCTGGTTATTGGGTGGTCCTATAACTTTTAGATAAGAATCAAACTAGATTGAATAAATAGCAGAAGTTACCGCTTAAATATTATCTTCAGCTAAAGACAAAGGAGGATGTTGGGGGTGGGGGGGAAGGTCAGTTACATGAGGTTGCCAGACAGTAAACAACTTAAGTTCTTGCCTTTGGCATTGATTAAGAGTTTCTAGAGATAAGGTCATCCCCCTTCTTCCTGGCACAGAGAGGGAGGCATCTTTACAGATGGAGATTTCCCTTACAAATGTAAATGTTTCCCAACAAAGGGCAAGCAAACTCCGCTCCTCAGAGTTGCTTTTATTAAAAGTAACCAGCCCCCTTCTCATCTGCAGTTTTAAAAGTAACCAGCCTAAAATAATCCTCATCAACTCATTTGGCCATGCATAGACAAGGCCCAGATTGTTTTCTGTGGAAGATCTTGCCCAGAAATGATCTCTTCACCCACCTCCACGCAGAAGAGGAGTGGCTTTTTGTGTAGGCATACGTACTGGTCAGCTGCCTTCACGTTCATAAAAGGATGAGACCCCTCCCAGTGGCTCTGCCGTTAGTCACTTGTGTCAAATATTGAAGGTCAGATTTCCATTAGTGGACATTATCTTGAAATTTCTGTTGCCAAGTTCTTTTTCTTTTTTTTTTCCTGGGAAAGAGTCAGCCTGAGCTCACATCTGTTGCCAATCTTCCTCTCTTTTTTTTTTCTCCCCAAAGCCCCAGTGCTTAGTTGCATATTCTAGTTGTAAGTCCTTCTAGTTCTTCTATGTGAGCCGCTGCCACAGCATGGCTACTGACAGGGGAGTGGTGTGGTTCTGCGCCTGGGAACTGAACCCTGAGCTACCAAAACCGAGTGCACCGAACTGTAACCTCTAGGCCATCAAGGCTGGCTCTCTGTTGCCAAATTCTTGCAGGAAACTCATATATGGGAAATTCTATTCACAAGGATTTGTTTAAAAAATATGAAGTCCAGCCATTGCTTTAGGATCTAAGATTGAAGTCTAAATTTTACCCTTGAGTTGAGCTGGAGTGTAGCGGCTAGACCAGTGCTGTTCCCCTAGAAATATAATGAGGCATTCCTGTTAGTTTTTTTAGTAGCCATATTGAAAAAGAACACATGAGATTAATTTTAATAATTTATTTTATTTAACCTAATATATCTGAAGCATCATTTCGATTTGTAATCAATATAAAACTTTTTAATGAGATATTTTACTTTTATTGTGAATACTAAGGCTTTTTTTTAAAATCTGGTGTGCATTTTATGCTTACAGCCTATCTCAATTTGGACGAGGCACATTTTGGATGCTTAACAACCACACGTGGCTGGTAGTTTTTATAGTGGACAGTATACTGTAGACCGTTATAGACCCATGTATGAATGTTCCTGAATTGGTGCTATTTGTGTTAAGCCAATGAGATGTCATCAAAATGGTAATACAACAACATTGTTGTGCTTGATGTAGATATAAGATTGCAGATTAATACTTCCTACATCAGAAAGACTAATAAGAGAAAATTCTCTCAGGTCTCATTGATGAGGATTTTTAGGCTGGTTAATTTTAAAAAACTGTAGATGAGAAGCAAGCTCCGAAGATTGGAATTTGCTTGCTCTTTGAGAGATATTTGCATTTGTGAAAGAAGGGGGGATGACCTTGTACGGACCTGAAATTGGCCACCCCAAGATATGTCTCTTTGGCATCAGGATTGTTTGGGGCTGATTGCTTTTGATAAACTGGGACAGGGAGGGAGGCTCTGGGGAATGGAACTTGCCCTTGTTGGGACACATTTACATTTGTAAGGTAAATCTCTATCTGTAAAAGGTGCCTCCCTCTCTGTAGCAGGAAGAAGAAGAGAGATGACCTTATCCCTAGAAACTCTTAATGGGGAAGGCAAGAACTTAAGTTGGTTGCTGTCTGGCAATCTCATGTAACTGATTTAGGGTGGTGGCTTCTGGCCTTTACTTAATCCTATTTGATTCTTGTCTAAAAGTCATGGGATCACCCAACGACCAGACCCCACCTGCACTGATACCATTTTAACTTTTTTTCATGTTCTTTCCTTTGTCTTGTAAAGAAATGATTCACATACCCATGCCTTATAAAATTAGCCCTAACCCTCAACTCGGGGCAGCAGCAGGAGCTCTGACTGCCCATGGGCCCTATCCCCACGCACCAGCTCTGCCTGCCCATGGGTCCTGTCCCCATGCTATTCCATACTATTCTCTAAATAAAAGAGCATTACTGCCAGATCTTGAGAGTCCAAGAAATCTTTCTTTTGACTCCTTGGCTCACCAACCCCGCATCATCATCACCCGAAAACCACTTGTGTTCATCTTGTGGACATGTGGACCCGGCCTGTGACTCTTATAACTCTTTGGTTGGGATGCTAGAAAGTTCAGAGACAAGTTAATGGTGTGTTTCTAGAATGAGAGCAGCACAGAATGGCGTGTGTTCTGGGTATGCACTTTATCCTTGTCTTTCTTCCTCTTACTTTCCTCACTGACTTCTCTTCGGCTTGTTGAATGTCGTACTGCAACATGCCATGCAAATTTGTTTTGAAGAAGGATGGGGATAAATAAAATGCTGAGTTATCTAACTTTTATTAAGTTTAAATAATTATGTCACTCTAAATTTTATGGAAAATAGAATTGAAAAATATTAGAAAGATTGAAGTCTCTCAGGGGACTTTTGGTTCATTTAAAATTAGTTTAATAAACAGGTATACTTGGGAAGATAGTATCTATGTTAGTGGGTCTAACTTGGGAGTATATGGAGATATTCACTGTTAATTTCTTATGTCAACAGTCCTCAAAGTTTAGCGTTCACCAGCATCAACTGGGGAACATGTTAAAAATGTGATGTCTGGACTCCGCCCCATGGATGTATTAGGATCAGTAGATTTGGCTTGGGGTCTAGAAAATGGTAGTTGAACACATTCTCTGGTTGTCGTATTCCTGATAGCTGCTTCTTCCATCTTCCTTCTTCCTAACCCCAATCTCCCAGAAAAAGTACTCTCCTTACCTAATCTCCACAGTCTTTTTCTTTTGGTCCTTCTCTTTTTTCCTAGCTTTATTGAGACATAATTGGCATATAACATTGCATAAATTCAAGATGTACAACGTGTTGGTTTGATGCCCTTATGTATTGCAAAATGTCATCACCACAGTGTTAGCTAATACCTCCATCACATCACATGATTACCATTTTTTTCTTTTGTGGTGAGAACGTTTAAGATCTCCTCTCTTGGCAACTTTCAAATATATGTACAATATTATTAACTATAATCACCCTGTGTACATTAGCTCCCCAGGACTTATTCATCTTGTAACTGGAAGTTTGTACCCTTTGACCAACGTCTTCTATTCCCCTCTGTCCACCCCTGACCCTAGTCTTTTCTATCTTTCTTCTACTGCCTCTCTTGGGCTAAGCACCATGTTTCTTAGGTCAACTCAGATTCTTTGGATTTTTCAGTTTTTCCTCCTTGCTTAACCAATTGTCTAGGTTTTGTACACGAAATGGTGGGATGTAGCTAGTTTGTTATCTAGGATTCTTAAAGTCTGTGACAGAAATGCAACCCAACTTTCCTAACCAAAAGAGAAGGTGCCAGAAGAGCCCAGGCGTGGGCCTTGTCTTTGGCTCCCTGGAGTGAGGCTGGAGCCGCAGTCTCTTGGTCAAAGGCTGGCTGACCACCAGCGTCCACAGACCTCCAGAAAGCAGCAGGGGAGCACTCGTCTCAGAGGAGGACAGGAGAAACGCTGGTACTTGTGATTCCAAATCTCTTCTTTATCCCGGTTACTCATGCATCATGAGAGAAGGGCTGAGTATTGTGAAGAGTGAGTTTTTGGTTTACACTGTGATCCTTCTTTTAAAAAACATAATTGGATTAATGAGGTAATGGATAAGTGCAGGTGTTTTGATATTTTCCCCCAATTATAAACAGTTATAATTGATCTGCACTTAAATGAGATTTTAATTTGTTTGAAACTATTATTAAAGGCCATGGTATCTTTCTAAATTGAATAGTGTTATTCTAAACAAAAACAAATATTTAATTTTATTTATAAATTGAATGTATTTCTTTCTTTGAATAGATTTTAATCCATTAATTAAAATGCTGCTTCTTGTTGTATATTGAATTTGGGAGCAGAAACCCAATTTCTCGAAATTTTATGAGTGAAAATAATTTGACTCATTGAAACAAATGAAAAATTTTCAGCATCTTTGGAAAGAAAGTGGCAATTTTACTTATAGTCATATAACTTTATCTGATATGTGATCTAAATAAAGTAGTTCTATCAATTTTGTAACAATTGTCTATTCTGGGGCTGGCCCTGTGGCTGAGTGGTTAAGTTCGCGCGCTCCGCTGCAGGCGGCCCAGTGTTTCGTTGGTTCCAATCCTGGGCGCGGACATGGCACTGCTTATCAAACCACGCTGAGGTGGCGTCCCACATGCCACAACTAGAAGGACCCACAACAAAGAATATACAACTATGTACCAGGGGGCTTTGGGGAGAAAAAGGAAAAAAATAAAATCTTTAAAAAAAAAAAAAAGAATTGTCTATTCTATAGAAATCATTCCACCAGATTTCAAACCTTGCTTCATCCATGGTGTTCTTCTCTGTTCCACTTTCCATGAATAGTTGCCATGTTTCTTTTACTGCACTAGATATCTGGCGAAACTAGTGGGAAAGGAAAGGTGTGGAGACGACCAAGCTGCTTTGTGTGAGGAATTACCACGTGTGGTTCTGAAGTTAGCTGGAGAGCCATTAGGGTGCCCCCAGGACTGGTTTATGCATCAGTGCATTTGGGTGGGAGGAAGCTGGTACTTTAAGCAGGCAAGGTTCCCAGACTTAGCGTCACCAATTTCCTCCTTTTTCCCTGTATCTTTAGGCTAAGAGGCCATCACTGTCTTCCTTTTAACATGTACGCAAATGCCATGGAAACCAACCCCAGCATTGATATGGGAGGCAGAACTTCACTTCTCAGCTCACTGCAGGATTTCTGTGTACAAACCTTCATGTACTTGCTCAAGGAACTCTCTAAAGATGTGTTCATTACCCTTTTCAAAAATAGCCAGGTGAGAGGAGAAGGGCAAGAAGGATGTGATTTTTACTGACTCCTGCTCTGGAAGGGCTTCTGTCCTCAAAGCCACTCCTTCGGGCCTCTTTATTATGCCTGCACATTACAAAGTTTGTCAGAGTCCAGGGAGACTGTCTCGAGAGAGGGAAATTGCTGCTCCTCAACAATGTTAGGAGCTTATAAAGTTGACTTATAGTAAATCTATGGCATACAAGAAATAAATAAATAATGACTTTCTATGTCTGCAAAGCTTACAGTAGGTGGACCAGAAGTGGGAACGAGGAGGCGGAGAGAAAGCAAGCAGGTAGGGTAGCTCTGGAGCCCTGCTTTGGCAGTGGAAGCCTGCTTGGTGCCCATAGTTAAGGCATTGACTGTAAACCCTGTAAATAGATCATTTCATCCCTCCCCCCCCAATTTTATGGATAAGCCAAGGTACCACATGATGTGGTCTTAGTAACCCAGTCAGATCTTGGGGCTTATAGAAGCCACAAGGAGCTGTGGCATATGGGAAGAGAAGCTGACTTTAAAGACCTGAACATGGGCTGGCCCGGTGGTGTGGTGGTTGGGTTTGTGTGCTCCACTTCAGCGGCCCAGGGGTCACGGGTTCAGATCCTGGGTGCGGACATACATGGTGCTCATCGGGCCATGCTGGGGTGGTGCCCCATGTATAAGTTAGGGGCAGATTGGCACAGATGTTAGCTCAAGGACAATTTTCCTCAAGCAAAAAGAGGAAGATTGGCAACAGATGTTAGCTTAGGGCCAATATTTCTCAGACACACACACAAAAAGACCTGAGTGTAGGTCTCAGCTTGGTGCCCTCGTCTGGAAATCAGACCTATAGCTAACATTTCCATCATGAGGGAGCTGTGGAGACAACATGGGGGTGAGGAAGGGGGCAGAGGATAGACAGGAGATACCAGAAAAGCAGGCCTCTTAAAGTGAATCCATTTACATTGGGAAGCCAAATTTCATAGTAAATAAGGGAAAAAAGGGTTTGATCTTGACAAACAAAAGTTCAAATTAGAGGAATCAGTTTATTTTAGCTTACACACAACAAAATTCAGATTACAATCACAAATAAGGCCTAATTATTAGAAGGACCGAAGAACAAATGAAGTGAAGAACAAATGAAGTGTTGACGTTTCTAGAGGGTCGAGGGAGCTAATTTTTTTCAGGGAGATTATGCTATTTGTCTTTCTTACCACAGTCGTGAAAGTCCTATTGCAAAAACTGCTTCAGGGCTCTATCACTTCCACAAGGCTTCTCTTTGATCCTCTGATATTCAGATTACTCTTCATCTATTCTCCTGCAGTTGTCAGCTATTCTGACATTGCCAGATCCTTATCAGTCAGTGGTTTTGCATGTGATTCAACTAGGTCTTCAAAATCTTTCATTGACTTTTATGAATTCCTGAATCTTCCTAGTTCATGCACTTTCTCTTTGCACTCAATTGATTGTTGAAACATCTGAAATTCAGTGAGTGACTAACAGTCAGAGATGTGACTGGCAGGCATCAACTCTCTCAGTGCCTGTGAGATGTGGTTGAATGGGGACTCATTTTAAAAGTCTTCACTTCGTTGTTTTATGATGTTTTGCTTTCTTCTTCAGCTCCTTAGTAGAGAGGAGCTGGATAATGAATACCGAGATAAAAAGGATCTCTTCTTCCTCAAAAAATACTTGAAAACTATAGTGCTATGAAAATGCAGGTATTCCTTTTGGGAAAGGCTTAAAACATTTTTTTTTTTTAAGAATGATCTTTTTTTAAATTTATTTTTACTTTTTGAGGAAGATTAGCCCTGAGCTAACATCTGCTGCCAACCTTTCTCTTTTTGCTGAGGAAGACTGGTCCTGAGCTAACATCCATGCCTATCTTCCTCTGCTTTATATGTGGGACGCCTGCCACAGCATGGCTTGCCAAGCGGTGCCATGTCCACACCCGGGATCCAAACTGGCAAACCCTGGGCCGCTGAAGCGGAACGTGCGAACTTAACCACTGCGCCACCAGGCCGGCCCCATTGAAACATTTTTTTATTGTAATACTTGATTTAAACTTGAACTTGGTATCAATAAGCAGGATCATGATACTGAACAGAACTGTTTCCTTATCCACATGCAGCATATTGATGTTTGTTTGACTGTTGGTTCTTCCAGATGATTCTCCATACCGCTGGGAGTCTCTTGAATTGGGTGATTTATTAGTTCTTATTTTAAGTTCATTCTTCTTCTAGACTTAAGACTATAAGTTCCTTGAGAATGAAGTCTGTTCTGTTTGTTATACGCTGGACCCAGTGAGCCTCACCCATTGGAGGCACTGGAGAAGGATGGTTTGAATGACAGCCAGGCAGGGGTGGCCCTCTGATCAAGACTGATGGGTGACTCCCCTCCCTGACATGATCATTCCTTATTGGTGGATTCCGTCCCTTGGCCCTTTTTCTGCTTTCATGCGCCTTTTCTTAACCTCTGTAATCATGGTCAGCATTGGCTGGTAATCTCAGACCTTGGAATTTAGTCCATATGTTTGCAACTTCTGCCCACAACCGCTGCACTGTTCCAGTGAAATTCCTTCCGTTAGAAATCTTACTGCAGAGGCAAATCACTTGTAAAGTTAAAAATAATAATGGATCATTTAATTGAAGGGGACATTGTTCTGGGTGCTCTGCCGAGAAAACCATCTAAATATGGTTGTCAACTTAGAGGGGACGTCTGTCTGTCATTCCAACTCTGCATGAAGGGTACATTCTAGTGGGGAGAGATACTAGAGTGACACTAATAAACTATACTGTGTGGATGTGAGTGCTATGGAGGAAAAATAAAGCAGGGAAAAGGGATAGGTAGGGTTGGGGCAGTTGAAATTTTACATACAGTGGTCAGGGAGGGTCCCAGTGAGAGGGTAGCATTTGGTAAAAATGTGAAGAGGCAGCAGAGTGAGTCATGTGGATATTGAAGAGAAGAGCTGAGGCAGAAGAAACAGCAGATGCAAAGGCCCTGTGGTAGTGTGGCCGGTGCCTTCTAGGAACAGCTGTGGGACTAGGGCAGCATAAGCATGGATGGCTGTAGTGGTAGATGAGATCAGAGAGGACAGGGGATCAGATCATGTGGGTCCTCGTAGACCATTGTAAATGTTTTGGCTTTTACTCTGAGTGAAATGAGGGCCACTGGAGAGTTTGGGTAGACAACAAATAACCTGACTTACATTTGAACAGAATCACTCTAGTTGCTGTGTTGAGAATAGATGGCAAGAAGCCAAGGATGAAAGCAGGAAGGAGGCAGTTATTTGTTTGGAGGACACGTGATCGTGGTTTGGACCAGGCGAAGGCAGTGAAAGCTCATTCCTATCTTTCCTCACTTTTTAATAAGACTCTTTCTTTGGCCTAGAATTCATGCCATATTCCAAGGGCCTCTTCTGTCTTTCAGCGCCCGGTTCCATTTCTCCAGCAGGCTTCTCTTAAAGGCTGTAGTCCCTGTGGTCGTCCCCCGCAGCGAGCTCACTGACTTCTGCGCTTAGACCTTGTAGCGTGGAAGGCAGTTGTCCTCCATTTCTTTCATGTCGGTTGACTTGCTTTTCTTTCTAGACTATAGCAAAGGCCTTATCTTGTGTTTTGCACACAGAGCTGGCACTTTACTCAGTCAGTCCTTTTTGGATGGCTGGCTAATTCTAAAGAAAGTCAGCATGTATTCATCTTGTGGGTTTGGTCCTTTTCCATGCTTCTTTTCTCTTTGGAGCAGTTAACCCCATCCATTCATTCATCTGAAAAATATTTACTAAACGTTTACTGTTTTGTGGAGGATGTAACATGTAAGGGAAACAGTAATTGTCCTCAAAGAGTTTCTAGTCTGGCAAGAGAAGACATGAATCTTCATGATTAGACGACGAGGCATTGTGAGGTGCAGGTGACATGAATGATACGCAGAAGGCCGCTGGAGTTCAGTGGTAGGAATGTTGCCTTCTGGCTGGGTGTTCTTCCAGAAGAGAGTGGTCCCTGGGCCCTGAAGCTGGAGTAGGTGGAGAGAATGAATGGTATGGGCAATGCTGGGTACGCTAAGCATTTTTATGGGTAGCAGAATGGATGTTTGCATTGGAGAAAGTTTGTATGGAACTTTGGGGCTATTTAAGCAAGTAGAAAGAAAGCGACTCAAAAATCCACGCTCTCCTCTCCACCCTGACCCCAGGAGCCACCACTCAAATCCATGCCATCCCCACCTCTGCCCCCACCTGCTCACTTCAGGTCCCAGCGTAATCAGCTAAATGCCACTGCCTGTGAGAGGCCTGGCCTGCTCACCCGACCTCAGCTTGGTCCCAGCCCTGCCCCGTGGTTTGCTCCCATCATGGCCCTTTAATTATGTTATTTACTTAATTGGAAGTGTTGTCATTGAAAAAGTGCTGCAGGGAGGGAATAGATGGATTGACCGTCTGGGGGAAAATACGAGGCTCAGAACGGCCTATTAAGAAGTGATGGTTTAGATGTGATATGACGTGAACTTGGGTTCGTACGGTCGTGGCAGTGGGCATTGGAAGAGAGGAGCATTAAGGCTTAAAAAAAGTGTGTTCTGTGGGGTATAGGAGTACCTGCCACAATTACTTGTGCTTATAGTTATGGCCTCTGGTGTTTTATGGAATAAACAATTGTGTTTAAATAGAGTTGGTTGTCTTTTCTAGCAGCTTTTGACAGTCAGTAACTAGGGGCGCATGTTTTGTGGTTTGTTTTGCAAGGAAGACTTTCCCACACAAATATGCTCCAGTCACCACAAAATAATGCAGAATTCTTAAATATCTGAATTCCATTTACCAACAATTGGTAATTATCTGCAGCTTTAGCTGAACATAATGTTTTGGCATGTGTTCCATGCAAAAGAAAAAACCATCTTACTCCCCAAGGAGGTACAGGGAATAAAAGTTTAATATCTTTCAAAAGAAATGACTCTAACATGAATTGATTCCACTACCCTCGCAGAAACCATCAATATTTATTAATAGACAAGCAAACCACCAGCAATGTTTGATATCAAAGCAGAGAGTTTTTCTTTTTTTTTTTTAACACTTGGATCGACCATGGAACTTCATGTGTGTTTACTGAAACATAGGTTAGAATTTTACAAATATATGAAGTTTTGTTTTCCATTTTCCTAATCTGGCGTGATATTTAAAATTGATTCTAGAAATTAAGTTTTACTCTTCTTAATTTAATAGCATTTAAAAAGTATAGATCAGTGTTTAAAAAAATCGATATCTATGCCAATGGATATCATTCCAGTAAGAGACTCAACTCAGCATAGTCTACCATCAGCTATTGAGATAAATGAGTAAAGATGTGGCCGTCGTTCCTCCCACACATGCTGTCCGCTGTCCTATGTTCTTCTCTCATTACATATTTCAGAGTCTGCCATTTTTTCAGTGATTTTTTTCTTTTTCCTTTGTTTTTGTCCAGTATTCATTTCCTTTTCTTCTGGTACCAACTCACTTCCTCCTTTTTGAGGACTCTCTTTTCCCCTACCTCCTTCAGTCTGAGTGGAATTGCTGGCCTGCATGCCTTTTCTTCTTCTGCGTAGACCCATAGGATTCTCTCTCCCAGGACTCAGTCCTGAGCAACACGATGGAGAGAGGGCAAATGTCTGGGTGGATAGATCCTGGTGGCTACTAGTAACCAAGAGCAGCTTTGACTCATTGTTTTTCCTCTTTGTTTTATTTTATGAGCTACCCTGCATCTTTTCAGTGAAGCTCCTTTCTGTTTTAGTTTATCAGAGAGGATTTCTCTTCCTTGCAACTAACTAATGTGCCCTCAGGGATGACTGTTTATTGCGATAGATAGTTGGAAATATCCTTTCATATCAAAGGTATATACTTTAGTATATATTTTTTCTGATTATATATGCTATTTGTAGAAAATCTAAAAAAATACAAAAAGAGAGGAAAAGAAAATTATTTGTAATCCCTCTATCTATAACTATTGAAAAAAAATCTTTTTTTCTGTATGTGTTTATAAACACAATTTAATTATATTGTGTATATAACATTATTTGATTATACTTAACATTTTATCATGGTGAACAGGTTCCCATGCCAAAAATTAAAAATATGCTTTTAATGGCTCCATAGTATTTTACAATGTGAATACACCATAATTGAACTATTCCTTCATTGTTGGAAATTTATTTGCTTTCAGACTGCTTTCTATTATGAATAATGTTGTGATGAGTATCTTTTTTCATAAATCTTTGCCAGTTTCTCTGCTCCTTTCCTTAGGTAGAGCCCTAGAGACAGATCACTGAGTCAAGGGGGGTGTGAGCATGTCCAGGTGCCAGCCAGCCGTGTAGAGAGCTGCCCTGTCAGCGGCGTGTGGGTCGCGGCCTCACGCACAGTCACTTCTGAGGACTGTTATTTTTCAAAGTTGACATTTTAATGGATAACAAATTATATCTTATTTTTGTTTTAATTTGTTTTCCAATATGTAATTATTAATGACTTCAGTTTTTTCTTTTGTGACTTATCTATTCACATCTACAAAGAAAAGTTTAAATAATTGAGTTAAAAACCTTATTTAGTTTAAAGAACTAAAAAGAGTTAAATCAAATCTTAATTATTTCCTCTTCTTTATCTATTTGCATATTCAGTGATTTAAAGCTAAATCAGCATCTTGAAAACACTGTTGGACTCAGTCTTTAAAATTAACAACTTTTGGAACTTAAAATTATTTCTTTCTATTTGTATATATCCCTTTTCCAAGTTTACAGGTGGACTGTTTTTATGTTGTGGATCCTAACGTATCATTTAATAAAATTGCGGGGAGAAGAGCCTTTTCCTAAAGGCGGCAGCCTGGAGGAAAGATTTCATTTTCTGATAACTTTTCCATCTGGGAAGAGGGAGTGAGGGGCAGCTCATTGCCCCAGACTCTCTGTGAAGTCATGGAGCTTTTCCTGGCAGGGTGTATAGGAGGGACTTTTCTGGTCGTCTTAGTCATTTTACTGTCATGCTCCGGCCGAGTAGGCTAAGCATTGGGTTGTGATTGTGTATGACAAACCCTGAGTGATGACTTATGAATGCTCTCTCTTAGCAGTAGACACAGTGGAAATCCACTGAGGAGGGATCTTTAGTCAAGAATTTGGTGATGGCTTTCTTCATCTCAATGCTGACCGGCCTTGTGGAGTCTTGACCATAAATATAGTTTTTTTCCCCCTTTGTTTTCCTCATTTATATAGTAAAACACACATGGAGTTTGAAGCATAGTATAATTGAGCAAGTGTGTGTAGGTGGGTATTTTTTTGGAATTTGAAAGGTTAAACAAGGATGCTGGTTATTCTTATCGGATTTAATATCCACTCTAGCAAGTGAAAATCCTAGGGTGCATTTCTAGTCTGTAAAAATTTTTTGACAATGCATGCTTTCAGTACTTGCCCCTTAGGTGAGGTTTAGTAAATTGACATTCGCCTCCAGGTTCTTTAGCAAAAGTATTTTAAATAAAAACCTGTTACCATGCAAAAGGGCACCATCTGCTTGCCACAAGACAAAAGCCAATCGTCAAGAGGCAAGATGGGGGCAGAGAAAGGGCATTTTATTAAGTGATAAGCTAGCAAATCAGAAGATGGTGGACCAGCATCCTAAAGAACCATCTTAAGGAGGGGTGCAGAATCTTGAAGCAGTCATACAGGCCAGTGGGTTCTAGAGGAGGGGATTGGGAATGTTGACCCTCTGGTGTTACAGACTGGGGGTCGCCACACCAGATCTTTAAATTGTCATTGATGACCGCTGTCAGCATAGACGCTCTGTCTGGGTGTCATCACATTACTGAGGAACTCAACAGAAGAAAGTTATTGCCTTATTGCAGCTGGGAGGTGCATCACAAGCAGGGGTCATAAGATCTACGGAGCAGGTCCATCTCCTGGCGGGTGCATGTCCAGCTGGGTTAGTCAGTCAGAGGTCATTCAAAGTTACTATGGGGTTTCTTTTCTACAGTATGGCGTCCCTCATATCAACCTTGTGTTGAACTGGTATCAAACGCTTGGTTAATGTGTTTGTCATCTGCTACTCCCTGTATCTTCTAAACAAAATTTCCTGCTTTTGGAAATGAAGTTGTATACTAAGGTGTTTTGAAATTTGCTTAGTAGTTACTTCTCTCTTGACCTCTGGAAGAAAAGTGATTTGTTTTCAGTTGTTCCTTAAGCAAATGTCTGTCATCTGAGAGAGCAGCATAGTGCAGAACTAATCGTAATTAGAAGAGGGAGGTTTCTTTTAAAGAGTGCTACGTCATGTTAGGTTGTGTCCGTTGGGAAGTAGACATACAGGCAGAGGCTCACCATGGGAAGAATTATCTAAGGAGCTTTAAAGGACCAGCTTTCTAGTTAATAAAGATGGTGGGTTCTAATCATTTCCCCTAACCATCAGCTTTGTCTTCTAAAGCTGCTCATAAGAACATGGATAATTTTCTGAAGAAAATTTATCTTTCTTATTGCAGAAGGCATAGGTGTGAAACCAAGAAACAGATCAAGAATTCTTAGATTTCAGTGGGAGAAAGTGTAAAGCAGCCATTCCCTGTTGTTTGAGTAGCATGAATTTTCCCATATGAGAACATTGCATTGACTAATGTCGTTATAAATTAAATTTTAACTGTAAAATTTAGAGTCGTTTGATTTTCCTCATCTTTTTGCAGCTTTGCAAATTAATTTTTGCATGGTGTTGGATCTTATTTACAATCGAAATGTGAACTCTAAAAGATACATTACTTTTCCTATAGGGGAAAAATGAAGTTTTCCAAAGCAGATTTGGTGATAGTCCCTCATTGTCATCTAAGCATTCTGGTTTTATTTCTTTTGCATTGATCTAACTTATGTAAAGTATAACATCTGAATGAGGCTTTTAAACCTTGAGCTAAGCCTTTTAGAGATACATTAGCATCTTCAATTGTAATTAATCAACACTAAGGCTATTATTAAGCAGAAACTTGTATTTGAATATTTGTTTTACCTCTGTCCTCATAATAACCAGCAATTTGAGCTCACCCTCACAACAGTCTTTGGGACATAGTTACTTGGATATATTGCATTTACTTTAAACTCACCCAGAATGATATTGATTTTCTCAGCCCTGTCAGTGTTTCTGGGGTTCTATTGTCACTTGATTGAGAAGTCAGAATTTAGTCCTAATGCTTTCCTCACTTTTATCCCCTATATTCAATCTGCTGCCAAGTCTTTGTGCTCTTTCTTTGAACTATTCCTGTTGATCCGCTTCCTTTTTGTGTTACTAAAATCCATTCTTGGGCACTCAGGGCCCCAGGCCTTAACTAATCTGTTAGCTCCTAACTGGTTTCCCACCCTGTTTTCTTCCTCTTACAATCGGCCCTGCATAACCTCTCCGATTAAATTTCCCATACTTAAATTTAGTATTTTGACGCCTCTGCTCGAGACCCTGAATGGCTCCCTGCTCATCACTGTTGGAGAGGTTCCAGCTGAATCACTTCACACTCTGTGCCCAAGGTGCTCTAAATCCTCTCTTCTTTTCTCTAATCTCATGTCTCACTATGTACAGTTACTGGCTTGTGGGTGGTGGGCTCTAAGAGTTCTTTTACCCGTGGGTTATTTGGAAGTTAGAATTAATTTTTTATGTAGAAATAATTCTTTAAGATCTGTCGTTGAGTTCCTAAGCCATAATTCAAAGACCTGTGTATCCTAATGTAGCTGATTTCTGGGCTCTGGGAGCCAGGAGCCATGTCAAATAGGGAAGCCAGAGACCCATGGACTGTGTTCTCCTTCTTTCCTAAGCACAGGGTCACCAGCACTAGGCAGAACTGATGGTGGTTTTTGTGTATAAAGGTGGTCTTTAGCATTTGATTTCTCTTAACTGTCTTCCAGGTCCTAGTGTTTCTGTCCCCAGACTCTTAGGCATGGAGAGCTATTCCAAACTAAATAATGCATTAATTAATTCAGTAATTATGTTGTTTGCTTACTAAAATAACAATAGTTGCTTTTTATTGGTCACTTTTGCATGTGATTTTTCTAATCCTTACAACAGTCTTGCATGGTACATTAAAGTTACTTGCATTTAATAGATGAATACATTGAGGCTGGGTGCACTTCGTACATTTTTTTTCTTTCTTCTAATCCTTTAAGACTTACCTCAGATATGTAACCTCTGCCACAAAGTATTTTCTCTCTCCTTCGGACAACCTCCTGCCTCACAGATCCTCAGTTTCCTCATCTGAAAACAGGTAATGGTGATAGCGCTCAAATTTAATTCACAATATTCTGGGGTCTCACTTGAGAAAATACACGGGAAAGTGCTGTGGAAATGTTTGAACACTTTATAAATAGTATATTGCTATCACTTCCTGATGCCCCACAAGCATTTATTACCTCCGTCATGTATTTGTTAGGACACATTGTACATAGAGATGAAGTGTCATTGATACCAGATTAAATTCTTTTGTATGTGAATATTTGGTCTTCTCTCCAAAAAGCCGACGTTCCTGGAGGGTAAGGGCCATGTTACATGCTTTCGGAAAAGAAAAGAAAGAATTTGAAAGAAAACCTCACTCTTTTTCCTGTTTAGCATCCTTTGAGGCTTTATGCTAGGTATGTACCGGTAGATGCTTCATACGATTTTGCATGGTTCAATTAAACTAGCAAATTCACACTTTTCTAGCTTGTATTTTCTTTTCCACTAAAAGTAAATATATTATTTACTCAGCTTTTGGATCCATCTATTACATATCTCTTCTTGTAAAAATGCAGGGTTCCCAAGAGCTGGGCCTTTGTCTTTTGCTCTGTTGTATCCTTAATGCCTTTCACGTGGGAGGTGCTCCGCAAAATTTTCTTGAAGGAAGGAATGAATGAATGAACCCAATACTGGTGAGAAAGTCAAATTTCCACCTGTATCTCTGGATTGAGGACCAGAAAATGGCTCTTGTCAGGATTATGGGGTCAAGGCTCACATTTCAGAGGAGTTGAGTCCCTCAGTGCCTACAAGGCTCTTTTTTTCCCCCTGTTTTTGGGGCTGTGGCCTTGAATAATTGAGGATGCTGACAGCCTACTCTCCCAATGGGTGGGGGATGAAGGGACTAGAATTAAAGTAGGCTGCAGTCACATCATAGTATTAATAACAACTCGATTGATTATTACTGTATATCAGGCCCTGTTCTAAATGCTTTACCTGTACAATTATTCAGTTCTCTCCGGTATCCTATGAGGCAGGTGTCATTATGTCCTTACTGTACAAGTGGGAAGATGGGAGCACAGAAAGTTAAAACAAATTATCTGAGACCACAGAGCAATTTAATGTAGAGACATGACTGAAACCCAGAAATCAGGCTCTGGGCTTATTCTCTCTCCACTGTGCTAACCTGTCTCCCTGATTAAATAGAGGTCATTTTAAAACAACAGTGTTGGTGTACTTACATGTTTTTTTCTTTTTTTCTGGAGCCAAGTAATTTTCTGTAGTTCTTCTGTTGTGACTTTAAGGTATGAAGGTTCTGGCCTCTTCCTTTCTCTTGGGGATGTGGTTCAGTGATAGACAGCCTGCATTTGCTGTCTGACTGCAACGTGTTAGCAGTTAATTATTTATAGTGCTCCTTGAAGCTGATGTGGTGCTTTCCTCACTCTGCATTTACAAAGAAAGAACGGCCTGTTGAAACCCACTGAAATGAACATGTCATGAAACCCTCAGATTACAAGTTGACCTGTATTTTAGGCTTCATGAGTTTGAGGTTGTGCAATGGTTATGGGTTATATTGTGTCAGAATTACTATATACCACATCAGGAAAAGAACTGTTAAGTTTATGAAGAATATCAGTTTCTCTGTTTTATTTTTGTCCTTTTCACATAGGGTGTCTAGCCCGCCAATCCAAGTTATTTTAATTCAAGGGATAGTGCTAAAAATAGGAGATCAACTTTATGACAAATTAATTGAATAAATACATTTACAAGTACCATTACCCCAGCAATGGCAGAATTTGGGTCCTCTTCACTCAAAGTGTTTATGAAATGGTTTGGGGGATTGGAGAAATTAGGGAATTCACCTGTTTTCTTCCCTGAGACTCAGTATCCAAGGTTTTTAGTTGTAATGTAACTATTGCACTAAGACTAGTTTTTTGTTTTTCTTTTTTTAGTGGAAGCTCATGCTGACTTTGCAGGATATCTTTGTAGGGGTGGCCTTTAAATGAAACATGGTGTATCAAAGAGGCCAGCACGTGCGAGGGATGCAGAGTAAATGTTAAATTCATAAATTTATAAACTGCTGAATTATGTAGTTCCGAAATGGGTAATATAGAGGAGAGCTAGATTCATTCTGTGCAGAGCCAATAGGATCCGGGTGAGGTGGTGTGAATCCATGGGCAGACAGGAAAGGCACTGGCAGATAGAACCTCAAATGCACTAGATTACAGTGCCCAGGTCTTAGAAAGAATCTCTGTCAGAATCTGGCAGTGGAGAGAAAAATGGATATTTTAGGGCTAGACTCTCAGTGAGCCAAAATGGGACTGTATCTGTGTTCCAACAGGAAAAGCCCTGTTTCTTTAGATGGAGGCCAAGTGGAGCCAAAGGAAATAGCTTATCGTGGGTCCAGATGGTAGAAATAGTGTGGACTGGCCAGAAAATCAGAGATGGCGAGGGGCAGCCCCAGAAAAGGGACACAAGGTGTAAGCCGTGCCCCTAGGAGCTTAAGAAGTATCTAGGAGAAAAATGCTCACTGTTCATTTAACAAATATTTATGAATACCTACTGTGTACTGTGTACTGTTGCAGACACTGGGGATAAAATAGTGAACAAAACAGATGAAAATCCCTGCCCTTGTGAAGCTTACATTCTTTTTTTTTCCCTTTCAATTTTATTTAGGTATAATTGACAAATACACTCTACTCTCTATGCTACACTTCTGCTCTTTTTCTAAGAGTTTGACTTTTTTTAAGATTCTACATATAAATTTTACAATGCAGTGTTTGTCTTTCTCTGTCTGACTTATTTCACTTAGCATAATTGCCCTCAAGGTCCATTTATATTGTCGCAAATAGTAGGATTTCCTTCTTTCTCATGGCTAGATAATATTCCATTGTATATATATAATAAATCTTCTTTATCCATTCATCCATTGATGGACACTTGGTTGTTTCCATATCTTGGCTATTGTGAATGATGCTGAAATGAACATGGAAGTGCAGATATCTCTTTGAGATCCTGTTTTCACTTCCTTTGGATATATACCCATAAATGAGATTGCTGGATCATATGGTAGTTTTATTTTTCGCTTTTTGAGGAAGATCTATACTGTTTTCCATAGTGGCTATACCAATTTACGTTCCCACCAACAGTGCGCAAGAATCCTCTTTTCTCCACATCCTCTCCAACACTTGTTACCTCTTGTCTTATTGATAATAGCCATCCTAACAGATATGAGGTGATATCTCACTGTGGTTTTGATTTGCTTTTCTTGATGATTAGTGATCTTGAGCACCTTCTCATGTACCTGATGGCCATTTGTATGTCTTCTTTGGCAAAGTATTTACTCAGTTCCTCTGCCCATTTTTTAACTGGATTGTTTCTTTTTTGCTATTGAATTGTTTGAGTTCTTTATATTTTATATTTTGGATATTAACCACTTATCAGACATATGATTTTGCAAATATTTTCTTCCATTCAGTAGGTTGCCTTTTCATTTGTGTTGATGGTTTCCTTTGCTGTGCAGAAGCTTTTCAGTTTGATGTAGTCTCATTGCTTACTTGCCTTTGTTGCCTGTGCTTTTGATGTTAAGTCCAAAAAATCATCCCCACAACTGATGTCCAGGAGCTTGCCTCCTATGTTTTCTTCTAGAAGTTTTATGGTTTTAGTGCTTAGTTTCAAGTCTTTAATCCATTTTGAGTTGCTTTTTGTATACGGTATAAGACGTCGTCCAGTTTCATTCTTTTGCATATGGCTGTCTGGTTTTCCCAACACCATTTATTGAAGAGACTGTCCTCTCTTCAAGCTTACATTCTTGTTGGGGGAAGTACACAATAACCAAACAAATAAGTACATGGTACTGTGCGGTACATCAGATCATAATAATTGCTATTGAGAAAAATACAGCAAGAAAGGAGAGATGGGGAAAGCTGGGGTGCTGCAGGTTTAAATATGATGGCCACTGTGTTTAAGTGAGGAGGTGATATTTGAGCAAGCTTTTGAAAAAGACAGTAAAGTTTTTTTCAAGAGTTAGGTTCCTATGCTAAGGAAATTGAGCAAGTGAACTTGTTCTCAATGGTATATTTTAACTATGTTTAGCATGTGTCAAAATTTTGTGTCCTGCTATTTAAAAATTTAGTTACAGCAGGAAATAAATACATGTGTGGGGTGAAGGAGAAGAGGATGCCATTTCTGAAGGTGGGGTGTCTGGTAATGGAGAGACCTAAAATGGATGGTAGAGAAATCCCCTTCTCCTTAATTGCTAGGAGAAGTTGTGCCGAGTGAAATTGAGGGCCACAGGTGTGTGATGGTCTTTGCCGTCGTGTGACCTCAGTCTATAGAAATTGTTTCTGACATCATCAGTTGACAGTAGAATAATAGGTTTTGACAGCAGAAGATTATATGGTTAGGCTTTAATAAATGCTCCTCAAGGCTTTATATCTGGGAAGCTTAAACCTGATTCCTCCCGTTGTAGCGCTAATGCTTTGCGCCTGTCTGTCTCTTGCAGCTTTGTAGGAAGCCAACCTCAGAGAGGCAGACGGGATGGCTAGCTCAGCCCGGGAGCACCTGCTTTTTGTGCGGCGTCGAAATCCCCAGATGCGGTACACACTGAGCCCAGAGAACCTCCAGAGCCTGGCCGCCCAGAGCTCCATGCCCGAGAACATGACCCTACAGCGGGCCAACAGCGACACGGACCTGGTGACTTCTGAGAGCCGCTCCAGCTTGACTGCCAGCATGTACGAGTACACGCTGGGGCAGGCCCAGAACCTCATTATCTTCTGGGACATCAAAGAGGAGGTGGACCCCAGTGACTGGATTGGTCTCTACCACATAGGTGAGTCAGGTGAAATGGACCTGCCTGTGACTCAAGAGCATCCCCTTTTACTCTGACGTCATACTATTCTGTATTTTCTCCTGGAAAAAAAAAAATCACACGCACAAGTAAGCATAGCAAGACTCTGGGAATTTTCCTTTCTTCTTTGAGAGTGAAAGAGTCAACAGTTACAAACACCTTTGCTGATATGAATTTTGTGGTTACATTTCTGCTCTGATTAAATGCCAGAACCTGCAGATTTTACAGTATTTTCTTTTTAAAACTTCTCTTTGCCCTTGGTCAGTAGTCCTATTCTGGAAAGAGGTGCTTATTAACGTTTACTTATATTTTTACACTGATGAGAAAGATATCTTAGATTTAGATAACTGATGTGAAAAAATGTTCTGTATTTTCTAAAGGTTGAACTTCATTAAGAACACCTTGTAGTCTAAGGTATCTTTTCATTTCAAAATTCCTTGATGTGTCCTGGATCAATTAGATGAAGAAAGTGTCGTATTTTCCTAACAAATAAGTTAGAAATAGATCGCTATTTGTTTTAATAAAAATGTCCCAGTTCTGTGTGGCTAATTTGCATCAGTTATTCAAAGGCGAGTGAATGATGAATATGCATCCCAGAAAATACAGAGTCTGCTTTATTTGAAAGCCAAAGTCAAAACCTACCAGTCAACCATGAAGAAAATCTAAATCCAACCTGATAATGAAATCTAGCATTCCCCAAAGTTGGAGAGCTTTTTAACGGAATGAAGGGAATTCCTTTCAAAATTTAACATCAGATATGTTATTAGAAAGACATCGTTGGTTTCAATGCTGATCATAAACCAAGCAGCCCCTTCCCCCCTTTTTAATGAATAAATTAGCAGGAAAAACAGACCCATCGTTTATGGCAGTGCTGCTCAGTCAGGGACGATTTTCCTCCCTAAGGGACATTTGGCCATGTCTGGAGACGTTTTTGGTTGTCACAACTGGATAGGGGATGGGAGACCAGGGATGCTGCTAAGCATCCCACAATATGCAGGACAGCCTCCCACAGTAATTATCTATCCCCAAATGCCAACAGTTCCGCCGTTGAGAAACCCTGGTTTGAAGCAAAGTAATATTCTTGCTGAAATTTTATTAAAATGTTAAACCCACTGTACTTTATGTTTCTCTGGGACCCAGAATTTTATGTTGACTAACATAAAGTTGGTTTGTATTTACCTTCGTAGCTCGTAATGTTTAGTCATGCTGGATAGCAAGAAATCTAAAATGACAAAAAAAAAAAAAAATCAATGAATTCTTCTCTTTTTTTCTCTTATGACAGCAAAAGGGGGAAAAGTCTTCAGAGTTTAGCATTTTCCCCAAGTGTGTTTAAATATATATTAAAAGTGAGGAAATGCTTAATATGAGACAACAAATAGACTGTGTTTTTCTTAAATGCTTTTTATGTGATATTTCTTTGGGACACAATCAATTTTACTTTCTTGATTGAAGAAAGTAATTTTTGTATGAATAACTTAATCTGTAAAATGCCGGAATCACTTAAGACAGTAATGCCTATTACTTCATACTTTTTTCCCTGACTTTCTTCCTGTTTCTCCATCTCACTTGTTATATTTCCCTTTCTAAATGTATTCAGGAAGGAACTCAAGTATTCAAAGCTGAGTTTATCTTATCTCCAAGTGATGAAAACCACAAAATCTTGGTGTTCTTATATTTTACTTTCTAGAGGGAACAATATAGGTCAAAGTTCTAAATCTGGAATTAACCCAAGGATATAGCTAGGAAAGTAGAATTAGGAAATAAATCTCTTTAGAAAAATACTAACTCTTCCTCAGTCTATTTCAAGAGGCTTCTGTATCTTTCTCACATAGCATTGTATCTTTGCTTTGTTGTATGTAATGTCTTTTCTTTTCCCCTTTGGCCAATTTCAACATTTTCTCTTTATCTTGGTTTTTAGCAGTTTGTCTATGATGTACCTAGGTGTGATTTTCTTTCTGTTTATCCTAGTTGGAATTCTCTGAGCTTCATAAGTAAATGTTTTTGATGAAATTTTTGGCCATTGTTTCTTCAAATACTTTTTCTATCTATTTTTACTTTCTTCTTCTTTTTCTGAGACTCCGGTTACACATATGTTACATCATTTCATGTTGTTCTACAAGGCCCTGAGGCTCTGGTTAATTTTCCTTAAATCTCTTTGATATTCAGATTTGTTAATTATCAGTCTTCAAGTTCACTGACTTTTTCTTTTTCAGCTTCATTCTGCTATCAATCTCATCCAATGGATTTTTAAAATTTCAGTTGACTTCTCATGTATGGAATTTGCATTTCTCTTTAAAAAAAAATTTTTTTTTTCTCCCCAAAGCCCCAGTGCATACTTGTATATTCTAGTTGTAGATCCTTCTAGTTCTTCTATGTGAGTCACCGCTGCATAGCATAGCAACTGACAGATGAGTGGTGTGGTTCCATGACCAGGAACCAAACTTGGGCCGCCAAAGAGGTGAGAGCACTGAACTTTAACCACTAGGCCATCAAGGCAGGCTCTGCGTTTCTCTTTTTATAGTTTTTATTTCTCTTATGAGATTCTCTATATGTTAACTCGTTCAGACCACATTTTTTAATTGAATTGATTACCGTTGCTTTAAATTCTCTGCTACATCCAATATCTGGGCCACCTAAGGGGCAGTTTTTATTGTCTGTTTTCCTCTTGGCCATAGATCCCATTTTCCTGTTTCTTTGCATATCTAGCAATTTTTTATTTTACATTGGACAACTGAAGATTCTATGTTGTAGAAATTCTGAGTTCTGTGGAATAATTTTATTTGAATGTTAATTTTTATTCTAGGAGGCAGATTTATTTCCTTGTACTTACTGGGTGTGATTTTTACACCTTGTTAGGATGGATCCATGGAAAGCCCAGTGTAGTTCCCCAGCACTTCTGACTTGATGGGACTCAGCCTCCAAGTTTGGTCTTGCCTGTGGATTTTGTTAGGGCTTGGTTTGGGGCTTTGTTAGGTAGGTCTATGGTAGACCTTACTCTAGGACTTTGCACTTATTCCTGAGTAGTGGCGTTTCTGAGGTCTTAGCTGGAGGCCCAGAATGTTAACCAGATCTCTCTGCTCTGGCTGGGCTGTAACTCTGGGGTTCTCCAGCATGCTTGACCTCTAGCAACATCACTGTACTCTCAGCCCTGTAGCAGCTGCTCTCTGGAAAGCCTTGGTAGTCTCACCCTGCACATGTGTAGCCCAGACTTTAGCCAAGGCCTGTAGGGGATCCCTGTGTCCACTTTTGGCCTTCACTCTTGCATAGTTCTTTCTTTCCAGTGCCCTGCCTTGAGATTCCAGTCACTTTGGTTGACTCACACGCTGATCTCTGCCTCCCCAGCTTATTAGAACTGCCCTGGACCCCGGCCTCCCCGCACTGTGCTCAGAAAATCATCCCCTGGCTGAGATCTGGGTGGTCATAGAGCCACCTCATAAGTTTCTCTTCTCTCTGGGATTTTAGTCTTATACCACCTCTTGTGCAATGTCTGAAAACCACTGCCTCCTACTTTTACAGTTGTTTACATTAGGAAGAATAGTCTGGAACTAATTACTTCAGTATGACCTGAAGCAGAAGTTCCTCCCATGCTTTTGATTTAGGGTAGGCAGTAAGAGGTTCCACTTAATTCTCCCATGTAGCATTTGCAGAGAATTCTGAATAAAACTGATGGTTTGAGGCCCATGTGTTCGTCAGTTTTTCTTAGTGCATTTTCTGATTGTTTCTGATCCCTACCAGGGAAGAGGCGTGAGGAACTGGCACCCCTAGACCTCTCAAGGGATTGAGATGAACACAGACTAACATTCACGAATGAAAATAGTGCACAGGTATAATGAGGTACTTGGTGTTCTCAGACATGTTGTTGGTTTTGGCAGGTTTTCCACAATGAATAATTTTAAAAGGTATCTAGAATATTAAATATGGTTCACTTATATAGTTGCAGGGTCGTGGCTGTTTAAAAGGCTTATCTGGGACCTCAAAATGAGTGAGCAGAGGCCCTGGCTTTAAGCAGAAACAGCCATTTATCTCCTGAGGTTAAGTCAGGCTGTTCTGACCACTAGACTGGAGGCAGCCTTGCTTCTGTGGGGACTTTGCCCTTCCACATGGAGAGAGATGGATGACAGCACTGTAGTCTTTGACTGACAGCCATTTCTTGATCTCTTCTTCCTGATGGGGTTGAGGGTGGGCAGCAAGCCCTTGATCCCCAGCCTCAGGAAAGGTCTAGACCTACATGGGAATTCAAATAGTGAGTAGTCTAGGAGAGGGCATGAGACCCAGTTCTGGCCAGTGAGATGGAAGGGGAGACTTAGGGGGACTTCCTTTTCCAATGAAAAGCCAGAGCTTCATGGAGAGAGAGTCTTTAAACCTCCCCTTCTCTTGTACTTGGGATTCTGGTGAAAGGATGTGTAATCTTGAGTTGTTGCATCCGTTTAGCAACCATAGACATCAATCAAGAAGATAAAAAGCTAAGGACAACAGAGCAGAAAGATAGTCCAGACTTCTTGGTATATAAAAAAAGTCTCCCCCTCTTTGTTTAAGTCATCATTTCTTTCTTGTATGAGCATTTATTCCTAACAGAGCCTCTGGGGTGGCCATAAAGATGGGAAAAGGAAAGGAGAGACACAAGTGCTTTTAAAGGCAGGTGAAGACTGAGTGGGCCACTTCAGGAGTTGCCGCTCCAGGGAGAGTGCTTGGGCTGCTTTAGTATAGGTAAAAGCCACTAGGTTATTTTTATAAGAAGTAACAAAAATTTGATATAAAAATTTTGAAGAGAGTAACCCCAAGCCCTGGAAATTTTTGAAAGTTTAACAAGACCAGGAAAGTGATGGGAAGAATCTTTCAAATGAGTAATTAGTAACTTGAAAATATGCAAAAGAGTTTTCATGGACATCATTAAGTGAAGGTTGGTGAGGTGATATGTTTGGAGAAGACCTGAGAGCAAAGAGGAAATGCAAGGCTAGGATGGGGAGAAGAATCTCAGGGTCCAGGTTGTGTTGTACTTTAAGGCTATAATGGCTAAACAGGAATATGCATAATAAATTATCTCAGGCTCTGGGAAGTAGATGCGCTGAGAATCCAGGTTTCATGACAGTATGTCAGGAAAGTCTTCAGGTTTCTATACCTCTTGGTAGGAAGCAGCCGCTCCCCACCAGTTGTGTCCCAGGAGCCGGACTGTTTCCTAGCAACGTCTGGTTTTATTTGTGGAACAGAGAGATGGTCTCTATAGAAATAAGTCCCGAAGGGGAGGGATTTGGGCGGAACACCGGGCTGGCGAGGTGTGGCCTGTTGGCACACTCTGCATCTTGATTGTGTTTCTCTTGGCTTACATTTTCTTCCTCTCTAGAAGTGTGGTTAGTTTTGTTTGGCTAATTGTTAATAATGTTTTGCACTGTACAACTCACTCCAGATGACTTATAGCACTGTGAATCTGGAGGGAAAATATATTCTCCTGAATCAGGAAAATAAATCTTTCTTTAGGCAGTTTAGGCTGTAGGGGAGGAAGACTTTTCCTCTACCTAAATGTGGGTTCGTCTGGCCGGAGAACGAGTTAAATTCACATGAGACAG
This sequence comes from Equus caballus, assembly GCF_041296265.1. Taxonomy (NCBI): domain Eukaryota; kingdom Metazoa; phylum Chordata; class Mammalia; order Perissodactyla; family Equidae; genus Equus; species Equus caballus. The sequence continues at coordinate 72,590,990 of NC_091701.1, read as the reverse complement.
AATAGCAAGAAAAAATTGAACAAAGCTTTATGAGGACCATGGCCTAGGGCCTTTCTTCCCAAAGGAAGAAAGGGCACCGAAGAAGTGGGGTGCACATAGTGGTTATATACCCCCAAACAGGATATTTCACATATGATTGAAATGTCCCTCCCACAATAGTCACAAGATTGCCCTGTCGGCACAGAGCTTGATGGACACAGCAGGTAGTGGGTCTGCTATCTCAGAGGGCTTGTAGCAGGAGGCAAGTCTATTGTCTCGAGCTGGACGGTCACAGGTGAGCGCAGCAATCAGTTCCTAGCCTAAGGAAAGATGCTTAATCCTTTTGGGAGGGGGAGGGAAGTCAGTTACAGGAGGTTACCAGACAAGCACAATAAACAAATGCAGATTTAAGTCCTTGCCTTCCCTATTGATTAAGAGTTTCTAGAGACAAGGTCATCTCCCCTTCTTCCTGGTAAAGAGGGAGATAGCTTTACAGATGGAGAGTTCCTTTACAATGTAAATGTCTCTTACAAAGAGTAAGTAAATTCTACTTTTCAGTTGCTTTCCTGTCTGCAAAGTAACTAGCCTCAAATAATCATCATGCCAAAGAGACATATCTTGGGGTGGCCAAATCCAGGTCCCCACAAGGCAGTATGTAGATCCTACTGGGAATACAAAGAAAAAAAGTTGAAAATATCAAGGCACCACTTAGAGACACTTTGGATACGAACATGGTTCTCAAAACAGATGCTAATTACATCTTCTCCCTTCAGAAAGTTTCACATACATCCTGAGATTTCCGGAGATGATCACAGTGTAGCTATGGCCCTGAATCTCCAAATTACAACAGTTAATACCTTGCAGATGGTTTTCAAAAATCACTAAGTTTATAATTTATGGTTGGTCTCCAAAATTGGAATCGACCCCTCACAAGTTTAACCGTGCTGCTCGCTGCCTCCTCCTAAGCTCTCTAAATGAAAAGAGCCAAATGCTCATCTCGTGTAAAAACACGTAGGGGGCCCAGCACACACAGCTTTTCACGAACAGCCAAGTGGATGCCTTGGAAAGAGGAGGCAGAGCATATTAAATTTGTTTCAGGTTCACTAATTCTCCTTAGCCTTTCGGTTTGTGCGTATTTTTCTGGCTATTCAAAAGAAAAACACTTCAAAAGGCTGAATTGGCTTTTTCTCATTTGCAGGCCACTTTAGGTACCTGAACAGAGCTAGGAAAATGCATGTTATGAACATTTTTAAGGGTCTGCTGTGCTGTCCAGGAGTGCTACTCAAAGCGCTGATCTGCCAACCATTTGTTACTGATCTGTGACTAGATAAGAAACTTTCTCCAGGGTGTAAATCAGTGTAACTGCTTCCTTCACTGAGAAAATCTTGCTATTAAAAAAAAAATTCACTTAAGCTAAATAACGGGCTTATTGAGGTAGATGTTTCATAGTCTGGCTCAAGCTTCTTACCTTGCCATGGACCAGTGACTAGCAGCTGACCAGAATCTGTCTGGACCACACTGAGTATACCTCTCATGTCCATCTGTTGATGAGCTCTTCAAAGACGAAGGGCAGAACAACTGTGTATTGACTCTGTCTTAAAAAAAATCATGGCTTATGTATTATGATGTTTCTCAGATTTCTTTGCAATTGGATGGTAAAATAAAGTAAGATTGCAACAGTCAGCCAAAGCATTAGGATCATGAATTTTAGAGCTCTGATCCCAATGTTTAAGCTGATGTTTTATGGATAAAAAAGACTGAGGTCCAGAATGGTGATGCCATACAGCTAGTTGAAGGCCGTCAAGGCTGGAGCTCACGTGTTCTGTGTCTCAGTCTTCATTTCTTCCCCTCTGTGTTGAAAAATATAGTCTAGTGTTTTCTAGCCTTTAGTTATTCGCTCAGCACCTTCTAGATTTTTACAGTACTGGATTATCACCTGTACTGTTAATATTTTTCTGTAAACCATCTGATTAAAACAAAACAAGCTGGTTATTTATCCTGACCTTGTTCTAAGCAATGAGGTCTGGGACAGTTTTGCTGTGTTAGTTGTATTTCTTTCTAACATGTATTAACTCTTCAAAAATAGCTTTTGTCGATGAAGCACCCAGGATCATTCCATGCAGCGCGCTTTGAGAAATTCTGAGGTTATCAGTGGTTAAGAGCACAGGCTCTGTCGTCAAATAGACAAGTCAATTCAAATCCTAGCTTGGATGAATTATATAATCTTTTAAAACCTCATTTTCCTCATCTGTAAAAAAAAGAAAAAGACTAAGAAAAGTACAAATATCATGAGAATTAAGTGCGATAATGTGTGTAAAGCTCTCAGCAAGATGCCTGGGCTCATTGTAAGGTCCTGCTGATTATAAACTCTCATCATTATTTTGGCTACTGTTAATGATAGTGAAGTCATTTTCCTGGTAGTATAAAGCTTCAGCACAAACTTACCACTAAATCAGTCCACAAGAAGGGATTTCCAGATTGAAGTGACATACTAGGACAATTCTGCTTATAGAAAACAAAAGCCGTTCCTTTGAAACTGAGCTCTAGGAATTATACAAAGCACTAAAAATATGAATGCTAAATAAGGCAGTATTTTAATTTGAGTATTATGTAGGTTCTAAACCAACATGCTTTCCAAAGTGATGGAAAAGTTGCCGTTTAATCTGAAATTCAATCAAATGGAACAAAGAATTTATGTATAAGGTATTCAGTTTCCAGAATAGCTATCAAATAGTTGAGTGCCTATTCTTAAGCTCTTTTTGTATTTTTACATGATTACTGCCAAAGAGATATTACTTAAGGTCATGTCTTTACATTTTAAAAAATGCTCTTAGAAAATAAGAGGTTTGAACATGACATTATTTTTTGGAGCAACTTAACTCTAAATTACTTTTTGTTACTTAGTACTATCAGTCAGAACAGGTCAGATGCTGCAGTAATTAACTAACCCTGAATCCTCAGTGGCTTACCAGAACAAAAGATGATTTGTTGTTGCTAACGCTGCCTGTCTAGCATGGGTTGGCAGGGGGCTTGCTTTGTACTGTAATTTAGGGATGCAGTCTCACAACCCTCTTGGTTTTTACCATATTGGAATATTAAAGGCTGACCCACCTTGTCATTATAGCATCTGTAACACAGGGCCTCTCAGGCAGGTGTGAAGGGAAGAGAACTGGAGATTGTTACTCCAGCTCTTAAATGCTTTGGCCCCAAGGCGACACATTTCACTTCTACTCAGAGCTGATCATTCAGCATTAGTCCCGTGATCTGCCTCACTACAAGGGGACTAGGCAATGGGGAGAAGCTCCTGGGTAATTAGTGAGCAGTCAAGGTCTCTGCCATTAGTAGATATGTCTTGCTCATGTGGGGACCTGGAATTGGCCACCCCAAGATATGTCTCTTTGGCATCAGGATTATTTGAGGCTGATTGCTTTTGATAAACTGGGACAGGGAAGGAGGCTCTGAGGAATGGAACTCGCCCTTTGTTAGGACACATTTACATTTGTAAGGTAAATCTCTATCTGTAAAAGGTGCCTCCCTCTCTGTACCAGGAAGAAGAAAGGAGATGACCTTCTCTCTAAAAACTCTTAATCAATGCCAAAGGCAAGGACTTAAATCTGCATTTTATTGTGCTAGTCTGGTAACCTCCTGTAACTGACTTCCCTCCCCTTCCCAACGTTGGTGTCTCCTTAAAGATTAAGCATCTTTCTTTGGGCTGGGAACCGATTGCGGAGCTCATCTGTGACTCCCCCCACCAGCCTGAGGCAACACACCTGCCACCCTGCGGCATTCACTGGGACAGCAGACCTATCTGTCGTTTCCATCAAGCGCTGTGCCGACAGGGCAATCTTGTGACTATTGTGGGAGGGACATTTCAGTCACATGTGAAACGCTCTGTTTGGGGGTATATAACCACTATGTGTACCCCACTTCTTCGGTGCCCTTTCTTCCTTCGGGAAGAAAGGCCCCGGGCCATGGTTCCTCATAAAGCTTTGTTTAATTTTCTCTTGCTATTCTGTCTCATGTGAATTTAATTCGTTCTCTGGCCAGACGAACCCACATTTGGGGAGAGGAAATGTCCTCCTCCCCTACACTCACAGCATCTCTGGTCCTCTGATCTGTTGCAAAGCCTAAGGCAATCCTTGCGTTGTCACTGCAAGAATAGATGCTGGGGGTTAAAAAGTGTCATACTTTGGAAGACACTTTGCAAGGTGTTCAGGAGCCTGAATGAGAGCACACCTCTGGGGGTGGGGGACCGAGGACAGTACCTGACATCATGGATGCACAGTGGCAGTGAGTGGAATCTGCATTCACAGCATTGCATTGGTGTCTCAGACCATCATGGAGCTTTCTTTTTAAACATGCATGTCAAAGATTTGGTTCACAGAGAAGAATGGTTGTGGAAGACTTCCTTGGGCATTAGGTAGATGTTAAAAAATGGTATAGCTCAGTGTACTGAAGAGGCTAAAGTATATTTTATCCCCTAACGTACTGGTGGAAAGCCATACTTGAAATAGACATTCATCTCTCCGTATATTGAGATGGTTTTTATTTTCTGTCCAGTTATTCTATAAACATTACCTGAGTTTTTTTCCCTCGTGGCGATTTGTGTCACTTTTCCGTAAAGGAGGCTTATTTAGGCGCCATAATTACTCCCGGTTACATAATTGTAAATATTTTGTGAAGATAGCATTGGTATGAGGTTTAGAAACTCTTCATTCTGGTAAAACCCATTACTAACCCACGGAATAATTGCTTACCACATCTTTTAATTTTGCAGTGTTTGTTATAATTGGCTTTTCATACTTTTCTAGGGACTAAATAGTGGACACACCAATAAAGAACACATTTTTAATGCCATCTTTTTATCCTGATATCTCTCTTAAAGTCTGTTGTCTGTTCTTAGCTGCTCTATCAACTTCCTTTTAGTTGTTGCTGATGTACCTTTTCCCACCAATTCACTTTCCGCCATTCTTTGGCTGCTTCAGATAGAGCTGCTGTAAATCATCTATAGCTTTATGGTTTTAATCCAATCCGGGTGACTAGCTTTTAAAATTTGTGCATTTAGTGTTTTTACATTTGCTCTTATTTTTTTTTATACATTTGGATTGATTTCCACATCTTATTTTGTTTTCTGTATTCCGTGCTTTTTCTTATTTTCCCCCTACTTTTATGTCTTCCATGGAAATGATGAGTTTTCTTACTCCGTACCTCCTACATTCTTCCTCAGTGTGTTTGCTTGGAAGTTAAACATTCTGGTTCTAGTCCGTTAGTGGTTCCCTTTAAAATTTTGTCATGTATAATTGAGTCAATAAACGATATAAGGAATCAGTATCTTTAAACACCTGTGAACTGTCCAAGGATCTTAGGACATATTCATTAGAATCACTTTCCTCCCCATCTTCTCTTTTACTGTTGATATTTAATTCCCTCCTGTTTCAAACCCCTTCTTCCATGTTAGTCATTATCATTATTGTTTTGTTTTTTTCATAGACAAGAATCGTTCTGGTTATATATTCTGCCAGACAAACCCCTACAAAACGTCGTGGCTTAAAACAACAATTTACTGAATGAGTAGACAATTTAATGATGAAAAAAAAGACATCTGAATCAGTGGCACTAAGTGCATGGGATTTGGTTTTCCTACAACACCCACACACACTCATACAGACACACACCAAAAGTTGCGTTCTAAAATAAATGGAAGCAAGTAGGAGAAGTTTAAAATTTAACTTCAAATCCATGTGGATTTACCAAACCAAAGAATACTTTTTTTCCCTCTGGTTAACGTAGGTAATGATAAAAGGGGTCAGGTGTGTCTGAAATCTTCTCTTCATTTTCCCCAGGGTGTTTGTCCCTCTCTGGGCTCTCACGTGTTCTCTCTTTCGTTTTGCATCATTTATTTTTATCCTTAGTTTAAGCCAGGCTTAAATCTGAATTACAGTAGAGCTGTGATAACTATCAAAGTCATTATGTTAATTTCTGTCAGTTGTCTTCCACAGTCTGGCTGGCATTATTGTGGAGTTTTCGAATAAATACAGACTCGCTTCACAATAGTGTGTACTTCATATGGACTTCGGAGGATCTATAAGGAGCAATTCAGATTTTCAGTGTGTTTTAAGTTGTGGGGACAGTGTTATGACTCAGATTTAATGGTGACATTAAGGAATTCTTCCTCTAAGTCCTTGTAGTTTTGCCTTTTGTGTGTATTTTATTTAAATTATGAGTTGCAAAACTCCATATGTATGCATGCTCATGAAGAAAGCCTGATTTTTCTTTTCCTACATCAAAATTTATAAAACAACAATAAATACTATAGATGGTCACATTTTCTCAAGGTACTGTATAAAATCGTTTCGAGAACCACACTAATGTCTTAATTACAAACAAAGGTTGAAGTGGGTAGAGTCCAGTGGATCCATTAACCTTGGCACTGGGGAGTAGGTGGCCAAGAGGATGGTTTTGGTGTCGGGATATGGGACAGACCTGGGTTCAGATTCTGGCTCTGCCACTTAGTTGGTGCTTAGGAATTATTTAACCATTCCGAGCCTCAGTTTCTTCATGTACAAAGAGGGAACAATACCAAGTTTACAAAATTGCAAGGAAGATGAAACGAGATGACATTTGTAATGTGTGTACAGAGGTAGTTGCTTCATGAGAGGTAGCAGCCACACCCCCCACAAACATTTGTTGAGAGCCTACTATTTGTCTGCTGCTAGGCAGAAGGACACCAACACGAATCAGATCACATTTTTGTGGGGTGAGAAAGAGGTCAGAATGGTGCAGTGTGTTCAGAACAATATTACAGAGGCCATGAGAGCACGGAGCAGGAACAGTTTAATGCCTGAGGTGGGTTCAGGGATGGGAAGTGTACAGAAGGGGCTTCACCAAGAAGGTGATATTTAGACTCATCATGAAATAGGATTTTCTTTCTTTCTTTTTTTTTTTTTTGGTGTTCACATGAGAAAGTCATTCTGGGAACTGGAAATATCCTATGCACGTGCCAGGGCTTCCTTATGCTCTACTTGAAGATTGCACCTCCTGTCCTCATCGCCCTTTCTGCTTGGCTGACTTCTGTGCATCCTTTTAGACAGGAGTCAGAAGTCACCCACTCTGAAACAGTGATGTGAAAAAATTGCTAAGGGACTCTTTCAGAGCTGGTGACTCTGTGTTGTAATTTGTCTTTTTCCACATTTGTCTTTTCATGCCCTCTTAGCTCCTTAACTGCGTCCTGTTCATGCTGTGTCCTGAGCACCATACCTGGCTCTCAGTGCTGCATTATCCATACAGATTAATTCATTTCATTAAAGAGTAGGTTTTAGCCAAGAACAATTATGACATTAAATACTTTTTTATTGAAGATTATTCCATATTATGTAGTTTTCTCCCAATGATTTTTATTCAACAGATTATTTTTGGTATTCATTCATTCATTCATTCATTTGTGCAGCAATATTAGGAGTTTACTATGTACCAGGTATCAGAAAGAATTTTTTAAATATCTATATTTAAGACCGTAGTTAAAGGGCTGTCATTCTAGATTTTTCAATTATTATATAAAATATTGGCCTTTTGCCTCCTATTTCCTTACCCATGGATTCTGTCTTGATTAGGAAAGCATCGTATGTTTAAATAGAAATAAATGTATTCCCTGAATTCAGCTTATTTATTGCTTTAACTCCTATTTTTTTGTCCTGTCTTGTTCTCTTATTTCCAAAAATATGCATCTGCTGCTCTAAGCAATCATGAATGTTTTTCTGAAAATTGTGTGTAGTTTGGCGTGAAGAATATCTGTAGTGTTTCTGATGTTCTGAAATATGTATTTATATATTCACAGTATAACTGTTACCTCTATTGCAAACAAGTGCTATTATAAATTACTGATGGGTCAAGAAATGATCGTCTTGTTACTCTACAAAAATAAGTACTACATTTTGAAGGGGATTATAGTTATAGCACTAGGCTAAAATGTTATAAGCAAATATGTTACCGAAAGACAAACTGAAAAAAAAAGCCGCCTTGAAAATTCCAACTGAGGATTTACATTAGGTTATCTAGTAGGATTCTAAATATTGATTCTATTTCTTTTTAAAGCATCCAAATAGATAGGTTTCTTTAAGTGTAAGTCTGTGGCCTATTTTTGATAGGGTAAAACATTCTGTGTGAAAAGGAAAGCATTAAGAATTCAGTGAACCTCTGGAGGAGGTTAAATTCTTAATTTTGGGCTGTGTGACAGCCGTTTCTTCTCCTGTTCGCTTTAACTACCAAAACCTGTCACTCCTGAGCCATTTCAAGGAGAGAAACAAGGTGAACTGTGCTCTGCCCATGACCCACTGTAACTGCTGATTTGAGCAGGGTTCCAGGGCATATGTCAGGTAACTTCGAATTTTCTGGTCCATCTTGTGATTCGCTGGCCTGAATGGAGTGCTACTGAAAGTAATAAAATTTCTTTTAAAATATCATTATTATTACACGTAAAAGTCTAACTACAGCAGTACAGCTAAGATAAGCAGCAACGTTATCATCTTTGTGTTGTGCTGCTATCCATGGGAGCTCCAGAATTCCTCATTTTCCATAAGTTTCACTCAAATGTAAGGAAACTGTGTTACTTATTTAAGGAAATTGAATGCTGGTCGTGAAGTACTGCATTTTTCATCATTTGGAATCATTAAAATATATTATTCGTCTGTCGAAATTTATTTTCAATCTTAGAGTCATAGAGGTTTTAGATTTAGAAAGGAAATTAGTGACCATTTACTTCATTGGCCTCATTTTACAAATAAGAAACAGAGGGCCCAGATGAATTAAGTAGTGTGTCCATGGTTGATAAGCAAGATCATGGAAAAGCATGCAGTGTTTAATAGGAATTGCCTCCACGGTGGAGTTACTCATGAAGGGAAGTTAGGTGCTAACATCAGTTACTGCAGGTGATTTTTGAGTGTAGTCGAAATTACCCTTGAAAAGGCAATGTGGCTTAACAACGAGTTCAACACAACCAGGTTTTCTTCCAGTGTTGGAATAGACTGCTGTTAGACAGAGTGCCAGGGAAGAAGTTGGCTTGTGTTTAGGGGCAGTTTTTATACCAAAAAACCCTATCATTTAAAACTAAAATTCCGCCCAGCCTAGTGGGCTGCTTGGAAGAACTGTGTATTTCACGCTCCCTTGAGGGCCGTACACTCAGGGGCTGGCCTGGGTCCCGTGCTATTTAGATTGTTCTCTTTCGCAGCCTCTCTCCTTGTCCCCAGTGGGCCATGTGCTTACACCAGAGTATGCAAAAGGGGCAGTTGCAGTGGCTCCTCTGAATATCAGTTCACCTTTGAGGATTTGATAGAATCTGATGAGTCGCTTCCTTTAATGAAGGCTCTGAGAGATTTATTCAATAAATTGGTTTTTTTTACTAGTTTTTAAAGCACTGTCTGAAATATCTCCCCAATACTTATTGTCAGTTTGTCTGAGCAGTACTTCAGTGAAAGAGTTTTTCTTTTACAGCTGTCACAGTTTTCAGATGACTTCTCTTTTCAGATACATAAGCATATTTTTTGTTCTGTTGTTTCTTATGCTTCTTTTTTCAGTTCTGCTCCGTTCCTTGGGATTTGGATTCCACAGGGCTGAGTGTGAACCGCAAACTCTGGGCCTAGGAAAGGCTCAGATGATCTAATATGATTGTTTAGGGTACAAAAATTCCTTTGCCGTTAAATTTCAAACCGACTCATCTTTCCCTAAACTGTCAGTGATGTAATTTATTGTTTCCTAAGGGCAGATGTGACCAACACCAAAAGGGTCCATGAGCTGAAGTATTTCAAATATTAAAATATTTCAAAATTTCTTCAATATCTCTTGAGAAAAGAACATGAAGAAATAAATGATGTATATGGAGGATTCTTATTTATGAGAGGTTACGTTTCCCGTTTACCAAAATCATGACTTGCAAGTCAACAATAACTCTTAAAAGTGACACCAGACCTTTGTCGGTCTCTGCCGCCCCGCCTCAGATGCTGTCCGCTGCCCTTTATTGTTGACGCTTTTCTTTTCCTTGGCTGTGACACTGTCCTGGCTCCCCAGTTTTCTGGTCATTCATTTTTTCCTCTTTACTGAAACTCCTTTGTAGTCTTCAGGTTTTATTGTGATCCTTTTCTTTTTAATAACCGTCTCCTTGGATGCTTTCATTCACTCCCAGCTTTAGGCTGTCGAAGCTTTCTAACCAAGGGGGGCTGGAGCCATCTCTTCCTGGCTCATGCACGTTTCTTCCCAATTCTGCATTCAGAGCCCTCACCTTGGTGCGTGAAGTCAGCTGTGATGAGAGCATGTACACCACAGAAAGGGGCGAACACTGCACCACAGGGCCCCCCCAACCCCAGCCAGCCCAGCGCTCGTTTGCCAGCGTACCAGTATCGAATCCTAACCTCTGTCTGAAGCTCCCGAGATCATCTTCTTCTGCATATCCTACTCCTTCCTCGAACTCAGCTCGTTCAAAACAAATTGATTGGCATGCCAAACCAGTTCTTCTCGGTTTCCCTATTTTTGTTAGTAGAAACCCCAGTTTAGTCTGTCAGCTTTGAAAACCTTGCCCAACTTGACTCCTATACCGCTGTCAACCTGCACATCTAGTCTGCTGCTGCGTGATGGAAGTTTTAAGTCAGCCAGGTTTCTAACTGGCACTGTTGCATCGTTCAAGTCTTACTTTCTTTAGGTCTTTATCATTACCTTCCTCAGTAATCTCCTCAGTCTAACATACTTTTGTCCAAGCCATGTTCCACATTATTGCCAAACATTTAATAAATAACAGTTTATTTTTGCTAGGCATTAAGCTAAGTGCTTTATATATCATACCTCATTTAATCCTTAAACAACCTCGTGGAGTAGTGTATCAGTTAGGATTTGTCAGTGACTAACAAAAACAACAAACTAATCTAGCCCTTCCCTGGACCCAATGTCTGTGGCCAGGAGGATGGCGGAAACAGATTATCCTTCGAAACCACAAGGCCACCTGGAGGTAGGATGGGACTAGTGTCATACAAGCTCCACTGCGGAGGCTGGGGAGAGGGATGGATGCCAGGTAGTGCCATAAGTGGCTAATTTAGGCAGCTGTTAGTATTCTCATTTTACAGCCAAAGTAATAGACCAAGAAGTTAATTAACTTCTCCGGGGTGTTTTCAGTTAGGATAAGGAGGAGCTGAAATTTTCCTGACTGTGCAGCTTAGGCCATCCATTATCCTTTGTCATAAGCCCCCAACTCATGTAGTAGAGGCTGTGAAGTTGGGTAGACCTGTGCGACACTGGGCAAGTTACTTACCCTCTCTGATAATATCAGTCTCATAGGAAATAATAAAATCCTCAGCAGGATTTTTCTGCATACATATAAAGTGCTTGGCACAGGACTTGGTTTAATAAAAGTCTAAGAAATGTCAACTATGATGATGATGATGATAATTAAACTGTATATTTCAGCAAGGCAAAGAACATATTTTTCTCTTTCTGTTTGCTCTACTGGCGAGTATAGCCCATTGCTTTTGGATAAAGTATTTGTTGAGTCAAAAAAAAAAAAACCCTAAACACTATGTGTAGGAAAATGGGATGATGGAAATTGTACTTCAAGGATTACTAGCATCATTAACGTACAAGGATGTTAAAATGGAACTCATCTGGGATCAGTTTCAGCTGAGGCCCCCAGTGAAAGGTGACAACCACCTCCACACTCCAAAGTGAGGTACTTGCCCGTCCAGGCAAGACGTGGGGAGGAGGTGGCCCAGAATCATTCTCATGACCCTTACCTGGCCATGCAGGTGAGAGAGGAGTTGTTGGCTTGATGGAGGATTTCTTTGGGGCTATCGTCAATGTGCTGGGGAGCCCATTCTCTCTGTCAAACACGTACACGCTGGAGAGATGCGGGGGGCTTTCCTCCACCTCACGTCAAGTGAGAGGGCTGTCCGAGGAATTGCTCCGAGTGCTCGTGAGTGTCCTCTGCAGTGTGAGGGACACCGTGGACTGGTGTCTGACCCCACCTGAGGACTCTAAGGGCGAGAAGCTGTGGCTGAACTCCGAGTGAGGAGGGCTCGCTGGAGTGGCCTTCACTGCCTGAATTGTTGGGACGCGAAGGCATGTTTCTTGTGGGCCAGAGGTAGGATCCACCCACAGTAGAGCTGGTGCGGGGTCATTGTCACACCTGCTCCAAAGGACTACCTGGAGGAGCTGATGTTGCCCAAGGGCCACCTGCAGGGACAGGATGGAAGACCTCGGCTGAAAGAGGCCAAGTGTGCTCCTGGAGGCCCAGCATCTGAGGGGCGGAGGGTTGTAAGTGACTACATTGAGGAAAGTGCAGGTGAGAATCCCTGGAAACGGAGCATCTCTCCAGAACCGGGGAAGTGTCCCCTTGAGAGAAAAAGACACTCCAGGCTCATAGAGTGTGGCATCAGATTGTGGCAGTGCCAGCTCAGCCAGACCGTCTCTGCCTCCTGACCTCTCCTTCCACTGCTGTCACGCTGTTAGAGTCAGACGCAGGTGGGCGATGGAGAATGCAGCCACGCCTGCTATCTCTCCGCGGGCTCCCTGCCTGAAGCAGGCCTGAGCTAAGACAGAGGGAAGATTTCATTGTAACTGAAGTTTGGAGTTTTGACCATGACACAGGACTGGACATTTTTTTACAGAAGCAAACATTTGTGTGTCTTGATGTAACCAGAGAACTTTTCAGTTATCTCAGCATGGCCAGAAAAGCCAAGGGGCCTGCTCTCATTTCATCCAGTGTGGAGCACAGAACTAGTCCCACAGCGCAGACTGGAGCAGGCAGCTGAATCAAAGAACAATGCTGCTTTAAGTTGCACCCAACGCGCCCTGCCTGCTCGGTGTAGTAGTTCACCGAATACCCAGTTATAAAATTCATACTGGAAACGATAGGGTTAAGCATTGTCTTTGGAGTGTGATGTGGAGAAGACATACTGAGATTTGTTTGGTTTGATTTTCAAGTTGCAAATTGAGATGTTACAGGAATGGGGGCCAGGCCCGGCTTTAGTCTTAGATTTAGGGTGAACTTGAGCTCACCGCCCCTGGGCCGAGTGGGATAGAAAATGGAACTGCTGGGGAAAATGTTGCCTTTCTCTGTCTCTTGCTTCTAAGTCAAGCCAACTGACAGCTGTGCTCAAGTCCCCTGGAGAGAACCACTTTTGAAGAAATATGCATGTGCCATCAGGCTCTGAACTATTTATGGAAAAGCAAAGCACTTCGCTCAAAAGCTGCAAAGAAGAAAGAGCAAATCAGAGGACCGTGTTCTCCGTGCTTTTGACCACGTTGGTGGGAAACAGCCGGGTGAGGAGGTGGACAGCGGAGTAGTAATCATCACCAACAGCGACAAACAACACACTGAGGCAGGAGCTGCCTGAGTTCTTGAGGCGTGAAGCACAGAGAGACTGAAGAGAGGCCTCCTGTCCCTAAGAACGGCCTTGACATTCCTATAGACACCCGCGCAGACCGACAGGCTAAGAGAAAGGAGGGATGCTGTGTGCCGTCTGTGTGGCTGGGGTAAACTTCGAAGAAGGAAGGGGGAGCTCCAAATTAGCGAGCGGAAAAGAAGGCAGCATTAAGGTTTTAAGACTTTGGTCTTCCCTCCAATTTACCCATGATAATGTGTCTATCGTGCCTTTATGTTTAGAGTGCTCTTTCAGAAGCATTTCATGGAATTCTTAGAGCAGCTGTCTGCCTGATTGTGCCACCTGAGGGTGGAAACCAGCTGAGGAAACTAAACGGGTGACGTTGCTTACCCCAGGTCAGATGGGTGGTAACAGAATTTGATCAAATTTGTCTTACAATTTCCTAATTCAGAGGGCTCTTGTGGTGTACCAGCCTTTCGTGCTGTGTTAACAAAGTGGGGTGAGAGGATTTAAGATGGTTTGTGGGCAATATTTTTAAAATTTAATAGTGATGTGTTTATTTTCAAGGTTATGTTATATTATTGGCAGGAAGACTGGTTTTCCATTAATGGACTAAGACAAACTTATTTAAGTAAAAAGAGTAGAAATAAAAAATCATCAAGTAAATAGTGCTGCCGAGATGTGTCGGTGATTGTGAACGGGGCCTGTGCACTTGTGATGTTTAGGAACCCCTGGTCTAAAGGCTTATTGGCCAAAAACATAGAACTTATACTTTGATTACGTCCTCTGAATCTTATACTTGAATTGTCTCATGTGGCTCGGTCCCGACCTCACAAGTGCATTATAAACTCTGTGAACAGGGACTGTGTCTTATGTAATGTAGGTGTTATGGGTTGAATTGTGTCCTCCCAAAATTCATGTGTTGAGGTCCCAACCCCAGTACTTTAGAATGTGACCTGATTTGGAGATAGGGTTTTTACAGAGGTAATCAAGTTAAAATGAGGTCATTAGGGTGAGCCCTAATCCAGTATGGCTGGTGTCCTTGTGAAAAGAGGAAACTTGGAGAAAGATGTGCCGTACAGGGAGAACGCCGTGTGAACGGGAAGATGGCCATCTCCAAGCCGAGGAGAGAGGCCTGGAACAGATCCTTCCCTCACAGCCCTCAGAAGGAAATAACTCTGTCCACACCTTGGTCTCATTCTTCCAGCTTCCAGAAGTGTGAGACAATAAGTTTCTGTTGTTTAAAGCACCTAGTTTGTGGTACTTTGTTTTGGTAGCCCTGGGAAACAAATATAATAGGTATTTGCTTAAATACTGGGAATGTAACTAAAAAAGCCTCAAACTGAATAACACAGTCTCCTTCCAGTGTAATTTTGATCACAGTTGTAGCAAGTTTCAAATTAAAAATGCTTCCTCAGGAGCTTTAAGGCTTTCCCGGGCTGCCTCTTCTCTCTTTTTCTGCTTCAATAATGCTCTCCCTACCCCACTCCCACCCCAGCACCACCATCTCCTGAGCTTGGCACCCTCTGCTGTGTCTCTTTCATGTACAGTGCCCTAAATGTCTTGACTTGGCCACCCTGAGTCATATCAAGGGCTGTCTTCCTTTCCACAAGCCTTTGGTATTGAACTGGATTGCTTTTTTTAACTTCCATTGCTTTGTGGTTTTTTGATTTCTTCTGACCAGGAAAGAACCTTTAGAAGTGGTAGCACCCAGTAAAAAGAAAGGGCACTATTTGAATTCACCACAGAACCTGGCCCTTAATTAAAAGATGCTGCTGCCTCCCACTGAACTATTGCTTTGTGTGGCACTTGGAGCTCAGAGTCTGTATTTATCTCGAACTAAATGTTGAGTTATCTCAGCACACTGCATCCTTACCAGTTGTGGGTGTGTGCCTTCCACTGGATCCTGTGAGCTTACAGACTGGCCGTGGCTTCATCATGTTTGGATCCCCAGTGCCTAGGACCCGATTCAAATTCAATAACAATCTGTTGAATCATGACCATTTTAAAGGAGAACTGAGATTCAGTGTCCTATAGGCTGTATTTCAATTTGACATACAGTGAAATTCTGTGATATGATGCACCTGAAATGCTCTTCTAGTCTTTAGATTCAGAATCTTGTTGATTAGGAGACTGCTTTTAGTCCTGAACTGGGTTCCCAAGATTTTGTAGATCCTGTATTTCTAGGGAGCTTTAGGAATTATTTTCAATGGTTTAGGAAGTGATCCATTTAGACACAGGAGATGGACCTAAATAACTCCCCCTTTTTTCCGTGATTTCTTAAAGATGTATTTCTATGAGTTAGATTGGACAGATATGATCATTTTCTAGAATCCATCTAATTTAAACCACTCTGTCTATTTTTAAGTTCTGCTCTCTGTGACTGAATTTTTAAAACTCTAACTGTCAGCACCTGACACATTGGTCCTCCTGGATGATGTTATACTTTTCATCACTTTTAGGATTTTGTCCAAATGTAATGTTGCCATTTACCGATGGAATACTTCCATCCAAATGTGTTATATGCACTTTTGTTTTGAAGAGCAAGGCAATGGAATGATGATGATGTTTATAAATCTCTGCTTCCAGAAATGAGAACACTTGGGAAAGCAACAGCAGTTTTACATCTTTTCATGATCAAACCTTGCACGAGGATGCTGCCATTCTATCCCATGGGATAAGTCTGTGCTGGCTTGTCGGGGGCAGCTATCTTAGAGTCTTTGCTGCTGTGGGAGAAACAAGTAACTAAATGTTGTTTCCCATATTCCAACCTGGGGTTGATGAACCAGGGAATTCACTTTAGTAGATCTTTCATGATTCTCATGCCAGGTTTTGTGGGTAAAACACAGTCTCTACCTTTAAGGGAGTTACTGTGTGATGGGCTCAGGATGGTGGCTCAGGTTTGAGGCTGGGATCTGGCATTAATTAGCACGTGTGTGTCTTCTCAGTCTTATTCTGGCACCATGGCACGTTTCATTCCTGCCCTCACGCCCAGAGGGCTCCTCACTGAACCTTACCACTGCCACAGGATGTAGAAGTGGCACCCACTTGACAAATACGGCTGGGAATGCTCTGTGAGCCTTTAGCCTAATTCTACAGGAAATCCTTGGGTCAGCTGGAGGCTTTCTGAAACTTTCTTTGATATAACTCAGTAATTAAGAGATCCTGGGCACTTTTGTGGCTAGGTTTGAGTCTGGTTGGTTGGCCAAAAGCATGGGATTGAAGTAGCACCATTCTGTGCACTACAGATGGAGGGAAGATTGGTCACTGTCTTGGTGGTGCCTAATTTTTGTTTCATGGAGCATTTCCTGTAAGAAATCCTCACTTCCTCAGGAGTCAGAGTAGGTATGACTCAGACAGAAAGCCATAAAGTTCTACGTTTTGTATCCTAAAGGAATCTTTGAACTCACTTGTTTAACTTCTCTTACATTTTAGTCAGCAAAACAGAGGTTTATAGACTTGCTCCATTTTTCACAGCCTGTTAGTGGAACTGTCTAGCTCTAGAATTCGGGTCTTCTCTTTGTCCTCTGTTGGTCTTGCGTTGTCTGTTTTGCCCAAAATCTTTCTAGCCAAGCACTGTGTTCAGTGATATGTTGATAAACTGGCTGTCTCTTAAAAAAAAAAAAAAAAAAAAACCTCTCTGATTTGTAGTGTTTATAGATTTCCATGGTATAAGTACTTCCACCATGGCCAATTTCAAGCTGCCACCAATCTAACAACCAGCTTTCAAAATTCTAGAAACTTAACGATTGGCTCCAGCACACGGCTGATTGTATTCTCCTGCCTCTTCTTTTTAGGCATTGTTGGTGGCATGTCAGTGACCAATGTCCTGTGAGGTAGGTAGACCCTGTGGTGATGAGAGAAAAAATAATGTGACTAAGAAAAGGGCCATTCATTGATTAGCTCAGTTAAAATAAGTCCAGCATTCCCTGGTTCTAATCTCTTCGTAAGACTCTGTAGTCTTCTTGAGTTAACATGTGATAATAAATACCGGAGGCTAAGGGTGCATGTTTCTTTTGGTTCTAAAGCATGTTAGAACAGTCACGTTGTGGGACTTAGAATTTCCTATTCCTGAAGATTCTGCATCTTGAAAGAAAGTCCAGTGGAGGAGTGCAGAACATTTCCCATCTCATCGTTTACTTATATTTCACTATCACCACTGCACCCAAACCCAATTTGGCACTCCTCCATCTAGCTATTTTGAGTTTAGAGACCGGAGGGGACAAGATATTGGGGACAATGTCATCAGAATCAGAACTGCTTACAGAATAACAGATTCTAGAGCTGGGTTGACCCTGTAGGTAATCATCACTCATATACTATAGTTGAGGAATCTGAGAGACCGATGGAAACCTGAACATAACCACCGGGCTGTTGGGAGTCATCATTTGGGATTGTAACATGATTCTTGATACCCCATTCAGTGTTCTTTCCATGACAGCATTATGACTATTTGGTTTTTTCACCACATTCAGAGCATGGGAAGAAATATAGCATATGTCACTAGCCTCTGACTTCAGATGATAAATCTTGGATTTTCTATATGTCCTTTGTTCATACCAACAAGTGGGAAGTGAATAGAGTACTGATTTGGAGGACTGCCTAGGAGTCGTTTAACCTCCTGCCACTTGTGGTGCATAAGTTGTCAGTGAAAGGACTCGGAAGGTACTGGATGATGTGAAACTTGAAGCTTTTCAAAAGAATCATTAAAGGGTGTTTATATATTCGGAGTGAAATCTTCAGGATTAAGATAGAGAATACCCCAACTGTCTTGCCTTGAGAGGAAGACTTGGCTTTGTATGAGGATTCAGTTAGATCCTTCAAGAAATTAAACACCTACAATGTGCCAGGCATGTGCTAGGCACTGGGAATACACAGATGAATAAAATAGCAACTTTGTTTTCTAGGAACATACAGCCTGAGGGAGAAGAGACGTGTCAATAAATAACTTGAGTATAACTTTCTAAGTGCAGCACATGCACAGAGCACGTGAAGGCAGAGGGTCCAGTTCAGTACAGGTTTTCATTTGGTAGCCTAGGCTTAGGAAGAAGAGCACTGATCAGGGAGTCCAACAATTAGGTTTTGGTCCCAGCACTGCACTGCCTGACTGACCTGGTATAAATCATTTAGCATCTTTCTCTCAATGTTAGCAAAAGGAAGAGTCTTGGTGACCTCCTAAAAGGTTCTTGGGAGGATTAAACAAATGTCTATGCAAGTGTTTTGAAAGTATTGTCTGTCACATAAATGCAAGTATATTATTTTCATTTTGGAAACAGGTAATGTTTTTTTTTTTTGACCAGAAAGCTCATACTCTTTGACTCAGCCCTCCATATAAGCATTCGTTATAAAATATTTATTGAGCACCCTCTTGGTGCTAGACATACTTCCAGGTCCTGGGCTACACCAGTGAATAAAACAGACTGGATCCTTGCTTTTGGAGCTTATATTCTAGAGGCAAAAGACAGAAAATCAACAGAGAAGAAGAAGATCAGATAGTAGTTCAAGCAAGTACAATGCAGATAATAAAAACAGAGTAATATGATAAGAATGATTGGGTAGACTTTATATTGGAGATCAGGAAAGACCATTCTGAAAGGTGACTATTTTTTCTATTTTATTTTTTATTGAGATTATGATAGTTTACAACCTTGTGAAATTTCAGTTGTACCTTATTATTTGTCACTCATATTATAGGTGGACCACTTCACCCTTTGTCCTACCTCCCACCCCCCCTTTCCCCTGGTAACCACTAATCTTTTACCTTTGTCCACATGTTTAACTTCCACATATGAGTGGAGTCATACAGAGATTGTCTTTGTTTATCTGGCTTATTTCACTTAACATAATACCCTCAAGGTCCATCCATGTTGTTGTGAATGGGACAATTTTATCCTTTTTCATGGCTGCGTAGTATTCCATTGTGTATATGTATATGTGTGTGTGTGTGTGTGTGTGTGTGTGTGTGTGTGTGCGTGTGCGTGTGTGTATACACCATATCTTCTTTATCCAATCATCAGTTGATGGGCAATTAAGTTTCTTCCATGTGTTGGCTATTGTGAATAACGCTGCAGTAAACATAGGGGTGAATGGGTCTCTTTGAATTGCTGATTTCAAGTTATTTGGGTAGATACCTAGTAGTGGGGTGGTTGGCTCATATGGTATTTCTATTTTTAAATTTTTGAGAAATCTCCATACTGTTTTCCATAGTGGCTGCACCAGTTTTCATTTCCACCAGCAGTGTATGAGGGTTCCTTTTTCTACACAACCTCTCCAACATTTGTTATTTTTTGTTTTGGCTATTTTAGCCATTCTAATGGATGTAAGGTGATATCTTAGTGTAGTTTTGATTTGCATTTCGCTGATGATCAGTGATGATGAGCATCTTTTCACGTGCCTATTGGCCATCCATATATCTTCTTTGGAGAAGTGTCTGTTCATATCCCCTGCCCATTTTTTGATTAGGTTGTTTGATTTTTTGTTGTTGAGTTGTGTGAGTTCTTTATATATTATGGAGATTAGCCCTATGTCAGATATATGCAAATATTTTTTCACAGTTGGTGCATTGTGTTTTTGTTTCAATCCTGTTTTCCCTTGCCTTGTAGAAGCTCTTGAAAGGTGACTTTTAAGCTGAGTGGCAAGAAGGAACAAGCCTTGCAGATATCAGAGATAGGAGCTTTATAGGCAGACGAAACAGTTCCAGCATAAGCTCTAGTCAGAAATGAACTTGCAAGTTTCAGGCACAGAAAGAGGGGCAGTGTGGTGAGAGCACTATGGATAAGGGCAAGTAGGACGTGATGGGGGTCAGAGAAATGGGCAGGTTGGATCACAGAGCACTTTATCAGCCAGTGGGAGGAATTTTGGTTTTATTCGCAGTACAGGGGAGACCAGTGAAGGGTTTTAAACAGCAGAGTAAGAAGATTGTTTTGTCTGCTGGTGGAGAATGAGTTGTAGATCAAAGTCTTGTAGCAGAGAAGGTGAGAGAGAATATGGGCTTATAGCAGAGAAGTTGATAGGAATAGAATGTATATATGGTGTTATTGAAGATACTATCAACAGAATTTCCTCGTGGCTCAGATATTGGTGTGGGAAAGAGAAGAATCAGAGATGACTCCTTAATTTTTGACCAGAGCAATTCAAATTACTGAGGGAGGAGTAATTGTGGGGAATGAGGAAGAAGAGAAGAGGCAGTTAAGAATTTTTCTGTCCCTGTCAAATTTGACATGCCTATTAGACATCCAGGTGGAGATGTCAAGAAGGAAGTGTGGTCCTTGAATCTAGAGTCTAGAAATCATTGAAAAATAGATGGAGCTGGAGAAGTGCAACCCCGTACTATCTTGAAGGGGTTTAGCATGGAGGCTGGGCAGAGGGGAGAAGGAGTCACAGAAGTCTGAGAAAGAGTGGTCGAGAAAGAAAACCATGAGAATGAGGTGTCCTGGAAGCTGTGAGGAGAAACTAGGGAATGATCAAGTGGGAGGGAAGTAATCAACAGCGTCAGTTAGAGCTGAGAGGTCAAGTACTGTAAGAGCAGAGAAGTGACAGTTGGGCTTAGCAACATGGTAAGGGGGGTCATTGGTGTCTTGACAAGATTGGGGGGGATAGAAGTTGGAAGGAAGTGAGTTGGGGAGAAAATGTGAGTGAGAAAGTGGCTATTTTGGCTGCAGACCATTCCCTCAAGAAGTTTGCTGTGAAGGGGCGTAAAGCAATGGAGTAGTGCCTAGAGGACATTCGGAATAAAGCGAAAACATTTTTGTGTTTTGTGTTAATAGATGTGACCTAGTAAACATTGTCCAGGTGACGTTGGTGATGCAGGAGAGAGGATAATGGCAGGAGATAAATCCTGGAGAAGATGAGAGCAGATGCAATTTAGAGCACAAGTCAGGGGCTTAGACTTCAGCAGGAGCAGAGGTACTTGATCCAGAAGGGCAGAAGGGAATGTAGAGAAGATGTGTCTAGAGGCAGGTGAGTGGTAGATCTGGCAGTGAAAAGGTGAGTCTCTTTGCTTCTGTTTTTTTTGCATTGGAAGGCAGTAGGGAGGCAGAGGAGAGAGGTAAACACGTGACACAGTTACCCAGGGAAATGAGAGAGTACGTATATCAGAGCAGTGTAACAAGGTTGCCTGGCAGTGTTGAGTTCCGTACAAGATTTGTGGTCACGAGTCTAAAGTAAGACCAGTGAGCATCCTTGTGTTTGGTTTTCTTTTATTTCCACCAGCCAGGCTGCGAGGGGGTTGTAAGTAGGTAGCTAGGTTTAACTACTGCTGAGCTTTGCCATGAGAGTACAGGAGACGGGAAGAAGGAAGATGGAGTTAGAGGGTAAGTGTAAGAATAGATCAAGGAAGCTATTGGGATAAAGAAGATATGGATGACTTGGGGTGATTGACAGAGAAAGTGAATTGGAGGGCTTGAGATGGAAGGATTTCTGGAGTGAGAACACTGGAGCTGGTGAGCTGGAAGATCAGGAGGTGTTTGAATACAGAAATATGCCAAAAGACAGGAAACAATTTCCAAGATGATAAAATGAAAATCTCAGGAGTAAAAATCACTTTGGGGTTTGATGCAAGTATTTAGAGTGTTTCTCCACGATAAAAGAAAGTGTCAATACATTCTCAAGTTATAAACTTTTGACTAGGAGAGGCATTAGAAGGCCCTCCAAACCTTCCTGGCTGGTCTGGACAGGTTTATTGGGTGTTGGGAAATGAGAACATCACTTTCTTCTACTAAAAGGCTTTGAAAAATCTCTTTATTCCTAAATAACCCTGGGAGACATGGCACAAAGAAGCGTGACTAATACTTTGGGCAAGGGACTAAACATTCATGGGGAGAGTCATAGGGAGAATTATGCTTTTTAACTATAAAAGTTAGTAGAACGGGACTCATCGCCAGCCTCCAGTTCCAGTACCATGTGTCTCCTTACCAGTAAGAATGATTTAAAAAATCAGGTTCATCCAATGTGGACACTACAAGTTGCTACAGACACTTCAGCTGTAAGGAAGCTGTTTGTTGTATGGATTCAAACAGAAAACTTTCTCCTGGAACTTAACTGCATGTAGTGCAGTGGTTAGCCAGCCACAGCCAGTGAGTAGTTCTGTTGTATATTATTAAAACGAAGCGTCACTTAAAGCATTGATCTCAGGTGAATATGAGGCCTAAACCACATTCATGTAACATAATTTGAAAAGAAATTGTGGATGCTCTGGAACATGTTGACAGTGTGGTGGTGAAGTAGACAACATGTTTGATATACAGCCTGAGTGAAACCTTGAAAAAGTGTCTGGCTTACAATCTGGCTACGTATATTAAGCTGGGAGACAGACATGTTTCTATTTTTTGTTTTTTAAATTTCCTTCAAAAGATCTGAGGCCCCATTACATTTTGTCATTCTTCTTCCCTGTGTGTTTCCTTACACCTACTGATCTTATGGCTATCTTATGGTTATCTTATCTTCCCTGCAGAGAATGAATTTTCCAGAATGTTGTGCTTCATTTCCTTGAGAGCTTTTCAGCTGTAGAGTTTTTTCACTGACAAGAGATAGCTGTGAAACTTCAGGGAAGTGACTCAGTCTCCTAAAATAAATCATGGAAGTTGCCGAGGACTTTGTAATCAAGTCACATTTTGCAGAAATGAGCTACAAAGTATAAATGTCTTTTTGAAAGGACGTTTTAAAAATTATGGCATCTTGAAGATCTGAAGGTTTGCATTTACTGAATCCTTTTCACATGATGAGATGAACTTTTAATGGCAGAATCTACCTTTCCTGGGAAGTCTTTTTAACAGTCTATTTGTATACCCACGTTTATGTGAAAAGCAGAAACATTTAGTGATCTGTTGCTTTATTAGGATGATCATGTTCCCTAAAACCTGTCTATTAAACACTTTCTTGCACATTACGTCAACTGTCAAACAAAGAGTCAAATACAACATTGAGTTGAGCGTCACTTTGGTAGCCTGTGGCTATTCGGTACTTCAGGCTCGCCCTTTGACCAGGTTCTGCCCTGCCCAGCACAGTTACAACCGGTCATCGGTTGGGGAGAGCCACAGAAGGATAAAAACCCCAAGGCAAAGAGGTCCATTTGTTAGCTAATTCTTGCTCTATTTGGTTGACAAATACTTAAGTTTCTTTCATAAGTACGTATTTGGTCTCCCAAATTAAATTGTTGGCCATAGATGTTTTGTTTGCTCACTTACAGTTTGTTTTTTGGAGGGGTTCTGGGCTCTTGTCAAAGGCCCACTGCAGTGACTTGTATTAGGTACATGAAAAACACATCACTGGCTGTGCTGCATTATTCATTCTGAAAAAAACGCTGTTAATGGAATGACAGAGAAACGTTCTGGAGCATCGTATCTCTCTGGGGGACTGAATAATCAAAGCAAAAGTGGCCGAAGTAACCCACAATGTGGAGAGGCACTGGGTACAACATTTATGGCTAAAAGTCTCTCACTTGGATTCTCACGTTGGACAACAGTTCCAAAGTATCTTTGACTAAGAATAAAAATTATACTGCCTGCAAACCCTCTCCCAAAAAACGAAATCCGAGGTCTGTTAAGTGGCCAGGTACAACGTAGCTGCTTGATGATTGAATTTTTGACTAAAGCTTGCATTTCTTTTTTTCTTTTAGTGAGTTAAGGTTATTATGGCAAGTTTCTCTCCTTGGGATGCCTAGTTACTGCTGGTCCTCCATCCATCTGATGATCCTACAAACAGTAGCCATCCCTTGATTCAATGTTTTAACTTATCTGGGAAATTTTGTTTTCTATGGGAAATCATATTGATGAATTAATAAATTTCTCTCATTAATAAAACTTTTTCTCTAAGATGATAAAGGGAAGCTCTTTAAATGTTCATATTTCGTTTTAAAACATCTGTGGATGTATATTCATATTTGTGTGTATAAAACCTCTATGAAAGGTATATTGTTACCTGATGTGATAATTTGAAATATTTGGTAAGAGGAAGGGATGATTCATATTTTCAGAGGTAGAGTTTTTAAAGAAGAATTTTATTTAAAAATTGCTACAAGAGTATTATATTTTTTTGTAAAATTTTGAGCAATATGAGTTGTTTCTTTTTTTCCACTAAAGGTAAGAAGTATTAATGAGGGACTATATATAATAATACGCATACATAAACACACTTGCACAAATAAACTTTTAAACAAAAAAATGTATCATGCTAGACGTATTCTTCTGTAAATTGCTTTTGTTTTCTCTTTGTAGTACATCTTGGACATCCATCTGTCTTAATATTTATTGTTTTAACTTTTTTATAATATTCCCTAATATGCTTGCGCCATAATTCGTTTAACCATGACCCTACTGATAGTTATTTGGGTTGATGCCAAAATTTGATATTACAATTAGTGCTGCAGTAAACATTCATACACTTACATTTTTGAACATTTGTGTTAATATTTCTAAAAATTTAATTTCTAGGCATGGAACTGCTGAGGCAAAGAATGTGCATGTTTAACTTGAGTGATATGGCTAAGTATCCCTCTAGAAATGTTCTATCAATTTAAAAGCCTATTATTAAGCATGAAACCAAATTAGAAATTGCTCAAATGATAGAGATTACAAGTCTGCTGAATGATTAGGACATACATCACAGATGAAGTGGTATACCTTTTTAGATTTCATGGAAATTTAAAAATTGTATTTTAAGTAGACTCAAGTTGAATATAAGAATAGGAAATTATTTTAAACTTCGTATTTTGCATTTTCTGAGAATGCAGGTTAGTGGCACAGAGAGAGGGCAAAGAGTCACCATTTGGCCTTGGAAGGGGCGGTGAGTGAAATGCATCTGTCAGGAAGATGCTATCTGGAACAAGATGGTATTTAGTTAGGTTTTCATGATTTTTAAGTAAACTAACAGTGACTGGGATTCCGTCCAAGAAGGTCTTTGTGCTGGGACAATGCATATCTTTAGGCTCTGGAATGGAAGTAGAATAACAAAATTTCCTGTGCATATTTGGTTTATAAAAATAACCTCTTTGAAAGCACATTTTCAAGTTTCAAGTATCCCGTGCTTCTGAACTATTTCTAGGCTATCCTGTTTCAGTCAAAGGGCTTGATTTTAATACAATACACAAGCTTATCTTTTCACTCAAGAGCAGAATGCTATATCTTTTCCAGAGGTATGCAGGCATTAGTCATATACCCTACTCTCCTTCCCCCCAACACGAAATCCTTCCTCTGTCTGTCCCACTTCCTTGCTGATGTATGCAACGGGAGGATGCAGTTTCTCTGCAACGTTGGCAGTTATAATTAGGCTATCCCTTTTGGAAAGGCCTCAAGAAACCCATAGTGGAGGTTCCAAAGGCACCGAACACTATTCACTGTGATTAGAAAAATTGTTGAAAATTTGAGATTTGGTTCTTGGATGTATGGAAATGCTCCTGAAGAACTGGCCTGGGGGAGGGAGCCAGTTAATTTCATGTAAGATAAATTCTCCTTGCTTACAGATTCTAGCATAGTTTATTATTGTAGGGCCTACTCTGTTATTAGTTACTCTTGTAATTCAATTACGTACAATATAATTGTTGAGTACTACTCTATTAGGACCTTCTCGAGGAGTTTGTTTAAATCCAGAGGACCCTCTCTTGTGCTGAAAACTTGCCAGCTTCCAATGCCGCTATTCTCTTGCCTAGAAAACATCAGTAGACACAGCAGTGAAAAACTATCGAACCGTTTGTTTAAAGATGTGTTAATATTTGTTTATAATTTGAAGTATTCTCTTGAAAACTAGTTTGGCCTCCAAGTCCAAGCATCCATCAGTCCTTCTTAGGAGACTGTGTGGTTAGAGCACCAGCATTGGGGTTCAGTAGGCCTGGGTTTGAATCTCACCTTTGTCACCTACTAGCGGCTTACACTTGGGCAAGGTATGTAAATTTACAGTTTTGTCGTCTGTCAAATGGGCACCATGACTCCTGTGGGACTGGAGAAAGAAATGAATAAATGTTTGTGAAGTGTATAGCGCCGTATTTGACCTGGAGGAAGATCTTGACCCTGAGTCACTGTTCTTGTAGTTGGCACTTCCTTCTCCGTTTTGTGGAAACTTAGACTCGTACTTCCCAGAATTTTGCCTCAGAGTTCCCACTGCAGACAGTGGTGAACAGGTATTGGTCTCTGGAAGTTTAAGCCAAAGTAGTCTGCTACTAGAATAGAATTATTTGAAATCTTGTTTTATCTCAAGCTCTTGGTAATGTAAGTGTGCTTTCACATAGAAATGCTTTTTTGGGATTACTAGTTAAATTACTTAATGTTACTCCCCTTTCTTCTTTAAATCTTTAAAAGAAATTAACCTCCAAAAAATACGCTTCATGTTTGTACTGGGACCAGGGTCACCCCTGGCACACCAGTGTGTTCTTCTGGAGTATGCATACCCAACTGGAGAACCATGGCCAGTGGCTGAGGTCCACAACCACAGCCCCGGGAACAGTAGAGAGGGACTCTAGGACTATCAAGGGCTGTATGCAGTTGTCATTTTGAGATTAAGAATGAATTTTTCGGCCAATACATCATCACTAATTGAAACAAAATCAGGTAATAACATTGGATTGTAAACATACGTTGGTTTGGAAGCCATACTTCTATCGCTATTTTAAAAATTTGTTTCTCCTCAGAATTGTTGAGCTCCTGAATCTGTAGAATACTAGGAACCTTTTACTCTCACTGTGGAAACAAAATTTGGGGATACAAGATATCCAGAGAGTCATAGCTGCATACAGCGACATATGATGAAAAATGAGTGGTGTGGTTAGTAAATGACATTTTCTTTTTTTTAAAGATTTTATTTTTTCCTTTTTCTCCCCAAAGGCCCCTGGTACATAGTTGTACATTCTTCATTGTGGGTCCTTCTAGTTGTGGCATGTGGGACACTGCCTCAGCGTGGCTCGATGAGCAGTGCCATGTCCGCGCCCAGGACTCGAACCAACGAAACACTGGGCTGCCTGCAGCGGAGCATGCGAACTTAACCACTCGGCCATGGGGCCAGCCCCAGTAAATGACATATTTAAGAGAGAGAGATTCTGCTTTGGACTGAAAGCCAGAGGTGGCTTCGTAGACATTCATAAAGGACTTAGAGTTTGAAGAACTGGTGGGATTTGGTTGGTTGGAAAAGAAGCTATTGTAGGGGTATTTCTTCTCTTCCCTTCTCATAACCAAGCTGTTTCTAAGTCTTAACTGCTACATCCTCTACCAACACCTAATTTATTAAAACCTATAGCAATATCTCTTGCTTTCACAAAGACCTACAATAATTACATAACATCTCCCCGGCTGAAATTGTTTATTTAAACTGTCACGTTTTGCTATAGATATCCCTGTTTCTCTACATGCGTAATTAAATTATTTTTCCCCATGGACTTGGCCATGTTGTTTTGTTTTCAAAACCCTTAAGTTGATCATTAGCCTTCCTTGTCAAATTCAGTCCTTCTCATCCAGCTGAGACTGTTTCCAGACCAATGTGTCCTCTCTCATTTCTTACATGGACACATTCAGACTTTCCAGGCCATTTTATCCTCCTCTCTCCCTGCTGACCACCCCTTTCACCCCCACCTTTTTTCCCTTCTTTGCCTTCTTCCCTCCCCTTTGCTGTCCTGAAACAACCTTCCCTTTCTTAAGAACAGCTCCACTTCCTGCTCATGTATCTCAGGAAGGACATGCTTTCTGCGGGGCTGTCTGAGCTTTGTGGAACCTAGCCCTTACTATTATCCGGCTCACCCTGTCTCCAGTGAGCCCTTCTGTGAACATCTTGGGTGCAGGTGAGAAGGATGAGGCAAGTGAATCAGTGGTATTGGGGCATTCTGTTGAGTTTTAAAGGGCTTGGCATCAGAAGCATTTGAAAAACAATGTCTTGGCGTGTATGAAAGGAAGTGATAGCTAAACGCGTCAGTGAAGACCCATAACCCAAAGAATTTAACTACTTCCAAGGGAAGACTGATTGTGGCAAGTTGAGCACCTTAATAAAAATGGGAAAGGTGCCTTGAGTGTTTGCAGCTGATGATGCTCTCTGCCATTTGCTGGGAGATGAAGGGGGTTCTGTCACGATTACCTGTGAAGTTATGCAGAGAGCTAGCAAACCTGTTGAGCATAAACATAATACATTCTTTAAAAAATAATAGAAAGAAACCACAAAAACCAAACTCACTTACGTCTTCACTGTCCACTGCCTCCCAACCCACCAAAGGATTTAAGATTTGACAAATCCAGGTCCCTAGAGGCTGCCTGGGAGGAGTTTGTGTGTATAGATGCAGGTCATGGAGATGACGTGAATGGGGTAGGGACAGTGGCCCCAGGATGTGAACGTCAGTAAGCTTTTGGGGAGGTGAGTGAAAGGCTTACTTTCTGAAGAAGTGATATTTCTCTGGTACCTGCATTGTGCTAGGCACTACCTATGGATGCCCTCGTTTGTTCTTCTGGAGCCGGAAGCAGGACACAGTGTCTTTCCTCTGTCATGCCTAATTGGATAAACAGCTCCCATTCTTCCATATGTGGAAGACTTCACAAAGGCAGTTTTTTTGAGTCGGAATATATGCAAACCTAGGCCTACGTTATATCCGCGAGACAATTTGCTGGAACTGGCAGGGACGTTGCCACCGTCCCACCTAGGCGCTTTACTCATTCTTGTTCCCTCCTTGACCTCTGTGAACATTTCAGCTTTATCACCACCACTGAGAAAATGCCTGGAGGCAAGTCTCTGTGTATATAAGGGCGTTAATTTGAGGAATATTTCTCCAAAAGGAGACACAATAAGGATACTTTTATAGCTTATGTTGAGCATTTAAAAATTGTTCTTTTTAAAAGGTAGAAACAGTCTTATACATTGCAACCAGAAATGTATAAGAATGCCTGTTTTTGCTTGTTTATTTTTATATCTTTTACTAGATATGCAGAGAATCTTTAAAAACGGCATTTAAAAATTATTTTATTTTATTGAGGCCATATTGGTTTATAACATTATATAAATTTCAGGTGTATGTTGTTAGATTTCAATTTCTGCGTAGACTACCTGAGGGCATTTTTGAACTCTTCTCTGTATGATAATTTGCTGTCTGTTTTTGGTTCTGTGTGTATTTTCTTTCATCCCTTTGATGAAAGAGATGTAAATCATTTTGTAGAAATAGATCACTTTGATGTAAAGAGACCCTGGGAATTGACCATCTGTGTTTATCTAAACACTCTCTCTGTAGTTTGAATTATAAACTTCTCAATTACTTTTATGCTATTGCTTTTCCTTGTATATTTTTATTGCATTTAGACATGTGACCCCCGCCCCCATTCTCTATCCCCAGCCCTGGCAGCCAACATTCTACTGTCTGTCTCTATGAATTTGACTACTTTTAGGTAGCTCATTTAAGTGGACTCTTACAAAATTTGTCCTCAAGTTTCATCTATCTTGTAGCATATGTTAGAATTCTCTTCCTTTTTAAGGCTGAATAATATTCCATTGTATGTATAGAACACATTTTGCTTCTCCATGCATCCATCCATGAACACTGGGTTTGTTCCACCTTTTGGCTATTGTGAATAATGCTGCTATGAACACAGATATACAAATACCTGTTTAAGTCCCTTTTCAATTCTTTGGGTACAAACGCAGAAGTGGAATTGCTGAATCATGTGGTAATTCAATGTTTGATTTTTGGAGGAATCACCATACCGTTTTCCATAGCAGCTGCACTGATTTTCATTGCCACCAGCAATGCACAAGAGTCCCAATTTTTCCCCTCCTCACCAACAGTCATATTTTGTTTTCTTTATAATAGCCATCCTAATGGGTGTGGAGTGGTATCTCATTGTGGTTTTGATTTTCATTTCCCTAGTGTTTAGTGATGTTTAGCATCTTTTTATGTGCTTATTGCCCATTTGTATATCTTTGTTAGAGAAATGTCTATTCGAGTCCTTTGTCCATTTTTTAACCAGGTGGTTTTTTTTTGTTTTTGCTGTTCGGTTGTACAAGTTCTTTATGTATTCTGGATTTCAATCCTTTACAGATACAGGAGTTGTAAATATCTTCTCCCATTCCGAGGGTAGTCATTCATTCTGTTGATAGTGTCCTTTAACGCATAAAAGTTTTTAATTTTGGTGAAATCCAACTTATCTATTTTTTCTTTTGTTGCTTGTGTTTTGGTGTTATATCCAAGAAATCATTGCCAAATCCAATATCATGATGTTTTCTCCTTGAAATTTTATAGTTTTAGCTCTTACATTTACATCTTTGATCCATTCTGATCATTGTTTATCATAGAATATGAGAAAGATACAGCTTCAGGGGCCGGCCCCATGGCCGAGCTGTTAAGTTTGTGCTCTCTGCTTTGGTGGCCCAGGGTTTCGCCAGTTTGGATAATGGGTGCCGACCTAGCACCTCTCATCAAGCCATGCTGAGGTGGCGTCCTACATAGCAGAGCCAGAAGGACCTACAACTAGAAATTACGACTATGTACTGGGGGGCTTTGGGGAGAAGAAGAAGAAGAAGAAGGGAAAAAAAAGAAGATTGGCAACAGATGTTAGCTCAGGTGCCAATCTTTAAAAAAAAAAAGAAAAAAGATCCAGCTTCATTCTTTTGCATGTGGATATCCAGTTTTCTCAACACTTGTTTAAAATTCTGCCCTTTCTCTATTGAATGGCAAACATTTAAAAAAATAATATTTGCAAACCCATTGTTTTTTTCTCTCAGAGAGGCATTGTGGAATATTGGGTTTTGGAATCATACAAACCTGAATTTAGATGTAACTCTACTACTAACTAACTATATGATCTGGGTAAGTTAACTGACCCTTCTGAGCCA
The DNA here is from genome assembly GCF_041296265.1 of Equus caballus. Lineage (NCBI taxonomy): Eukaryota > Metazoa > Chordata > Mammalia > Perissodactyla > Equidae > Equus > Equus caballus. Next base: position 72,559,869 of record NC_091701.1, on the reverse strand, counting down.
AGTTATTGGATGGATCATCCATCTGTCTGGCTTCTGATCAACTTCTAGATGGTCTGAACTCTGTATGGACTAAAGGGGTGGTGTTTATTGACTCACTGAATTTTACACCAGCCCCAAGTTCAAGCAAAGGGATGGACAAAGCATCTTATTCTCAAAGTCAAGATACAGCAGAATTTTGTTTCCCTTTATCTAATTGATTTGCCTTATATTTATGTAATGAGAGAAATAGAAAGCAAATTCCTTCTATCTTCACTCTTTTTATCTGTAATATTTTTTCTACAGTCATTTTCTGGGATCATAAAAGTTTTGTATGCAAAGAATGATGTTTCCATGTCTTCCTTTTCTCTATTTATTTACTGTTTTTTCAGTGTTGATTTCTATTGTTTTTGTATTTATTTAATGTTTTCCAGCAATATTTCTGAAACATATTGGTAACATTTGACATTTTTGTATATTTTTTTAAGGAGAATGATTCATGCTTTTTCATTACCTTCTCCTACTTCTGAGATTTATAAACTATTATTTTGATGTTTCGAAGATAGATATGTGTTACATTGCTCACAAAAACACTAGCAAATCTTTTCTCCTAAGTCCTTGACTTGAACATTTACTATTAAAAAGTAAATTTTGTTTATATAATAAATTTCCTTAAGCTTTTGTACATAGCATTTTAAATAATAAGTATAAAACTTAAAATCAGGGGCCAGCCCCGTGGCCTAGAGGTTAAGTTCAAGGGTTCCGCTTCGGTGGCCCAGGGTTTCACTGGTTCAGATCCTGGGCGTGGACGTGGCACTGCTCATCAAGCCATGCTGAGGCAGTGTCCCACATGCCACAACTAGAAGAACCCACAGCTAAAAATACACACCTATGTACTGGGGGGCTTTGGGGAGAAAAAGGAAAAATAAAATCTTTAAACAAAACCCAAAACGTAAAATCAAAGAACTGGAAGGCTCCTTAGCAATCAGACAGCCCTGGCACAGAAAATAGGTTTTATCTTACATGCCTGTTTGAGCTGATTAGTAGAAGTTACGTAGAGTGCTGTTTAGTAAGATTGAAGCTTCATTCTGGAAAGAGCTGTATAATCCATTAATGGTGTTTAGTGTAAGAGATGGAGAACAACATTATTCAATTTTTTTTTTTGAAGATTGACACCTGAGCTAACATCTGTTGCCAAATGAGCGGTGCCATGTCCACGCCCAGGATCCGAACCAGCAAAACCCTGGGCCTCTGAAGCAGAGTGTGTGAACTTAACCACTTGGCCACAGGGCCGGCCCCCAACATTATTCAATTTTATTCTATTCCATTACCAATCTTAATATAATCTATTTTACAGGTTTAAAAAACTTAATCTAAAAGGAAAATGATTTGCACAAATTTATATAGGATATCTGTAGTGGGTTGAATGTTGTCCTCCCAAAAGTCTTGTCTACCTGGAACCTCAGAATGACTTTATTTGGAAATTGGATCTATGCAGATATAATTAGTTAAGATAAGGTCACACTGGATTAAAATGAGTCCTAAATCCAGTGACTGGTATCCTTAAAAAAAGAGGAGAGGACAAATAGAAAGACATAGAGAAGTCCAGGTGAGGACAGAGGCAGAGATTGGAGTGATGTAGCTACAAGCCAAGGAACACCAAGGATTGCCAGCAACGACCAGAAGCTAAGGAGAGACAAAGAAGGATTCTTCCCTGGAGCCTTTAGAGGGAGCATGACTGTGCCAACAGCTTGATTTCAGACTTCTGGCTTCTAGAACTCTGAGAGAATATATTTCTATTCTTTTAAGCCACTCAATTTGTGATATCTAGTTATGGCAGTCCTAGGAAACTAATAGAATATCTGGGACTAGAATACATAATACATCCTTATTCTACTTTCAAAGAGTTAAGCACAGCACGAGAAAAGCATAGAAGACCTAAATGTTGAAAAGTGGAAATTCTATAGATTACACTTGTTAAAATTTTCGGCACCAGATGTTGAGATCTTAAATCTAAATTATATATTCATAAGAACTAAATATTATAGTGAGAGCAATATCAATTCAGTACAAAAATGGAACAAGGAAGATCTTGATTGAGTGCTGTATCAGTCAGGGTCCATGCAGGATGCAGGTAACCATCTCAATTTAGATAATTTGAGGAGCCTTTAATACACAGACTATTTACAAGGGTATGAGAAGGGCAAAGGAAAATCACAAGGGCTGATACATGGCTAGTAGCAGTGCTGTGGGGTACCATTACCACTCCTAGGCCTGAAGATGCAGGAAGAGGGGCAGTGGACTAGAACCTGGATAACAGAGAGCCAGGTGGAGAGGGTCACCTGGTAGGAGCTGTGTAACCTCCAGGGGAGCTGCATATTTAAGACTGGGAGTTTAATATCCTAACCTTACTCTTCTCCCTCCCTTCTATCACTTGCTATTGCTCCCTGTTGACTAAGCCCAGAGCAATCTTGAAGACAAAGGAACTGAAGGATACAGTCCGTACAAATCAGTTTCCCAGGGCAGAGAACAGAATGGAGAAGTGTGCAGAGTGGATGGGGTGAGGGTGGGGCAAATGGAAGATATCCAGCCCAATGCCAATGAGTATAAGAATATCATGATGTAGAATTTCTTAGACAAGATATGAAGTTCAAGTCAGAAAATCCTCTTGTCTAGACATTTAGCCCATTCATCACACACACACACAAAAGCAACATTTTTGCCTAGCACAAAGTCTTAATCTACTTGTTGGTAAGTGTCTTGTTTCTTATGGTGATAAGGTCTATAGAAGTGTGTATTTGTTTCCAGAACATTAAATGCATTGGCCCCAGCTGGCATTAAGTATGAAAGCATTGTGTTAATAAAAAACAACAAAGTTGAAGATGGCCTTGTTTCCCCCAGGAGGCTGGAAGTGCAGTCACAATACTCTCTCTGCCACGTTGTGAATTAGTACAGTGTAATTTCTGTTTTACAGATGAGAAAAGTCAAGGACAGAAAAGACTAGTAATCTACCCCGGTCACTTCTAGTGATTTTAGTATTCCTGCAGGGACTTTTGCCGCTTAGTTTGAGAAGTGATCAGCTGGCTGCTGTGAAGTCATGATATCTGATAATTTGGGGTAGTACAAGGAGTACTGGCAAGAATGTAAAAATAATTCCCTCTGAGAAGTAAATTGTAAAGTCGACATATTGAGTGTGCCAAGTAGCCTTAAAGAACTTGCACAGTTCTGACTTGAAATCCCTGAAGCAGCTGGTGAAGAGCGTGGATTCCAAAACCTGCTGGCCTCAGTTCAGATTTCACTTGGCCACTTTTTCCCTGTGACATTGGGTAAGCCACTTAACTTCTCTGAGCCTCAAGTACCTCAGGAATAAAGTCGGTATTGGAATAGAGTCTACCTCATGCAGTGGTAGGGAAAATTAAAAGAGTTAATGAATATAAAGTACTTCATACAATACCTGACATCAAAGAAATACTGAATAAGCATTAACTATTATTAGGCCAAACCCTGGCTGTAACAGACTTAACATTTTGAAATATCCAAAGAGGTTTTCAGAAGGGGCCTTGGCTAGCTGTAGAAGCTTAGAGCGAGCAGTGTGGTCCTTGGCAATGTCCATCTAATCACTGTCCAGAGAGAGGTCTGCCCAACGGTAAGGTCTGTGTGGTCCCAAGGGCCAGAGGGGCATGTGTCAAATGGCGTTAGCCAGAGGCCTTTAAACATCTGAAGTCACTCCCCTACTTCTGATTTCTTGCTACCAAGTAAACTTGTGATGATAATTTGGCTTTCTGTGTAGTTTTCCTAGAAGGCAAGAGGATGGAAGAATTAGGCCCCCTTCAAAGTCATCAACTTAGTCTGCCTCTGATTCTGACCAACTCTGGGGGCCTGACAAGATCGAACCTCTTGCAGAGCCAGGAGGCAGATCTCTAATATTGGGGATTTCACCAAGTCGCAGTCTCCCAAACCACATTCCCCAGGCTGTTTGTAGTATTCATTGATAAAGCTTCCCTGGTCGGATCAGTTTCGGACACCATAGGAGTCCGAAGGCTTCTGGGAGCTTTTATATTTGCTAATGCATGTTGTGAGCCTCTAAGAGGGGTATAGTGTCCACCACATTCTCCTCTTATTTGACCAGGAGCCGCTTTTCCTCGTAACTTCTCAAAATGCTAAGATTTCTCAAAACACACTAGAAAATGCTGTACTCCTAGGGAACCATCTCTCTGTAAGGCTTCTTGGTAGCACATCCATTTGCCTGCAGCAACCAGTTCCCCAACACGACAATTACTTTCATGCATGGAATATCGTTCAATTAATGACATGAGGTTGCTGTGCCATATGGAGAGAGAAACCAGACATGAGTGAAAAATTTGTCCTGAATGGTCCATAAAGTGACTAATCCATAACAGATTGCACTTCAATCACAACTCATTATACACTGATTTATTTATGCTTCAAATCCTGGGAACTGGTACTTTCCTGTCTCCGGTCAAGGGTCCCCCATAGAGAGGTCTGTACTTTCGTTCTGTGTTTCACAGGTGCTCCTCCTCGTGGCGGGAGCCACGCCCCCAGTGCCCATCTTCCCTGCCAACAAAAGTAACTGACATAATAATCAGAAAGCAGCTCTGTGGACAGTGACTCTTGTGTCTGAGAAGTAAAGACATCCAGTAACCCTAATATTTTTCCTTCTGCAGAACTGCCACAATGTTGTGCTTTTGATACCCAGAAAAATTTACCCCTTGTTTCATTTTTCTAGGTTTCCAGTCTTGTCTATTGAAAATCAAACATATGATTAGATGCTGTACATACATTAAGGAAAAATAAAATAGGTGTAGTTTGAAGGCCCACAAGTAAACAGAAGGTTGTGTAGCATAGTAGTTAGACTCATGTACCTTCAAGTCAGATATCTGGATTGAATCCTGGCTCTGCTACTCGTCAGTTGCGTGACTGTGGGCATATTACTTAATCTCTCTGCGCCTCAGTTTCACTATCTATAATACGGGAATAATAATAGCATCTGCCTCTTAGGGTTGCTGTTAAGATTAAATTAATTCGTATTTATAAAACACTCAAACGACTGATAATACTATATAAAATGTTAAATCCATATACCTAAAGAAGGTCATGAAAAAGCAAAAAATTAGTCTTTCAAAAATAACCTTTTTGTACAATTAGAGTAATAAAATTGTGTTTTAAGGAATGTGTTTGAATAACTCAGTGCTCCTAAACCCTGTTTAATTTAACTGAGGTGAATGAGGGCTTGGAATTTGATAAAAATTATCCACTGCTGATACTCTTCAGTGAAATAAGCAAGTTGCCAAATGATGGTCCCACAGTCACAGCAAGGAAGACAAACAGTGTAGTGTGGCGTGTTCTTCTCTTAGCGTCACCTCACCACACGCACCTCAGTGATCTCTTCTCTACTACTGACTGAATGCTGAAATGGGGCCACAAGATCTCTATCCTGGGGGACGTGTGTGCATATTCTCAGGGGTGTGTTTTTTACAGTAAGTTTTAAGTTTTGTGTTTCTGTTCCAGGGATAATCTCTCCAAAGTATTTAAACATATTCTGACTCATTAAGATCATCAGTTTATAGCATTGGTGCTTACAATGTTGCTGTCACCAAGGAATACTGCTTTAATTGTCTGAGCTTAGGAGAAAAGGTAAAAGGTAGGTTTAATATGTAAATGATGTGCTTGTGCCAAGAAAGGGCCAAAAACAAAGATTTCACAGTAGTTTTAATAGAGAAAAATGAGAAGAACTGAGTCATCACCCAGCATCATACATTATATTTTCAAAATAACCTTTGCCGTTGGTAGCTGGTGTCGTAGTCTCATTATAGTTCCACAAAACACCATCACCAATGACGGTAAATAAGCATTGTTAATTAGGATTTTGTTTCCTAGTTTTGCTTGTGTTTAATGCATAATTTTTTTGTTTTATGAATTTGTTTAGTACTATTGATATTTAGTTATATATTTGTGTATATTAAATATTATAATAAAAATAACCTATCTATGCTAGGGATCGTGCCAGAAATCTTTTTCCCCTTTATATAAGGAATTTATTCATTAGTCAAATTCAAAACACTGCCTAGGAAGGAGATGGTCTTGGCCCTGAGAGCTTCGTTTTGCTTAAAAGAGACTCAGGACACAAAATGTGGAGGAGATTTTTCCCACCTTTTCCTAACTTGCAGTGCTGGGTGCCCAGCTTACCAGCCTGGACAAACAAATGCTGTACATTTTCTATACAAATGCTGTAAATGGTGGCAGTGACAGGTAATTCAGACAGGTAGTCTGTTTCTTTATATTGCCCTCAGTTTCTCTGCTCCTTTTACGTCTTCAAATTTTCCCTTTATCTCCTTGCTGCTCCACGAGCATTTTCTGGCAAGCTTCTGCCTTAGGGCCTTTGCACTGGTCATTCTCTGCCTAGGACACAGAGGCGATCTCTCACACCTCACTCCCTTCTTTGCTCAAGTGTCACCTTCTGAATGAAGCCTATTCTGCTTTTCTGCTCTCGAGCCCCTTACCCACCCTACTATTTTTCCCTGAACACTTATCACCTCCCAATATACTCTGTAATTTACCTGATATGTTTATTGTTTCTTGTCTATCTGCCCCTGCCATCTCCTGCTAGAATGTCAGCTCCATAAGGCCGGGAGTGTTTTTGTTTGTTTATTTCACTAATGTGTACCAAGGGCTTAGAATTGACCTGGCACAAAGTAGTCGCTGAATAAATAACTGCTGAATAAATTTGCATTCCACTTTCTCCTTAGTCCATTTCTTCAAGTCATAGCCTACATTTCTTCTTTCCCAACAGTTTTGAGGATGGGAGTGGAGGTGGCACATTGTATATCTTGGTACAAAGAAGTTCAGGATACACAGCTCTGCACTGTCCTGACATTTTTGACATTCAGTGAGGCATTTTACATTAGATGAAGTATATTTAATAGATATTTATAGATAGGCTTCTATCTATCCGGTTAGTTTCCTTTGGACTAGTTGAAATAACTAATTAAGAGAACAGAACTCATCTCATACAGCAGTTATTTTAATCCAGCTAAGTTACATTCCAATAAAATACTCTGCGTTAGTATTGCACTTGACAGTTTGAAGAGCACTTTGGTAAAAGCGTCCTTGTATGTTCTCTTCCACAACTTTGACTAGACTGAACAGATATATTCAGTCCTCTTTCACTGGAGTTCCAGAGAAGTTAAAGAACTAGCACCAGATCACAAAAATGGGCTTCTAAAACCTGCAGCCTCAGTCTCGAGTCCTACCTCAGTGAGCAGAGCCCTGTTTTTGTAGCAGTTATGGCATCAGATTACAGGCTGTTAGTAGAGAGAGATGACTTGGGAAGGTGTTTTACAGGACGAAATTTCTCTCTAATGAGGCCATTATAAAAGATTTATTTTAATATTCCCATTTTCAGTGGTTTATTGAGTACTTTTCATTAAGTAACTATAGCTTTAATATTCTGATTAAGTAAATGGGCTGTTGTTTGTAAGGCAGAGAAAGCTTTTACATCTTAATGAGATTACATTGTGATGTATTGCCTGTGGGATACAGGAAAGAAACCATGCAGGAGGTGACTCAGGAGATTTATTGTAATGTCATGAAGTTATTGAGAAATGCGGAGAAGAATAAAATAGATTAAACACAGGTGTTCAGGACAAGTGACTAATATTTTATGAGGCATGCAAAAGAAATGAGTCAACTGGCAGCATAGCTTTTTTTTTTTAAATTTTACTCAGGACATTGTAATAAGGACTGTAAAAAGTACTAGGGAGGGGTATCACAAGTGTTTTCATGATTTCACTGTGTAAATACTTATAAATTTTTATTCTCTTGTCTGCTTCCCTACAACCCTTATAAGTAACCCTTTTAATAACACTTCTGTTATGTGACTTGCCACGTTGTGATTTTTTTTAATGTAGCCATTGCCTCCTCTGGCCTGTGAGAGATGGGACCAAACCTTCATCATTTTGGTGTTCCTGGTATCCAGCATGTATTTGGCCATGGAAGGCCATGCACAGTGCATGTTCATTGTCAAGTGAATGAGTGAGCTTAATGAGCAGTCCTGGATGAGATTGTTGCTTTAAATAATCAGACCTTCAGTTGGGGAGATCCAGATTTCATTTCTTTCTGGGTTTGCACAGATAGAATTAGGAAAAAGAACATCTGAATGTAGAGTGAGCAACACCAAGTTAATTGCTTTGCACGCATTACCTCATCTAATCCTCAACAACCTGTGGAAGTTGTACAATTCCCATTCCCATTTTAAAGATGAGGAATATGGAGCCTGGCCCCATGGCTGAGTGATTAAAGTTCCGTGTGCTCCGCTTTGGCAGCCCGGGTTTGTGGGTTTCGATCCCAGGCACAGACCTACTCCACTCACTAGCCATTCTGTGGCAATGTCCCACATACAAAATAGAGGAAGACTGGCACAGATGTTAGCTCAGGGCTAATCTTCAAGCAAGAAAAGAGGAGGATTGACAGTGGATGTTAGCTCAGGGTGAATCTTCCTCAGCAAAAAAAGATGAGGAATATGGAGCCCAGAGGTATTAAATTATTTGTCCAAAGTCATACCGGTAATAATTGATAGAGTAGGGTTTGAACACAGGGAATATATTTAACCACTATGCTAAACTGCTTAACTTTTTTGCCATGAAGTAAAAGAAAATATAGTTTCCCTTTTCACTTATTAAAGATTTGAAATGAGTGGTGTACATGCAGTGTGAAAGTTCACCATAGAACGATTTAGTTTTATTAGTTGAAATGTTCACCTTCCTTTTTACTCCTGAGCTCACCTCAGTCTAACTTCCAGCTCCAACATTTGACTGTCACTGCCCCTACGAAGGTCACTAGGGACCTCATCATTGCTAAATGCAGTGGGCATTCTTCAGGCCTTATCCTCGAATCTTTCAGGCTTTGATGCTGTTGATCTTGTGCTTTCTTTTTTGAAAACGCATGTCTTTTGGCTCACATAAGGCCTTTCTCTCCTAGTTATTTGCCTATATTTGTTTCTGCTTTGTGCTTCCCCGTCTCTTGTTCCACTTTAAATATTGGTGTACCCCAGCCTTTTCTCTTATGTCATTTTCTTCTCAATTTCTTGGACCTCTCTGAGCAATTTCATCCATTCCCATGACTTCGGTTAACACCCATACACTTAAATCTCCAATCCTGATTGTTTCTGGGTGCCATTATTGTATTTCCAGTGTTGACTTGACATCTTTATCTGGATAGGCCCCAGACTCCTCAAGCTCATTATGCCCACACCGAACTTGACCACATCCTCTGTCCTGTAACCCATTCACCTCTTCTTTTCTCTATGTTACTGGTGGCAAATCAGAGATTTCAGACTTACTGTTAAATTTTTCTTTATCACGTCCACCCAATTGGCCTGGTTAGTTTACCTCTTCAGCTTATCTCTTTCCCCCCCCACTGGCTCTGATCTGTCCCCTACCTTTGGAGCCCACTTCTGACTAGTGTTCCTGCCGCCAGTCTCTTCCCGCTGCCCTTCATCCTCCATACGGCCACCAGAATCAAGTGTCTTGTAAAAAATAGAGTTTTATCCTTGATCATGAAAGTTAAGCTCAGTGAAAAACGTGGAAAACACAGGAAATAGAAAGAATAAAATAAAAATTTTTTGTAGTCCTGCTGCCATCTCCAATATAATTCTTACTAATATTGAAACCAATTACATCTTTAAAGTACAGTGTGATCATCTCAACTACCCTGGTTTAGAACCTTCACTGTGAAGCAAGACGGAAGTGCGGTTTCCTCTGGAGTCAGTTGCTTAGATATGTTTTAAAGCCAGGCCATTTATAAATAAGGAAGGCAAAGTGGAGCGTCTCCTACTACCAGATGGAGAACACAATTCCCCATCACCTTGTACAGACTCTCACTGTATCCTTTCTGGGCTTCATCAACTTTCTCTTGACTACAGTGATTTGTAAAATTTGGACCCCTCTCTAGATTCTAATTTTATTTAAAAATAGTTGTGTTAAGGTAATTTTAATATTGAGTCTTTTGTCATATTTGAATACCCGTGTTACAAAGATCTTTTTTGATTTAAGTGATATTGTTGTATGGCTCAAAACTTTTTTAAATGCAAAAAGGAATAGACTGAAAAGTCTCCTTTCAACCTCTCCTGCATTTCCAAATTTCTCTCTTTCCCTCTGACAGGTAACAGTACTTATTAGTTTCAGGTTTGTTTTTCAGAGTTTATATGTATATGTAGTTTTTATAAGTAAATGCAAATATATATATTTTTTGTTTCCCCTCTTTTTGTATAAAAAGTAGCAAAATATATACCTTCTTCTGTACCTTGATTGCTTCACTTAATATATTTTTCAGATTTTTCCATGTCAGCACGTAGAAAGAGTCCCATTCTTATATGTTTGCATACTATTTTATTGTTGAAGTGTACCATAATTTATTAACTGGCATGCCTGATGGAGATTAACATTTTCTCCAATCTTCTCCTACTATAAACAAATAAAGCTATAATGAATATATATGTATATATACATATATATATATATATATAATCACTGCAATTATTCTTTTTTCAAGTGAGGTAAAATTCACATAGCATAAATTAACCATTTTAAAGTGTACGGTTCAGTGGCATTTAATACAGTTATAATTTTTCACAACCACCACCTATATCAGACTCCAAAATATTTTCATCGCCCTAAGAGAAACTCCATATCCATTAAGCCGTCACTTCCCAATACCCCTACCCCCAGTCCATAGCGACCACCACTTTACTCTCTGTCTCTGTGACTTACCTAGTCTGGATATTTTATATAAATGAAATCATACAATATATGACCTTTTGTATGTGGCTTCTTTCACTTAGGATAATGTTTTTGAGGTTCCTCCACATGGCATGTATCAATACTTCATTTCTTTTTATGACTGAATGATATTCCATTGTATATATATATATATACCACATTTTCTTTATTTGTTCATCTGTTGATGGATATTTGGGTTATTTCAACGTTTGGGCTTCTGCGAATAATGCTACTATGAGCATTCATATACAATTATTTGTTTGAATACCTGTTTTCAATTCTTTGGATATGTACACCTATATGTGAAATTGCTCAGTCTTATGGTATTTCTTTATTTAACTTTTTGAGGAACCTCCAAACTTTTCCACAGCAAATTCACCATTTTACATTCCCACCACTAATGTGTGAGGGCCAATGTCTCCACGTCCTTGTCAACACTTGTTATTTTTATAGTCTTCCTCGTAGGTGTGAAGTGATCTCACTGTGGTTTTGGTTTGCATTTTCCTAATGACTAATGATGTTGAGCATCTTTTCATGTGCTTCTTGGCCAATTATATGTCTTCTCTGGAGAAATGTCTATTCAAGTCTTTGGCCCATTTTTTAAATTGGATTGTTTGTCTTTTTGTAGTTGAATTGTAAGAGTTCTTTATATATTCTGGATACTGGACTCTTAACATATATGCGATTTGCAGTTATTTTCTCTCATTCTGTAGGTTGTCTTTTCCCTTGCTTGATGGTCCTTTGAAGCACAAAAGTTTTTAATTTTGATGAAGTTCAACTTACTATTTTTTTCCTTTGTTGCTTGTGCTTTTGTTGCCATAACTAAGATTCTCTTCCCAAATCCAAGGTCATGAGGATTTACTCCTATGTTTTCTTCTAAGAGTTTCATATTTTTTGCTCTTACATTTATGTCGTTGATCCATGTTTGAGTTAATTTTTGTATATATGGTGTGAGGTAGTGTTCTGACTTCATTCTTTTGCATATGGAAATCCAATTATGCCAAAACCATTTGTTGAAGAGACTCTTCTTTCCCCATTGGAAAGTCTTGGCACTCTTATTGAAGATCAGTTGACCATGAATGTATTGGCTTATTTCTGTACTCTCAATTCTGTTCTATTGGTCTGTATGTCTATCCTGTGCCACTACCACACTCTTTTGATTGCTGTAATTTTGTAGTAAGTTTTCTAATCAGGAAATATGAGCCCTCTAACTTTGTTCTTTTTCAAGATTGTTTTGGCTATTTGGGGCCCCTTGCAATTCCAAATGAATTTGACAGTCACCTTTTCTATTTCTTCAAAAGAAGGCCATTGGAATTTTGATAGGGGTTGCGCTGAATCTGTAGATTGCTTAGTATTGATATCTTAAAAATATTAAGTTTTCAATCCATGAACACAGGATGTCTTTCCATTTACTTAGGTCTTCTTTAATTTCTTTCAGCAATGTTTTACAGATTTCAGTGTACAAATCATTCACCTGCCTGGTTAAATTTATTCCTAAAAATTTTATTCGTTTGGGTACTATTATAAATGGAATTGCTTTCGTAATTTCCTTTTGGGGTGTTTATTTCTAGTGTGTAGAAATACAACTGATTTTTGCATTCTGCAACTTTGCTGAATTCATTTATTAGCTCTCATAGATTTTTGTGGATTCTTGAGAATTTTCTGTATGAGATCATGTCATCTGTGAATAGAGATAGTTTTACTTCTTTTTCAATTTGGATGCCTTTTCTTGCTCTTTCTTGCCTGATTGCTCTGGCTAAAACTTCCAGTACAATGCTGAAAAAAACGGAAGTGGCAAAAGTGAACATCTCTGTCTTATTCCTGACCTTAGGGAGAAGGCTTTCCGTCTTTCACCATTGAGTGTGATGTTAGTTGTGGGTTTTTCTTAAATGCCCTTCTATTCCTAGTTTGTTAAGGATTTTTATCATAAGGGTGTTGCATTGTTTCAAATGTTTTTGTCTGCATCAATTGAGATGATCATGTCCCCCCGCCCCTCCCTTCATTCTGTTTCTGTGATGATTACAGTGGTTGATTTTTGTGTGTTAAACCACCTTTGCATTCCTGGGATGAATCCCACTTGATCATGGTATATTATCCTTTTAATATGCTTCTGGGTGCAGTTTGTGATGTAATTACTTTTATGGCACATATAGGTAGTCCTTTGGGAATGTGATGAATGCTATGGGCCCTCTCTACAGAAAAAAATGAAATATATACATACACAACAAAGTCTGCCTGCCATTTCATGGATTTCACCATCCTCAAAAGTCCACCTTTAAGGATCCAAGAACTTGAGGCTAAGAAGGGCTTTTTAAGGTTATAAAGCAAGATTGCTGCTAACCATAAATGGGAATATTGTGGTTCATCCATTTGCTTCCTTTTTTTTTTTAAGATTTTATTTTTCTTTTTTCTCCCCAAAGAACCCCGGTACATAGTTGTATATTTTTAGTTGTGGGTCCTTCTAGTTGTGGCCTGTGGGATGCTGCCTCAGTATGGCTTGATGAGTGGTGCCATGTCTGCGCCCAGGATCTGAACCGGCAAAACCCTGGACCACCGAAGCGGAGTGCGCGAACTTAACCACTCGGCCACGGGGCCAGCCCCATTTGCTTCTATTTAATCTTAACTTTTAAGGGACTTTATTGTTTGGTTTTGTTTAATATTATATTTAATTTTATTTCAATTTGAGCTGGTTAAAAAACTATCAGCCATGCCTTGCATTAGATGGTACACTTCCTGGCAGTTTAGGAAAGCTCACTTCTTTATATCACACTAAGCTTCCAAATCATGGTCCACAGAGAGCCTTAGCATAAGGATGTTGCCTCACTAATGACCCTTCCAACCTCAACTGGGTCTGGTTTCTGGGAAATTCTGCCCTCCTGATAGGAGGTAAGTGTCTGCTTCCTGACTTCCGAGAACTTCTCCTCTGCTTTTATTTATTATGATTTTAGAAACATTTTCTACTTACTAATAGACTAAAACCTGCCCCTTTATAATCCCTTACACTATGAGAAACCAGTGACCAGCTTGAAAATTCCACTTTTGATTCATTTTTAGTGAGACTTTTGTATGGGCATTTATTTTACTTTATTTTGCTATGCTGGTTTATAAGTTGTTAACAATCAAGGTGACAAAGCCTTATGAAATGATGATACAACCTTAATAGAAACTGCCGTCGTAGCCCACATGGTCAGTACGGCGTGTTGTACTTAATTGCTTTTCCAATAGGAGGGATGACTTTGTGCTGAACTGATCTTTAGAGTCAGTGACATGATAACCATGTGAGGTTATCAGTCAAGTTTGTAGTCACAGAACAGTGTCGTAAAAGACTTTTGACTTCACTGAGGATCATGCTTTAAGCAACTGTGCTTGTTGAAAGTGGCAGCTGGTGGAACTGAGAAGTTCAATAGAAAAACCCCTAATCCGATCTTCAGGAGACGACTATGAGGAGAAGCACTTCTAAATAGTAGCGTTAGGACCTCCAAAAGTCTGCTTCTCTAAAAAGCAATGAGAACACTGGAGAAGATTTTCAAAATCAGCTTTTTCAGAATTCTGGAAATCAACCAAAGGCTTACAAGAGGAACGTTTATTCGGGGAACAGGTTGAGTCTCAATTAGAACAGCAGGCTTTGGATCTGTGGTGTTTTAACTTACCTTATTTCTATCCCCCTCTGCCCAGCTCCACAGTAGCTTTGAAAACCAATAGCCTTGTGACCATGGTAGCTAAGAGAACCAACAGCTTAACAGCTGCTAAAAGGGGCAGAATGGATTTCCAGCTCCCCTAAAAGCCTCATCCTTAGAGAATTGTCACTACTTGACATGTCTGGCAGTTCTCTGGGGAAGCCCCATTCTCAGGGCCTCCCTTTATATGACCTAGTTCAGAGCTTACTCAGTGCAAACAGCCCTATCTCCAGGACATTTGTCAAAAACAATCAATGGCAATTATTTAGCATCACAGCTGCCTGAGGTGACGATACTGCTTGGGGCACACAAAGGGCTGAGCAAAAAATGGTAAAAGGAAAAAATGGAGAATGACTTGTCCATAGGGGCTTTGAAAAACTTTGATATATTCCTGGGAATCTAGAAGGCCACACATTTTATGCAGGGCTGTGTGATGCTCAGGAAGAATGTGAAAAGGCCCTCATTTCTCTTATCTAGCCAACCTTGAGGCTCTGGGCAAGCAGGAAGTGAAGGCCAAGGTAGAATTGTAAGCTGCCAGAATGTTGAAAGTGTGATCCGTCATACACACAGAGTCTATTAGCAAAGGCTGGGAGACTTATTGGTTCAAAGCATTTAAAGAAATCTCTGTTAAACTGTTGTCTGACCACTAAGCTATCTGAGCATAGACTTCAGTGGCCTCTCATGACAACTGTTTCACCCCCATAAACTTCTAATAAATAGGGACATTTTCTTTTTTGTGCTGAGGAAGATTAGCCCTGAGTTAACATCTTTTGCCAATCTCCTCTTTTTTTTTTTGCTTGAGGAAGATTAGCCCTGAGATAACATCTGTGCCAGTCCTCCTCCACTTTATATGTGGGTCGCCACCACAGCATGGCTGATGAATGTGTGGGTCAATGCCTGGCATCTGAACCCGCAAACCCGGGCCACCAAAGCAGAGCACACCTACCTTAACCACTATGCCACGGGGCCAGTCCCAGGACATTTTCTTATAGAAATACAATGCCTTTTTACCCTTAATACAATACAGAAGAATTATCCAATATTAAAATTGTATTGTTTCTCAAAAACCAGTTGATTTGCTTCAAACAAAATCCAGCAAACTATTTATTATGTCCCCTTTAATATAGTGTAGTACCTCTAGCCTTCACTTTTTCAAATTGGAGAATTACATACATACTGAAAAGTAACCCTAAGTTTACAGCTTAATTAATGGTCTCAAAGTGAGCATATTTATAGTAAGAGTGCTCAGATCAAGGAACGAAACATCTCCAGTGCTCTGGAGGTCCTCTCCTGCCTTTCCCAATCACACTCCTAAAGGCAACTGTTGTCCTGACTTCTAACACCACACCACACATAGTCATGCCGCTCACACTGTGTTTGCTGAGGAATAGCACATACTTTGGAAAGTCCTTAAGGTGCTTTAATCTTAAATGTACAGCATGGTGAATTTTTACATATGCACACACTCTTATAACTACCACCTAGACTGAGATGTAGAACGCTCTCATCACTCCAGAAGCCCTCCTCATGTTTGCCTCCAGTCACAATCTGCCTAAGGGTTGACTTCTAAAACTACAGGTTAGTTTTGCCTCTTTTGTACTGTAAAAAAGAATCATATAGAATATTTTATTTTGTGTCTGGTTTCTTTCACTATCTTTTCTCCTTTTTCTTTTTCTTGGTGACACTTAACAACTTTATCAGTTATCCTGTAGAATGTCCCATATTCTGGATTTGTTGTTTGCTTCCTGGTAGTGTCCCACTTTTTTTGATGTTCATTGATCCATGGGTACAGATTGTGATAGCCTAATATAAGTTAGGCTCATTGTAAAGTTTCCCATTAATTTTTTAGGTAATGTTTTCAGTTATGTTATTTTCTTAGGTGTTGAAAAATTGTGAATTTTTTAATTCTCTCATTCCTTCCACGTTTGTTTCCTGGAATTCTTGTGTAAAAAGCACTTCCCCTCATCAGCTATGACTCTTCGGTTACTCTGAAATACAATTTATACTGTAAAGACAAGATAAATGCTTAATTCTTTAATTTTCGTTGATAATTTATTTTCAGAGTACTTGAGCATTGGTGGCCTAGTTATTATCACTTGTGACGAAAGAGGTTTGCTTCTTTTTGGTGAGTTGCTGTGTATACTTTAATATCATTATGAAGTTCTGTGCTTAAAAATAAATTGTGTTTTAATGAGTTGCAGATTTTTTGTAATACTCAAATTGTACCATTTGGGCCAATGGAAAAACTATATAAGAAGGTGTTTTAAAAGCGGTTTTATATTTTATCCTTGATCTCTCCACCCTGAACCTTCATTCTCTTTGCAGCTAACCATTTGTGGTAGCTTCTTCTTTATCATCCCCTTGGTTTTTTTCGTAAATAAAAGCAAATTGTGTGTGTATGTGTTCTTGTGTGTGTAGCACACTATGTCACTATAAATACTATCTTGACCCTATGCAATGGGAGCTAAAGTGACTTGGCCAAAATGACAGAAAGATGACAAGGCAAGATCTAGATTTCAACCCAGCAATCTGACTCCTGAGCTTGGGCTCTTAACTGCTGTACTATGCTTATGGCAGTCTCATTGACCCACAACCCAAAAACAAGGCCAGAGGGGAGGCATTTGTGACTTTGTTTCTCTCAGAGTCATGAGTGGAAAAGTAATCTGAATACAGAATTAGCAATGAACTTGTTTTTACAAAAAATTATAAAAATGCTATTTGAAAATGCATCAGAATAAAGTTGTGCCAAGAAAAAATATACTTCTTGATTTTCTTTCTTTTTTTCTCTTTTATATTTTATTTGTTTGGTCCACATTTTCTGCTTTTAATTTAGCAGTATTGATTTAATCTGCTAGCAAGAAATAGGAAGAAAAGCTTATTTTAAGCCCTTTCAGATGTAACCATTGTTACTGCATGGTCAATTTGTAAAATGGAAGCTTTGCCTCGTTTGTGCGTTAAGTATTCTGAGGACGTTTCAGGAAAATCTACACCAAGATAATTTTTAGAACCTTCAAGCAAGAATACAATTCTTCCAAGTAGATACCCTTAGCACATGAAGAATTATGTGACCATAATATGATTTGCCTCTTAGGGTATATTTGAGACTGTCCGTCTCTTTCCTCAGGATTCTGAGAATTTACTCACTGGTGCATCTCCTCACGTCCCAGCTGCTTTGCCTTGGCACTAGCTAGAGTGCAGCTTCAACCAGCTTGGTTTCCATTTGATTTAGGGAGTAATGTTATTAAAACTTCCTTGGCCTGTTTATGAAATTGCAACATCTTCAAAGAGTAGTCTTTGTAGTTTGTAATTCTTTTCTGCTTTTCCGCTGAAGAATGAAAAACTATTTTATGTTTTGTTATCAGATTCTTTTTTACTTGTCAGTATAATGAGATTATTTAAATGTGGCTTTGTGTTTGTTCTGCTCTTAGCGTCTCTTCAAATTTTTGTTTTAACCATTGCTCCTAAATACATAAACTTGGAGACTTACTGAAGTTATGAAGTACTTCACATCCATGATGTTGAAGGGAAATGAAAACCAAGATAGAGAGTCAGTTCTTATTCATTTAATCAAAAACACGTTTTGGATGTTTCCCAGCATTGGATCATTGTTAGGAATATGAAGATTAATAAAATATCTTCTCTGTTCTTATCTTAGAACACAGACTGACAGAGGGGATTGGATATGACAGTATATCCAATTGGACCAGACTGTCTAACATTGGTGTATGAGGACAAGATTGAAAAAAAAGAGCATATATGAAAGTACTTTGCATAGTAGCTGATACATGATGGACATATAAGTTTTAAAAAATGTTGTCTTAATGAAAAAGTAAAAATTGTTTTTCTAGTAGAATCTATCAAGTTTCTTTAAAGAGAAACTGGAAATGATATCTGTGGTCATGAATGTTTATGATGGTTGATTGTACTATGATTTTTCTCTATGTGTGTATGTGTACGCGCTTGTGTTTCCAGTAGGAGTTAGACAGGCCCTGAGAGAGCCGGGGCCCTGATCTTTCAATAATTACGTTTGATTTAAATTGATGTGATAATTCCATTTGGAGCAGGTCTCTTTGGGTTCATGACTGTTGAGTACTTGAAATTTTGAATACAATTTTAAACTCAGTCAGATTCAAACCAGTTTTCATGTGACGTCTTTTGCTTCAAACTTTTTTTTTTACTGTTCCCTTTCCAGATGTATCCTGAATCTCTGTTTTGAATCTCTGTTTTGTCCCCTGGAGGTGCCTTTATGATGGATGATACTTGTGTTTTTTAGTGTCTTGAGACGTGGGTTATTCATAATATGTGGTTAGCTACAAGGTCACTTTTTTTGACAACTCCATTTGATGAATAAAAATTCCTTATGAATGAGTACTTCATAAATCCACAATATAAGTAATATTTTCAAATGTCAGAATAGCTGATGGTTAAAGATAGATTCACAAGGGAAATACAGAGGCTGTAGAAAGGTAGGAAAAAGATGCCAAACTTCATTTTTTTCTGTATTACTGTTTCTGTCTTTCTCATCACACTTAGCCAATTGAAGCCTCTCTTTTCTGATTATTAAAGTAATGCAAGTTCATTATAGACAAGTTGGAAAACATGAAGAATATAAAGAACACTTAAGTTTTCTTGCCACATAATAATTACCATGAACATTTTGGCATATTCCTTTTACAATTTTATTTTTGTAAATATTATACTATATATTTTTAAACTCAGTTAAGCTCATATAACTCTGTAGTATGTTTTTCCATGTATTGTATCATGAACATTTCCCATGTCATTAAAAATTATTTGGGAACATCATGTGATGGCTACATAATATCCTATAAAATGGCTGTGCCATGGTTTACCTATTAATTTTTTTGGACACATATAGTTTCTAATTATTCCAGATCATGACACAATGACCACTGAATTTATATAATCTTTGGTGGTACATGTTTCTTGAACATGCATCTTATTTTGCTTATGAAGCCATGGCAGATAATTTTTTTTTCATGTGTAAAATAATCCTCACTTTTCTGGTGTTTCTGTTTTTTTTTCGTTTTATGCCATTTTCCTTTACTGAAGGAAGTTTTTAAATTTGAGAAACAATAGCTTTTTTTAAGTTTGGAGGAGATGTTTATAAATAAACTCGAAGACATTAGAAGGTAAAATTACAAATCCTGATGAAGGCAGTTTGTAGTGGAAATGCTTACAGACCCTTAAATATAGCTGGGTAGGGAAGGGCGGAGGGAGCCCAGTTGTTACAGTCTGTTCCAGGAAAGGCAGTTTGGATGAACGCCATCTGCTTTTACAAAGATGTCTTGTGATCTTACTTTTATCTGCTCCACTTAACCTTTCCTGAAGTGATCACTGAAACAAATGTATGTAGTGCCGTAAAAAGAATTAACATAAAATTGTAATTCCTGGAGTTAAAGGCAATTCTTTTTCTCCAAAGATGTCACTTGAATTTTAATAAAAGTACTGAATTAGAGCCCCATTTAATCATATCAGATAACCTAGATCGGGATGACTCCAGAGGTCGGTCCATCTAGCCAGCTGCCTTCCTGGCGGACTGTCACTCTCTGCTTAGTATAAGTATATGTCACAGAAATAAAATTCTGAAAACTTCTCCAGATATTTCAGTGATGTAGAGTCTTCTCTGTTGAGAATAATGACAACACTGATGTCTGAGAGTTTACCGACAATGAGTAAATACTCTGCACCAGGCCCTGTCTGCTTGCTTTGGGTACCTTTGCAATCCTCTCAAAAGTGTGCTGGTTGTGCATTGTTATCATCCCCGTTTTCTCGATGAGGGAACTAAAGTTTAGAAAGGTTCATCATTTGGTCAAAGTTGCACAGCTAATAGATGTCCATTTAGGCTGCAGAACCAGTGTTATTCTGTACTGCCCATAAGCTGTCAGAGAGTTCTTACATAATTAACTAAATGAGAAAATGTCTTACAATTGATTTTAAAATGTTAAGAAAATATAATGAACAAATTTAGTGCATGATTTATACCTTTTGAGCATCACAGAACAAACTTGCATATTTAAAGGTTGACTTTATTCTCTTTTAAAAAAAGGGATGCAGTTATTTAGGGGGGAAAAATCCTCATTTTTCATTCTTCCTGGCTAGAGATCTTGGCAACTAAGAGTACAGTTGCTGTGATAGTGACTTTGTCTGCTGTGTGTACTGATCCATGCTCCCAGGGTCACCATCCTACACCTTTTATAAACACTGTGTTTTCCTTGGAATGGGACAAGTTATTCTTGGCAACACTCGTAGAGCAGAAGTAGCAACTGCAGGATGTCACCAAGGGTTATATCGACCCGAAGCAGGAATTGTAGGAATATGTCTAGAATTGAACTTGAATACTATTTAGGATGCAGGTCTTCAACAAGGGAGAGAATTATTATTCAAAGTTTCTAGGAGGCAAGAAAACTGCAAAATGAGATCTGTGTCCCATGCATTCATGCTTGGAAGAATATATTGATGCTTTGTGCTTCTTCCTACTGTTGTCATTGGCAAACATCAGTAAAATCGTTAGATAGCTGACAGGAACCCCACATAAGATGACCAAGGCCATTAAAAGACCTGCTTTTTGAGAACAGCCCGAAACAATAATTTCACGTCAGCAAAGATTCACAGATAGGGTGTCTATACCTTAAAGTCATGAAGTTCATCACAGAATCCTCAAATATTAAAGCTCAAGGGTCTCTTTGAAAGTTGAAAAATATACATTTCTAATAAGTAAAACAAGTGCTGCTTTATGCTGTTGAAAGTAAACTGTTAGGAAATTTTACTAAAATGTTATTCTTAGAGGTGGTGCAAGCTAAGAAAAAGTCAATTCACAAAAAACAAAGAGTGGTGTATTGCTGACAGATTCAGAGTGAGTTGTTATGAGAAGTTAAGGATGTTCATTCAGACGTTCATTCAGTAAATCCTTTCCGGCCCCTGAACTTTTGAGATGATAGCATAGAAAGCCACTTTTGTGTCAGATCCTGGGCCAGGAGGCTCACTGGACTGGCCAAGATGGCTGCATTCTTCTATCTAGAGTCTACCAATGCTTCTCAGGTTACCTATGATCATTCAGTTCCATCAGAGACACTGAGCTTTTTTTTTTTTTTAAAGATTTTATTTTTTTTCCCCCCTAAAGCCCCCTGGTACATAGTTGTATATTCTTTATTGTGGGTCCTTCTAGTTGTGGCATGTGGGATGCTGCCTCAGCGTGGTTTGATGAGCAGTGCCATGTCCGCGCCCAGGATTCGAACCAACGAAACACTGGGCCGCCTGCAGCAGAGCGCGCGAACTTAACCACTCGGCCACGGGGCCAGCCCCCGAGACACTGAGCTTTTTGTAAAGCAGAACAAAAATAAACCATTAGAAGAATGATATAGAATAAAACAAGATCTACAAAATATTAGCCCACATTTTTACTGCTGGATTAAACAGACTTAAAATGACTCTGACAGATTTCTGCAAAAGTTTCTAAAGGCTTAGGCTTAATTTCCATACATATCTCAGATCATTGCCAGCCGGTTTGTGGTCCGGCACTGGCCATGGTATGTATTTTGGGGAGCAGTGTTTGAGACTTGAATACAGACGAAATGTGTTTCCTCATGTTAGTGTCCCATCCTGTCTTCATCTTCCCTGTACTTGCTTGCCTTCCTACTGTACTCTCCTTTTCTTCTTTTCAAAAGGATCGAATGTATTCATCATGAGAATTGTTAGGGTAGGGGACACCGCAAAGGTACAAAGATACATGTCTTTTTTTGAGTTTTCTAGTAAAACGTATTTGCAAAGTCAAATGTGACGTTCACATATACGTGTACATTAACATACAGTTTATTAGATTTTGAGACTGTAGACCAGTGTCTCTTAAAGTGTGGTTCAGGGACCACCTGTATCAGAATTAGCCGGGGTACTTGCTTAAAAATGCGGACTTCTGAGACTCGTCCTATACCTACTGAATCAGAATTTCTGTGGTTTTCTCTGCGGAGTCTGAATTTTAAGCATGAGCCCCAGATGATTCTACTACACAATGAAATTTGAGAACTATTCTTTCTGGATTTGGGAATCTATGTGATTATTTGATTCTGTATCATACATGGTGGTAAATTATAAATGCAGATTCTGAAAATGTTCCCTGATGTGAATGTAGTGGAGTCTCTACATGTGTGCTTTCAAAGGAATCTCCAAGGTATATTATTGAGTTCGTTGCTGTCTCAGCCCTATGCAAAGCATTATTGGAAAAAGGCAGTGTTCTCATTTTACAGACAGGAGCAAAGAACACACATACACAAATAAAATAATTTTATATATATACTTCTCTATTGGTTTCATTTTATTTGCAGGGTTTATGTGCCAAAAATCTATTCTTAAGTTCACCCTGCTTTACAATAATATGATTTTATTTGAAATAATAAATAATGTAGCTGCGGAACCCATTAACCATGCAATTAAACAATCATTATGCATTGAATGAGGGAAATGGGATTGTATATAAACTGCTTTAATATTTTATTTAAAAATACTTGTCTTTACATTAACATAGGAGTAATAGAAAGTTCATCAGTAAGGAAAAATATAATGTTCTTCGATATGAATACAAAATTCACTCATAAGGAAAAATATATCCTTAGAGCTTCAAGATACATCTCAATCAAATAAAGGAGACACCGCTATAGCTCAGTCTTAATACTGTAGTGGAAATTACTGAAAGGAAAAGAACCACATTTATTCTTATTTGTGTATGCCTTTCAGAGTTTTGGATGCATTACATCTGCTTGCACATATCTGTCTGTTGGAAATAGAAAAGTGAAGGTCATTTCATCTTTATGAAAGCAATGGATCGCAATCCTAATATTTTGCCTTGCATGGACATTCTTAAATGGATTTCCTCATCCACCTAAGATGAGAAAATCAGTCCTTTGGGGACTTTTCTTCCAAAGCATAAGGATAATTTCCCAGATAAAACTGTGAAACTCTAAGAAAGTCTGCCCATACCTGCTTGTACTGAACTCAGAGTACCACAAAAATGTTGCTGTCGTGAAATTGTGCAGCCTCCTGGAAAATCTTCCTCTGCAGCTGTCAACCTTCCATTGTTTGCCCTTGATCACGTTACTAGGCCTCTCTGAGCTCAGTTTCCTCATCTTGGGCATAGTAATGGCTCTCAGAATTGCTGTGAGAATTCTATCATTCAGTGAGTCTGAAATACCGAGCACAGTCCTTGGCACATGATGAATGGCGGTTAGTCATTCTTGGGGACGTTGTGTAACAGTGGGAAATGTGTGGATAAGTTTTGACATCATCAGACCCCAGATTTGAAGTTCAGCTAGTTTCTTGCTGTGTGATCTTGTATGAGTAAATTATTCAGGCTCTCTCTCAGTTTTCTTATTTTGTGAAGTGGGGATTGTAAAGACTGTCCCAGACAGTTATTCTGAGGATTAAATGAGGGAGTGTGTATACACACGTATAGTACCTGGCACGTAGTGAATTCTTAATAGATAACAGGTGAGAGCCATTATTATTTGTATTGAATTTGATTGTCTCCCATTTTAGAAATTCTAAGGTAAATTTTAAAAACCACATATTTCATGTGCGTGTGTCAACCTGGGTTCAGATTTGAGATCCTACTCTTCATCTTTTATCAGCTGTCTCGTTTATGAACATATTTATAAGTTTTCTGATTTATACACAAACTGATATGTATTTCCGTTGGAAGATTTTAGTAATCGGAAAACAGAGTGATCATGAGACATGCATTCATCTGGCTGCTGTATGAGCAATGTCAGAAAAAAAAGCCTCCAATAAAAACTGCAGCAGATAGGCAGACACTTGCTGCAAGACTTAAATAATGCATATGAGTGATGTCAGACTCAGAGGCATGCAAAATGCGTAAACACAAAGGAAATTCATAACGTGCTTTTCAGGAAAAGGGTTGTTCCTTCCTGATGTGCTAACCTTGATTCTGTTTTGTGTTTTTGGTGCCAGCATAAAGATACATGGAGGAGACACGACTGAATTTTTCCATTGTCAATTTGTATTGTAATCTGAGAACTGTGTCTTTGCTCTTCTCTGCTTTACTGTTAATAAATATTCTGTGAGCTTTTGGGAATAAGCTACTTTAGTTAAGTGATGTCTTTAATTTTCTATGATTAATCCATTCAGTGTTCACAAAGCACAGTTCCACCCATGAGCATCCTTGCTAGATCGATAACTGTCATAACCACTTGGCTTTCAGAAGGACATCTTATGGAGATGGGGAAAAGGGACAATTTCTATTCCCTTATTCTTAACCTTCCCTTTCTCTCCCTATACACTGATGGTTACAATTTCTAGGCTTTTCTCCTTCACTGGCCACCTGTATCCCTCACCCTCAGTGCTCTAGTCACTCCTTGAAAGTGCCATGCATGCTGCTCCCCACCAGTGGGCCTCTCCACAGCGCTGCTATCTGGAATGATCTCTCTTTCCTCTCCCCTCCCCTGTCTACTCAATTCCTAATCATCCTTCAGAGCTTAGTTTGCACACTGATTCTCTGATTTTCTGGCCCAAGTCGTGTCGGCAGCTCATCTGTTCCTTATAGCCTTTTCTTTTTCCTTTGTAGCATGTATCATAATCATAATTAAAGAATTCATTTTATATTTGTGATTTAATGTTTCTCTCTTTCTCTAAAACCAAAGCTCTGCAAGAAAGAGCTGGGGCTATGTTTGTCTTTTTCCCAACTATCTCCCCCATGCCTGGAACCATATGATATCATAGTAAGTGAAAACGCTACAGTGTTAGATGGATGCAAAGTTAGTGTTAATGTGCTTCCCCATTTTATTTGTTGTTGTGGTTTTTGGGGGTCTTTCTTCACACAGGGATGTGGTTTGGAGAAAGCAATAGCGTTTGTAAATTTGAGGTCTGACACCATGGTCTTCTGACTGTACCTTCTCAATACAATAGTTTACTGTGATTAAAGAGGTACTGGCTGAACTCCTTGTGTTTAAGAAATCCCATCTCTGTGATAGGGTACATGTATGTGATGGCCTTAAGTCTAAGCTCCAACATTCATTTAACCTCCCTTGTTCTACGCTGTAAGTTTTTTTTGTGATCAACTTGGAAATCTAGTTCCATCATGACGATGGCTTGTGCTGTGGAAAAGTAGGTTTCCTTTACATAAGAAAAGAGCCTATTTGTCATATGTGGACATCGGTAACACATGAGTGGACCAGAACCTAGAGTTCAGCTAAAGTGGTCTATCTGGCAAATGTTGCAATGTTTGGGAGGCGAAGGATCATGGCTTGGAGGGCCAGAGTGATGGGAGCATCAGGTGGGATCCAGAGACCCAGGAGTGAGTGGCGGTAAGATTGCACGATGAGCAGAACGCATGAGCTTCTCTTCAGCCCCATAGACAGCCTATTGGTCCATAACTAGGAAGTAGTTAAGAGTTCAAGATTATATACTTTCTTTGACTGGGGATGAAAACAGAGATGCTGACATTGTTGAGAAGTCTGTTGTTCATAGGCTGTAATCACCTTTGATGCCAATAAGAGGAAATGAATTCATCCTTTCTAAATTTATTTTTCCTAATTTAATGGTGACTGAGCCTACTGTGGACCCGTTGGTCACCTGCAAACTAGTGAGGTGGTTGGCATATCCAGGAGAGTTATTTGAGAGGCAGTGTGTTGTAAAAGAGCTTGGGCTTGGGTGTCATTCAGATCTGACTTTAAATCCTGGCTGTTGTTACTTCTTCTCTGTGAGCCTCAGTTTCCTCACCTGTGACATGGGCCTAATAACAATATTGACTTCAGCCTTAGAGCACAGTGGCATTCATTAGAGACGATTTTGAAAGCCTGTATGATGTGTCCCTGGTACATAGTAAGCAGTCTGTACATGCTTGCTGTTGTTATTGTTTGCTGGGACACACCTGAAAATTGACAGTGATTTGTTCTAAGTTTGGGCCGGGTTTGCATGTCCAGAAGAGGCCTGGGCCCTGTGTTGGTGATTCTGGAGTGCCCGGCTTACCGTGTCCACTCAGTCTGTTCAAGAATCAGCCCAAAGCTCTGTGGCCCCCTGAAACTTCATGGCAAAGTATGTCGGCTTAAGGAAACAGTAGGGAGGAAATTGCAGCCATCAAATGTAGTGTGGAGCTTAAATCCAGTCAGCCTCAGTTCACAGCAAAAGCACATGACAAATGAGGACATTTCGTCTTGCTTTCCTGGAAGTTTGCTGGAAGGAGATGATCTTGCCACCTTTAGTTGCATTCACCCATTCAACCAGCACTTAATAATTGCAACTACTGCCTAGGCTGGGCCAACAGCTTCAGGAGGCCCCTTTCTCCATTAAAGAACAATGCATCTGCACTGCCGATGCAGCCCACCCCAACCCTTCCCAGCAGAAGACAAGAGCACAGCAAGATTGATGATTGTGTCTATTGTTGCATTAGAAGTGAGGTCTGAAAATAACTTCTGGAGTGATAGCCACATTTTTGGATTTTCATTAAAGCTATATGCTGTTTGAAAAAGTTTTACTCCTTTTTTACAGTTGAAATCACAAGTCCACAAGTTCCATTCTGGCTTAGTTAGGATGTGCGGTAAGCCTATCTGTATCTGAGTAATGGTGATAGTAAATTGGAGTGTGGGGATAGTGGTCCCTGTATTCTGAGTAAAGCAGACAGAAAGCTCTCCTCTCTGTGATAGCAGTCAGCTTGTTGACACAAGCCCACTGTGTATGAGAGAGAAAGAGAGAGAGAGAGAGAGAGTGTGTGTGTGTGTGTGTATGTGCGTGTGTGTGTACACGTAACTCATTCTTTGGAATTCTCCCGTGGAAAAGCAGAGGAAGGAAGCTGAGGGGAGGATGGGGCGATTGCATCCTGTACCCTTTGCAGGGGTGTGTCCACAGCTGCCTCAGCCAAAGGGACACTAATCCGTTATGTTTTTCACTTAGGAAGCCTGAATGGCGATAAGGCTTGATGAAAGACTGAGTGGCTCGCAGTGTCGTTCTTAGCGGGACAGCAGTCTCCTGCTGGAGGCCTGCTTGAATCCCTCTTAGTATTTCACTTCTAGAACTTTTGGGCAAGAGGCAGAGAAGCAGGCGCATCAGTGAAGTGGACCTGCAGAGCTCTCAAAGCCACGATAGGACTCCAGACCCGCCTCGACTTCAGTTCTGGCCACTCTTGTGAATGAAAGTGCCAAGTGGTAGGCCAGGTACAGGATTTTAAGGAGAATGAAACGTATTTCTTCTTGCTGCTTCCTAAATCTGATTTGAAAAGATGGATTCTACTGTGGCAAAGGCAGAGGGAAACTCTTGGGGATTATATGAGGTAAGGTATTAGAAAGTTCTGTGAAATGGATTAGAGTCACCTGATTTCTGTGTCCAGCTGTTTGAGATTTACAGTTGTCCATACCTTTCTCTTTGGAAAGTTCTTAAGTGCGGTCCCCTCCCAGTTTGGTTAGGTCCAATTATTACCGAAGTATATGGTGTGTTTATCACATTTAGTCACTTGATAACTCGACATCGGAGATCAATGCTGGATTAAAGCATGTAAAACTTTTACAAATAAATATGCAGTCCCCTCCCCGTGAATTTCTGGATTCCACTGGTTTTAAATGACTTAGTTTACTGCGATAGTAAGTACTGGGTCTGCCTACAAGAATGCTTTTGAAATGGCATTAGATTGAGTCTAAATAGATTTCGTGACAGGTGATCTGCCTCTGGAGTAATGTTTTTTGATAGATTTTAAAGCTCTTCTCTCATGAATGAGGTGTTACAGCAGATTGACTTGTGATGTAACATTTACACGGACAAGTATTCATAGATGGCCACATTCTAGACACTGTCGATTGAGCAGCAATCTTCAAACAAAACTTTAACTTGAGAATGAAACCATGTGTTTTAAGATTTTCTTGTGGCAACAGCGACAAACTGACCCAGTGTATTATAGGCCTTCAAAATATGCTTTAATTGTTTAAAAACCAGGAGGAATCCAGAGCAAAATTTCAGTTCTATCCTAATTCTTTACAAATTAATTTTTTCCAGTGAAAATTTCTGCTTTTTGGCTATAAAATGCCAGTCGGTCGTTCTCAAGGGATGTGGGCATGTTATTTTTTATTGTCGTTTAGGGTGCAACCGCCATTTAGTGCCTGAAAGCCAGGGATGCTAGCATTCCTACAATGCACTGGACAGGCCTCACAAAGAATTATTTTCTAGAATGACAGTAGCACCCTCATTAAGAAACGTTGATAAATGCTGAGTTTAATGAAAATTAAGGTGATGATTTAGTAAAGATTCGGGGGAGCAGTCTAATCTCGAGGAAGGTCATTCATCTTCTGAGTATGCCGTTTTGGAGAGGGACCCACAGGGAGCAGCCACTTCTACAAAATTAATTTTTAAGATCAGTAGCAATGAAAGTTCCAGAGAACTTGCTCCCACACACGTCTAGTTAATATTTTCAGACCTAGTTTGGAGTAGTGCCAACGAGTATCTGGTTCACTTCAATAAGGATAACCTCCTTCTTTAAATAAAGTTAGCTGTTAATGGTTCCTGATGCTTATTGTATGAGCTCATTAAGATCAAAGGAGTAATTTACCCCTAACCAAAGGATGCTTTTGTGCTAAACATTATTTTTTATAATGATGGTACAGTTCTCGAAGTCATCAGCTATTAGGTGCAGTAAAAGTAACATCCTGAAGGATCTAGAGGTTGCTTTTAAATTTCACTTAGTATTAAAAGGAATTATCTCTGAGTTGAGAGCTTAGTGTATGCGTGGTATTTTTAAAAAAATAATTAGAGGAAAGAAAGAGGGATGTATAATCAAAACCTCGTTGTCGTTCCTGAGGACTTTTTACACATACAGCGCCACGGCAGATTCCCAAGTTACACGCTGTGTTCAGAGTCCTGGTTTCGTTGTGTGGGGAGATGAGGGCGCCTCCGCCTGGTCCTTTATTGAGCCAGGCTCACAGCTCATTGACAGCATTTGAAGCCTTGATTGAGCTTGCATCCAAGAACTGGGCAGCACTGAGATGCTCTGTGAGAGTCTGTGCTCCGTGTGTGACGGCATAACGTACCATTACTGTGCGTCTGGGCTGTCCTTGTGCTGCCTAGTCATTTGGCGTCCATCGAGTCTCCGAAAACATATAAATAAGCATGCTTTTGTTTTAATTTATGTCTATTTATAGAAATTAAAATAAAATAAATTTATTTAAAAGAAATAAATTTAAAAAGTGAAAACTAAGGAAATGAAGCTGAGGAATTGTGCTTTTGGGTAGTATTTTAAAAAAATAGCACCCTTTGAAAGAAGGATGAAATGGATTGGAAAATTTGAAAAACTCACACGTTGAGCTCCTGATACGTGCCAGGTTCCCATACTGCACTCAGGTACTCCTCACAGCTTCCTGAGCTAGGTGCTGTTATCATTTAAACTCAGGCCCACCGTTTCTCTAAGTTCTAGGATCTTACCGTCACCTAGCAGCCACAGCCTGGCAGCGTCATTATCAAGCGGTGTATTACTTTTATTGCACCTGCAGTAAATGCTATGTACCTAAAAACGTACAGCATACTTCTGTTGGTGCATAGAGGGTCCATGTGGACTAATCGCCAGTGATCTATTAAGCATGTTGCACTAAGGTTTTATTGAGTTACTAAGTGATGGAGAATTGGAGCTTTATATTTTGACTGATCAAGGTTGAGTGTGGGAAAGTTGGACTTTCAGGAATTGTTTGAATAAAGAGAGGGAGGGGAAGAGTATGGTGAACTTAGTGAAACTGCAGGATGGTGGTTGGACTTGGCCGCGGCTTAGCAGTGGATGAGTCACCCCACAGGGTCATTGTACCGAAGAGTCTGGTATTGGTTCATGGCCTTTTGCACTGAGGGTGGATGTTTATAGTTACTGCAGCTCTGTCTACGCAGGAACCATGGAGACGGGAGGAGGGTCACATTTAGATTGTGCTGCCACGCTTGGTGCTGGGCCTAGGCGCGAACCATCGTGAGCCGTCGTCTCTTGTCCTTGTACAGTCCACTCTGCACACAGCAGCCAGAACGATTGTTTTTTAAAAAAATGTAGATCATGTCACTTCCCTGCTGAAAATCCTCCCGTGACTTCCCATCACCCTCAGAGTGGAATCCAAACTCTTCCCTGTGGTCTGCATGGAAAGGGTGGTGTGATGTCGAGGAGCGTGGCCTCTGGAGCAGGGCAGGGTGGGTTCACTCTGCACATACTAGTTTCAGGATCTAGGACAAATTTCCTAACTTTTAGTTTCCCATTGTTAAAAATCTGATAATAGTACCCCAAAGGATTGTTAGCGGTTTCAATGAGTTAATAAAGGCAGAGCAGTAGAACAGCGCCTGGCCCGGAGAAGGCGCCATGGTGTTGTTGTTGTCGTTATGTCTACAAGCTGGTGCTGCCTTCTCTCTGATCTCTGCTCTCCAGCTCTCTGCCTCGCTTGCTCTGCTCTGGCCGCATCAGTCTGGTGTTCCGCGGAACGCCGTGGGCTCGTTCCTGACTCAGGGTCTTTGCATTTTTGTTTTTTCCCTCTTCCCAAATCTCTCTGTGGAAAACGCTCTCATTTCATTCAGGTCCCTGTTGAAATGTTTTCCTAACTAACCTGCGTATAACAGTACTCTTCCACCAGCCTCTCTCCCCACCTCCCCTGCTGTCTCTGTTCAAGCCATGTTATCACTACCTGCCAGTACATTCTATCTACTGTACCATCTGACATAGGCATTATTTTGTATCTGCTTTTTTTTTTTTTTTTGAGGAAGAATAGCCCTGAGCTAATCCTCCTCTTTTTGCTGAGGAAGACTGGCCCTGAGCTAACATCCATGCTCATCTTCCTCCACTTTATATGTGGGACGCCTGCCACAGCATGGCTTGCCAAGTGGTGCCATGTCCACACCCGGGATCTGAACCAGTGAACCCCAGGCTGCCAAAGCGGAACGTGCGCACTTAACCGCTGCGCCACCAGGCCGGCCCCTGTATCTGCTTATTGATCATTTTCCCACTGGGCCAAAATCTCCACAAGGATAGGACCTTTGACTCTCTTATTCCCCCTGGAACTCCTGTACTTAGAATATTGTCTGACAGATGGTGGATGCTCAAAAAATATTCGTTGAATTAAATTTTCAATAAACTTCCTTTTCCCCGTCACTTCTATATTGCTTTTCTTTCTATCTTTAGGCCTTCACTGTTCCTTCTAACTCTCATCAGCCTGTCGTCACCGTGCCCCAAATTATGGACCCTAGAAAAAGATTTTTTACTCTACTCTTTCTCCTGAAAGTTATTTAGCAATAGAAAGTCTTGTTCTAACCTGTCAGCCTTGGTACATGGAATGGATTGAGGCATCTAGTGTCGTTTTATAGAATATTCCTGAAGGGCCTAATGTTAGATCTTATGCAAAGGTGTTTACCAAGTTACCAAATGCTGGCCATACTTGACCCTTTAAAAGAACCTGGGCTTATATTCTCTGCGTAAAGCGTCATTGCTGAGGAAATACCCATGGAAACTGTCATGGCGAAAATTAGGTACCGACTGCAATGTGTACTTCAGAGAGACTTTGGAAATTTTTAGGCCTCAAATTTTACAAAGAGCACCTAATTCTTGCTGATATTTTAATCATAAAATTAGATAAAACTACTATAAATTGCGTGTTCTGGTTTCACAATGATATTTATGATAAATTTGTACAACCACCAAATAAAATATAGACTTCTTGTTTGATATAAGTGAGCCTTTAGTGATTTTTCCATTTGAGGTATTATCAAAGAATTTGCTTCCTATATTTTATATAAGTAAACATCCAGTTGGAGAAAAAGTAAAACAATTTAGAAGTTCTCTGAAAGTCTTTGTCAAGAAAGAACTTGTTTAAGATGTTTCAAAGGCCTTTACTTGAAACTGGCCATGCGATCTTAGGTAAGCCAGTTCATCTTTTTGTGCATTGGTGTGACCAACTGTAAGATATAAACAAAATTGAATGTCCACTCAGCACAGCAGTGTGGTTAAATTAAGTTAGTTAGAAATTCATGTTACAAAGACTGTGAATTTAAATAAACTGATCTTGTTAAATTAGTCTAATAAAGCTTACCATGGAATTTGCAATGTTGTCCTTGTTTTTCTCTATTCTGAAAAAGATGGAGATCTCTTGGTGAGGATTTTATTTCTCTTTTGTGTATTTTAACACTCTAATACTAATATTCAGTTGACACTATATCATCATAATCAAAAGAAGATATCAAGACATCATTCATTCAACCAAATCTGAGCACCCACTATGTGCCAGATATTGTTCTAGTCACTTGAGATACATCAGTGAACAGAACAGACAAAGTCCTTGACCTCTTGGAGTTTATATTCTAGAGAGAAAGATAGACAATATATGAGAAGTATTAGTAGATGATATGGTATGTTAGTTGGTGATAGGGTTTCGGAAAAGACAGAGAGCAGACCAAGATAATCCAGGGAGGAGGAGCTGCAGTTTTAAATGGAGCAGTCAGGAGAGATTTCATTGAGAAGGTGATGTGCAAGCTAAAAAGAAAAAAATTGAAGGAGTGGATTGAGCCATAAGGATATATGTGGGGAATGTTCCAGACAAATGGACCCTGAGGCAGAAGCCTGACCACTCCTTTGAGGACATTGTAAAGGACAAAAAAGACTTTTGTTTTCCCTTGTAGGTTCACCTACTGGACCTGCAAATCAGACTGTCAAAAGACAGATGAGCAGGAGAAAAGACATACAAACTTAATTAGATGTTAACCTTTTAATTCTATGTTCATGGAAGCCTTCATGGAAATGAAATGAAGACCCAAAGAAGCAGTTAAACTCAGGAGCTTATATACCATTTTAACAAAGGACAATATATTGTGGAGAAGTAACTAGACAAAGAAAGGGGGGCTTGGCTTCTAAGGGTGGTAAATTGTGGGAAGGTAAATAAATATATGGGGGAAACTAATAGGAGGTAAGGGTTATTTGGTAAGGTTGTTTATGCAGACTGAAGTTGGTTCCTTCTCCATAAGGGTAAGGATAAGGGTAGTCTCCAGTGATTGAGTCATCCTCTTCCTCCTGGTATGGGAGAAGGAGACACCTTTACAAGTGGAAATTTATGTCTCGCTTTTAGACGTAAAGGGGAAGAGCAGAGAGCTAATTGCGTTCAACTCAAAGGGGCCTGTTTTGCCATGGCACTCTGATCGCCTTTGATGTCCAGAAGTCCAGTGCAGCTGGAGGGGAGCGATGAGGGATGGGGAGAGGGTAAGGAAAGACAAGGTCAGAGCTGTAATTTTTGGGGGGATTTGGGGGAAATGGGGCTGCCCATCCTGTAGGGCACTATTAGCCATCGTAAAGACTTTGAATGTTACTCTGAAAGAAACAGGGATCCACTGAACAGAAGCGAGACATGTTTCAACAGTAAACATGACCTGTGTTTAAAATGAATTCTTCTGTAAACCATCTCTGAGCTGCTCTTTATTATCTGGCATTTTGGGCCATGACTGAAACTCTTGGGAAGTATGTGCTGAAATGAGTCCAAGTGTTTCTTCCCACTGGTCTGTCGGTGGCTTCCTCCCTTGTCAAAGTGAGTGTTTAAGTGAATGGTTTAGGACCAGGTATTTTATACAGGAAGTTGCTTAGTAGAACCTCCTGCCTCTGCCCGGTGTGTGTGGGAGTGTGAATGATCAGGAGGCCCCTCGGGGTTGTGGTTAGGACTTGGCTATAAGTTAGAAGTCACCCAGCATGGATGATGGATGTAGTGAAACATTTAGCTCTTTGGCTTGGGCTCTACTTCCCCCTGGTGAGGCCTCCTGTGGGGAGGCAGTGACAGAGCCTCTCTCTCTACTTGGTGGTATGTGACGATGAATCAGCCTGTGCGCCCCCACTCCACTCCACTCCACTCCACCTGCCAGTGCTGCCATCGCGCCGGCGATGAGCACGCCTTTCAGTGCACACATCTCCCCGAGACCAGGCCTTGCCGACTTGTCAGGGGCTCTTCTCAGCCTCTGTTGCTTTTCTCTCCTGGAATGTGCTGGTGTCTTTGTCCCATCTCTGGCACGTTATGAACAGCAAATCTTTCTGGTATCTATAAGAAAATTGCCATTCAAGTGGCTTCAAAACCACAACCGCCAGTGGAATGGTATCGTCACTGTAGTCTCTAGGCATGTCTGACACTCACACTCTCTTTTGCATCTAGAGAGGCTTCAGTGTAAGGAATTGGGTATCTAGGGAGATTGAGTTGAAAACTAATGCCAAGTGTGCAAATTCATGAGGGAGTTTGTTAGTGAATTCTCATGGTGCTTCATAACATTGGTGCTCACTCCACCTCCCCTGCAGTGTAGTTCAGATCTCAAAGTCGTTGGTGGGGTTTTCCTGTCTCGTTGCAGTGGGATTCCGTAATCTGCCCAGGACATGCTGGTAAATTTGCAGTTTTAATAGCCAAGCAGTCCCCGTGAAGATGTGTTCTTTGCTTGGGTCTAGAATGATCGTTTTGATTCAAACTGTAGCTTAGTATTTCTCTTCAAATTGCACATCCCAGACAGGGCGTCTAATTCCCAGGTGTAGCGAGAATAAAGCCAGGCCCCTTTATGATCCGATCTCAGGGCATAGTTATATTCAATTTGTATCCAAAAGGTAATTTAAAATCAATTTAGATGTTTATGCTGGTTTTTGAGAAAATGTAGAGAGGGATTACTTTAAAGCCAAAGCAAATTTATGTGTCATTTTTCATCTCTCTGGCACAATCTGTCATATGGCAGATTTCTCACAATGGCAAATTTCTCATCTTTTCTCAGTTTCCTTGGGTTGATTGATAGAAGAGTGAGGGTTTTCAATCCTTTTTCTTTATTCCTATTCTATCTCCAGTGCTATGTGGAGGTTTTGGAAATACTGAGGTAGACGTAGAAACATTTCCAGAACCAAATTATGTTTGATATATTCGGTCCTGTCTCCTATAATCTCTTACTATCGTAAAAGCCTATTCACAGGACACTTTCTGGAATCCAAAAATAATGTACAAGAAAAATAATTTATCTTTTTTTTTTCTTGCTGGGGAAGATTAGCCCTGAGCTAACATCTGTGCCCATCTTCCCCCACATTGTGTGTGAGTTGCTGCCATGGCATGGCTGACGAGTGGTGTAGGAATCCAAAAATAATGTAAAGGAAAAAATTAATATATATATATTTTTTTGCTGAGGAAGATTAGCCCTGAGCTGACATCTGTGCCCATCTTCCTCCACTTTATGTATGAGTTGCTGCTACCACATGGCTGACGAGTGGTGTAGATCTGTGCCCGGCATCTAAACCTGTGAACCCAGGCTGCCGGAGTGGAGTGCACCAAACTCAATCACTATGCCATTGGACCTGCCTAAAAATTAATCTTTTAAAGATGTTTTTCACACTGATCTCTGTTTGTGAAATATTGTAGGGAAGGAAGAGTTTGAAAAAACTTAAAAGACTTTATCCTTACATTGTTTTAGCTTTTTGTGGCATTTCAAAAGAGAACTCTAAATTGAAAAACTAAATTTTTAAAAACTAAATTTAAAAAATTATCCTTTACAAGCACGTTATAGGTTAATGTGATTAATCCTACTTTTGCAGGGAAGAAAAAGGTAATGTCCTGGGTCCCAGGCAACAACAGTAACTTTTTTTTTTTTTGGTGAGGAAGATTGGCCCTGAGCTAACATCTGTTGCCAATCTTCCTCTTTTTGCTTTAGGAAGATTGTCACTGAACTAACATAGATAGCTCTAAATATGGCCATTTATCTGTTGCTTCTGATGACCATTCATGGAACCAAAAAAAATGAACCCTCGGAGGTAAAAAAATATGTGTAGGGAATGGCGAAACAAAGGAATAGATGGGACACTTTAATGAGTATTAAACGTGTAGCTCTCCCAAAGGATATCTTCATAGGCATCTCCCAAAGACACTGCAGACTTGATGGGTCCAGAGCCGTAAGAGTTACACATGGTCACAGGGAGCACTGATCCCTCTTCCTCAGATCTCCTTTAACACTTTGTGAAGTACACACACCTCTGTCATAACACCTTTTACACTGCGTTGTACCTTATGTGGCAGTCTTCTCCCACTACACTGTCATACACTGTCAGCTCCTTATGGCAGGAAATGGGTGTCTTGATCTTCGTAGTAGGCAGTCAATAAATGCCCTTTGAAGGAAGGGGGGAAGGAAGGAAAGAGCTAACAGATGAGAGGGACAGTAGTCAAAGAGATCTACATGGTCCACAGCATTGCTATAATTGTGCGGTTTCCCTGGAAATAACCATGGAACAGAATTTTTCCGAGTGTAGCGTTTGTAGCTCCTGTATCAGGATCACCTGGTTGGGGTATTTTCTAAAATTCAGATCCCTGCATCCTGACTCAAATCTACTGCCTCAAAAAAATCTCTGGAACACCAGCACAGGAGTCAGCATTTTGAAGAAGCCCCCAGGATATTCATTTGGAGCGATGGAGTTTGGCAGTCATTGCCCTGGTGGATCAATTAACTAAAGGGGAAGGCAGCCAATGATGAATTGTGACCTAGTGAATGTGCAGGAGATGTTAGTAAATCTGCTTACGTATAGATTTTGTTTAAAACCCCAAGGTTTTCCTCCTAGAAATCGTGTAGTTTTAATTAAGAAAAAGGGGCCTGTTTCTCAGCTAATTAACCAGATCTGAGAAAATTCTCTGAGCCACTGAAGTCTGTAGTTAATAGAAGAGAGCTGTGTGTGTGATCTTACATCTCTACTCCTTTATTCCTGGGTCCAGACACTATTTGCTTCTTCCTTGGAGAAGCAGACTTAGCAGAACGAGTCCAGGATTAATAACAGAACTAACTGGAACAGCCCTAAAGAATAATTTAAAAAACACTGAATGAAATCGTTTTGGAAACGTTCCATGAATTGCTAAAATAAGGCAAGAATAAAGATTTTCTAAAGTTTTGTTAATCGTGATATTTGCAAACAGATAGGTATAAGATTATGCTGGAAGGATTTAGGGCTTTTTGTGAGTTCTGTGCTTTTCTATTTAGAGAAAATGTACTGCCAACTAGACTTGTAAGAGAACAAAGGAGATTTATGGGACCTGATGGACAGGCTTTATATAAACCTTCCCAAACAAAATTAGATTTAGAGAAGGTATTTTGGTGTATGAATTAAACGTTGCCAACATTTCTTTTTTTGTAATTTTATTCCACTTATAAAGTTACCTAGGTATCTAGAATGTAGATTCTATTGTAACTGGAAAGCAGACGCTTTAATCCTAGTATGAAGGGAAATAAGAATGAGGATGGGAAAGGGGGCAGGGAAAGTAATGTTCAGAGAGCAAAAGCAAAAGCAAAGCAGGGGAATGTGGCGCATGGAAGCTGACATGTTTCCAGGTTGAGAGGAAGAAACTGAAGGTCAAGGTGAGAGAAGGTGACTGATGGAGGGGATTGGGTCAAGGGCACCATCATGATGGAGGGGTGAACCTGAGCAATAAACAGATACAGATACAGAAAAGGTGGTAGTGTGGAGATGGAGAAACCAAGGAGAAGAAGCCTGATGTCCTCCAGGTTTGGGATGCCCTAGGATGCATGGTACCCTGCTCCAAGTAAGAGGGTGGAAATTAGATCAGGAATGTGAGGACAGTGGGACAGATTTGAATACTTGTTAAGAGGAATGGGGAAAGGAAGTGACCTAATATACATAGAACAATTGGTAATTGGTTTTAAAGACCAATGACATCTCTTTGATCTATCAGAACTTTTATTCAGTTAAAGGAAGAAAAAGATTTATAAGTGCATCTATATTAAACATGTAGGGGATTTAGAACTCTTCCTCTGGTATACCCTTTTATACTTGGTTATTTTTCTTATTTGGAGTGGAGGCATTTTAAAAAGACTGGATCACCTAATACAGATGTTAAATGAGGGTCAATAAAAACAACTCATACAATCTGGGAAAAAATATCCTGTCCTCAAATATCCATGAAAAATAGATTTGAGCAGAGAAATGCTGTCACCGAAAAGGTGTTCCTGGGCTAGACTAGAACTGACTGCGACCTGAACCAAGGTGTTAAGCTACTTAAAGAAAAAGGTTTTAATCTGAAGGACCAATTAAAATTGGTCTTCCTGAGACAAAAGAAAGGCATGAGTCATTCTAGACATTCTGTAACCTGGTGTGACCAAGGCTGGCCAGGGCTCTGCTCACTTACAGCAGTAGGAGCAGTAGTTGCGGTGGAGGTTGTAATGTCATATCAAAGTAATTTGAACTCTGTACCCCTAAACTAGTTTATTTCTTGGAACTTTATCTTTTCAATTAAAGGTCACTGCCACTCAATGGCAGAAGTGCTTGTATCTGTCAGGGATAATGAGCTATCCGAGACATAATCTCATCAGAGAAAAATTTCAATCTAGAGTAACCAGAATATTAATTAACTTGAGTATCTGCCACGTGACAGACACTGTGCTTGGGGAAGGAATAAGACCTTCCCCGTGAAGCTTATGGGAAGGTCTCGCTGTGGCATTTAGATCTTTTTTTATCAAAACAGACCCAGCAAGCTTCTTCTCTGGGCCTGCTCATCCTAATTCTGACCCATTTCTCATCATATAGGGGACGTTTGAGTTTTGAGTTCCAGATAAACCTGGATGGTCATGGTACATTTTCGATATTTTACTTTAAGAGGCTAGCCTTTATTTCTTTAAATATCATAAGTTTAACCAAATGGAGTTGTCTTCATGGACTGTGACCCAATGAGGGGAATTAAAGTCAGAGATATATGGTTTATCCCAACGCACACGAGCTGGTGGGTGAATTGAACGCTTAACTCCAGGTTTATTTTTAGCTAAAGGGTCTGGGAAGGAAGCACCCATCCCTTGTTCTCCCTTATTTCCTCCTTCTGAGACCGAGGAGGGATATTCACCTCGTCCAGTATTTCACTTTGAAGTGAAGGTGGCTGGCAAAGAAAGTGTTATTAGTGACGGTCTTGGAACAAGAGATGTCGACACTGGTTCTCTGTCAAAGTTCTCTTCTAGGGACGATGGAAGGGGCTGTGTGAAGCCTCAGGCATCACTTCTGTCTGGGCCCAGACCTCTTGCTGTAGTTCTCGTCCCATCACCGCCCTGCCCTTCTATTTCTGTTCCTCAGTGGTCCATCTCCCCAAGGTTGTTATGGCAGAAGTGCACTTAGTCGGACTCAACTGCTGGCCTGTGGAGAAGAAGTCTAGCAATACCAGAAGCACACACCCTCTTACAGTGAGGTCACATTAACAAGTACAGTTTTATTACTGTCAGTCCTTATCATCATGATCCTAGTGCTTGCTCCTTAAAACAAGATTTGATGCTGACTTATCTTTCCTGAGGCCTCAAGAGGAAACTGCCACAACAATAATTTCAGAAAATTTCCCATGTGCCTCATCATGTTTTTTTTAAAAAAGCATTTTGAATAGCTGGACACCATCTACTCCCTTTGCCTGTGTCTCTTCCCTGCAGGGTCCAGCTTTCTGTGCCCTCAAAGTGACCAGTAGCTAATAGAGTACATTTATTTGTGAAAACATGAGAGTTGCTCTCCCCATCCAAGCAGCTCTGCCCATTAAAGAATCTCCTAGAAGGGAAGCAACCACCTTTGTTGTCTAACCTGGAGAAGTGAGGCATCTTGGGGATTCTAGGTCAAGTCAGGCATGAAGAGTCTAAATCAATGGGTGATTGTCGTGATGGTAAGTATATCTGTTAGGAATTGTGTGCAGCTGCAAGTAACAGAAACCCACCCACAGAGCCTTAACCAAGTAGGAGTTTATTTTTGCCTAGGTAGTAAAAAGCCAGAAGATCTTTCAGGGCTCAAAGAATCATCATGGTTGCTTCTAGCTTCTTTCACTCCCATCCTTAGCATATGGCTCTTGTCTAAGAAGAGGGGAGGGGCAAGAATAAAAGGATGACTGAGTTTACTCTTTTATTAATAAGGAAAATAATAGCTTTCCCAGAAGTCCCATCAAGTAGACTTTCTCTTATGTCTCACTGGCCAGAACTAGGCCACATACTGCCCTTAGCGGCAAGGGATTCTGGAGAGGTAAGTATTTTTAACCTATGGGCACATCACTGCCTGGGACAAAATTGGGGTTCAGTTGGCAAGGAAGAAGCTCAGTGGATAGGCAGTGAGCAGGATGCGCCCTCAGGCGCCACATGACGTCTTTCAAATCCAGTTTTTGGTGATTGCCTGAGTGCCTTCTAAATATCAGTGTTGTGGGTATATTTCTGTGACGGAGTGGACTAGTTTCCTTGTATTGTTTGTCTAGGAGTGGAGGTGTTGCCATGAGTGGTGTATGCCT
This sequence comes from Equus caballus, assembly GCF_041296265.1. Classification (NCBI taxonomy): domain Eukaryota; kingdom Metazoa; phylum Chordata; class Mammalia; order Perissodactyla; family Equidae; genus Equus; species Equus caballus. Next base: position 72,519,174 of record NC_091701.1, on the reverse strand, counting down.
TTCCATTCTTGCAAAGAACAGTGGCTGCTTCTTGGGCTTTCACAGTAAAGAACTTTTGACTTATCATGTGCTGAATGCAAGTAGCATCAAAGGACACTTGCCCCCAAAGTTCTCTGGCTTATCGATATGATAAAGCCAGTGGGACCCAAGAACAACCATGGACAGAACTCCTCCAGAGCTGAATTATCCGAACCCTCCCTTTAGCCCACTTTCTATTCCCTTTATGCTCAAAAGAAGAGAGGTTTTTCTTCTCGGGATTATTCCCTTGGGCCTGGGACCTTTTCTCCATCTTCCCTTTTTGAGTGTAGCTCTTACTTCACCCTGTCTGGTTTATTCCAGCAATGAGTTAATCTTTCCTCCTGGGAAGGGGATTTGGGGAAACAAATGAGGAACCTCTGAGAGCCAGTGTCACTGCACATGTTTTTGTGTACCTATAAAACTCTGAATGGTCTCTTTTTCATGTTTTTAGTTTCCTTTCCCACTCTAGGGCCTGGGACAGAGCTTGAGACGAGTGTGATATGAGCAAGTTACAGAACATGAATCTCTTAAGCCTTCGGGGAGGGGCAGGTGGGGCAGGCAGAGCACCCTGCCCGTCATCTTCAAGTGTAAAATCTGTTCTGTTTACCCCGGTCTGCCTACAAATATCATCATTGCCTGTGTGCCCTGAGGTCAGAAAGCTTGCAAAATGCTGCTCTCAGGCCTATTCTCTGGGTCTGTTCTTTCTATCCTTCTTCCACACAAAAGCCTAAATTCTGTCTCTTTCCTTTTCTTGTATTGGCTCGAGATCTGCTGCCTTTGGCCTTTTGTAAAATGTTGTCCTAGCAGACCTGGTGGCATGGTGTCTCCTGAGCACCATTCATGGCAAACCTGTTCTGTGTCCTGACACAGTTTCATAGCTTAATGTCCTTTGTTTTCATCAGCTCTTCCTTTCCTTTTCATAAAGGATTTTATAGATGGGCGCGCACCCAAGCCCTTCCTCATATGCATCAGCTGAAGCTTCAGCACTTGTACCTTTTGCTCTTTGCAGTTTTCTCTTTTGGTAACATTGGTCAACCTGGCCAAGCCCAGGGGTGCCATCTTCTTTCCATGGCCACCACCTCCGCCCCAATTCTCCTGTGTAAATGCAAGTATAGAAATTCAGGGGAATAATCTGCTGGGGGATAGTCCTTGATGATAGTGTTCATTACCATTGCCCCCTGCATCTTTTTTCCATTTATTTTAGAACTTATATTAGTCCTTGAGCTAAAGAAGGGCAAAGAGGTTATAATTAAGCTGAAAAGTGTTTCTTTGGTTTTTCCAGATGAGAATTCTCCAGCCAACTTCTGGGATTCTAAAAACAGGGGTGTGACCGGAACACAGAAAGGACAAATTGTATGGAGAATTGAGCCTGGGCCCTACTTCATGGAACGTAAGTAACTAAGTGTGAAATCTGAATTTGTTGTTAAACATTGCATAAACATGCAGAAATCTGTGGAGTCTTTTCTGAATGTTGTTTTAAAAGTTTTTGGCTCTGATTTACATGTTTATGCCATGTAGCCCCAAACTGGAAAATACGTTGTTATAGAAAATGTTCATTAGAGGATGTTCACTGGAAAATACGTTTTTTAGAAAATATTCATTAGAGGATGTTCACATATTTTGAAAAAAGTGTGTGTGTGTGTATGTGCACATGTATGTGAGTGTGTATATATATATATATATGTATATACTACCTATACCTTATGAATGTATGGTATATAGATTATGGTTATTTTAATACTTTATACATTTTTCTATAGCCTTGTGTCTACATTTGTAATTAATACTTAATTATATTAACTTTAGGGAGCAGAAAGAATAACTCAAGATTTAAGTGAAATTTAAGAATTTAACAACTTATGGATTTTATTTGCTAACTTTGCTATTATTTTTCCCAGCAGCAAAATCACTTTTGATTTGAGTCCTGCTCTTTGCAAGCGTAGATAAGGTAGTCTGGGGCCCACTGCCATAGAGGTCGATTTACTGGGAATCGGAAATTGGCTGCAGATAACTCAACCATTGCCCAGTTGATCTGATGTTGTATTTATTTGTAAATACTAATTCTTATATAAAATACATGGTTTACGAAATATTTTCTCTCTTTTTATTTGGGGAGAAGGGGAGTGTTTTTATTTGCCATGAATATTATTGAGAACATAATAAATACATTATTGTGGAATAGATAGAGGCGTGAATGAGTAAATGATTTACTGGTTGATCCAGGTTAGTTTGCATTTACAGAATTTTTCTTTAATGTAGAAAAACATGGACTCTTCAAAATTTTTTTGAGTTGTTTAGCTCTGTGTAAGAATTAAGCTTTCTATAGGCAAAGGATTTAATATTAGAGAGGGTGTGTGGATACTCATACTTAAGGGTAGGAATTACTAAACCTTAAAATATAAAGTAGAGTTTGACTAAATGGAAACCTGCTGTCTTCATATCTTTACTGAAGCATATAAAACTTGTGTAATGTAAAAAGTTATTTTAAAAGATCGACATCTGTTGCTTTGAAATGCCATTAAAGGCATCAGATAATTTCTTCCACGTCCTTACTGATAGGTCAGCATTCCAGAACTTTCTGTAATCCTGTTTCTGCCCCCTAAGGAATGTCCTCTTTTCATAGTTCAATTTCTGGCTAGATTCTCTCTTTAAACTTTAAATGGAATGTAGTTTCTAAGGGAATAAGCTCGGGGTTGGCCCGGTGGCGCAGTGGTTAAGTGTGCACATTCTGCTTCGGCGGCCCGGGGTTTGCCGGTTCGGATCCCGGGTGCGGACATGGCACCGCATGTCAAGCCATGCTGTGTGGCAGGTGTCCCACATATAAAGTAGAGGAAGATGGGCATGAATGTTAGCTCAGGGTCAGTCTTCCTCAGCAAAAAAAGGAGGATTGGCAGATGTTAGCTCAGGGCTAATCTTCCTTGAAAAAAAATTTTTAAAAAACGGAATAAGCTCATGATATAAAATTATCATGATATATCAATAAGCAAGGAGAAAAAAGGAGATACGTGTGGCATAATCCCAATTAATATCATAGCATGTAGGAAACAGTCTAGAGGAGATTTGCTAAAATGTGAAGAAGAGTTGTGTCTGGGAGGTGAGATTATGGGTGATTTGTTTTTCTTGCCTATTTCTACTTTTCTTTACTCTCCAATGTTGGCCCAGCTGGCGTTACTGTCTAAGTAATGAGAAAAATAAATGATCCAAGAATGTGGGAAAAAATGGAATGGGGACTAGCCGGGTTTACTTTCAATATGGTTCCTCGTTTGGAAGGCTTCCAGGGTTCGATAGGGTGATCTAACTGAGAAATATTGCCAGCTGAACTTCAGGGGAAAGGGTAAAATAGCTTTCCTATTCTCTTCAAAATGCTGAAGACTGCTAGGAATGATTGCCTTCTGATGGAATGTGCAGATCCAGCTTATGGCGCTCACATGAACACCTGGGGAGAAGTCAGTATCGCACGCTGCTATAAGTGGGACATTATGTGTGAAAAAACCCATTTACGGGGTATCCCATTTGCCATGATTGATTTCCCTTCCTCTGTCAAAAGTGTTAGAGATTTGTAATATCCTAGCTGATGTGGGTATAGTAAATGTTTTTCTTGACCCCTCGCTCTAGTATGAAGTAGAAATGGGCTTGACATTGAAGCCAGGAATTGGAAATGAAGAAAACAATAGGGTTTCTTTCCTTTTTCTTTTCTCCTCAAATTTAGCATTCCTACCTTAATTCTTCACACACAGAATTGGGGGTATTGTGTAGCATGATTGTAAAACTGAAAATATTCTGGAATGTACCTTTTAAGGACTGAGAAAAGTCATACAAGTTAATGTCCTGGGCAGTGAATAGGAATTACAGAAAGATTTGGCTTTATAATAAGTTTATCTTCATTAATCAGAATGAGGCCTCCCCCAACACATCCCTATCCTTTCAATATCTGTTCAGTGTAAAAAACCTCAGGTGCTATTTATATCAGTGCTTAGAGCTGTAGTCTGTGTCTTTTAGACATCATCTTTTTACCCCATGTCTGGCTAGAGCAGACCTAAGGGGACTTCACAGCATAATGAAGTTTTACTTGAATCTCTGGAGTTGATGGCATGGAACTTAAAAAAAATCAGGGTAGGGGCTGGTGGTTAGGCAGCTTCTATATTTTCTACCCCTGATCTTGAAAACTTAAGACATTTAAAAACTTTTGCTGTTATCTTCAGGAGAAAAATTTATCTTTAGCTCATCAAAAGTCCAAGCAAAGTAAAATTCTCTGAAAATTGATCTAAGTTCACAGGCAGACCTGGATTTGAGCACCATCTAAGCTATTTGTGAGAGTAAAGATGGCTTCAATTTGTCTGGATAAACCCCAGAGGAGGCAGGTGGCTCGGACTTATATTATTACTTGGGGCCTACTTGAATGAATTTCAAGGACAAAGGTTTAATTTGGGGTAGACGGCCCTCGCAGGCGTCGGAGAGGAGCATCGGCTTCATCTGCACTTACTCGTCATAAGACTGTCAAGTATTCCTCAAATGAGCTTCTGCTCCCAGAAACGGAATGGGTCATCTGTGCAGTGTACATTCTTGAGGTTTGAAATGTAAGAGGTTTCAAAAGTTGTCTTCGCATGCCAGGATATCTATTTTATTCTTATATAGTTCTTTATAGATCATGGTTATTCGTTTATTCATTCATTCAAGCCTGTCCTTCCTTCATACCTGTTAGCTCAGTGCTAATCTTCCTCAGCAAAAAAAAAAAAAAGAGCACATAGGACAATGGTTAAAATACTGTTTTAGGATAAATAATAAATTGCAGGTAGCTTGATTTTCTTTTAAGATATTCTATTTTAATGAAATAGAAATGATTAAAAGAACAAGGACATTTCCATTCCATTTATCTTTATGGTTCAAAATATTTAACTTCTAGACACTTGAGGAAAATCCAGACTTTCTAAATAGGAACAAGCTATTTACTACAGCCTAAGTGAGTTTGTAGCTATTTAAGTTGATAGACCAGATCCCAGTCTTTGAAACAAAACCATTTCTTGCAGGAAGTGGCCTGTGGAACCTTTTTTTTATTATTATTATTATTATTTTTTTTTTTTTTTTAAGATTTTATTTTTTCCTTTTTCTCCCCAAAGCCCCCCGGTACATAGTTGTGTATTCTTCGTTGTGGGTTCTCCTAGTTGTGGCATGTGGGACGCTGCCTCAGCGTGGTCTGATGAGCAGTGCCATGTCCGCGCCCAGGATTCGAACCAACGAAACACTGGGCCGCCTGCAGCGGAGTGCGCGAACTTAACCACTCGGCCACGGGGCCAGCCCCCTGTGGAACCTTTTTTCAGAGAGGGCTTGAAATGGAATCTTATGCTAATACCTGGAGTTAATGTAGCTGAGTTGAGATTGCTTTTAAAAAATAATTTTTGAATAGATAATATATGACAAGAGTATAATGTTAAAAAGACGAAAAGTGAAAGTAAATATCTCCCCAACTTGATGCCCCAGTCACCATTTTTCCCTCCCTGAAGGCAATCACTTTTACCAGTTTCATGTGATACATCTGGAAATATTTTATTGACATACAAACCCAGAAATATATTCTTCCTTTAAACAGATGGTAGAATGATTGCTTTAAAAATGCGATGTCAGACTCCCGCAATTACAGAAGCCCCTTTCCTTAGGAACAGTAAGTTAAGTTCCTGAACACTGTCCTCCAAGGTCCCTTCCATCTCCACAAGTACTGAATGCGTGTTTGCACAGTGATGGCCTCCCATCTGCGTTGGAGATGGGGTTGGCGCACTGTCTATTGCTCTGGGGGGCATCTTCATTTGTATTTATGAAAGTTAACAAGTTAAAAATTTGAAAATAAAAGAGCTTCTGTGCCTTATCAGCATTTTAATAGAGGATAGAGGCTGCCAAATCTTTATTTTAGTAGTAACTCCATAGATGAAACTGTCCTTAAGATTGTTGAAAGGGGCCAAAATGTATTTCCATGTTTCATGACTGGCTTCAGCCCCTCGGAAGGGACCTCAGAGAGAGGAAGATGCTGCTCGGGCCATGCTGTCTTCCTTCCGAGGCTGGCCCAGCAGACTGTAGGTCCTTGCAGGTTAAGGGGAGAGCCTCACCCTTCTCCTGGCTTCCCGCCCTTGGAGGCAACATCCTTGTTATAAGTGGATTTTTTGGAGAATATACTCTTGCTTTTTATAGTCCAAAGGAATGGCTATATATGTATATATTATAATGGCTATATATTATGGAGGGGAATGTATATATATATTCCCCCCCATAATTTGAGGCCACAAGGATGAGATGTTGGCTGCCGCCTCAGGCTGTGGAGAAAGCATCCTCGGGTGTACAGGGTGGTGCATAGCTCCTTAGTCCGTATCCTCCATCTCCCCTGCCTGTGAACAGGGCTCCCCCTGTGGGCCATGGGCTCCTCTCTTCTCTGATGCTCGGCCTTCGTGCCTGCGTTTGCTTTCACCTGTCCTATCTGTTTCTCAGGAACAGCTTTTGTTTTCCACTTGCAGTTGGGGGTTCAAAATGTAGTTAAAATGGAAACATGACACCAACTTCCCTTTTCCTTCCTTTTCAGTATGCTTCTAGTTACCTTTTCTCATAACTAAAATGTTCAAGAACATTCATCAAAATGCTGCTCTCTCTCTTCTCTCTCTCTTACTCAGAGGGGATGTTGTTTAGTTACACCATTTTTTAATTTTTTATCTTGAGTGAACTCCTAAAACACTAAATAATATTTGAAGAAGGAAACTCCCACTCAGCATGGAACATTCCTATATTTTAGGGGCAGGAATCTTCACTGGTGTCCTGCTGAAAGGGCCAGCTGGTTTCAGCCCAGGTGCAAACAGCTCGTTCTGTCCAGTCCTGTGTTTCTCTCCCTGGTGACCAGAGTGTGTGTTTGGTTTTGTAATGAGTGAACTGTGTGACTCCCCTTGGCTTTGCCCCGAGCCTTAAAGCATTATGAAGCTGTCAGCTTTGTGGTGTTTTTGGTGATCATATCCACAAAATCTGCTGTGTGCAATTCAGAATGAGTTATTTTATAGCTTCAGGGATTTTAATTTGTCACCGGGGTTGGAGATTTTTGTTATAGTAAGGAATAAAACAACCCCCAAATGGGTCAGCTAGTGGAGCTGGCCTGGCTATCCACATCCTATAAATAAAAATCAGCAGTCACATTTTTTGTGTGTGTCTCATAATCTGTTACCTAGCTGACTATTAAAACTTTAGAAAAGAGGAGATGGTAGCCTAACTTGAGAGGGAGTTCGGGGAAGATGTCTTATAAAAATGCACTTCTCCTTGTTGGAAAATGAGCTGCTCGCTCACTATCGGTTGATTTGATCTGTGGGGTGCTGCTGCCAGCAGAGTCACAGCCTGCTGGGCCCCAGCATTTGAGTGTGATTGTGAGCTCCTGCCACAGAATTCAGGCTTCACACACGTCCCCATGCTTGTTCTCCGTTGACAAGCCTTGTGCATGTTGCTTAACTTTGTCCTTGCAGGATGCGTGCTACTGGTCTTGGAAGAAAGCGAGTGGGAGAGTAAGGTTTGCTCAGATCCATACAGCTATTACTATTTCAGTAATAACCAAAAACCTGTGTTAGTGTTTAGGATGGTCATTTGTGGCGTGTGCCCAGGGAGGGGAAGTAAGAGTAAAGCTGGAATTCCTTGCTGGTCCTCCAACCCAGCATGCTCGTTCCTGCCTCGTGCTTTGCCACTCCTCAGTCCTAACTCTCTCCACACCCTTTTTCTCATCTGTAGCTTTGAGTCCTGACCCATTTGTTCCATGAGGCCTTTCCGACTCTCCCGTGTCCCCACTCCTCTTCTCTGTGGTCACACTTTTCTTCCCTGCACCCTTCCTTTTGAGAATTTGTCTTCTGTATTTTGTCATGCCTGCAATTCTCATGTCAACAGCTACACTGGACGTCACCTGCTAGACACACACCTTTCTGTGATTCCCTCATGCTCTCTGGCTTAGTGCTGGGCATGGGTTGTGGTGGGGCCATGGTAAAAATCTTTTGCAGGACCATGCTGACTACATTGTGAATCTCCGCATAGTGATTAACATGCATGATGGAAAGCTCAATATTTTACCCAATGACAGATGGGGTTTTTTTGAGATTTAGCATTTCATCATTGATAGGAAAAGTGTAATAATATAAATTCCTAAAAGAGGATTTTTTTTTTTTAAAGATTTTATTTTTTTTTTCCTTTTTCTCCCCAAAGCCCCCCAGTACATAGTTGTATATTCTTCGTTGTGGGTCCTTCTAGTTGTGGCATGTGGGACGCTGCCTCAGCGTGGTCTGATGAGCAGTGCCATGTCCGCGCCCAGGATTCGAACCAACGAAACACTGGGCCGCCTGCAGTGGAGCGCGCGAACTTAACCACTCGGCCACGGGGCCAGCCCCGTAAAAGAGGATTTTTTTAAATCATTATATTGTTCTCTTAAAGGAAGCAAAGCAAATACTCTGGAGAAGGCCATTTGGTACAGTCAGAAGAGTCCGTGAAGATTAACCTCCTTGGGGAAATAGATTGAGTGGCCCCACTTTGGTAATCCGGTGACTCAGCTGAGAGAGGAACTCCACTCCTGTAGGCTGGGACTCCCCCTGGTCCCTGCCCTTCAGCATCATTGCCTATAATGAACAATACCTTGGGAAAAGGCATCTCCCAGTGACACTTCAGTGACTCAGACGCTCTGTATACAGAGAAATTCCGGTGACTGTGGCTTTAACCATTGACACATTTTGGCTTCATGGTCTTGGAAATTGTAGTTACTTTCCAAAATCAGTAATTGACATTTGTATTTCTTTTTATCAAGTTCAAATTATATATATATATATGCATACACACACACACATATATACATGTAGATTTAGATACACACGCACACACACTTGTGGAGATTATATCTATAATCTGTATCTGTCTACATGCTGGTACTCATATATACCAGTGGTTCCTAAATTTGATCTCTGTCTAGTGGCTGCATTTAAGTCACTTGGAAAATTGAAATAATACAGATTCCAGCCCCTACCACTGCAGAGTCTACTACAGTGCTCTTTCTTGCTTTGTTAGCCTGCTTTTCTTCTATTTCCACTGACAGCTACAGTCTGTCTGTATTGTGGAGGATAGGAGCAAAGGCTTTGGAATTGGGCTTTTGAGTCCTGACCCTGTCGTTTCCTGTTTGTTTGGCCTTGGACAAACCTCAGCACTCCCTCTGTAATACGGGGGCGGGCAGTTCTGCCTCCCGTGGCTGAGGTGAGGATTCAGTACGACAGGAGCAGACAGAACCCCTCAGTGAATGGTAGCTAGTCTTGTTCTTATCTCTACACTATATATATTTTGGCATGCTATTTTTGTGCGTTATCTTTCTAATATATTTGGGCTGTCCTTAGAAAATTTCAGAGGCTCATATAAAGTCAAACAGGAATTGGTATATTCTGTTCCCTCTGCTTGGAAAAGCAGGGATCATTCCAAGAGTCATGAGGAGGGTTTCCTGAGAGGCAGTGGGGTGGATTTCCTCGGCTGATTCCTAATTGACTTGTTTTGGTGTTTACATCATTGTTTTTCTCCAATCGATTTGCAGCGGAGATAAAAATCTGTTTTAAATACTACCACGGCATTAGCGGAGCCCTGCGGGCCACGACCCCCTGCATCACGGTGAAGAACCCCGCTGTGCTGGTGAGTGCCCCCACTGCCCGCTTCCTTGGGACGTCCGGCCAGGATGTCTATTTTTGCCCGTGCAGCTCTGGCAGGGAGGGTGGGGAACAATGAAAAAGGAAACGCAGAACAGCGTGGGCACCGTTTTAGCAAAGGAAGTCACTTATAAGACTGGCATACCTGAATCCATAGCACAAACCAGTGGGAAATAATGACTGGATTTGTAACTATTCTGTATATAGCAAAGGAACCCTCTCATGAAGCAACTTAGCGAGCGCCCCATCATGGAAAGTGTTTTCAACTTAGTCTGGGTGACTGGTTGGTAGGACACAGTGGCGTTGCATCTTACATGAATTTAATTTTCATAAGTTTAGTGAGGAAAAGAGAGAAAAATAACAATTTAAATAGTGTATGATTCTACCTGCCAGTCAACTTAAGGAGCTTTGGCCCCAAAGAGAATGTGAGACGAAGGTCAGGAATGTTCTGTTCTCTCAGGAGGTCTGAGCGCTGGGTCCCTCTCGAGGCTGAGTTGAGGTCTAGTGTCTAAAGACACCGCACATATATGGTATGACGAAGCCACTCAGTGGAAGCCAGTCTCTTCACCAGGACTTCAGTTGAAGAAAGAGAGATCTAATTTAGCTTTGGAGGAAACTGGTTGTATTGGACTTTTGAAGGAAAGTATATCTATTTCCAACACGGCGCTTTCCTAAGGATTACTTTTCACAGTTTTGTGGTTTTTCACTCCATCAATTAACTTTGAAATCTAACAGCTTTGCAAGATGCACTGCATTGTCCATAGGGGTTTGGACTCAGACAGTTTGGGGGGATTCTTAGAGTCTAAGATATGTAAATCATTGCAGTGTTTATTGGTTATTAATAAAAACCAAGTCATGAAAATATAGAAGAAAAATATTGACTTCTATAACATGGAATCTTCATATTATGTCTGTAGTGTGTGTATACACATTTATAGATGCATGGATTTTCGGAAATAGGCCAGTGGCCAAGTTGACCCCCTGAAAGTCAGAAAGTAGTCTCTGCAGATGGCATTTTGAAATTGTCCAGACCTACCAATGCAGTATCCAGCGATCTTTCCTTTTATTTTATTCATTCGGACAAGTAGTCTCTGGGTGCCTGCTAAGTGCCAGGCACTGCAGTCGCCACTAGGGATGAAAGGATAACTGGAAACACAGTCCTTGCTCTCCTTGGTCTGGTAGGGGAGAAAGACATCAATTAAATTAAATTATATTTATTTAAGTGATCATTGCTCCATTGAGTAAAATGGAGCTGTGAGACTACACGCTAGTAGGATTTATCTTGATCAGGAAGATCTTGGAAGGCTTCCCTGAAGAAGATGTGTTTGTGGGACAATCAGAAGGATGAGTAGGAGTTATTTAGATGAAGAGGGGGAGGGAAGAGCATTTCAGGCAGAGAGAACAGTATGTGCAAAATCTTCAACATCTAAGTACTCTGCTCACGTTTGAATTATATTTGAGGTCCCATTATAGTAAACATAGTATAGAATATAAAAGGATAACCCACACTACCTATAGATCTTTGAAGGTCACAAGGAGAATAACAATTGTTGACTTCAAAATCTGCCGTGTCACATAGTAAGCAGTGAAACATGCTTTAATTAATAGTCTAAGAAGAAAAATTATAAAACTAGAAATGTGGGGCTGTTTATAATAAAACCTTTGAAAAATTAGCTGTGTATGAAATTAAAAAATAGCTTCCAAGCATGATTTTCTGGAATCAGATTTTCTTGGACATGAGCAATTTCAATGATCAGGGATCATTGAAGGCATCAGATCTCATTGCACCCTGGTGAACATTGATCTCATCCATTGGTTTTGCATTGTGATCACTCTGTCAAAGCCTGTGGATAGTTGGAGATGGTTTGCTTCAGACAGGTTTTAGAACACCTTAAAAGCTTCATAGATACAGCACTGGCAATCAGAACAGAATATTTTGGTTCAAAGGCTGACTAATATATTTCTGACCAAGCTTGAGACAATTGAGTCTGTATCCAAAATTGAGAGGCTGTGCCATATGGACACCTCATTGCGGGGGTGAGTGCTGTGTTTCTATCACAGCGTGATGGTCATTGAGCTGTATGACATGTGTTTGGTTATTGTGACTGATTAACTACATTGACATTCACAATGCCCATTTGGTATGATTGTTCCACAACCAGTTGCAAAGAATAGACCTGGAAGAAGTAACTGAGAAACCAAAAGGAAGGAAATAGCTGCTGTTCTAACTGTGCGGTCTCCTTTCTCACATATCCTTTTGCAATGAATCAAGGATAAAAAAAATTGTCATTTGCACTTTGACATCATTGTCATTCATCAGTGTACACAGTGAAATGGCTCAGACCCTTGGAACAGGAAATCCTTTGGTTTCAGAGACAGATGAAAGCTACCATCACTCATGACCATGTACTGTTTCGGCACTTGGTGGACAGTGTTGTTTCTGGGTTTTCCTGGAGTGAATCTAGGGAGTGAGTTTATTTTACAAACCCCTCTCTAAACATGGAGTACAGGTGTGTTTATTATCACTGATGTCCCTGTATCTAGAGGTAATGTTCGATCTTTCCTGGCTTTATTGTAATGAATGATAAAATTGAATTCTTTGAGTGTTATTTCAGAGAAGCATTTTGCCGCAGTGGTTTATCTGTGAATTCTGTGGGAATGATTTCACAATAGCCTTTTCCCAGACAGTGAATTACATTTAGAAAAAGGAGAATTTGGGGGATTTTCTTTTGTTTCTATAGTTTCGTATAATATTTTAAATAGATTTTAAGTGAAAACACGCTAGGACTCTTTCCAGTCTCATTTAACTCACTTAGCATGGGTATCCCTTAGCGGGGAGAGAGGTTGTATCTTTGGGGTGGGACATCTCACTGGCTGGCATGGTCCGTTTGAGGGGAAGCCACAGTTTATCAGATGTCTGGCTATGCCCAGGGCACAGGGTGGGTAGGTTGCTGAGTGTCTGTCTTAGTTGTCTTCTGCACAACCTCACTACTCACCACTCTATATTCCAGGGTGAAAGCAGGACGAGTTGGTCACAACGATCACTTGTCTGGCCAGTATGCTGCTCTCTCTGCTCCAGTTTACCTGGGGGTGATGAGTCAGAGGGGTACAATACAAAATAATAAACTATACCTACCTGTTGAGAGCCAACCCAGCACTGTCAAGGAGTTGGTTCTAAGGACGGAATAAAATAAAGATACCTGGCTATTGCCCTAGTATATTGTGAATGACACGTGAAACAATCAGGAAGCAGTCACACAAAATAGTCTTAACTACAGTACAGGAAATGGAGGAGGAAGTAGGAATTAATATTTCAAAATTTCAATGGAATTTATTTTGAAATTTCTCAACTTTGCTTGGAATAGTGAAATTTTTATTTTGGGGAGGTATATGAATTTTACAGGAGTATGGGAGCCCCCCAAAGATGGGATGGAAGGGTTTAATCTACACTTTAGAGTTAAAATGTAGTTTCTGTCTCCCAACTATTCAAAAAGTATTCCACCTTCAATTCTGCCTCTTACAGTATTATGGACTTCTTTTTTAGAGACCCATGAAACTCTTTTTTCCTAGTGTACCATAAATTAAGTACTGATTGTACATAAATTGAGATAAAGGCCTAAATCTGCTATGCAGCTTATAAATGACTGGTTTTAAGTGAGATATAATTTACTTGAAAGCTTGTAGGAAGAGCTTTACAATACAATAGCATTGCAAATTCTTATTATTGCTAATTATAATTGCCTGTGCCATGTACCTGCAGCACAATAAAACAGAAGCTACAAGGGTGAGGGGACACCCACGTGTCACTCAGAAATATTTGGCAAGAGAAGATAGTTATACATATATATGGATGAATCTGATATAAATCAACTGCATAGTTTATTCTAGGTTTTCCTAATAAATCTGAAGGAATTTGATGTTTGGTTTTTAATTTAGGGAATTATTTCAATATAGTAATATAAGTACATTTACTACATTTCAACTATATTCTTAACAAGGGAGTAAAAGGATGTAAAGTAGGTTGATTCCTATCTTAGGGAATTTAGAGGTTCATGTCCATCTGATTTGGAGTTAAGATTAAATTTAAGTATGACTGTTTCTCTTGTCTCAGAGAATCTGCCTCCGTCTCAATTCCAAGATTTGTAGCACATGAAAAGATATATACTACAATACAGGTTTGATACAAAAATCACCATATTTGCAAACGTTGTGGTTCCCTGGGGAGGTTGAGAAGCATCATACTTCTGTGAAACTTCAGATACGTGCTTTTTCTCTGTAGATGGGGGCAGAAGGCATGGAAGGAGGTGCTTCAGGAAATCAGCATTCACGGAAACTCGTTAGCTTTACATTGTCAGGTAAGGCTGTCCGTAAGCGTGGTGTCCAGTTTGCAAGTGTGCAATTTCAGAGGCATGAATAGTCATTCTTTTCTACACACTCATATGTGATATGTGAACTAGTTGTTTATTTTTTTGGTAATACTTCTAGAAATTCAAGTATAACTCTTACAATGATAAAATTAGATTATTGATATAAACTTACAACTTATTTATTCTACCAAGTTTTCTGGTGATAAAAAGACCATAACTATGTATAGTTACTTTTTAAAAAAAAAAAAAACTGCAATGTAACATGTGCTAATCCCACAGGAGAGCTTTGATTATTGAAAGCAATTTGTGCTTACCTTGTCTAAAGAAAGGAAAAATTTGGAGACTAGGAGAAAAAAGCCAAGGGACACTTCTCTTTCTGTGGAGGAATGCACATAAAAATTGAAAAGTGGATAGGACAATTTTTTTCATTTGTTTTCTGGTTAGTAGAATATTCTAATTGCTTGTGTGTTTATCATACTACTAAAGCACTGTTTTTCAAGTTGTGAGTTGGAACTCTTTTGTGGTTTGTAAGATTTATTTAGTTGAAATCAACAATTTTTGAAACCAATTTAAAAAAAAATAGACAAAAATCAGAGTTTACCACCAAAGGGAAATATTTTTTCATAGAACATCAGTTTATACAAACTGAAAATTTTCACACACAAAAATATACACACCTATTTATGTGTTTACTAGGTTTCAGTTTAAAATGTATTTCACACACACATGTCAAAAAAGTTTGAAAGCCACTGATTTAAAAAAATTAGTTGGCAGCCATAAAGTCAAGGATATTTGGAATGAGCTCTTGAAACAGACAACTGTGATGCAATGCATACAAAATAAAGTCTAACAGACATCTGCCACTGTAAGACGTTTTGTTTTTATTTTTCTATAGGTGTAGTGCTTCTGAAATTTAAATTAGATTCATTTCTTCTTGGCAGCACAAAAATGTTGTGAATGAAAATAGACATTTTCAAGAATGAGAGTTAGACGGCTGATTGAGAGCAGAATGCCCATGATGCACAATTATCACATGTGCTTAATTGTGCCCCCTAGTTCACTGCTGGTGCCTGGCCTTCTGAGGATCTGTGTCTCTTCTAGCATTTCCTTCTTCCCACTTGAGATTATTTACTATGAAAGCCTTTTTTATTTTGGTTATATGGTGAGTCTCAGAGGTTGTATACTGGTGGCTTATGGTTCAAATTTGACCAATAAATATGTTTTGTTTGGAACCCTCAGGGTTTAAAAAATATTTAGGTTTTTAGGAGGGCACCTAGAAGTACCCTTGCTGTGGTACTGCTCCCCCATCCCCTTATCTGTCTGTCTCCTGGAAACATTTCCATTGGCTGCCTGCGCTCTAGACACTCACAGTCCTGAGGGGCGGCAGGTACAGAAATCCTTCATTTGTAGGTAGGGAGCAATTAGCCAACTTCCAGAGCTCAGAAAAGAGTGAGACCATACCAAGAGTTTTCTAAGTTTTGAATCATTGCCCTATGCTTTCAAGTGATCAATGTCATTCTAAACATAACACACACATATTGATTTTGACTCCAGAGGGTATGTTAATTAACTCACCATGGGAGAATGACCATGTGAAAGTCGAAAATCCCAAGACATCTTCCTTAAAAAGTGGGAGCTAAGCTTTGGAGCAAAGCCAAATGCTTCTTCTTTAAATACAACTTCCAACATTTCACCTCTATACACATGGCAGCTAGCTACCTAAAATCTGTTTTATTTCCTACCACAGAGTCAGATATTTGCAGATGGTGTACAGAAATTGCTAAAAATTATAGAAAATGAAAGCAATTCTATAATGGCAACTCCAAAAAATGAACCTGATTGTAGTATATTGACAGTGGATGATATTATTTATCCAAGAGCATGGAAGCACTGTAGAATGGCTGCCTGCAAATGTTCTACTCTCGATTATTTTGGATAAGTAGGGACACAAATAATTGAACTCTAGGACAAAAACTGTGTTCTGATTGATATCTTAAACCTCTTCTCCAAATAAACCTTTAAACTAAGATGTTTAAAATGTCCTACCTTCGGGGCTGGCCCCGTGGCCGAGTGGTTAAGTTCGCGCGCTCCGCTGCAGGCGGCCCAGTGCTTCGTTGGTTCGAATCCTGGGCGCGGACATGGCACTGCTCGTCAGACCACGCTGAGGCAGCGTCCCACATGCCACAACTAGAGGAACCCACAACGAAGAATACACAACTATGTACCGGGGGGCTTTGGGGAGAAAAAGGAAAAAAATAAAATCTTTAAAATGTCCTACCTTTGTGACTTTGAGTCCTTATTAGGTGGTGTGGATATTTATGAGCAATAAAATATATTGAAGAAAAAAGAGACAAGCAAGAGCAGAAATGAGATAGATAAAGAGAACTGAATAACCAGACTATAAATAATTGGTAGTATATTGTATTTAATAATGAAGATTTATTTGTACAGTGTCCCTTGTGGGCAAGTTTAGTATAAAGATTATCTAACAGTGACATCTTTCATCACAGAGACTTAATCTTCTGGTGGCATGCTTTTTGTTCAAAGGAATGTTTGCATGAATAATTTAGCTTTGTCAGATGTCACGGCAGCCATTTCTGTACATGTTACTTCTCATTTACTGCAAAGAAATACCTTGTTTAGAAGTAAATTTAATATCTAAAGAATATCATACTTCTGTCTTTGAGTCCAAGGCGAGCATAATCAAGAAAGGCAAGAAAATAAATATGTAAATTGCGTTTTTCTCTCAAAGCTATTTTATGCTAAATAAAGCCAAGTGAAAACGTGTAGCATTATTAAATTGATAGTAAAATGCAAATGGTGTATTAATAGTGACTTCATAGTTTATGAAGTACTAGGAATGGAATCTATAAGGCTAATGGGATTCGGCAGCTTCTCAGAAGTGCCTATCTAGTTCTTTACTCATCTTTCCCGCCTCCCACTCCTTTTCAGATCAAAGATCTTACTGTGTTTCATGCAGTGTTTTTAACATAAGGTCCTCTTGATTGAATTTTTCAATCTTTGCCAACATATTAGACTGCCTCCCTCTACTGCCGGTTATGTGTCATTAGACAGTCCCGGTCTGTTTTCATCACACGCATCTAGGCCACTAGTTCTTGTTGGCCATTGGTGTACTCCTCCAGGGAGTGCTCCCTAGAGATATGGCTCTGTGGGCAACCCTAAGCCAATTCTGTCCTTGTGAGAAAGACTTTGTGTCTCAGGAAGGGCCTTGTGTAGGATGACCCTGGTGACCTCCTGTAAATTTAGGGTCACTATACAAAGTCTGTTCCCTGGCCGATCTGGGTAATCCAAAGGTCTTTGAAGGTTTCAAGGCCATCTGCAGAATTTCTATCTGAACCAATGGTCAGGACCTCCCTAGACTGATCATAATGACATGACGTTACCCAGAAACAGTCTATTCTTCCAAAAGCTTTCAGGTTCACTTGGCTGTCAGGCCAGCCTTATTCAAACTGATATTCTCAGAAAGGCGTTGGGGGACTAAGCAAAGCCAGCTTTGTGTCCTGACATTTTGTATCTCGTAGCCTGACCATTTTTAAAATGTCGGTCTCTTCACTAGCCAGAGTTTGGCCAGAACTTTTAGCAGCTCCCATATTAGGAAATAACAACTGGTAAATCTAAGATGAGTTGTGGGATATTCATCAAATACTTGTTAGCTAAAAGTTATTGAACAAGTAACCTTGCAGTTATTTAAAATAGCAGGTAGCATTCAAATTTTAGAAATATAAATAGATATATAAATCTCCTCTGTTCCCCTAACATTCATTACATTTGTGGAATATATGTGACATTCTAAATGTGATACAACTGGATGTGTGCTCCAAAGTTTCACCCCCAATTAAACTTAGTCAGTGCATTCCACACATGTATGTAGAAGATTCATTTTTCTCTCATGAAGGAACATATTGGTGTTCCTTTTTAATAAACTGTTTACTAAGGATTTCTCTCAAGACATTGTTTGAAATGCTGGTTGCCAAACCACGTTGAAAAAGGTGGTGAAGATGCACATGTTAGAATGAAGATGGTTCCCAGGAAAAGTCAGTTTAGGTATGTAAGGTGGTGGTAAAAGTTTGGCTTCATTTTTGCAGCCTGTTAGGAAACACCCTGCTAGAATTAGTCATAACCCACTTGTCCTCACTTATCTAAGCAATCATAATCTGAATAACTTGGTTATTGTTTTGCCAAATAGATTCTGTGTAGAGTGTCCTGTGTGATTATTTAACAACAAATTGTCATTGAGTTGCTTGTTCTAATCAGGATATGTGAATCCTTCCTCTCCCTCTCTCTTCCCCTACCCTCTCCTCCTCCCTTTCTTTGTCTTTAAAGATCTTAGAGCAGTCGGACTAAAGAAAGGGATGTTCTTCAATCCTGACCCTTACCTTAAGATGTCCATTCAGCCAGGGAAGAAGAGCAGTTTCCCCACCTGCGCCCACCATGGGCAGGAGAGAAGGTCCACCATCATCAGTAACACCACTAATCCAATTTGGCACCGAGAGGTAAGATGATCCTCCAAGGTCTTCTACTTGACGGTTAGGATGTCGGCCAACTCCATCTCTTTCCTCTGGACTCTGTGCATCATTGAGCTCTTTATGGGCATGGGCGGGATGGTTGAGGTGTCTAGAGCATCTGTCAGAAAGAGGGTACGATGAGATTGAGATGGTCCTTTCTAGCCAGGGCCAGGTCTGGGATAAGGCATGTGAGGCACTCACCTCAGATGCACGATTTAAAGGATGCCAAAAAACCCAATAATCCAAATAAATATTTCCATCTAACGTTTTTTTAAAACATCAAAATCAATGCAAAAAGTTCCTGATGAACAAAATATCAAAATTTTAAGTCAGGGCAGGATCAGTAACAGCGCCTTGCAGAGCCATATTGGAGCCCGAGGCAGGAGGAAAATCAGTAATACTGATTTTGTTTTTATTAAAAATTTTTATATTTTCTTGTAGCCTATAACAGTACAAATTAAAGGAATTTCTCTCCCTATGGGCTTTGGCAAATGTTTTTTGGATTTCTATATTTCGGTTAATTAAGTGAGCCATGCAGAGAATTGTCATCCTGAGCGAAGCCGGGTTGTGTTGACGGTACTTAGACTTCCTCACAGCTACGTCCTGCTTCCAGTCATCTTAGTGCACCTGTCGGTGAAAGCAAATGAAGGGTTTTCTCATTAGAACTGCTGAAAGTCAAAGAATGAACAGAGACATCGCTTCCCATGGAGTGAGCAAAGCATGAGTCTCCCACCATTTCTCGCGGATGCGAGGCACTAGTGTTAGAGTGTCCTTGGATAAACCTTTATTGGCACAGGAGTTACACAGTTAATTCGGTCATTCCCTAAATGTTTAATGGCAATATGTTGCAACAAGGTTGTAGAAATATTTCACGGGAGAGGGAGATAATTCAGGGGCTCTAAAACCAATTGGAGAGAAGATGTGGCTATTTGAGACTGGCCAGCACAGAAGGATGTTCCTCCGGGGCAGTTCTTATGGTTATTTAAATGGATAAATATTGCATATATTCTTATACCTGATTTAAAAAACTATTTATGGTCTCCAAATAGTAAATAACTCTTAAAGGAATGCCACTTAAGTTAACACATTAGAAGCCTAGAAGAGATAAAACTTATCTCAGTATGAGCTCTGGAAGGCACATAGTGGATATACTAATGACACTAGCAATAACTTTATTTCCCAACATTTTATATTTACAAAGTTCTTCACCATGTTCCCAGTGCAAACCTGATAAGGGGGCAAGGGGATGAGATGTTCAGCTCTCCAGTTTGGTGATGAAGAAGCAGAAACTTAAAGTGTTTATGTAACTAGCTACTCAGAGGCAGAAATAATGCTTAAACTCAGCTCTCTTATTCTAAGCAAGTGCTTTTTCCATTAAGCAGATTACTAAACTGCATGGCCCTTTGGAGAACTTTAATTGTTATGACTAAATAAACTTAGTGGCGCCTAAGTGTCAAGCTGGCTAGCACCATTCACATCACTGTGGTTGCATGGATGCTGTCAGGGAAGGAGTGAAATGATTCGGGTTAGATTCTTGGCTCCATCACTTACTTTTCCTGAGATCCTCATCATCAAAAAGAAAATTTTATCTTTGTAAAGATAAAATGAAGACAATATATGTGAAAGTCGCTGTAAATGAGGAAAGCTCTTTCTGTGAATTTTGTATCCTTATTAATGTCCAATCCCATTTTCTCCAGTGGCGTCCTTGAACAAAACAAGAAAGCTTGTCTTAACCTCATACTTTTATTTTTCTCTCCCAGAAGAAATGACCCTGTGTGCCTTTTAAATTAAGTAATCTCCATTTAAACATTGTTTTATTTTAATATTGGTCAGGGAAACCACAGTATTCTGCAGATGTTCCGACTTTAACCACTAAGTGAAGGAGTATTTTAACCTGTGCTGTGCAACTAACTTCATGATGACATGGTATCAGGAATTCAAATTGCCGTTAATCAAATACGTTGGTTCATTCTAAACCTTCCTATAGCAGGATATTAAATTTCAAAGCATTAAGATACAATAATGTAGTGAGTACAAAAATTGTATTGTGCATAATTTAATATTTGATAACATCTGAAACCGTTGAACCAGGAAGGGCTGGATGATTGAAGGGACTCCTTTGTCATGCGGATCCTTCACTGTTGCTTTTTAATCATTGTGAATGTTAATGATTCTGAGTGAATAAAAGATTGACAATAGCTGCGGATAATTCTAGCAGTGGAGAGTCTATATGTCGTTAGGATTTAAGAGATACCATTTTCTATAGTAATAAAATGATATAATTTCATACTTGTCTTTCTTTTGAATCAAAATGTTATCTGGTTTTGTTTCCAGAAATATTCCTTTTTTGCACTTCTTACCGATGTCTTAGAAATTGAAATTAAAGACAAATTTGCCAAGAGCCGTCCTATCATCAAGCGTTTTCTGGGGAAACTCACCATTCCGGTGCAGAGGCTGCTGGAGCGGCAGGCCATCGGGTAATCAGCCCTCACTGTGGGCATCTTGTTGAGATTTGTTTGTACAGAAGCAACTGAAATGATACTTTGTAGTCCTAGGACTTTTCTTACTGATAAGAAGTGGTAACATAATTCTTTTAGAAATAAAAGTACCGGATATTCATTAAAATGTGCAGGACCAAAAGTCCACTGTTTTAAGTATGTACCTTGTTTTCCCTTGGTCTCTGTCTTTCCCATCACGTACCTACTGTTAGCACTTCAGTGTCCTGTCAGAGTGCACGATTATTTTTGAGTGTGTTGAAATCTGCCGTGAATGCCTCTCCCTAGAGCGAGAGCCTAGTGTCAGGCTGACGTCTCCCTCATCCTGATTATTCCCACCCGGAGAACTTGTGATTCCTGAAAAACAAAGCCACCTTGTTTTGGATCTGTTTAAAACATGACCTAGACCCTGAGGGGGTGTTACAGTGGAGCTCCTAGACATATGCATTCATCCGGGTAACTAAAATGTACTCATTGAGAGAATTTTAAAATGTGATTCAATGTCTGTTCTCTTTCTGTGAGGCTTTTGCAAGTTGTCAATAAGGTGGTGAAGAAGTCATCACATGCCTCCATCCCTCATTAGAAATGGTGTCTATATTTTTACACAGTAAATACCAGCAAAGCCAGTTACACTGGTACTCCGAGGTAGCACTGGGAGCAGCTTTCTTGTCTCTTTTTCATTGTAGGAGAACATTAAGAACAGGTGGCAATAGCAGTAGTGGTAGTAAGGGTATTGGTAGCAGTAGTAGTCGCAGCAGCAGCAGTAACAGTAGTAGTAGCAGCAGAAGTAGTAACAGCAGTAGCAGTAGGAGTATAAAACAAAAGTAAACGAAAGATGCTGAGAGCTTCCTCTATGTCAGGAGTTAAGAACATCACGCCCATTAGCTCCTGTAATCTTCTCAACAACTCTGCTAGTTAAATAATGGGATTATCCCCATTTCAGAGATGAGGAATCTGAGGCTAGCGAGCAAGTGGTGGAGCGGAGATTTGAGCTCAGATCAGTTTGCTCTAGAACCCTATAAGGACTGGCGGTGTTGCTACATTTCTCTAGCTAACTGAGGGAGCTTGATGGTTCATATTCATTCTGCTGCTAATTAACTGTCATATTTCAGAAGTCACAGTTTCCCTGGGCGTTAGTTTCCTTATCCGAAAAATAAAGCATTTAGACCAGATGATCTCTAAGGCCCCTTCAAAATCTGAAACCAGTGAGTTGTAATTCTCTGGTCATCATAGGCAATGGAATTGTGGTTGAGCCAGCCCATGTGAAGTAGAAATATTATACTGCATTCTAGCGTCCTGGTTTATCTGATAAAAGCTGGGAAATCACATTTTTAAGGATAATTATTGCTTCTTGTAGAGGTAATATACTTTGGGAAATTTTTAAAAATTATTTTTAGGATTTATAGAAAGTGAAAGATTATAAAGAGTGAGAATTAACCGTGGGAAATACATCTATCATTTAATTTATATAATTATAATCATGTAATTTAGGAAATTCCTGTGACACTTGGTAGAAGTGTTGATTTCTCTATGCCAGTAAGAATGATCAAGGGAAAATAAAATCTTGTCAGTGCTTGAAACTCTTGTTGACTTTTCATTTAGTCTTTTAAAGAACTGGACACCAGAGAAATGCCGGTCATGGATTCCATGTATACTGGAAGAAAGTCCAGCATGAGCTCATAAAATTCGGAATTATGATATGTTTCTATATAAGTACGTTAAAAGCATTCTCTGTTACTGATACTTAGGGATTTGCTTTATTAAGTAAGAATGACAGTGCACATTAGTATATCAGCTATTAACATCTAAATATATATTTCTGATCTAATTATTGCTTTTCATCAAGTAATTGATACATCTTGAAGAAGTTTGGATTTTCATTACTTACATGTTTGGTAGATTGCAACTCTCTGAAGTGGTTGAGGTTTTACAGGGTTCGGTTTTAGAGGATGGGCTAGACCTCCTTGCTAATTACTATTTTGAGAGCATTTGTTTGAATGTGACATTTTTCATAGAGTGGCCTGCATTCTGTCCAAGAATCACATCACTTTCCCATGCTTTGTGAACTGCTCTGATCACATCAGTGAGAGACTGTCTCAGCCAGGTAGTGCGAGTTCTTGGCACTTATTCTTTATAATTACATATCATAATCATATATAATATATTGTTCACAATAATATATCACAGCAACAGGCAGGATGACTCAGATGCGACTGGTTGAGAACAAGAAAGCAGGTGAATCCCTGACACAGCAAAGACGGAGCCCTTGACTCAGAATCTCTGAATAGGGAGGATTTCCTGTATTTATAGGTTGAGTAGTTGAACTGAGTATCTTATCAGTTTGGCTAATAAACAGCACTAACACCTGCTAACATTCTTTTCTCCCAGTAAAGAGTCTCATTTGTTCAACAAATATGTGTGTCTGTGCACACGCAGATGTATATAATGTCGACTAGATGTTAAACACTGTGTTGTGTTGGGGAATGTGATCGCGAGCAGAACCGATGGATGCCGTTCTCTCCTTACGGTTCCTCCTAAACGTTTATTTCCTAGTTAAAATCCATCACTTTTATAAATCTTTATCATCAACAGCAACACTTTACTTTTATTGGCCAAGGAGGAAGAAAGGAGAGTCAGTTTATTTTTTACAAAGAAGTGACGATTTTATTATTCCAGGACTGAATGTCCAAAGAGATGAGTGAGGAAGCACGATGTTGAGAGCAGGGCCATGCAGTTTGCTGCTGGGTTCATGCATTAGTGGGCAAAGGTGGAGCACCTGTGTGTGTCAGGCACTGTTTGAATGCTGGGAAGACAGTGCTAAGCGAGTATTATGCAGATAGAGCCATTCTATAATGTTATTTGAGCACTCTAATGTAAAAGCATTTAACATACCTGTAATGTCTAATAGTTACAAACGCCTATATATCCCTTTACAGAAATTTTGTTTTAATTCCAGTTTAAGTAGAAAAAACATTGTGATAGCAGTTGCATTGAGGTGAGCCACGAGTAAATGTCATTAAAATGCATGCTACCAAAAGCAGCCTAGAATTGCTGAGAATATACCTAAAATGAGATCATGATATGGTGACTGCAGAGTAGGGGCTCTGTGTCAGATGAATCTGTGTTCTAATCCCGGTTGTGTCACTAAACAGGTGTCTGGCCTTGGGCGAGGTCCCTACCCTCCCTGTGCCTTAGTTTCCTCCTCCAGAAAACAGGGCCACCACCTCCCTCACGGGGAGGCAGAGCCCTTAGCAGAGTGTGCGTGGCACACAGTAAACACTCAGTGTGGGGAAACAAAGCATTTTAAAAGCATCAATCAAGTAAAAAAATTATTACCATGTTTCTAGGGAAGACAAAGAAAAAGGTAAAGGAAATAATCTTATTGTTTTAAGAAATTCTTGAACTAGGATTTCACATTAGCGTATGTTCTTTTCCATGGATAACATCTATGTAGACTTGTGCTGAGGGGGCAGAGAAGAGCAAACAGAATAGTTACGCAGATTAATGATAAATAGCAGACTAGAGGCTCTAAACTGTGTACCGGTGCAAATATGAGGTAGACGCATTGCTTTCCTTCTGAAGTTGCCATTAGAGGGCAGTGTGAGAGCAGAAATGGTGAGATTTGGTACTGTCCCTTTGATTATTTTCCTTAATTAAGAATAAATCAGATTCAGAATGAAAGTTGCTTGCATACAAGGAAATGATGTAATTGCATTTGACTTTGATAAATAAACAGGGAATTGAAAATGATGGACAACTCAATCCTTGAGGAGGCTGGTAGCCTGGGCCTGGGCCTAAGGTGGTGCAGAAACTGGGCAAGCCCAGTTCTGGTCCCCTCCAGGATGCCACCAGGTGTGGCGACAAGACCCCGCCCCAGTGGCATATCTAACTTGTCCAGCCGTCCCGTCAGGACCGCTCACAAGCCACCCTGAGCATCAGTGAGAACCAGGCTCCCCCCAATGAGGGCCAGCAGCTCCAGCGCCTTCCTTTGCACGTGAGGAGGGGGAGGCTCAGCACCTGCTGCCCCTCACACAGCTGGAACAGCTGTCAGGGTGCGGCCTGTTCTCACACTGCTCTCCCTTGACTCCCAGCTCCTGTGTTGCAGAAGACAGCAGCAGGTGCCCTCCATGCCGTCGAGTGGCAATCCTTACCTGTGCGTGTCCTTTTAGAACTAGCTTCCAATCGTGCTAAGTGCTAAGGAGCCAGGCCCTCTATACTTTAACACCTGAGTCAAAAAACACCTAAAATTTTAGGCTTTTCACAGCTCCTTAATGACTTTCAAATGCCCTTTCCATGGTCACCCTTGGCAGTGACACAGCAAATCAGTGCCCTTTAAAAAAATCATATAATAATACTGTTTTGGATTGTCTGCATCTACTAATAATTGTCCTTATGACAAGATCTCCTTTTATCCCTGGGTTTATAAGTACTTGTTTATGTGAATGAATAATATTGCATTGGACTGTAACATGCCTTTGAGCCTTTTATTTTCTTGTAAGTCTGAAAGTTTTAAGAGCAATATGTGGGATTTGGGGGGTGGCCAACGGGAAGGAGATGAAGGCTGGCCCTGGTGTCATAGGATGAAAGGACCATTTCTCCTCTTACAGTGATCAGATGTTGAGCTACAACCTTGGCAGAAGGCTCCCGGCTGACCATGTGAGTGGGTACCTCCAGTTTAAGGTGGAGGTTACATCTTCTGTGCATGAAGGTGAGATATCTGTATAAGTATGTCGCTGTTGGAAGAACCTGTTAAATCTTACTCAATTGCAGTTTGCATTTGAATGGAATTGATTTGTGTCCTGTTCCAAAAATAAAATAGCTACCAAAGGATTACCTGCTGGAGTTTTCCAAGCAGATATAAAAGCCTATTTATCAAAAAATATCTCTTAGGTTTATGCCTGCGTTCAGAAACTGAGCTGTAGAAATTCCAGCCCAGTCAAACTTACCGGCAATGTATTAATTTAGTAAGGAACAGTGAATCTTAGCAAGTCAGTGGTCCTGTAAAAGGGCCTCAGTGGGATGGCCAAATTCTTTTTTTTTTTTTTTTTTAAAGATTTTATTTTTTCCTTTTTCTCCCCAAAGCCCCCCAGTACATAGTTGTATATTCTTCGTTGTGGGTCCTTCTAGTTGTGGCATGTGGGACGCTGCCTCAGCGTGGTCTGATGAGCAGTGCCATGTCCGCGCCCAGGATTCGAACCAACGAAACACTGGGCCGCCTGCAGCGGAGCGCGCGAACTTAACCACTCGGCCACGGGGCCAGCCCCTAGATGGCCAAATTCTTTGAACTGATTGGTGGTAAAGGAATAGGACATTAAAAGTTCTTTCCTTATTGCTGCTTCATTTTCATAAATGCTGCTTTCTCCTTCAGATGCTTCTCCAGAAGCTGTTGGCACCATACTTGGAGTCGGTACTGTGAATGGAGACCTGGGAAGCCCTTCTGATGAGGAGGACCTGCCAGGGGGCCATCAGGACAGCACGGTTTGTTCTAATGGCCCAGTTTCTGAGGAGAGTGCCGATGGGACGCCCAAGCATTCTTTCAGGACTAGCGCTACTCTGGAAATAGACACAGAGGAGTTAACGTCTACTTCTTCCAGGGCCTCACCTCCCAGAGGACGTCAGGATTCACTCAACGATTACTTAGATGCTATTGAACAAAATGGCCATTCCAGGCCGGGCGCAGCTACCTGCTCAGAGAGGTCCGTGGGAGCCTCTCCGAAACTGAGGAGTAGTTTTCCCACCGACACGAGGCTCAATGCAATGCTTCATATCGACTCCGATGAAGAAGACCACGAGTTCCAGCAAGACCTAGGTTATCCATCTTCCTTGGAGGAGGAAGGAGGGTTGATAATGTTTAGCAGGGCTTCAAGAACTGATGATGGGAGTCTGACATCTCAGACAAAGCCAGAAGACAACCCACTGGAGATGGAGGAAGCCTCCATACATGAAGCCGCTTCCTTCGAAGATAAGCCAGAAAATCTTCCAGAGCTTGCAGAGAGCTCCTTACCCTCAGGCCCTGTCCCAGAGGAAACTGAAAATGGCCCAGAGTCTCAACCAAGTGCTGACCAGGGCAGCACCGAATTGTGTGGCTCTCAGGAAGTAGATCAGCCCACAAGTGGAGCAGACACGGGCACTTCCGACACATCTGGAGGAAGCCGAAGAGCCATCAGTGAGACTGAGTCCCTGGATCAGGGGTCTGAGCCTTCCCAGGTGTCCTCTGAAACAGAACCCAGTGACCCTGCCAGGACAGAGAGTGTGAGCGAGGCCAGCACCAGGCCTGAGGGAGAGAGTGACCTGGAAGGCGCGGACAGCTCCTGCAATGAGAGCGTTACCACACAGCTGTCCTCGGTGGAGACTCGGTGCTCGTCTCTGGAGAGTGCGCGGTTTCCCGAAACCCCAGCCTTTTCTTCTCAGGAGGAGGAAGATGGAGCCTGTGCAGCAGAGCCCACCAGCAGCGGCCCTGCTGACGGGCCCCAGGATTCCATATGTACTCCCGGTTCTTTACCTGTGCTGCAGGTGCCCAGTGGAGAGGAGGAAGGGCCAGGGGCAGAATCAGCCAATTTACCTGACCAGGAGGAGGTGGGGGAGGTCTGGCAGCGGAGGGGGAGCCTGGAGGGAGCTGCTGCTGCTGCTGAGAGCCAGCCCCAAGAAGAGGCTGATGCTGGTGAGGCCCAAGGGGCTTGCGAAGGGGCCACTGGCCAAGAAGAGGGCGCCACTGGAGGTAGGATGTAGAAGACAGCATGGCTCTTGGCTCAAGCACGTCTGCTCAAAGAGAAGTCTTGTGGTTTTGTCCCTCAATGTGAATTACACTCCCGTCAAAGATTTTCTGAATTCTTCACCTTGGGGTTCAACAATTAGCTTTTTTTTTAAAAATAAGTGGATCTTCTATTGCTGAAATAAGAGGGCTGTAAAATAATACTCTTCCAACTTAAATAATGAATTTGGAGGCTGTGCATCAGGAGTGCAGTGTGGGAACTTGCCCTCCCCAGGAAGATGGCCTGGTGGGCGGGGCGGCCCCTGTCCACACAGGTCCTAGGGCCTGGATGCCTGAGGGCTGGTGCATAGGAGCAAACTGCGCATGTGCATGTGTGTGCTGTGGGACAAGGCATCCTGGGTGCCCAGAACCGGGTCCCCTTGTCTGGGCAGTGCTAAAAAAACAAATAATGAATCTCTGGTGAGACCTGGGTTTGTAGATACAAAACCAAACAGGTCAGCGGCTTCTACACTAGTGTAATACACAGAGATTTCCGGGAACTCCTGAAGTCACTCCTTCTTATATAAAACCTTCAAAACAGAAGGTTATGTGTGCTTTGCATCAAATGTGATATTTTTGCCTTCTGCAGTATGAGAAATGTCACCTCAAAAAAAAGAAATGCCAACTAAGATAGGTGATGCATTCTGAGACTTGAAGGAGAGCTGTTTGAGTGTCTGAGGAGGCGAATTTACACCTGAAATTTGTATTATGTCTTAATGAATGTGGCTCGGTAGAATGGCTCTTTTAAAATGTTCTATTATAGATGCATCAGAAAGTCTAAGGATAATTTCATACGCCTAAATAGCGTAGACTCAGAAATAGGAAGGATTTTCTTGTTCTGCAATTTATTTTTCTACCTAAAGTATCCCCTTCTTTTCTTCCTCCTCCTTTTTTTGCTTTGTTCTTGTTTCCTTCATTATCTTGCGTCCATTATGTGAGCCTGAAGCGTTAGTGCGTGAGCAGGACAGAGGCCCCCATGGGAAAAGGTAGGGAGGGACAGACGTCTGCCTAGAGGACCCGCTTCTGACTGAGCATTCACCTGCTGTTGTCCTCTTTAGTTTCTGGTTCCTCATACGGGAAATAAGACGAAAGAGAGATAAAAGATTAGCCCCAGAAATTAGATGTTAGATGTTTTTTTGCAAAGGCTGTTTTGACATTGATGGGGAAAACAATACCTGGGTAACTTTTTACCTTTAATCCTAGGTTCTCAAGCCAACGGCCACCAGCCATTGCGATCACTGCCTTCAGTGCGCCAGGATGTTAGCCGGTACCAGAGGGTGGACGAGGCTCTCCCACCAAGTGAGGACCTGTTAACTAAAGGGCTCACCTTGATCAAAGGGGGCAAGGGTGGCAGGACCCACAGGACCTAAAAGATGGGTGCCCAGTCCCTGAGGTGAAGGGATCTGGAGATATTAGATGTAGTCTGGAAAGTGCTAGGCTGATGACTGCTGTCTCGCACTGTTCCTCCGAATGAAAGGGCAGCTGGGGGAAGAGTAAATACTATAATGTCATGGAGTAAATATTGTAATCAGGAAATTAGATCCAGATATTTTGGATAGTTGGGTATATAATAGAATTTTTCAAAACTGTGCCCAACCGGTGGCATGAATTTTCGGTTAGTAGACAAGTTGGTATCATCTTAGAAAAGCCTCCTTCTGTGTAATATACTGCTTTTTATTCACTTACAACATTATAAATCATTAAATACAGACCCCTGATTTCTTTTCTTAGGGATATTCAGAGAAGTGTTATTAATTTCAGAAATTAGTCTACCATTTATCTGGATCATGACAATTATCCGGGGATTTGAAAGATAATTTATTTCTCTCGCTTTCAAGAAACACATAGCAGTTAAAGGAGAGATGGTTGATGATCTGGGATGCTGGGAAATAGTTGTGTAACCTGAATTCAAAGGTCAGAGTGCTACCCATCGCCAATCATAATCTTGACATAATTTAAATTCTGTTTAAGTTTCTACAATCCCTTAAAGCAATATTGCTCTGTGAGAGCAAAGCATTTTGATGAAGAGTAATAAAGCTCAGTAAATACTGCTTTTTAAGAAACATTGGAAATACGTGTTTCAGCCTTATTGCTTTTCCTTCTCATCCACTGTCTCTACTCACCCCTCTTATGTGTGACCGTGACAAGAGGCTGAGGCCTTTGGCCCTCAGGGTTTTAAAAATGGTGGGACATAAAGGGAGGGACTATGCATTTAAAGGGCTAAAATGCCAAGTGGTTAGTTTTGGTGAGTGCTGACAGAAAACTGAATGGTAACTATGTACAATTCATCAAAATATTGGCTTGAGCCTTTGGAAATTCTCTTGTCTGCAGATCCTTCTCTTGTTCATGTATTTAGGTAACTGAGGATGGTTTCTCATAGGAAACATATGTTTTAAGCAGTTTTAAAAAATAGACTAAAATTAATTAACCATTGTGTTATCTTAAGCAGATGGGGGGAAAAACCCTTCTTTATTGTTTACCCTTGGAAAAAAATTAGAGGCAGAAAAGATAAATATCCCTGGGAGATATTTAGATATAACTGGAGGAAAATGAATTAGGAACACGAGGAGAGAATTCTGGGAGAGCTTTATTTATAGGGGTATGTGGATTACTAGTAAGGAATTAGAGTTTCAGGGGCCTGGACAGGAGGCATAGTATTGCGCTATGTGTGGATAAATGGCCTTCTCCCGGCTACATCCAATAGCTCTGAATTTTGTTGGACCATAATATGGGTCTCTAGATTGCATTCAATAAAGACAGGCACTTTCTTGCTGAAATTATGACCACTATTTGTGATAGTTCAATGCATTTGTTTAAACACTGATATTTGTGTTACACAGAGTACATCTTAGAATTTTTAAAAATAAACAATTGGCAGTTCATTTTAATATGTTGATAAATCCAAAAGTAAAAAAAAAAAAATTTAATAGTATGTCCAATTTAATAGTGACTGATGAACAGGAAGAAAATTCTTAAGACATATTCCCTCTTATGCAACTTGCAAATTTGGGGATTTGTATTATCAGGGATGCGTTACAGATTATGGTCTGAGCATACCTGATAACTGTTCAAAGCTGTCCCCACACTGCTTTGCCCCTTCCTATCACCAGTCTGTTTCCTCCTTCCAATGGTCTATTAACACTTTGCTGCCCCTGCTTGTTGTCTGTCTCCATCCCAGCCTGTTCTCTGCCTTCCTTTCCTCACCGGGCAACTCTGCTGCTCTCTCTGGCAGTGCCTCTACCTTAGAGCTGGGCATTCTGCATTCCGCCTTTACTTCTGCCTTCTGCCTTCACACTGCGTCTCCCGGGAGGCTCAGCTAAGGGGCATCTGGTTGGAGCGTGCAGACTGATCCGTCTCTTAAATGACCTGGCAGAATTCTTTTAAGGCCAAGACTTAGACTTTTAACACTATTAATTTTAATAGCTCAAACTTGTGTAGTTACTTACAGTTTACAAAGATCTTTTACATGCTTTATCTGTTTTTTATTCTTTGTAACAATTTTGTGAGGTAGGTCAAGCAGGTCTTGCCTGTAATTCATAGATGTATGGGTGAAAACCAGCTAATCTGATTCTTTAATTTTATAGATGGAGAAATTGAAGCCTGGATAAATTAAGTAACTTGCTTAAGATTGCATACTAGTGAGAGTTGAGACAGAGGCTCAGACATTCCTTCTCTTCTGTTAGGTATTCTGGTCTAAGATTAGAAGGGGCGGGACTATTGTGTGGGTGGGGAATGTAAATTCTGAAAGCCTGGTTATGTTATCTATTAGGCGCACACGACACTTCAAAGCAAAGGGTTTGGGAGTTTCACTGAAAGTTTATTGTATTGTAGGTTTTGAGGTCAGACCTAGGAAAGCTCAAAAGGTGCTCAGCTTTCTTCTCCTTCTTCCCAGCGGAGGGCCTCATTATAAAAGAAGTGGTCACAGTCACTGGATGAGCAACTATCTCATGGCCCAGACCCCAGACAGGTCTGCTCTGTGAAGCGTCTGTATCAGACTCAGAATTGCCTTTTCCTCTCTGGAGGGTGTGCAGGTCACATCCCCAGACCTGCAGGACAGGCGTCTGAAACATTGCGCCTGGAGCTCTGATGCCGCTCATTCTTGATTCTTGCTTTTCTTTTTCCTTATGATTATTGTTGTTATTTTAGCTCATTTTCACCTTAAAAATACTTGTGTACTAACATATAGTGAGGAAAGCATCCAGCAAACTTATGCTTTTCTCTGAAGATTTCCCCACTCAATTAGGGGGAGTCCGTGGTGCCCTTGCTGTGCTGCCTCACTCTTAGAGCTGGCCCTGTGCTGGTCTTCTCGTCAGTGTTAGAACTTAGTCTCTGAACATTGAGTTGATCTCTTTTGTTGCAAAGCAATTTTCCTTGTTTGTTTGCTCGTTCTTGTAGTCCTCTTCCTCTGGCCTCAGGATCTGGGAACAGACCTCAGACTTAGTACAAAGACTGCTCAGCTGTGATGATGATCCACCAATTGGTTCTCCAAATCTTACTCTTGCTTTAGGCTATGGACCTTGCTGTGACCTTGTGGGCTATGTAACTCCAACCGCTGGTTGAGAGATATCCTAATGATCCATACAAAATAAGAAAGTGCCAGATCTCGAGGGCAGCGAGGCGCTGTTGAGAGCCTCCCAGGGAGCAGCTTGAACTTGAATATGCGCTGAGGGTCTTAAGAATGTGCTGCGTCTTGCTCTGAGATGATTGATGGTGCTGGGCTGGAGGCCGCTCAGGGCTGAAGTCCACTAGAACATCGTCAGCATGACAAATCTTGGTCTTTTTAGCATTAAGATAAGTGAAAAAAGAATGGCCAGCTCAGCCCCTTCTGAAAAATTATTTTATTTTTCTCTTTTGGCTCCAGTGTAATTGTGACTTAACCCATTGCTGCACTGGAGACAAAAGGGAATTGTTGAATAAGTGTTTTTCCCCCAAAAGGGTAGGAATTGGAACAGATTCAGGATGAACAGTCTGGATTAATGGGCTCATAGGATCCCAGGATTGTTGCCATAGCGTTAGGACTAATGTGTTACTTATGTGGTGGGTTCAAATGGGTAGGTCTGGAAAAACACGAGGGAATGTTTATCATTTTTGCGGTTGTGCACTTTCATTATTAAAGCATCCTTTGAAATGAAAGTTTAAAACAAGACAGTGAATCTGAAAAGTATAATTAATCCTCACTTAGAGTTTCTACTATGTTTAAGGCTAGGAGCTCTTATGCTCTACAGCCTAAAAGGTAGTTTTGAGAAAATAATTGATACTTTTAATCTAAAAAGCTACTTTCTTAAAAGTTGAATATTAAGGTCCAAAATATGCAGCTACTTGAGATTCTTTTTAAACTTTTTATTCAAATATAATATACATACAGAATAAAGCAGATTCTCCCAAAATGAACACGCCTCTGCAACCAGCACCATAGCACTGGCACCTGCAGGTCCCTTTGTGCCTCTTCCAGTCACTAACCCCGCTTCTGAAGGGGAAGAGGAGTGACTATCCTGCCTCCCAAAATCATAGATAAGTTTCACTTTTGTACTTTACACAAATGGTATCATACTTCCTTGACTATTAAAATAAGGAAAAAAATAATCTTTTAAACACTGCTGTCTAGCATTTATCACAAAGCTTAATTTTTTTCCTTAAAGTGCCTTTAGTTCATTATAACTTCATCATCTTGCCATTTTGGTGAAGATACCATGGTTATTATAACTTTTGTATAGGGGGTTTATAAATTTGTTTTACAATGTTCAAGTACTTCGTGTGTCTAAATCCAGTTGGAACCAGTTCAAGCCCCACTCAGAGTCCTCTCACGTCTTTGATTCATGTAGACAGCCTGATGCTGGTTTCCCCTGGTAGGTGATTCATTCTGTCTAGACACTTTCTTCCCAGGCTCAGCATTCACTGAGATGTGTTCATATCTTCATCTGATCACCTGGATGGTACAGTGGAGACCAAGGAGTGGTTTGAAGGGAGTCAGAAAGAAGAGTGACGACAGAGGAATCATAGGGACAACTCCTGCCCCCTTCCCAAACATGCTGGTTCTCAAAGTTGAAAATGTCTACAACCTCACATATTCCTGCCTCTGGTGTCCTGTCTAGGGATTGATGCCGTGACAGTAGGCCTTGCATAATTTTACATGCTTTCTAACTCTCGGACTTCCCCTTATTGTTCAGCTATTTCAAGGTGCTATTATATTTGAGTCTCAGGCTGTCTCCACATCTACTTGCTCCTGGATTTCCGTTTGGGGTGTTCAGGCTAAAGTTTAGTTTCTTGTGAGCTTGTCCTTGAAGACCTCTGAGAAATCTATCATGAGCTCCATGGTTTGTCCAATACATTAACTGCTGTTTTAAGTTCTTAGTAATTTACGTCAGTGTTACGTTAGTGTGTCTAGGAATCACCTGGAAAGGTTGTTAAAAATGTAGCTAACTGAGTCCTAGTTTCACATAGTCTGATTCTGAAGACATGAGATGTATCCTGGGCATCTGTGTTTTTATTGATCCTCGAGTAATCCTGACACAGGCTGAGTCTCACAGCTTAAGAAACAGTTCTCTAAATAATAGTTTTCAAACTTTATCACTGCTGTGGCTCTTAAGGCAAATGAAATCTTAGGTGGAAGACCAATATGTGCAACAGATAATACTGAGCTGCAGTGGCTAAAATGGGACTGGCAGGTGGTTCCAGAGCCCTACCCCTCAGGACCCCAAAGCCCCTGGCGCTATAAGGCTTAAATTTAATTAGAGTTAAATTTGGAAATTGTGGCCTAGACAAGATATTGCTAGATTCTTCCTGAGCCTAATGTAGTAAAATCATTTTGCAGATTCATAATAATTTTAGAACTGAAAGGGACCTTAGAAATGTTTAATTCTGTCCTCTAATTTTTCAGGTAAAGAAACTGTAGTCCATAGAGTTATAGTAATTTGTTGAAGGTCATGTAGCAAAGGCATGACAAAGCCATGGCCAGAAACCAGGCCTTCTACTTCCCAGTTTAGTGCACTACACACGCATACCCTGATATGTTGTTCTCAGGCTCGCTGCACGCTGATCATAGACCCCACTTCATAGTGTGACAAGACAAGGGAGTAAATGCTACAATCCCAGTCTTCTAACCCTGCCTGTCTGATTTTAGCATTGTCTGTGAGAGAAAACTTGGACGAGTGCTCATATGCTTTCTTGTACCAAGAACAAACTGTGGCCAATATAAAAACTTATCAGATGTTAAAGCAGCAGTACCCTCATTTCCACCCCACGAAGTAACTCTGATAGATACACTAGAGAGCTATCTTTCCTACTGGCTCCTCCACTGTCTGTCTGGACTTCCACTTGAAGAAGAGTGCATATGTAGTTCATGAATAAGTCAGCAGCATAACCGTCTTTCCCTATCCACTGCCAAGTGTCCACTTGAAACCAGCAATATAGCATTTCTCTTTATGGAGACCCAAGTGACAACCTTGATTTAAAGATACGATATTTGATAGGGCTGGTCTTAATGTGCATCCAATGTCCTGTGTTCTTAGAAAGCAAATTTTCAGAACTTATTTTCTTATTCTCCCTATTGCACATAGAAATGTCTTTACGGAAATACAAATTAAGGTTATTACCTTAATAACCTTTGCAGAAAGTGAATACAAGAATCATTCTTCTTTATGGCTTTATGTTGTTTAAATTATTTGTTCATTCATTACATGCTGTGTGCAAGGCACAGTGGTGAACACATTTGGAGATTCACCCCCACCCCCATATGGGCCTCGTCCAGACCACATTCCATGAGGTAAATTTTTATTCAGTTTGTTCAAGGAAAAAGTTCCATCTTTGAAGATAATTTTTTGACTTTCTTTTGTCAGCAAGTGGAAAGTATGCAACAATGTGTTTTCTTTTCTGCCTTGGCTGCCAGAAAACTTAGAGCCAAATTTTACTTACAATCTTATCTTGGGAGTTTGGCAGCGTCTCTCTTTCTGCTTCCTTTAGTTGGTTTCTGTTCTGTTTTTATCCCTAATTGACCTATTCTACATTTTTTAAAATTGGAAGCTACTGTAAACATTCTTGGGGGAAGGAATGGCCATTTGTTTTTATATGCATTTGATTTGACATATAACATGTGCTTGAATGACTCTGGCTCTAAGGAGAAAGGAATGCGATGGGAATAATCGGCTCTCAAAGTTTTCGAGATGGGAAAGTACTCAAGGAGCAAGGCAACACACTGGAATAGATCAAACGGTTTTGGAAAACAGTTCCTGAAAATGCTTAATGTACTTCCTGTTTGTCAGCATATGGCAGGCTGAGCATGAGGTCTTTTGGAAATGTCCTACTGCTGGGACTGTGGCTGTGAATTCAGATTTGGCAGGCTGGTTCATTGTGAGTCTAGCTTACCTTGGAGGATGAGACATTGAGTTATTTGCTGTTTGTGTGGTGCTCTTCCTCAGCCCAATTTTTCTTTCTCTTGCCATTTGTCATAAATCACCATGTGCTGAGATCAACAACAAGAAAATCTTTTCCACTCCCCACGAAGGCAGCCTTCAGTGATTGCCTGGAGCTGGCTGGGATCTTCCAGGCAGGTCTTTCCAACCCTAAGGACTTTGTTGGAATCCTTGTCCTTGCTCCATTCACCTCCAGAGCAAATGCCACCGGTGGTCAGGAGCAAACCTGCCTTCCTCCTCGCCTCCAGGATTAGACCATGGTGTCTGTTATGAGCTATGTGAGCACATGGAGAGTTTTGAAATAATCTAGCTGCTCAGGAGAAAGGTGCTTACTAATTTCAAAAATTAATTTACAGATAAATAGAAATGTATAAGGAACTTTCCTGGTTAAAGCATAGATCTCTGCTGTTTTCACGTGTTCCTATATAAATTACCCTTCCCAACTTGCATCAGTTTCAAAATTTTTGCCTTTTGCAAAGATCAGCACACCTCTTCATATTTTAATAGGGGAATGGCCTTTTAGAGAGTCACAGAGGTGGGATGGCTGGCTCTGAAGACCAGTCTGCTTGCTGTTTTTATTTAACATGCACTTACATATTTGTTTACAAAGATTAACACACTTCAGCAATGAGATTGCTTCAACATAAAATTAAATAATCTTTTAAAACATTGTATTTATTTGAGATTGGAGGAAAGTAATTACCCTTGCTCTAAAAATGTATTCATCTTTGGGAAACTGCAAATGGAAGTTTGTAGATAATGATACTGTTTAACCACTAGGCTAGCATTATTTTCTTCTGAAGACTACATTTATTAAAATTTTATGTAAATATGCACGTGGAAATTTCCAACTCTGAGTCTTTCATCTAAGTTGGAAAAGACAGAGAAAAATCCATTTTGGGTGAAAACAAACATCAATACCAATTTTGATGTGAATATCTAAAGTATTATGATACCAACTGCTTGTATTTTTAAAATTCTGGCACTCATACGTGAAGGATGAGCATTGTGGGTGGGTCTGGAAGAGTCTCTTCATTCAGAGATTCTTTAAGGGGTTGGTGTTATACACACAGAGTATATTTACTAACCGGCCACAACAGATTCTGGTGTGGACTGGGGGCAAGTGCGGGATTATGCAGTGAGGGGAGTGTTATTAGCCCCAAATTATAGCGTGTCTGAGAGAGAAATCACGTGCTGCACTTAATGAACCACACTGATGCCTTTGGCTTCTCCTCCTAACCCCTCTCGGTGCGTTGCTGCTGTTTAGACTGGGAGGCGCGCATTGACAGCCACGGCAGGATCTTCTACGTGGACCACGTAAACAGAACCACGACGTGGCAGCGGCCCACAGCGCCTCCCGCCCCGCAGGTGCTGCAGCGCTCGAACTCCATACAGCAGATGGAGCAGCTGAACCGGCGGTGAGCACGCGCGCCTTGGTCTGACTCTTCTGTTTTGCGGTTGGGCTAATTTTTACATGGTGCAAAGTAGAGAACACGGTTGTCTCTTTCGTCTTTGGGTGTCTTGTCATTAAGGTGTAGCTGTTACCTCTTTTGATTCGTAGACTTCATTGATCTTCTCTTGGTTAAGAAAGTAATAACCATACACATACACAGCTTGATTGGAAACAAGAGAGGAAATAAGTAATGATGACCCCTTCTGTCAACCCAAGGCATTGATTTTTAGTAAAACAGCACGTACATTCATAATTTGAAGACAAATAGCTTTTTATAGATATCTAGAATCTTCATTCATGATGCTTCTTTATCAACCAAAGCCTTTTAAATGTCATTCTTTTTCAAAAACGAATTGCTATGGAATAAAAAGTTCTTTTCTTTAACACTATAGGAATTTAATTTTCTTTGGTTAAGGGCCATGCTTTTTAAAAAAAGTTTTATTAATTTGTTAGGAAAATGTTTCCTAAGCCATGAACAGAAGAAATTCAATGCAATGTGTTTACTTAAACAACAGATGGCCCAGATGGTCAGGGAATAGGGGTCTGGGCAGAAGATGGTTGAGGGTGAGAAGACAGTGAAAACTTGTGGGCTATAGGGGAGCGGTCGAGTCCCAGGTTTTAGAGGCCGCTGTGATGTAACTCCAGGCTCATGACTTTAGATATCAGAGTATCCGCAGAACCATGACGAACGAGAGGCCTGAGGAAAATGCCAGTGCGATCGATGGGGCCGGGGAGGAAGCTGACTTCCACCACGCCAGTGCGGGTAAGAGCCTTTGGGTTGGTTTGTTTCATCATCTCACAAAAGTAGAAAACAACTAAGTAAGGATTTCCAAGAACCGAGGTTTTTCTTTTAGTGAACTTTTGATCTTCATTAAGATCTGATAACCCAACTCAAAAAGTTTCATTCACCAGAGACCTCTTCCAATCCTTGACTTTTTAAAATTTAATTTTGTTTATTTATTTATTGTAAAGATTGGCACCTGAGCTAACATTTCTTGCCAATTTTTTTTTTCTTTTTCTTCTCCCCAAATCCCCCCAGTGCATAGTTGTATGTTTTAGTTGTAGGTCCTTCTGGTTGTGGCACGTGGGATGCCACCTCAGCATGGCCTGACCAGTGGTACCATGTCCGCGCCCAGGCTCCGAACCAGCGAAACAGCAAAACCTTGGGCCGCCACAGCAGAGAGTGCGAACTTAAGCAGTTGGCCATGGAGCCGGCCCCTTCCAATCCTTGACTTTTTATTAGTACTAAGAAAAGAATCACAAAACCAAATACAATATAAATTACCTTAATATCTGCATGTGTGAGATAGTGGAAAAAGATTAAATCCCATCACTTAAAAAATCTAAGCATGCATTAAAATGTTAACAGTGACTAGAAATTTTATTCAATTCCATTTTGGTGTAATTCAGAAAGTCAGGTTTTATATATGAATTTACAGCAAAGGAAAAGGTACTTTGGGGATTAAAATAATAGCAAGTGATATAGGTATTCTTTGGTTCTTTGAAAATGTAGATGGAAGTGAATAGATATGTGTCCCTGAAGCCTTTGTGGTCTGCCCCATCTAGATTTCCGACGGGAGAGCGTCCTGCCTCACTCTACCTCCAGATCCAGGCTCACGTTGCTGTTACAGTCTCCCCCCGTGAAGTTCCTCATCAGCCCAGAGTTCTTCACCGTGCTGCATTCTAACCCTGTGAGTGTCAAATCTGAACGTCTGGGATGGGAAAAGCAACAGGCCAAAGGAAATGATCCTCGTTTATGTAATGAGAGTAAGAAGGATAATAGCTGATGTTTACTGAGCACTGCCTGTGTTCCAGGCTCTGTGTTAAGCATTATTATGTTAAGCCAAAACTTCTTTGTGTGAAGAAAAAAATTAAAGTATGATAGAAAGCGTTTCTTTGTGACGTGAATCTTAAGTTGTGTCACAGAATCAATAATGGACACTGGTTGGTAAAAACAGAGTAGGAGGGCCTTCCAGGTGGAGGATATGCATGAGCAAAGATAGAAGTGAAGAAAGTGTCCTAAATGCATAACGAGTTATCTCATTCATCCAGTATGTATTACTGAAAACATGATTTATGCTAGAAATTATGGTAAGTGCTTCAGACACAGTGGGCAGTAAGATTAAGTTCTTACCCTGGAGTGGACAGAGCATAACGGCCACTTTAGAAAGATGGTTATAGAATGCCTGTCTGAAGAAACAGTTTTGAGTCGAAAGCTGAAGGATGAGAAATTGTTGACCATGGGAAAAGCCAGGGGAAGGTCATTTCAAGCAATTGAAACAGCAAGTGCAGGGACCCGAGGCTCCGAAAAGAGAGCAGAGGGGCTCCTGTCTTGTGATGGAAAGAGGGAGTCGGGTGATGGTATGTGGAAAATCAGCAAGATCCAGACCATGAATCTGGCTGTGGGACATGGCAAGGAATTAGGATTTTATTCTGAGATGAGTGGGAAGCCCGCATGTGCTTAGAGTTACTGCTCCCGTCTGGAAACTATAGAAAGACAAGAGTGGAAGCAGAGTGATGACAGCGAAGGCTCTTCCGTGGTCCAGGGGAGAGACAAGGATGACTGGGACCATGATGTTGACGTGGAGCTGGGGAGAAGTGCGTGGATTCAACAGGCATTGAGAAGGTAGAATCAATATGACTTGGTGAAATTGGTTGTCAGGGATGAGAAAAAGAGAAGAAGCAAGAAATACTTTTAGGCTTAGGTTTGACAAATGAGTTAGCTTGTTGGGTCAGTGGTGCTAACGTGGGACTAAACAGCTCTCAGTTTGACTGGGTATGAGGAGGACACAAAGAAAGAGCTTTCTGTATCTCTGAGGTGTTTGGGTATCACAGGGTGGGCAAAGGGGATTGCTGCGCAAGTCTCTAGTGCTGAGGGAGTGGCCTGCTGCAGATATTAATTAGAGGAAGGTTGTCTTAGCTGCACAGAATGATCTAGAATAAGGGAAACACTTGCCATAGAAGTCCAGCTGTATAATCCATTCATCAAGGCATGAGTGGCTAAGAGCCTGGACTACGAGGTAAAGAAATAGAGAAGAAGGATCCAGCATGAGAGGAGTCACAGGCAGAGAGCTGGCAAGATTTGGAGGGTAAATAAAAAGAATAGAAACAAGAAGATGACCCTGAGTGTTAATAGTAATACATAAATAATAATAAACAATAATACATAATGAATAATAAGAGGAGAGTTAGAATGAGAGGCTTGTTAAGGGAGTAAAACAACATATTGAATTTAACAAAACAGATGATGTGCCTTAGGAAAAGTAGAGTAGACTGTGGGAAAAGTGGAAGTCAGCATCGTCCAGTCACCAGGCGTTATCATGGGGTTATTCACGTGTACGTGTTTATTGACGTTAGCATATTTCTGTCTTATTTTATTAGCTTTGCTTTGTAAGTATAGCATCTGTCTGGCTTTAGTGATCATTATCTCCTGGTTTACAGGTTTAGCTTGAACAGAGAACACTTACGAGGAGGGTGAGCAATGAATAGAGTTCTAGCTGTCTTCAGATTTCTTGCGAGAGGGATTAGACGTCAATAAATTGTGTGTTCAATTTAGCAACAGTTTGTTGATGTCCTATAATGTATGTAAGTGCGGTACTAAGTCCCAGAGGTACAAAAATGACAGCAACCATGGGCCCTGGAATCTCAGACTTGAAAACACATTCCAATGCAATGACCAGAGTTATGAGTGCAATAATCAAGGCTGTAGAAGCTGTAGGAGATAACCCTGCTGGCGTGAGTGACTAAGGCACATGGAGGGAGCCATCGATGGGCTTGCATTTGAGACAGGTTTTAAAGCTGAATAGGAACTTGCCCTAGAAATAAGTTGGGCCAAAGCAGCATTCACAAAACAAGAGATTCATGAAGTTGCAAGGCTGTCTCGATAATTACTACAAAAGTGCTGAAACTGAACTATAGGAACAGCAGTTTAGTGTTGCTGATGTGTTGAGAGTAAAGCACACTAGTGAGGGTCAGATCTGAGCCTGGAGAGGTAGGCAGAAGCCAGGTTACAAGAACCTAAACTCGTGATTGGGACACTTCTAGGAGATGGTAGCTTTCCTACAAGGAACAATGGGCTAACATGTAGAGCTGTCACTCCAAAACAGAAAGTATCGTACTCTGGTGGGAAGAGCTCTGAACTTGGAGTCAGAGAACACGAGTTTTCCTTTCTTTGTTCATTTCTTCATCATTCATTCAACCAGTGTTTTTTAAATGCCTGTGATTTGCCTGGTACATTCTAGACTCTGGGGATAGAGTGGTAAGCAATGCAGGCAGAGTGGTATGTGATGACAAACTAGTGAACAAGAAAAGATAATTCAAGTAGTGCAGCATGGCAGGAGGCAACTGAAACAGCACCCCGGGCTAAGGTGACCTCGGGACGAGCCCGTGGACACACTGCTTTAGATTGGGTAGACAGGAAGGCCTCTCTGAGGGAGCCACACTCAAGCTGTTGCAAAATGTCTAGAAGCCAGTAAGGTAAAGGTCTGGGAGCAGCACCTTCCTTGCCAAGGAAGAGCAAAGGCTTGAAGACAGGCATCAGCTTGATGGGGTACGTAATAAGGTCAGAGGGGTGAGGGCAGGGCGCCCGAATGCAGGGCTCGTATGATCTGGCAAGGAGTTTGGGTTTTATTCTAAAAGGACTTATTCTAAGGGGATTTCCTATGGAGTAGTTTCAATTTTTAAAAGTTCTTTCTAGCTGCTGTGCCAAGAATTGGTTTTAGAGGGTAAGATTGGCATCAGGGAGACAAGTGCAAAGGCCCTGTGGTGAGACATGGAAGGAGCTTGGACTGGTGCAATGGCAGTAGAGATTGTGACAAGTGGATGCATATGGAACATATTTTGGAGGGAGAGC
This sequence comes from Equus caballus, assembly GCF_041296265.1. Taxonomy (NCBI): domain Eukaryota; kingdom Metazoa; phylum Chordata; class Mammalia; order Perissodactyla; family Equidae; genus Equus; species Equus caballus. The sequence continues at coordinate 72,476,627 of NC_091701.1, read as the reverse complement.
TGACGTTCTTGCTAGTAGATTAGTATGTGGGAATAAAAGAAAGAAAGGCTTCAAGAAAGAGCAACTGATTGGATAGTAGTCTTCAGGAATTTGCTGGTAAATGTTCAACAACCAGCTCTGTGGGAAAAAAGTGTGTGTGTGTGTATCTCACATATATATCTATCATAAATTTTACTTATGTAAAGGGTGTGTAGCACACAATTTACAAATAATAAAAAATAGAGACAGAATGCTTCTGTTGATTTTTGCTGAACTTCTTTATCAGTCACCAACCTACAGTTGTAGTCGATGAACAAGTGTCGTTCCAACATGACTGTTTTCATTAAAGTTAACACGTAAGACCACAGTGAACAAGGGAGATGCATGTCGGGACTTCACACTTCTGTGTCGGTGAGCTCAGCACCTTGTCTGTTGAGCCAGATGATAGTTAATGAGTACTGGATTTGTATTTCTTTATTTGTGTGTGTGTGTGTGCTATTTGCAATGTAACGGTGCAATTTGAAGTCTCATCTGTATTATTAGCATTTTATTTTCTCCACCAACTTCTGAAGTCTAGAGCTTGTATCTAGGAAAAAGCAGCGAACATTGTCTATAAAGGACCAGAGAGTAAATAGTTTGGGCTTTCGGGCCAAGGACAACATATAAACGAGTGGAGGTGACTGTATTCCAGTAAAACTTTGTTCGCAAACACAGCCAGCCCACCTGGGGGGCCGTGTCTGCCCACTCCTGCCCTAGACAGCCTGCAAAACAGCACATCAAGGCCTGATTTGCATTTACTGGTTTCTATAGTGTTAATACGCCTGCTATGGCCAATTTCAAGCTACCAATACTACCTTCCTAAGCAGAGAGTTCTGACTTCTCTGTGGGCTGCCTTCTTTGGTACAAGCTTCTCATCACTAATAGCAGAGTTTCAAGTAGAGGCTGGATTAACAGTCACTGGGCTGTGGTATAAGCTGCAGTTTATAAACTTGGTAGACTTTTATAAATAAATGCATATTCCTGGTTCCCAAACCTTAGCGATTCTGGTTCACTAGGTTTGGTGTGGGGTCCAGGAGTCTGTATCTTTTTTTTTTAGGCCCCTTAAATGATTCTGATGCAATTGGCTGGTGACCTGTAATTTGGGAATTCCTAGTGTCCAGAGATGCTATATAAACTGACCTCCTCACTCCCTTTGTCACAACCATAACTCATCCAGACTTTTGTCAACTAACTTGTTTTAACAGTGGAAGATCCTCAGCAGCTTATAGGTTTTTCATTTATTTTGTTGTCGTGTTGTCATTATTTTTCTCTTTTCTTTCCTTGGGCATGATTTTAAAACTTCTTTTCCTGGGCAGCCCAGCTTGATTTGAAAGTTTTTCTGCTAAAACATTTTAATTTTTTTCTTCCTCCTGCCTGAACTGCATTCATTACTGGCTCAAAAGATGACCCATGCTGGGCATCTATGCATTTCTGTATGATTTAAATTCTCTTGGGTTTTGGAAACCTTCTTTCCCTGACTTATATATGGCAGGAATTAAAGTAGCTGGATTTTTCTTGCTAATGGTCTCAAGGTATGAATTATGAGCTTAAGTCAGACAATTTTTTTGTAAAGGGCATTACTTGCTGACATTTCCTCTTTTTCTTAGATTAGCAGAAAATGTTACAAAATAAACTTTTAATCAGTTTTCTTATTTTAAGATTTATTATCTAGTTTTTTTCCCTCGAACTGTTTATAATCGATAGCTATTGCAGTGGATTCCCTGTTTATATTATTGAAAATGTTCAACATGAAAAAGCAGCATATTAATTTAAAAGCTTTCCTAATTCTTTTTTTATGATTTGAAGATATCAGTTTATGTTGAAAGATAAGCATGAAAAGTAGATTTCATGTAGCAGTAATTTACTAATCATCTTTATTGAAAAGAACAAAATTAAGTAGATATATGACTGTCATAACTCTTAGAGAAAACTTGGAAAACAAAATATTGGGTTTTTTCTTTGTTGCATTGTGATTGCTTTGAGATCTATTCTACTGCCCTCTGCTGGTTGTGATCAGATTTCTTCCAAAATTGTCTTGATAAACTATTTCTCCTGGTAACTCAAGATTTAGTTATTAGTGTCATGTCTCTCATAGTTGGTATGCGTGTGTTTGTCTAATTAATGTCATTCATCAATACATTTCATTATATGCAGTTGAATAGTGTTTCCAGCATACTTGCCAAATAATTATTACTCTGGCTTTTAATAAGCTCTAGAAATACATTAATTCCAACATCTAAACTCCTTGTTCTTAATGCGGAAAAATGCGTGTGTATATTCTTACAGGTCAGGAATACCTACTGTTGCAAAATGCATGAATTGATGGTTTACAGTTAGTTTTGTTAGTAAGTTCAATTTTCTCTTCATTTTACTCTTTAGCTAGATGAAAACAATGTAAAATCCTTTATGATTAAAAATATTATAAAGACAGACGGGTGAGACATGATTCATCTTATGGAATCCCAGCATACGTCTAACGGAAACAATGTTTCTTGGTTTTGTTTATAATAAATTTTGTTTAGCAAATAATGTATACAAATGCCCACATCTCCTCCCTTGTGAATATGAGAGACATTTGCTATAGATTCAGTGATGATATTTTCCAAGCCTGAATTCAGAATACCCATCCTTGGTGAAAGATTTCTGAAATATGAAAGATTTTATTTAGCAGTAATGTACTCACCGAGGTGAGGATCTTTCAATAGAAAGAACAGAATTTGGTGAAATCAAGACTGGGCCATGTAAGCCAGGACATATGGTCACCATAACACTAAAAAAACCTGCCAAAAAAGGAAAAAGGATTGATTATTATTTGCATTGTGGTTGATTGATAGGAACTAAGTGTTTACATATAATTTCTTATTCTGCTGCCAAATGGCTATAACATTCCTCTCAAAACCCTCAATACTTTTCACTTCTAACACCTCAAACACTTAACCAAACGAAACACATTAAGCTCTAAGGAGAGTTATTTTAACTCCACTAAAATTCCACTAAAAAGTTCCACTAAATTCCACTAAAGAAATTCAGTTGCTCATGCACTCAACCATGGAGTGTTTATTTCCTGCTAAGAAGACAAGAAACAACCAAGAGGAAGTTGGGAAAGAGAGTTTGGGAATAGAGAAAGAATAACTAAAAAGGACATTTTAAATCACATCGAAGGAAAAGAAAACTGCACCCTTCAGAGATCCCTTAAAGGAGTGTCTCCTGTTAGCAGTTGCCAGCTGGCCTCCCTGCTCGTGAGTCCACACGCAGTAGCTTCCCAAGTGAAATCTGTGCATGATCATGAGACTCTGCTGTGCAGTAGGTCCCATTTGCCCTTGGCTAATCTACTTTTGTTTCAGGTAGAAGATCAGATCCCTTTACTGCATCTTTTTCTATAAGCCCAAAACTAAACAACAACCGAAACACAGAAAAGGATCCCCGCCCCATTGGAACCTCTAAACCCCAGAGGGAGAATAAAGATGGCTCTTCTCTCTTGACCCACAGCTTTGGCCATGTCAGCTTCCGTGAAGACCAAGCTCTTTCAGTCTACTCTCACCTGTTTAGGGTCTCTCGCCTCTTTGGACCACTCATTCCCAGCTCTGCTGGTTCCATCAGTGTGTCTCAGTATTTTCACTGCAGCTGTGGCCTTTGTTTCCCAGACTCTGCTTTCTGCCTCCAGTGAGCCTCTTCCTCCCGCCTCTCCCTGTAATTTTCCTTCCTCATCCTTTTGAGTGATCAGGCCATGCTCATCTCTGTATCCTTGGGGTTTAGCACAGGGCTTAGCACATAATTAATGAACGGATATGAGATGCTTCTCCAGTTGATAGAAAGTGGGATGCTGGCCCAAGATCTTCAAAGACTAAAAATAGAAAACAATTTTATTACATTATTCTGTTATAACATAGGTACGATGGGTCTAATCCCTTATATATCCTTTTACTTACGTCTACTCTGTATTCTTATGGTGATTTTTACCTCCTCGCAGCACTTTTACATCCTTTGTTCCATTGGATTTGAATCTCACCTGCCCGTAAGACAGCAGGGTTATTATTATCTCATCTTACAGTTGGGCAACTGAGGCAGAACAGAGATTCAGTGACTTTCCCTGTCTCTGTTCACGAGTGACAGAGCTATGACTGGCATCCTCACTGTAGTTCTGTATGAACTGAGTATAAATATCCTTTGTGAACAATATACACACATATATATTTTCAAAAATAGTATATATATTGAATAAACATATATAAAATATATATTTAAAAACAGAATAAACATATACTATATGCTGTGTAAACATATGTAGCATGCATGTGTGAATATATGTTACATATACAGGCGCATATGTAAATAAATGTATGTATGTAGTTTATTAAAATGTAGCCGTCTGGAGGGATGTTCCTGTTTGCCTTACAGGTCTTATATAGATCCTAATGGTTGTATACGTATTATTTAGACGTGAAAAAGCTTTGGTTCTAAAGGTTGTTTGCTAGTTACTGGTGAGAGAAATCCTTCTTGCACTTAATTTACTTTGGTAGGTGCTTTTTGCAAAGATCGGTGGAACTTGGCACTCTATTACACGTCTCACTGAGTGGAGAAGAGGAAGATGAAAGGGCATAATAATTAACTATAAGACCTGTCTTCAGACTCCCGGCTTAAAGAGCTGTCCCGCCCCAGGGAATTACTTCAAGCCTGAGGCTGGGATGGCTTCCTCCACCTAATTGCCACTACTTCTTCCCTAATGAAGTTCTGCTTTTCTTTAGCAGAGTGAGGAGCGTTTCTGGTGCTCTAGATAAAGAATCAGGATGTGACCTATTTACTTATTTGAAGGTGGGGGAGGAGAAGAGAGGGGGACCAAGAGACACACCTATTTAGGGCAAAAGTTTATGTAGTCATTTATCTGATGGCATTATCCCACAGTAATTCGTCCCCAAAGAGACTTATTAGGGAGTATGACATGAAAGTGCATTACCGTCTCCACCACACAAGCCGGTGTGGTCTCAGGCCTATGAGCTTGCAACGGCTTATGTGAGAATGTATCAGCAGCACAGAGCCAAATGCAGAAAACAGATGCCTTGCTGAGTGTATGTAAAACTCCAAGACAGGGTCAGCCACAGGCTAAACTATTCGTTAGCTAATGTTTGTCTCTAACAACCTCCAACTTCTTTTATTAGTCTCCTTCTCTGCTTTCATGGTATCACTTTCTTATTCTCTCATGCTCTCTAATTGCCCAGAGCTCCTGCATAGGCCTGCCTGCTCTGGCAGTACTCTGTGCTCTGAACCTCACAATTTCTCACAGCCATCAAAACCTCCTCTCATTTAGACTGTCAGGTTGAAATACGACCTCAAAACATTTTATCCTCACGTGTACTAAGGAACTAGTACACTGGTATTTGGGGACGGTTCAATATTGTCTTCCTTCCTTCCTTCCTTCTGTTTTGATAGGGGAAAAGTATTTTAATGAAAAGCAAAAAGTATATAATGATGATAAATCAATCAGAATAGCTATAAGAAACTTATTTTGTATAGTTCAGGTTATATGTCAATAATAGTGTCCAACAAATCTCAGTGCCTTAAGCTAACAAAGATTTGTTTCTCATTCCAAATTGGGTTGTCAGGGTTCTCTGATTCCTGTGGTCACTCAGGGACCCAGGGACCCAGCCTGGGGAGCGGCCACCCTTTCCAACATTGACCGTTGCTGTGCTTACTGTGCTAAAGGGAGGAAAGTTTTAGAGGGACTCACACTGGCAGTAAATGCTTTGACTGGACATGACACATCTTGAAGGACCCTGGAAAAATGGGAGTAATGTTGGCTGTCCTTGTACTCATTCATCTTTCATCCTTAAGGACTAACAGAGTACTGGGCACAGCAAAGGCAGGAAATGTTTATTAAAATGAAGTGAGTTCCAGGGATTCTGGTTTCTTTTGGATTTGCCTTGGTCTTAGACCGAAGTAAATAATGGAACCCATGAAGTAAAGACTCAGTCTAATGTCCCTGGGATACCAAAAGTAAGAGGACTCCAGGCCCTTTGAATCTATCTGAGAAGAATAGAATTCCGGGATAGATTGTGCATGTCCTGGTCAATTTCATGAATATCATGTTCCTTCTGCTAACTCATGGAAATAACTCCATACAGTTATTCCTTTTCTACTGCTTGGCACAAGGTATTGTGCATTGAATTTTTGTGGACTGACTCATGTGGACAGCCCATGGCTTATGGTCAATTTTTGGAATCTTCCTTAAGCCTCATAGAGATGAAGACTGTGGAGTTTTTGACCAAACAATCTCTTTTTTGTATGGTGGTATAATGGAGCTTTATTAAATGTGCGTTTCAATCGTATAATTCAACCGTATGTATACACAGGGAAAAAGAGAAAAAAAATAGTGAGATGTATAGTCCAGGGAGTTCTACCTACTTCACTGAGCTTGTGCCTCCAAGGAGGTGTGAAATGAAAAACTTCAGTCTCCTGTGGTCTTGGTTGAACAGGACTCAACTATGAGAGCGGCTCAGCCCATCACATGTACTTCTAATATTCAGATATACAGCCAAGCATTTTTCCACACAGCTTGACTCCTGAATGTCTGCCAGCTGCATCACCTGGCGCTCACCCCAGAAACAATGTTCAGTTCCAATGCTGGAGGGAAAACTGGCTATGTTGGGGCTCACCGTGAGGTGTATATTTCTCTCCAGCATGATGTGATTTTGACTGTATGTTTTTTGTCGAAAACCAACTTTAGGACCTAACATCCCCTGTAGAATGAGACTCCACAGCAGTCTTGTTGTTTAGAAAACTAGACATCATCAGGGAAGACTACCTTACTTTCTGTCGTCTTTCTATTATATTTTGCTCTGTTGTTTGCATGTGTAGGTCTAGGCTTATGTTGAAGCCCATGTATGTACCCACCAGGAAAATAGATGTACCCGTGTGCAGTATGTATTTTGCTCTACACGTCACAAGCAAGTGAACGTTGCTCCTCCATCCTCTTCTCCAGAGTGCCTACCGCATGTTTACAAACAACACGTGTTTGAAGCACATGATCACCAAAGTCCGGAGGGATACCCACCACTTTGAACGCTACCAGCATAACCGGGACCTTGTGGGATTCCTCAACATGTTCGCAAACAAACAGCTGGAGCTGCCGAGGGGCTGGGAAATGAAACATGATCATCAGGGCAAGGTAAGAGGCGGGAACTATTGTGGGGAAACTGCCGATGGCCTGCGGGCTGCTGTGGCTTTGGCATTTGGCTCTGCTCTTCCCGTGAGGGCTGAAAGCCCTTTGTGAGGTGAACCTTTCCGTTCCATCTCCTGGTTCAAGTGAAACCTGGACGAGCGGATTGTTTGTTACGACACTATTCTGAAGTAGTGTGTGCAGTGGACGGGGATGAGGGCACTGGTTTGGCCCAACACTCGGTTTTGCCTGGACGTTTTTCTACCTGTAATCTCTCACCGTCTTCTGCTGATTAGAGAAGAGATTTCTTAGGCACTGACACTTCCTCCTCCCTCAGCACACAGCCTGTGTCGTCGGTAGTTGAATTAAAGTTGGGGTATTGTTTGGAGAAGGTGGCTAGGAGGTTGCTAAGCAGTCGTACAAAGTGTGTCTTTGTGGCACTGTCTGGGTCTGGGCCTCAGTCTTGTTGGTTCAGACCCCTGCTTTTGTTAGCACATTAAACAAGACTCACAGACTGATGAAGTTAGGATGAGAAATACGTAACTGTGTCGCACAGGCCAGAGTTGCCATGTCTGTACTTCCTTCCTAGACAGATGAACGAGAAAGCAGGGTTATGATCAGGAGATTGTTATGGGAGTGAGAAATCAGAATGAGAAAGTAATTTTTATCAGGTGTTCTTCAGCTAAGATTTTATTTACTAAGTCTTGTTTCACACCTCCTGTGAGCCATGAACTGTTTAAGTCTTTATCTGGTTAAGCTCCTCACAACAGCTCCATCAGGCAGGACTATTATGACTATTGCCTTTTACAGATGAGGAGCCCCAGGTCCAGAGCTGTCTGGGGACTTGCCCGGTGTCACCGAGTGGCAGTGACTGAGCTGTACTCTTACCCCGGTGGTCTGGTTCAAGGGTCACGCTCTTCACCCCAACATGATGCTCTCCAAGTATTGAGGAACCAACCTCAGTTTCCCTGTCTATAAAAAGACTTGAAATACATGACTTTTATGGTGGAAAGGATTAAAATGACATGATATTTAATTATGCTTGGCTCATTCACTCAACAAATATTTATTGAGCACCTATGCAAAACAGATGAGCTACCCAGTTCGTAGAACTGCCATTCCCATGGGAAGAGATGGGCAGTAGACAGATAAGTAAATCATAGCGTGCCAAGAGCTGATGAATACTGTGATTTAAAAGAAAGCAGGGGACGGGGTCTGGAGAAAGACAAGGTTGGAGCTATTTCACACAGGTTTGCCAGGGAAGCCCTCACTGATAAGACTGTCCAGGTGCAGAGACCCGAACGACGTGAGGAGTAAAGCAGCTCAGGCAAAGAGCACTCAAGGCGAATGGAGCGTGTGAAGGACTCAGTAAATGCCATTCTTCCCCAGACTACTCTCTAGCAGTAAGACCTCAGTAGCATCTTATTCATCCTGCACTCAGCCTCGCAATCTTATCTGAGAACCTATAGGCAGTCAAATAGACATTACAAAGTGCATGTGTTTTAACACATGTGAGGAGCCGTGAGACTCTCATTAGAACTAGTGACTTGATTTCTGTAAATCTTTTTAATAAACCTCTAATTCCCAGCCCAGAGAAGATTAGAAGTGGCAAGCGTGAAGTTTAGGATAGATGGAAGAGAATGGATTTGTGATTATGTCCCAGGACCCCGGGTAAAATGACATTGTATCAGAGTCAGGTGGGCATGACAGGGAAGCCTTTCCAGGACACTAGAAAGCTAGAAGGAGGGACACCTGGCACTTCCTGTGCCCTCCCCTCCCAGAGGAGCAGGTCGCATTGCTCCTGTGAGTTTGGTTCAGCAGCTGGAGAGCCCAGAGTTCGTAAACATTCTACTGAATGGAAGGGCGTAGACGGTCCGAGTAAGGACTCTGGAAAACACTGCTGGTGTCATACCTGGGTATAAAAGAGGAGGAGTGTACCAAGCTGTGTTCTCAGCTCTGACCAGATTTTGCCTGCTGTCGTGAAGAGCTGTACTCACTAGAGAACCCGGGTCCAGGGGAAACCCAGGGCCAAGTAATGCTGCCTGTGTTTCTGCTCTGTGGAGAGACTGGCTGAGTCACTTTGTGTCCCTTGCCACAGGGGATGGGGAGCTTATCTTGCACACGTGGGGGAGGAGGGCCCTTTCTGCCAGTCATAACTTGCCAGACACCCTTCAGGAGAGAGCTGCTTATTAATAAGCCGTGGACCTTGAGAAAAGTTTGTTACATTTAGGATACTGTTTAGGATGAGTTACGATGTATTCTTAAGAACAAGTTCTGCCTCAGAGCTTTTATACAAGTTTCGGTAGTTAAACAGCAGTAAGTATTATCTTGGCTCTGTGGGTAACATGGCTATCCACCTTATTCCCTGAGGGTGTTGGACTCATTTAGGGGTTTCGACCTAAGTTGTAGCATTATAAAGAACCCTGACTGTGGGCTGGTAGATAGCTGACCTCACAATCTGCTGGTGGCTTTGCATTTGAATGCTGCTTGTCATGAAAGACAGAGAAATGGATTCTCAGACACACCTGAAAGCTTATCCCTTTAGCCTAATCTCTCTGCTTCGTGCATTAGGACTCTAATAAGATTTTTAGCGAAGCTGGATGCCTTAACTCAAGCAGGTCTGTCTCCCTGGGATCCCGCCTGTCCTTCCTTTACGAACGACTGGCTTCCAGGGAACTAAAATCACTTACAGGAACATTGGGAGAGGCTTGTGCTATGTCTGTATTTGGCTGCGGCTGCTTTTCCTTACACCTTAGAAGTCAGGGTTCCCATCCTCCAGGCACTTAGTAGGTTTTCTTCCAGCCCCGAAATCTTAGCCGCCCCTTTTTTAATGAATTGTTTTGCTTCCAGAACATTTAAAGGGAGTGAACTTTTTTCCACGTAATATAACATCAAAAGCCATTAAATACTACAAAGTTATTTTCCCACATGATGGCTGATTTCTAGAATTGATGTGGAATAAGATGTGCAAATCCTCATCTATGTGAAAAGGAATGATCCTAAGAGGAATGTTCTCAAACTTAGCTCTTCGGGCTTATGCAGTTTGGCTCCATCTTCTCTTCTCAAGTGCAGCATCTTCCTTTCGTGTTTTCATTTGTTTAGTCATTCAGCACTTCTGATTGCCTACTGTGTGCACACCAGTGTAATACCAACAAGAAAGGCTAAGGCTTAATGTAGCGTCTTGTAGTATGGAACATTGACTGTGTGCTAGGCACCTTTGTCAGCACTTAGATTAGTTCCTTTCATGCTCATAGCAGCCTTGTAGATAGCTGCTATTTTTGTCCACATTTTATAGAAGAGGAAACTGAGGCACAGCATGGTTAAGTGAATTGACCAGGGTCCCTCAATCCCTAAGTGATAGAGTTGGATTTGAACCCAGGCAGTCCAGCTCCAGAGCTGCCCTCTTCGCCTGCTTCTCACAAGTGCATAGGGTGAAGGGTTGTCTTCTAGCAATTATCATGGAGGTAGAAGGGCTCTGCAGGATGCTGTGGGCGCCTGTGGTCGGGTCTCATCGTCAAGGAGGTGGGGGCTGCCAGATGCATCATCCAAAGGCAGCATGTTGGGTGGGGTGAGGGCAGCAGGAGTTGCTCTTAGCTTCTCAGCCATAAGTGGTCCGTCTTTTCTTGAATCCCCCACATAAGTTCACTTCTATTGTTTCTTGACATTTGTCCCCATCTGTCTCATGGTATAGTTGATAGCATGTTTTGTCTTCCCAGGCAGATGAGCCCCTTCTCGAGATTTCTTTTACTTATTTTTTAATTACTCACTCTTCCACCCTAGTGCCTTTCACATGGAAGGTTTTCAAAACCAGTTTGATGGATGAATGAAATGTCACCTGTAGTTTCACGGTTATTCAGTCATCTCTGCTTTGGACAAATGACCGAGCTGCCAGGCTCCCTCCCCAGACCTGCTCCCTCCTCCTGTGCTCTCACCAGAAGCAGCTTCTAGATTTGCCCCACTTGACCTCTCATAATGCACTGTTATCTTGGATTTTTTGCATTGCTTGTTTGAACATCGTGGTGATTATGCTGTACTGCACGTTAGCTGTCTTCGTATTTTGGAAGAGACTTTTTGTCTTAGTTATTTAAGGCCAAAGGTTTAAATTGGGTGAGATTTTATAGGATTCTAGAGCCAGTATGCTATTTTGCGGAGTTTTAGGGTGAAAAATATCTTTGACTCACGTAAAAGAAGAGAAATAAAATATTCTTCTACAATTAACCATTAATTAAATAATAAGACCAGAATATCAGGACTTGCTAGATGATGCTGATGATCATGATGAAGACAATGATGGGAATGATGATTCCTGCATTTATTAAACTCATACCTTGTGCCAGGCACTATACTAGGCACTTTTCCATGGATTATCTTATTTACACTTCCTGGCAATTTATGAGGTGGGTATTATTATTGTTATCCATATTTTACTGAAATTTAGAGAAGTTAAATAATACATATTAGCAAGCAAGTGAGAAATCCAGGATGGAAACTCGAGCAGTGTGACTCTTCACTGCTACGCTCTACTGGGAGGGATTGTCTTTGGAAGTGAGAGATACGTTATCATCCTAAAGAAGAAGAGTGCTGGGCCAGATGCTGGGGTTACTGGTATCCTTCAAGGCTGAGTCATACATACGGGTCTCAATTAGATCACAGATGTTCTAGCAGAGGACATGCCACTAGAACCACATACATGACTTCATGCTTAAATAGCACAGAATCCTTATGCTAGGGGCACATAGAATAACAGAAGGGAATGGAGTTCACATATGTTGATGACTTATTAGATGCCAGGCTTTCTGCTAGAGATGTTGTATAAGCTCATTTAACTTTCACAATAATTCTATGGAATTGGTTTTTCTATAGATGAAGAAACCAAGGCTCAAAGAGGTTAAGTGTACAAGGCAACTCAGGTATAAATCCATGTCTCTCTGTATGGAGAGCCTGTACTAATTTTCCCATACAAGGTTAGTCAAGACCTCACTGGCCACTAACCACCTGACTAACTTGGGATACATCATTTAAATTTACTGGATCTGAGTTTCCTTATCTCTACAAACAAATAGGTTGGTCTTTTCATGTGTTTATTGGCCATTTGTATATCTTCCTTGGAAAAATGTGTATTCAAATCTTTTGCCCATCGTTTAATTGGGTTATTTGTGTTTGTATTATTGAGTTGTAAGAGTTCTTTATATATTCTGAATACTAGTCCCTTATCAGAGAGATGCTTTACAAATATTTTCTCCTGTTCTGAGGGTTGTTTTTTCACTGACTTGTTGGTATTGTTTATAGTGCAAAATTTTTAATTTTTATGTAATCCAGTTTATTTGTATTTTCTTTTGTTGCTTGTGCTTTTGGTGTCCTTTCTAAGAAAGCATTATCTAACCCAACATCACAAAGATTTACTCCTGTGTTTTCTTCAAAGTTTAAGCTTTTACAGCTAGGATCCATTTTGAGTTAATTTTTTTGTATGGTGTGACATAGGGGGTTCAACTTCTTTCTTTGCATATGGATATCCAGTTGTCCCAGAACCATTTGTTAAAAAGACTATTCTTTACCATTGATATAACTAATTATTAGAACAATGCAGATCAAAACCACAAGGAGCCACCTTATTGGCCATAAAATACCAAACCCACCTTATTTAGGCCCACCTGATTGGCCATGAAAATACCAAAACAAAACAAATCTGGGAAATAATAAATGTTTAGAAGGATGTGGAGAAATTTGAACCCTCACATATTGCTGATGGGATTTAGAATTGTGTAGTCACTTTGCAAACAGTTTGACAGCTTCTGAAAAATGTTATACAGAGTTGCCACATGATCCAGCAATTCCACAACTGGGTATATACCTACCCAAGAGAAAGGAAAAGATCCTTCCACACAAAAAGTTGTATGCAAATGTTCAGTAGCATTATTCATAATAGCCAAAGGGCAGAAACACCCAAATGTCCGTCAACTGATAAATGGATAAATAAATGGTAGCAGATCTGTACAATGGAATATTATTTGAAGACACGAAGGAATGAAGTACTCATACATCATGGATGAACTTTGAAAATATTTGCTGAGTGAAAGAAACTAGCCACAAACGATCACATGTTGTATCATTCCATTTATATGAAATGCCCAGAATAGGCAAATCTATAGAGATAGAAAGTAGATTGGTGGTTTCCTTGGGTTGGAAGTGGGATAGGGAGTGAATGCTAAATGGATATGGGATTTCTTTTGGGGGAAGAAATGTCCTAAAATTAAATTATGGTGATGGTTGCACAACCCTGTGTATATACTAAAAGACAGTGAATTAGACACTTTAAATGGGTGAATTGTATAGTGTCTGAATTACAGCTCAGTAAACCTGTTTAAAACATTAACAGATTGGATTAGAGGTAGGCCAAGATTCCCTTTTTAACTCCTAGATTCTTTAGATCCTTAATTCTTCAGTCTTGAAGTTTACGTGATATGGTTCCAAACTGGATTTGACATCAAATGTGTAATGCTTTTCTTTCTGCTTTTAATTACATTTGGAAAAGTCTCTTGTTCAGTATTCCACAGAGTGTTTTCATCAGTATTTTGTTTGGGATCTGGGTTACAGTGTTGGTATAAACGTTTTATACTTTTGCAAGAAATACGCATCAGTAGTACTAAAATGTGATGCTTTAAATGCTTCTGGTTTTTGGCTGGGTTTGATCATTAGTATGTGTTCATGGGGATACTATATCTGGAAGATGAATACGGGCTTTAATAAGGAAAACCAAATGTTATTTAACCTGGCAGTCTTTCTTACTTTCTTTCTTTCTTTCTTTCTTTCTTTTTGTGCCATTGTTAATTTGATAAATTTGAGAAAATTATGCTGCAGTGGGATCAGGATTTCTGGGTCCACTGCTATCTGATCTGCCCTCTATGACCTCTAAGTTTTCTCTACACTTAATCTTAGCCAAACAGCCGAGAAGCGATCTCAGTTTTCTCTTACGTGAGGGTTAGGAACACTGTCTTGTCCAGCTCCTGGGGCTGTGGTTAGCATCAACTTAGATAATGGTGGGATTACAAATGGAAGAAAAACAATTAGGATTATAATTACCACAGTTTACTCCGTAATTGACTTATTATTCCTTGATTTATGGTATAGAAGATAGAAGCTGTACAATTACAAACCTCTAGAGGTTTATGACTTGGTTTAGGGAAAGCAAAGGTATGGAATTTTCAAGTACCTACAAAGTAAAATGGAATATTTTATTTTATTTTTATCCAGGAGTACTGCTCACCAGGTGATTGCTACCCAGCTCACGAAAATCTTGATTTGAATGATTAGGTCAAAGCAAGGATCTACACAGAACGATAACTAAAGCGTCTCATCAATTTAGAATTTTATGAAAATGATAAAGATTTGTTGTTAATGGCTGCATCCTTACTGTAATGGGAAATATACAGCGGTTTTATAAAGGATGTACTGTAGGATTAGTATCAGTGTCCCATTCCTCCTTTTAATGAACTGCTGATCTCCTTTCACTGGGATGGTCCAACAGAGTGGTTTTTCACGGTAGACTTCCTCTTGTTGTTCCTGTTCTGTGTTGTCCGTGTTGTCCATGTTTTCTGTGACCACTGCAGGGTAATCTGCCTTCAGATGTTTGCTCCTGCCCTAAAGGTGTACCACAGCCCAGAGGGGTGTCTGTTTCTCTACCATGAGTGCTCTGTTGTTGTGGTCATTCTGGAAGATTTGTTCTCTTGCCTTCAACTCTGGTGGTTACCGTCTCCATCAGCCATGGTCACGAAAGCAGAGTTTTGAAAACATCCTTAGCAAGATAAGTAACTTCCTCCTTAGAACTAGAACTGAAATCAGACCCACACATTTGCACAGAATCTTGCACTTCCTGTGCAAAGCCGCTAAACACTCTGCTCCAGACTGTTTTACCCCGAATGCCTCTCCTTTGCACTGTAACGGGACGTGCACTGTGCGCTGGGTCTGCAAGGGTCCAGTGCAGAATGACTCATTTCTGGCATGGGATACTTGGAAAGTTTTTATAGCAAAGATAGGATTTGAACTGAACCTTGAAGGATGAATAAGATTTTGATAAAAAGAGATTGTGGAGGAGAGGAAATAGGAGGTGGGGAGGAAAAACACCCAAATTAAATGCATGGAAACAGGAATGCACCAGGAGGATGTGTGTAATTCCTATGAAGAAGTGATGGGCAAACTTTGAGTGACTCTATATTAGCTATATAGAGACACACAGACCCACATGCACACACACTTGAAAGCTGATGGTGTCACTTCCAATCCAAAACCTGAGAGGCTCGAGACCCAAGAAGAGCCTATGTTTCAGTCTGAGTCTTAAGGCCGGAAAACACCAATGTCCCAGCTCACTCAGCTGGAAGGAGTTCCCTCTTCTCGGCCTTCTTGTTCCATTCAGGTCTTCAGTTGGCTGGATGAGGCCCACCCGCTTTAGAGAGGGCAATCTGCTTAACTCAGTCTGCTGATGCAAATGTTCATCTCCTCCAGAAACACACTCCAGACACACCCAGAATAATGTCTGGCCAAATGTCTGGGCACCACGTGGTCCAGTAAAGTTGACACACAAAATTAACCATCACATATCAGTCAAGTAAAATCAGTGGAAGCTCCATTGCAGAGGGTTAAGGATAACAGAGAGAATGATGCAAAACGGCATGGATAATGAGAAAAATACTATGAAGTTTGTTATTTCTTAAATTCACATTATGGGCTTATGATGTGGTTTAATTTTTAGAAAAAGTATTGTTTTTTGACTCCTCTTTCAGATGTTAAATATGGAATACTTTTTTTTCCTGCCCCTTTTTTGGTACCCCCTAACAGTATTAATATAGGGTGTTTTTCCCAGATCATTCTTCTTGGGCTTAAATTAGAATATTAAGAAACTTTGAACTTTAAAAGCAATATGTCCTGGCTGGCCCCATGGCTGAGTGGTTAGTTTTGCATGCTCCACTTCCATAGCTCAGGTTTGTGGGTTTGGATCCTGGGCGAGGACCTACACCACTCGTCAGCCATGCTGTGGAGGCATCCCACATACAAAATAGAAGAAGATCGGCACAGGTGTTAGCTCAGAGCTAATCTTCCTCAAGCAAAACAAAAGGAAGATTGGCAACAGATGTTAGCTCAGGGCCAATTTTCCTCATCAAAAATAAAGATACCTCATAAACTTTGTGTCTTTTTAATAAAAATGTAAATTAGTAACCATCTCCTTATTTAAAGTAAAATATCCTTTCCCATAGTTTCCCATAGGTGTTTTTTCCTACAAAAAATCATATGCTGTAATATCTCCCAGCTAAATTGACATCCATATCTGTATCCAAGTTTTGTAACTCAAGGGGTTTGTGACTTTGGGGTCAGATTAGGGGTTTGAGTATGAGAATGGTCCAAATACCCAACTTTGATGACCATGGCAAGTAGCAGTTACGGATATGAGGATAGGTTTTTAGAAAGGAACAAATGTTTGTACCATGACAGTTGCCATGACAGTCAGCCTACTTGGTATTCCCGTTTATTGAACCCTAACAGCCTTTGTGGCTGCAGAAGTTGCCCCAGTGATGGCACACTCTGGTTTCAATCCCACCTGAAGCTGACGACCACACTTCCCAGGGTCAGGTTCATCTCAATGAGTAAAATGCAGCTTCCTATTTGGAGGTCTCAAGTGAATCCCAAAAGTGTGTTAACAGGATAAATTCTCTACTTTGAAAAGTATGTTTTTTTTGTCAATTTGACACAACATTTGTTATTTTTGTGGCAGATCTCTTTAATTGCTTTGAAACGACTAGTGCCTCTTTGTGGTGGTTACCTACTTTAATCACCTCAAGTGACATAGCCATTCAGATAGACGTGGAATTAAACACTAAATTTATAAATAGCACCTGCTTTTTAGAAAATCTCTTGCTAATTTTTAAAGGGGTGAAAAGGTGTTAGATCAAAAAATAACCCACATAAATACACATAGAAGGCAAAAGGAAAGAATCTTTCAGGGCAGCATACCTTTTTGAATGGGAGAATAGAGCAGAGGTTGGTTTTGTGAATGTGTTTCTGAGTAAAATGCTAGACTCATGGAATCCTGAAGGAATCGCTCAAGTATGGAGATGGCTTTGCTTTTTATTTTGTTGTTGTTTGTTTTATTTAAAAAATTATTTTTGGTTTGTTTGGTTTTTTTTTTTTTTTTTTATGAGGAAGATTGTCCCTAAGCTAACATCTGTTCCCATCTTCCTCTATTTTGTATGTGGGACGCTGCCACAGCATGGCTTGATGAGTTGTGTGTAGGTCTGTGTCTGGGATCCAAACCCATGAACCCCAGGCCACTGAAGCAGAGCGCATGAATTTAACTGCTGCACCACCAGGCTGACCTCTGCTTTTTATTTTTATTTTTTTTATTTTTTTTAAAGATTGACACCTGCGCTAACATCTGTGCCAATCTGCTTTTTCTTTTCTCTTTTCTTCTTCCTCTCCCCAAAGCCCCCCAGTACATAGTTGTATATTGTAGTTGTGAGTGCTCTGGTTGTGCCACGTGGGTCGCCACCTCAGCGTGGTCTGATGAGCGGTGCCATGTCCACACCCATGGGCCGCTGAAGCAGAGCATGTGAACTTAACCACTTGGCCATGGGACCGGCCCCCTGCTTTGTATTTTTAAAGTTGTCTTCATGGATGGATCTTTTTTTAAAATATAATATGCTATTTTAAAATTTCATGTCAATGACTTCTGCTCTACCTAAAATGGGCTGATCTGGGTAACTCTATTCTCAGTCTTCCAGAGGGACGTGCTGGTAAATGTTTAACAACCAGCTCTCCAGGGGAGGTGTGGAGGAGGACCAATTTGTAACATTTGCCATTTTCCATGGTGTAAATTCTCCCACCACAGCCAATTTCAGGCCACCAGCATCACTGTTGGCCAGCTCCCGGAATACCTTAAAATTTCACAATCAGCTCTCATGAGCTAGTACAAGCCATCCAGCATACCATCACTGACTCTCCTATTATATTTCCAATGCTTAAATACCGCCACTCCCAACGCATAAAATACCTCTCCTTTAGCTAACATTTTACCTCTAACGGGTTGGGGATATTGTACTTATCCCCATCTACTAATACACCAGCTGTTTCCCTAATTCTAGCTCAAGTACCATGGATTCCTGTTTTCTCTCCTAGCAGCTTTAGTTCTCTGAGCATAAGTCTAACAAAATAGCCTTCTTTAACTTTTTTGTGACTGATATAAATGTCCTGAAATATTTGGGAGCACTCTCTCCCAACTTTGATGAACCAAGTGGTAGAAAGTGTTAGCACAGCTATTTTTTACTTATGATAAACTGTACCATTCAGCCTTTTCCACTTCTACTGTTGGTAAGAGTTCTGTTTAGGATATAACAGAGAGGAAATAACAGCATGTTTATTCCTTATAATTGGGGAATTACTATGGAGGGAGCCAGGAGCTGAGAAGACACTTAATTTTGGAAGGGAGAGAATGTGTGAGTAAATACAACCTTTATAAAAATTAAAGTAGATGACAGTTAACTTTTTTCGAGCATTTCTAAGACTTTGTAGAGTGAAAAGCCAGACGTTAGAACAGATTCAATACAGAGTGCTTCTGACTTATAGATTGTTTTTCTTTCATTGTTTCCATAGCTCTTTAGAGAAGAAAAGATAGACGATCTGGCCTTCTGTCTTTCTGTAGCATAGTTACAAGTGCTTTTTGTTTTGTTTTGTTTACGTGGTTTTTTAACGTGGATTCCTGGTTTGGCCAAATGTTAACTGGAAACAATTTCAAACTTCTGTAACTGAGACTTGTTGAGCCTGAGGTTGGTATTTCTTCACAAATATTGATGGCTCTTTCTTTTCTTAAAATAATAGAAGCTTTAAAAAAAGAAAGAAAGAATTGTGTAAAGAGAAAAGTGTATTTTCTTTGGCCTCACTAAAATACCACTTGGCTCCAACCGGCCCTATTTCCTGCCTCTGACCATGCCCCAGAGCAGTGAAAGGGTAGACGTTCTTAAAATGAGATTTGCCTTTGTGTATTTGCATTCCTTTCAGTTTTTGACTATCTTGTTAGTCTTAGTTGGTCCAGCACTGTGAAGCTCAAGTGAATTTCCTTAATGAATCTTAACAGTAGGGGATCTGTGTTGTTCAAAATGAGCTTTGCTAGTGGCTCATCTGAAAAAGACTTATTTTTCGATACAATTGCTTTTTTTTGCGTAGTCCACATTCTCAGCATGCTGTTTATCGAGACAGTATTTATTAATACATGTTAGATACTTTCATAAATAAAGGCAGGCTATTCAAGAATGATAACATAAAAAGGGACCCAAATTTTTTAAAAAGTACTAGGTCAACTTCATTTCTGGCTTGAACTAGTTAGGCTGTCCTGTGGGAAAGTGATCCACTTTTCTGACATAATTGGTTTGTGTGCCACAAATAGAAATGGCAAGCCTAAAATTTGCACGGTAATTTTTCTATGCTTTCCTTTTCTATGCTTTCCTTTTCCATGCTTTGATAACTCACCTCTGAACCTAGCAGTCCCCTTTACGTGGACAAAGCAGAACACCAAGGAGACTGTCCACACTCACCCAGCGCGCGGAGCAGAGCCCAACACAGGCTGAGGAGCCGCATGCCCAGGCTGCGTTCTGTTAGTGCTCGAGCTGGGTGGTTTTGAACGAGGTCTTAACTGAGCTCTTCCTCCCCAAGCGCCTGGCAGACTTAAAAAGCATGTGTAAAGGATCTACACATTCCACTGGACTCTGAAACTGAGCCCCTTGTGGGATCCCAGTAGCACCCCCATTCGCCACCCACAGCCAAGCCTGCAGCAGGTTCTCAGTGCGAACTGTGCAGCGTGTGTCCAGCTTGCTATCTGGCATCGGGAGCAGCCTTTTCTGTGTTGAAGCAGTGGTGAGGCTCAGCGCTGTGTGTGGCTGTTATTGTCAGCCTAACTCAATAAATCCTTAAATGCTTTTCTAAAATCAAGTACTATGTGAGGTGTGAGGGAGTGGGAAGAACATAAAAAGAAAGAGATAGGAGACACAAAGCAGAAGGGAAAAAGAGAGAAGATATCTGAAAAGGAGAGAGACAGGAAAGAGGGACTCCTCACTGGGCTTTGGAGTCAGACAGAAGGAGGGGTTCAAAACCCAGATTTATAGGTTCCCCACTATGCATTTCACTTAAATTGGGAACGGTTACCCAGCTGTGTTAAAGGTGACTAATAAAGAGATCTTTATTTATCAAATAATGAAAATCCTTATTTATAATGGTGGTAGCTGGCTTATGTGTTCTGTGCTTTTAGTTTTAGAAAGACTGTGTTTCCTTTGCATTGCTGAGGCTTCAGGGTCTCAATTAGGATTTGGTTTGGCTGCGTTGTGACAGAGACCCATATAAAGTTTAGTATACAAGATTTTCTTCTCTCACATAAAGAAGTTCAAAGGTCAGCAGTCTAGAGCCTTTAAGGTGGTTCCTCAGATTGTGAGAGCCCAGACTCCTTCCAGCTTTTTGCTCAGCCATCCTTCATCTTCATGGTTCAGTATGGCTGCTGGAGCTCCAGTAATTACATCCCTGTTTCAGGGAGCAGAATGAATGAAAGACAAAAGGAGGGCTGACCTTATTAAAATCTCCTTGTAAAGAAGTTTTCAAGAAGTACCATGTGACACTCTGTTTACATCTCAGTGGCCAGAACTTATTCTGGGCCACACATACTTTCTAGGAGCCTGGGAAGTGTAGTTTCACTGGTTCTCCATTTTTTGAGCCTTGTGTATGGACTCTAGCAAGAAACAGTGTGATGCTTAGAAAAATGTCTTAGAAGTTAAAACTGTTATTATTAGGAATAATATTAGTAACTCATATTTAAGGGGTCACAGGCACTATGTGCAGAAGTTTATATGAACCATCTCATTTAACCTTCCTTTGATGTAGGTGTTATTATCCTCATTTGACAGAAAAGAAATTGTGGTTTAAACAAGTTGAGTGGTTTGCCCAAGGTTACATCACTAGTAAGCAGTGGAGCTTAGAGCTCAGAACCAGACTTGTCTTTTACTAGATTCCAGGCCTTTAATCACTGCTTTGCCTCCCACTTTGCAAGTTTTAACTTTGTAGCTTATTCAGATCTACAATGGGATGTTTTAAAACCTTCTCTCCTGTTTGTGGTTTTGTAGTCGTTAGCTCTCTACCCTTTTTACCAAACACACCACACACACACACACAGACACACACATACCCCTCTCCT
Organism: Equus caballus; assembly: GCF_041296265.1. NCBI lineage: Eukaryota > Metazoa > Chordata > Mammalia > Perissodactyla > Equidae > Equus > Equus caballus. The sequence goes on along the minus strand of NC_091701.1, from coordinate 72,455,238 downwards.
TTATTTTTTTCAAATCTTTAAGTATTTTTATGCTTATGGAAAAGAACTTGACTTTTAACACTTTAATTCATTGTGAGTTGATCAGGAATCTGGATGTTAGAGTTTTTGGCCATTTCTTATGTATGGCCATTTCTTTCTCCCAGATGCAGCCCTAAAAGCTATTGGGGATAACAGGGTAAGAAAGAGTCCCTAGCCTCAAGGCATTTACAGTATAATTCTTTAGAGAATGGATTTTAGACAAGCCTCTTAACATCAAATTATACTATGACACTACATGTCAATCACAACTGACCTAGATGTGCACACCCATTTGTCCTTATAATTACGTGAGCATCACTGTGACCTCTAAATGACTACCCATCCCTTCAACACATTCCTAAGAAATTAGGTTGAGTAAATAGGCAATTCTGTATTAGTACTCTTTGTATTTTTAAACAACATGGCTTATTATTATTATTTTAGTAATAAGAGCTTAATTTACATAAAGAAGATATGGGGTGGATTATAATACCTGTTATTTTGAAATGTCCATTTGTAAAAACAATTGAATTCCTATTTTATGACATTTTGAATAATGGCAGAAATAATGTTCAAGTGTATTATTAGAAGCCCAAATCAAAGGGGGATCTGTGTGACATTTGGGACCAGAGCCTGCCAATAGCAGCCTTTGTAGGGTTTATCACTGGTATGCTTTTTTGACAAGATCAGAGAAGAAAGATGTTCCACCTGACAGGTTAGGAAAAAGGGAGCAAACCCAGAGATGTGAGGCTGATGACACCATCTCCCTGCGAGACTTCCATAAATCCAGTCTTTGTACCTGGAAATCGGATATTGAGAGAAGGGGCTGGCAAGGATTCTCATTCTATCCATTTCTCTGCTTTGTTTTCTAGTGCATCTACTGCTTAAAGTTATTTCTTTACAAAGAAGTCATTTTTTTTTCTGTTTGGGGGCTACCTACAAATTATTCTCCCCGTTTCCTGATATGTGTACACAGAAACATTCTGTTTCATAATGGGAAGGTGATTTTTTTATAGGCATAGATATGCTGTCTTCCCCTGAGATTTGCCTAGAGGTATTCGCTGCTAGTCTTTAAGGTACTTTGTTAACAGCTCCATCAGTTCTTTTTTTCTTAGGTTACTCTGCACACTGTATCATGTGCCCTGACACTTGATTTATAGGTAAGAGTCTGCTGGCTCTCCCAATAGTCCCTTTCATCTTTGATGACCTAATTAACTTTATCTGATCAGGGAAAATTGACATTTCCCTATTGTCCTTCAGATAATGGGCTTCATTATTACTGTGAGTGAATTTTACTTTGAAAACTTACACCATTGTAAGTTGGCTCCTAATGATAATGATAAATAGCACTTGTGTAGAGCTTTAGAATTAAACAAACCAAAAGAATAAAGAAGGCCTTTCTACACGGTGTGCAATCCTTACTGCAGTGCTGAGGGAGATGGTGCAACTCATTCACCATTTCCCGTCCCCAGGGATTCTGCGGTAAACCAGGAACTGGGTTTCCTCCCTCCTCTCACATCATGGGGGAGAAACGTTGATTATGAATGAGGGAGACATGTTGTTAGAAGAAATCTGTAGCTCGCAGAACTTAAGTGGCTTGCCCAAAGTTGTTGTACATGATAGAATTTGTGTGGATGTGTGATCGATGACTAAACTGGAAAGGTAAGTAGGAAGGAGATTTTGAAGTCTTGGAAAATGGATCAGAGTTGGAATGTTTTTTCTATAGACAGTGGGTAGCCAGGAGAGGCTGAGGATTGGAGCAGTGATAAAATCAAAGCCTTAGAAAGACTATTCTGATAGTGAGGTGCTGGGTCAATGAATATGGTTGTAGACATGTGGAACAACCGAGGAAGTGCTAATACTTATATGCGTAAGAGAAAGCCCTGAAACAATGGATGGTACTCAGGCTGGGATGGGACAAATAGAGGAGACACTGCTGTGGGAAAATGGAGCGGACTTGGGGGCTGACTGCATAGGAGAAGGAAAAGAGAAGGAGAAGCCAATGATGTTTGAAGCTTCAGGTGATAAGAAGAACTAAGTAATAACTGTGGACAGCAGTAGGAGCTCAGAGAGCGTCAGTTAGAGAAGCCCAAATGGCTTCTTTCTAAGATCCTATCTTTGATGACTCTTAAGAGTATTTCCTAAAACCAGGAATAATGTTCCTTCCTGCTCTCTTCATTTTGGATCCAGTTTAAGAATGGCTTTCCCTATTTTGGTTTGTCTTGAGGGAGTAAGGAAGAATTCCCCCAAAGACTTAAAGTTGTGAGAAATTGGAGCTAAGATCACTACTCGGAAGTGGGTCTCTTTCCGAATGCGTGAAACGATAGGTCAGCTAAGACCAGTGTGTGGCGTATGCTGACTACTGATTGAGTGGACTGTTTCCTAGGCATTTTTTGTCGACCACAACTCCCGTACCACCACGTTCATCGATCCGCGGCTCCCGCTTCAGAGCAGTCGACCCACCAGCGCGCTGGTTCATCGGCAGCACCTCACGCGGCAGCGCAGCCACAGCGCGGGCGAGGTGAGTCCTGGGGGCGCCCCGGGGACCGACCGACCTGCTGCTGCAGAGACGCTGCGGGCATGGGGGGGCTTGGTGGAATTGTGCTGGCTTTTATTATTAAAGGTTTTATTTTTCTAGTTTGATTTAGAGGTTATCATTTGGAGGCTGAAAAGTGTTGGAATGTTGACAGGGCTTCTCTGGAAATAGCTAGAGCCTAAATTACAAATTTAAAAAGTAGAAGATAAGAAGAAAGATTGAAGAAATTAGAGACTTTTTTTTTTTAGTTCAAAGGGTGATGAGAGAAAATTCATAATGTAACAAGATGGTCAAGAGAGGAGGATGACCCATTTTGCACACGTAAGGGCAGCTGGATTCATGGGAAGAAAGGAATGTAATTTTTAGTGTGCTAAAATTTGGTTAAATATAGGGAAGTTCCTCAAGTGAGGGTTGCTGGATTAGATTTAAATCATTGACCAAAGCTATGGGGTTGTGGTATCCTCACTAATATTTTTTAAAATTCGGATATATCTGAGAGTTGATTTATGTACTCTATGTACCCAGAGAAAATGGGCGGAATTAATTGCTAAGCGCTCTGCTGGGCTCGCCTTTCCTAGTTCGCAGTGTCCCATGGTGACCACAAGAGGGCACCCTAACAGCCTAACCAAAGGAAAAAAAAAGAAGAAAGAATCTCTTCCTGTTTCCCTTTTTCTTTAGCAGCTTAAACAAAAACAACTAATATTTTAGGTCAAAATTTTTCTCCTTAATACAGGCTTATGCTTTGAATGTATATCATTGCTTGGTACACATTGTTTCTAAAAATTCCCTTAGATAAACAGAATTAAGATTCTTTTCCTGCATGCCTTTTCTACATCTACGTGCATATCGTATTTTCAGTATTACATTGTAGGTCAAATATTTTTGTAGCCTCTATTATAAGAACAACTTACGACTGCAGTAAATAACTGGATTTGATTCATCAGAATTCCACTCTTGGAATGTCCCCTCATGATTTACGTACTTACTCTAATGCCTCGTGTGTGTTTGCTGGTTGTAAGTGCAGCCATAGAAGAGTATACAAGAGAAGCTCATATAAAAATGATATATAAATCTATTCCCTTATGAGGTATGCACAAAAATATTTGTTTTATGAGTAGCTAATAAATCTTTACCTTGCTGTCGTATAAACCATTAATGGTGAACTGGATGTTGCTAACAGCATTCATCTTAGAAGCAGAACAGACCTCTCACCTTTGGACCGTGTGCGTGATGTGTAGCATGAATAGGGCCCTGCCTGACTTTATCACACGACCAGTGCCCTTTAGCCATTTGCCTTATCTTGACTTCACAATATGAAGCTGCTGTTCAGTCTGGTCAGGACTACCTGTGAGATTAATAGCTATCCTTATATTTTCTTTCAACCCCTTTGTCTCAGAACTTGAATTCTTTTCATGGTCTCTTAGTCATCTGTTGTGGGAGAGGGATCCTAAGGTACACATTAAAATTTGGATGAAGATTTCTCTTCCTATTGATGGAAACTGAGCAGTGGAACAGAGATAACCCCATGAAGACTCAGCGTTCATCCCCAGCGTTGATGGACCTTTGAGGAGAATGTGCTTTCTGGCCCAGCTGTTGGAAGCACGCACATCCTGCAGCACTACGCACATTTATCAGGGCTTGCCCACTGTCTGACAGTCTGGTTTGAAGAACTGAGGTGTCAAGGAGAAGACTGTCGGCTGTTCTGGGAAATGATGACACATGACGTATACTGACAGCGGGGAAATTTATGTTGGTGTATTGAAATGACGAGTTCTGGGTCTGACAAACAAGGGGTGGTTAATGACTGAATCTCCCCCAAGAGTGGCTGACTTCATTCCTCCGAGCTGATAACTCAAGAAAAGCACTGTGAGAAGCTTCTTGTTACATCTGCGAGTCTTTCCAGCCACTCTCTTATACTTACTTAGCAAACATTCCAGGTAGTAGAAATTTGGGATGGAAGATCCAACAAATTAATGTTTACCAAACACCTGCAGTGTAGAAATATGGTGGTTGGTGTGAGAGATACAAATGAATAGGATATATTCCTGTCTTCTTATTAAGGAGGGAATACATGAAACTACCCATAATCCAAATGAATAAAAATATGAGTGAAAATGCTTTCTAAACTGGTACTAATGGCAGCTGCTTTAGCAATGTACACCACATGCCGTGGGAGCGCAGGGAAGGGCGCATCTAACGCCTGCTCATAGGGAAGGGAAGGCTTCCTCCAGGACGGGCTGTTGGAACTATGCTTTGAAGGATGAGTGAGAGCATTCTTGAAGGATAAGCAAGCCGTGGAGGGTGGGGACGATATTTCTCATTTTAGGGCCTTTAGAAAAACCCTCACCAAACGCCTGACTGATGGAATGTGATAAAATGGTCGTGAAGATTTGAGTGGGTGGGAGTAGATGCTCTATTTTAAAAGCACCAATTTCTAAATCCACTCTGTTATTCTGGCTTTTGTTCTCTTTCTCTCTTACACTGCTGTTCTGCTGTTGTCTTAAAAGGCTTCTGTCATGGGGGGAGAAATGCTAAAACAGAAGCTAAAGCAATGTTAGAGTTTTCTGGTAAGAATATTAATGGGCATTTTTGTTTATCTACTTGGATGTATGAGTTCCTAAATCTATGCTAGGACAATAAATAATTCAGGTTAGGGCAACCCTATTTAGCTGCTCCACACCTGCTACGATTAGCTCCCTGGTGTGGGAGGTTCAAACCAGAAAGAGCTGTTGTACTGGGTGCTCTAATGGGCATGTAAAATTGCTCCTAAGGAGATAATACACCAACTCAGAAAGCCACACGAAGACTGCTGCTCTTCTTCCCTCCCTGCCGAGGCAGGGAATTCCCTGACCTGCCTTGGCCCAAAGCAGGTATATCCTGGCAGTGCCCCAAGGTGTTTTGGACCACCCAGGTCTTCTCTCTGATCCTCATGTTGCCGGCTGTGTTCTGTGGAGGCAAAAGTTCCTCCTGATGAACAGGTCTGCAGTTCAGCTTCTATAGCCCCAATAATTGTAAGCCTAGGGAAGCACTCCTGTACCCCTTGGTAAATAGTCACTTCCCTGGCCCCTCTCAAGGATGTGGAAATGGATGCCCCAACCCCTCCCGTCAGTTCGGCAGCTAACGCAGGGCTTCTGAGAATCCTGTGTCAACTCCTCAATTGGCTTCTGTACTGATCACTTGGTACTTTAACAATGCTCATTGTCAGTTATTTTGAACAACTCAGCTCGAGGTGCTGATATAAAGCACTCTAGGTCTTGGGGCAGAACATAAATGATGCTTTTGTTTGCAGGTAGGAGAAGATTCTCGACATGCAGGACCACCAGTTCTTCCCAGGCCGTCAAGTACGTTTAATACAGTCAGTCGGCCGCAGTACCAGGACATGGTTCCAGTGGGTATGTCATCCCTTTTCAGAAATCTTTATCTTTGCTTTTCACATCAGTATGCAAGATGCACTCTGTGCTGAGACTTTCCTATTGTCAGCCTGCCTCTTTGCCCTGTACTGAGAAACGATTGCCTTATCCCTAAGAAATTGATTTGAGTCTCAAAACACTTATGTCTTGTAAAATCCTATAGGGTAAGATGTTTTTACACTACCCTAACTTTTTCTGAGTAGAGCTATTATATTAGATTGTTGAAGTTAAGGAAAAGTAAGTTATTAAGGCGACTGTATTATGTGGTCATTTCAAATTAAGCATTAGGACAAGCATATACTTAGTATATATCTAATGCTTGGGACAGAATTTAAATGGTGTGTGAGCCTGTAGTAGCCTTACAAACAAGAAAGCAATGATGGCACATTCTTCAGGGTTTTTGTAGCAACTACAAGGCAGCAAGAGCCTCCAAAATTGTAAAATAAAAATAAACGAATTTGGGCAAATAAGCCTAAAGATCAACTTGAGTTGTTATTAACATGATGAGGTTGAGTAGGTCAGTTTTCAAACCTGGAACCGTACGGCAGGTGGAGCGGACAGACTGGCGGCCATATGGGCTTCCTGTTCCATCTTAAATTGGAGCAGCTCTCCATTTGTCTGTTTTTACTTTAAAATTTTGACTTTTTTAGGAAAAACTTTACCATGAAATGTAATGTAATACCCTTGACCTAAAGAAGTTTGACAGCCACTAGGTAAGAAGAAATCTTGGATCCAAGTCTAACGTCTACATCTTATTATGCCCCTAACAATAGGATGCTAAATACTGCACGTAGAAGTTTAAAGCACTATAAAAGTGTGCTCAACAAGTCATCTAGTCTCTCGTTATGGGTGGAATGTAAAAACCCATTGACAACACTTCAATTATGAAAGTGTTTTCATTATTTATATATGGTGAAATGTACACTTAGCGACACTTTGAATTTGACAATGGGATTCCATGTTAGCAGATTGTATTTTCTTTTTAATTTTTTCAAATTGAACTGAAATGTATACGTACAGGCAGCACGATGCAACTACAACTTGAACCGGCAAATGTCTAGAGAATTATACTTCTTTTGATTGATCATTTGTTAGTTGAAGAAGGCACGTTTCTTGATCATATTTATAAACACAAGAGTGTTGACTGAACTAGAACCGCTAATGTTTGAGAATTCAGACACTCAGTTCTGTGATTTAAATATATCTTTATTTCTGATTATAAATAGCTATAATCAAGATGAATCATCTTAAGTAAACAAATTAGTTTTCTTGGCAAAAGAGGTATTAACAGGGCCTATACTAAATTTTAATTAGCTTTTTAAAGTTCTGTGAACGAACATCAGCCAGCCCTGATTAAGATTTAAATTTTTCTTTTAACGTATTATGTTTCTTTTAATGTATTATGTTGATGACACTGATTGTGTTGTAGCTGTTGGTATAGTTGGTTTGGTAAAGAGCTATGTGTGGCTCATGGCATTTATTTCCACATAGAATTTGGGAATGGTTTGTCCCCTGCATTTTGTTGGTAGCTGTTTCTGACAGCTATTGCATTTTGGCAACTTGTTCTGCCTCTTTACCTCTCTACTCCTCTAGATGGCTGATATTTAATCAGAAGATGGTTTTTCACTTCTAACAGTTGCTTATGAGGTTGATTTTGGTAACCAGTAGCTCACAACGATCAGCGTCTAGAATCTTGCTGGTGATCTCATCTTGCACTGTGATAGTAAATATGGCTCATCGAGTGAGTTTAAGGAGTGCTTCAGTGACTCACACCCAATAGATGGAAGTCCAGTCCTCATATGACAGAGTTGACACAAATTGGAATTTAAGCATCTGTAGTGACTACAAGCTAGGACTTTGAGTATAAAGAATATTAACCAGAAAAACATATTTTTAAAAGTTTGGATTTATGTGCATAAAACTAATAAGAGATTTTTTTCAATATTGTTATATTTTCTGATTTTTTTCAGCTTACAATGACAAGATTGTTGCATTTCTGCGCCAACCCAACATCTTTGAAATTCTGCAGGAGCGTCAACCTGACCTTACCAGGAATCACTCACTCAGGTAACCGTAATATTGGTATTTGGCTCAAGTCGTGTAAACCCAACTGTTACATCTTCAGTAACATTAATAATCATCTTGGAAATTCACTCTTTTCTTTCTGACTTTCTGAAAAGCCGTCTCGTGCACCAATACTTTACGTCATCAACACTGTATCATTGTAGTCCTGGCTTTTCTCTGTTAAGTTCAAGGGTTGAATAAGATTGACTGAAGAACCTAGAACCCTCCTTAAAGAAGAAAAAGAATGAAAGAGAAAAAAAATTCACAGCCAACAACGCATCCTAGATGTGCAGATTATAATGAAAATAATAAGACGCTAATATTTTTGAGAGTAGCTTGAGTAAACAAAAGTAACACAGAGTTTATTGAATTGAGATTTATAAAATCCTAGACTTGGTATTCACATTTTTCCACAATAAAAATGCAGTGGAACCCAAGGAAGGAATCTGATCCTCTCCACAATTCAGCATTCCCCTGCACGAACCCTCTCTTCTAAACAACACTTTGAAGCATCACGCTTCAAGCCCGATTTTACTTTCCTGAATACATGCTGTTCCTTTTCCCTGGCAAGTTTTTCTCTTCTTCTGCGTTTGGCAAGAAAGATATTTCCTATTAAACTCAATGCAAGCTGCCCCTTTTTGAAGTCTTTCAGCTCCACTGTGCTTTCATGATCTAGTCTGTATTTCTCAACTTCAGTGTTCTAGGCATCAGTGGAGATGGAAAAAAGTGCAAGTTTCTGCTGAAAATCTGACATAACTTAAAGCCCGTTTGGTTTACACGTTACCTTTGCTGGTAGAAATACTTTTGCCGCATGGTGCCATCCTGGCCCACAGCAGTGATTCTCAAATACTACTCAGTTGGACCAAACAGTTTTCATGAGGATCACCTGGGGAGCTTCATAAAGGACAAAATGCCAGGTCTCATCTCCCTTCCCTGAGTTCACACCTCCTATCCTCCCATGTCCTGCCCAGAAGTTTAATTCAGCAGGTCTAGGGTTAGAGCTCAAACATGTCCTTTCTTAAAGCCTCTCTATGTAATTCCGGCGGCACAGCCAGGTGTAATAACCTCTGGTCTAGACACTAATTTGATAATTAATTGTGTAAAGTTATCAAGCTGTCCTTCATACTATTTTGGTTATGTGACTTTTGTGCTTTGATTTGACTTTTCAAGTCCTTATGCTGTATTTCCCAATTAGATTATAATCTCCTTACAAATAGGGATCTTATCCAACTCATCATTATTTTTCCTCCTTACTCCTCAAATCTATAGAATAGCACTTTATATAGTGAATATAAATATATATATATTTGTTGATTTGATAATAAATTATCAAATATTCTTATGGTGCTCTCAGTCTCTTGTATCCTTTTTTTATTGAGATATAATTGACATACAACATTGTATTGGTTTCAGGTGTACAACATAATGATTCAATATTTGTATTGTATTGTATTGTATTTGTATTGATCATTCATATGATCACCACAATGTCTAATTAACATCCGTCACCATACCTAGTTATAGATTTTTTTTCTTGTGATGAGAGCTTTTAAATTCTACTCTCTTAGCAACTTTCAAATATGCAGTACAGTATTATTAACTATAGTCGCCATGCTGTACATTACATCCCATGACTTATTTATTTTATAACTGGAAATTTGTACCTTTGGACTCTTTTCACCCATTTTGTCTACCTCCCACCCTCATCCGTTTCTCATATCTTTAAAGTTGCCGTTAACCTTCTAAAGTTTCTAAGCCTTAAAGCTACATATAATTTCAAGTATGACACTACAAACGTTGCTCATACAGAAATCCCAGTTTTGAATTAGTTAACATGTAACTCAGGTCTCAGTGTTGCCAACTTGACAAGCATGCTGTTCTCAATTACAGAGAATTATAAAAATTATACAAGCTATCATTTTGTATATTTTATATTATGGCATCCACTCAGTAATCCATGGTCCACTAGAGAATCTTGTATAAGAAGTATTTGTTCATAAAATTGCAGAAATGAGCTCCTTAGTTGTCTAATGAGAGATCTTAGAGATTCTGGGTCTCAAAGCAAGACAAACAAACAAAATCCCTCCTCTTTTGCGAATCATGAAATAAGGAGAACCCTATTTTCTCTTTTTTCTACCAGTTCCAACCCCAACACACACATACTTCTAGTCAATATCTGTTCCTCTGAAAGTACCCCACCCCCCAAAAATAAGAACCAGAAAGAGGAAACTCAAGAAATTTTCCAGTTTTGCTCTGCACTCCACGTTCTTATTTACACCAATTTAACATAGCCTCAGATCTCCACCATCGGAGAAATCGTGTGATTTAATATTCCTGAACAGGGCATCCAACTTTACCATTATCCTTTAATGACTTGGCAGAACCTTAGCAGATCCTAACAGAGGAAGAGCTGCAGGCCCCAGTGGGGAGCTTCCAGTTTTGTTTTTGTTTTTCTTTCTGCTTTTTCAAGTTGTAAAAGTTTCTAATCTTCTAAAGATTGCCGAAGATTTTTATCTTATGGTGATGTCAGAGGTCCTCGGTTAAGTACAGTTCTTCTTCTAACATAGATCTCACATGGTAATCTATTGCTAAGAAATTATTTGATAGGTTTTGAAATGTTCCTCTCTTATTCCAAAACTTATTTTTAAGTTTCCATTTACATTTTCTAAAACTATTGACAGAGTTCGATCATAAAAAGTGTAGCAGTCATGACCAGTAGAAGGAAGCAGGAACTTAAATCAATGAGATAATGCTCTTCCTCTTACAGTGTGTGTCGCAGTGCACTTTTATTTTCTGAAAAGTTTTCGGTAGTTAAGCATTTTGGTTATCATAGCAACGTAATGGGGAAGTTTGTATATCTAAGAGAACATTCTGTTTCATAAAGTTAAAACTGCATTGTAAGAAGCATTCCCACAAACTCAGGGTTCGGAACCAGCCGGGGTTCTTTAATCTCGTATTTCAGTGATATTTTTGATAAGAAGTTTATGCATGGAATACAGCCAGCGAGTAATTGTGTGTCAAAGGTAACTGTGGACCTTGCAGTCGTATCCTGAGCAAGGGTTCCCAAGGCCAGCGTAGCTCTGTGTGCATTCTTTCTCCTCTGTGTCACAGTGACTTGAAAGAAGTGTCCCTTCTTATTTCCTCCATAATATAATGAGGAAAAAGTGTTAGCCCTTGGGAGATTCAAATAGGTGCACCTCTTTGCTTTGTGTTTTTCTTGTTTTGCTTGTGATTCCTCCTGAACCAGAGGATAGCAGCAGTTTATTTAGTTTGTATATCCATATAAGGCTTCCTCTTCCTTGAGACGCCACTTGTGTATCTTTTCCTGTAGAATGGCTATGGTTTTCCATGCAAGGGGCTATGGCTTTTGCTTTCAATTTCCGTATTTAAATCACTGCTTCAAGTTCATCTGTCATGCAAATGTGAATGCTAAGAAGTTGTCCTCTTTTTTCCTTTTTAATCTCAGAAGAGGTTTATTTCCTTAGTTAGAAATATCAACCTCAGTACCACCTCCATCACATGGGCAGTATCACCATTGGATTACTAAATCCTACTGTTGGGCCTCATCGAAAGACAGTAATCATACTGAGAAGCTTTTTGTATGCTGTGACATTGAAATAAAAGCTGAAATAAAATGGTCTAATATTTTATCTGAAGGCAAATATAGTCATTAATAGAACAACATTTTAAGTATATTTTATAGGTGAATGTAATGAATTCAAATTCAATAAAATTTTTGGTAGTGGTGTTTGTACAACATCGTATTATGAACAAGGATCTAAGTGTCATAAAACTGAATTAAAGTTGTGAATTTCCCCTCTTGTGTAATTATTAGTTCCAGCCAGTAAATCTCCTCTCCACTAGTCCAGCTGTCCCCAGGCGTCAGTGATAATTAATTTGGGCTCCAGGCTGATTCCTCCTTGACTGTTTCCTAAATAAGTTCCCTTGCCATGAGGATGTGATCTGTGATCCTTTTTTTCATTCTGTGTAAATTGGGCCATTCCATTTTTTGTGTCATTAAATCAGCAACTTGGAAGTCAAGAAATTCTGAGCTACAAAAGGCAAATGGATCGTGTCTCAGTGTTCACCAGAACAGAAGCAGACACAGACTATATGACCTTCTATTTCTTTCCGTCATCCTATTTTAAGAGCCCTGGAATTTTTTTATTGCTCAATTATACTCTTAATTTTTTTTTCTTTTTAAAAATACTATGTGCCATTGTAGAACTATCAAACAGAATTACAGATTTTATGAAATAAAGAGTTAAAATTTCTGAAAGCTTGCTTTCATAAAACAAACCCCAGTGTTCAAAATTTCTGACCTATTTCGTGTCTAGTTTTCTAGTAAATGAGTTTTTCTACATTTAATATTGGGCTGGAAATATTAATCTCAGCTAACATCTGAGCTACTTGGTCAAAATAGCCTAAGTTTACTTCTGCCGATCCTTCAGCATTTTCTTGTTAAGACCTGCCTAGCTCTCTCTCATAGTCCTCTCCTGCTTTGTTTACTGCTCACTCAGATGTCTGGAATCAACATGACAAACTTCAGATGTCTGTTGTATCAAATTTAAGTAACAGGAAATCGGGGTTAGAACTATTATTTTCTTAGGGACCATTTACATAGGCATAATTACTGAATTTTTTAGAACACCTGATTAAAATAAGTTATTGATACCATGTAGTAATGATCATTGGAGAGTCCTGGTCTGTCTTTCACTGAAAGACCAGCATTAATACTGACTCCTAGAAAGTAGTAGAATATAGATCTTAAGAGTTCAGGCTTGACTCCTATAATTTATATGGAACCATAAAAGACCCCAAATAACCAAAGCAATCCTGAGAAAGAAGAACCAAGTGGAAGGCATCACACTTCCTGATTTCAAGCTATATTATAAAGCTATAGTAATCAAAACAGTATGGTGCTGGCATAAAAACATACTCATAAATCAATGAAACAGAGCAAGAACACAAATAAACCCAAGCATATATGGTCAACTCATATTTGACAAGGGAGCCAAGAATACTCAATGAAGAAAAGACAGTCTCTTCAGTAAATAATGCTGGGAAAATTGGGTTTTCATGTGTAAAAGAATGAAAATAGACCCCTGTCTTACACCTCTCAAAAAAATTAGCTCAAAATGGATTAAAGACTTAAATGTAAGACCTGAAGCCATGAAACTCCTAGAAGCAAACATAGGAAAAAAGCTCCTTGACATGGGCCTTGGTAATGATTTTTTGGATGTAACAGGTAAAACACAAGCAACAAAATCAAAAGTAAATACATGGAACTATATCAAACTGAAAAGCTTCCACACAGCAAAAGAAACCATCAACAAAGTGAAAAGACAACCTGCAGAATGGGAAAAAATATTTGCAAACTATATATGTGATATGGGGCTAATATCCAAACTATGTAAAGAAGTATACAACTCAATAGCAAAAAAACAAATACCTTGATTAAAAAATTGGCAAAGGACCTGAATAGACATTTCTCCAAAGAAAATAGACAAAAGCCAACAGGTACATGAAAAGATGCTCAACATCACTGGTTATTAGGGAAATGCAACAAAACCACAATGAGATAGCTCCTCATGCCTGTTAGAATAGCCACCATCAAAAAGACGAGAGATAAGAGGTAAGTGCTGGCAAAGATGTGGAGAAAAGGGAACCCTTCTGCACTGTAGGTGGGATTGTAAACTGATACAGCTACTATGGAAAACAGTATGGGGGTTCCTCAAAAAATTAAAAATAGAACTACCATATGATCCAACAATTCAATTTCTGAGTATATATCCAAAGGAAATGAAAACACTAACTCAAAAAGATATCTGCACTCCCATGTTCACCGCAGTGTTATTTACAATAGGCAAGGCTTGGAAACAACCTAAGTGTCCATCGATGGATAAATGGATAAAGAAGCTGTGAGATAGATAGATAGATAGATAGATAGATACACACACACACACGTATATATACATACACACAATGGAATATTATTCAGCTATAAAAAACTAGGAAATCCTGCCATTTACAACAATATGGATGGAACTTGAGGGCATTAAGCTAAGTGAAATAAGTCAGACAGAGGAAGAAAATGCTGTATGATCTCACTTATATGTGGAATCTAAAACCAAACTCATGGAAAAAGAGATCAGACTTGTGGTCTGAGAAGTGAAGGGAGGGGGAATTGGAGAATGGTGGTCAAAAGGTGCAAAGGTACAAAGTTCCAGTTACAGGATAAGTACTAGGGAGGTAGTGTACAGCATGAGGACTATAGTCAACACTGCTGTATGATATATATGAACGTTGCTAAGAGAGTACATCGTAAGAGTTCTCAGCATATGGAAAAAAAGTTTTTTTCTCTTTTTGCTTTCTCTTTTTATTCTGTCTATATGAGATGATGGATGCTAGCTAAATTTACTGTGGTAATCATTTCACAATATATGTAAGTCAAACCATTATGCTGTACATCTTTAACTTATAAGTGATGTATGTCAATTATATCAATAAAACTGGAAAGAAAAAGAAAAGTTTAAGTGTGGAGTCAGACAGACCTGGTTTGAATTCTGGCTCTGCACCTTACTCACCAGGTGACTTTGAATGAGGCATTTAACCCCTCCAAGTGATAGGTTCCTCTTTTGTAAAACACCAATAGGAATTTCTAACTTGCAGAGTCCTTTTGAAGATTAAATGAGATAATATATTTAAAGTACTTGGTATTGTATAAGTGAAAGTAAGCATACAACAAATTTAAGTTAATATTATATCAGTAGTCTGTCCTTCACTTCTTTATTGCATCACAAGGATTCAGTTTAAAGTAATTTGCTCATAGATTTACTCTGATTCTCTACACCATTCCTGACACTGGACTATGAATAAATGGAACCACATGACTCTGAATACAGTTAGAATACAGAAAGGGGCTCTTGTGGTCTATGATTAACTTCCGTGTAGGAAGGTGTTCTAGTGTTGGGCTCACGCTGTGCCCTACGTGAAGATTTGCTCTACAATTTTTTACATGTGTAAGATGAAACCAGCCTTCATTGTTCCATGCCTACACAGAGGACTCAGCCTTCCGGCTCATGGTTCATCAGAAATTTCTGAATGTCGAAACGTCATGGCAGTGTCATTGAGACAACCATTTCAGAAGCCATCCAAAGGTGTATTAAAACATCTTCGCAGGCAGCTAATCTCGTAGATCTAATGAGAGCTTTGGAATTTTGCTACCTAGGACAGTAAAGAACACAGATTCTTAGAACTTGTCATCTATTGCATGGCTTCTGCAGAAGGAATAATTGCGACTTATTTTTATTTGAATGGACATGCTAATTTATAGTTGTATACAGGCTTTTGACATATACATCATGTATATGTCTAATTTCATGTCTTCCATGCATGGAATTTCATAGCTATTAACTTTAAAACAACTGGACAGTCAATCACTTAAAATAAAAAAGGCCCAAAAGAAGAACTCTCATAGGCAAAGTTAGTTTAAATTCTTTTAAAGTATTACATCCAGGTATTTGTTAAATTGTCTTCCCGTAAGTATAGTTCCCTGATGTAACTTGAAAGATTTCCCAAAGTACAAATATGTTCATCCACTGGATATTTCTCCAAAACGTTATATTTTTCTTGCTAACAAGTGGTTCCATCAGGGCTTTCAAACCATTTTCTAGCATGAAGAAAAACCATGTTTTAGGTATGTCTGTTCCACTATTGATTTTTGCTGTATTCTATTTCGTTTATCAAGAAAACAGTTCAGCAAAACATCGTCTTCTTCAGTAGCTTATCAGACATGGACTCAGTGTGGACCAAAGAAAAATGTCACCGCTGAATCCAGCCTCAGCGCTTTTCCCAAACCCAAAACAATAATAGCCATTTCTAAAATCATAGAGAACTATGCATTATCATTTATGATAGCACAAAATGGTTTTTAATGAATCTGCTTATTATGTATATATTTAGATTAATTGCTAAGTTATTAGTGAATCAGAAGCGTTTCTTACAAAGCAAACAAAATATGCATCCCCTCTATATCAATAAGGAATTTTTTCCTGTCTATCTCAGTGGATTTTGATAGTCATGGAAACTGTCTTCAGAAAAATTAACTTGGGTAAAATTTAAATCTCCTTGTTTCATGCACATTGTCTTACGTACAATGGGACACTATTAATATATCCCAGTGAATCAGTTATTACTCTCAATCCTTGGGGGTACATTTTATAGAACACATTCTTCCAGACCCAGCAGAGTGCCATTATCCTAAAAATAAGGTATCCTATTTGTCTGACTTTTATAATTTACAATAGAAATGGCATAATAGTACCATCTGTGGCTAAAATGTTTTAAAACATCTTGTATTCTTCTACCATATGCATTCCTATGTACTTATACATGCCAAAGCAAGTGTAAGCAACATGAAGTCAAGGTCTATATCTCAACTCATCTTTTTAATCCGCATATCTTATATTGCATAGAGTGAGTGAGAAATATTTGGTAAATCAATCAATTTCATGGGCAGTATATTTGGGACTTAATGATAGCTTAATGATAAACAATGAAAAACTTGATAAAACTATTTATCTCAAAGGGCAAGTAACTACATTTCCATTACACAAAATCGCATATATAAAGATACAGAATCTACCCTTTTAATAGAACAATTTATACATCTTTGTATATTCTAAAACGTCATTTTAGATCTCAGGAAATGATAACATAACAATTATTTACTTTGAAAACTTGGCTAAATTTCTCTAGCACATAATATTATTCTGAGTATTGAGATGGAATTTTGAATAATATTCTCAACTCTTAAAATTATATCCAGGGGAGGGAGGAGGGGGAAAGGGGTGATTAGGCACATGTGTGTGGTGGTGGATTGTAATTAGTCTAAGGGCAGTGAGCATGATGTAATCTACACAGAAATTGGAATATATAACGATATACACCTGAAGTTTTTTTTTAAAATGTAAATGATGATCCCATTAAATAATGATTTTCATTCAAAGTCAACAATAACAAAATTATGTTGCGATTTTGATGGGAATTGTCTTTTATTTTTGAGTTATTTGGATGTAATTAAAATATTTATAGTTTTCTGTTTTTCTTCTACAACCATATGTATTTTTCCAGTATTCAACCCTTTCATTTCTTACAATAAAATTTTCTTGTTTATTTATTTAGGAACTGAATGAAAGTTTCTTATTTAGGTTCTCCCAAAGTATTTTATGTTTTTGTTTCTGTTTTGGGTGGGCTTTTTTTTTAAGTCTTCTAAATAGTGACTGCCAAAATGTAGGAAACTACTAGTTTTTGTAGTACTATTTTCCAGAAATTGGTGCTTCAAGTTCTTTTTTCCCTTGCCTTGACATTTTATATCACTGTTTAGAACATACTGCCTTCACCCTATCTGTCGCTTTACGTGCTGCTTAACTGGCTTGTCCATTCTAATTGCTTCACAGTAACCAATTTGTTTGAGTTTTTTATGTATATAATTATTTTAAAATAAAACTACAGGCAGATATAACATAGTATCAATTCCTGACTATATATTTAGTTAAAACACTTAACAAATGCTTAATAAAATATTATAATACATAAGAAAATACAAACCTCTAGTTATACATTCTAGTATATTCTAGGTATTAATTCTTCAGAATAATGGTGGACTTCTAGGTTCAAGCTGTTAAAATGCCTTAGGTAAGGTGTCTTATAACCAAATGTTTTTGTGTGTAATAACTAAACTCCTTTTTGGAGTCCAAAATGGTTTTGCTTTATATAGAATTTTGATTGATTGAGAATAATGTTTCCTATTATCTATTAAATTATGAGAAGTGTAAAGCCTTCATATGCGTTATCTCTTTGGTACTCACGGCATTTTTTTCAGGTTTATAGAGAGGCCAATGTCTTATCTACTGCATATCATAAAAGTACTCAATAAATATTTGTGGAATTAACCAAGGTAAACAGCATGATTAAAACAACTTGCTAACAACAGAAACAGAAAAAGGAGTTGGTCACCAGGCATCTAGTTTGGCTCTATTTTCAATAGATCATACTGTCTATTGAAAAAGGAATAAATAATTAGGAGGCCTACTTAATAATATACTCAATAGATAAAAATTATTGAGCGCTCCTATGTAATAGGTTCCATGCCGTTCTATTTTATTTGCTTTTGTTCATTTAATCCTTTCCCCAACCCTATGAGGCAGGTACTATAATTATGCTTATTTCAAGAGGAGGAAACAAGCAAAGAGAGTTAACTAACTCTAAATTTTTAGCAAGGGAGCTGATTTATATCTGTTTACAACAAATTTTGCCCCTAAACATATGACTGACTGATGCCACTTCTATGTGTCCACAAGAATCATGTGACCATAATGGACCTATATTTCTAAATCTAACCTATATAATGGAAAGTAGAAAGAAAAGTTGCTCTTTCTACTGCTTGGCTCCATCCTTCGGGTCAGACCATGCCCTGTGACTGTAATAAAGAGTATGAATGATCAATGCTAATTCTCCTTTCTCGACATTACACCATTAGAGAAGTCATGGGGGATTTCTCCAAAATTGCCCTCACGCAGTGTTAAACAACATATATATTTTTGAAGGTGTTACTGAACCATGTGTGTGCAGAGTCTGCAATCCAGAGAGTTTTGTGGTTTAGAAGCATGGCTGCTTCTGATTGTTTCTGACCACGTGTTCTTCTTTAACTTCACCAAAATGTTGGTTGGTTTCAATGAGATTATTTTCTGTGGGAATTCCGGTCTTGAGACTGTGTTCTTTGTCCTCAAATGATCTTCTGCTAAAGTTGATCTTCTGGGGTGATTCTGTGCACTAGAGGAAGTGGTTACAAAGGTCTAAATATTCTGGGCATCTGACACACAGCAATCGCTACCAACTTGTTTCTGAGGTTGTCACAGTTTAGCATCTTGCTATAACAGCTGTGAGTTTTCTTATTAAGAGAGTGCCTCTTTACCTGTCTTTGCACTTCCCTCGGTGGGTTCTGTTTTAGTAAATAATCTGATGTCATCCTTCTGATTCTTTTTCTCAGCCACAACAAAAAATGATAGCGAGATAGTTTATTCCAAACAGTGAGTGGACTCAGGAAAATTTGTTAGGAGCCAACGTGGTTATTTTGACGTTAACTCGTCTTGTGCCCGGTTTATATTTTAATGAGCACTCCTTGTGTGCACAGGATATGGGTATTTGGGGACACAAAGACTAAGGAAGAAGGGCTTTTTCCCTTGAGAGATTCATGTTTTAAAAGGAGCTTAAGTTGTAACTGAGTGGAGGAGTAAGAAGGTGCCATGGAGGAGGTGCTGAACGTGCTCTCAGGGGCACAGAGAGGAACATACCCTTGCAGAGGGTCGAATGATAACATGTTCTTTGACTATAATCTTATCCTCATGATAAGCCGCTAAAATTGAGTAGAATTTCTTCATTAAGGAAAAGGCAGCAGAGAAAGAAATTATAGGACTGTCACAGATCCCTTCTCACTCTATAAATGTGTAAGGTAAACTCGAGTAAACACATTAATGTAACTTTTAAATGTCCCTCTAATCAGAGTCATATGTATCTTTAACAATATTTCTCAAACTTGTTATGTTTATTTCAGAGACGGGGGGCACTCACAGAAATTCGTGAGGAGCCAGATCTGTTATTTTTCATTCTAAAAGTAGAAGAAATATTGCAGATCTACAATGTTGACTTTAACCACTTTTATTTTAATGAAATATAAATGCCTACCAATATAAGATATTTATAAACTTCTTATCCTTACAGCTTTTATAAACTATCAAACAAAAAGACATACAAATTAAGCAAAAACTAAAAAAGTCAAAAATACTGAATTAATGATATTGATATGAGAAAATTTTGTTTTTCAAAAGCTACATCACAATATTGAGACCATTGTCAGTGGAAAGATACATTTGTGCTTTTTGTTTCGCTTATTTTTGACTTGATTCCTTTGATACTGCATCTGATGGTCCGTCACATGCATTATCATGGTCATCGTTTCTCCTTCTCAACAAATAGCTTATTTTTGTCTACTGGTTCATTGTTTTCACAAGTCAATTCATTTAGTGCTATACCCCAACTACAATACTGAAGAAAAAATACACCATTCAATTACCCTTGATGATCCAACCACCACTTTTCTATATGCAAACTATTACAAAATTTTTGTTCCTAGAATAAGCCATGACATCTGTTATGCTATATTTAGCATAAACCCATAGTTTACTTTTTAAATCCATTTCTTTTGTTTTCTCTTTAGCCTATGGTAATATGTTTTGATCTTGAAGAATCAAAAGCTATCTCTAAGAGTTAAGCACAGCTTATCTCCTTAGTCTGTCATCACAGTGAATCCAGGCAAACAGAACCAAACCAGAAAACAGACCGCTGAGCTCTCCCCTCCACTTCCCTAACTGGCAATGTATATGCGTGACCTTGCCTCACTTCATCATTTTCATTATGCAAATTAATACTGCAAAAGAAAAGGTTTGCCTTTCTAATGGGTAAAAGAATTGTGTGTGAGAGGCAGATGGGGACTGTTGTTCTTCTATCTAACGTCAAGGCCCTGCTGACTAAGGGCGTGCTCACCAGCACTTTGAAAGTTCATCTCTGGTCACTTGGCACCAGCTGTCTTGTAAATGCAAACATGGGAGCCGAAGTTACATGGCAGTGTTCAGTTGTAAATGTCATCCAGATTATCCAAAATATGCTTACCTCAATTTTAGCAGTTTGGATCACCAAAGTGAAAACACAAAATTTTTAAATTCTCACAGATCTCGAGATTATGTCTGCAGATTTCTAGTCGACAGAGACACCAGTTTGAGAAATACTGATCTGTAGAACATTAGGCAAATTCCTGATAACCAAGAAGTAGTTCCTGTGTGGGTTTTTTTTTCTCAGAAAAGATTGGTGACATTTCTGAGGCTATCTGCTGACTTCTCTCTCTTCCTCAGCCTTGACCTGCTCTCTGGACAGTCAGTAAGCCAATGCTTTCTTTGTTTCTACATGAAAGGACTTTGTAGGAGTGGGTATACGGCCTAAGAGTTCAGTTAAGTGAATGGAACGGTTTAAATATTTTCATATAATCCTAGAATTGCCCATTGACTTTCCTCCACTGCACCATGAACTCTTTGAGAAAGGGACTGTGTCTTACACCCTGTTGGATTCCCAGGGTGTGTACCGTGCCCAGCACTTAGTAGGTACTCAGAACACATTTGCTGAAAAAATGAACGAATATAAGAAAAGTATTTAGTGGTACGATGTACATCAGATAACATGTTCCAGGGTCTTGTTCCTGGAAGCATATGACCCATAGCCTGTCATTGTGATAAATTAGCTGCCTGATAGAAAACTAGTCTCAGCCTGCCTGTGGTATGTTCTCGCCTGAAGAATCAGACCAGTTGCCATCGCTGCCTGATACTTAGGACCTGGAAAGTGATGAAAAGTTTCCCAATTGGCCTGTTTCCTCTGGTGTCTTTCCCTTTCCTTTCCTCAGCCTGTCATCCTTGTGACTCAGGAAGCTATGATCTTTTCCTTATTCACAGGAAGCGTTCGGGCCGCAGTCCAGAGCATGCTGTCTTTTCCTCCCTCAGCCCACTCTGTAGCTCCAGTTAGGGAGGTGGAGGCGAGCGCTCCGCTGTCTGTTTTCTGGTTTGGGTCTGTTCGCCTGGATTCGCTGTGATGATAGACTAAGGAGATAAGCTGTGCTTAGTTGGAGATAGCTTTTGATTCTTCAAGATCAAAACATATTGTTACTGACCCTTACAAGAGTACTTCTTTGGTTAAGTTACTGTTCACTTTTTCAACAGGATAACTCTTCTCTATTTTAGCTTCTTTAAGCCAACTTTTAATCTCTTATCAAAAAATCATTCACCGGATAAGGGGCATTGGTTGCCGTCATGTGCTTCACACATGTGAATGTAACACTTGAGGGAAAATGTTCTACCTGGTTTGAGCCTTCAAACTGAAATAACTTTAAGCAGAGAGGCTGGCCTTTCTCTTCTGGACCGGTTCTTTACATGCACATCTGCCATTCGTGGTATATATGTCTACTGGCAATGAAGGACAGGAAAGGAAATGTGGCAATACCAAAGATTAGATGCTTCATAAGCTAACATATTGTGTAAATGGATCTAGCCAGAAAGAGCTGAGGACTGAACTCTGTCCTAGTAAGCCGTGTGGCTGAGGGCAAATCATTTGACTTTTCTGTGCATTAGGAAATTTTTCATCTCAACAGTTAAACCTTGCCTTCCCTCTCATTGCCTTCAAGCCTGTAACCAATCAAGAAGACAATTTGGAATTTGAAAATATAAAATGCAGTGGAACTTTTTGAAAATATCAGACAGAAAAGCAAGATGTTCTATAGATAAGAACTAAGTCTAAATAAATACTTACATCAGAGACTGACATTTTATTTTACAGTATACAGGAGTCAGAATATGTGGCATTAGCACTTAGAGTAAAATGGCATACTTGCGTTGGCCCCTATGTTCCTGTCAAATGTAGTGCTTTCAGTACCATAGTTTATGTTATTTTTTATAATTCGCATAAAAATTAACATGTGTGCTTTAAAATAGTGTGATTGAAATGAGAGGAAGCAACTAAGAAATTTTTTTTAATTGTATTCATAGAAAGAATTAAAAATAGTGACATGATGACTGAGCAAACAAAAAGAAAAAACTGGTGTTATCACATATATCTATAATAAAATAATGGTAGAGGTATCTCACATTGTTGTGTTTGATATGTGTATGTATAAGTATATATACATTTGCAAGAATCTACACACAGTCTTTTTCACCCCCGTAGTAACTGAAAGTGTTTCAAGCTTTCAGTTATTTGAAAGAGCTGTATTCTTTTGTGTTGAATATATAAAAGCATAGATCCTGTATGCTTCCAAGTGAGAATGTGCTCATCACACATAATTTAGAGGTATACCCTCAGGAAAACAGATGAATATCCCTACACACTTCCTTTTTGGAATGACAGGGAATCAACCTGAATGGTCTGGACTCTTGCTTAGAGTCAAGCCCACAAGAGGCTTTAACTCAAAGCAGACACTGAGTTTTATTGGTTGGATGGTACTGCTGCCTATAATATACTTGAGCAGCAAAATGCTGAAACCTATAAAAGAATTTTTTTGCAATGTTAGAACTGGGTGATGTTGATGCTCACGAAGTCTTTCTTGAAGACAAGGACCGTGTCTCTTGAATGTGTATTCCTGGCTTATCACACAGTAGCTGCCATGTATTCTTTTTTAAAATGGTGCCTAAAGCACTGAGTTATGTCCCAAAAGTCTACCACATATATTTTGAGCTGTTTCTTTGCTTGAATAGGGAGAAGATCCAATTTATTCGAACTGAAGGGACCCCAGGATTGGTGCGTCTTTCAAGTGATGCAGACCTTGTTATGCTGCTGAGGTAAGTAATGCTAGTTCTTGTGGAACGTCTCCTGTCATCAGATATTGTGGAGCTTTTTAGCAAATAATATGCCAAAATTGGTTGCCTAAAGATATCTCCTTTATTCTTAAAGATTTATGGAATACTCATGTTGAAGATGTAGGGTGCTGGTTTAGAGAGAATTCATTTCAGATTGCATTTCTTATTTCTGAGATCTGTTTGATTTTGTTTTTACTTTACTGGTAAAGGAGGTGGTATGGGAGAAGGGAAAGGTTTGTAGAGGCCAATGAATAGAATGTCCCACTCACAGAATGGAACAGAAGGGCTTATCCCTCCAGCTTACCCCTCCAGAGGAGAAGAGAGGTCATATTTATATTTTCTTTCAAATTATTTTCTCAAAATGTGCTTTGTCCCCTTTTGTTGATTCAACATGATTTATTTACTTTATGGTTTTGAGAGTTTAGATTTGGGAAATCAGATAAGAAAGTTGAAATTTGGTCATTGGTACTCACTGCCAACTTGATAGCCCCTTTCATAAGACTGACTAATTGTATTTTCTTTCCTGATGGTTAGATCAGCTTTGGTTTTAAAGTTTAGGGTAGTTTGAAGGGAAACTGGCAAGTTTTCAAAAGACTTCCTCATTTTTAATAATATCCGTCAAATGTAGGAGGCCAGAGTGAAATACTGCTTTGCTCCCTCCAGTGGCTGGGACGCCCACCTCTGTAACCTCCGTAGAATTAAAGGGAATGCATGCGGAGCCGTATCAGGCCATGTTCTGCTTATCCCAAAGTGCTGACAATCTCGTTCGTGTTGTTCATGATGACCGTGACCCTAACCATTTCTAACTGCCATATTTGTAAAACTAAAGCCAGAAAGTTATTTTCCTTCACTGTATAGTTGGAGCGTAATTCACAGGGATATAATCACTTTCCCTAGATACTTCACTTCACTTGACCCTGAACAAGACCTGCTGGGGAGTGAGGTCCCTTCTTAGTGTAGGAGGTGACCTCCGACTATGGGGTACTGAGCTGGTTCTGAAAGCAGGGTGTAGTGTGCTGGATGGTCAGGAAGATTATTGGTCTATTAACGTGGAGTGTGATGTTTCTACCATAGTTGGGTTGGTGATAAAATAGTAAGTTTTGTTACAAAATTCTGCCTAGGATATGACTCTTTCACTTCATTCTAGAAATCTAAGTTTTTTCATTTAAACTAAAGAATTCTGCTTTTGGAATTAGTAAAAACAAAAATGGGTACAAAACAGAAGTCATGATTATCGCTCACCTGTCCTTAGTTAAATAATTTTTAGATGGTATAGTCTTAAATATTTTGTCACAAATAGCTTAGAATATTTGTACTTTGGTAAACACCACAGTTTGCATGAGTTTCTTTGTGTTATGTGTTAACTGGGAAAGTATATTCACAACACATAAAACAAAGATATCATGAATACATAAAGAATGCCTTCAAATCAATTTAAAAGAAGAAAACCCAAAAGAAAAATGGGTAAGGGATATAAAAAGGCATTTCATAGAGCTTGAAGTTTGAATAGCCAGTAAACTTATGGAAAGATGCTAATAATCATAAAATGCAATTCAAATAATGAGATACTATTTCACACTATTAGATTTGAAGAAGTTAAAAAGTCTGATAATACCAAAGGAGAAACAGGAACTCTCATGTTGTCTGGATTTGGTGAGATTTCAATTTCTACAGCCTCTTCATAGTACAGTTTGACAATATCTTATATAGTTGAAAAGGCATAAGCCTTATGACTGAGCAACTCTGCTGTTAGATATATACCATATTTACGCTAAGAAACTCTTTTACATATACACAAAGTGACATATACAGAATGTTCCATTGCACCATTATTGATAAAAGCACAAAGTTGGGAAAAAAGTAAATATTTGTCAAAAGATTTAGGGATAATAAACAGATTTGTTCGTAGAATGGACTTCTACATAGAAGGTAAAAGTAATCAACTAGATCCTTATGTATCAACATAGATATCAGAAATATATTGTGAACAAAAAAAGGTTTGAGAATGCTGTGTACTTACATAGCATTTATGTAATTTTTAGCAGTGCTTAAGGCGAAACTATATATTGTTCATCTATACATATATGTTGCAAAATATAAAATTAGGGAAGGGAAGGAATGATACTTATAAAGTCATGATAGAGAACAAAAGGGACTTCCTATACACACATGCACACATACATATACATCTATATGTAGATATATACAGATCTATAAGTATGCATGTATGTTTGTCTGAAGCAAAAATCGTAGTTTTAACATTTATTAATCCTGGATGACATTGAGTGTTTTTATATTATTCTATGTCACTTTTGTCTTAAAATTTTCAAGTACAAAAATTCCTGTCCATGTGAAAGATTTCTGAGTATTGGGTATATATAAAGGACATGATAAATGTCATGGAGCAAAGAGACAGCTGTAGGAGTCTGAGGCGAGGAAGCTAATTCCTCCTCTTCAGTTAGTGTAGCTGTAGGTTTCTAGACCTTTGTGGTATCACAAAGTGATACATGGGTGTTACACAGGACTTTTCCTTAGCAATAAATTCGCATTATTACAATGGCTGTTGATTTATTGGAAAAGAAAACTGACTGTTTCAGGGCTTAATTTGGTATTAGAAACATGATTACTTACTGCTTCTGTTCCCAAATCTTTTGCCTTTTGTAGTTTAAAAGTGGAAAGATGGCTTTAAAAAATATCATGCTAAAAATGCTTTTGCTGCAGTGGTGTAGCAGACGTGTGCCTGTGAACGAAGAGCCAGAGAAAGAATTATAAAGTGTTATTGCATCGCTGTCACCCAGGGTTTCTCAGTCTCAGAAGGATTCATGTTTTGGGCTGGATATGTCTTTGTTGCAGGGAGCTATTCTGTGCATTGTAAGATACTTACTAGCATCCTAGGCTCTATCCACTAGATGCCAAAAGCACCCCCCTCCCAGTTACAACAACCGAAAATGTCCTCAGACATTGCCAAATGTCTCGGGACAGTGTAGGGGAAGGGCAAAATTGCCTCAGTTTCGAGCCAGGACTATACCCCTTAGGAGTCCTTTCCTTAAATGTGTGTAAGATTAAACTGTTGCCCCTTCTTCTGAATGTTTTCTGAAAACAGTAACAGGCTTTTGGATTTGGCCAAGTTTGAGGAAAACCTGCTTCTACCTCTTAATTAAAAATGTTGGCCCCGTGGCCTAATGGTTAAGCTCGCACGCTCTGCTTCGGAGGCCCAGGGTTTCACTGGTTCGGATCCTGGGTGCAGACCCAGCACTGCTCATCAGGCCATGCTGAGGCGGCATCCCACATAGCACAGCCAGAGGGACCCACAACTAGAGTATACAACTATGTACTGGGGGGCTTTCGGGAGAAGAAGAAGAAAAAAAAAATCACATGTCCTCTAATTTTTATTGTTTTAATTCTATTTTGTCAAGTGTTTCTATATTTGAGCTTAGTGCGATTAATAGTACTTTTCTTTATCATAATATTTAGTGAAAAGTCTTGGATTCCAAGATCTCAGATCCCTGGTTACTATCTTTTAAGAGAGTATTAGAAACAGAAATTTCAATATGGAGGAGAAAGAAGACATTGGGTTGAATAATCTAAGATCAAAATCCTCACATTTGAAAACCATTATAAAGCCAGAGTAAATAAGAGAGCTAATTGTTTAGCAGTTGTTACTATTTAGGAGGTGTTTTGTTTTATTTTTTAATAATCCAATTAAATCCTAAGCTCTTTGAAAGCTGAGACCCTGTTGTATATCACTTGAAATAAAGATAGAGAACACATGTTGTGTATTTATTATGGGTTCTCTGTAAACATTGTGTGTTTGAATCTCATTCCCAAATCTAAAAACCCAGGTACTATTTTCAAATGAACATGTCTCAAACTCACATATTTAAGAGGCAAAATTGAAATCATGTTGTCCAAAGTTGGTGGGAAAACAGGCGAATAACCACAGGTTTCACAAAAGCTGCAGCAGCGGGCCGTTTTGTCCCAAGGATTACCTGCAGGAGAAAGGGGCGATGCTCCCTGTGGGGTGTGAACTGGAGCTCGGATGGATTGGGGTCAGAGTGGGAGATCGACTGTCTTCCTCGTTGTGAAAACAAGGCTTTCCCTCCTAAAGTATGCACTTTGTTTCTTATCTTTCCCCAGTTTATTTGAAGAAGAGATAATGTCATATGTGCCTCCACATGCCTTACTCCACCCCAGCTACTGTCAGTCCCCACGTGGCTCCCCCGTGTCCTCTCCCCAGAACTCGCCAGGTGAGTCCCTGTGCTGCTTGCTGTGAATTCTCTGAGGGGTGAGCCCCAAAGTCAGACAGTCTGTCCCTCACGTAGGACGGTAAGGGAACACTTTGGACACATCTTTAGTGTTAGTACAGGTACACATTGTGCGGCACTTCCTTTCTCTTAAAACTGGCTTGTTTCCATGGAGATTCATTTTGACAAGAAGATAATGACATTCCAGAACAGGAGGATTAATATTAGTAGTATGATATACTCAGATATAGAATTTACTTTTCGTTATGATGTATAGTACCTAATATATCTTGGAAAATATTAGGGCATAAAATACTAAGTTAGCTTTTTGGATTTAAAAAGTATTAGTTAGGAGACTTATTCAATGAATAATAAAAAGAAATCTCTACTTTCAAAAACTTATAGAATTAAAATTAGTCAGTTTAATGGACTCAGGTAGTTTTCCCCTGCAGTAGTCACAAACTGCATGAGACGGGAAGACTGAAGGTGTGTGGGCAGATCGAACTCATTGACAGATGAAACTAACTAAAACTAAGTTCACATTCTTTTTGAAAGAGGTATGGTGTGAATGAATGAGCGAATGGATGAATGAATGAATGAATGGTAGAAAATGCAGCTTAGCAAATGAGGTTTTTTAAAGGAAAGCAGTCATGATGTTGCAAGGATATCAGTTGTATTTATCATTATAGGCAATGTATTGCTCACACTTTATTAGCTATCAGAATTTAAAACTATTTTAATAGAAATCCACCTCCTTATGTGTCACTAGAAGCTGCTGTATGTTCTTTTATATATAGCATGTGTTTTCACATATATATACATGATAACGAAGCTGCAGCCTAATTGAATACCGCAAACAGGAAAAGGTCTATTAATTTGTTCATTTAACACAGATTTATTGAGCATCCAACTATGATCCAAGCACTGAATTAGACCCTGGTGTTACAACGATGAATAATATACAGTCTCTGCCTTTGCAGGATTCATAGTGGGGCACTGAGTCAACAAATGACTGTAAAGCTCTGTGGTTGACCCTGTAGTGAAGAGATGTACGGGAACACAGATGTGGGGACAATTCCTCCTTCAAGAGGGGGGTGGGGTGTTTGGGGAAAGACGAAGACAACAGGTACGAAGGGGAGCCTTGAAGGAGGATGAATAGGAGTTTCCGGGTGGACCAAAGGAAGAAGGGCATTCTAGGTAAAGGAGTAGCATAAGCTAAGCCACAGAAGCATGAGGAGTAGTTTAGGACAAATTAACAGATACAAGTGAAGACAGGTTCTCAAAGCTCACGTTGGAAAAATCGCCTAGGGCTGGCTGGTCATGGAAGCCTTACTTTGTAGTCCATGTGGAGCCACTCAAAATTTACAGAATCATATCCTGTTTGACAAAGTTCAGTTTGGTTGCAATATGGAGCATGTATTAGGTGAGAGCCTGGAGTCAGAGAACCTATTTGGGAGGCTGTTGCATGAATCGAGGTGGCATGATAAAGGGCTGGACTAATGGTGATGGAGAAGAGAGAATTAATTCAAAGACTATCTAGGATGTAGAGACACTAGGATGTAGGACTTGGAGTCCAGGTAGGGAAGAGTCAAGACAGACTCTGAGGTCCTCACCACCTAGACTGCTAGGCAGATGGTAACACCATTCACTAAGAGAGGAAAAGGATTAGACTGGAGGGGAGGGGTTACATGAGCTTGGTTTTGGACATGTTTTTTTGAGGAATCCTTGGGCCATCCAACTGGTGATACCCAGAGACAACTGGAAAAGACAGTCATGGCGCTCAGGAGAGGTTAGCAGCTAGGAAAACAAGTATGCTGGTGGCTGGTGAAGCCCAGAGGGTAGAGTAGAGGAATGAGGGAGGACAAGTCATTGAAAAGGAGAGAAAATAGGATGGTGACAGGAGGAACTCTAATGTTTAAAGAATGGGCTGGGATAGAGGAGCAAGTGAAAGAAAGAGAGCCAGTGGATTTTGGAAGAGACTTAGGAAAGTCTTTGCAGGAGGCCAGGTTCCAAAGAGATGGGAATGGTTAACAGGGCCAAATGCTCAAAGGATTCAAGAAGGGTGAAGTCTGAAATGAGGCCGTTAGATTTGAAAATCATGAAGTTAAATATGGCTTTTGTCAAAGCAGTTTCTGTTAATTAATAAATAGGTCATAAACTGGAATGTGACCAGTTACAGAATGATATAGGATGTGAAGTAGCCGCCAGGAGTGTAGAATATTCTTTTCATGAAGTTTGGAAGTGAAAGAAAGCAAAATAAGATAGTACTTAGAAGAAGAAGAGTTAAGGAAGAGGTTTTAGGATGGGGAAGCTGAGCACGGGTGTGTGCAGAGGTCAGAAGATGTGGGTGGAAGGAAAGATGGTCACTGAATGGGGCAAAGAAGCAGCAGTCAACGCAGCAGAGGCCTGTGGGAAGGGAGGACACTGGAGGCAAAAGCACAGGACAGCTGGAACAAAGTAGGGACACCTATTTTGATGATACAGGATGAAAAAAATAAATATATGACACTACGGGTAAGTTTAAAGGTATAGGGGGAAAATTGATGGAATTCATAGCTGGCTGCAGGCCTTACCAACTGTGAGTGATTTGGGGCAATTTACTCCCTTCCCTGAACTTAAATTTCTTTTTCTGTAAAATGGGAATAATAGTAACCACCTCCCATGGTTATGTGGAGAACACCTTGCCTGGTACCTGGAACATAACAAACATCCAATAAATGTTAATTTATCCCTTTTTCTTTCTTTCTGGAAATCTGGTTCTGAGCAGTGTAATTTGTCAATATTTGAACCATTAAGAACTGGAATATATGAACCCATTTCTTCCTGATTTGCAGAGCTGTCTGCCTAGATATTTAATCATTCTGACTGGTCTTTATCTTAGCTGGAACCTATGGTAAAGTTTAAAAACGGGTCATCCCTTTACCTGATGCTTTATGGTTAACGAAATGATGCTGTGTGGCTCATTGCTTATTCCAGCCAAGACTCACCTTTCCAGGCCTTTTCTGTGGCCCATCCTCCCTGAGAGAAAGGTAGATCACCAGATTCAGTCCCTTCCGAGCCCTACCAAGGCATGTGCTCCTGCAGACTGGCTGAACATTCTTTGAGACTGTGTGAGCATTCTAAAGGGTGACTAAGTTTGCCTCTCTTTCATTTAGCATCACAAATGTACATGAGTAACCCGTGGTGGCAATAAAATATGCGTTCTGGAAGCAGCTTTAGAGTTAAACATTTTCCAAAGACATATAACCCAAATATAGCTGAATTGCTAGCAGTGTTTTTGGTGGTTTTAATTTTCCGGAAGAATCATCTCCATATTTTTGGCCTACTCTGTTTTGTTGGGCTTTATTTGATCTTGAAATTGGGGTGTACTTCCTGATATCAATGGAAGTAACTATAACTAATGCCACACGATACAAGGGCAGGACTAGCCTCATGTACCCTGTGGCGGAATCTTCTGTTTCTTTGAGTAAAATATCCTCCCCTTCTACCAGTTTTCCTCAAGTTTTTGTGAAAAAGTTTCAAACAGATTTTTTAAAGTGGTCTGAGCCTCCTTCTTGTGACTAGAATTTCATCCCTTTTAGTGATGTGAGAATAATATTGTAAAAATTATGACAATAATAAATTTTAACGGTCTTCTTTCAGAATGCCTAGGAACCTTATAAACTTTCCACACTTTTCCTCATTCCAAGCACATTTACATGTCGTTTCAAGTACAGAAGAGAGAGGGGCTTGAGAAATTTTGACTGCTTTTTGCAGCTGTTAGAGTGCTCACCTAAAATTTGTCAAAATTTTGGAATGTGAAGGTTTGTTTTTCTAGGACCATTATAATGCCAGTCCTGACCTTCGCTATGCCAGAAGGAAAAACCATATAGTTTATTATGCCAAATATAGGACCCAGAAGTTTATTTAAGGATCTTTGTAGCTGTACATTTCTAGGAATTTAAATGCAATAACACCTAATTTATCTAATATTGTTGGAGATGTGCTCACTTATGTGAATTTTCCACATAACCAAAGCTATGACTTTAAGTGTCAGAGAATTTGTTTAACCGACCATTTGCTGAAACTCTTTCATAAATACAGTCTTTCTCCCTCTTTCCCTATACTCAGTGACCTGAGGATATTTCATGGTTTGGGGGAGATCATCATACAGAGCTGTTGTTACTTGACTAGAACCAAACTATATCTGGAAGCTAGTGACAGCACCGGGTCACACTCAACAGAAGTAAAACACACCAGAGAGCACTAAAGAGCTACGTGGGTTTTTACTGAATGTTGTCTCCGGGCGTGAGATTCGAGAGGGAATTATTTCTCCCAACACACAGTGTGACTCCTTAAGGATCCTCATTTCCTCTCTCTCTCCCTCCAGAGTCTTAGCATCTGAGCTGCTGTTTATCTCATCTCTTGCCCTTTTCACAAACACTCTCTCTTCTCTTCTCTTCTCTTCTCTCTCTGTGTCTCTCTCCCCACTTCCTTCCCTCCATCCTTCGTTCTGGCCTCTCCCTTCCTCCATCTTTCCCACAGTCCCTGAAGTAGCTTTATACTTGTTTTTAGAAAAAGTGTTCTATTGACTTCTCTTTGCTCAGCCCCACAGAGATGATCTGTGAACCAAACAATACAAATGAAGGATGCTCCTGGGCAGGTGGGGATGGGGGGGCGGGTAGATTGTGATTCCAGAGACTAAAGGAAAGCAAATAGGTCTCTGTCACATGTGGAGGTGTTATTGTTCTTGTTGTTGTTAGTGTCCCTTGTCCCCTACCCCTAATGCTGTCAGAGGATGCCCTTCCTGGCATGCCCTTCAGCTTTCCCCTTTTAATAGATTGCTTCTAATTTGCCAAGATCTGAGAAACCAGATTAGCGAGTTGGTTTTTAAAAACATTAAATGGTATGTAGGGCCAGCCCTGATGGCCTAGTGGTTAAGTTCGGCTCGCTCCATTTCAGTGGCCCAAGTTCACTTCCCAGGCATGAAACTATACCACTCGCCTGTCAGTGGCCATGGTGTGACTGCGGCTCACATACAAAAAGAGGAAGATTGGCAACATATGTTAGCTCAGGTTGAATCTTCCTCAGCAAAAATAAATAAATAAGTGGTATGTAAATGGGAGCATGAACAATCTCAAAACAATGACCTAGGGCCTTTTACTGCTCCTAGAGAATAGAGCAAAACCATGAGGACTTCAGTGCTCATGTTTCATGCCAACTATTTTGGAGGTGTTTTCTTTTTCCCTTAATTTCCATTGTTGACCTTATGTTCCAGAAAATGGAGTCTTCCGGATATTACTGTAATGCTTGATAGTTTGTTCTCATTCCCTAACGGGGAATTGTAAATAAAATGTCACAGAGATTTTCTTTTTAGAAAGTGAACCAGGAAAGAAGTGGGCTTCTGAACCATTCCAGTTCAGGGGCCTGAGCCGTGCTGGGTTTGGCTGAGCTCCATCCCCGACCATCGCGGGGCAGGAGCTAGTCATCAAAGAAATCTGGGTTCCTGGCACACCCGGAATCAAGAAAGACCCAGCCTTCTTAGCAGTTGGAGGCCAAGATTTTTCTCATATCACCTGAAGTATTTTATCAGGTAGAATTCTTTAGTTTGTATATGATTATGCAATTTTGTAACAGTAAATGGAAATAGTATAACACTAATATGATAGTACTTTAGGCCCGCCTAGCAAAGTTAGAGGAAAAAGAACCCTAATATCTGTTACTGAAATTTTTCCTGCAAAAAATGAACATAATGCTGACTCTCCATGAAGTCAGCCCTGCATTTGATCACTTCCTAAATAGAACATTGACCTCTTTGTATCTGACTTCCTGTTTTAAGACCATGAAGTCCATGAAATTACTCTCTCTCTAGGAGTATCGTATCCTAGAACTTCACTTGCAGTTATGATTGCCATGCAATTCTATTAGCTCAATCATACAAGATCATTTTTGATTTCCAAAGTGGAAGTAACGGCATTGCTGCCCTGGAATTTCTTGGCAGTTGCACCTAACTAGCATTAAGAATTTGACCAGGGCCACTGGCATAATTTACTGTAATTTTTAAACCATGAAGTAATGTGTAAGTGATTTTTCATAATAGAACTATTAGTAAAAGAATTTTTGCATTCAGCAATTTCTGTCTCCAGAGTTTCCATAATTGAATCTCTTTACCTGGAGTGTAAATGGAGTCAGAAGTAGTTTTTATCAAGTGCCTGTATTGATATTGATGGAATGCATTATGGCATTTCCCACATCCTTTTAAGTATCTCAAATTATACAGCAATAGTATATGCTGGGTTTTTGGTTTTTGGGTTTTTTTCTAAGTAATCAACACTTGAAGAATCATGTTTCTTTTCAGTCCTGGAAGATTTTCATTCAGTCTTTTCTTCCTCTTTGTCCTCTTCCCTATCAATGATCATGCTCTTGAACGCTGATTCATTACGGCTGCTTTCTGAGCTGTCTGGGTTTGCTGCTCTACAGGTTCTCAGACAGCCGTGCTCACGGCTCTTTTCTGCCACCCCTGAGTGGACTCGTGCTGCACTGCCCTTTGGCTCAGGCAGCCAAGACAGCAGCCTTGTGCTCGTGGAGATCAACACATGTTCCTTCATGTTGCGAACGACGCCTTTCAGATACACAGGAAGCATTGCCCCTGCGTTGGGCCCTGGCTGCTGCCCAGGTGTTTCGTTGGTTATATTTAACCTTTCTGTAGGGGATAATGGTTCTCAACCTTGGCTGCTCATTGGAGTCATCTGGAGAGTTGCATAAAACACTTACTTACGCCTGGGCCTCACCCCAACAGATTCTGATGTAATGTGTCTTGGGTGTGGCCTAAACATTGGGATTTTTAAAAGCTTCCTAAGTGATCCTAAGGTGCAGTCAAGATTGAGAACCACTGGCTAGGAGTGTCTTCTGCATCCCAGACCTTTTTAAGGTCAAGTTTATTTGCTTCCTTTATGACATAACTATTAGCAGTTTGGGTAAAAGATTCATAACCGTGCAAACAGACCTCTGGACATACTTGATCAATAACCAGTTTTACTAAAATCCATTCCTAAAGCCCCAACACATTTCCCCATGTATTTATTTTCCAACTCAATGCAGACAATAACAATAACAGCTAACACTTACATGGAGCGGCTTCTGCAACAGCACTGCACGAAGTGCCCAACATACGCTAACTCACTTAAACCCCAAGTGTGGTCTGGATCTCTTCCCCAGATCTCCAGCACCATATTTTCAAGTGCCTGTGGAGTATATCCACCTGGACGCTGTCCTCTGCAGCCCAATATGTATAAAGCTTCACCCGCCCATGTCCACCAGCATCGTTTCCCACACTGCTTTTAGCATCCGATAGACCTGGCTCAAATCCCAAACCTACCATTCACTGGCATATGACTTCAGCGTCCTTAGTTACAAAGTGGTGATGATGTGTAATCATAATAATGCCTGCTTCATAGACTTGTTGTAAGGATTTCCCAAGATCCTCTACATAAAGTGAATTGTCCCTAATCCATAGCAGGCACTTAACAAATGGCAGCTACTGTGATTGTTTGAAAAACTTTATGCTACCATGAGAGCTTCCTGTTTCTCTTCCTTACTTATCTGCTGGTACTGATTCTTATTTCACACGGTAGATGTTTCTCTGAGTCACCACACTCCTGTCTAGTCCTCATCCCCTCAGGCCTCGATTGCTGAAAGGACTCCTAATTGGGTCTCTTCCCTCCAGTCTCCTTTCCTCTTTCCCACCCTTAATCCAGTCAACACACTGAAAATCATTTCTAGAGTAAAACACCCCTGGTATGTTATTCCCTTACAGGGAACCTATAAAGGCTTCCATGCCCAAACTCCTCAGCCAGATTTTTTAAAATTGCCTCTCATAATTTGGGTCCAACCTTTTGACTGATTTAATTTCCCACTTACTCCCTAGCACTCCCCTCTGCTCTTGCTTAGTGGTCTCTCCTCAGTGTCTTCTGAACATGTGTACAAGGCTTATCTCAGCTCTTCCTGCCTTGCCCCAGTGTAGACTATAGATTCTCAGTTTATATGGCCTGCTTCTACTAAAGCCTCCTCCCTAAAGTCTTTTCCATTTTGATCTCTACTACCCTCATTTACTGTTACTTTTCTATAACACTGATCTCAAATGCAGTGTCATTGAGTGGCTTTGGTGTGGTTGAGAACAGGCTTCGCCTAATGGAGCAGCAGCCCGCCCAGGGAAATGCAAGCCAGTTGTTGCAAGCGTTCCCAAATAATTTCCAAGAGAAAAATCTGGATTTTTTTTTTTACTTGAAATCTCCTAATTTTTAAAGATGGTGTGGCAAATCGAATAGATCATTAGGGCTGGAACAGCCCTGGGGCTATCGTTTTATCCCCTCTGCTCCATAGTTTGTATGCCATCTAGTTTAGGACTTAATTATTCTCTCATTGTTTGATATATTTTATTTCTGTCTTCCCAACTAAATTATCCACTCCAGCAACCCCACCTCAATCATTTTGAGCATCTGTTGCTGAACTAAATACAGTATTAGCAATGAACAATAATCACTTAATTGATTCATTCATTAAAGAACTTGACGAAAATAATCCATAACCAATCTATAAGTGAAAATTTGGGAGAGTTTATTCTGAGCTAAAATCTGAGGACCATGGCCTGGGGCCTTTCTTCACGAAGGGAGAAAGGGCACCAAAGAAGTGAGGTGTACAGAGTGGTTACATACCCCCAAAC
Organism: Equus caballus; assembly: GCF_041296265.1. Taxonomy (NCBI): domain Eukaryota; kingdom Metazoa; phylum Chordata; class Mammalia; order Perissodactyla; family Equidae; genus Equus; species Equus caballus. The sequence continues at coordinate 72,418,810 of NC_091701.1, read as the reverse complement.
AGGATGTTTCACATATGATTGAAATGTCCTTCCCACAATAGTCACAAGATTGCCCTGTCAGCACAGCGCTTGATGGACACAGCAGGTAGTGGGTCTGCTATCTCGGGGTGTAGCAGGAGGCAAGTCTATTGTCTCAAGCTGGGTGGTCACAGGTGAGCGCAGCAATCAGTTCCTAGCCTAAGGAAAGATGCTTAATCCTTAAGGAAATCCCAACGTTGGGAGGGGGAGGGAAGTTGCACCTTTATCTCAAGGGCCTTTGTTCTTGCCATAGGGAATATCTAAAGCAGATATACAATGCATGCTCAACGGCCTTGATCAGGCCCTTTTGGAAAGACAAGGTCAGGCCGAATTAGGTTTACACCAAATGGCTTCCTCATATACTCCAATATATCCTGTTACTTGCCATTTTTGTTTGTCGAACTACTTAATGAGCTTCGTGGCGTGTAATGCATCAGGCTTCCCAATTCTTGTTTTCTGGTTTCTTTCATTGTGTTGTGAAATATTTAGTAGAAATATCTGATGTTTTTGTCATGGCTCTGCGTCTGATTCCCATATTCAGTATCAGTTTTGTATCCCGGCTTGTTGGTTAGTCACCTTGAGACACAAAGCCAGATTTTTCAATGGAAAGAAGAACAAACTGTGTTACTTTTACATTTTATTAATGATATTTGCCATTGAATGACATAAAACATCTACAGAGAATTACAGAACTTGTCACTTACTAAGTGCAACAAATAGCAGTATTATTTACTCTTTGTGCATCCAGGAGACGTGTGCATTCTGAAATTATATCTGAATTCTGTCTTTATATCAAAATTATTCTACCCTGCATCATGGAATGTATTAATTATGTGTCTAAAATAATTGTTATAGTGCATATCTAAAAGAAGTTTTTGTAGGTTTTTCAGAGAGTGAAGTGTGGAAACTTACTATTCCTGCTTTATATTCCACATATTTTCACATTGTAACTTCCTCTCTAATTGCCATGATATCATCTCAGCAGCAAGCAAAGATATTCCACCCTGAACAGTTACCCTGAGACATGACTAACTCTGTTTGACTCATATTCATTTGGACTGAAAAGGAGAACATATTTGACTACACATGGGCACCATTGTAACTGTTCAATGTAACTATTCATTGTGACTATTCAGGATTGTTATTCTCAACCAGCTGCCACAAAGGAGACGTCTCTTAAGATCCTGGTTAAGCTCTGTTGTAGCCTTCGGCCTGGGGAGGTGGGAAGTGCAGGAAGTGAAAGTATCGCCTCCTTTTATTTGTTAACTGTGGCCTCAATCCTGCCGTAATGCTTTTTGGTGACGTGATGAACATCAGGACATTGCACAAATCCACACCCTCCTCTTTTTGTGGTTTGCTGTAGGTACTCAGCGTGCCAATGCCCGGGCGCCAGCCCCTTACAAGCGAGACTTTGAAGCCAAACTAAGGAACTTTTACAGGAAGTTAGAGACTAAAGGATATGGACAAGGCCCAGGGAAATTAAAGTAAGTCAAACTGATACAAACCATGAGATTTGTAGATGGTGAAAGGATGGGATGCACTTGGGAATGTAGGAAATTTGTTGTGATTTGGGACAACCAGCCTTTGTTTTAGTCAACATAATTATTTTGGCCTGTGTAAATTACAAGATCATCTAAAAGGTAGTTCTGGAATTAAGCACAACTAAGCTTAAGGTTTTAAAACAAACAGCAAAGAGACTACCACGTCCCATGTGAAAATATAGGCAAAATCAAAAGCGGATTTATTTCATTCTCCTGAAAAGTACCTCTCTGTTGGTGTACAGTATATTCCTTAGATGGAAGGCTCTCACAGTGGGCTGGACAGCACATTACTGTTGCCTGAGCTGACCTGAGTGTAGGAACACCGCTCAGCTGTTTTTCATTCTGTGAAATAAATTTCACTTGTCCAATAGACTATGTCGTGAATGTTGTCTCTGCCTTTCTTTATCCACCTCCCATCAAATGGGGAAACTGAAACGTCGTCACGTTCTTTGGCCTAGAATTATTTTCATTTTCTACTTACCCCTACTCCTTCCATCCCGCCTCCACCCCTGTGCCATGTCCCCACTGGAGACCAACATGCCACCTGAGGGAGCACAGAGGAGGGAGATCTGCCCTGTGGCGACACCAGGACCTGGGATGCCTGAGAAAAGCACGCAGCCCAGCAGCCCCCGCCCCCATCACTGGCTCACAACCCCACACGAGGGCTTGCTCCACTGAACCCCGAGGTTCCACTCTCATCACCCTGCCCCTAACACCATCCCTCTCTGAGCTCTGCTTATGAAGGTCTTGATGATCAAGCTTGCATGCCTCTGGCCTCCCTATTGTCTCCCTTTCCATTACTGTTTGCGTTAAAGGCAAATTGATATCTGCTTAAAGAGGACTTTGTCATTATCACAAGTAGATTAGTCGGCCACAAGTATCATTCATTTTCTCTGTCACCTAGGAAATCTCAAGATTCACTTCTTTTGCAAAGTAAGTTAAGCACAGTAAACTCCTCTGCTCTGGAGGACACTGAGAATTTTCTTTTTCTCCTGTTCTCTCTAGGCACCTTGTAATTGAATTCCTTGTCTAGATGCATTCAGGCCTAAATCATTACCTCACGGGGTTGTTCTTGCTTTACTGAACCAAAGTTTTGTGTTTGTGTTGTTTTGTAACCATTTTCCTTCTGGGATGAATTCATGTGACCATTCAGAAAGGACTCTTGAGTTGCTGTTACAGGTCATAGGTGGGGTGCTCTATTTGCCAATGATTCTCTTATGTCACTTTCGTTAATGCTGTTAAGAGTTAAAGACAAATGTGCACTTGATTGCAGATAGCAATAGAGTAAGTCACTCCACTTTTTGCTTAGGTAATTATGGTAAATGGAAATCAAATGGCAAGTGCCCAGTTCTAGACAGATAAGGATTAGGAAATAATCTGTATTTTTCAAATTCTCTCTCTACGGACAGGTTAATTATCAGAAGAGATCACTTACTCGAAGATGCTTTTAATCAGATCATGGGCTACTCCAGAAAAGACTTGCAGAGAAATAAGCTGTACGTCACCTTTGTCGGGGAGGAAGGGTGAGTTGCACAGAGAAGTGGCCTGCGGAAGGCACGCGGGCTGCGGCTGCAGGCGGACGCTCCACCACAGCAGCTGTGGTTGCCTGAAACAGGAAATCCCTCTGGCAGGAAATACATTCTATACACTTAAACCTCTCAGCTTTTTTCTTTTTTTAAGGCTTCCTCTGGTTTTTAAATCATTTGACATAGAAATTCTTTGGTAAAAACCCGTAACTATAGATCATTTGTGAAAGCAGAAGCCTGGCTTGGTTTCTTCTCTCTGTAACTCTCTTCCTCTTAAGGAGAAAAAGTGGGCTTGGAGAGAAAAAACAAGGAGTTGCATTTGAACGTCTGTGAGCTTGTTATCTGCACTGGGTGTGAGCAGACAAGCTTCTCCTGTTAAGCTCAGTTTCAGAATCACGAATTCGAGTCCTGCCGTTCTACCCGGAAGCCTCAGCAGCTGGGAACTCTTGGGCCCCGGTTCTTATTTTTCTGTCCCTGGTTTTTCTCTTCCTTTGCAGCAGGAGCTCACATACCAAAATAACTACCTGCTGTAAACACACATCTCCATGTTCTCTCACTCTTCCAGGAGTGTGCTTATCTCCATAAGAGTGAGGAAGTGAAGGAGTCAAAGACGCCATGGTGTTTATCACTCCAAGTAAACGTAACAGTCTTTACATAACACTTCAAGAGATGCCAGCTCTCCTCTGTCCCAGACCCTTTCCTCTTTCCTCATTTCAGGTCTGAGTTTCAAGTCTCAGCACCTTCTTCGTAACCTAGCCATCACCATCACCAGAGTGACTTTAAAAAATACCACACAGTTGCGTAAACTCTGGTTGTCTTCTCTGTTGATTTGGAAGATTTTAAGACCACCCCCGTCTTGGGCTGGCCCCAGTGGCGCAGCGGTTAAGTGCGCACGTTCCGCTTCAGCGGCCAAGGGTTCGCGGATTCAAATCCTGGGTGCGGACATGGCACCGCTTGACAAGCCATGCTGTGGCAGGCGTCCCATATATAAAGTAGAAGAAGATGGGCACGGATGTTAGCTCAGGGCCAGTCTTCCTCAGCAAAAAGAGGAGGATTGGCGGAAGTTAGTTCAGGGCTAATCTTCCTCAAAAAAAAAAGACCACCTCTCAGTCCTGCCCAAGAATAAAGTGCATTAAATTATGGAATCATAGTAGTATATCCAACAAAGTCAACCATGTGGTATATGGTTGCTGAAATGAAGGCTCCAAAACATAAAATAACTTGCATGTGCTAACAGAACTAGATAATAGCAAAATCAGGATTCAAAACTAGGCCTTTCATCTTTCCTCCAGGACGCTTGGACCAACACTGGGATGTAGGCAGAACTCTGAACTCTAGTCTATGCAAATTTCTTTCCTACCCGTGGATTTTTTACTATAGTAACTGGTGATTGATAACTTCTGCTCTTGTCACGTATACTGTGGTACAGTCTCCCAGCTGTGACTAAAGTAAAACAGTATATGGGAAAACAAGACAATGTGGCAAAGTTTAAGCAAAAGCTTGCCTGAGACTTGAGCCTTTTGTTGCCCTGCGTTAATGGACTTCCAGCTCATGTTAGTTGGCTTAAAGATGGAGGTGCACAGTTGAAAATGAAGGCAAATATTTTTAGCCTAATCACAGGTATGAATGGGATTCCAAATATTTCCTTACATAACCATTCTGGTTTGGATGAGAATACGTTTTCTCCCCCACAACTCCAGCTGCCTTCCCTCTTTGTCGGACCCTGGTTTGTTGAGATCTCAGAGATGTGGAGAAGAGTCTTTGGAAGCCCTGGCACTTAAGTTTGAGTAGAACAGATGCTTATCATGCTTGATCCTCCTAAGCAGTTGCCCTGTGATCTGGACTGATGACATCGTTCCTAGGAGGAGGCCCAGGCTGACTGGGGCTTGATGCCCCTGCATGTGATTGCCACTAATATCCAAATGCTTCCTGCTTTCATCACCTGTCTCCTTCCTGTAACCCCAGAGGGAAAACAAGAGGGAGGATATTTTGAGGTGTGACCTCAGCCATTAGGAACAATCTCGTAATCAGGCCCTTCTGCATATGGCTTGTTGAAGCTGGAGTAGGGCCAGATAATTTCTGCTCTCATGGCTTTATCATGTCAATATCATAATACAGATTATTAGATATAGACTTTATTTTGCTATTAAGGCTTTGAAAATACATATACTGTTTTGAAAGATTAAAACAGTCTACTCTTGCTGAAAAAATAGAAACCTCAAAATAATATAAAATTAAGAAGTTATTTTAGCCTTTGCCACTTGACATTCTCAAACACATTGACTCTATCACATTAAAATAAAAGATCATAGCATTTCTTTCTGGATTATAATAAATACCCAAAATGAAAAGCTACCTAATTTTTCTATTGAACTATAAAAATGGAGCTGGAAGTTTTCTGTCACTTTCCCTTCGTTAATTTTAATGCCCTCAAAATGTATCATTTTGTAAGTTCTTCATGTCTAGCTCTAGTAATAAGTGTTTAAAAACATATCCACGTAGTGCCCATGTCTTGGTTTCTATATCATTCTTCAATCAAAGGAACTAAGGCTCCTTGGAGAAATGGCTGACTCTAGGACTGGGGCAGGAAGTACACAAGAGCAAGCCTGAAGCATCTTGCAGTGGCAGAAAGGAAGAAGTGCTCAAAAAGCCTGCAGTGATGGGAGTATGTCACAGGGACACGAGAACCTACTGGAAGAGCTCCCAATGGCCCAAGCTAGAATAATTCAAACACAAAAATAAAGTAGTATTGGATTATAACCCAAAATGTAAAATAAATATATATACTGATCTAAATATGTGATCATGTAAATAAGTAAATGGAGGAGAATAGACAAACCTTCTGTGCGGAAGATTTCAAAGAATTCGGCATAATTCCTCACTCCTTAATTGCGGATTGCACACAGTGACTTTCTTCCAAGTAGTGCAATATGGAAACGGGGAAAAAGAAGTAAGTGTACAGTGGAGAAGCCTGACAAACACTCCACAGGTTGATCAAGGTTAAAACCAACAGTGATGTATCTCGTTGATATGACATGATGAGAATGGCACTTTACTTCTGGGGTCTTCCTCCCAAAATCCCATAACACCAGTCTAAGCATGAGAAAAACATCAGATGAATCCATATTGAGGGACATTCTCAAGATACCTTACTAGTTCTCCTTAAAATTGTCAAGGTCATCAAAAACCAGAAGAATCTGAGAAATTGTCACAGCCAAGAGGAGCCTATGAAAACATAACAAAGAACTGTAATTTGGTGTCCTGGATGGGATCCTGGCACAGAAAAGGGACATTAGGTAAAAACTAAGGCAATCTGAATAAAGTATGGGTTTTAGTTAATAATAATGTGTCAATATTGGTTCATTAATTATAATAAATGTACTATACTAATGTAAGATGTTAATAAGAAGAAAACTGGGTGTGAGGTATACAAGAATTCTCCCTACCATCCTTGCAACTTCTCGGTAAATCAAAAACTATTCTAAAATAAAACATTTATTAAAAGAAAGCCTATAGTCAGGATTTGGGGAGATTGAGGAAATGTTTCCCTGAACGACTTTATTTCCTTATTGTCTGATGAGTGACTGCCACCAGGGTACTTGTTGGTAAATGTATACTTTCTTCTGCACTTTGTCAGTAGAGTAATAAGTATATAGATACAGTTAATTCTGTGAAAGTCCAAATTAGTAGGGGTATTGGGACAGTCAGGTGTTGCTTAACGACAGGTATACGTTCTGAGAAATGCTTCCTTAGGTAATTTCATCGTCGTGCGAATATTATAGAGTGTACTTACACAAACCTAGATGGTATAACCTACCACATGGCTAGGTTTTATGGCACTAATCTTATGGGACCACTGTCATATATGTGGTCCATCACTGAGCAAAACATTGTTATGCAGCACATGACTGTATATATAGAATATTATTTTGTGTTGCTAATGTCAACTTTATATTATCTATGGGGGAATGATACTTTGCAATTCTTATTGATGCCATCTTGCTGATTATATTTTCTGCCTGTGATAATCAGGGTCTTTATTTACAAGAGATTAACTAGGGCATAAAGAGAAAGGGATTTATTTTTAAGAATACCACGTCTGCCTGTACTCCAAAAAGTTGTGGATTAGCAGATTCGCAGAGGGACTTCAGCTCTGCTTTAAGCTGTTTGGTTGCATAGGTCTGAAACGTGATGTATAGATTGTTCCTCAAATGGAAGATGAGGAACAATCTATACATCATGGAAGAGCTGAGTCAAGGAAAAGGATGGGAAAATTTATAGTCAGAAATTTACAGGATGACTACAAATTCTATGTGAGGTAGAATTAATCCCAGAATATTTATCTTTAATTCAAAAATACAAAAATAATTCTAGAGCCTGTTAACACAAATATGCTAGTTGACAATTAGCTGACTGTTGTCTTTCACTAAAATAATGCTTCATATTATGCTTGGCTTGTTACAAAAAGTAGACAGTTTCTAAGCAAACCACTGTGATTTAATTTGGTCAGAGCTGGAGGTTTTGTTCTAGTCATTAAAATTTCCACCCAACTTAAGTGGGTTATCTGCTCTTGCAAAGTGAAGGAGGAGGGGAGGTCAGCAGTGGTGGAAGGGCTGGAAACTGAGTCATCGTGACTGAATGTGGTGGGAAATTTTGTGCTGCGGTTGCCTCTTTCTGTTGGGCTTCAGTTGGCCTAGAAGTTGCTTCTTTAGGAAGGGGGCCAGAGGAGCACCACATATTCTCTAGCATCTTACTGTCTTCTGAATTAAAAGTCCTAGCAGCTAGAGCTTATGTGGTGTCCGAAGTTAGCTAGGGAGACTTTTGTGTTCTGATAAGGCATCCTGGGTGTTCACTTCTTAGTACCCCAAACAGTAAGGAAATAATGCCTGGATAAAGAAAGGATGTTTACACTGTGATTGCCTCGCCTCTTCTCTTCTCCAGGGCCAACTCTGTAAAAGGCACCTTTCTTTAAGAAGAATGAGTCATTCTATGAAAGGTGCCATCTATGTGACCTCAGTCATCTGTCTTGCAAAGCCCCACTTGGGCTAGGGAGGGGGTGTGCAAACAGTTTTAGTCTTGGGGTTTAAGAACAGGTGAGCTCTCTCTGTGGTATTTCTCCTGAGACAGGCAGCTAGGGAGGATGGGATCCGAAAGGGTTTTCTTATATCTCTGCTTATAGAATAATCTGCAGCTCTGACATCTGGCCCTCACTAGATATTGTTTGGGGTCCTGAGCTCGACTGTTTATTCCTCAGAAATCTGTAAAGCTTCAAGTTAAATTTTATGGTGCTGCTTGTTTTCTTCCAAAAGCGCCATTTGCAGGATAACCTAAAAAACCCAAACCTTGCTGAGGAAGAGTGCTTCTGTATCCAGGCTTTGGCTTGGGACCACCAGGTAAAACTTGGTTTGTCATATTAATTGCTCAAGAAATTCCATCCTCACCCACCAGGCCTCCGTAAGTGGCTCCAGAACTAATGCCTCGCTGCTATAAATATCTGAGGGTGAGTCAGAAGGTGCGTAGGCCATGTGTGCCTGAACCAACTTGTGAGAGAGCAAAGCTTTCTGTCTTCCGGAAAACTCGTAGAAAATGGTGGCGTGATTTCCCAAAGCCATCATCTTCCTTCATTTTATGGTGTACTTCTGTTGGAATACTTTGTTTTCGGTAATTTTTAGTAAAACATAAGAACAGGAAAATAAAATTATTTTAACAAATATTAGATGCCGCTAACAGATCGGGTGGTGTCAGCCCAGCAATGCGATGGTGTAAATTTAAAAATGCTTTATCAGCACTGCCTGGGGCTCAGAACTACATTGCCACCCTAAAGACATCTGTGCTTATTCCAGAATGCCCTCAGATGCAGCTGTTGTGTGGCTACACACCCGTTGTCCGGAGTTTCTGTATTTCCGTGCCAAGCCTTTAGCTGTGGAACCAACCTAACTGGCAAAACAGGAATGTAGCAAATGATCCCTGTGATATGAGTCATATTAACTATTTATATGGCAGAGGTGGCTGAGGTGATACAGGAAGCGCAGGCACGAGGGGCCCTGCTGGAACAAGTCCTATTGAATTAGGTAGACAAACAGAATGTGTAATCTACAACCTGCTCTCAAAGTTCTAAGTTTTTGATTATAATCAAGTCAAACCTTAAAAACTGTCTTGGCTTTAGAGTGACTCCATCAATGCTGCTAGAGTTAGAAAATAACAGATAAAAACCTGAGCCATTGAGGAAGATACATTTTCCTCCTGGAGGAACTAGTAGCTTTGTTCTCTTTTGGGGAAAAAAGAAGTTTTACTTTTCAGTTTAACTCCTCAGGGGACATTCATCCTATCTTTAGCCAGATTCAGCTATTAACATAAAAAAAGAACCAATCAGGGAGACCCATCTTTGTTGTTTTACCAAACTTTACCGTATTAGAAGATATTAGACCTGGAAATCACAAGCACGAAGCTTTCTTAGCATAATTCATTTGCGAGATTTCTGACAGTGTTGGCAAGTTGAGTTGTCTTTTAGGGATTGGCATTAGCCTGTTAATGTCATCACATTAATAAACCACCTGAAAGCAAACTTGTGAAAAATTATTCGCTCTGCTAGATGTCAAATATCAATGTGAATTATGGTGATTTTCTTTAGAGAGCATCAGATAGCTCCACTCAGTGACTCAACAATATTTATTGAGCCTCTGCTGTGCAGCAGGCTAAATACTCGGGATACAAAAATGAGAAAGACATAGTCCCTGCCCTCAGTATGGTTTCAGTCTAGATGTGTGTGTAGAGGAGGCAGACACAAACAGATCATTATCGTACGCTCCCGTAAGTGCAAGATTATTAAAACACTGAGAGCTGAAGCTCAAAGAAAACTTGCTCTTTCTAACTAAATGCCATGGTATAATTTTAAGCAGCTAAAACCCCGTTTTACTTAGACCAGTTGTCCCTTTGTAAGAAAACTGACACATGAAGTGTTTGGCTCATGTGTCAGCTGTCTGTGAACCTTAGCCATTGTGCGCCTTGATTGTCCAAAAGCCCCTGTGGATCAGGGGCCTGTTGACTGGAGCTCACTCACAGGCTCATCCTCAGTAGTTGTGACCACTCCTTGAGGTTGCATACAGCCTGGGGCACTGGAGTCATTTTCTGTTTCCTTGAAGAGATCTTCACTAAAGAAGAGGATTTATGCTAAGCCAAGTATTTTCATAAAGTATCATTTCCCTCCTGCTTTCTTTTATAACGGGTTCATAAACTTTTTTTGTAAAGGGCCAGATGGTAAATACTTTCGGCTTTGCAGGCCATACATTCCCTGTTTCATCTGCTCAACTCTGCCACTGTAGCAGGAAAGCAGCCACAGACAACACATAAACAAATGGGCATGGCTGTGTTCCAGTAAAACTTTATTTGCAAAGCCAGGAGGTGGCCCAGATTTGGCCTGCAGGTGATAGTTTGCTGACCCCTGGCCTACAAGCAACATTTTTTTCAGTGTTGATGAACATTTCAAATTTACTGAAGGGTAGGCTGTAAGGAGTAAGGAGCATTAAACTCGGTGTCAGGAATCCTCCTCTGCACCTTTCATTTGATGCAAGTCAGTCACTTGCCTCAGCTCAGTCCTTCTCCTCAATAAAATAAGGGGATGGACAAAATGACTTTTAAGATGCCTTTGACTGGCGTTCTCTGTTTCTGGAGAGACACAGGGTCTGCTGGGGAAATGCACCATTGATAGGAAATGTAGGGAGATATTTTGCATCCACAGGGATCTGAGTAAGCTGGGGCCACGGACTAAGTCTCACAGAGTGAAATTTAGGAGGGAAATTCTAGCACTTAGGTTTTTAAAAGATCCAGCCACATGCAGACAGGATCGGAGAGTCCCCGGTTAAAGGAGCCTGGGTGAAAGATTTGAGCGGATGTCCAGCTCATTATGAGTCAACGAAGTGGCTGCCCCAGGAGGCAGGATCATTTTAAGCTGCACTGGTGGAGAGAAGTGCCCAGGGGGAGAGAGCAGCAGCCCTTTTGAGTATGGTCATCAATGTGGGACACCACCCCTTCGGTCAGACTTTGACCCCTGGGAGTGCCCAGCGCAGAGGGACCAGGGTGGCCAGGGAATTCCCAACCTTGCCTTGAGAGGAGCTTGAAAGCATGGCCGTGTTCAGGCGTGGAGAAGGGGGCAGGAGGGCAGAGACCAGGGCTACAGAAACTGCTGAACTTAGAGTTTCTACAGAAAAGGACTTTTGGGAAATTTTTGTCTTTAGCATCTAGATTAGTACCCAAAACATAATAGGCACTCAAATCTTTGTTGAAAGAAAGCCTGTAAGTATGTGAAGAACGTTCAAGTGGAAAAAGTATTCTGCTTATTCTTGGCGTCAGGGACCCGACCTCGGACCGTGGGAGGAAGCCCCAGGAAGCGGCCTCGGCCCCCGCATGAGGAGGGCTAGTTCATCCTTGCACCTGGGATGCGCCCGGAGCGCAGCTTTGGGAGTCCCCAGGGCAATCCGAGCATAGTCCCACTGACCCTGGTGGCCACCTGGCAGCCACTTTATGTTCAGCTGCCCCAGAGGGCAGTTCCATCACGTCACCTTAAGGCCTGTTTGACCCTGAGAGTCAGCTAGGTTTGCATTTTTCTGCACACATAGGTTTCCTGTCAGTCTACACTTGTATCTCCCAAAGTGCAGTGTAGACTGGTGCTGTGTCAGATGATTTTAGCTATTACATAGACTGACATTTTTTATTTTAATATTTATGCATTTCTTTTAATGTGTATTAGGAAAAAATTAAGCTAACATTATAATCTCATAAATATTGTGTAAGACAAAGACAAGCAAGTACCTTTAAAGCTGATTTCATGTTTAAAGTTGATTTCATGAAAAATATTAAATAAATAACAGTACATATATGTTCAGATATGGTGAAAATCGAGAAAGTGGTATGTGAATAGCTGAAGTGTGTGCTAAGTAAATTCTGTTAAATTCTCAACTAAGACATATAAAAAACCATTTTTTCTTCCTAGTATCCCAACTCCCTATTCCACCTATCATAGCATCCTTTTCTCTATCACGCAGTCCAATCACTAGACAAGATCAGATAATTTCTTTTTTTTTGGCATTAAAAAAATGCAGTAATGCCCACAGAGTAAATTCCATAAGAGAGAAAAGAAATAGAGTGAACCAAAGAAGTCTTATAAAATCCTACCACCGCGACTCGTCCATTGCTTTCATTCCTCCTTTTGTTTTTGAACGCACATGTAAACTTTTTATCACAGAGTAGATGTCCTTTAGATTTTTCATTTTAAATTTAGCCTAGCAAATGGCTCTTTGGCAGACCCCCGTTTCCTGCATTTTTTGCTCTCACCATTGTTGACCACTTGTCGTTCCTCAAACCTAACACAGTCTTTTCTCACACTTCACTTTGACCCTGATGTCTTCATAAGTAAAATGGAATTTACACCGTAGTTCAGGTGCTAGAGTTTCAGCCTCTTCTCCAAATACCTTCCTTAGGAAGCTTTAGGCGCCCTCATTTTTCTTGTCTATAATTTTCCTTGGTGTTTTATAATTTAAAGTTTTCACTTGAACCCTATCATTCCATTTTTTTGCCTCTGATCTCCCTAGGGGGCCTTGTATTTGTAATATCCTCTCACCAATTCACTAAAGACGCTTTCTTCCCCCATTTAAAAATGTTTCAGAAATCCAGGAGGACTAATATCCCATGGATGTAGGTGGCTGATGCCCTCTGGTTTTACCGTGTTTAATTAAAGCCTTCCCACTGTAGTTCCTTTCCCCATAACCTCGCTCCAGACATTTAAAATATTTACCTTTGGGGCTGGTCCTGTGGCCTAGTGGTTAAGTTCACACACTCTGCTTCGGCGGCCCAGGGTTTCGCTGGTTCGAATCCTGGGCTCGGACATGGCCCCGCTCATCAAGCCATGCTGAGGCTGCATCCCACATGCCACAACTAGAAGGACCCACAACTAAAATATACAACTCCATACCGGGGGGCTTTGGAGAGAGGGAAAAAAAATAGATTGGCAACGGTTGTTAGCTCAGGTGCCCATCTTTAAAATAAATAAATAAATAAAATATTTACCTTTTTATACATATTTATGCAATCAAATTTATTCCCACGCTGCCTGTTTTATCTGTTATCTGATGTGTAGCTTTAGTTTGGGATATACTCCACGTAAATGTCCGTTTCGCTATTCTGGGCCAAGACATGGAGGAGATCAGGAATCATGATCACTCGATCGCTTGATTTGTTTTGGACAGTCCTGGTATGTGGACAATTAGACTTGTAATGAGTGTTCTATAGAAAGTTGAGCTCTGTAGAAAATGTGCCCAGTATATAGAAAAAAAAATAACCAGTTGCACTTTCTGTGGATTTTTAAAGGTTGGATTACAGTGGACCTTCCAGAGAGTTTTTCTTCCTGGTGTCCAGAGAGCTCTTTAACCCATATTATGGCTTATTTGAATATTCAGCCAATGACACGTACACAGTACAAATAAGTCCCATGTCTGCTTTTGTAGACAATCACCATGAATGGTAAGTATTTTTCCCCCAACGCTTTTCTTCAGTTGGTTTTCTGTGATATTAGTTTTTATAGCAACTCACATTTCTTTTAACATTTTTTTCATGGAGAAAATCATATTTTCAGTTAAATACCTCACTGGGCTCTTGTTTTTGTTGTCAACCTTAAATATACAGGCAGTCTTCAGGCTAGGAATAGATTATGTTCCATAAGACCAATTTTAAGTGAGCTGGGTAGCATTCAAAAGGTTTTTCCCATTGAAAGAAAGTTACAGATGATGATGGGTTCCTGGTGAGATGCCTACATCCTTCTCGTCACCTTTGGGCATCTCTGAGCCCTGAGGTAGAGGTGTGGGGGTGAGTAGGGGAAAGTCCTGACCCAGAGGTCAGGCAGCTTCCAGAGTAGCCCTTGGGGAAGTGGCCAACACTGGGGGGAGGGGCAGAGCAGCTGGGACTCCGGCTGAGGAGATGATGGTGTTCTCCCTCCCTTGTGAGAGGGAGGAAGGAGGGGGTGACCTGGGGGAACTGATGCTGAGAGGGAACCCTGGCGGAAGGGCGGGAGTGCAGAGTCACAGCAGTGGCCACCTACCCTGTTGGCCATTTGAAGTTTGTAGCCAGGGATTGCTGTTTTCCTAATTTCTCACACAAAATCAAGGAAAACTGGTATTGGATTCCCATCTGAGGATTATTTATTCTGAAAATCCCAAATTGCACTCTTCCCAAATGTCCTTAAATTTTTTAAAAATCCCTGCATTTATAGACTTTAAATGTTTTTATAACCCCTGTTTGCTTGTTCCTGTTCATTTTCACTGACAATAACAAAAAAAAGAACATGAGTAGGACTCATGGAAAAAGTTTCTTTGAGTCACGAGGTTATATTGGTGGGTGGAGGGCATTCACTTTTAGGGCTTATTCTTCAAATTAACTTCCGTTCTGCTACAATTTGGAGGTCCTCCGAACTGTAGCTATTGCAGTTATGCTAAGAAAAGTGGAAATAAAGAGAAACAAAGCTGCAGGACATTAATCTTGAATTGCCTGCCTAATACTAAAATTACGATTGGGCGGTGTGAACCTCAGTGTGGATTTACCCTTTTGGAAGGCTTCAGGCTTTCAAAGAGTTAGAAACTTGAATACTTTTGAAAGAGAAAATAAGTGTACATCTCAGTCAGCAAAGCCAGTCGTGACAGATGTATTTAATAAAGTTTCCCAGGTGATTCAGAATAGAATTGAGCCTTGAAATTTTAGAGAACCGAATGTCCCATGAGGAAACCCCCCCAAATGTCCACATGCATAATTCTTGGATGGTGACCGTTACCATCAGGAGGGAGGTTTGAGAGAGAATAGGGACAGAAACTTTCTTATTCTCAGATTGGGCTTTTCCTCAAAAGGGAATTGCTAGTGGGTTTGTGTTAGAGAAAGCCTGCTAAGATTCCTGCAAGCAAACTAGAAGGGACAGCACTTCTGTCAACATCTCTCAGAAGTGGTTTGGGGGAATTTCTCAGACATGCTAACAGGGAATTCATGTTGGCCATGGGGGTGCTACATGGTGGACATTATTAACTGGGGTGAAGGTGGAGCGGTATCTAAGTATCAGAGTGGAACAGATTTTTTCAAGAAGTAGATGTGAATATTGGCCTAATGAAGACACAGCCTACACTGCATACAAACTCTCAGGGACCTGGTAGGAATTAATCTTGGATACACTTAGATGGTGAGAGCTGGAAGGCATTCTAGAAAGCAAATAGAACCGTTTGGAAACTGCTCCGTGACGTGTAAGCTTTCTCGTGCTTTTCCTCCACAGGTTCCGGTTCAGTGGCAGGATTCTTGGTCTTGCACTAATACACCAGTATTTGTTGGATGCCTTCTTCACTCGGCCCTTTTATAAGGCTCTTCTCAGAATGTAAGAGTGTTTTTATTGCTTGTGTAATTAGCATGTAAGCGTGAAATATTTCCTTTATTGAGAATGGTCTTTTGTCAGTGTCATTTATCTGCTCACTGTCTCAAGTATGTTGTTATTAAACTTGATAGCGGTTTAGATTTCTGGAACGAATACAATTTCAAATATGGCTACTGTGTTTCTCCTGCTTCTGATCTTTTATTCCTGTCTCATCCGCAAAGTCTTGTTCCACTAGGAATAATTTATTCTCATTTATTGCAACACATGTTTCTTCAAAACAATTGTACTTCAAATACAGCACTGGAATTCCTGTGGTATTAATGCCAATTATTAATAGAATAGTTGTGGGTTAGTCTTGGTGACTCACAGCCCCCTTTTCTTTATGAGATACATTTTATATCTTGCTTTATGCAAACTTTCAGCTGCTTACTCTTGGTTCAAATTTTCATTCTCCTTTGTTTTGTTTTTGTCTTTTGTTTGTTTGTTTGTTACATGTGGGCAGTCCCGTGTTTTTCTTGAGACCTCCCTATATGCAAGACAATTATTTATGAAAATTTGGCATTCACACAACTTTGTCTTCATTGTTATCACAGGGAAAGGTTGTAAGTATTGTAAAACGTGGAGCAAACAGTTTCTGTCCTGTAATCAATAGTCACTTACAAGGCTGAGCAAGAGGAAGGCAACTGTCTGTGGGGGTTGGTAGCTCAAACTTGCAAGGAGAAAGCACAGAATGATTGCTTGGTTCTGTCCAGCTCATTCCCTAACCAAGGCCATGTACCCACGTTCTGTAAAATGGGAGCCCAGACTGCACATGAAAACCAAGCATTTCTAATGGGCTCTGAAGAGGATCCGTAGGAAGACTTTTGCCATCCTTCGTTTTGGGATCTGGGCAGGTGAAGTCCTGGGCAACTGGGCACTGGCCGTCTGCCTTTCCGGTTCTCCTGGGCCCATTTTGTATCTTCCCATTTCATTGCCTTCTGTCTTATCTTCTTTAAGCTTCCTGAAAGAGTAGTCTATACCAACTGTTGACACACCTTGAGCACACTTTAGCCTGGCTTCTTTCCCACCAGTAACCTATGGAAGCTTTTAAAGAATATTTTTCAGTCCTAATCTTAATGGACTATTCTGTTGCTTTTTATACTGCTGACACCCCAACTGCCATCCACTTATCTTGAGTCTTTCCTCCACTGGCATCCATGACACTGAGCTCTCCCAGTTCTCCTGTTACTTTTATGTCTCTTTTGTGGGCTTCTCCTCTGTCTTGCCCTTACACCTCCGTGTTCCGGAAGCTTCCATTCTTGGCCCCCTGCTTTTCTTTCTCTTTATGCTTTCGTGGGGAAATCTCTTCACCTGTCTCGTCTCCTAGTGACTCTCAAACCTGCTCCCTCAGTCTTGATCTCCCTGGAGTTGTAGGCTCACGTGGTCAACATTCCACTGAAGATCTCCCCTTGCGTGTCTCACAGGCACCTCAAAATCAACGTGGTTGAAACAAGTCGTCCATTTCTCCTGACCTAAAAATGTTCCTCCTCCCACGTGCCCAGTCACAGTTCTCAAGTCGCTCTGGTCAGAAATCAGGAGTCACCCTCAAACAGGGATATGTATTTACATACACATGTTCTGCTCTTCCCCACCTCCCCCCATTCCTGTGGTATAGCTCACTCCAAGTCATTTATGGTACGTTTTCCTGCTTAATTCCTTGTGGCCTCAGGAATTTTTTTCAACTTATAGCCCTCGGGACTGGCTTGCAATATGAGTTCATTTGCCATCCCTATTTTAGATATTCCTCTTTATAACACCAAAAAACTATTTACTAATTTGCACGTTTGCCTCCTAAATAATTCGTAAGTCATCTTCT
Organism: Equus caballus; assembly: GCF_041296265.1. Taxonomy (NCBI): domain Eukaryota; kingdom Metazoa; phylum Chordata; class Mammalia; order Perissodactyla; family Equidae; genus Equus; species Equus caballus. Next base: position 72,401,473 of record NC_091701.1, on the reverse strand, counting down.
CCCCTCCACCCTTAATAGCTGTGCTCTCATTAAAACTCTTACCTTATTTTGGCCAGATTACTGTAGTGGTCTATTTGTTGGTCCCCACCCTCTAATGATAACCCAGCCTCCCCCATCTTAAGTAATCCTCTACACAGTGACTTCCAGAGAAACAATTTAAAGTCGCATCTCGCATCTGGTCAGGTCATTCCCTGTCTTGAAACCTTTCAGTAGTTCTGCATCACCAAGCTCCTTAGAATGGCATTCAAGGCCTGCTGCCAGCTTCCTTCCCAGTCTCTTCTCTGGACATTCTGCCTTGTGGTTGCCTCTCTGGTCCTGCCCATGTGTTTGGAGTGTCCTGCACACTCTAACCTCTGTGCTTTGTTCATGTCGTCTCTCCTTTTCCCTTCTCTTTTTCTCTTTCTCTTCCTTTTCATCCATTCCCCTTTACCTCTCTAGCTTTGAAACATCCTGCAAAATTTAACGTAGGTATGATCTACTCCCAAAAGCTTTTCCTGAATCTCCAGGTCAAAGTAAACGTTCCCCATGTTTGCCGTGAGAGCTCCCTTTATCTACCATATCTTTTTTTTTTTAATTGGAGTGTAAAAAAGTGCACAAATTCTCTGTGGCCCACCCTAGGCTATCACTTATCACCTTATATTAACTTATCTATTTGTATGCCTGTCTCCCCCGCTAGACCATTAGCTCCTTGAAGGCAGTAACAGTTTATTAAGTAGCTATTAAGATGCCTGGTACATACTTGATGCCTAATAAATGTTTAGACTGAACCAAACAAAATTACCTTGAAAACTGGGCGAATGAGAGGAAATTTCAAAACAACTAAAGCAAATCAATTACTACCTCCTTACAACAGGGCCATATAATAGTAACTCCACCTCATGAAAATCCTTGCTCAACAATGAAAAAAGAGGAGAGAAATATAGAGAAGCCTTATAATCGTGGAGAGATTCTGTGGCTTGCTATTTTCAGAATCACGGAAAGAGTAAGAACCATGAAGAAAAAGGAGATGGATGTGAACGTGGACCACAGAATCTAGTCTTTGGGGAAAAAAACAAAGTTAAAGTACAGTATAGAAACATACAAAGAATTCTAATTAGGAGGACAATATTCTAAAGTAGTATAACAGAGTCAAAGGAATACTACACCCAAGTTGTCAACCTGAGTTCCACTTCCTGCTCTGGCGTTAATCGTGGCTGACTATGCACATGGCAGCCACTCTTTGTACCTCCGGTTCTCTGTCTGTAAAAGAAAGGACAGACTGAGTGATTCCTAAGGCCTTTCTTATACCCAGGATTATTAAATTTTATATCACGTGTCTGAATTATTTCGTTGGTTTGGTTGGTGAATTTGACTAAGAACATTCCATAAATCACTGCCTATTCAGTTGATCTTGTTCTTGTCTTGAATTCTTAGTTTCTTTTCTCATAATTCTGGGTTTTTGCTTACAGCCATGCCTACATATTTGTTTCTATCTGTTTGTCATCTTAGCCTGTGTGACCTGAGTGATCTAGAATACCTTGATGAGGAGTTCCACCAGAGCCTGCAGTGGATGAAAGACAATGATATCCACGACATCCTGGACCTCACATTCACTGTGAATGAAGAAGTTTTCGGGCAGGTCTGTGTGTGTGTGAATAACTGGTGACTAAGTGTGTTAATTGAAGCCTATTGGTTGGTGAAAAATTAATTCAGTGGCTAAGATCAGATGCTTATTTTTTTGTGGCTTGTTGGGTGATTTAAACCCAGGTTTATGTCTGGTTACAATAATCTTGGCTACAAAGGTTATTCTAATACCAACTGCAGATTAAGATGTTCTAATTTACAGATTATGATAACTATTTGTATGTTCTAAGCAATATTCATTTTATATCCAACTAAAATATTCACGTAAGATATTAGAAGGTGCTTTGTATAAAATAGAGTTTTTAAAAGTCCATACTACCCCAGAGTTGAATATTAAATTATTTAATTGGCGTTTGTGCTTTACTCTCATTCATATTTAAGAACTGAAATTGTTTTGAAGCTGAGGGAAAGTAAACAATATTTTGTTAAAGGTCTGAAAACATACTGGTTTTTTTCAAAGTTGGTAGAAGGATTGGTTAAAAGATTTCTTTCAGAAGTTCTGTACTAGTTCATATGTAATATTCTTATTTAGACATTAATATTTGGCTGGTCTTCTGAATCTCGTGTTTTGGAAGAGTTCTCAATTTAACATTCGCTTGAATGTAATTCTGCTTCCTTAAAGTAAATCTTTACTGAAATATTGGCTTCTGTATGTAGTTGATTCTGAAGCCTAGAGGAATTTGTGAAAATGTGTTTTTGTCAAACATTCAAAGAACAGTGGGCCAGAATCTGGAGCCAATTTCTTTTCTTTTAAAAGACTTATTTGTTTGGTTGCGATTGAAAACTTAACCTTCAGCACTTGCAATATATATAGTTTTAACACTGAGGCTTTCAGACATCAGTTCAATGTCTGCTTTTTCCTGAGCGTCGGCGTGTGCCTGGGCTCCATGCTGGCGCTTGCCCCTGTTTGTGGGATGTGTCCGGGCCAGGACATGGCCAGGTAGCCGACCCATTTCGGCTCACTGGTAGCAGTGTTCTTATAACATCGAGAGTATTGCTTTGTGGTCAGCCCTTTTGTTTTTTAATCTCAGATTACTGAGCGAGAATTAAAACCAGGAGGTGCCAATATCCCGGTCACAGAGAAGAACAAGAAGGAGTACATCGAGAGGATGGTGAAGTGGAGGATTGAGAGGGGCGTGGTGCAACAAACGGAGAGCTTAGTGCGCGGCTTCTACGAGGTGCAGACAGGAGTGGGGTTTTGCAGTCTGATATCAGTGATACCACTGTCCATCTTACTGTACTTTCTATGTGTGCAATATTTTCATTTTTCTTATCCTGTGTTTATCCTATCTCTTTCAATTTAAAGACTCCAGTATTTTATCCTGTATGTTTTAAGAACACCAAAAAAGTTCAATGCCCTGTTACAAGAGATCGCTGAAATAAAATGACCTGAATTCAAGTAGCATTTGAGGATTTAATGACCACTAATAACATGTAGGTCATGCATCTTGCTCATGCTTAGATACGGGTAATCACATCTCATGCTTGATATGTGAAATGATCATATCTGTGGGTCAGGATGAACTGTTGCAAGGGTTCCATGTGACTTCTTCTGTAGGAGCACTAGATCTATTTCAAAAGATAGAAAGAGACAGGATTAATCCGTGCTCAATTATAAAACAAAATTCTGTTGAGAAAAATCTCATCAACCTCATACTAAAAATACCTTCCATTAGTAGAGCGCTTCCCGGTCTTTAAAGTGCCCACAGGAAGTACATCCAGAGTGTCGCCAGACCTCCTTGTGCACTCCTTCTCTGGTGAGGCTTAATCGGAGCTGAGATTTCTCCAGGTTCTTAAGCCGTGCCCTGTCCTCTTTTTATTCCACAGGTGGTGGACGCCAGGCTGGTATCTGTTTTTGATGCGAGAGAACTAGAACTGGTCATCGCGGGCACAGCAGAAATAGACCTAAGTGACTGGAGAAACAACACAGAATACAGAGGAGGTGAAATTTGATTTATAGATGGCTGGATTAAAGGGAGGCCAGTGGGTCAGCATGCTGGTCTGCATGCAGGACAGGAAGAAGCGTTTACGCTCTGATCGTAGGTCTGATGCCGTCTCCTTTGAGACCTCAGGCAAGGTACATTCCTTCTCTTCCTACTTACCTCATCTGTCAAGTGGAGGAAGGACTGTTTACACACCATCTGAGGATGTCATACCTCTTTAATTGCTGGTGAAGAAATGTGACCTTAAGAACACTAATTAATTGTTTTATGGTGCTGTCAGTGAAGCACCAAGGAGCTCACATGCAGCTGGTCAAACTCCACCTATTCTACCTTATTCTACCTTGAAGAGGCACACCCGCTGAGCTTCCTGAGGAGCAGACACAGTTTTTCTGCATTTCACTGAACTATTTACCTGTTGTAATTCACAGTTGAAACACATGAATGGAAAAAGACACGATTCTCAAAATTCAAGTGTATTGAACAAACCCTTCTAAATTCAAGCATTAAGCTTGACCGAAAAGGAAATGGCTGTAAGATTAGTTGCAAACTGCACTATAGGACGCTTCACCACATGGGAAGCTTTAGAAGTGGCATTTCTGTAGGTCAGTACAAATTTTCAATTAGTAATTGGGATCGAAGCCAATAAAATTTGATGGATGAATTAATACACTTAGAAAGAAACCTGATGGTAACCCAGAGTTAAAGCTTTAGCCAATAATTTTTAGGAAAGAAAGAATACATTTTCTGAAATGTATTGCAGTGTTATAAACTCTTCAGGGAGTCATGGCAGTTAAGTTGTTTTCTGTTTGGTTTTTTAACTCAATGTGTAAGAGGTTAGCAGTGGTTCTGAACTTGGAGAGTGAAAAATACAAATGTTAAGTCACTGAATTAATCACTTAGCACAATAAACTGAGAGTTGAACACTTCTCCAGTTATTTGTAAACTGAAACGGATTTTTTAAAAAACAGTTTTAAAAGTTTGAAGTAAAAAAATACCTTAACATTTGCTAAATTGCTTCTGTTTTTGCCCATGCCTGGCTCTTCCAGCTCATCACTGTTGCCACGGCTGGCCTTGCTCAGCCATTTTCTCTGAAAGGTGATATTAAATTGCAGTTTCCATTATTAAATGGCAGTTTCCATTGCTGCTAATTCTGAAGTCCAGTTGCTGTAATGTCTTTTCCAATTGGTTCCATGTATAATCCATATATGGCCTGGTTTTTATAACTTTGTTAACCAAATTGTTTTCACAAACTAGAACACAATTTCTCCAGCATGCTACATAACTTACATCTTACCATCAATATTATTAGCTTATACCTTCCCCCGAGGAGATTCTAATAGCAATACCATTAATCAAATCAGCCATTTTTGTATTTACACAGTATAAACTTTTATTCACTGTATATGACTAACCAAGTGCCTATTTCCGTGGTTATTGTAAATTGTATCAAATGAAATCCTCGGGAGGAGACCTCTGGGGGGAGGGCACAGGAAAAGGGCGAGACACCCAGCTGCCATGTTTGCTAAACCCAACTATTGGCACTGAATGAAGGGGCGGCTCTGGTGCCACTTGCCATATGTTCATAGAGCAGCTGTTTATAGAGAATAGATGTGACACATTCACTCCTCCTCCTCCAAAAGGTTTGGCACAAACAGCAAAGGAGAGGCAGAAAAGGGCCGATTCGTAAGTTCAGAAAACTTGAAAGCTATAAAGAGCTAACGTACTTATTTCATAAATAAGGAAGCTGTTTGCTCAGCACCAAATGGCCAGTCTTTGCCAAAGGCGGGACATGGAGCTTCTGCATCACCGTGTCCAGGCTAGCCTTACTTACCCTTTACTTGGATCCCTTTCTTCTCCAAAGGGCACTAACCATCCCTGATCACATGGTGACCAGTAAGGCAGGATTCCCCCCAAATCCTTCAGCCACTGAAACATGTGAGAAAAAATTTGAATTAAAATAATTTCTACCCACCTTCTATTTTGGACTTACTTCTATTGACTCAGAATTAGAGTAGCTTCATGCACATCGAATATGTCAATTAATTGGCTTGAAACCTTAATTATACCTTAATCCTTGCCAGCCTTCTCTCATCTTGATTTTTCTTCATTGAAAGGTTTTGGAATTCACAACTACTGCCTAATCCACCAGTAGGATAATACTGTCAAGATTTTATTAAATGTTACTAAAGCATAGGATAAAATCACATCTAGGTTGATGATTATTTGGGGTTTATTAGTTGAAGGAATTAAAGTAATAAAATTACTTTTCCCTTTTTATTAATAAAATAATCTGACTTTAAAATATGAACATTCTGTGTTGTTTTAAAATAGATTGCAATTATGTATTTATTTGTATAATTGTTTGGTTAATGTGTCTCTGCTTTACCAGAAACCCTGTGAGGGTCTATTTTCTTTGCCGTTGTACCCTCAAGCTGAGCGCAGTGCTTAGCATAGTGGTACTCAAAAGTTATTTCTTAAATGAATGAGTGAAAGAGTTAAGCATTTCTAGTAACAGCGATTATGTTTTTCAGAAATGATATGGTTAAAATAACTCATTTGTTGTTCTTCTCTCCACGAGTCTCATTTACTGACCACTGCATGGAAACAGAGACCTCTTGGTTTCATTTACTGTTGTTTTTGTTTGACTTTTGACACATATGATCCTCTTTACAGTGTTATTCATTAGTCTTAAATTATAAACAACCTTTAAAGAATCTAAGATGATGATTTATGTCTGGGGATCTTTTGTCAGCACGTCATGGTGGCTTAAGATAGAAAAGTCAAAGTAATATGGCCTTTCATGATTGGTTTGTAGGATATCATGACAATCATATTGTAATTCGGTGGTTCTGGGCTGCAGTGGAAAGATTCAACAACGAACAGCGACTACGATTGTTACAGGTAAGATGCCATTAGTAATCTTTTTAATGCATTAATATAATTATTGTTGGAACTGCATATTTTTAGTAATTGCTAAATATACTCAATAAATACATCCCATGTTTATCTGCAAATGTGGTATATACTGTTTCCAGACTCTTCTGATTGCATGGTTCTGTGGCTTCATCACTATGCAGAACATCCCCAACCAAGCCCAAGCATTTCCTTAGAGTTGTGAGGAAGTACCAACTCCAGTCCAAGAATCCCAGGAACAACGTCTGCTTTCAGGGCAGTTGGGTCCCTTCAACAAGAGGTCCCAAGGTCTCTGCAGGCCAGCATCCCTAGCAACAGAAAGAGATGGTCTTCAATCTCATGAGAAGTGACCCAGCTCCTTGATAAAGAATCCTATCTTTTCCTCCATCCAGCTTTCCGCAAATTTGAGATAACAGTGAAGTTCAAGAACACTGTGAAAACTAACTCGTTATTTTCTTGCTGTGTTTCTGGTCACCCAGGGCAATTGCTGGTCCGTTGCAGCTAAAAAATTATCAGACATGAGGAAGCCTTCTGGAGGTTCAAGCAGAGCCTTACAAGTAGACCAGGCTTAACTCCTTTAGATCAAGAATCTGGCCCTCAAATTTGCAGGCCCATAAATTCTTTTCTTTTTTTAATTCACCTTGAGTTGATGGGGGATGGATGCTAGGTAGACTTAGATTAATTGATATATCCACTTTATTAATCTATAATGAGAAATATACATGGTTTAAGCTTCAGAGCTGTCAGCTATACAGGGTGCTCTATCTTCTACAAACTCTCCCCTTCCCCTTTCCCTTTATGATGCACAATCCTTCCTTGGTATTCTCCGGCTCTTTGTCAGAATTCTCGTGTTATGGTTATTCCACATCCATAAGTTTGGTCTTCCGAGCTTTCCCTCCCACGAGCAGCGTGCTGCTCCTCCCCGGGAGCACTGCGCATGGATGACACCGTGCTGTTGTTGGCAGCTGGTCTCCTGGCTTCACCTTCTCCTTCTGTTCTCTTGGGTCGATAGTTTGTCACAGGCACCTCCAGCATTCCCTATGAAGGATTTGCTTCTCTCCGAGGGAGTAACGGCCCAAGAAGATTCTGTGTGGAGAAATGGGGGAAAATCACCGCCCTTCCCAGGTAAAATAGAGAACGTTGCTTTACTGTCACTACAGCGTTCTAGCGGAAACCTTTAACTTTCGTAGATATTGAGTAACTACTGTTTTTATGTTAAAAGTTTGGGAGGGTGGAAAAAGCTTTTAGAATGAATTTATCTCTGACTACCTTTCTAAATGAGAGGGAAAAAAAAAAATGATCTTCCTGGTCATGCTTAAAATACATACATACATATCTTAAAATACAAAATGCAACACAACCAAAGCATTTGTGAGCTTTAGTAAAGCGATGTTGGTCCTCATACTTGTGGCTTCTTATGATTGTGGCTCTAATCTAGATGTTTCCAGAAGCTCTAGTTTTAAGTTTATGTTAATAGATACTTAGAATCCCTTCACTAAAAATTACTGTTCTAAAGAATATCAAATCGTGTGAGTGCTCTCTGCATTGTATTCTCATTCATAATAAGATGATCCATTTCCCTGGAGTGGAAGAAAATTGCTCTACTGCTGCCACTAATAAATGTAAGAGTCTGGTAAGGTAGTATTTGTGAATAAAAAAGTGTTTGGGGTTGAATGGAGATAACTGGAGCTGAAGCAAAAGAAAAGGAGGGAGCAAATGAGCAAAAGAGGAATGGAGACGAGTTAGTTTTAGAACTCCTTTATCTGATCAGGAGTAATAATATGGAATTTTTGAGGTAAAAAGGACCTCAGGCTGCCTCTTACTTTATTAATAATAAAACTGTAATTTGAAGAGGTTAAATGATCTTCCCGAGTGATGTTAGGTGCCCCAAGATGTCATCCTAAATTTCTCTAAGTACAAATGACTTTTAAAAACCTGTTATCAAGGCTTTCTTCTTGCCAACTGCAAGGCACTAGTTCTTAAGAATTATGTTGTAAGAATCAACACATGAGAAAAAGGATGCTGAGAACACAGTTACAGAGAACAATGGCAAGTGCAAGCTCAGGTAACAGTGTTACCCGGCGCAACTGATGTTCCAAATTTGGGAGACTGTAATTCCATTATTTAAAGAACTAATTTATTTTGTTTAGGCCTGAATCATGTTCTTTTTCCCCTTAAACACACGTTTGTATCTCAAAGCAGATTTACACTGTCTGAGTAAGGCCTTTCACTTTTCTGAGAAACCTAGGGATTTGCATCAAGGAGACAGGAAAGGGCAGAATAACTATGTTACCTTTCTCTCGAAATCTGTTTTTGTAAAGCCCCTGAAGTAGATGGAATAAACTGTAACGATAAGCAGATACGTCACTTGTTCACATTTAATCACTGCTGTTTTCACCAAACCTGGGGAGCAGAGAAAGGCATCTTGGTATAGACGGGGAGCTCGGCCTCAGAGAGGCTGGGCTGTGTCCCAGTTCTGCCACTTACTCGCAGGGGTCCTCGGAGAAGTTACTTAATGTTTCTGAGTCTCCGTTTCCTCCTCTGCCTTGTAGGTTGGTAATTCTGAGGATTAAACAAAATCATTCATGTAAAACATTGGCTGCTCACCCTGGCCCTGAGTAAGCATCCAGTCGATGGCGGCTGCCATTGTGATTTCTGTCACCATCATCTGTAACACATGTCAGGCAGTGGCATTTTGGAAAGAGCTCAGGGTTGGGGGTTAGAAGACCAGGCTTCTAGTCCTGCCTCTGCCACCAGCTAACTCTGAGACCTAGAAGATCACTTGATCTCTAGGCCTCAGTTTCCTCATCTGTAAAAGGCCAAGGACAAGGTGGTATACAATCATGTGTCACTTAACGACAGGGACACGTTCTGAGAAATGCGTCGTTAGGTGATTTCGTTGTTGTGTGAACATCACAGCGTGTAGTTACACAAACCTACATGCTGTAGCCTACCACACACCTGCACCATAGGATACTAACCTTATGGGACCACCATTGTATATGTGGTCCATGGTTGACCAAAAGGTTGTTATGTGGCACGTAACAGTGTTAGGTTTGGTTGAGCAAGAAGTAGCACTGACAGGTTGTTGAAGAAATTCAGGGGTCGGCTTGGATTCTCTTTTCTACTTCCCCCTGAGAGCTCCCGGAAGTTCACATGCTGACTCATTATAAACGGTGGTGCTCTTCAGCATCGTTGCAGACACGCAGTTGGGCAACAGGTGTTGTTGTTTCTTCCTTTCTTCATGATGACCTAAGGCAGGTTCTAGATTCCTAGTTTTACCCAGATGATAAAATAGCATAAACAAAGATGATAAGAGGCACAAGAGACAAGCAGACTGTTTTCATACCCTGTCTATGTCAAGCCCTAGCTCTTTCGGTCTGAGAGGAGGAGAGACCCTCTTGGCTCTTCCACTCCACAGTCAATTTGCGCATCCTGGTTAAGAGGCCTGAGTGCAGATCTCAGCCTTGTGACACGGCAGCTGTATGATCCTGAGCAGGAGCCTAGATCCACTCTGCAGAGTCGGAGTCACAGTGTCATGCCCAAAGAGTTAGTAAGATGAGGTCTATCAAAGTCCTTAGGGATGGTAGGTTTTCTTTGTTATTTTTAACCTTTTAACCTGAATCTTCTGTAAGCCACCACACCGCTGTAACTATTAGAATGTGCTCCTCAAAACAAATACTTTTAGAGGAAAAAGTAAAAAGAAGAACTTCATTGCATGACCGTATAATTTTATCAGGAGGGATTTCTTCATTGATAATAATGTTGTCATCACCCTTCATGAAATGTGGGCTGTAACTTAAGTGTAAAAAAGATCTGTAAGATTGGCTCTGATCAAAAGAGATTAGTTTACATGACTGAGTCCATTTCGCCTACCATCAGAAAAGATACACTGAAGCCATTTTTCCGGCTATTTCCTGACATGTTTACATTGTAGAATTGAAGAGCAGCTCTGTTTCAAGCTGGTCAACCCCAATGTATTTCTTTTTCTTATTAGTGAGATAATACTTAACATTTAAAATGTAACGGTATACATACTGGAGACGAAATGAATACATGTCCTACTTACTTAAAAAAAGTGTTCTCAATAATGAGGTACAACTGTAATTTCACAAGGATGTTAACTTTTATAACCTTAATAAAAATAAATAAAAATAAAAAAGTGTTCTCAGGGCTGGCCCTGTGGCCTAGCCATTAAGTTCCCGTGCTCCGCTTTGGTGGCCCCGAGGTTCACCGGTTCAGATCCCAGGCACAGACCTAGCACCACTTATCAAGCCATGCTGTGGCCGGCGTCCCACATATAAAATAGAGGAAGATGGGCACAGACAGTAGCTCAGGGCCAATCTTCCTCGGCAAAAAGAGGAGGACTGGTGGCAGATGTTAGTTCAGGACTAATCTTCCTCAAAAAAAAAAAAAGGTGTTCTCTAAGAAGTCTGGCATCATCTCGTGTCAGGCATGGGACACTGTACCCTGGAGAGTTGGAAGTGGCTACAAAGCATGAGGGCAAGCAGTCCCTGCAAACGGGAGGGCGTTTTAGTCTTTCTAGACATGGATGATTGAGGGCCTTTCAAACTTTCAAGCAAACATGAGTCTCATCGTTTCTCAGCCTTCCCAGTCTCACTTCACGGTAGCAGTGAATAGCAGTTCTCATAGCGTGGGCCGAGAAGTGTTTTAAAGTGCATATGGTTGTCTCTGAAGCCAGTACCAGTTGAATCCGTGGCTCTTTTACTCTCTCATGGTAATAAAGTAACTAGAGACCCAGATGATAAATCACGACGAAGGCAGACGCGTGTCTCCGTGGCGGCTAACAGCCTGGACACATTAGTGCATTCCCTCTGCTTCCTGGTTGGTACTTAGCTATGTATGTTGCATTTCTGTACAAGATTTCCTGTCCCCCAGTGCTCTGATGGACTTAAGAGACAGTAAATTCACTTTATGGCAATTGCTCTTAAACATTCCACAAAACAGTCTGCTAACATGCCAGCCTGGAAAATGCAGGGCAAATCCTCTCTCCTAGTGTGGGCTAGAGTTTATGTGTTCATCTCGGAGCTTCTTGCCAAGCAGGATGATGGCACAGAGGAGTTTGTAAACTGCAGTCACAATGGGGGAGCATTGATTTGCCAAAGCAGGGAACCAGTAATTTTTGAAAATGGCTGTGTCTGGAGATTATTATGAATGAAATGCTGACCCAAGTTAAGAAATAAGAAGCAAGAGTTAATTATGAATTGGGGGGTCTCAGGGAGAAAGTTTTTCCGATGCAATAAAACTTAAAAAGATAAAATTATTTTTTAAAGATAAAAGATGTTTTTTAATTTTTAAAACTCTGTTTTTTATTTTTATGAAAATGTCACCCAAAATGCCAAGAAATTAAATATATGTATATAATTTATATATCTCAAAAGTCCATTCCTGAGATAACCAGTAAACATTTTGGAGTGTATGCTTCCACTCATTTTTGTACACATAACACACACAAACACACATTTAAAAGCAAAAATGCAATTATACTGCATATACTGTTTTGACCTACTTTTTGTTTACCAAATATAACTAATCACGAACATCTTTCCATGTCATTAAATATTACTCTCCCACGTAGTCAGTAATTCAGTTTCTCCTCTTCTGGTACAGAGAGTGTTGTCCACTGTCAAAGTGGACTGTCAGCTGGGAAATAGGAAGGCACTTGAGGACTGGTACTATATTTTCACTTTCTTTAATGAAAAAAAAATTTTCAGAAAAAGAGATGGGCACTGGATGGACCCCTTGGTGCCATGTCTTTTCCGTATTTGCCTTGAGGCACCCCTCCTGGTCTCCCCAGTTCCCCTCCACCTGCTGGTCAGCTGAGGTGCCTTGTGGTCTGGGAGGGAATTGGCAGAAGATTCTCATACAATAGTCCGCTCCGTAGTTTAATCTCTGATGTAAGGCCCTCTGCACTGCCGCTCAGTTCTCACTGTCTAACAATAATGTTTTAAGTTTTTACTTAATTCTACCATTAAATCAACATGTGCTAACAAAAATATACAAAGTAGTGACTCGTATTATTACCTTATTAAACATCCGTAAATGTGCTGTATCCTTTGGATTGGTCTTTACTTTGGGAAGTGGGTAAAATGATCCTAAAAACATACTGTGTCTAAAAAGGGACTCTTCAGTGATTAAAAGGCAGAGCTACTGAAATGATTTGTGACTATTTAGTGGAATGAAGGGAGGTTTAATTGCTGCCTGCAACAGAGAACAGGATAGTCCAAGTCAAAACGACTAATGGTCCTTGAGAGCTGTTCCACAGTCATGTTTCAGAGGGTATATTTGTGAGCGACAAACAGAACAGCTGTTAAGGCGTGGTTAGCCCCTTTCTTGGCCTCGAGAGCAAGAACTAGCTTGAGTTCATCTCTTCCTGCCACCGCGTCCACTAGACCAGCGCCTCTCCTGGACTATTGCAGCGGCCTGCTGGCTGACGTCCTGCTTCTGTTCGTACATCCCGACACTCAGCAACCAGTGTCGTCCTCTGAAATCGCAAGATCACCTCCCTCCCCTGCTTACACCCTCCAGTGGCTTAGAATAAAATCCAAACTCCTTGCCAAGGAGGGCCGGGTGGGTGGCCTGGTCTGGCCTACCACTCCAGCCTCAACACTTACACTCTCCCCTGCTACAGCCAGCAGCCTCCTCCTGGCTGTTCCTCAAACTTGTCCAACTTAATTCTGCCTCAAGACTCTGGAACTTGCTGCCCGAACTCTCTTCTGCTGGTTTTTCATGTGGCTGGCTCTTTCTCACCCCCAGGACTCAGCTCAGGCACCATCTCCTGGGAAAGGCCCTCCGGGCTTCTACCCCCAGTGCACCTGTCACTCTCCGCACCTTATTTCCTTTAGAGGACTCACCCCAATTCATTCATCTCGTTTAGTTATTGCTTTCCTTGTTGACTATCTCCCCCTCTAGGATATAACCCTATGAGAACAAGGACCTTGTTTGAATTGAATATGGCTTTGCGCCTAGGGCTGTGTCCTCGCACATAATTGGTACTCAGTGAATGTTGTTCTTGGTGAATTCTTAAACCTGAGGTATAACTCTGGATCACTCCAGACAAGATATGCCAAAATCATTTTTTTTTTTTTTGAGGAAGATTAGCCCTGAGCTAACATCTGCCACCAATCGTCCTCTTTTTGCTGAGGGAGATTGGCCCTGAGCTAACATCTGTGCCCCTCTTTCTCTATTTATATGTGGGATGCCTGCTACAGCATGGCTTCATGAGTGGTGTGTGGGTCTGCACCCAGGATCTGAACCACTGAACCCAGGGCTGCCGGAGCTGAGTGCATGAACTTAATGCTGCGCCACCAGGCTGGCTCCCCGAAACCACTTTTGTATCTGTATATCCTCATCTGAATAATTGGGATAGGTACTAGTAATTACATTACAAAGTTGTTTAGAAGATTAAATGAGATAATACATGCAAAGTGCTTAAAACGAGGTCTAACACATCATTCAATAAGTTTAGCATTATTACTGTTGTTCCAAACACCTAGCCTTCAGAGCTGGCGTGATATTCTACAGTCTTTAGATATGGAAGAATTGTGCTATATCCACCCAGGATAGTTATATCTTGTTTGACCTTCCGAGAGTTCTCATCCTGAACTGTTCCTTACTGGGTTTTCTTCTATGGGGTTTAAATCCTTACCTTTAAAAAGCATGTGCTCTTCATCTTTTCCCAGGGCCATCCATGGGGGAAGAAGTTACCGCTTATAATGCATATTTTGAAGAGTTTTTTCTGCTAGTTATCCCTTGATGCAGGAATTCCCACTGTGGTGATGTTCCACACTGTCTTTATAGGTCCAGGTGCATTTTAATCAAGGTGACCTAACGAGACTTTAGAAGGAGACATTAATTAGTTAGTAAATCTAATTCCTCTAACAGGCCTGTAGATACTTATCATGGATTTACTGTGAGCAAAACCTTGTGGGAGGTATAAATTGACCTCTGTCCATGTGGACCTTAAAACACAGAGAGAGAAGTCATGGATATTTAAATGAACAGATAACCAACACCATCCCCACCAAATGGTATCTGACAAATGAGTAGTTGGGGAAGTAAGTGCCATGGAATTCCTTTCCATTGATTCCCATTTATTAAACACAACGAGGGTCAGGAGTGTGCACTGTGGGTTAAACAAATATTTGTGAACTAGTCTTAGCAGAAATTCCTAAGTTCTAAATCTCATGGTCTAAGAAAATATTCATGGAGATAGTAGAGAAATTATAGTTTCATTGAATTTTCTCACTCTGTGTGATTGGTCACTTGGGATTTCTCATGCTGATTACAGGCTCTGAATTCATCATTGACCCTCTACCCATTTCCTGTGTTCCCTGTCTTGGTTAATGGCACCTCTGCCATCTCACTCTCCACACCCAATCACTAGGTCCCTTTCATCGATGGACGAAATAGAAGAGGCCTTTGCATGGACACACCTCACTCCTGATGTGGCCCTGCCTCCCCATCTGGCTTCAGGTCCAGCCTTGGCACCTGTCGCTCAAGCACTTGTACGTCTCAGGTTTCCTGATGAGGCAATGCTTCCTCACACGTCCGGGCAATCTACTGAGATCACCCTTCTCCTTGCTGTTGACCCCGACAAACCCTGCATACCTACAAATCGTTCAAGGCTCGGCACAAATAGTGCTCTCTATAAAGCCCCTCCTGACTCTGCCGAAAAGACTTGTAACTCATTGTATTATCGTTGTTTGTGTGCAGGGTCACTAATAGCACATATGAATCTTTTGGATTAATTAGACAAAGGTGTCTTGTAGTGTCCTGGAGAAGTGCAGCCCTGAGCCAGGGCTCATGGTTTGGCGAGCAGCGCCAAAGGTAGGCTGGATTTCCGTGCCTACTTGCCCCAGCCAGATCCTCTAGTACAGAGCACACACTGCACAACCTGTAGGGGGTCTTATTTGCCTGCATGTTTTCCTGCTAGAGGGTAAACTCCTTGTGGGCAGAGATCAGACTATTCATTCTCATCTACCAGGGGACAGCTCAATGCCTGGCATGCAGTATGAGCTCAGTAAGTGTTTGCTCAATGAATGAATGAATGAATGAAATATGATGCAAATTGAAAAATTAATTTTTCTTCACCAGGGCACTTTGTATGGGGACAACAAGCTTTCAAAATATGGGATCTTCAAGTGGGAAAATAATGAAAGAGGTTCTACAGCTGAAAGGGCTTGGGTGCTGCCTGAACACTCATGGGCCCTGAATTAGGGGGCCCTGGAGAACCCAAAGGAAGCCCCTCTTGGCCTACTCCTCAGCCCAGCTCCAGACCAACTGCTCCTTCCTCCTGCACGCCCTGACACCTAGAATGCAGGCGCACCTGAGTCCCTTAGGGGGAAGCCTGTGGACGCTCCCTCCGGTAAAATTTGGACTGGATAGGTAAATTTTAGGTCAGGAATACTCACATTTCCAAAGAAATCTTGACATTAAAAAGTGATATGTTCCAAGGTCTCTTAGGAATCTTCCAGAATGCATTTAAGTATTTGCTTTTGATTTATTAATTACTTGATGCAGAGGTGGGAATAGGAGTAAGGAAACCGAAGTCTGAAGGATTAGGCACCACTGCCAATTGAAAAAAAGAGAAAGTATTGATAAAACACTTTCTAAATTATAATGCAAATAACAAAAATTTATTAGATCCAAATACATTTTCTTTCTAGGACTACATCTGTTAAGGCAAAATGAGGCCCATGGTTTTCTCCATCTCTCTCAGCTTAATTTAAGATCCTGTTTGTAATTTCTTCTTTGTCTTATATTTTGAGTCCTTATAAGCTACCAAAAATCACTTCTGGGAAAATGGGGAATAAATTAATAAATAAATACCCCACAGAAATACATTAATCAATTAATCGATTTATGAAAATTGAGATATAACTGTGATACTTCTGGCTTATTTGATTTGGATAAATGACTTGTCTATCTATAGGAAAGAAGAGAAGGTAAGCATGTGACCTCCTGGTTAACATTTAAAGAGTCCAGAAAACACCAAGAGATCTATTAAGTCAGACCAGATGTCTGGAGGGCTTTTAAATCTTGTTTATATTGACGCCAGCTTGATTTCCCAAGGATGGGTTTAGGCCTGCCTTCCTTGAGTGGTTCTGCTGCATAGATTTAAATGAGGTAAACTCGTTATAGCCTTAGTGTGGCTGGCTTTGAAAGATTCAAAAAATGTTCTTTTATTGAGACTGAATAACTGGATGTGCTTTTGCTGCCAATATCAACACAGTCCAAGGGCCCTCCTGTTATTTTCTGCTGGAGTTGTCTTAGGACATGGAATGGGGCGGGAGAGGGGGTGTGAAAGCCTCAGAGGATTGTGTTTTGTTTTGCTTTTTTTTTTTTTTCCTGTTCTTGGCTCTTACAGCAAGTTGATGGTAAATATTGGGCAAGTTATGTAACCACGCTATTCCTCAATTTCCTCATTAGCAATGCTGTCTTGTTTATAAGGAGTTTTGAAATGTTTGCAAGCACACAAAACGCTGGTGCAGATAGCCAGTGTAGATATCTAGTAGGTTTCTAGTCCACTTGATGTCTCTCCAATAGTGGAGGCCACCTACAACAGACTCACCTGGAGTGATGGTTAAAATGCAGATTCCTAGGCTCACCCCAAACTTCTGAACTGGAATTTCAGGGGGTGCCGCCGAAACTCTCCATCGTAAACCAGCTCCTTGGGTGATGCTGATGCCCTCCAGCATATCCCTCTGAGCATCTCTGCTTCCTGGTGAGCCTCAGAGAGAACCAGATGGTTTGACCACCTAAAAATCCCCTGGTATCTCCCAGAGTTTTCTGGACTGATCCAACCTGGACCATTTTCCCCAGAGCTGTTGCATGCTATGATTGTCATTCATTTAAAAAATATTTGAAGTTTTCTTTGCCA
This sequence comes from Equus caballus, assembly GCF_041296265.1. Classification (NCBI taxonomy): domain Eukaryota; kingdom Metazoa; phylum Chordata; class Mammalia; order Perissodactyla; family Equidae; genus Equus; species Equus caballus. The sequence continues at coordinate 72,384,091 of NC_091701.1, read as the reverse complement.
ATCCCTGTCCTCAAAATGTATGTAATCTGGTAGGATGTTGAGGACTAGCAGTTCGTAGACAGGGTTGGGATGAAATTGACGCTCACACTTCCAAAAGTGAAAAAACAGAGCCGACAAGCATCAGTCTCTCTGCTTTCGATTTAATGTTGGACTTCCCCTAAGAACCCAAGGTTCAGGTCCTGTTCTTGATTTGGCCAGTGACTCAGCTTTGACCTTGGGAAAACTATTTAATCTTTCTGCACAGTTTCCCCCTCCACGATATATACTATCTCCATCCCCGTGAAACATTTTCTGGAGGAGCTGCTCAGTTTATTGAGAAGGCAAGTTCTGTTATGGTAACCAGCTGTTACGTAACCAGATGGCATTCAGGAAGCAGTGATAGCCTTACATTATGGATCAGTACTGGTGCTCATGTCTTATGACGAAGAGGATCAGAAAAGGGTGTTCCTTTGTGTTGAGAACTGAATCTATAGAGAAAAGACTTCCCAGGCTTGTGGATTTACTGCATAAGAGACTACAGAAACTGCAAAGAGACATGCTGAGTTCCTGTTTCTCTGCTCAGAAAGCTGGGAGAATGAAAGGACACCTACTTGCTCCCAGCTTTGCCCCACTGCCTGCCCTTGATAAGGGTGGGCCTACTATGTCACGTTTATTACACTTGCCACCTTTTCTTGGATGGTTTTACTGCCTCGAGATGTGTAGTAGTTTTCTGTTGCTGCAACACAAATTACCACAAATTTAGCAGCTTAAAACAACATACAATTCTTGAATTACTGTTTGTGTGGGTCAGGAATCCAGGCACAGCTTGACTAGGTTAAGCTGGGTCTTTTGCTCAGCATCTCGCAGGCTGAAATCAAGGTGCCAGCTGGACGGCATTCTCACCTAGAGGCTCAGCTAGGGAAGGACGCACTTCCAGGCTCCCTTAGGTTGTGGGCAGAATTCATGCCTTGCCGCTGTAGGATTCATGGCAGCTTCCTTCTTCAATCCAGCAACAGTGAGAGTCTCTGACCCCAGATGCTTTCTTAATGGTCTCACCTAATTAGGTGAGGCCCACCCAGGATAATCTCCCCTTTTGAATTAATATAAAATTAACTGATTAGGGACTTTAATTACATCTGCAGCATACCTTCTCCTTTGCCATATTCCATTGGTTAGTAGTGAGTTACAGGTCCCACTCACCCTCAAGAGATGGGGATTACACAAAGGCATGGGTGATGGTGGGTCTTTTTAGAATTCTGCCTCCCGCAAGACCACAAGGAGTTAAAACTCAGCACTCAATATAAGTATGTGCAAGAGGTTAATTGGGGACTTCAAACATTCTGTTTATGAAGTCTCATTCCCACGTATGTGGCCTTTCGTTAATTCTTGATTCACTGAAAATTAACCTGCGGTTAAGAGAAAGTATGTGGTTGTCAAGAGGGAAGGAACAGGCGTAACTAGGGTGTGATAGATACATTTTACCTAGAGTTGTATCCTGTCCTAAGCAAATAAAACATTAATTAGGGACTATTGCTTACCCAGAGGAAGAGTCATCTCGAATTCCTTTTATTTCCTAGTTCACCCAATATGATTCAGTTCACACAACAGAATTCACACATACCTGTTCAAGATCACAGCTATGTAAAATGAGTTCCTCCTTTAAGAAGAGTTGTCCCAAAAGTTGACCTATCACACTCCTTAATACATCAGCACTCCCAGAAGAAAAAAAAGGCCAAAGACCTTTATCAGGTATAAACAATAGAAATCACCCTTTCAACATGTTTCTTATAGCAACACACTGAAGAGAAAAAGAAAATGTGTCAGAAACGGAAGACAAGTAACCAGATTAACATTGCTCTGTAAATAAAATACATAAATAAAAATGTGAACAAGCTGGAAGAGATTAGTGGGAGATAATAAAAGAGTTAATCTCTTTATTTTGTAGTATTTGTACAAATAGTAGGAAATTCTAAAGTTTTAAAAGGTAAATGGACTTCACATTCATTAGGATGGCTATTAACAAGAAACAAAAAATAAGTGTTGGTAAGGATATAGAGAAATTGAAACCTTTGTGTACAGCTGGTGGGAATGTAAAATGGTTCCGCCACTATGGAAAACAGTATGGCAGTTCCTTAAAAAGTTAAAAATAGAATTACCATGGGGCCAGCCCTGTGGCGTCGTGGTTAAGTTCAGCACGCTCTGCTTCAGTGGTCCGGGTTCACGGGTTCAGATCCCAGGTGCACACCTACACCACTCAATCAGCCATGCTGTGGCAGTGTCCCATGTACAGAATAGATGAAGATGGCACAGATGTTCGTCAGGGCTAGTCTTCCTCAAGAAAATAAAAGAAGGAAGATTGGCAACAGATGTTAGCTCAGGGAGAATCTTCCTCAGCAAAAAACAACAACAACAAAAAAGAATTACCATATGATCCAGCAATTCCACTACCAGTTATATACCCCAAAGAATTGAAAGCAGGGACTCAAACAGATATTCGTACACCAATGTTCATAACAGCGTTATTTATAATAGCCAAAGGTAGAAACAACCCAAGCGTCCGTCAGTGGATGAATAAATTAACAAAATGTGCTGTGTACGTACAATGGAATGTTATTCAGCCTTAAAAAGAAAGCAAATTCTGACCCGTGGTACAACATGAATCTTGAAAACATTACGCTCAGTGAAATAAGCCAGTCACAAAGGACAAGCATTATGTGATTCCACGTATATGAGGTACCTGGTGTAGTCAAAATCAGAGAGAGAGAAAACAGAGTGGTGGTTGCAAGGATAGGGGGAGATGCGAGTTCGTGTTCAGTGGGTGCAGAGTTTCGGTTTGGGGATGCACTAGTTCTGGAGATGGATGGTGGTGATGGTTGCAGAACAATGTGAGTGTACTTAATGCCACCGAACTGTGAATTTAAAAGTGTTTAATAAGCTAAATTTTATGTGATGTGTGTTTTATCACAATAAAAATTCTTTTAAAGAAAAGATAAATAGGCAAAGGAGCTGAACATGTAGATCACAAACAAAGAATTGTAACAAGCAAGCTGACTTGGGGGGAGATCCTGACCCTTGTTGGTAACCAAAGAAATGGAAACTTACAAATGTCTTTTAAAAGAAGTACCATCTTTGAGTCTAGTGGGATAATGAATGTCGTGTGTAACACACAAAGTCTGGAATATAATTATGTTCCAAACATATTTCACCTCTCTTCTTCTTCCTTGACTTTCCTTAGAATGGAGATGAAGTCTTCATTGGATATTTCTATTCCAATGTTTCACACAAGATAGATTTTAAACCATTCCTAGGACTGTCTTTAAGTATGCTAGTTCAGTTTTTTTAAAATAAAGTGTTTTCCTTGAGGCCCAAGTTGAAGTTCCAGTGTTAGGAAGGTATAATAAGAATTATATTAAATGCAATTCTGAAATGTGTATTATATTTTTAAAAAGTGTTCGGCTGTGAAGATTAATTAAATGATTTCCCCCCATATATTCCAGAGTTTGTAATAAGAAGAGTCATAAACTCTGAGCCAGTATCATCTGTGTCCTAAAACTGGTATTCTTATAATGGTATAGCAGAGCCCTTTCGCATCCCTGTTTCTAATAAGCCATGTGGCCACACACCTGCTTTATTATCTCTTTGTTATCTCATAGTTTCCATGGGGCATTATTATCTTTTGGCATTTTAATGAAGGCAATTAAAGTAAATCTCTTTGATGGTAATTAAGTGTAGCTTACAGTACACCCCTTGTTAATTGGTCAGACACCATGAGCCAGGCATTGCATTAAGCATGTTTCTGTTATTTCATTTAATCCTCTCATCCTCTGAGACAAATGGTATTATTCCCATTTTGCAGGTGAGAAATTGAGGCTCAGTTTTAGTAACTCACTCCAGATCACACAGCTGGTTGGTAGAGCCGGTCTTCAAACCCAAGTGTGTCCGACTCCACACCTCGATCCTCCCATGATGCTCCCTCCATCTAGGAATACAGCTCTGTTTACTTCATAAGTAGTAAAGTGACGTATAAGAAGGAAACTTTAAACATGTGACTTTGTCGCAATAGTCCGTTAATAATCATAGCCCTTAAAAATTTCATATTAATTCAGGAGCATTTTTTAAAGTCAAAGTTATTTAGCTCCCACAAACAAGCTGTTGTACGTTCAGAGTAAATGCTTCCCATTCCATGTCAAAAGTGCAGATTTACTTCCTGATAAGATGTACTATTTAGAGACTGTCTGTTTTTTATTGTGATTCGGGTGGAAATAACAGGAAAGCATATTTTCTTCCTGTCGTGGCAAAAGGGGGAGCATTTCTAAAAAAGAATACTTAATGTAATGATTTAAATGGCCATTATTTTGCATTATGAATTAGGAGAAAGCAGACTATAGGATTCAAAGAAGCAACAATGGTCTACTGACTTCGACAGGGAAGTCCAGCCAGGGAATTTCCCAGGACTCTACGCCAGGAGGCGGGTCTCCAGAGACACTTGGTGCTCTTCTTTGCCCAACAAAATGAAAAAATTCAAAACCATAGATGATCAGAGAGACTTCTGGACACATGGCAACTCTGAAAATGAACCCCTTTGCAAGAGCTTATATTCACATCTTGTTTTTAGAAAAAAATCCAACATCAAAAGAGAAACAAAAAAACCCAAACTTGCCTTTGTAATTCTTGGACAACTAAAGAAATAGTAATATGTGTGTAATATGGATTGTAAATGGTCGTGAAAATGTAAAGAAAATATTTTTTAAATATCCCGTTTTCCTTAGAGAAATTCGATTCTAAATTTTTTAAGTCAAAGTGTTTTCAAGTTTTTTCCAAAAGGAGTGTGAAAATTGGCCACAAATCAATTTGACTATGAAAGACCAGCATGCACGCACACACACACACACACACACACACACACACACAATCTTGTTTGGCTCACAGCATCTAAACTATGTACTGATTCTGTTTGCAGAGCTCACACTTGTTTCAACCGTCTGGATCTCCCCCCGTACCCATCCTTCTCCATGCTTTATGAAAAACTCTTGACAGCAGTCGAAGAGACCAGTACCTTTGGACTTGAGTGACCTGGACACACAATGCCCAGCTCCGGATGGACAGGCGATGTCAGGAGCTGCCCTCTAGAAGAATGGCTGACCATGGGAAGTTTCAAGAGTACACTTCCGTTAGAGTAAAGCTGAGTGCTGTTACCTTCTAGGAACACGTGCTCTGTCTCATTTGGGGGCTGGATAGTGGTGATGGGTCCTCCTGGAAGGATTTGGGTGAGCTTGATGCCCAGGGAACAACCCAACAGTCTTTCAATCAACAGTTCTTGACTGCCAAACTTTTTCCATTTGTTTCGTTCCAAGACAAAGATGGACCTCTACACGATCAGCTCCATGGTCACTTTGAGGGACTCAGGAGAATCTTGAAACTTAATCTTTGAACGTGGTTCAAGCCAAACTGGCAGCACTTGGCCCAATCTCCAAATTAGTGCAAGTTAAATAATATAATAAAAACAAATATATTTCCTGAAAGTATATTCATTTAAGCCCTAAATTATAACAATATTCATTTTCTTGCTTATGAGTGCCTGCATGGTGTGCACCATAGGTTTCAGCTTTCAAGGAACATGAGTGAAAATGAAACCAAGTCAATATGAGGTAACTTTAAAGATTTGCAATAAGGTGGTCTGTGACAATGTATATGCAAAGTGATATGTATGTAATTTTGGCTGAAGACAAACTGTTATACAATGAATTACTAATGACAGAGTTTATGCTTTATAATGCATGAAAACAATTTTAAAATAACTAGCAATTAATCACAGCATATCAGGAAAAAGTACACAGTGAGTTTTGTTTATTTTTTATAGGTTCCTTATGTTCTTTAAGATGTATATAAGAACCTACCTATCATCCTGTATGTATCACCTGTTCCATTTTCACGTTCCATGCTTACTCGGGCATCATGCTAGTACGTATCCTTTTAAGCACTCTCCAGGGAACAAAAGGGCCTTTTATTTTTATAAAGGTACAAAAAAATTCCCCGAAATATTTTGCACTGAATGTACCAAAGTTGAAGGGACAATACAATATGGCTAAAAGCAATTCCATCACTTGACAAGTATAATAGAAAACAGCTTCTAAATCAATCTTCCTTCACAGTGCCATGTCTACACTACAAGGACTGTGCATCTAAGTAATAATTTTTTAAGACTCACTATATGTGATAGTATGATGTGCATTTATTTAAAATGCATTAGACTCTCTTCCATCCATCAAATACTTTACAGGATGGCATTTAATACAGATATTTCGTATTTCCCCCACTGCTTTTTATTTGTACAGCATCATGAAACACTAAGCTCAGTTATGGAGCCATCTGCAACACCCAAGATCAGCTCTCTTTAGTAATAAAAATTCCATTTTCCCTTATCAGTGAAGACATCACAAATTGAAACTCTCAGTCCTATATTTCTAAGCTTGCATTTTCACTGATGCATAATTTTCTTATCAATGTTGAGAAACAATTTTTCTATGGTATCTCAGAAACTGCATGACATCGCTAATGTTGTTTCCGCTCAGTTTTATCAGAGGGTGTCCTTCATTTTTATTGTTTTGGGGGTTCCTCCACATCACTGTTTATTTCTTGACTTATGGCCATAACTAATCAGATGTTCAACAGAGTAAAGTTAAATTGTGGGTAATAAAAGCCTTGGATTAACATTTGGTTTGCCAGCCTCTGGTTTTACAGGCATTGCCCAACCACTTCTTTGAGAATTATATTTATGAGTAGCCATGGAATTCCTATTATGGGATGTTGGCAAGCTTACACTTTATAGAGGTCATATGCATGGTTTTCATAGGTGGTTGTAAGAACTGATTGCTCTCCTGTTGGTTAAGCTATGTTTACTATCGGGACCCTCAAGAGGAATACCACTCGTGTTGCATTCCTGCACGAAAGGCAGATACTGAAGTGTGGGGAAATGTTCCGAAAAAAATGGTTACAGAAATCTGGAAATAAGAAAGGAAGATTTATCTGTGCACTGTAATGGAACCATAAGAAAAGTGAAGAGAAAAAACAACTTTAATTGGAAATGTTAGTTTGTACTTACTGATCATGAATGTAAGTATATATTTAATTTTGTAAACTATTTTTACTTGTTTGCATTTTTTTCATTATCAGGAAAAATAATGTAATATACTTTTTTAAAAAATACATTTTTGATGGTATCTAAGATGTTTCAGAGCTAGCATTCTCTAAGCAGCTGATATAGAAGGTTGCGTTTCTTTCAAAAATACATTCATAGACCATGTTAGCCTTCATTTCGGTTTGTGATACTTTGTTACCATAACCCACATTGTTAGGTAAAAGAGATTTGAAATAAAACGTGTCTGTAATTATTTCTAACAAATATAGTTCTTTGCTGAGGCATTGAACTTCCCAAATAACAGTGTAATCGTTTCGTTGCCACTGTTCTCCGAATTGGGAATTATCAAAGATGTACTTAGCGTATCAGATCACCATCATACCTGATCTATTATTCTTCATTGGTGAAACAAAAAAATCCAATAGTAACTATATAAAATATTGAATAGCATTTCCACAGACTAAATTAGACTTTAATGTCCTCTACAAATAGAAATATCCATAAATATTTTCTTCTGGACTGTGGACCTAGATAACTTGGCTGTATGGTCTTGTCTTGTTTAAGAAATTCATAAGTGATGCTTATGCTCTACTGTCTTATAGTCTAAAAGACAGTCATGATACATCATATATGTTTGCAGAAAGTCTCTTAAATGAGAGAAGAGACACGTTATTGGCATTCACTCTGTGCCAGCCACTGTGTTTGATGATGGAACTACAAGATTCAAAATCTCCCCTTGAGAAGCTCACAGTCTAGTGGAGTAGACACCAGGGTTCAAAAAAGTATTTTCCGTAAAATTTGATATGTTCTACAATCAAGGAATGAGGAGAGAACATCTCGCTCCGTCTGGGAGATCCACTGAAGGCTTTATATATGAGAGATACTGTGGCAAAAAAAAAAAAAAATCCAAAACATAAATGCTCTTTCTGTCGGTAACTAATGACATGTGTGTCGATACTGATCAAGTGTTGAAGCCCAAGGTGCATTTACAGACGAGGGTTTAAAGTGTGCAGGGGGGAGCTAAACCACGAAGGAGCAACTCAGGATCTTCAAATTATCAAAGAAATGCCAAAATTAAGTTTAGCAGTTTCCCTGTTTCCTTTCGTCTGCTCTGCAGTGTACCTTCAGTTTTCAGTGTGAAAAATCCCAGTCTTTGAGCCCACCCCACTTCTGGGGTCAGATTTTCTTGTGCACAAAATGAATGGATCTTGGTTAAAGAAGTACGGTCTCAATTTTCTAGCATATGTTGTGTTTATAATTTAGTAGAAATTTTGTAATAAATGAAGGAAAATCTGCTTCACCTGCATAACAATCAGAAGTGGTAAAACTACATTCAGATGATTGACAGTAATGGTAGCATATGTTTGTATAACGCTTTAGAGGTCAAAGTGCTTTCAGGTGCATCGTCTCTTGCTCCGCACGTGCTTTGTAGGGCAAAAGGTATCAAGTCCCGTTTGAGTTGAGGCTGATTTTCCTGGATGGCTGTGAGATCAGTTTCAGTACTTTATAGTGACAATTCTAGGTTTCATCTCTAGAAATGTGGAGACTAATGTTTCTACCATCATATTCCACGTACAGTGAATTTTGCAAGATGCTTCATCTACCCAAACTCTCATTTTTTCAAACGCTCTTAAGAAGTGACACCCTCTGAAAAGTCCATGAAGAAATTAGCATATTCATGGAAAAACTCCTCATAGACTTAATACTTGCATTTTACCACTTGTTATGGGAAATTAAAAATGGAATACAAAATTTGATGGTTTTTCATGGATTTATATAGTGTAGTCGTTTAGTTTTCTCAAATATTATTTGGAAGCAAAATAATGAAAACACTTTAATCAGAAGCCTTATTTCGTTTAATTTTTAATAAGGATGGATTCTAGAAAGTCCTAATAGCTGAGTTCCAGGGATGTGGATGAAGGAACCACTGCACGTTCTCTTTTCCACTCTGTCCTCCTCACATTCGTCCATTTTCTTTCTTTCTTTCTTTCTTTCTTTCTTTCTGCACAAATTGTGCTTACGATTTGACCACTTCTAACTAAGGCAAACATCTTATAATGAAGAGTCCAAAAGTCTTTCCAATTTAACCCCATTCAGGAAATGCCCAAGGCAGGTGAAATGATGCTATACCATCACCAAAAGGTCCCTGTAACCCCGCATAGTGAAAACATGCAAATGAAGAATGTGGCCCAATCCCAAACTGAGTCTGAGTTTCAGGCCCTTTTGTTCTCTCTTAGCTGCTTTCTGATCTAGTTGACAAGTGAAAACACTGGATCATTGACACCTTCCTTCCATAAAATTTGAGTTTAAATGAATGAGAATGTCACTATTAATTGCTAAGTTTGCAAAACCTATTACCTTTCTAGTTTGTGTTCTCCAGATAGATTTTTTTTGTCTCTCACGAAGGCAAAGGAATGCCAGAGACAGGAAAGCTTTCTCAGTTGTGGCTTAAGGCCAATGCTGTCCACCAGAAGGCTGATAAACACAAAAAGCAGAGCTGGGGAGCCCAGCAGTTGTGCCTCCCCCGGAGAATGTAATGCTAATTATTGACCAACTGTCAAGATTCAGGAGGTAACTGCATTCCGAGGGGCTGGCACAAGGTACAGAGTGAGTGTGTGTGAGGGACCCATATCACAGCTGTCTGGGCCAGAAGGGGTACAGGGATGGTAAAGACAGGACTGTAGCAGCGGGAAAGTTAAAACAAGGGTGGAAGGATCATCTTAGGGCTTGCTGGTAGGGGTAGGAACCTACACTTCAATTTGGTTTCTGACTGAGAAGAGGATGCCGTGCTGCCCAATGAGGGCATTCATTGCCTAATAATCTACCTGGTAGGAAATACCCTCATTTTATAACTTCAGAAGATTGATAACATTTTCTGTATTGCAAAACAGAATTTAGTCCCGAAATATTAAAGCTAACCACAGCTTAATCAGGAGATTCGACAGTTTAGCAATAAATTATGTTGTGGATTCTTTTTAACTTAAGAATTATTGTTACTATTATTGAACTTTGTATGTGAAATAAAGGAGGGGGGGTTGCCTGACATATTTATTATGCTTAATTTGTTTTTTTAGCAGACATTCATCGACATTAGAATAGCTTTTGGGACGTTTTCATGGTTTCTAATGGTAACTTCAATGTTCCCTGTTAATCTAGAAAGCTAACACCTAAGAATCAGGTTACTGAATTGCAAATGGAGACCTAATCAGGGTTTCCAATTTTTCAGGACGTTAATCAAGACTGAAAACACGTTTGCTTAGATTTAATCTGCAAGGTAGTTTATTTGGCTTCCGTGATCCAACAGATCAGCAGAATTGGAAGGCCCTAGTCGTGTGGTTTCTGAGGAACACCGAAAATTAAATTTATATGTGATTTTTTTTACATCTTGTGGCCTTGGGCAGGTGATATGTTTCTATCCAACTTTCTTTTGAGGTATTACAACCCTGAGGCGTGTTGATAGGTATGTTGTATGATTCAAACTGAATTAGCTCTTACTGATGTGGGGAAGGAACCATCAGTAAACTTCTGGTTACTATCACCTTCTGTAAACAAAGGATGGGTAATGTTCAAGACATACCTGGGAAGGATTAACCAGGAAACATACAGAACTGAATGTTCTTTTAGGACCTTAATGCTCTAAAAGATGTTATTACAGCCTATTTTTCTTTCTATGGTCTCGTAAATAAAATCTGAGGCTGTTAATATGTTGGAAAGTGCATAAGATGACATGTTTTTATAATAGGGATGCAGGCATTCCAAAATAAATAAATAAAAATACATGCATCTCTCTCGCCTCTTACTGAAAGTATTAATCTAATTTTATAATAATGCTTACTTTTTAATATTAAGGCTCTGTAAAAAAAAAAACTCATTTATTTCTAAGATTTCAGCAGAGCACAGGTGGTGTATTTTTTTAAGCCTTTCCATTTCTTTTCACCAACTCCACCCATTGTGTGTCTACACCATGTATCACAGTTAAAAGCTTTGTTTTTATTTTTGTTGAGTTGATTTAGGCGTCATCTTTATTCAGTATGATTTTTAACAGAGAATAATAATGGGAGGTATTTGCTATTTGGCATTAAGATTATACAGCTCTCATTTCACCTGATATTTAAATTTCATCTTTTTTTTTTTTCAAAGGAAATAATGCAGATTGTTGACATCCTGGAAATGATTTGTGGGTGGTATTAAATGGACCCTGGGACTTTGAAATGTATACTAGTTGTTTGTTTTCTGGAAAGTCTGTATTCTTATCCTCACCTGAACCCCTGACTTTTGTGTTGTATTTTTTTATGATTCCAAAATGCTTTGAGGGAAAGATATTTTAATGTGTACAATTTGTTTTATTTTCATACTGATCTCTATTTTTGTTTAAAACCATGTTGCATCATGAAATCACTTAATCCAAAATAAATCTTCTTTAAAAAAATATGTTCTGACTTTTCTGTGACACGTTTGGGGAAGAAAAAACCCAAAAGGAAAGAAAATAAAGTAGGGATACAGGTCTCATGGGATTGGTATTCAGCTTTGTAGATACAGGAAGTTCTCTTTTCATAATAGTTGTAATTAGAAATCTATTTAGTTTATCTCTAAAAGGATATTTTACTGTTTGATAGGCCACCAATTCATGATGAAGAAATGAATTAACACAAATCACAATCTCTTAACTCACTTGGGTTGGACTATTTGTTAAGCCATCTTGGTTGAATGCTTACTTCATAGACACATATGCACACCACAACTACCACCCACACCAGTCTAATCCAGGGCTCACATATTCACAAGCCTACAGGGGCCAAGTAGTATTTAATGAGTGAAACTGGCTGGGTGTAAGCAAAAGAGAGTGGTGGGATTTACCTAAAGGGGGCATTCTAATATTTGGCTCCCGCAGATCCTAGTCACATGAAATTCAGGTCTACTGTTGAAAAATCTCAGTTATCAAGAGAAACCCAGAAATTTAAATTTTTATGTGATATTTCTATATCTTTTTAATCTAGGTGGATCAAAGTAAACATGTCTATAGGTTGAATTTGCCTTGCAGTCCACCAGTTTGGAACCTTTGATTTAATCAATAACATTATCTTTTATACTTTAGTGGGAGCGTAAATGAATTGACCAAATAAATAAAATATTACTGAGACATGGGAGTTAATAGGAAGCGATGGGGAAAGGAGAAAGGCAAATATATGAGGGCAGACAGTCACTAAATGGTGTGCTTGAAAATGATCTGTGCTTACCAGTATCTTTCTGAAAACCACCCCATGTTAATTCATATGAGTTAAGAGGATCCCTGTCAAGATTTCATGGGACAGATGTGCCATTAAATTCTTTATTCTGTCTTTTAGACCAGAAAAGAATTTCATATATCACATCACAGCAGTTAAAGCAAAGGCTCGTCCTCTATAACTGACCAAAGTTAGACATTGTTGTTGAAAGGGAAGAGCAAGAGATTGCATCCATGGCACTGACTTCCTGGTTTTTGTATCATAACATTCCCTCTATAACCTTTGGCCTCAATGTGCTTTTATTATGATAAATTTATCTGTCTTCATTATATTCTTTTGATAAAACCTGAAACCCATTTAATTAGTGAATGTTTTAGCAATGCATAATTCCCGCTATCCTGCTAATCGCCCCCAGGAAGTCTTTCTTGATGTTTTTTCATTTCATCCTTTAACCAAAAAGCATTTAACTTCTTTATCAAGGAATGGAAAAGAGCTTTTTCTTCATACTTTCCTCTTTTTCTTGATCAAAAATGTTTACCTATTAATGGCTCTTTTCCTTCTAAATAGATACTTCCTTCTAAATAGATCCTAGGTTGACTAGTATTCCATTTGTCAACCAAAGTGAACTTTGGAATCAGGACAATAAATTGAAACAAGAACATCTGATAAAGATATAATGTTTACATTGATAGAAATGAGTTTCACACATTTTATTTGCCCCGTTATTATAGGTCCTCTCAAAAGATTTTTAGTCACTGCATGTTCATTTAGAAAGGAAAAACAATTTTCCAAAGAACAAATCATTGGAACAGTATATATTTCTTTGACTATTTATAATAACGTTACAAAATACTACCTCTTGCTACACAAAATACTTGGGTAGTGTAATGATTCATGTCTAGTTGGTATTCAGTTGGCACTGGAAGATGGACCCCAAATCCAAATTCTTGAACCTTGTTTTGACATTGCCAACACATCCCTCTCCCTGCCTCCACCCCCAAATTAAATTCCTGAGCTCAAAGCCAAGACTGCTTTTTATTACTATCAGGCTTTTGCCCCAATGTGCAATGCAATCTCCTTTGAATTCAATTAAACCCTATGTAGGATATCTTTTGCAGTAAGTAGAGTCAGTTCCAAAGAGATCAAAAGAGGTCAAGAGGCTCCCTACACCTATTTCTTCCTAAACCCACACTCAAAGCTTGATTCTTTTCATTTTATGTAGAGGGAAAGGCAAGTTCTCAGAAGACAAAGCCAGCCAATAAAGAGAAGTAAGAGAATATGTTGATATATGAATCTGGATACATAGTATATGAATCTGGAGCTGGTCCAGATTGCCCATTCTACGATTCTCAGGACAGAGTAGACTCTCAATGGAAACTACTACTGATGTATCCAGAAAAACAGGAAAGCCCAAAAACTAGATGGCCAGATCTGACCAAGTCTGGGCAGCTCCCATTACCTTCCAGCCTCACGGCCTGGAAATGCAAGAGAAATCTCAAGTGATGAAATTCCAAAAGGGAACGAGACCCACATCTGGGTTCCTGAAACTGACCAATCCAGACTAGCAATTCTTTTTTTGGGATGGAGTGAGGGAGAATGGGGAAGACCTATACATTTCTCCGGAGGCAAATTCTATTCTTGAATGATTGGTTTCCAAGAACAAAACAACAAAATAAACTGTTTTTAACTGTTGCCTAAACAATTATTCACCAGTTAGTGATAATTTACTCTTACTCCAATTTCTATTAGGAAGTCATGTCAACATTTCTTAAATGTTGCATCAAATCACCAATAGTGATAGAGGACCCTCCAAATATGGAAATGTAGCTTGAAGCTAGCCCTAGCAATACAAAATTATTTGTATGCTTCATTTACTTTTAAGTAAAACTTACATATATCATCAAACTTGGTTTTAATTTGAAAAGAGAAATTATTCCCCTTTAGCGTTAAATAACAACTGGTCCCTGACTCTCCAAATATTAAATTTACTGGTCCAGTAAGATAGCACTTTGATTTTGCCTGTTCCTTCGCTGGATGCTGTGTACCCTGGGCTGTGCACTCGCTGGTTTGAAAAGCAATGTCCAGATCATCAGATCCTCTTCCTTGTACAATGCCAATGATGATTTGGAGCTAAAATGTTTGGGTTTGTTTTCTCTCAGCTGCAATTAACCTGTCTGTTATATCACTCATAACAATGTTTAAGGAGGAATGAAGATAACAGGCTGTCTGAATCTTGGAACCAAGCAGGAATGCCAATAGCTTTGTGGCTGGAGTGTATGTACAGATCTTTTCTAACTAGCCACACAGTTTGGGTGTGGTGGTGGTTGAACACGTACACGCTAGTAAACTAATGTTTCCTAGCTGACTTTGACCTGTCTTGAGCTAAGGCCCTTAGTTAAAACATAAAATCGTATTTCAAAAATTAGCCTTACTCCTTGGAGAAAGGGCTGATTCTAGGAAATATACAAGATGAGCCTGGAGCATCTTGTGGTGCTGGAAAGTAAGGAAGTACTTTTAAAGAAGAAAGCCCCAATGATGGGAGTATGTCAAAGGGATACAGGAGCAACTGAAAGATCTCTACTAGCCAAAGCTAGACAATTTGAGCAACAAAATAAAGTAGTATCAGATTATAACACAAAATATAAAATAAATATCCATGTGTCCTTATTGATAAATAAACGATTGAAAATTTAATAAATAAAGAAGAGACAAATCTTCCGTGCAGAAGAATTCAAGTAATGTATGTAGGTGCTCCACCCTTAAATGTGGGATGTCCACAGTGACTTCCTTCCAAAGACCACAGCGCAGAATGGGGGAGGGGAGAAGAGTAACTTTACAGTGAAGAAACCTGACAAACCCTACCTCAGCCAGATCGAGGTCAATATCAACAGTCATAAATCATGTGGATAGGATGTTCCTGTATATGATGTGATAAAAAAGGCACTTTACCTCTCTGGTCTTCCTCCCCAAATCCATAACCCCAGTTCAACTATGAGAAAAACAGACAAATTCCGATATAGGAGCATTCTACAAATTATCTGATCTGGACGCTTCAAAACTATCAAGGTCATCAAAATGAAGAAAAATCGGAGAAACACAGAAACAGTCACAGTCAAGAGGAGCTTAATAAGACATAATGACTAAGTGTCAGGTGGTATCCTAGATAGGATCCTGGAATGGAAAAAGGACATTAGGTAAATAGAAAGGAAACCTCAATAAAGCATGAACTTTAGTTAATAATATTGTATCACTGTCATACAAGCTCACCTACCATTCTTGCTATATTAATAAAAAGGATGTTGAGGGGCCAGCCCCATGGCTTAGTGGTTAAGTTCATGTGCTCTGCTTGGCAGCCCAGGGCTCTGCTGCTTCAGATCCTGGGTATGGACCTAGCACTGCTCATCAAGCCACACCGAGGCAGCATCTCACATAGCAGAGCCAGAAGGACCTACAACCAGAATATACAACTATGTACTGGGGGGGCTTTGGGGAGAAGAAGAAAAAAAGAAGATTGGCAACAGATGTTAGCTCAGGCGCCAATCTTAAAAAAAAAAAAAGCAAAACCATAGGATATTGATGAGAACCTGAGGGCTTTTGTTGGATAAAAAGTTGAAAATGTCCGTTATAGAGAATGGTGAGGAGCAGTAGCTTTCCCACCTGGGTGTCGTGTGGCAATAAAATTCAGCCCCATAAACAACCCAAAAGAAAAAATTTAGTTGGTGGGGACAGAGGAATGGCTTAGCTTGTGAGCTTTACATGTAACATTTACTTACAACAATTAGCAATTATCTTCCACTCTTATCATTGTTATATAAAACGGAATAAATTTTTTTAACTCCTACCAGAAAAGAAGGGCAATCTCAGAATAAAGAACTATCCTTTAAATAAATTAATCTTTATTCATAATCAGGTTGGATTCTGTTATTTACAATCCAACAGTCCTAACTATTGCATTCTCTAAAGTATGAAGCACTATGTCTGGCAGACAGAAAGTGCTCGTAATATGGTGACTGTGGTGTCAAAATGTGATGTCTGACATCTGACCTCCTACATGAGGCGGGCACTTCCTTACCTAAAAGAGTCCTGCTCTGGGGTTCAAAACGTGGACTGGCGTGGATGAGGCCTTATTCACCCGTCTGTTGGAAGTCTCTGGGGCTTTGACCAAAGAGGGGAAAGTTCTCTCTCATGCTGTGACCCATTTCTCTCTCAGTGGGTCCATTTGCCTCAAGCACATTCATGAGCCAGTTGTTAGAGTCTGTTCTATCCATTGGGAAGGCTCCACTTTTTCACCCACTGTGTGTCCAGACATGAGATCCTCATTTTCCTGCAACACTGGAGGCCTGGGAATAGTATCATGTCAGCTCCATCAGAAGCAAACTCTTGGTCTTTCTATTGCCAAAGACTCATGACCCACATGATAAGGCACCAAGGCATAGTTTATAAAAGCACGGCCTTCCTCCACCAGAGTGGCTAAAATGAAAAGGACTGATGATAGCAACAGTTGGCAAGGATGTAGAGCAATGAGAATTCTCTCCATTTCTGGTAAGAGTGTAAATTGATGTAACCACTTTGGAAAAAGTGGAAGAATTGATAAAAGCCACACATGTGCATAGCTGTGACCAGCAATTTCACTTCAGCGTGCATACCCAACAGAAATGAGTGCATGTATTCACCAAAACACACGTTCAAGATGGTTCATACACTTTATTAATAACAAACACTGGAAATAATGCAGACGTCCATCAACAGTAGAATAAATAAATAAATTGTGCTTATATTAATTCACTGGAATATGACAGTGATTAAAAAAAAAAGGAATCAATTACTGCTGCAAGCAATAACGTGGATGAGTCTTGCAGACAAAAAAAGCTCCAACACGAAAGAGGACATATTGTAAGATTCCATCTAGATAAAGTTTAAAAACAGGCAACAGGAACCTGTGATGCCAGAAGTCAAAAGAGTGGTAGCCTTGGGAATATTGACTGAGAGAAGGGCAGGGAGCCTCTGGTGGGCTAAAATGTCCTATTTCTTTACCTGGATGGCAGTTACAAGGATGTATACATATTTAGATTTTATCAAGCTATACACTTAAAATACGAGCAATTCTTGTACATAAGTTATAGGCCAAGAAAAAATTGTAAGTAAAGTGAATTTGCTTAAAAAAAAAAAAAAGCGTAGTCTTTGAAATATGACAAATCTAGCTCCATATCCTTGCTCTGTCACTTACTTGGTGCATGACCTTAGGCAACCTCGCCGGTCTGAGTGTCACTTTTTTCAGTTGTAAAATAGAAGGAATTCCTTTTCATGAGACAATGTGTATCTAGCACATTGCCTTGCACTCGGTAAGTGCTTAGTATGTTTACTTCCCTTTCCGCTTCTGTCCCAGTGGACTGACCTCACAGTTCCTGTGTATTGTCTTTGGGAAGTCATCAGATCTCAGGCCTGTTTGTAAGGACAAGGTGACTGACCTACCCTAGTCCAAAAAGCAATCCAGCCTTCCCTAGATGAGATGACCAAATTACCTATTTCTTCAGATCCCTTTGGAAACTCTTCTGGGAACGATTCACTCATCTGTCCCCTCCATCTATCCATCTATCCAGGCAATCAACATTTATTGAGTTGCTACTTTGTGCCAGGCACCATGATAGGTGCTGGGGGAACACTGCTGAATAAAGCAGACATGCTTCCTATCTTTGGGGAGTTTATAATCTCATGGGGAAGACAGGCAGTAAACATATAAATCCATAATTATTAATTATGATAAAAAGTGCTACAAAGAGAGCAGCGATGGACAGGGAAAGCCTCTCAGAGGATGTAACATTTGAGGTGAGAACTGAAGGTGGAAGAGCAGCCAGTCATGGGAAGATCAGAGGGAAAGCCTCTGCAGCATCCTATCATTGAAGTCTTATAACATCCAAAATAATTACAGAGTAAACATAAAAGACAAAATCACTGCCAAAGAGAATCTTCTTATATATGAACGCTTGTTGTAACATCTACTCCGCTTCTCAGAAGGGTTTTTTGCGTATTCCTCTTCCTTCGACTGCCAGATAAGTAGCTTTCCACTATAGTAAAACAAACTCGTTTGTATGATGAGTTATGGAGATGGGACATAAATGGAAGTAAAACATGAGAACAGGTAACCTACTACTTACGATGCAGTGTGCTATATTGAAAAGGACATGGGATTTATTGTCTGAGTTCCAATTCTGTCTGCACTTCTGGCTGCATGACCTCAAGCAGGTCACTCACGTTCTCTGAGCCTGAGTTTCCTCATCTGAGAAACAGGAATAATAATGGCTACCTCAAGGTTGTGTTTCAAGAATTAAACGAAATGACACACACATAGCATTTTGCACAAAAAAGTATTACCATGCTTTACCTGTCTTTTCACTACAAAAACAGTAATCCTTTGTACTTATATAGTCTCACTACAGAAACGTCAACTTTTAAGAAGTTGTGCTTCTTTCTCCTAAATATCTTCCTTGAACTTTGGCTGTTAGTTTGGAATTCCTAGTTTTGTGCTAAATCTTATTACTTTAGGCGGTAAATCATTCCTGATTTTCCTAATTCCCCACCCAAAACTGCCTCAGACAATCCAGGGCACCAGCAAGGAGTGAGCATGGCCCAGCCAGTTGGGGAGAAGTGAACACTAGGTTTTGGGTGACTTCAGGGCTCATAGTGCTGCACGTGGCTACTGGTAAGATAGCTGTGGGCTCAGCCTGGCGTTCCATCTGGACTTTGGGTCCTCTTGACAAATTGCATCCTCCCTTCTTCCCCATTGTCCATGGTTGCACAGTTGTAGGACCTCCTATACTGTTTCAGAAAATGGGTGGGGTTGGGAGAGGAGAGAAAGTAGGTCAGATAATTGTGCTCTCTGGATAGTTCTCTCTCTTAGGGGTGGCCCCGAAGGGTCTACAGTCTTCAGCCCTATACTGAGCCATGACTTCAGTTGGGAAAGTCACTCTCAGAGTCTCTTTTCTCATTTGTAAAATGAGACAATTCTAGCCTTGTTTACAATAATCTCAGGATTGTTGAGGCTCAGATAAAATATTGCACGTGAAAGCTCTATATCAACTCTAAAATGCTGTAAGACTTCAGGTGCTATTAATATTAATATAGCCTGTGCCACACTCAGCATGCATGACTGGCCTAGCAGCTTTTTAGACCCGTTTAGGACTGAGCCACTAGAAGGGGATTTTTCTAGGTCAGTGAGTAATGGAAACTGCCTCAAAGGTATTGCCTATTTTTACTTTGAAAGAGCAACCTTCTCAGAGATAGACCTAATAGTGAGAAGAACTCAAGGCCCAGAAGACTAAAAGATAATTAAAAACTACACAAACTAGCCTACTCTGATAAGTTGTGTAATTTATTTGGCCAAATATAAATGCGCTGTCGGCCTTGGTTAAACCGAGCGAGGCCCACTGGAGGAATGGGAACTGATCAAATCTCTATTTCTGCCATTTCCTGTTCTTGCAAGTAAAGAAAAAGACAAATGCCCTGGGTGACAGACAGGAAGACACAAAGACATGATTTTATGTTTATGCAGCTTCTCTCAGGTACACCGAGATAATCATCTGCAAAGTGCTCAAAAATCTCATATTTTAAAAGATGCACCCAATTTAGACTTGTAAGTAATACGTTATCATTGGTCATTACCTGTGCCCGCTTTTTGATTTCTCAACCTGTTCTCAAGCTGGGAAGTGATAGTTTTCGCTTTTCTGTTGACTGCTATAAACAAACTTTTCATCTGAGGAGTTCACTCAGAAATATCAGAATCCAGATCCAAGAACCCCTAAACTCAAACCTGGACAATCAAAGAGCATGAGAGGAAGAAGCGATGGGTTGCTTCCCTCGTATGTTTTCTCTAAATTATTTCAAGACACTACTTCAAAGGATCTTAATCTGAGCTAGTATTTCAATGGTAGAAGAAGATGCTTTTTCTGGTCAAAATTAATTTAAGTCCCTAATAAACTGAGTTAGTATGAGATGGGAAGATCTGAAAGGCCTAATGGGCCCACATGCTTTTCACCTTTGAAGTCTAGCAAGAAAGTGACCAGAATAAAAATATTTTAAAATTTTCTTGTAAAATTGTAGAAGGGAGAACCATTTCGGGCCTTAGAAGCTCAAATAGAAAAGCATTATATTTTATATATCACGTTAAATAATAACGAAAAGTAACCTAATAGGAACCAGTTCCAAAATCCTTTCTGGATAACTTGGTACATTTGAAATCGAGTGTGCTTTCCATGCCTTTCTTAAGCACTCTATAAAACAAGATACTCTCGAATGTTTTAGAACATTTCTGTTTTGATTGGCTCAGAATGGCTGGAGGTACTTGAAGTGATTTATAATGAACTAAGCACATGGCATAGCGTCATCAGAGCCTTTTGCGCGTTTTATAGAAATTGCATAACTGGAAAGTAACACAACGAAAATCTTACAGTCTCCTGGTTGAAAGTTGGATCGCAATTTCAAAATTTTGGTATAAGTTTATAGCTGGAGTAGAAGGCCAACCTTTTTTTTTTTATCTTTCAAAATGCTAAACATTTTAATTTATTTATGTAGTTGCTTGTTTTCTATAACAGATTAAGTAAAAGGTAAGTTTATTTTGCTTTTTCTTTCCTTTAATTAACCATGGTTTATTTGTGGAATTTCAGAAAGGCCGATGTTAAAAGAGTTCAAGATATATAACTACAGAAGGTAACTAAGAAACCAATTTTTGATAGGATCAGCCAGAGTTATTAATTGCAAATGATTAAGCAGCTCTGGATGATTGATGCTGAAAAGGAATTAATTTAAAGGATATTGTGTAGCTCATAGACTAGAGATCCGGGCTGGAGAACCAGGGTCAGGACAAGATAAGCAGGAACAATGTCCAAAGTCACAACTGTAGATCGTTCAGGTGAATACACCTCTACTGTCAGAACACAGGATTCTATGCTGCAGTTTGTGCCGTCGACACCGCTAACAGTGGACAAAGGAGGTGCCACCAGGACTCCTGCTTCCAGGACCTCATCTCCCTGCCACTTCAGCTTCCATCACAGAGTTGCTCCTGGCCCCACCTCACTCGCTTCAGATTCTAAGGCTCAAGTGCATACAGGTGGTTGACAGAACCTAAGGTAACTGCTCCTGCCCTGGCTGCGGGGGAGGCTGTGAACGTATTTGCCACTTCACTTCCATAAACTCAAAAGGTAAGAAAGTCTCAAAACACGGGAGGGGTTAAGACACAAGGTGACCTCAGAGTAACAAATGTCCTAAAGCTGAAAGAGCAAACTGGTCACTAAGTAGTTCTCAATCTTTACATGTTAACATAATAGCACATTTTATGAAAAATAGCTATATTATCCAAAACAAAATAAT
Source organism: Equus caballus (assembly GCF_041296265.1). Classification (NCBI taxonomy): domain Eukaryota; kingdom Metazoa; phylum Chordata; class Mammalia; order Perissodactyla; family Equidae; genus Equus; species Equus caballus. Next base: position 72,362,386 of record NC_091701.1, on the reverse strand, counting down.
AAGGGTGGCTTTGTTTTGCATTTTTGCACTCTCTCTAATATCTGGCTTAATGGAAAGCAGTTGGATTCTTATATCTGTTTCTACATTAATCTGCTGTAATATCATACATTCTGTAATCTCTGGAAAACTGAATCCTACACTTGTGAGAGAATAAGAATGAAAAGGGCAAATATCATCTAGTATTATTATAAAAATAATTTCGACCTTGAGGACTCCCTAAAAAGGTGTTGGGATCTCCCTACTCAGTAGGAGAATTGCTAGATCAAAGATTCACTTTGTGATTGGAATTAGATGATATGTATTATATTGAAACAATTCTTTGGATCCCTTTCTGCACTCCTGTCACATATATTTTTATCCAAGTCTTGGGAATTTTGCTTGGAGATTGACAGGTATTTTGAAGAGACTGCAAAAATAATAGCAGGACTGCATTTTGGTTATTTTATGAAGTTTTGTCCTCTCCTTTGATCTCAAAGTTTATTTCAGCCCTAATTTCTGATTCTATAGTTCCCTACATTTGGATATTTTTAGCAATGACAGACTCACTCATTTTTTTAAACAACCTTTTTATTTTAGAACAGTTTTAGATTTACAGAATTATCACAAAGATAGCACAGAGAGTACCCCACGACCAGTTTCCCCTATTAGCATTTCACGTTACTAGGGTACATTTGTCATAATTAATTAACTGATATTAACTCATTATTGTTAACTAAAGTCCATCCTTTATTCAGATTTCCTAAGTGTTTGTTTAATGAATGTCCTTTTTCTGTCCCAGGATCCCATCCAGGACACCACATTACATTTAGTCATCGTGTCACCTTAGGCTCCACTTGGTTTTGACAATTTCTCAGACTTCTCGTTTTTGATGACCTTGACAGTTTTGAGGAGTACAGGCCAGGTATTTTGTAGGATGTCCCTCAGCTGGGATTTGTCTGATGTTTTTCTCATGGTTGAACTGGGGCCATGGCTTTTTGCGAGGAAGACCACAGAGGCAAAGTATCATTCTCACTGCATCTTATTAAGGATACACATTATCAACATGACCTACAACTATTGTTGTTAACCCAGATGGCCTGGTTTGAGGTACTGTTGGTCAGGTGTCCTCACTGTAAAGTTACGTTTTTTCTCCCTTTACATACTGTGCTCTTTGGAAGAAAGTCACTGTGCACAGGCCACACTTAAGGAATGAGGAGTTATGCTGCACCAACTAGAGGATGGAGTGTCTTCATAAATCATTCATAATTGTTCTGTGTGGGAGATTTGTCTACTCTTTCTCATTTATTTATTCAATCATTTATTTTTATCAGTATGTATTCATGGATATTCATTTTATAATTTGGGTTGTAATCCAATACTACTTTATTTATTATGTTCCTGAAATTGTCCCAGCTTTGGCCATCGGGAGCTCTTTTGGTTGGCTCCTGGGTCCCTTTGACATACCCTCATCATCGTGTGCTGCTTTTGTTTGTCTGTTTGCACTTCCTTCTTTCTAGCACTATACAATGTTCCAGACTCTTCTATATGTTTCCTGCCCCAGTCCTAGAAATACCAATTTCTCTAAGGAGTTTTGGCTTCTTTTGGTGGAAAATGGTAATAGAAACCAAGACCTGAATGGTATGTGTGTTTATTCTTCCTGGGGTGTCACAGCTTCTAGAGCTGCTTCTCAGCTGACAGAGCAAGGAGATATGTGTATATATTAACCCATGCACACACACATATCTGTAAATATTTCTTTACGTAAACACCTGCACGTACATTAAGCTAAACATTAGAGCATACCAATGTCTCTAACTCTAAACCATTGCTACATGGGCCATTCTAGCCCCCTCCTCTTGCATTTGTGTATATTTGTAAGGTGATTTTAACAATGAAGAAATTTTGCAATGGTAGGTGTGAGAGGAAACAAAAGGATGAAAAGAGCAGGGACTCCAGGGACTAAGGTGAATTAAACACCCGAGAACCTGTCCTCGATTGTTAGTGGCTACAGTTTTTAAATATCCTAGTAAAAGGCCGTGTCACAGAGGGAGAGCTTGAATCCTGGCTCCACTAGTTATGACTCCACTAGTAACTCAGGTTACTGGGGGGAAACATACAACTTCCATGGCCCTTTGTTTCCTCATCTTTACAGGAGGAACCTATAACACTTTACACATAGGAGTGTGAGGACTAAATGCATTAACATAAACAGCACATTTAGAACACTGCAAGACTCAGTATTAATGAGCTATGATTACTATGTACCCTATGGGGTGAGAATATTATTATTTCCATTTTAGAGATGAAAAAACAGAGGCATAGAGATACTATAAGCTGCTCAAGTTCTCACAGCTAGTAAACTACATACCCACTCACTCATGATCTGTGTCCTTTAAAGGGTTTCTGAACAGCTCTATACTTATATCTCTTTCTGTAAAAATGAAGCAATGAAATGCTACTCTAAGAGTCTAAGGGGAAGGCTAACTACTGAAAAAAACTCAAGGATGCTTTGAATATTCTCAGTGTCAGGGATATGGTGATCATCACTAGTATTATAATTTCCCACATTATCAACACGTTTATGCCATGAAAGGACTCAGCTAGTGGAGTAGATTGGCTTTTTCAATGCTCATCCTGTCATCTTAAGGCATTTAAGGCAAAGTTCACTCCCAAGAAGGGAGTTGGTAGGGGTTAAAAGTTATCTCTGCCTTATCTATACCTGTTACTGCCTGTTGTAAGAAGACTTACTTAGTCAAGGGTTCCTGGAAGCTTGACTATTTCTTACCTGCCATGTGCTCTGTGGAATATGACACCAGGTCATGATTCATGGAGTATGCAGATGCTTGTAGAGAAAGTTTCTTAGGAAAGTGAAAAAGGAGGAGATTTGTTGGGGAGAACTAGTAGACATTTATCTACTCAAATCAAATAAATGACAATTTTATACTCCATGTTTATTTCTTCCTTCTACTCAATATCTACTTCCCTTTAAACACTAGTGACTCTAATTTCTTTATCACCCAAAGCCCTGGACGTCACCATTTTGTTGACTTTACAGCTTCATTTTGAACCTGAGTGCCTCCACCAGGTAGATTCTGAATGGGGAAGCAGCCACCTCCTCTCCCTTTCCCCTGCCAGTGACTTCACATTTTTTCCCACTCGTCTCTCTAGCATCGATCATAAGATTTGAGGGAAATCATAAGTATCTTAGAAAGTCATTTGACAAATATTCACTTAGGACCTATTATGGCTAAAGCATTTTGCTCATCACAAGATGCAGGAATGAGCCAGACATATACAGTCCTCCTCAGGGAGCCTGCAGACCATGGGAAAATCACAACAGCTTGTACAACCAAGGGCTTACTCTCATCAGACACTGTGCTCCGTATGCACTATCACATTTAAATCTCACAGAGGTAGCTATTATTATTACCCTCATTTTACAGATAAGGAAACTGAGGAGTGCCCAAAGTCACACAGCTAGGACGGAGCAAAACTGGAACTTGAATGCAGGTCTGTCTGCTGCCGCACACTTAACCACACACACATCCTCCCCATCTGCCTCACAGCTCTCACGAGGCAGCACCTCGGGGCTCCGTGTTCGCAGCAGCTCTTCCACTTTGCTGCAGTTTCTACTGAATACTTTGATTTGCAAATATAAAGGATTCTCTGAAGCACAACCTTAAACAAATTGTGTTAGACAGCTGGAAAGGACAGCTTAGACGGAAAAATGTGGCCGGATGCTCTGGGGCTGCGGGAGATGGAGGTGCATTGGGGCATCTCCAAAGAGAGGAAGGAGTGACAGGCCGAGGTAAGAGGGACTGACAGACCCCAAACCACAGTGGAAGGAGACCTTCAGTATTCTAGGATGCACTGTCTTTATCAGGTTATGCAAACGCAACTAGGATATAAGTATGCTTTCCTTTGCCCATATCATTCAAGTGGTTATTCAAATAAATTTAAAAATCATTTTTTTCCTGAAGTATGTCTGACATAATGAGGTGAAAAGACCTCAGGATTAAGAATCAGGCAACGTAAATTCTGTCCAGATATGCACCCACGGCTCAGTTGCGTGATCTTCTGCAAGTACCTTGACTTCTCTCATTCCAGGTTTTCTCCTTTGTAAAACAAGGGAATTGAGCCACCAAACCTTAAGGATTTTTGAAGTTCCAAACTGCTCTGATGCTATGATTTATTGAGAATGTACATTGTATCTAGTGCTGCATTAAACAATTTGAGGTTTAGAAGCAATTAGAAGGCACATTTCTAGCCCTTTGGATCTGTGCGGTCCAATACAGTAGCCACCCATCACGTGTGGCTCTGGAGCCCTTGAAATGTGGCTGGCATGACTAAATTATAATTGTATTTCATTTTATTTAAATTTAAGTTAAGAAAGTGATATTATATTCAGTTATTGAAACTTTTATGTTTGTAAAAACGTAGGGATGTGAATCTTCTTTTGACAATGGTAAATTTTGTGCAATCTAAGGTGGATCAACCGTTTCCAATGAAAATTTAGCATCTGAATTGGGATGTGCTGTAAATGTACAATATACTTGATTAAAGACAATATGAAAAAAGGATGTAAAATGTCTCATTAATAATTTTCTATGTTGATTACATGTTGAAATGACAATATTTTGGATATATTGGGTTAAGTAAAATATACTTTTAAAATGAATTCCACCTGTTTTGACTTTTTTAATGTGACTACTAGAACATTTAAAATGATGTATGTGGTTTGCATGACATTTCTTTTGGATGGTTCTGGAAGTTTATAGTCTATAAACTGTGGTGGGTGATTTGATGGGCAATCTAGATCCTAGTTAACCGTGGGTGCTTCGGGGGAAAGAATTATGTCCCTGTTTAAGGAAGACACCTATACCAATCTGAGTCATTGCGCTCATCAGGAAAGACTTGCCCCGATTACGTTTGCTTACCAGGTTTGTTATAAGAAAGCCAGGGAATGCAAGGTCTCTGTGGTCCCCAATGCTTCCAAAATTGGGACATGGCTGTAGGCACCATGGATAAATACACTGTGACTTACCCATCTGAGTACACCAGCATGCCTGCCTCCAGAGAGGGGATCTATTTGGACTAGCTTGTCTCCGTTCAACATGAGTCCCCCTGTTGGGTAGAGGTTTGAGCCAAGTCCCTTCAGAAGCTATTGGCCCCCTGTGTCTGGTTGCCTTTAGCCTGGCCACAAATTTCTGGCTTGTTCAGTGGGAGACAGGCAGTAGTGCTTCTTTTGCTCTTTCCACATGGATTGAACTGTAGGGTCTTGACACAAAAAACTGGTAATGCTTTCTTCAGAAGGAGGGTGTGTCAATGGCAGGAGTTTTGCATTTGGGTCCTTCTTCTCTGTATAAAATTCCACCCTCCTTCTCTGCAACTGTAGGGAGTAAAGGTGCAGTCAGGGAGGATCACCTTCCCTGGTCAGTGTGTGGCCAGCATGTGGTGACGAACCCGGTGAGATGAGAGGGGCACTTCCATGGACAGAATGGGGTGAATATCAAGGCATGATCAGAAAGGACCCCCATCCCTGATCACATATGGGGATTCACTTGGTGTTATCCAGGAGGACCACAGGATGAGTCTGCTAGGGCTGCCATTACAAATACCACAGACTGTGGGGCTTAAACAACAGAAATTTATTTCCTCACAGTTCAGGAGGCTAGAAGTTCAAAATCACGAGTCAGCAGGTTTAGCTTCTTCTGTGCCCTTTCTCCTTGGCTTGCAGATGACTGCCTTGTCACTGTGTCCTCACATGGTCGTCCCTCAGTCTGTGTTGTAGTCTCTTTTTTTTAAACTATTTTTTCAATTGAGGTATGCTTGACATATAACATTAGTTTTAGATGTACAACATAATGATTTGATATTTGTATACATTGTGAAATAATCACCAAAATAAGTCCATTTAACATCCATCAGCTTACATAGATAAGAAACTTCTTTTTCTAATAAGTTTTAAGATCTGCTCTCTTAGCAACTTTCAAATACGCAATACAGTATTAACTATAGCCACCTGTTCACGTAATGCTGTGCATTACATCCCCATGACTTATTTATTTTGTAAGTGGAGGTTTGTACCTTTTGACCCCCTTCACTCATTTCTCCCCCCAATCCCCACTTCTGCCAACCATCAATTATTCTCTGTATCTATGAACTTGGTTTTTTGTCTTGTTCATTTTTAATTCCACATGTAGGTGAGATCATATGGTATTTGTCTTTCTCTGTCTGGCTTATTTCACTTAACATAATGCCCTCGAGGTCCATCCGTGTTGTTGCAAATGGCAAGATTTCTTTTTTTATGGCTGAATAATATTCCATTGTATATGTATACCACATCTTCTTTTTCCATTCATCCATCAGTGGACACTTAGGTTGTTTCCCTCTCTTGACTATTGTAAATATAATACTGCAGTGAACACGAGGATGCATATATCTTTTTAAGTTAGTGTTTTAATTTTTTTCAGATAAATACCCAGAAGTGGAATTACTGGATCATATGGTAGTTTTATTTTTAATTTTTTGAGGAACCTTCATACTGTTTTCCTATGGCTGCACCAATTTACTTTCCCACCAACAGTGCACAAGTGTTCTCGTTTCTCCACATCCTCACCAACACTTGCTATTTCTTGCCTTTTTGATAACAGCTATTCTAACGGGTGATATCTCATTGAGGTTTTGATTTGCATTTCCCTGATGATTAAAGATGCTGAGCATCTTTTCAAGTACTTGTTTGCCTTGCCGTCTGTATGTCTTCTTCAGAAAAATGTCTATTCATAGCGTCTGCCTCCTTTTTTTTAATGCTGAGGAAGATTCACCCTCTGCCGACTTTTTAATTGGATTGTTTGGGTTTTTTGCTATTGAATTGTATGAGTTCTTTATATATTTTGGATGTTGATTCCTTGTCAGATGTATGACTTGCAAGTATCTTCTCCCATTCCGTAGGTTGCCTTTTCATTGTGTTGATGGTATAATCTCTTCATCTTGGATTAGGGACCACCTGTATAATCTCATTTTACCTTAAATATCTCTTTAAAGGCCCTATCTCCAAATACAGTTACATTCTGAGGTGCTGGGGGGTGGGATTCAACACATGAATTTGGCAGGGACACAATCAGCCCATAACCACCACCACCCCTGGTCAGTATGTGGCGTGCAAGGATCAACTTAATGAACTGCATGGTCAGAGGCAACGATGACAGAAAGACCATTAGGTCACATGGGGGTTTCCTACTCAAGGGAATGAGAGCAAGAACCCGAACCTTTGACATGGCTATGAATGACTTTAGGTAAATGAGGTAGGATGGAGGGACATGTCGACTCCTGAATTTTACTGCAAGGCCACAGATGGTACAGTCTGCTCCTCAGCACCAGGAACTGCTTGTTACTTGAACCACGTGCCTGAGACCAAGGAAGTGTAGCAGAATGTCCTTGGGATAGTGTGCTAAATCCTAGCTGGCAAATCTGACATTAGGCACCAAAGTTAACAACCTATTTAGGGTCATAAGAGAAACACCCAGAACAAGTACAAGTGAGCCCCGCACCTAGGAACATAGGGCAAAGAGGTGATCAGGCCCGGAGTGGAAAGTAGAAGTCAGCAAAGATTTCTGATTTCTGGGAGGGTAACCTTCTTAGAGTTGGAAATTGATGAGGAGGATGGTGAAAAACTGGAGCCAGGGCAGAGACAGGAAAATGCAAGACATGAAAAGATCCCTAGCAGGCTGCCTGGTTAGAGCAAAGGGCTTGTGACCACAAGGAAGGTTAGTTTAAAGCTGTGATGGAGAAAGAAAGGTCTGTATCTAGGTGTGAAGTGATGTGGGACCACGTTAATGACAGAGGGGAAGGCAGACTGAGTGTGAGGAGATTGGTCAGAGCTGGCGATTGTTCAAATGTTGGAACTGAGGAGGCCCAGAGTTTCACACACACACACCAAAAATCACCGCGTGATGCAGTCCTGCGATCCCTAGAGGTGACTGGTTCCGGTGCTGGTGCTGAGACCTCTGGGCTGCTGCCCTGGAGTTCATAAAGCAGAAGCTGGCAACAGTCTCATTGGCTTGTGGGCTCTTAGATAATCATAGTTGAAAAGTCCGTTTTTTCTTTGGTTTCCATCCTAACTTTAGGCTTCTCTAGTCAGTGCAATTGCTACTAACAAGAAAGTAGATAGATGGAAGCCATATTTTCCAAGTGACCAGGCTGTGACATATTAAACTGGGATGAATCAGTTAAGTAACAAGCAGCAGACTTCATTAAATGACTGTGAGGCATTTTACGCTTTTATCTTGGGAAAAATACAGCATGGAAGAGCAAACGGATGGCTTGATGGGAATTTGCTTGGCTTACTGGGAGACAGAACAAGAAAACGTCCACTTTAGATGCTGACTTAGTGTTAAAATCTTTTGAAAGAGCGATTCCCCTCCCAATATATTTTCCCACAGTCTTCTACAATTATTGTAAATATACTCTGCAACCACTCCTAGATTAAAGAAAACAAAAACTCAATTGTGACGCACAGAACTTTCAACTTTTTAATTTTCTTCAAGGGATAACAGATCCTGAGTAGTCTGCTGGGGGCTCTCACCTTTTCCCTTAGCACTCTATATGCAAAATCAGCAATTCACCCTGTTGGGACTCTCCTTACACCGCCTTAAGTCATGCCTCAGGACTCAATTCGCTGGAGCGGGCTTCAGCGGTGAGGCCCGGGCTCCGCAAATCCCCAGGCGAGGTTAACTTTGCCAAGCTGTAGCAAACCGGGCTCTACACCTGCCGGGTGAGTTCAGGTTATAAGGAAGATGACCCGGAAGAGTCAGAAAACAGGTTTTTGGTAGGCACAGGAGTTTGGGGACGAGTCGGAAGCAGATGGGACTAACTTGACTTCTTCCCTCTCCCCAGTCTGCGGATATTCACACCTGCAGACGGACTGAGCACTCCGAGGGGGAAGGGGTGCACCCAGGCACCCTCACAGCGCAGCGCCGCCGCCACACCCCGGCCTCGCCGCAATTACCCGGGCGCCCCACCTGCTCCGCAGCTCCGCCCCGCCCCGGCCGGCCGGCGCGGCCACACCCTCTCGCCGCCGGGGCCCCGCCCCGCAGCACGCGCCGCCGGCCGGCGCCCCGCCCCGCCCGTCACGTGACAGCCCCGCCCTCCGCGCGCGCTCCGATTGGCTGTCGCGGCGGAGGGGCCGGGTCCCAGCGCCCAGCCCTGCCCCGCGACGCGGCTGCAGTTTTCAAACCTCAACTGTAAGCTCCGGTTGTCGTCCGCGCTGCCGTCCCCGAGAGCCACCTCCCAGGGGGTCAGGTCGCCCCTGTTGGCCGTTGTCCGGAAGAGTAAAAGTGGGTCCTGCCACGCCCGGAGCTCCCCGGCGCCTCCCCGGGCCGGAGCTGGAGAACGCGTCCCGGGGCGGCCAGCGGCGTGGGGCGGGACGGGAGCCCCCTGGAGGGGCAGCCCCGAGGGAGCCTGCTGCGGCCCGAGCGGTCAGTGTCTGCCGCCGCGCGTCCGCGGGCCTGCCGCGGCTGGCGGGTGGGCTCGGGCTGCGACTCCGAACCCCTGAGCCAGCCCCCTTTCCCCTGGGTGCAGAGACCCCCCGAATGTGGGAGGGGTCCCGAGGAGGGATCAGGCGGGGTGGGCGGATCCAGGGTTCCCTGGGACCCCCGGGCTGGCGGAGATGGGCTGGGACTCTGCCGCCCCTCGAATGGCCGAATGCTCCGGCCCCCTAGCCGCATTGCGGCTGGAGTCCTGCTCCCCTGGTTTCCTCGGGTTCAGCGCGGGGGGCGGCCGGTGGTCCTCCCGACACCCCTCTCCGCCCGGAGAGCGTGTCTGTGTGTCAGTGAGTGTCTGTGTGTCTGCGCGCTGTCGCCCGGCCGGCCCGGGCTCTCCCCGGCTCGCGTCCCGCCGGGCCCCCCTCGCGACCGGCTCCCTCGCGTCCCTTGCACGTCGCGTCGACGTGGTCGGTCGTGTCCCTCCCGAGTTCACAGCTGTGGTGTGGGCACAGGTCGTGTACACATCTGGACTCGTGGACGCGTCCTGCTCACTCTGCTGCTTGGCGTCTGAAGTTTGTGCTCATCCTCTGGGGCATTTTCAGTTCCTGCTCGTGAACAGTTTTTCAAGTCAGTGAATAGAGAAGACCAGTTGCAGTTGTTTCAGTGATTTTCGGTGATCTGATTTTATTTTGACGCTGTGTAAACCACTTAAGTGTACGCGGCCCATCCTCAAACTCTACGACTGCAGTAGTTGATGGCTACGATTTTGACATTTACTCAGCTTTCTGTTTTATGTAGGGAAAAGCGCTTCATTTGAATTCCCTTAGAGGGATAAGAAGAGACAAAGTTGAGACTTTATGGCAGCTGGTAGCTAGCTGATAGTAGTTTTTCCTTTGTGATGGGACTGAAGGCGTTCCGACGGTAATTTGCAAATTGAAATTAAGAAAAAGAAATAGATTTTAAAAATCCAGCCACATACTGATCAAATTTCAATAATACTGGGTGTTTGTATCACATTCACTGATTGTTTCCCCGACGTAGTGTTTGCATCTGTGGTACCAGTGATGTGCTGAACCTCGCGGTGATGTTTGCCGTGGTGTGGCCCCTTTAAGTCCTCAAGTCTTGGAGAATGTGCCCTGAGACAGCGTGGTCTACAGAGAGGACCGGGCAGGTGGCAGTGTCTGCAACCCGGCGTTTTGAGCCCAGGAGCACAATTTTATTAAAAGGAAAAGATGATAAGCCTACTTTCTCATTGATACACCGTTTTGTAGTTTTAGAGTGAACCGTTCAGAAAATAGTTTTCACCTTCTAAAGTGTTTGTTTTATAACTATTAAACCACATGCCCATTGAATTGTTTATTTTTGAAAAAGCTGGTCCTTAGGAGCAATGAGCTAGTTTAAGAGCTCTCTTCTTTCCCCTTCCTCCTCTGAGCAGATGTTCAGTTTTTTAAAATTTCTCCAGTATTTTGAGAATGGAAGTTGTTATTAATAGCTGCTTTATTTTTGAGATACATCTCATGCATTTTAGATTATTTTTCTAAATTATGGATCTAAAATTGAAGTGAAATATATTTACATGGCAATATATTTAAGTTTTCTAAGTAAAATTTGTGTATAACTTGAAGGCCTTTCTTTTTTGTGTGGGACAGGATGCTTGTGGTTTCTCTTGGGCTCGCTGAATAGTGAGTTACGGCTTGGTTAAGATAGAATCAGTTTTAGGAAAGTCGGGACTTGACTAATTGGTCACTGTGTCAGCACATTAATAAGAAATCTGAACAAGACACGGGCATTTTAATGGCATTTTTCTAATCACAAATTTTATTTTTAAGCTCACATTGACAGCATTTTACTGGTGTTAGGTAAACATTTAAACATTATTTTAGAAGCTTTGTTTTGAAACTGTTTGATAATTGTTAGGAGAGAACTTCCTTTTCAAAATTTCCCTGGTTTAATCTTAGAAACCCAATTTAAAACTCAGGTATCAAAGAAATCAATTGCTAACACTTTCACTTAATCCTAAAATTGTCTCAAAATTGCGTGTATATTATCGTGTAGTGCATGTTTCCTGTATATAAAATTGGCAGCTGAGAACAGTACTCCTAGATTTACTGCTTTTAAAGGATTTTTATTGATTCTTGTTTTTTTGAAGAATTCTTTTGCATCCTGCGGGTATTGATTGTGTCAGAAACATTAACAGTCATTTATGTGCTTCCTTTCCACTTGGGAAAACTTTAAATGTTTTAGTTGCTTTAGTTTTCCCCAATATTGATGAGAAAATTCAATGACTTTATTTTTATATAGTTTATATTCTCAGACTATTATCAAAGGGTATTTCTTTGAATATTTCAGTTAACAAATTACTTATAAATTAAGTTACAAACACACACATATATATATATATTATTTTTTGTGAGGAAGCTTGGCCCTGAGCTAACATCTGTTGTCAATCTTCCTCTTTTTGCTTGAGGAAGATTGTTGCTGAGCTAACATCTGTGCCAATCTTCCTCTATTTTGTGTGGGATGCCGCCACAGCAGGGCTTGAAGAGTGGTGCTGGGTCCCCGCCCAGGATCCAAACCTGTGAACCCTGGGCCAACTGAAGTGGAGCGTGAACTCAACCACTATGCCACCGGGCTGGCCCCGAAACACGTGTTTTTATCTAAATATGGTGTGATAAATGTTGCAATTTTCAAGACATACTTTGTTAAAAAATTTTTTATTTCTTTGATTTATTTATCCTTTTTTTCCAAATTCATTTAACCTTGAACTTCGATGCCATTTTAAGCATCTAAACTAGCCAGTTTCTTTTAACATTATATGCAACATATTTCAGTGCACCCCTGACCCTTTGCAACTTCTTCCCCAAAAGAGGGCGTAGTTATACTTTAAGCATTTAAAAATTTTAATATTAACGGTGAGATGGTAGTTTCATCTTTAATCCTTAAAGGATCATATTCTATTTTGTATTGTAATAGTTACTGAATAAACACTACTTCAGTGATGATGATATAAGTAAACAGTACGGTATTTTACAACAGAAAGTTAATTTTCCATCTGATGAGTGACAGGCACTATATGTTTCTTGGCCGACTATGTTTCTGTTTTCCAGCATCTCCATATCCTGGTTCCCGATTACAGGGTTTAGTTCTCCTTCTAAAGGTAGAAGAGACAGCACAGCGCTTACTGTTGTGGCGCAGAAGCAGGCCCAGGGTCTGTATCTGGGACCTGAGCCCTTGGGTGGCATGTACTAGTGTTTATGCTAGGCTGGTTGGACTAGAGGCAGTCAGCTGGCTTCCTTTCCTGCTTTTCAAAGGATTAAATTCTTGAATTATACTTTCTATTCAATCTTTATTTAAAAAAAAACCTGTTAGTAGAATACATATAAGGAATACAGTGTCTTTCTTGACATTGAAAATCAGCTTCATCTCGGTCCCTACACCAGTACCTTTACTTCTAATCAATGACTCATTTAAAATGGATTGTTCTGCCACACTAGCAGAAAGTTCTTCCTTTATTTTGATGGATGCTAGATAAATAAATCTTCAATTCCTCTGTTTCCTAGGGAAAGTTTGGTAGCTATAAATGGCGATGTAGAAAGGAGTTGTTTCCTGCGTGTCTTACTTTGCATTGCCTTTCATATTTACTGTGTGAAGATATAGATTTATCAGTTCTTGGCAGGACAAGTATCTGAATTTCCTGATTGAAGTAACTTAAAATGTTGATGTTCTTAGCTAAAGTAGGAATTTACATAAAAACAGATGGCTACCTAATCTGGAAAGACAAGTAAATACAAAATGATCTATTGGTATTACATTACGATATCTGATAAGCTAATTTTATCCATGTTTCCCGACTTCGTGGCTATCCTGTTTAGAATTGAAATTGTCTAATAGCAATTTAAAATGTTTCTTATTTTATTTAGCCAAATACTGAATTAAGCAGAGACTAGCAGATTTGCAGCTCTAATACTGTAATTTCAAGATGGAGCTTATTCTGCTAAACCCTTAAAGATATGAGATGTACCTAAAAATTCTTCTTGCTTTATTTCATAATTCTTATCATTCAGTTCATCAAACTTTTTTTAAATTCCTGCCAGGTGCCAGACAAGTGTTGGAAGGTTAGTCACAAAAGTAAATGGTTGCTGCCCTTTAGACACTAAATGTAATTGCAGTCCCACGTGTTACATGTTGAGATAAAGAGGTATGTCAAGGGTCCTCCCGTTTGAAGCATAGAGGCATTTAACCCAACCTGTGGGTTTTAGGCAAAGCTTCCTGGGGGAGATGACATTCTGTGTTGAGACATAAAGGATGCATAAGAAGAGTTAGCCATTTAAGGAAAGGTAGAAAGGGTGTTTGAGGAGAGAAGTATAGCAGAGATGTAGAGGCAGAATGTCGACAGGAGGGTGGCAGGAACTGAAGCTGGTGTGTACCCGTCTCCAGGGCTTTTGTGTGTCATGCTGTCAGGACTTGCGCTTGTGGGGATCAAAGCAGACAATTTAATTCTCTAGATGTTTTTATTTATTGTATATGTTATATTCTATTTTTATAAAACATTTTTATTTGATAACTTTGAAATGAATATTATGATGGATGTGTTTAAAATAGAGCTAGTTAGAGGTTTATAGGGGCTGTTTGTCTTACTTTTGATCACGTCACATTTGCTTTCTCCCTTCAAGTAAATTAAAGTCCAAATCAAGCCTAACGTTTCCTTCTGTCCATCCTTCGCTGACCCATATCTGAATTCTTACTGTAATTATTGTAATGGGAGTTAATGAAAAACAATCTCTGAAAACATGTTTGAGATGCCATTACTTCTCGTCATACTGGGCCCTAGACTGCTTAGTTGTACCCTGCCTTCTGATACCCTCTTACTGTTTCTGGTGCCTGAGTGTGTCTGTGGTTGTGTACCCACACACACACATTTACCTACTAAGTCCCTTAAGATTTTTTTTTCGTTAGTGTAGCCTAGTAAAGTGTTAGGAAATGAATTTCAAGTGGGATGAGACATCCTGGTAATTTAGAATCAGTTAGAAGTCTGTGAGCTGTGGTAGAAAACAAGGACAGGTCTGGGACTAATGTTGGGGTTAGACAGTTTGGTGGGAAACTTAGGAAGATGCCAGGAGAGAGAAAGCTGACTGATAACCTTCATGTGGCCAAGGATTAAATCTTCTGTGAAGGGCAGCCAGAGCTTTGTGGAGGGTTTGGTGGACAAAGGTGACATTCATGCTCCACTGTATGCAAAACTGGCCAAAGGAGAGAAAATGGAAAAGTATTAGGCTGTGACAGTTGATTCAAGTGCAGTAAATAGAAGAAAAAATACGCTCACCGGCTGCTGTATGGTTGCCTAAAGCAGTTTGTAATACAGCTCTATTAGCAATAAGATAAGTTGAAGGGTCAGTCTTCATAAATGTGCTCTTTCTCTTTTCTGAGATATGGCTTGTGTTCCAGCACATTTGCAGTCAGTGACATGTGTCACAATTCGAAAGATGATTTTTGTATTCATGTGTATTTAAGAAACTGCTGCTTGCCCAGTGCTATTTTCAGCTACATTTATAGTCATACAAGTACCTGTGGTACATTCATCCCTATGCTGACCAACAGTACATGTGAGGGGAGGAAAATTTATTAGGGTAAAAAATTAAACACAAGTCAATGTCCAGTATTAGGAAATACTATTAAGTAATTTGATTAGTAAGTCCCTATTTATATTACCGTTATCCATTTCAGTCCTTCTTGTTTTAAAAAAAAGCTAAGCTCTTTTTCCTTCTAATATAACTAAATAATATGTATTTAAAAACTTAATATTTATCAGTATATTTGGATATCACATTTTGAATTTTTTTTGGAGGAATCCCAGGATGAGTCTGGATTTTCACAAGTGAAACTCATAATAAAGACATTTGTCTTAAGGTTACAAACTGTTATTCAGAGTATAGAATTATAACTATAACATTAATTCAGAATTTGTTAAATTGTTTTTTCTGTGCAGCCTTAAACAAGACATTAATTCTTGCTTAGTATTTACTCTAAATGCTTACATGGTCTCTGCATAAGAACTGACACATTATTTGGCTAATGAACACCATCTGCTCTATATAAATGCAGAGAAAATGTTGAGGCCTTAAAAACCTGAGCAATAATGGCTCTTGAACTTCCAAGCAAGTAAACCCTCAATGTGTAAAGAGAGATGTTTTGCTGTTGCATATGGGTAAGTTTCTGCATTCAGAGTCTAGTCATCCATATTCACAGCCATCTTTTTTACCCAAAGGTATTTATTAATTTTTGTCGATTAATAAATTAGTACCTGCTTAGTGTTACCCAAAGGTATTTATTAATTTTTGTCGATTAATAAATTAGTACCTGCTTAGTGTAGATATTTAAACACAGGAAAGTATAAATACTGCCATAATCCCACTACCTAGAGGTAACCATGTTAACGTTTTGCCATTGTTTTCCAGTCCTGTCTTCTATTTGCTTTCGTATTTTTCCCACAAACTTATAATACTGTACATAAAGTTTTGTCTTCCTTTTTTCACTAATATAATGAATTAAAAATATTCTTTGAAAGCACAATTTTTGTGTATATAATGTCTTATTATTTAGGTGTATTTAACCATTTCCCTATTGTTGGACTTCAGGGTTCATTCATTCAAGAAGTTTTTGATTTTTTTTCACTGTTGTACATCCTGCTTCATTGAACATAAATCAACTACATCTAAGAACCATATTGACTCTTTTTGAAACTTGAGCGCAGAGAATACTTATTCATAAAATATATTTTAGTTGTTTAGAGTTCTTATGAATAGATCACTTTGTTGATGGTATATTACAGCATAAGATCAACTTCTTAGATTCTAGGATCTAGATGAGGTGAACATCTTAGACTCAAGAACCTGTACTCTGTGTCTGTGATTGAGTTTGACACATTACTGTTGTGATGTTTCCCAAGGCCTGATTGATGAACAGTGTTTGGGAATATAGCCCAGTTTGTCTCCAAGATACGGGTACATCCCTTCTTTCTGTGTATACGTGTATAACATAAATGCAATCATAAGGATGCATAGTCATAGACTTTTAAATTTAGAAAAAAATTTGTAAAATCTCAAAGATGACCTGAAAAAAAATAGATTGAGAATGGAAATTGGTATTAATTTTTCAGAGAGGAATAAGCGACCAGTGAAACTCAGTTCCATCAGAACTAAGAAAGTACACAAATAGTTCATCAAAACAGAATAGAAAGGCAGAATTTTGAGAGTTGAGTCTAAGCTAACTTGGGGTGAGAGTTTTGTATATGGAAACAGGGTGCAGCTCCTCGGCAATGGCAGGGTACTGCATAGAGAGTATAGAATAGTAACAATATTTATTGAACAATCACGATGGGCTCTCATGGTTAGCACTTTACCAGTGTCATTCTCATGAGTTCATCATATTTTAATTTTTAGAGCTCAGCAATTGGATTCTGTCATCATCCGTACTTTAGAGGCAGCAGAATTGAAGCTTTCCTCTCTAGTCATCAGAGAAATGCAAAGTAAATCACAAAATTCCATTTCACCTTCGTCACACTAGAGCAGCCAAAATTAAAAGTCTGAATGGGGCAAATGTTGTCAAGAAAATGATAAGCCTTCCCACTCAGGGCTGGTGGGAATGTAAACTGGGGTGGAATGAAGGGACCGACTTCACCTGTGTCTGTGAGGTCTTACTTATTTTTAATTTAAACAAAATACGGCAAAGTAATAAGATTGAAAAAGCAAGTGTTAGGTTATTTGTATCCTTTCCTGTACATGTGAAATGCTTCCTTCTTTTCTTTTTAGTAGCAGTGTTAGTTTGCTAGGGCGGCCAGAACAAAGTACTGCAGAACGGTGACTCAAACAACAGAAATTTATTTTCTCACAATTCTGGGGAGTAGAAGTTTGCGGTCAAGGTGTGGGCAGGGTCAGTTTCTTCCGAGGCCCTTCTCTTTGGCTTGTAGATGGCCTTGTCCGTGTCTTCACATGTTCTTCCCTCTGTGTGTTTCTGTGTCCTGCTCTCCTCTTTCTGTAAGGACACCAGTTCTGTTGGATTAAGGCGTGCCCTAATGACCTCATTTTTAACTTATCTCTTTAAAGCCACTCTCCAAATATGGTCACTGTCTGAGGTACTGAGGGTTAGGACTTCAACACGTGAGTTTTGAGGGAGGGGCACAGTTCAGCCCAGAATAGTAGCAAAGTTAAATAATTTGGTTAAGATCTCGTAGCTGCTATGATGGATCAATGGGATTCAGACCGGATGTGATTCAGTCTGAGTGTTATTTTCGGAAGACTGCGCGGCTCCTCTTAGACAGCTAGAGATGTATCCCCACACTAGTTAGGCTCTGATTCCCCAAAGACAAGAGATTCGGAGAAAAAGATTTTGCTGACATAAGAATAAAATTGAGAAAATACAGAAACTGATAACACTGAAGTCTAATTACACTGCCTATTGCTAAGTTGAATATAGTTCGCATTTGAACTTGGGAAGATAAAGAACGGTACATGTCAAGCAGGAAATAAGTGGAGGAAAAATGTGGCAGAGAAGGAACAGAAGTCTTGGGGGTTCTTATAAGAGGGTGCTGGAAGAAACTGGATCTTTATTAGATAGGCATAGCAGAAAGTCAGAAGTAATTTGAAATATATGGTCTGCTATTGCCATTTGAATTGTTAATACGAAATAGTAGTTTTGATGTTAAAACCAAAAACATGTAAATATCACTAAGTTCCAGATAGACAAGAGCATCAGACATAGACCAGAACTCCAGAAAGCAGCTGTGTGTGGTTTGTCCGTCATCCAGCAGAATCATAGAGCTCTTCGTACAGGGCAGGCTCTGTGCTAGGTTCTGCCCAAGAAAGCAACGCTAAGATCTAGGAAAATCTCTGAATTTAGTATTGAAACATACACAGCCTGTGAAGCAAGTTCTATTTGTTATAGTCATTCAAATGTCTGTAATATAACTCACAAGATGTGAATTCACCACCAAATTTGTTTGGCCATGCAAAATTAAATTAAAAATGAGTAAGCATTACCTCGCTATGTTAAATTATCTTGTTATGTGAAGATATAATTTTAGAGAGTGAGAGTTTAAAAATGAAATTGAATGATTACTTGTATTAAAATTTTATTGTAACTGTTTTTTAAGAATTTGGGAGGTCTTACAGGATTTTTATAGTAGTGTGAAAGGAAGTCAGTAGCCTGGTTCAAGTGCCGCAGAGGTGATACCAGTGTGTGTGTGTGCTTTCTGTTTTCCTTCCTTTTGGTAAAATGTGCTCTTTAAATCTTCTTTTTTGGGGGAGACAGGAAAGTTGTATCTTATAGCTATATTTGGAGGTGTATAATGTAATGCACATCCTGTCTGAGATAACATCTTTTTTTTTTCTTAATTGCATGTAAGTTATATCCTGTGTCTGCTCTCTTTTTAAATAGGTAAAGCTAAGTGGCTGGAGGAGCGTATCTAGAGGCATCTGCCATGTCGCGGAGAAGGTTTGATTGCCGCAGTATTTCAGGCTTGCTGACGACAATGCCTCAAACCCCAATGAAAATGGAAAACTTTAATAATTTTTATACACTCACATCTAAAGAGCTAGGAAGGTAAGGCAACTTTGTGATGTGTGTGCTGTTTAAATTGGCATTTTGGATTTCTGTGTCTATAGTTCTATAAAACTCACTTGATTGTTAACAACAAAGATGAGACAGAGAAGTCATCATCTCTGCTGTTATTATACAGGGTCCCGTCCTAACGACTTGGAAGCAAAATGTGTGGAGGGTTAGTGATCCTGGATGATACATCCCACGCAGCTTCAGAGGCCCTGAGAGGAGGCCGGGCTTCTTGGTGGAGGCTGTGCATGGGAAGCGGCAGCTGAGCAGAGTGGCCGAGCCCAGACCTGGGCACCACTGCCGTCTCCAAGCTGCATGACCTCCATTAAAGTGCTAGGTGTCCCTCTTACTGCTGTAGTTACCCCGTCAGAGAAGTGGGGGTGAAGATAATTGTGTCTGTCTTATATCGTTGTTGTCAGGATTAGTTACTTAGTATTTGCAAAATATTTAGTAGAGTGCTATATAAGTCTTTGTTAAATAAAAAATTGTAAAAATTCCTGGGATATTGTGCTGGGCTAAAACAATATATAGGGAAATTCTCCTCTTCTTTCCTAAATGAAAAGAATCGACTCGTATTTGATAGTCTAATTCTATATGACGAAGAATGCATATTCTATGAGTAAAACCTGTGCTTGCACTAATACTAATCGGCTGTGGCTTCACCAAGGTGCAAATTTTCTTAAGGCCATGGAGTGACCTGATGGTACGAGATCATTTAATACTACTGTTTTAATATATCTGCAAGCAACCAAAGATATGCCAAGTTATTTAAGTTATATGTTTAGCATCTTTTGAGCTTTAAATGAAAGATACCTAACAAAGGGTTGGAAGATGGCAGTCAGTTTCTATCTTCAGTTTGATTTTAGTTCTGGAGGCAAATGTTTTGGCTTATGTTAAAATGGTTTACCCAAGGCCGTGTTTGTATTGACAGATGTACAGTAATACAGTATGATTGATTTTTATCTTTGAAAATCTCGATATGAAAACAAAACTTGACTGAACCGTGACCAGTAATTCTGTTCTCGGTGGTCTTTTATGTTAGGGGTAAAGGCAGGTCCTGGCTTTTTCACTGGTCAGATGTTGGATGTGACATCAGATGACCTTTTGCAAAATAAGGTTGGTAATATCTACTTCATCAGACTAAGACCTAGATGTGAAAGCATATTTCATAATTCTGGAATGTTTATTTAATTTTATGTGCAAAATATTTGGGTGTTTTAATGGTATGTTAAAAGATATAATTTAAAAGACCTTTCAGAATGTTTTTATGACATTGTTTAGTTCTAAATCTATCATTTTATTTTTCTTTGCATTGTAACAGGGAAGAGTAAGTTTTCTTTTTGTTACCTGTGTCTCACGTTGGTGGTCACAGACCCTTTGCCCTGGAAGGATTTTGTTGGTCAGTGGTCTTCTAATATAATTTTTAAGCAGTGCAGCAGTCTTTCCTCTAATGTTCCTGACGAGCTGGTTAAGCCTCAATTTGCATGATTCAGTGATGGGGAACTCACTACCTCAGAATGTATCTGTTCCATTTTGTGGGCGCCTCTTTGGCACAGAAGGTTCTGTTTTCTACTCTGCTAATACTTACCCAAAAGACGCGGTTCTCCTTTTGTAGCTGCGTATAATGTACATCTGAAAACCCTTCAGAGCTTTTGCATGTAGCTAAATGTTGCCAGTTTCCTTGAACACTCACCACATGACCTGATTTCCACACAGCCTTCCTTGACCCAGTTACCCTCTTCTGGACCACTTTGTATTCTTCTTCGTCAGTCTTAAGATGAGGAGCTCTAGACTGGACGCAGTGTTGTCCCTGTCTTACATCTAGAATACCACAAAGCTGTATGGAGGTCGCCGAAGACTCCATTAGGAGTTTCCCTTTTCCCCAACAGCCATGTCAATATGTGTCATATGGCATCATGTGGTATGTTAGTAAAAACAGGCTAAGCTCAAAAGCAGTTGACCTGTCTTTGCTCTAGATCTAAAGATGTGTAATCTACTCAGTTGTATGATTTCCTTTTCTTTAAGATGAGAGAGTGTGCACAACCAGAGGCACTCACGACTAGAATATACAACTATGTACTGGTGGGCTTTGGGGAGAAGAAGAAGGGGGAAGAAAAAAAGATAGGCAACAGTTGTTAGCTCAGGTGCGAATCTTTAAAAAACAAAAACAAAAGAAGAGAGGGTGGATTAAATATCTCCAAGTTTCCTTCTGTCACAAAAATGTTTGGAGACTGCTTTGAGCAGGATGTTGAATATGCAAAGCCTTGAACAGTACACACAGTAAAGAGTATTCTTTTCTATTTTTCTGAGTTAACTATTTTGATGAGTAAATGTACACACATTTATTAAATTAACTTTGCAAAATAAGGGATATTATGGGAGTTAGAAAGGCTATGAAATATTTTTTTTCTTTGAAGACTTTGGAGAACTTAAATTTTGAGGAGGACAATATTAATAATTCTAAATTGTTTTATAAATGAGGTGGCATCGTAAATAACAATCATAAGCTTGAATCAGCTGTACTTTTTAACATTTTAGAGCAAAAACTCATGATAGAATCTGATTAAAACAAATTCAGATCGCTGGTATCCCATTTTCTAATACCTTCATGAGGAGACCTAGCATTTTTCTTTTAATTGATAAAGGTTAATGAGCCACATGGTAAATATTGATATATCTGATTAGTAAATCTTGATAAGTTGGAAATCGTGACCTTTCGTCTGCCAAGAACTTACTTTAAGTTCTTTCAATATTGTTACCAATTTTAATATCCTATGCTTTTGCAAATGGAAATTAGCATCATAATCATGTTTCTCCTGGGGCTTGTACATTTTGAAGTATATAAACATATAATTCTAGCATGTAGTGAACTACAAAGCTATCTTTCTGAATCAATTGGTTTGCTAATTAATTTTAAGATGTTAATTAAGTTAGTTAAGATGTAGGAATTTATTTTCCTATCACAAACTAAGAGAAAACATGTAAAAGTTAACGGTTCATTTTTGACAATTCTCAAAAAACTTTGCATTGTTCCTGTTTTTTAGCATGTTGGGTAAGTTGTTTCCACCCCTCCCCCACTGAGGCAAGGTTTCATAGGACTTCTTGTGGTTAGAAGGGTGAGGCCGGTGCAGAAATAAACGTCAGCTTCCTTTGTGGCTTACCCTCCCCCTCCTTTCACATTTTATTGTGTGTTCTAGAATGCAAAACAGTAACTACTAGACCTTTTCACTGCTGGGAAATCTAGGCAGCTTTTGCCTTTTTAGGATATGAATTAAGTAATATTGTTAAGGGTTTTAAATTTTCTTAAATGCTTCTGTTAAATTTGATATAGGAGCATTATGCATTAAAGATTATTTTTGGGCTTCTAAACCACAGTTAGCACTTGAGAATAGAAAACAATTTTTTTTCATAACTCATCTGATAATTATGGTAAAAATGTTTCCCTTATTTAACAGTATGTAAGTGAATATATATGTAAAATTGTACTGGAATCTCAAATAAACTTTAAAAAATATAAATGCTTTAAGTACAGCATGCAAAATAGCACAATATATGATATCATAGTAGGTGCATATTCCTTGCATTCATTCAACAGACACTTCAGTTCCTATTGTGTATTAGTTAGCAAAGTGGAGATTTTATAATTACTGCAGTAATTAGGGCCCACAGGGTCCCTGCCCTCATGGGGCTTTTACTTAGTGGTGAACATTGACAAATAAATAATCACCAACGTCATGTGGTCGCCTTTGCTTCTGGTTGAGGAGTGCTATACTTGTTTAAGAAAGCCTCTGGAGAATGCCTGAAACATAAAAAGGGTTATTATTTAATTTTGTTCTTTGTTTCTGAGCAAATTCTGGTTTGTAGATACAATCATAAAATTACAGCAGAACTAAATTGTCACAACCAGTGCTATAAACTATATCTTTTTTCAGATGGACAGTTTTCTTGGCTAACTGGTTTGTGTTTCCTGAGTTTTACAAGGTGAATTTCTTCATAAAGCTCAAAATTTCTTTTCTGTTTTAGACAGATCTTAGCTTCTCAATCTAAGTGGGCAGAAGTGAGTGAGTTGCACTTCTTAAAAAAAACTTATCTTCAAAGGAGAAATTGTTTTGTAGTGGTGAGAAGAGAAAACTAGGAATGCACGTTCCACAGTTTAATTCTTGGCGCTCCAGTTCCATATGTGACCTTTCATGAGTCATTCAATCTTAGTCTGACTCAGTTTATCCAGTTTAAAATCTGTAAGACAGGGTGGTTTGAATAGAAAGTTAAGGGAACGATTGACTTGTTTGTGTGCTCATTGAAATGCATCCGTTTGTGTTCCTTTTGCATACAGTGAGAAAAATCTTATAGTTAAAATTAAACATCCTCATATCATAAATGAAAAGTTTTTTTCAAAGAATCAGGTTTGTGCATGCAAATTTGTTGCATCGATATATTGTTGTGACAATTTAGCTCTGCTGTAATTTTATGATTGTATCTACAAACCAGAATTTGCTCAGAAACAAAGAACAAAATTAAATAATAACCCTTTTTATGTTTCAGGCATTCTCCAGAGGCTTTCTTAAACAAGTATAGCACTCCTCAACCAGAAGCAAAGGCGACCACATGACGTTGGTGATTATTTATTTGTCAATGTTCACCACTAAGTAAAAGCCCCATGAGGGCAGGGACCCTGTGGGCCCTAATTACTGCAGTAATTATAAAATCTCTACTTTGCTAACTAATACACAATAGGAACTGAGTCAAATTATAGCTTGGTCACTTTGTTTTTGGCATTAGGAGCTATACTTTTTCAGCTTGGTTTCCACTGCTTTTCCTTGGCCCCAGTTTGGAGGAAATTTGGGAAATAAAGAGTAGGAATCTTTGTCATCTTGGTCCTAGAGAATGGCAAGTGAAATACAATCAAGAAATTTATTTTGTCCCCCACCCGCACCCCTACCTCACCTTCGCTCCAAACACCAAGTGTATTAAAAATAGTTTGCCTTGCTAAGCCCCTGATATGCTGTCTTAGAAATACATTCTAAGGGGAATTGGGGCAAGAGGAGTTGTGAAACAAAACTAACTCTCTGAAGATCCTTTATTTATGCCTGATTTGTTAGTATCTAGAGAGTAATTAGAGACTAAGGATAAAGGTTCTTAATTTTGGATACCCTGGACTCAGGCTTAGGAGATTTATGGATGGGCTTTGAAATTTGAAAACCCTCTGGAATTGTATGTAATACTTTCTATTTAAGGGCATGTGTACATTTTTCTGGGTAGGAAGTCAATGGCTTTTATTTGTTGCTTAAAATAGTCTTACTCAAAATAACTTTAGTTCTTTGGGAAACTAGATTTTGGGTGACCATAGTCTTAGAATACACATATTTGCCAGTGTCTTTAAATTTTGGCTGAGATGCTGAGCACTTCTATTGTAGAGAGCTAAAAACATACTTACTCCTAAAATGGTAAACATGACCGTAATGGGTGTGTTTGTACATACTGTTGGTAACTTTTCTTAGGTGATTGTAAAGTATCTTTGGATACTGTCCATAGGACACACATACCTTTGATAGCTGTCACAGGCTTCACAGACTACTGAATGATACTAAGATTTACTGGTAAAACAACTGACAAATTGTGGTAGAATGCTTCAAAGCTTGTTAAAAGTGGTGTTGGAAAGGCAAAGTGATTACACTAATAAAATTAAATGTCAAATACCCATTTTCGCATTCAGTGTAATTTTTTGTATTTGAAGAAAAGGTATTTTGATTAGAGAGTTAATGTGATACCCTGTTAAGGGTATGGTCTTTGGAAATAGACCAAGATACATATCCTCTCTGGGGTCTGCAAAACAGAATAGTGTTTACTGTATAGGACTGTTGTGACACTTAAACACAGTAATTTATATCAAGAGTATGCCATGGAGACGGGATGCAAAAGAGATCTCCTACAATGATAACATGTTATATTAATAGTGAAGAACAAATAGAATTCTGTCTTATCCTTTTATTACATTTGTCGTTTTCATTTTTTTTTTTTAAGATTTTATTTTTTTCCTTTTTCTCCCCAAAGCCCCCCGGTACATAGTTGCATATTCTTTGTTGTGGGTCCTTGTAGTTGTGGCATGTGGGACGCTGCCTCAGCGTGGTTTGATGAGCAGTGCCATGTCCGCGCCCAGGATTGGAACCAACGAAACACTGGGCCGCCTGCAGCGGAGCGCGCGAACTTAACCACTCGGCCACGGGACCAGCCCCTGTCGTTTTCATTTTTAAGTGATAGTACTATAAATTTTGAAAAGTACGGGCAGTATTTGATTCAGTTGAGAGAACAGATAAATTCCTAATGGAATGATTGTTTGAAAGGATTGACTTTAAGTTGGAGGGATAACAGTATCTGTGTTATAATGATGCTATTTTTTATGGAAAAGTTAAAACTGGTTGTTCTCATTTTTTCTTCCAGAGGAAAATTTGCTGTGGTTAGACAGTGTATATCAAAATCTACTGGCCAAGAGTATGCTGCAAAATTTCTGAAAAAGAGAAGAAGAGGACAAGATTGTCGAGCAGAGATTCTGCATGAGATTGCTGTGCTTGAGTTGGCCAAGTCCTGTCCCCACGTAATTAATCTTCATGAAGTCTATGAAAATGCAAGCGAAATCATTTTGATATTGGAATAGTGAGTATACTCTTCAATTTTAAGTAAATTTAAAGTATTTTAATTGGTGGGATAAAATTACTTAAAATGTCAAGAACAAGAATACGATAAGAACTTGTAAGGATTCCTGCTGATAAAATGTTAGAGGGAAATAGTTTACATTCAAATATTTTCACAAGGCTAAATGTATAGCCTCACACACATACACATACACAAAAACTAATTAAACATCACAAACTAAATAAGTGACAACAGTGCTTGGCGAATGTGGTGAGATGAGTATACTTTCATTGCTAACGGCACAGAAAATTGATGAGTTTTTCTGCAAAACAATCCGGTGGGCAAATAGAATTGAAATCATTTATATATTTTGTCCATCTCTTTGAAAACACATCCAATGAAATGAGCCGAGGAGAATAGAAAGGTAAGCTGGCATGAAGGTGGGCCTAGCACATTGTTTGTTAAAAAAAACAGTTTTATTTAGTATGCGATGTGCAGAAGACTGTTAGGAATTGTAGCAATACGGAGGAAAATTTCTCTCTTCCCAAAGTCATATAAAGTTGAAAATTCCCAAATAATCAACAGTTCGTCAGGTGGGGTAGAGCATGGTTAAGCTGACTGGTTTGTTAACCAGTATATTGACATACGATTCTAAAAAGTACCTTTATTGCATGACAGTCTGACACATTTATTCTAAGTATATAACAAATGTGTTTGAACATCTGCAACTATTGGAAGAGATCAGCTAAATTTATGTTTAGTATGCTTTTGGTTTTCGAGAAATCTCTTTTATAATAAACTAAAGAGATAATAAGTGATTTAGAAAAACAAATGTTTAGTAAGCTTTAGGTTTTGGTAGTATTTAATAAATCTATTTTATAATAAACTAAAGAGATAATAAATACTTGTATTAGAAAAAGTGCATTATAAAAATGGTAATTCTTTTTAGTAGCTAACCTGCATCATTACCTTTTGAATTTAAAAGTATATTAACCTAATTTTAGTATTCAGTTGTCTTAAAGATGAAGAGGTTTGTCTATATATTTATAAAAAATCAATATGTTTTTGTACCAGGAGAGTTGATTGCCTGGAATCAGTTTGTAAATCAAAATGCTTATTTTGCAAAATGTTAGTGGCAAGTAGTTCATTTAAGAGTGGATACTTTGTACAGTTCCCAGAACACCAACATACCAATTAAGGTATATTATAGTACCTTCAAAATAAATTAGAATTGCAGAAAAGCCCAGGATCCTACCAGTATGATTTCATTTTTCATATATTTTGGATTGTTTTTGTCAGATTCTTCAGCTGACCTTTAAAAAGTTGTCTGCTTGCATGACATCTTCTTGTTGGAAGTATGTGAAAAGCAGCTAACATTTTTCCAAAACAGTAATGGAATTCTGGGTTTGGAAAGTGAATATACATAGAAGCATTGACCACTTTCATAAAATCCTCTTTTTGTGGTTCATCCAAATAGCGACAGCAAAATGCATCACAAAGTATTGACACATTTGATGGAGGGACGCTGTTCATACTCAGAAAATTGATTCAGGTCCCCTGCCCAGTAACTGAGTGCCATGAGGGCAGAAGTGTTAAGGGTCCCAGTCCCCCGTGGCTGGAGCAGAGCAAGCCCTCAGTAAATGTTGAGTGGATTAATATGTTTAATTTCTTACAGAGCAACTGAGGCCTACTGAAAGTTATTACTAGGACTTTGGTTTAGTTACTGTGCCTATCACTTAGGGGTGGCATTGTCACATCAGACAAAGTTTAGCTGTTTTAATAAGGTGGCATAATTTTTTATATAGCAAAAATAAAATGGTAGAGTCTTTAATAACAGTTACCAATTTGATCTCCTCCTCAAACTATCCTACATACTCATGTTTCTTCCCCAACTTTTTGATTTTACAATATTTCAAATCTACGGAGGAGTTGAAAGGATAGTACAGTTAACGCTCATCCTCTTCAGCTTGATTCACCAGTTGGTGACGTTTTGGCTTCTTTACTGAATCACTTGAAGGTTGTAGGTGTCATGACATTTCTCCTTTGCATGCCAAAGTATTTATTCCAAAGAGTACGAGCATTCTTCTGCTTAACCAACACCAGTATAAACCTGAGAAAGTTAACCTTAATTCAGTAGGATCACCTAATACACAGTCCATATTTAAATTTCTTTGATTACCTCAAAAATGTCTTATAGGCCTATTTTTTCCTAAATTCCAATACAAGAGACAATCAAGATTCACACATTGTATTTGTTTGTTAATCCTCTTTAGTCACTTTATTTTTCGTGACATTGACCTTTTGGGAGGAAGTCTGTATCAGTTGTCACATGAAATAAACTACATTCTGGATTCGTCTGAGTGTTTTCTCATGATTAGATTCAGGTTCAGCACTTTTGGCAAGAAGGCTAGTGTAGGCGAAGAGGTGTCTTTCTTACGGAGTCGCATCAGACGGCAGCTGCCATCAGGCGGTTCTCTTATTGGCTTTGTTAATTAGAACATGGCTGAGGTGGAGTCAGCCAGCCCGCCCCATTGTAAGGAACCTTTTCCCCTTTATAATTAATAAGTAATCTAGGTGGTGATATTTTGAGACCTTGTGGATATTCTCTTTTTTAATAGCTTATCTTCTAGTGATTTTGGTAACCGTTGACACTACTTGTTTGAATTGTTATAGCGAGTGTCAGAAAATGATGACTTCTAATTCTACTATTCCTTTTAAATTTCTTCAACTGGCATTCTTCTGTAAAGAAGAGCTGCCCTTCCTTTCCCCGTTTTTAATATCAGTATAGATTCGTGGTTTATTTTTTGTGATTAATGAATAATAGTTTCTGCCATTATTATTTTTTTTTCAAAGATTTTACGTTTCCTTTTTCTCCCAAAGCCCCCCAGTACATAGTTGTGTATTTTTAGTTGTGGGTCCCTCTAGTTGTGGCATGTGGGATGCCGGCTCAGCATGGCCTGATGAGCGGTGGCATGTCTGCGCTCAGGATCTGAACCGGTGAAACCCTGGGCCGCTGAAGCAGAACGCGCGAACCTAACCACTTAGCCACGGGGCCGGCCCCTCTGCCATTATCTTTTGTGCCCAAATTGTCCCCCATTTGTCCAGTGGTACCCTTTTAAGCTTCTTGCTGTGCCCTTTTGATGTGATCTCTGTAGTGGAGGACTTCCTTGCTTTATGGCACGCCAAGATTTCCAGGGGCACCTTTTGTTTTCCCTACCCCGGACCTGCCATCAGCCATCTGTCCGAGAAGTTCTGGTTCTTTTTAGTGGAGAATGTTATTTAGAAACCAAGGTCGAGGAGCTGGACATGCTCATTGTTAACAGAGTATCGTTTCCAGGCATTTTCCAAGGATAGTGTTAGGAAATAATGTTTTTAAGAACTCACGAGTTCATTCTGATAGCTCCCATTCAAGTCCTCTCCCACAGGGCTCCGTGTCACCTCTCACTTCCCATGTTCGTTTCTCCCGTCACCCGCCGTGAGAACCCTGGTTCTCAATGACATTTACCCACTTGTTTGCCTTATCAAACCACAATACATGCAAAATAGCTCCGGCATAACAATACTAATACCACTTAGTAAAAGTTCCTCAGTAAAGGTCAGCCTTTTTTTGCCATTCTTTTTGTCTGTAGAATATAGCCCACTAAGGATGTACGGTCAGAGTTATATAGTTAGGTACACGTGTTTCTGTTCATATTCAATCTTAGGATTTGATTTTTAAATCCTTTATTTTTTTTGAAATTGTAAAAAAGATTTACATGATTCAAAACTCAAAGATGTTGAGGCCAGCCCAGTGGTGCAGCGGTTAGGTTCACACACCCTGCTTCGGCAGCCTGGGTTTCGTGGGTTTGGATCCCAGGCGTGAACCAACACACTGCTCATCAAGCCATGCTGTGGTGGCATCCCACATACAAAAAATAGAGGAAGATTAGCACAGATGTTAGCTCAGGGACACTATTCCTCAGGCAAAAGAGGAGGATTGGCAACAGATGTTAGCTCAGGGGCTCAGGGCCAGTCTTCCCCAGCACCTCCCCCCCCCCGAAAAAACCCTCAAAGATGTCTATAAAGGCGTATTACGAAGTGTTACTTCCATTCCTATCCTTTCTACTCTCTTCCCACCCAGCCTTTATAGGTAACCATATTTTCTAGTTTCTGCCTCATTTATGTGTTCCTTCTTGTTTATATAAGCAAATTTGTATGCATTTACATTCCCCTTTCTTTCCTACAGAAAAGGTAGCATATTATATATGCTCTTTTGTACCTTACTTTATGTTAGACTTAACATTATATCCTGGAAATCATTCTGTATTAGTTCTTGGGCATCTTTCTTACTACTGTTATTATTGCCCTTTTTTAAGTGGCTGCCTGGTACTCATTGTGTGGTTGTATTGTGCTTTATTCAGTCCGTCTTCTACAAATGGGCACTATTTGTGGAGGTGTGGTTTTATGGTACATTTCTAGAAGCGTGATTGCTGGGTCAAAGAGTAAATGCATGTGTAGTTGCATTAGATATTGTCACATTTCTCCTTATATGGATAGTGCATAATCACTTTAAAAAGGCACTTTTTTGAATTGTTGCATTTGCTGAATATATGAATCTAACTAAAATTTTGTTTTGAAACTGTTATAGCTATGTGTTCCGATAGCTCTATTTTATTTTTGGTTTTGTGTTTTGTTTTGCCTCTATATTTCACCTAAACCTGTTTGTTAACCAAATTAAGTTGTTTACTTTTGTGAATTAAACTTAAATTCTTGCAATCAGCTTGTCACTTTTTAATAATTGCTGAGTCTTTTATTTTTGTCTTAATACTTAGTCCACAGGAAAGTATTTCATTACCAATTATGAAGTCTAAATGATTTTTTAGCCTTTTCTTTGATTGTTTGAAAAGTAACATAAATACTCTCTTTCTGGAAGGTAGTATTAGATCTCTTTATAAATTGGGGGGAAATGTGATGATAGTTGAGTCATTCCAGCCCCGCTCTCCATGAGGCAATGACTTTTCTATAACAAGTGTTTTAAAAGCATATTTGGAGCATTAAATGAAATAGATACAAAGCTTTTTTTTTAACTTCTGGAAAGAAGGTATTCCAAATTGGACACATTAATTTTTTAGTGCTGAATTTTGAGCCAGCTAAAATTGATTATGAGGAGTAGTTATTATCCTTTGGAGAACGTGGGACAAGAACTTTGTCCTAGAAATAGTGGGGTTCAGTAGGGGAATGTGCTTGGATTAATGAGCTCTGTGAGATCGTATGGGAGAGAAAGAATATTTTTTTTTTGTCTAGAAATTACCAGCTTATGTTGTCTACTAAATATCTTTAAATAGTATGAACCCAATAGGAAATGACAAGACCATATAGCACAATAGCAAAGCATGCGAAGTAGAAAGCCTCACCTTCTGGAGGGAGCTCAATCTGAGCACCAGACAGCACATTTTCATGTAATCATAACAATTGCAACAGTAATACATGCTGGGCGTTTACTGTATAGCAGACACTGTGCTAAACACTTCATCTGTCTTCTCATTTGATTCTTAAAACAATCCTCCCAAAAGGGAGACTGGTATTCACTTCACATGTTCTGATTTAGAGGCAGGAAATACCCTGACTAGTTGTCTTTCCATTCTAAAATTCCGCCAGCTGTGTTTCCATCATTAGCGTAGGAATATAACTCTAAAAGAGACCCTTAATATAAAAAATTTAAAACGACTTCATGTTGATTGCTAGAAATAAATACTTAATTTAAAAATCTTTACTATGGCCCTCCAAAGCTATATAGATAAAATGAATGGAATCTGTATTTTGTGGATAAGGGAAATAGCACTTTGTTTTACTGAAAATCTTGGCCCTCTAGTACCCAAGGAAATCCATCAGTTTGGATAGGAAAATATTCTGATATTCATCTTTTATATGTTAACTTTATTGTGTTATGGGAGTCTTTCTCAAAGATGTTTTCTACTTCCCTACTAATTTTTAGAGTGTGCTTCAGAAAGCTGGAAAAGGCAGCTGGAGATGTAGATAGTGTGTAGCACCTAGGTTTGCCTGACAGTGTAACTGTAAAGTGCTCTCGTCACACACACAGCACGTCTCCAGATACACAGGCCGGTGAACACAGGCACTCTGGAGTTCCGAATGTGCGCTCGATGTCCCTCAGGGGCACACTCTTCTAATAGAGAAAGAGGAGGAGTACCTGAATGTACTTTCTAGGATGATGACAGTGAGCTACGTGGCTTTTCTGACTGTAGAGACATTTTTTCTTCTGTGTAGTCACTGCTCTGAGTGGCTTGCCTTAACAAAATGTCTGCTTGTCGGCACCTGCACACTGCTCCCATTATGCTTCCAGCTTCCAGTTTCTGCTCACCTCTGCAATCTGCTTCTCGCGTTGTCTGTTCTTTCCCTCCTCTTAAGCCTTCCTCATTTTCCACTTCCCGTGGCTCCACCTGTGTCCCTCTTTTGTGGGGGAAAATGGCACCAATAAATGCTACAAAAAAGCCATTGGTCAGCTCGCCAAACTAAAAGGAAGAGACAGTCCAACTGGCTGACAAACTTAGTATTTGTTTGATTTTGTTACTGAATAAACAAAGACCCTTAGGATACTTCTGTTTATAAAAATAATACCTATTCATTGTGTTAAAATTAGAGGGTATAGGGGCTGGCCCCGTGGCCAAGCGGTTAAGTTCGGGCGCTCCGCTGCAGGTGGCCCAGTGTTTCGTTGGTTCGAATCCTGGGCGCAGACATGACACTGCTCATCAAGCCATGCTGAGGCAGCATCCCACATGCCACAACTAGAAGGACCCACAACGAAGAATATACAACTATGTACTGGCGGGCTTTGGGGAGAAAAAGGAAAAAATAAAATCTTTAAAAAAAAAACAAGAAAAAAACAAAATTAGAGGATATAGAAAATAGAAATCATATGTAAACTGTGGTGATTTTTATGACATATTTCTGTATTTTAAAATTATTCTTACGTTTCAGTCTATGCATGTATACCTTTAGAAACAAAATTGTGATCTCCTGGGCGTACTCTCTTACAACAGTCTTTCCACTTAAGAATATATTGTGTTTTTATGTGTATGATGCGGTGTTTCTAAAAATGAGTTTTAATTTAGCAAGACTTTTTAAATTGCCTTCCTAATCAGAATTCAACAAGAAACCCCAGAATTCAGAAAGGCTGGATGTCGCTAGATTTGGAATTAACATTTGTCAACTCCCTATAAGAGCAGCTAATATTTACTGAACGTTTACCAGGCGTCAGACACTGCTTAACACAGGTCATCTGCTTTGATCCTTTGAACATGTGCTGTTCTTAGTACTTCACCTGGCTTATCTAACTTAGTTCTTAGAGCAGCCCTCTGCAGTAGGAGCTGTCATTTTCCTTATGTATCGTTACGGTACACTGGAAGAAACAGAGGCACAGTTGTCCCAGTTCAGGTGGCGAGTTGGTGGCAGAGCCAGGACGGACCCCAGGCGCTCTTGATTTCAGCAGCAGTCCTGCGAGCAACCTGCTGTCCTGTCTCTTATGTCCCAGGCACTGCAGAGTGCTTTACACACTTTGTCGCAGTTTGTTTTCTTATGTTTTGTTTTGAATATTAGAATTAGTGGAAGGTTCTGGCTATTGAATTAACTTTAGTGAATGTAATGTAAAATGTTGGTACATAAATAATTATAAAGTGTTCAAGAGTGGATTTCTTACCTAAGCAATTTATGTTGCCATATATATGAAGCATTCGGATCTTTCTGGTATTTTCCACATCTTACTAGTGGATGTAAATCCATATCTTATGCAGTTTTCTTATAATTTCAAATGATTTGGTCCGATTTCATATCAACTTTATCTTATAAAGTCCCTAGCAAGGAACTCATTCTAGGAGAATGTAAAGTGTCATCTCTTCATTTTCTTATTTGCTTATGATTGCATTAGTAATGTTGTCTACAGTGTCTTTTCAGGAATATATTTAGACCACGTTCTGTTTTGAGAGGATTTGTTTCATTAAAACTAAATAATGTAACCCAAAAGGGAAAGGGTGAGCGTGTCACTGGCAGTCTGGCCTGTGGAGTCCCTCTTCCCTCGGGAGACTCTGAGCAGGGCTGTGACTGTGTACATCTGACAGGGAGACCTAGGAGCCGCTGGGGATGGTCTGTATGTGAATTGTTCAGAAGGATTAATTTATTTGTTTCAGAAGAATGTGGATTTCTTTTTTCTTTCTTTTTTTTTTTTTTTTGAGGAAGATTAGCCCTGAGCTAACTGCTGCCAATCCTTCTCTTTTTGCTGAGGAAGACTGGCCCTGAGCTAACATCCAGGCCCATCTTCCTCTACTTTATATGTGGGACGCCTACCACAGCATGGCTTGCCAAGCGGTGCCATGTCCACACCCAGGATCTGAACTGGCGAACCCTGGGCCGCCGAAGTGGAGTGTACGCATTTAACCAACCGCTGTGCCACCAGGCCAGCCCCAGAATGTGCATTTCTAATACTGTCTTTCTATACCTTACTTTGGAGTTCACTACTATAAATTTTATAGCAAACTAAATTTTTCACACTCAGATTGTCTCTACCATGATACCTTGAGACAAATATTACCGTTAATTTCTCATGAATTTTTCTGGGAGTTTCGGGAGTTTGGGGCAGTTGAAATGTGAAGAATACATGATCAGGGCTTTCCTGTGTATTCCTTACCGGCTGTCCCTCAGTTTTTTCTGGAATGTCATAGATAGAGTATAAAGCAGCAAATCCCTGTGGCCTGTCATTGGCACACTGGGTACACGTGCTTGATGGGAGGTTCATCTGCAGTGGGAAGGTCCATCCTGTGACTTTCAGTGTGGGACTCAAATTTTCAATCATATTGATGTTTTTCTTCTCATGGCCCCTAATACATATGGCATGCTTCTTCCTCTTGGCACTCACCAAGACTTCTGAATTTCAGTTTCAGCCACTCTGAAGAATGGCTGCCTGTTACATCATTCATTCATTCAACAAACACTTACTGACTACCTTCTTCTATATGCCACACATTGTTCTGGTGGCTGTGGATACAGCAGTGAAACAAAGAAAGAAAAATAATAGCGTTTTCGAGAGTGAGCGAGTTCCTATTTTATCACGTATAATATGCTTTACTTGAGATATTTGCAAACACACCTTATAAATTTGATGAATAACCATCTAGATGTTTTTGTGTGATCTTCTGACAAATTTTATCTTATTTAGATTTTTGTCCTCAAAAAAAAGAAATCAAAATTTGCTGAGTTCACTGATAACGTCTGTTTTACAGATGGGGAAACTCAGTAAGTGAGTGACCCTAAGTTATATTGCTGGTAAACATTGGATTTAGGATTTAAGTTTAGATTATTAGATTCTAAACCTAGGGCTTTTTCACAATGCCTTTATCAATATTCTTTACATCTTCAGTTCTTTAAAAAAAAAGGGGGAGTTGGATTCTGGCTGCCAGTGTCCTGTGTGGTGTGGCAGTGCAGCCTACTGGTTAAGAATCAGATGTTCACACGTGTAACAGACTCGTCCTGGCCCCTGTCACTGTGGGACCTTGTGCAAGTTGGTGAACCTCTTGCTACTTGATTCTTCATCTGTCAAATGGGGATAATAACCACCCACCTCACATGGTTGTCATGAGGATCAAAACTGATGACACTCGTGTGTGTGTACATAAATGAAATGAAGGCAGGGGGCAGAGCCGAGCTCAGGAGGTTAGCTAGCTGTTATTTTTGCTGCAGCATTAAGGCAGACTACAATATTACTGAGTTATAAAGCTATTCAATTTTGTTGGTTAATTATTCAAGTAGTCACACCGAGAATTTGAAATATTCTTGTCATTTACTTGCTTCTTTAAAGATCCTTCCTCTGCCCCTCCCGCCAGCCCTGAAATGTGTGTAGAGAGAGACTGAAGTTCAGGTGGCTGTGTGTCTTACTTCATAGATATACAGTATTTAAAAGCTGTTATTTTCAGGTCAGTGATTTTTCAGCTGTCTGTTATTTGAATTTTATTTCAGTGCTGCCGGTGGAGAAATTTTCAACTTGTGTTTACCTGAAGTGGCTGAAATGGTCTCTGAAAATGACATTATCAGACTCATTAAACAAATACTTGAAGGGGTTTATTATCTACATCAGAACAACATTGTACACCTTGATTTAAAGGTACGTAGTGTGATTTTAAGTGACACAAGGTGTGCCGTCTCTGCTCTCCACGTGCACAGTTGCGAGCTGGCGTGGACAGGCCAGGCCTGTGGTCGCGGGCGTCCAGACTGCGCCGCTGCGCTCCTCGTTCGCTTGGCGCTGCGTGGACTGGAGTTTGTATTGATGGAGAGAAGACTGTGTGTGTGGGCAGCTGAGCTCAATCACCGGGCTCTTAACCCATCACTGCTGTGTGTTCTGCTCCTGCGCTCGTGTCACCCCCGCTTCCGGGGCCTGCCCGCCTCGTGACGCTGTCTTCCTCTCCGCGCTCATCTCGCTCCAGCTCTCAGCCCCTCCGCCGGCCCTGCTTCCTCGCAGCCCCACGCTCAGTCTTCTCTCTCCGGAGG
Source organism: Equus caballus (assembly GCF_041296265.1). NCBI lineage: Eukaryota > Metazoa > Chordata > Mammalia > Perissodactyla > Equidae > Equus > Equus caballus. The sequence continues at coordinate 72,326,162 of NC_091701.1, read as the reverse complement.
CTCCCCGTCTTCTGGCTCCTCCTTTCCCCCAGACCGTTCACCCCCTTCCCAGGCCCTGAAATGCCGCTTCAGTCTCTCCTCTTAATCATCCTTTCTCCTTCGCCTTCCTCCACAGCCTTCCGCGGACGGAACATCTGAGTCTTGTCCTTTTTGGAATGTTGGGCTCCTCTCTCTGACCAGTCTCCCTGTGTGACCCTTTGGCCTCCACGCCCGCTCTGATAATAGTGATGGCTCTCAAAGCTCTCCCTGGAGCCCAGGCCTCTCTTAAATTCCAGATCATTTTTTCCAAGTGTAGATTAGATACTATTTGGACGTCCTGTAGACACTTTAAAGTTTGTGTCTCAAACTAGTCTTAGCATCTTTCCCTCTTTATCTCACCCCTTTTTCAAAAACGAAATCTCTTCTGTGTGGTTCCCCTATGGAGGAAGGGCGGTATTTACTCTCCAGCTGCCCCGTGGTGTCCTGTACAGTAAGATATGGGAAGAGTAGCAACATGGTAAATATAAGGTAGTCATACCGCCCCCCAGCTTCCTGTTAGGTCTTTTTCCTGCTAAAGACAAGTGTGTTACACAGCGTCGCACAGAACTTGAAGTGAGGGAGGGCGTAGGAACCTGGCTTTGTGTCCGTAAAGCCTGCAGTGACGACAGTGGAGCTGACGCCTGGCCCTCCTCTCCTGTGATGGTCGCTGTGATTTAATGACACACAAGCAGGGGACCTCCCCAAAGGAAGGCTTGTGATTCTTGTCACAGACTTTGGGAGCAGTGCTGGGCAGTGGTGACAGTGGCAGGGAGCTTTGTAATAGGCCTCAGGCCTGCAGTCAGAAAGCTGTCACAGGGTCCTAGGAGGCAGTGGGCGAAACCTCCCATGCTCCCTACCGTCTGAGCAAAAGCCTGGGAACAGTCAGACCCAGAACATCACACCGTACTGAACCATTTTCTCTTTCTGGAAGTGTGTGCCTTTTATTCCTTCATGCCTTCTGTTGTGCTGTGGCCCAGAGCACCTTTCTAACTGGCTAGCTCCTGTTTATCCTTTATGATTCAGCTTAAGTATCATCCAGTAAAGCCTTCTTGGACTTTATAGTGGGCAGATTTAAGTAGTCTTGTCTTTAATACTGAGATATTCTGTATCTCATAATCAGTCTATCAGTGTATCCATCTAATTTCTTTTTCCTCCAGTTTTGGAAGTGGGTGGCCAGGTCCTTCTTCCTAGTCTGTCAGGTCTGGAAGCTCTGCTGAAACCTGTCCACAATGGGTGACCCTGCTGGTATCTGAAATACCAGTGGCATAGCTTTCAGCGTCACAGCAACACGCAGCCCCCACGGTGTGACAACCGACCGGTGGGTGGTGTGGTTTCCTGACCGGGAAACAAACGAGGCCATGGCAGTGAGAGTGCTGAGTCTTAACTGCTAGACCCAAGGCTGGCTAGCTTAACGATAAATTCTACTTAATTTACCTCTGATCCCAAACTGGTATTCTTTTATTGTTGTATATTACTTATCATTTTTTTGCTGTGCTTTATTTAGCCACAGAATATCTTATTGAGCAGCATCTACCCTCTTGGGGACATAAAAATTGTGGATTTTGGAATGTCTCGAAAAATAGGGAATGCTTGTGAACTTCGGGAAATCATGGGAACACCAGAATACTTAGGTAAGCATTTCCCTTTATTTTCTACACCATTTTGAAATTTATTAACTAAATGATGCCTCTATAAAACTATATTGTAGAGCGTGTAATTCCAGGATATATTTGGATCAAGTATTTTAATGCACTGAAGTTGGTTATGACACATTTAAATGAATTGTAGTGAATGTGGGATTATTGAGAAATTCACAATGACTCACAGGACATTGGCCCTATAAGTTCAGAAGTTTAACATTTGTACATAAAGAAAAATGAGTAAAGGGAAGTTAGGGAATGGGAGAAAATAGAAAAAGAGGAAAACACAGAATCAAGTGGCCCATTCTCGCCTTTGAAGCCTGGCTGCTGGGTGGACGTCGGTCTGCTCTGTCCCGTCCTGACCCCTGAGCTGTTTAGATGGGGGGCAGCTCCAGCCTTGTGGGATCGGTAGCCCGACTCCTTGCTGTTTGTTGCTGCTGCTTTGAAGTGGGAGGTTTTGCCTAGGGTGGGAAAAGCAAGATTTTGAAGAATGGTGCCAAAAGAACCTATGACTAGGTAATCTAGGAATGTTGTACTAATCAACAAATTAGATCATACGGATGAAAGATAATTTAAATTGTAAGAAGCAGCATATAAATTTAAAGTATTGTAATTTATAGTAAGAATATTTTTGTACTTTTTTGTTGTTGCTGATGTTCATCTCCCCATGCATGCATTGGAAAGATACAACCAAACAGAGCAGATGCTGCTCAGCTAGGCCACTGGCCTTCCAAAATGAAAAGCAAAGCACATTCTAACCTTTGAATGCTAATAGGGGCTGTAGTGTCCTAGAATAAATGGCTGCGATTAGAGATAGCACAGCTCACAGAAGGACAGGAAAGGTTTAGGGGGCCAGCAAGCTGCTGATATTTATGGCTCGAGGGCTTTGTTAACAAAATGTTAGGGTTTAGGAGACAGTTGCTCTTTGGAAAAATTATGAAACCATACTTTGAAATAAGTTATTATTCAAGGGTAAATCCTAGTTTGGACTCTACCAATTTGAAATTTATAGTAATGTTTAGAAAGTATAGAGAATTTATTTTGCACTTTTTAAAAAATTTTGACAGAGGGCCAGCCCCGTGGCCTAGTGGTTAAGTTTGGTGCACTCCTCTCAGCGGCCCAGGTTTGCAGGTTTGGATTCCAGGTGTGGACCTACACCATTCCTCAGCCATGCTGTGGCAGTGACCCACTACAAAATAGAGGAAGATTGGTACAGATGTTAGCTGTGGGCTAATCTTCCTCAGGAAAAAAAAAAATTTTGATGGGCGGAGACAGTGGGAAATTAATTGCTTAGAAAGTTAGGTTTTTGATAGTTTAAGAGGGATATTTAATTTACTTGAAAATCTAAGCAATTCCAGCAAGCATAATTTGCTCTTAATGTCATTGTAAATGCGTATGATTTTATTTACCCTGAAGGGAAAATCTTAAATCAGTCTGGTAAAATAATGCAAACTAATTCATAGCAGTAATAAAATTAAAATTTTGAAAAGATTCAGCTTGTAACATTTTACTTCATAATTGTTCTTCTTGAGATTCATCTTAATGATTTAAAAAAAAAAAACTCTGAAGCTACCTGTTACTCCAGGAAGATTATTGGTGCTTTTGAATCATCTGGTTATATAATTTGCTCAGTGTTAGATATGTGTAAATGTCTAGTCACAGGATAATTAATATAATACTAAATTTCTATTGATCTTATATTAGTATTCTTTAAAATTAAATCCAGTTTTAATTTAATGTAAAATAATGTTCATGTTTTTAAATTTGTCAGTATTGAATTTGAGTTTTATTTTCTCTTTCAGCTCCAGAAATCCTAAACTATGATCCTATTACCACAGCAACAGATATGTGGTAAGATGTTGTTAGTTACCTAAATGCTTTTGTTAAAAGTTGGGTAGTATATGTTCTAGAGTTCTTTGATTCCAAAAGTAAATAATAAGGCTTTCTTTAAAAGATTTTGTTCAAGTATTATTATTTTGTCTCAGGAAAACATTTACATGCTCATTCTTTTTAAGTAACACTTTGGCTTTGAGCCAAAGATACAGGATTAACAAGGGAAAACCTTTTCTTGGAGGGAGGCTCAGCCTGTGCCCTGCTACCTGTCCCATAAGAAAGATGAAATGCCGTTTAATAAGCATAGAGCAAGTGCAGACGGGCACCAGATGGGAGACACCTGATCTGGGTCTGAAGCGCGAGGAAGGCTTTTGCTCAGCAGAAGAATGAGGTCAGGTGCAGGCAAAAGTTGAGTTTCCTAAGAGTCTATCTCTAGGGTACTGTGAGACTTTGTGGCTAGCAGGAGGAGAACTGGAATTGACGCTGGAACTTGAGTGGGGACCACCGTGTGGCACTGACTCCACAGGCCAAGGGAAGAGTTTAGACATATTCCCTGTGTTCCACGGAACTGTCGTGGATTTGCCGAGGGCAAAGGGTCCTGTGGCTAACTAAGAAGGTGACACGTGTCCTGTATGTAGTGTCTTCTTCCGGCCCTTGAGCACCAGGCTTGTCATTAACATATTTAAGCCTCTGAAAAGTTTTGCAATGAAAAAAGTCTGCCCACACAACTTTGTGCTTTGTCGAACCTGCAGACTGTGTTTGCACAGAGCCGCTGTTTATGTCTCACGGATCGTTACTGCGTCATTGGACACCTTTGAGAAATGCTGCTCTTTGAGCAACTTCGTGTCCTCGATAGCAGGGGTCTGTGTGAAGGGCAGGCCGCAGATGTAAAGATATATATTTAGTATGTTTATAATTATATAACGTACGTGCATTTCCCTCATACTCTTTTTCTGTGAGGCAAACTTTGATGTAATACAGTTATTTTAGTTTTAATAATATAGGAACTTTGAAAAGTGATTTAAGTTTGTAGTTAAACCATACAAGTTTTGAGGACAGGAATGTGTTGAGTATTGATTTTACTTTATATAAATGTTTTAAGATTAACACACTTTTTAAGTTCCCCTCTTGTCCCTTATTTGTTTTTAGGAATATTGGTATAATAGCATATATGCTACTAACTCATACGTCCCCATTTGTGGGCGAAGATAATCAAGAAACATACCTCAATATTTCTCAAGTTAATGTAGATTATTCAGAAGAAACTTTTTCGTCAGTTTCACAGCTGGCCACAGACTTTGTCCAAAGCCTTTTGGTAAAAAATCCAGAGTGAGTAATAACATTAATTTGTTTAAATAGTATTACAAAATAAATAATATGTGTCTATGAAGAAAGATACATTCTAAGACGATATAAAATTATTAGAAGTATCCTCTCAAGTTTCAGGTAAAATGGGAAGAGAAGTGGTATAAGAAATCATTAACAAATCCATGACTTCAAACATGGGAAATGTAAAATGTACCACGGGGAATTTTGGATTGAAGAGAAGATTTGGGTTATTTCTCTCTCACCCTTCCACTAATCCCTGAAATTCCCTGAAGTAATTCAGAGTAGGTTTGCAGTGCGCGTGGCTGGTCATGATGAGACTTTGCTGTGAACAATCTGTAGTTAAATAATCATAGTTAGGTAACACGTACAGATTACTGATTGTCAAATCTTTAAGGATCAGATGCTCTTTGCCTGCTTACTAAAGAAGCGACTTGGAGCTATAGCTTAGGACTCTTACCTCACTCATTGGCAGCTTCAAAGCAGGAAAAGAAAAAGCTGACCTCCCCTTTCTTCACCCGGATCAGCCGTGTTTACTTACTTGTCAGGCCTTTTATCTCTGGCCGTTACGTCATCTCCTTGAGGACTCAGTTTCCTTATCTGTTTAAGAAAAAAAACCTCATAGGTTTGTGAATTATTTTTTTGGCTTACTACAAGACTAAACAAATTCTCACTGACTATATTTTAGACACAAATGGTTATTTAGTAGAAAGAGTAATAATACTATTTGTTTCTGCTTATAAGCAGTTTTCATTTTCTTAAATATTTTTTCAATTACATTCTAAAATTTCTATAGTGAGCACATTAATTTTTTTATATGCAAGAAAAAATGAACATAAAAACAAAGACTAAGGAAACATGTTCTCACGGTAATGGTGGTTGTATTAAGGTTGGAGTTCTGAAGACAAAGAGGTGTTTTCCTTCCTTTGAAATGTTGTGATATTTGACCATATTATTTTTATAATAGAAAACAAAATTTAAAAACTCAAAATGTTGGATAAACATCATTGAAGAGTAGCCTTTGTTTTCAAGACTTAACAGTTATTGCTTTTAAGAATACAAGATAATAGAGGTTATAAATTACATATATTTTCCTTTCAAGGGTTTGTAAACCCAAGAGACTTTATAATTTTACTAATTTTTATTTGGGAGGCTAACATGTTCACAAACCTTTTGACCAGATAGTCTCATCTGGAAGCCCCATGATAAGCTGAATTTTGAGCACGTGTCAGAATTAAGGAAGCCCTAGGACCCCCGTTTTCCTATTATTATTCCCTTCTGTACCATGGATTTGTGTTATTTTCATGATAAATAAAAAATAAGTCTATAATCTATCAAACTGCAGACCTCTCTGACTTGACTTTGGTTCTCAGTTTCCCTTGTTCTTTCTCTCAAAGGAAGAGGCCCACGGCGGAGTCCTGCCTCTCTCACTCGTGGCTGCAGCAGTGGGACTTTGGGAACTTGTTTCACCCTGAAGAAACTTCTGGTTCCTCTCAGAGTCAGGATCATGCGCTGCGGTCCTCTGAAGACAGGACCGCCAAGTCCTCCTGTAATGGAACCTGTAGTGACCGGGAGGACAAAGAGAACATCCCGGAGGATAGCAGCATGGTGTCCAAGAGGTTTCGCTTTGATGACTCGTTGCCCACTCCCCATGAACTTGTCTCAGATCTGCTCTGTTAGCACGGGTCTCTTTGACTCGCTTGGACTGCATTTGGAATTTGAAATCCACTCCCATGTGAGATGGTGGTTTGCAGCTTCACATATGGCATGTTTATATTGTAAATGCACTTTTGCATAGCAGAATTTAGGGAAGAGTTTTAATGCTAAATTACTAGCTGCTAGTAGAATTTTATTTCCTATCCTGAGATATCAAGTCTGCAGAGAAGAAGATATTTAAATATATGACAAAAAATAAAATTGTGCATTTGAGTTTACATATTAATGAAAGAATGCAAATTCAAATGGATTTTTCTAAGTATTTTACATATCAGGAAAAAAGTGGTTTGAATTGTATTGTGGTTGATGCAGACTGAACAAAATGAAGACGTTTGAATTTGATATGTTCTCTGAGGTGAATCCTGTACTGTGCTTCTGTTGACAGAATTTTGTGTAGGATAGCAGTGTCAAGTTTAAGCAAGAATATATACTGTTTTATAGATGCTCAAGAGATATTTTACACTTGAAAATGGTTTTCAATGATGAATGTTTTGAAACTGTGTAAGATTGCCATATATATGTTCTGCTATATGAGATAGATCCTTCAACCAGAGCAAAGAGGGAGTTAGAAGCCTGATTTAGGGGTATTCTATACAAGTTGGAGCAGAGAAAAGAGTAGCATGGCATGATTTTTTAACTCAGATGTCTTTTGCCCACTCTCAGCACACTTCAGATTTAACAAGGTCTGAGAAATGGAGAATAGATGGTATACAAGCATAGGGGACTTTCATCCTCCAGAATTTCTGGAGTCGAAGATACTTAGGTAAAACTGAATGTGCTCTCTGTGTAGTCTGCAAAATATATTTATTAATTGAGTGAAGAAGAAAATGCTGACAGACAACTTAACAGAATTTAGATGTCTTTTAAGTCTTAGAATACAAGCCAGTCGTTCAGAGTTCTAAAAGTCTGCATAAAAAATATCGTAACACCAGCAGGACTGTGAACACAATACGAGAGTCAGCAGTAGTGACCGTGATCATAAAGCATGGTGGCGTCAACTCCTCGAAAGTGCTTGTGTAAAATTCCTGGCAAGTGGTGGGCACAGCAGAAGGTGGTCTGCACAGTGGCCTCTAATGACCTTTGCTGGGACCAATGCAAGTCAGAGTCTAGGGACAGCAGAATGTTTGACCTGTGGCTGCTGGCTTGTGTTCAGTCCTACTGGGGGCAGATTCACTCCTTTTTGGGTAATCTTTGGTGACTTTGCACCTGGTGACTATCAAAAAGCCTGTTATTATGTTAAGATAACTTTAACCTCATGACAATGTTACTATATCAAAAAAAAATGATATTTTGATTAAAAAAAATCTTGCATTTCCCCCCTTTGAATTATATATTACTGTAAAACCTTTAGTTTCTTGAAATTTGGTTAGACTCCAAATAACTTAAAACTGTTCTTAATAACCATCAGGTCACTTTATTTGGCTAAATGGTGAATAACTTTTACATCTTCAGCATTTCTTAAAGGAAAAGTTAATTCTACTTGTGTGTGTGTGCATATGTGTATATGTATATGTATTGTTGTATGTATATATGTATAGATGGATAAAATATAGTCTTTAGACAACTTTCTTTTAGAGATCTTTACTGCAGTATATTGTTCTCAACTCAGGTGCCAAAGGAGCTCTCTTCTTACGACATGTAAATATACATTTAAATTCTTTAAGAAGTAGCTTGTTGGTTCAATAAACTAGCCATTGCAGAAGCTAAATTGGGCTCTTGTATATCTAAAACTGATGAGTTTTTCCTAAAATGTTGATTGTCCATGTATTGGCCTTCAGTATTAAGCTAATGCAGGTACAGCTTAGTAAGACATTGCAGAAAGAGGAAATGATTACTTTTACAAAAGACCATACTATATTTTTAAATTTCTAGAGGAATTATGCCATACTAAAAAATTTTTAAAAATCAAGGAATGTTTGAATTATAAGCTGGTTCTTAAAAATATTTTATACTATCTTTTACTCTGAGAAATCTTAAAATAGTTCGTATGCCTCCCCTTAGTTAATAGGATTCGGAGCTGTAAATTTCCATACCTTTTTTTCCTAACAATTTTTATTGTAAAAAAGCAACTAGTGGTTGCACAAACAGTATAAAAATTCAATTTTTTCATAAAGGTGAATTTAAATGTTTTCACTGATTGCAATGTGAAAATAAATTAAGCCAATTTTTAGAGAGATCTTATTAACAAATGATTCAATTCATACTGTTTTTCTCCCAAGTTTAAAAACAAATGTCTATCAACAGCAGATGATGTTTCTCACTAACGTGGGAATCTAGAGAGCGCCTCTGGGGTGAGTAATGTCAGTAACACTTCAACACATCTGAAGGTTAACGTTAAATTCTGTCGAGTTTATAAAATTTAATTTACCTTCTGGATAGGATCCTTGGATGGATGGGATTAAAAAATAGATGAGTTATAGATGACACTTATAACTGTCATTTAAATTTTTCCCCCACAATACAGTTAACCTAACTCTTAGCAGTGAAATTGTAATGGCACTTGAAAGAAGTAAGCAGCACCCGTTCTCCGGTCTGTAGCGATTTGAGGCGCCTGTGCCAGATTATAATCAACACATAGCTTCCTTTATCAAGAAAGTCTGGTTATAAAAAAAAAGTCAGCTGATGAGTGACACACTTAGCTTTCTTTCTGGCACAAGCTCACTCTTTCATGTTGGATGGATCACAAATCGTTCATAGACCATATTTTGAATAGCCTTGTTCTAAGCAACATTTATAAATGTTGATATTTTATAACTGTTTACATTTCTTCTGTTTATTTTTGGATATTCAGTGTGATATCTGACTTAGAAACTTGTCCTTATTCATTGTTGTATAGACAATTGTACTTTAATTTTAAATTGTGTTAAAATTAAGTTATCTGACTTCCAATTTGGGGAATTATTATCAATTTATAATTTTATAAAAGTTTAAAGAACTTTAAACTGTAATTGTAAATTTCACACAAGTTACAACTGCCCTCCATCTTAACTTTTATTAAATAATCATGTTGCTTAAGTCATATTGACCGACGTTATTATGAATACTCCAGGAAAAAAAAAAAACGCTTATTACATCAACTTAATGATCCTTTGGTTAAAAATTAAAAAGCACTTTTTTTATGTTTGTGGTTGTCTTTTGCTTTAAAGTATTTCTAAATTTGTTAGTCTTAAAAGCAAACCTCCTTGCCTGAAGGTTCTAGCCCTTGACCCACGTCGTCTTTGAACTCCCTTTCCAATACTAATATGTTTATTAGATACTGTCTTTTGGAAAAGCCACATAAATTTGAAAACAAGATGTATTTTCTGATAATAGATACTTTTAGAAAATTTCAATGAATAGCAGTGCACTACATGTTGCATAAAGATGAATAAGGGATTCTTATTCACCCAGAAATAGATAAACTGCTTTGGGGTTTTTTTTAGTTTAAAAAAATCGAATGAAATAACAAAAGATGAGTAAGGGATTCTTCAAGAAGTTTATAATCTGGTTGCAGACCAAGGTACGATCTATTCCCGTTATTTACGATACTTATGTTCTGTAAAGTTCCCAAACAGTGAATACTGAAACATTGCTTCTAGGGGAAATACAGAGTTAGGTTCCTGCAAGCTTGTGTTTGTAATTTTTGTCAACTGATCAATACATAACCTTGTTTTTGTGTGTGTTTCTGTTTAAAGACATTTCTTAAAATAGAACTTGATTCACTAACGTTAAACTCATGGCCAACAGCACCGTAATTCATGCCTGAATAAAGCTTATCTAATACACGTGTTTCTCCATAAGGTACATCATGGCCTTGTGTAGGAACCCTGAACTACACAGCATTTCAGAACTATGCCTTGGGGCCATTCTTAACAGTGAAATCACCAACAAAAAGCACAAAAATGCAGAAAACATGACACTAAAAAGACCACAAAAAGGACATTTGTCTTACGGTCTGAGAGCTGAAATAAGATGGCAGCGTGTCACCCTGCTCGGCTTCAGCTGGGAACAGGGCGTCAGGCAACTCCATTTCTTCACTATTGTGGACATGTCTGCGAAGACTGTGAAAGCACCATGTGTGTTGATTTTGGGGTTACATACAAATAAACTTTAGCAAGTGGGTGAATTTGCAAATAAGGAATCCACGGATAATGAGGGTCAACAGTACACGCTAAAATCACCATGTAAGAAGTATGAAGTGTGAGAGAGAAATGGTGTGCAGAACTTGACAATTAATTGAATCCTTAGGAAGGAGAAATTGATATGTGTTGGAACTTTTTAATTGTGAGCAGTTTCCTTTCAGGTTCTATATCTTATTTTCTTTTTCTAGCACATAAATATTCCCAAATTTTTGTCTTTAGCCTAATTTTTCTCCTGGACACTGAAGTTGTAGGTATTATCTTTATTTGGATATAATGTAAGTATCCGCAAATGTAAAATAGCTCTAAGTAAAATCATGGTCATGTTCTCACATTCTGCATCACCTCCTCAACCAGACTTCCTGACTTCACGTTACCTCCATTAATTAACACAGCGCTGTTCACCCACACATCACAAATAGGAATCTCTAGCTGTCATTTAAAAATTTTGTTTCCTTACTGCACCTCTTCCAATTCGTCATTAGTTTGTATCAATGATATCTCCTTATATATCTTACAGTCTTTTCCTCTTGATTCATACTGGTACACATTCTTCCCTCTAGTTCTAGATTGTCTAGATGATCTAGAAAGGGCTCAGCAAACTTCTATAAAGGGCTAGTTATTAAATATTTTAGGCTTTGCAGGCCAGACAGTGTCTTGTTACAACTACTCAGTTCTGCTGTTGCAGCACGAAAACAGCCATGGGCAATATGCAAAAGAATAGGTGTGCCAATAAAACTTGATAAAAACAGACAGCAGGCTGCAGTTAGTCTGTTGACCCCAATCTGGATTATCACCATGATGTTCCAACTGATTCTCCTAGTTCTAGCATGATTGAGATGGGAGGAGAGGCCAGAAAGAGACAGGGCAGTGTGTCTCATCTGAACTGACTTCTAGCAAGCAGACTTCCAAGAGGAAGAGGACTGAGAAATGGTCATTGGATATAACGGTTTCACTAGAATGGTGAGTTTGCACAGAGCTGTGAAAATAGAAAGTAGAGGCCACAGGTATATATCGGTCTCCCAAGAAATCTAGGGAAAGAGAAAAAGAACACTAGCTAGAAGAGTGGGGTTTTTTAAAGGATGATTAGCCCTGAGCTAACATCTGCTGCCAATCCTCCTGTTTTTGCTGGGGAAGATTGGCCCTGAGCTAACATTCCATGCCCAACTTCCTCTATTTTCTATGTGGGATGCTTGCCACAGCATGGCTTGACAAGCAGTGTGTGGGTCCACACCGGGCATCTGAACCAGCAAACCCCAGGCTGCTGCAGTGGAACATGCAAAGTTAACCACTGTGCCACCAGGCAGACCCCTTGAAGAATGTTTTAAAAAATCTTTTAGAGGCTGGGCCAGTGGTGTAGTGGTTAAGTTAGCACACTCAGCTTTGGCCATCCAGGATTCGCAAGTTCAGATCCTGAGCGTGGACCTACACATTGCTGATCAAGCCATGCTGTGGTGGCGTCCCACATACAAAATAGAGGGAGATTGGCAAAGATGCTAGTTCAGGGACAATCTTCCTCAAGCAAAAAGGAAGATGGGCAACAAATGTTAGGGCCAATCTTCCTTGCCAAAAAAAAAAAACCTTTTAGGATGGAGAGGACTTGAAATTGTTAGTAGGAAAAGAGGTGTCCTCGTGGAGGCAGCAATTGAAATGTACAAGAGTGCAAGATGATGATAGAAAGTGCCAGAGAAAGTGATGAGATCACAAGGACAAATGGAGGGGTCGACTTTGGCTAGAAGAAGGAAAAACATTTTCTTCTCATGGACAAAAATGAAGGAAAAAAGATGATGAGAGGTGTGAAGTAAGAGAGTGGTCAGTTTCTCCTTACCTTATAAGAAGATTGTAGCTACTCTGCCAAGAGGAAAGGAAGTGGAGGTGGCTGTGGCTTGAGGAGTGAAAATTTGGCAAAAGATGGGGAAGAAAAGAATCCTTGAACAGTGTTGGTCAAATGAATGGAGTTTGCAATCTATCAGGAGAGACAGACATTAAATACCAAACGTCTTAATTGGTGATTAGTTTATTGTGTAAAGTGTGTGGCCAAATAATTCTTGTAATACTAATTTATAATTTCTGCCTATAGTTTTTCCTTTTATATCAGGAGACTGCTTCTTTGCATCAGGGAAGGTATATAGTAGCCTTCAAAAGAGAAAAAGAAAAACATGTTCCATTGGGGCTTTTATTTGCAAATACTTACATCTATTGAGAAAAACAGTTTGAAAAGAGTGGAAAAGGCTCAGAATGTAACAGGAAGAGAGAGCTCTATAAGTCTCGGAGCATCAAGAACATTGCCCACTTCCCCAGTGCATGTTGAGAATTGCAGAACCTTGCAGAGAGTGGTCCACCACAAGCAATGTGGCTTCTAGGGCTTGCGTAGAACCAAAAAGATTGTGTTGGGTAAACATTGTCTCTGGAATGAGCATGGCAGGGAGGGAGGGGATAGCATTGAGCCTGAGAAGGGTTTCTCGTGTGGGTCTCATTAGAGCATATTCTTTTACTTTGGACAACATCCTCATAAACAGAATGCTCTTACTAGAAAAACAACAGTAGATGTCATATAACTGGTTCTAATTGTGTTCCTTGGTGGAAGCTGAGAGCCTTCAACTGCAAGGCAAGTTTCTAAAAGTGATTCTACCATTGTTACAGACACTGGAGGTTGGCCAGCCCACCAACCATAGCCAACCCCCTTGTCCTTTGCCTGCCTCCACTACAGAGGCTATTCCAGCTCACTTGGAGCTAGGGATGAACTGGAAGTCTGCTGGGGGGCTTCTGAAAGGCTTTTGATTTCTGAATGAAAACCAGAAATACTGACAGACCCACAACTCCCCACCGTCTTGGATGGGAGCTGTTTTCACCATCTTGTAACTACCAAGGAAGGGACAAAGGAATTCTGGAGATACTGGCCCTGACGTTATTGTCCTACTGGAGCAATGGCAGCACTCCTTGCCTCAACTTTTCAGTATATGATTTTCTAAAATGTCCTAGTTGTTTAAGCCACTCTCTTTTGGGTTTTCTGTTATTTGCAGCTGAAAGCATCTTAATTGACGCAATCATCAATGTTTCCCAAATTCACATTCCTCATAATATTATTAGGTGTATGGCAAAGAAAGAAAGCATGGGCACCCAATTATATTTTGGAAACACCATGTTAACAGTGTTAAACATGCATTTTTACTGCAGGATTCCTTGAGGCCTTAATTTACACTGGGAATCTCCAAGTGAGGAGCCCAGTGTGTAGCGTGTTTTTATAATCACTTTGACCATGCTAACATCTCTCTGTAGTATCCATGGACACTTACTTGGAAAAACACTGTATCTGATGCCAAAGCAATTTGGTCCAGGTGTCTCTAAAGATCTGGCTTCTCCAGAAATACATGTTCTTTTGTGAGAATCAGCTCTTGTATAGCAGAAGGAAATGGGAAGGTCAGGCTCCTAATTCTTGATCCAAGTGAGACCATTTGCAGCGCTATAAGCTTCATTCCTTTATTAGAAATCCACACTAGGTTCTGGTACAACACATTCTGATTCTCATGGGCCCTCAATATCTTGAAGCTGTTTCCTTGATAGAAAGTCGTTGGCATGGCTTTCTGCTGGACTCTCAGCTTGGCCATGCCTTGGGTTCCAAACCAGCAGACTGCACTCTCACTGCTGCTTCATCTCTAGCAATTTAACTCATTTGTGCTATTTTCCCCACCCCAAAGCAAAGGCCTTGTATTAGGGTTCTCCCCAGAAACAGAACCAATAGGATACATATAGATATAAGATATACGTATATAAGAGGAGATTTATTATGGGAAATGGCCCATGTGACTATGGAGGCTGAGAAGTCCTATAATCTGCCATCTGCAAGCTGGAGAATCAGGAAAGCTAGTGGTGTAATTCAAGTCTAAGTCTGAAGGCCTGCAAACCAGGAGAGCCAATGGTGAGGGCAGGAGAAGATGGATGTTCCAGCCCAAGCAAAGGCAGCAAATTCTCCCTCTGCCTTTCTGTTCTATTCAGACCCTCAACTGATTGGACCATGCCCACCTGCATTGGTGAGGGTCATCCTCTTTACTCCATCTACCAATTCAAATGCTAATCTCTTCTAGAAACACCCTCATAGACACATCTAGAAATAATGTTTCACCAGCTATCTTGGCATCCCTTAGCCCTGTCAAGTTGACATATAAAATTAACCATCACAGGCCTTTCCATGTCTTCTGACTTCTTCCTAATTCATCAAAGCTTTTTTATAAGAATAGAGAAGTTCCAACATTTTCCCATTTACATAATTTCTTCACACACACGCACAATTTTCTGTTTTCTTATAAGGAAAAGTGAAAGTTTTATTTCTAGGAAGCAAATTGATCTTCCAGCTTATTGAAATCAATTAAATCCTTTCCTTTAAAATATATTACTAAGGAAACTGTTCAAGAATCTCTTCAATGGGCAGGGTGGGTACAAGTGTGGTCAGAATCAAATGAAAAATCTCTCACGTTTAGGTCCTATGCCAACCTTATGCTGTGGTCAACTTTCAGAATAAGCAAAAACAGGGATATTTTATAATTAGTCAGAGTGAGTCCACCCTCTGTGGTTCACCACTGGAATTTAAATTCAGTGATTGTAATGCCCCTTTGAAAGGCCAAAAGAAAGATAAATGCTAATTACGCCAATATTTCTAGCCAGATGGTAAAATGCAACTGGGTCACCAATTATAGAAACAATTGTAAGTGCGCCGTCGCTCCACTTATACTGAACAGTAAACAAATGAGTGCAAAATGTACGTGGAGAAAATGGCAAGAGAAAATTATGGAACAAATAGAACGGATTCTCTGTGTCATACAGGGCATATCACAGCCTTCCTTTCCCTTAGAAATCAATCATGATGAATAAATCTGAGGCTTCAGGATCTTCCCTGGTTAGAACTGAATTAGCTGTCTATAGAGTCACACAAAGTCAGATTTTATAGATGAAACATCGTCATCTATTTGTTTCTTCCTTTGACAGAAATTGTTAGCCCAATTTATTAAGAACGTGATTGGATTTTTAATTGGACTTTGCACAAAAACGCTTCTGAAAAAACGGAATATTTAAGTAATCACAGACTAAAGACCATTGAAAACAACTCTAAAGGGAGAAAGGAGCAGGCCCATTTTATTGAGGGCTTTTTGGCCACTTTAACCTGTGTGAACATCAATGACTTCTTTCTTTTACAAAACAGTAATCAGCTGTTGGCTTCTTTAATTAGTTCTGGTCCTAATTGATTTAATACTAATGATTAAGCATGGGATACTGCAAATAAACCTGTCTCCTTTCTTCCCAGAAATAGAATAATTGCATTGGCCAGTGGCTGGGGCCTTTTATTTTACCCAATTTGTAAGAGATTTAATTACTTTGGCTTGGTTCCAGTGTCCCAAGCAACACACACAAATAGTCCCACAACATTGTATCTAAGTATCAGTTTAATTTTGGGAAGTCTTTACAATGCATGTTTATAAAACGGTGTTTGTGCGTCTCTATAAAAAATACCATTTATGAGTATGTCTGTTTTCAGAGACGTATAAAATATAAGTTAAAGGAGGAAGAATAAAGTTTGCTGAGGGCCCACTGTGAATCAGAAATTATATTTGGCCCTTTTACTCATGCTGTTTCCTTTAATCTTCCAACAACTCTGCAAATCAAATGTTATCTTCATCGAATAGGTGAGGAAGCTGAGCCTCAGAGAATTTAAGCAATTTCTCAGTTCCCTAGTTACCATACATGGGAATTTGAGCTCAATTTTGCCTTTTCTATCATACCAGGTTTGAGTTAAATTTTCCAGGACTAAGTGAAAAAACTAGGAGAAAGTGACTGGAATCTGTATCATTTTTTTTAAAAAAAGTTTGGATGAAAATATTAATTTATATGTTTGATTAAAAACTAAAAATGTAAAAGAGAACAAAGCTGGAGGCATCACAATCTCTGACTTCAAAACATACTACAAAGCTACAGTAACCAAAACAGCATGATGCTGGTACAAAAACAGGTGCACAGATCAATGGAACAGAATTGAAAGCCCAGAAATAAAACCACACATCTATGGACAGCTAATCTTTGACAAAGGAGCTGAGGGTATACAATGGAGAAAAGAAAGTCTCTTCAACAAATGGTGCTGGGAAAACTGGACAGCCACATGTAAAAGAATGAAAATTGACCATTCTTTTTCACCATTCACAAAAATAAACTCAAAATGGATCAAAGACCTAAAGATCAGACCTGAAACCATAGGGCTTCTAGAAGAAAATATAGGCAGTAAACTCTTTGACATCAGTATCAAAAGGATCTTTTCAGACATCTTAAACATGTCTTCTCAGACAAGGTAAACAATAGAAAGAATAAACAAATGGGACTTCATCACACTAAAGAGCTTCTTCAAGGCAAGGGAAAACAGGATTGAAACAAAAAAACAACCCACTAATTGGGAAAAAATATTTACAAGTTATATATCCGACAAAGGGTTAGTCTCCATAATATATAAAGAACTCACACAGCTCAACAACAAAAAATCAAACAACCTGATCAAAAAATGGGCAGGGGACATGAACAGACATTTCTCCAGAGAAGCTATACAGATGGCCAATAGACACATGAAAGGATGCTCATCATCACTAATCATCAGGGAAATGCAAATCAAAACTATACTAAGATATCACCTTACACCTGTTAGAATGGCAAAAATAACCAAAACAAAAAGTGACAAATGTTGGAGAGGTTGTGGAGAAAAAGGAACCTTCATATATTGTTGGTGGGAATGCAAACTGGTGTAGCCATTACGGAAAACAGTTTGGAGATTTCTCAAAAAATTAAAAATAGAAATACCATATGACCCAACCATCCCACTACTGGGTATCTATCCAAAGAACTTGAAATCAGCAATTCCAAAAGTCCCATGCACCTGTATGTTCATTGCAGCATTATTTACAATAGCCAAGACATGGAAGCAACCTAAGTGCCCATCAACTGATGATTGGACAAAGAAGATATGGTATATATAATAACGGAATACTACTCAGCCATAAAAAAAGGATAAAATTGTCCCATTCACAACAACATGGATGGACCTTGAGGGAATTATGTTAAGTGAAATAAGCCAGATAGAGAAGGATGAACTCTGTATGACTCCACTCATAGGTAGAAGTTAAACATGTAGACAAAGAGAACTGATTGGTGGTTACCAGGGGAAAGGGGGGTTGGGGGGCGAGCACAAAGGGTGAAGTGGTGCACCTACAACATGACTGACAATAATGTACAACTGAAATTTCACAAGGTTGTAAACTATCATAATGTTAATTTAAAAAAAAAACAAAAATCTATCATAAAGCAAATTAAAGTTAGGATAGAATAATCTAAATTGCAATATTTACAGCATTACAGAATGTAATGTTTGCTAAATAGAAAAGAGAAACCTGAATAATTCACTAGTGTTTCCTAGTTAGCCATTTGTACCATACAAATAGGATTTGTACATATTACCTTTATTTGCACACAATTTGCCTTATGTGGAGCAGAAATTGGTATAAAATGAGTCCTCCACAATTCTTTATCTATGGTGTCTGAGGAACCTCTTGTGAAGATAGCCTTCGTAGGAAAACCTTCCCCAGGCAGAAGGAATAGCATTGGCTCTGAGGCAGGAAATGCCTGGCTCATTCAAGGAACCAAAAGGTCTCCAGAGAGAGGTGAGCAGGGGCCATATTAGTTAGGTCAGCTTTTGCTTTAAGGTCACGAGGTGCCCTTAAAGAATTTTAAGTGAGAGTTTCACATAATCGTATTCTGTGTATTAGGACTGTTGGTTGGACACTGTGTGGAGGGTAGTTGGAAAGGCATTAGATCCGAGGGCAGAGACCCACATAGGAGGATTATTTCAGCCATTCTGGCAAGAGGTGGTGGCTGGGGAAGCTGAGAGAAACAGGCAGATTCGAGTGTGCCTTGAGAGTCAGAAGTGATAGAGTTCCCTAATTACTTGGATGTGTACATGAGGGAGCATGGAAAGGATGACTCTCAAGTTTTCCTTTTGAGCAACCCTTTGATGGTTGTCTATTTACTAATACAGGGAACACTGGAGGACGAGCGTTTTGAAAGGAAGATGAGTTCGGTTTTGAATGTGTTGACCGTGACGCTGGTATTTGGATCTATGGATTTGGTGTGGCCAGCAATGGAGATACAGCTGAGAAGCTGCACAGAGGATCGAATGAGGTGACTAGCTTGGCGTCGGCCAGTGAAATTGAGCCACGCCTTGCAATGCCTTGCACAATTCCGGTCTCCGTTTTCGAGTTATATTAACCTGCTGGGAAGCCAGGTCTTCAGTTAGGACGTGGTTTGGGAGAAGGAGAGAGGTAAGATAGGGTAGAGAGAAGCGATTGGATGAAGAATGGAAGGAATTCAGAATTTTTTTATAGAATACCCACCATTCCTGTCAACAGAGAGGAACAACTACTTAAAACGGTGTAGAAGGCAGGGCTCCTACGTGTTCGTGGGTAGCTCTGCCGGAGCAGTGGGAGCTAGAAGCCTCGCTACTTCTGGAAGTGCCTATTTCTTTCTTTTGTCTATGCCTCCTCCCCGACTCCTTCAAGGCTTTGTACTCAGGTTCCCTCCCTCTTATGAAAATCTCTTCTCAGAAAGGATCTGAAATATATTCACGCAAAAGTGCAAATGACTAATACAAGTTTTAAAAACTATTCCCAGGGGCAGATTATATTTTCTGAAAAATAACCACAGAAATATTTATGATCCCTCACGTTCTTCCACACCTTGCCGCTCCGACCTCATCCCCATTTGTGTGACAGTACAAATAGGTGTTGTTTGTGAGTTGTCAAAAATGCTTGTGAAAAATTAAACGAACAAATGCCACCTAAATCAAACCGGCCAGACTACATTTATTCTTAGAGAGGTTAAAAATGGAAATAACCTCACTATATGTGAGATTTATATTGAGTTTTTGTCAAAATCATTGCAGTGTCTGAGCTTCAAATGTAGATAAATCTTATTCTGGTCACTGGATAGAGACAGCTCACATTTGCTTTGAACTTATAGCAAAAGTCTGTGAATGAGATTAATTTCTCTCAAAAATAATTCTTTAGTTTCTCTCAGGAAGCGGAGCCCAAACTCTGTTCTTAAAAAGTCAGGCATTTATGACTCAACCAGCTGAAACCTGAACAGAAGCTTTAGTAATTAACTCCTGTGACTACAAGATCATCGCAAACACATATAAAGAAATTTGATACCAAAGGGTGCTTTGCAGCCAGGAAAACTAAATTGCCAAGAACACAGTGGGTCCATGACTGGTACCTTTCAAACTATGAAAAATGAGCCAATGTCTGAACATTTTCAATAATATGCTGAGTCCTCTTTTTAAATAACAACTTTATTGAAATATAACTTACATACTATAGAATTCACCCATTCAAAATGTAAGATTCAGTGGTTTTTAGTGTATATTTACAGAATTGTGCAACCATCGCCACTATCTGATTCCAGAACATTTCCATCTCCCCACAAAGAAACCTGTTAGCAGTCACTCCCTGTTTCCTCCCAAACTTCCTAATCTTGGGCAACTACTTTCTGTCTCTGTGGCCTTGCCTATTCTCTAAGTTTCATACAAATGGAATCATAAAATAAGTGGTCTTTTGTCTGTCTACTTTCACTTAATGTTTTCAAGTTTCATTCATGTTGTAACATGTATCAGTCCTCCATGCCTTTTTGTTGCTGTATAATATTCTACTGTATGGATATACGGCATTTTGTTTACACATTCTTCAGTTGATGGACATTTGGGTTATTTCCACTTCTTGGCTGTTAAGAATAATGTGGTTGGGTACAAGTTTTTGAGTGGCCGTATATTTTCATTTCTCTTGGGTGTGTACCTAGGAGTGGAATTGCTGGGTCGTTTGATAACTCTATGTTTAACCATCGAGAATCTGCCACACTGTTTTCCAATGTGGGTACACCATTTTACATTCCCACCAGCAGTGTTATGCGGGTTCCAGTTTCTCCATATCCTCCCCTACACTTGTTATTGTCTTTTTATTATTGCCGTCCTGGTGGGTATAAAGTAATATCTCTTTGTGGTTTTGATTTGCATTTCCCTGATGACTAATGATGTTGAGCATCTTTTCATGTGCTTATTGGCTATTGGTGTATTTTCTTTGGAGAAATGTCTATTCAATTGCTTTCCCCATTTTAAAATTGGGTTATCCTATATTATTGATGTTGGGGGAGTTTTTTAAATATATACTAGGTACAAATGAGTCTCCTTAATTTTTGAGTAACTGCATCAAAGAAAATAAATATTAGATAAATCACAATATCTGGTGTCAGCACCCAGAATTGAAATATACACATATATGTACAAACAAATATAAAGTACAATTCTTTTATGTTTTAGCAAGAAAAGCTCCTCATTGCTTGCAGTAGCAAAACACTGAAAAAGTGAAATAAGGTACAAAAGAATGTGCAAAACATACAAGAACAAGAAACAGTTAAGCAAATATGGTATATTTATGTGATGAAACATTGTGCTGCTTTCAAAATGATAATTATGGACTGTTCTCCATGACCTTGGAAAATTTCTATGACATTAAGTATAAACACACACAGAGTATAATTTCAACTAGGTTTAAAAAAAAATATGTAGAGGGGCTGGCCTGGTGGTGTGGCAGTTAAGTTTGTGTGCTCTGCTTTGGCAGCCTGGGTTCTCAGGTTCGGATCCCAGGCACGGACCTATGCACCGCTTATCAAGCGATGCTATGGCAGGCATTGCACATAAAAAGTAAAGAAAGGTGGGCATTGATGTTAGCTCAGGGCCAATCTTCCTCAGCAAAAAGAGGGGGATTGATGACAAATGTTAGGTCAGGGCTAATCTTCCTCAAAAAAAAAAAAAGAAAAGAAAAAAGTCAAGAAAATATATGCCAGTATATTAATCATGTCAGCACCTGGGCAGTGGAATGCTATGTGATATTTCCCCATGCCTTCCAGTTATCTACAATAAGCATGCATTTCTTTTCGAATCAGGCATTTGAGAGGGGAAGAAGCAAAGTTGTCAGCAATAGCACAAAAAATGTAAAACTAAAATAATATACTGTCTTTAGCAAATTCTGATGATTTTGGAAGTACGTGGTTTTTCATGGCACTTTATTATATCTTTTTGAGTAATGTGGGAAGTTAGTCATTTTACCTATAAAGTCCCACAGCCATTTATCTTGGACTTCATTTCTCCAAATGTTTAAGATACTTCTTGGAGGGTAGCTTGGCGTACTGAAACATAGCTCCCTGTTCAGAAACAAGACTTTATAGTGTTAGTGCACCCCTCTGCTTTGAAATACCTATGAAATCCTGATCAGGGACAATTTTTCTTTGCTTATTTTTTGTTTGTTTGTTTGCTTCATATGTTATTGAAAGAGAGGCCCATAAAGCTTTGAAAAACATATTTTGGGCCACAATAACTCTGCACAGTTTCTTTTTCTCAGAGGCCAAGGATATTCCCATGATGTAGGCAGGCGATGGATCTCTGGCCACAGTTCTTGCAACTGCCATCATTTCAAGACCAACCACTAATTGCCGAGGAATTCACTGGGAGCTAAAAAAGAACTTTTCTTCCTAGGAGACTCCTTAAGATCTCTAGCAGATTTCTCTTGTTCTCAGGCCGAGTTCTCGTTATCCACCATACTT
Organism: Equus caballus; assembly: GCF_041296265.1. NCBI lineage: Eukaryota > Metazoa > Chordata > Mammalia > Perissodactyla > Equidae > Equus > Equus caballus. The sequence continues at coordinate 72,303,832 of NC_091701.1, read as the reverse complement.
CACATTCTCTACTCTCCACGTGAACGTATTCTAAGGCAAAAACTACTTTTGAAAAACAAAATGTTCTGGAAGGTTTGAATCCACAGCGATATGGCGAGGTTGGCACGGAGCTGTGGACACATATCCAGAATTGCTGTTTGTGAATGTGATAGCAATTTTGCTGAAAATAAGGACTTTCTTTGCAATATATAGAGGTACGGATAGAAGAGAAAGTGGAGCTCTCCTTTGTTTTTCAAACGCCCTTTCATTTCCTGCTGTGTGCTGATGTTTCAAAGCCTCCACATGAATGCGTTCCAACGAGATTTGCCATAGCGGTTTCGTGGGAATGCCCATAAAGATTTTTTTGCTTTGGTTTTTGTTCTCAGTAGAAAGTGTTGCTTGTGATTATCCCTTTCTAAATTATATCTCTTTTTCAGATTTGAAAAAATAAGCTTTTGTGTTTTTCAGGAAACAGACAGTTTTTTTTCCTGCCCTGCTCAGGACTGAGAGGTTTTACTTTAGGAGCATGGAGCTGGCATTTTCAGGGATTTCAGGCATTTTCCGAATCATCTGCTTGAAGGCAGCACCGGACTCACCACCATTTTCCCGGTTGAAGTAAACTTTTCTTCCATTTTTCCTGTAAGTGGTCATTGTTTCAGCAGGTTGATTATTTTATCACATAAAGTGGTCATTGTTCCCCTGCCCAGGGCTCTGAATAAGTCAGGCCCTTCCTAGCAGTGGGACCCTCATCTCTGGGCTTCAGTGACGTTTACCAGTTTGCTCAGAGATTTTCATCCACGCAGGGACTTAAAAGTTGGGTAACATTTACACAACCTTAAAGAAGAATCATGCAATTCAAAAAGGATCCCCTGAAGCATAACCCCTGCTGGGCTCTGGGTCACAAAGCCTCCAATATGGGACTCCCCAAGGCTTCGCAATATGCACTTCGGTGGACAGAGACTCTTTTCTTCTGTGCTTTTTTTTTTTTTTTTTTCAACAAAAGGATTCCATTAAGGCGTGCGTCCACACACGAAAATAAAGCAGGAATGCAAGGGCATTTCCAAGTTCAATTCCTTTCCACAGCTTGCACTTTCTGGTCCCTGGGGAACGCGGAGGAACGTGGGCGTTTGTTGACTGATCCTGCTATTTGACGTCCTTCCTCAGGTTCGGCCACACGGGACTGGGCAGGAGGCTTCAGATGTGCTAACCACGTGATGAAGCTATTGATGGGAGTTATAGCTAAAGTTGATTGAGTACTCATTTGCCGGTATAGTGCAAATTCTACCTTTACCGCTCCTTTTCTCGTTTAAATCTCATAATCACTGGCAGAGGGAGAGATTATCCTGGTTTTGCCGGGGTTAAGCTGGCCAAGGTTATACAGCCAATGAGGGGCGGAGGCAAGAATTTAGTGCAGGCCATCTAGGCTACCAATAAATGTTGGCTTCCTATCCCTATTATTTTGGACTCAACTACAAAAGTACCCACATCTGTCAACTCTTCCTATTTCCACATGCTTCCCATGGAGGGGAGAGCAAGTTTGCAAGTCCTGGCAGGCAACTGAAATAGCGTACAACCACCGAGTGTGACACGCAAATGTCTAACAGGGAATCCTCTAGAATGCTCTGTGTTTACAGTGTCTTTAACAAACACTGCATTCCACATTATTTGGAGTTAAATTGATAAAAACCAATAAAACATAAATTTTAATAAAGTTACTCTCACAGGGATTATTAGCTGAATGCCAATATCTGTTGGCTTTAATAGCATTTAGAAAACTATGCAAGTTTAAGAAAGAATTACATTATAATTTGTGCATTTTTCTAATTGAAACTATTACATTATATTTTATGATTTTTGTTAAAGTGGTAAATGTATTCACCATAGAAAATACAGAAAAACAAAAAAATGAAAAAAAATTTTAAAAATCAACTTAGATCCCTATATTTAGGAATAAACCCTGCTAGCATGGTGATGTCTCCTTTACATAATATACCATAAATATATTCTTGCCACAAAATATTATAACATATCATTATATTTAATAATTACATGCTATATTATAGTATGAGTATAGCATCTTTTATTTAACCAATCCCCTATTTTTGGACATTTAATTTTTTTAACTATTCATTCTTGAAAACAGTGCGGCAATTATCCTTGAAGGCAAATCTTTGTATACATTCGCAATTATTTCCTTAAGATAATTTCTTAAAAGTAGAATTTCAAGGTCAAAGGATATGCAAAATATTAAGATGTTTTTCCCTTCTGGAAAGATTGCACTAATATTTTAAGGCCCAACAGCTAAGTGAGAGTGCCTGTTACTCCACCTTTGCCAAAATTGGGTATTATCAATTTTCAAATAATTACCAATTTTATAGGAGAAAAATAATATTATGCTGTATTTTTCACTTCTTTTCTCACGTATTTGTTCATGGTTTATTCGCCATTTTAACTTCTCCTCTGATTACATTCTAAGAAGCAAGATTTAAGAAAATTTTTTAGTTTAGTCCAAGCAATACCAAATATCTTGATGATAGGTTAAGAAAAAAGCTTTAGATGATTTTTTTTCTGGAGTCCTCCTCCTTTTTAGATGCCACAGCCATAGAATTTTGCGGTGGAAGGGTCCCTTAACGTTTGACAGGTAGGCATAGCTGTGGTCAGCTTGGTGGGCTTTTCTGCTCCGAATGGACGTGTACGTCGTGGGCAGCAAATGAACATTTGAAGAAATGTGCAAACAAATGACTAATAAGACACAAAGCAGCCTTTTTTCTGACTTGACTCAAAACGAAAATGCTGAGTTGTCAGGTCATCTGTGGCTACAAAAATAGTCTTGGCAAATAGTCTGGGGCTATCAAATTCAGTTCCATCTGTAATTGAATTAGGGACCCACATCCTTTTCTCCAAGGAAGTCGATGTACCTAATCCCACCTTTGACGTCAGCCAATGAACAAAGTTTCTATTTATGGAAAATGTCAAGGGTGATAAGCATGAAAGAGTAGTAATATTATTTTCTATCTAACTTAATAATTGGACCTGAACAGTGAGAAAATTTCTGCCAAACAAATACAAATGTTCTGTCCTGAGAAACTGGGTTAAAGTTTCATAGAATCTTAAAGGATCCAAAACAAAGGCAAAACAAACATTTCAAAGAGGGGCAATTACAGGTAGAAAATCCCGTGGAGATGTGCATATGTGTCACATCAAAAAGGCAAGGACCTGTTCCTGAATGGCCAAGATAATGCCAGCTATTATTTCCCTGTATGTGGTTGGTGTTTCTTCCAGAATTTGACAATCATCATTTGCAACTGGAATACTTGCTTCTAGACCCTTCCCCACCTCGGCACACTCACCCTTGCGCACACGCCCCGTCCAGGATTGTAATTCCCCCACCCTGAATTCCTCAAGGTAACAGACCTTGCACGTCCCACCTCCATCACTGAGTCTGGCACAGGGCAGTTCTTCGTCAAATATACATCACAGAACGAAAGAACAAACCAGCCAAAGCATGCCGGAATAAAGTGTTCAGGTAGGCGATCCTGGCCTGATCATCTCCACTGTGGGATGAAAAGGCTGAGGCTGATAGAGTTGAGACTTATTCAAGACTGTACAGTTAGCGACAGAGCCAAGACCTGACTCAAATCTCCTGTTCCCAGAATTACGTTCTTTCACTTTCAAAGGAAAACCAGCTTAGGCATTTTTAAGTCTCTATTCAATATCATAAAAGTGTATTTATTAATATCATAAAGATTGTTTTCCATTCTATATTTATTTATACCCTGTCTCATTTCCCAAATAATGCAAAGCGACCAAGGAACGCACAATGAGAGAGAGAGAATAAGGATCACGCATTGGGAAAATATACACTAGAACCATGATAACTAACATTCAGTCAGTGCTATGTGCCAGGCATTGTTTTAAGTGCTTCCCACAGACTAACTCATGTGACACCCACAATGACTCTGTGAGGTAGGTATTGCCATTATCCCAATTTTACAATCATGGGAAATGAAGCACAGAGAATTCCAGTAATTTTCTCAGGTCACAAAGCTAACTATGTGGTGAAACCTGGATATAAACCTCAGTAACTGTGGCCCTTGATATTGCACTCGAAGTCCTGTACTCTTCTGCCTTCTAAAGACCCTTGGGATCTGCACTTCAGCTTCTGTCTCCAGCCCACGCCCTGGGAAACGAAGCCCCTCAGTCTACCCTCACACGTGGTTCTAAGAGCCAAACTCCAGGCCCCTCTCCCAGACTCATTACACTTCCAGTTGGGTAAATAAGTACTAAGATTCGCATTTGGTAAGATGGTTTTTGTTGTTCTCAGGAGGAGGCTTGGTCCACCTGAAGTTTGAGCTCCCTAATTTACTGGTTGTGTGATCTTGGGCAGGGCACCTAGCTTCTTTGTGCCTCAGTTTCCCCATGTGTCACATTTGGACGATATTAGTGACTATCATATGTTTAGTGTGAGCACTATATCCGACCATGGGTGAAAAGCTCTTAGCACAGGGCCTGGCACATAGTGAGAATCACTGTTAGCTGTTCTCGTCATTATGAGAAAATATAACACTCTTCGATCCTCAGCTTTAGGTCCCACTGTGGTCACATTCTCAGAGAAGAATCTGAATCACCAGGACTAAGAAAATAAATCAGACACTAACTGTTTGCACTTAGTGTCATTTAAACCCTAGCTTTTGGCTCGATTGCCTGACCCACATTTGGTAATTCTAGCTCATCCAGACTCGGGTGTAATATGTCTTTTGAATTTTTGTATCTACGGGCTTTCTAGATCAGCTTATTGTTTTTGAATTTGAAAGTATGATGCTAATCATAGAAATGAGAAATTGTGGAAATGTATAAAGGGAAAAAGCTCACTCTCATAATCTCATCTTCTAACAACGGTGAGAACAGAATCAACCGTAATTCTTGGTTGTGGCACACTAATGCCATTGGCTCATGGATGGCCATCTTTTATTTTGTTTACTCATCAGTATATTACATGAATAGCAAAAGACTCCCTGCCCTGCCCAGGAAGTAGGATGGTACCAATACCTGACCTCTACCCATTTGTTTTCTCCCTATTCCTCCTGACCCTGTGCCTTCCTGCCAGAGATAACTGTTGTCCCAAATTTTGTGTTTGTCACCGTTTCTTTTCTTAGTTTCATCATGCACACACATATAAACACACAAACATGCATGCACATGTATATGTATGTGTGCCTAAATAATATAATATTTAGTTTCGCTTGTTTTGATATATTTATTGATATATTATTAAGATTCATTCATGTTGGCTTGTATGGCTGAAGTTCATTGCTTTAAAAACTTTCATGGGGCTGGCCCTGTGGCCGAGTGGTTAAGTTTGTGCCCTCTGCTTCGGCGGCCCGGGAATCGCTGGTTCCGATCCTGGGCGCAGACCTACACACCACTTGGCAGGCCATGCTGTGGCAGCATCCCACATAGAAGAACTAGAATGACTAGGATCTACAACTATGTACTGGGCTTTGGGGAAAAAAAAAAAGAGGAAGATTGTCGACAGATGTTAGCTCAGGGCCAAACTTCCTCACCAAAGAAAACCATTTAAAAAATTATTTTAAAAAATTATAACATTTTATCATGTACCTATGCTACAACTTACTTATCCTTTCTCTTGTTATCGGGCATTTGGAGATATATTTCTTTCAGTCTTTTAAAAAAATACGTATTTTTTAATGTTGTTACAATCAAATGCCAAATGCCTTTTTGCTTCTGCCTTCTGCTTGTCTCTACACTTGTCATTATATTTAACAATTTTCTCACTTTTATTATAAATTTTAGAGACAATAACATCTCATTCCGTGGATATATCGTAATTTACTTAATCATCTTGCTATTATTGGGCATTTAGATTATTTCTCATGTTGGCTGGCACAATTACTATGTAAACAAATATTATTGAACATAAGTATGTTTTCTGAATTTTGCATTATTTCCTGAAAATGATTTCTAGAAGCAGAACCACTGGGTCAAATGCCCAAACATTGTAGGATTCATGTATATACTGCCAAATTACTTTCCAACACTTTAATTAAAATTCAATTAATTAAAACACCATCAGCAATGGTTCAGAGTGCCATAGAAATGTCAGTTTAAAATCTAGATATTCAGAGGAAATAGCTTATCCAGACACGCTTGGCAACAATTAATTGGTCTGGGAAAACTAAACACAAAAGAGAAATATTTACAATCATTAATGAACTCTTTTAATTAACTCTTTTAATTAACTATTTTTAGAAATAGTTGAAACAAGAACAATTTAAGATATCAAGTACTGAAAAAGAAAACCTGGATCATTACTATTTTACCTCTACCATATCAAATATATGACTATTGGGAATCATCCAGATAAATGACCAACATTTGTTATTTTTCTTTCTGAACATTTGATCGGTTTAAGTAGAGTAAGCCAGAATTAAACCAACATACTGCCACAATACAAATTGTTTTGTTTGGGGAATTTTTGTGTCTCAAACTTTGCACTTGCCATAAATTAGCCTCCTACTTCCCTTATATACTATTTCAGGATTTTGTGTTCTTGAAGACATTCTTTGGTTTACTTTGCATCATGAAATCTACAATGTCCCATCTTTAAACCACTGACTTCACTGAAACCCTTGTCAGTTCTAATGGGATTCGGATAAGAGAATTTTTGTTCCTGGTATAGAAATTCCTACTGTTTTCTATGTTGTTGAAAAAGCCTCTCAATCTCCATTGCAGTGCCAACCAATGTGAGCATCATTGTGCCAGCATTTGAAGACATCATTCTCTCAGGGAATCATAATGAATTTAACTGAAGATTATTACTGTCTCTATCTGTATGCAAGAATTGATTAAATTATTTATTTCTTTATATCTAAACCCGATAACAATAAAGTGGATAAATAGTGATTCGAAAAACCCAATAGCCAAAACATAACATAGGCCTGTTTTTTGTCTAGAATGATTGGGGCACAATACCCCATGTACATTTTTAAAAGAAGTTGTTAGTTCAGAGAAAGGTCAAAATAATTCTACAAACATATAAAAGCCATTAAAAATATTGGTCTCCAGCTAGGGAAAGCTAAATTGATGTGGGGTCGGTGAGCCAAGGAGTCGAAAGAAAGATTTCTTAGACTCTTAAGATCTGGCAGTAGTGCTCTTTTATTTAGAGAATAGTATAGAATAGCATGGGGACAGGACCCATGGGCAGTCAGAGCTTCTGCTGCCGCTTCTGCTGCCCCCGCTGGCATGGGGACAGGACCCATGGGCAGGCAGAGCTGGTGCGTGGGCACAGGACCCACCGGCAGTCAGAGCTCCTGCTGCTGCCCCGAGTTGAGGGTTAGGGCTAATTTTATAAGGCATGGGTATGTGAATCATTTCTTTACAAGACAAAGGAAAGAACATGAAAAAAAGTTAAAATGGTATCAGTGCAGGTAGGGTCTGGTCGTTGGGTGATCCCATGACTTTTGGACAAGAATCAAATCGGATTAAGTAAAGGCCAGAAGCCACCACCCTAAATCAGTTACATGAGATTGCCAGACAGCAACCAACTTAAGTTCTTGCCTTCCCCATTAAGAGTTTCTAGGGATAAGGTCATCTCTCTTCTTCCTGGTACAGAGAGGGAGGCACGTTTTACAGACAGAGATTTACCTTACAAATGTAAATGTGTCCCAACAAGGGCAAGTTCCATTCCCCAGAGCCTCCTTCCCTGTCCCAGTTTATCGAAAGCAATCAGCCCCAAACAATCCTGATGCCAAAGAGACATATCCTGGGGTGGCCAATTTCAGGTCCCTGCAAGCTCATCCCCCCTTCTTTCACAAATGCAAATGTCTCTCAAAGACCAAGCAAATTCCAGTCCTCGGAGCCTGCTTCTCATCTGCAGTTTTAAAAATAACCAGCCTAAAATCCTCATCAAAATGATCTTGATTCTAAATCAACTCTTTGAAATCTCAAATTTTTTCTCTGGTCATATGTGTTAGACCATAATTTGTTAGGTTTATCTTTTTTCTATCGGTATCTTTCCCACACACACACTTTTCATTTTGTCCTATGTTTTCATCTACTCCTCAGTTTAGGTTTGAATGCTGCTTATGTTGTTTAATTTTAGATCAAAGAGAATTTTTTTGAAATACAGTGTAAAGTACTCTGGTATGTCATGTATCAGGCCATTTTTCCTAAATTGTTTTTACCTCCTTCTAAAATATCACTAGAGAACCACTCCTTGCCATTGCTTAAGCTTTTCCAAGGAGGCATTTATGGATTAACAATGGTTTTCCTCTCTGTGTGTGAATTTCTTCATCTATAAAACAGGGAATGAAATCAGTGCCACTTCACACAGCTAAGCCTAAAGGAGTTATGTCAAGTCCTTAGTTTAACGACAGGCCCAGAGAAAATGTGATATAAGAGGCAGTATTTTTATTTTTACTCAACCTAATGTGAATATCTATGCTAATGAAATCTCCAGTAGATTCTAAATACCTGCCCAACTATTGAGGATCAAACAATAAAAAATAACACCAGTGGAGGCACAAAATAACAATTACTGACCTTTGATGGAGTAAACATTTATTTAGGGGTTACTCAAAGCAAATAAAAATATTAAATAAATGAAGGCACTTCCGGGTCAGAAGATTTTTGAGTGAAAAGAGCGAGGGTTACTGACATTCGCACACTCCACCAAAAGGACAGCCCTCATCTCTTTCGGAAGATTTTTCCCTCTGATGTGGCCGTCTGCTCCAAAGGGTCCTTGAGCGGCCAATGCAGGAGATGCGTGTTTGCTACACATGCCACCTGCCATCCCTCTTTGTCCTTACGAATGCAACCTAGTGAGCCCTTCTCTTGTACCAGGAGGTGAGTCTTGATCCCATTCTCCTCCCCAGTGACTGGTTTAGAAATAGATGAATCATTAAATTCTTGCTAATGCCCCAAGAGACAAAGTCTACTTGGGGACTTAAGGGAAAATATTCCTGGTCCTTAAAAAGGTGATGAGGATTTTTAGGCTGGTTAATTTTAAAAAACTGTAGATGAGAAGCAGGCTCTGAGGACTGGAATTTGCTTGCTTTATGAGAAATATTTGCATTTGTGAAGGAAGGGGGGATGACCTTGTAGGGACCTGAAATTGGCCACCCCAAGATATGTCTCTTTGGCATCGGGATTGTTTGGGGCTGATTGCTTTCGATAAACTGGGACAGGGAAGGAGGCTCTGGGGAATGGAAATTGCCCTTGTTGGGACACATTTACATTTGTAAGGTAAATCTCTATCTGTAAAAGGTGCCTCCCTCTCTGTACCAGGAAGAAGAAGAGAGATGACCTTATCCCTAGAAACTCTTAATGGGGAAGGCAAGAACTTAAGTTGGTTGCTGTCTGGCAATCTCATGTAACTGATTTAGGGTGGTGGCTTCTGGCCTTTACTTAATCCGATTTGATTCTTGTCTAAAAGTCATGGGATCACCCAACGACCAGACCCTACCTGCACTGATACCATTTTAACTTTTTTTCATGTTCTTTCCTTTGTCTTGTAAAGAAATGATTCACATACCCATGCCTTATAAAATTAGCCCTAACCCTCAACTCGGGGCAGCAGCAGGAGCTCTGACTGCCGGTGGGTCCTGTGCCCACGCACCAGCTCTGCCTGCCCATGGGTCCTGTCCCCATGCCAGCGGGGGCAGCAGAGGCAGCAGCAGCAGGAGCTCTGACTGCCCGTGGGTCCTGTCCCCACGCACCAGCTCTGCCTGCCCATGGGTCCTGTCCCCATGCTATTCTATTCTCTAAATAAAAGAGCACTACTGCCAGATCTTAAGAGTCTAAGAAATCTTTCTTTCGACTCCTCGGCTCACCGACCCTGCATCAAAGGGACACATGAAAGAAGTTATTTTTATCTTCCAAACTTTGGATGTTAACTTGTAAGGGTATAGTGATTAGAACCACAACAACCTTTTTTCTTTTTTCTTTTTTTTTTTGCTGAGGAAGATTTGCTCTGAGCCAACATCTATTTCCAATCCTCCTTTTTTTTTCTTTTTTTTTGCCTGAGGAAGATTAGCCCTGAGCTAACATTTGTGCCAATCTTCCTCTATTTTTTGTACATGGGACACCTGCACAGCATGTTTGATGAGTGCAGTAGATCCACACCCAGGATCTGAACCTGCAAACCTGGGCCACCAAAGTGCAGCATGCAGAACTTTAACCACTTGGCCACTGGTTGGCCCCAGAAAAACCATTTTTGATCATGAATGGGCCAACCTGACGAGATAAACCTTTATGCTGAGAACGGCAGAGCAAGAATTTGGGAAAAAGTTGGATCTTTTTTTTCTTTTAAAGATTGGCACCTAGGCTAACAACTGTTGGCAATCTTCCTTTTTTTTAAGGATTGGCACCTGGGCTAACAACTGTTGCTAACCTTTTTTTTTTTTTTTTTTCTGCTTTTAGTTGTATATCTTAGTTGCCGGTCCTTCTAGTTGTGGGATGTGGGATGCCGCCTCAACGTGGCCTGACGAGCTGTGCCATGTCTGTGCCCAGGATCCGAACACTGGGCTGCCACAGCAGAGCACGTGAACTTAACCACTCGGCCACGGAGCCGGCCCCGAAAAAGTTGGATCTTTGATCATGTCATTGAGCTGTTGAATTAACCAACCTATAACACCTTGACTCTGTGACTCTGTTTTTAATATGTGAGATAATAGATCCCTTAACTGTTTAAGCCCTTTTGAGTTGAGGCTTCTGTTACTTGTGGCAGAAATCTCCACCCTAACACAGGGAGGTAGGGGACGTGTCTCACCTGCTTAGTCAGAACTATTAGTTTCTTATTGCTGGTGTAACAAATTTCCGAAAAGTTTGGCTTAACACAAATTTATTCTCTTACAGCTCTGGAGGTCAGAAGTCTAAATTCAAGCTGTTAGCAGGGCTGAGCTCCTTCTGGAGGTTTAGAGAGAGTCCGTTTCCTTGCCTTGTTTAGCTTCTAGAGACTGCATGCATCCCTCCACTTGTGGCCCCTTCCTCCCATCACTGCAATCTGCTTCCATCAAGACGTCCCACATGTCAATGAAAATAATCCATAACCAATCTATAAATGAAAATTTGGGTGAGTTTATTCTGAGCTGAAATCTGAGGACCATGGCCTGGGGTCTTTCTTCCCAAAGGAAGAAAGGGCACCAAAGAAGTGAGGTATACAGAGTAGTTATATACCCCCATACAGGACGTTTCACATATGATTGAAATGTCCCTCCCACAATAGTCACACGATTGCCCTGTCGGCACAGCGCTTGATGGACACAGCAGGCACTGGGTCTGCTATCTCAGAGGGCGTAGTAGGAGGCAAGCCTATTGTCTTGAGCTGGGCGGTCACAGGTGAGCGCAGCAATCAGTTCCTAGCCTAAGGAAAGATGCTTAATCCTTAAGGGAATGCCAACGTTGGGAGGAGGAGCGAAGTTGCACCTTTATCTCAAGGGCCTTTGTTCTTGCCATAGGGAATATCTAAAGCAGATATACAATGCATGCTCAACGGCCTTGGTCAGGCCCTTTTGGAAAGACAAGGTCAGGCCAAATTAGGTTTATACCAAATGGCTTCCTCATATTCTCCAATATATGCTATTGCTTGCCATTTTTATTTGTCACCCACTAGCGACTCTGATCTCCTTCTGCTCTCTTGTAAGGACACTGGACCTCCCTGGATGGTCATTATTCAGCCTAGCACATTGGGTAAACTGAACCAACCCTCGAGCTGAGAGGGATGCGAGCTGCTGTCAGCCAGATCACACCTCCGCCCTTGGGGAGGGAAGGAGAGCGCTGAGGAAGCTGTTAAACTGCGATGATTGTCTCCTTTACATTGTGGGTCTCAGCCAGAACCTTTCTCTTTGCAAGTGATTGTACCTCGGTTCCTGGTTGGCAGCCCTAATTGAGCCCAGAATGATCAATCCTTCTTGCCTCATCTCCATGACAACATTTGACATTATATTGAGTCTTTGTGCACTATTTTAAGAGCTTTATCTGTACTAACTAAATTAATCATCACAAACCTCTGAAATTGTTACTACCGCTATATCCATTTTACAGATGAGCAAATTCAGCTGCAATTGCTTCAGTTCCCACAGCTTACCGTGAGTGCTTACTTTCTCTGCCAATATAGGAGCTGATAGCCTGTGGCTTGTAACACTTGCAGAAATAGAAAGCAAATTCAGGTTCCTGCTACTGAGGACCAGTTAGAATGCTGTTAGCTGCAATTTTCGCCATATCCAATGGGGTTAAACAATAAGGAGTTTATCCTCTCCCCTAACAAGAAGTCCAGAGGTAGGGTTGCTGGGTGGGTTGATTCAGCTGCTCAGTCACGTCAAGGTTCCTTTTATTAGGGAAGAAAGCCTTTTTCCAAAGCCCCTAAGCAGTGTTTCTTGTTTGGTTTGATCCCTACACCAGTCACTGGCAGAGGAGAATGGCCAGTCATGACTCATCCTGGGCCCAGCCTGACTGCTGTGAGCACATTGCTGCCTGATCCCCGAGCCAGGCCAGGGCTCTATTAGCAGAGGGGGAAGCAGGGAACAAGCACACTCACAGGGTGCAGGACGGAAGCCAGCACACATAAGAAAAACAGCTAACTGATCCCAAGATATCTCCTGCCACATGGAACTAACAGGCCCTGGGACTGTTCATTGCTGAGATTGGGATCAGACTTCAGCTGGAACTAGGGCGGCAGCGCACAAGGCAGGGGGCGTGCTGTCACCTCGGCTGAGCAGAGTATCATGGGAAGTGGGTTTCACTCCCTCCTTATCAGCTCAACTCAAAGGGCCCACGTAGTGAACAGTTCTAGACAACTTTGAAGATAATATTTTTTCACAAGGAAGAAAAAAGTTCTCATCGTGGGTCAAATATGCACCGTTCGAGACAGGGACCTTTCATATTTACTGGGATTTAAAAAAAAATTACTTTCTACATTTTTCCCCAAAATAACCTATCTCACCAAGGGTAAAGCACGTGGCACCTAATTTATCTTCCCGGAGCAGAGCAGAGCTGAGTCATGGACACACGGACTCAAACCTTCACTGCCGAGCAGCCTCAGGAGGCCAGCCAAAGCGCATGCTCAGATAGCTCACCCTCCAGCTCCCACGGTATCAGCTCACGTCAGAATCAAACTCCGGATGGTTGACTCATACGTCGTGGTTGTTGAACAAACCGCTCCTGTAGCAACGTTCCTGTTGCCATTGGACCACTTCCATGTTTATTTCTTAAGAAAAGTAGAATGGTTTAGCCTGGAGGTGCAATGAATAGATGCGCATATGGCAGCCAAGTGTCTTTTTTTAGTGTCTGATCATCCAAAGGGAGCTAAGAGCAGCCTCCTCACCATCCATCAGTAACCAAAGGAGGAGTGTCTGCCGAAGAGGTCTCCTGCTGCAGCGTCGGCGGGCCCACCCCTCCCGCACGCTGAGGGACTGGCCGGCTAGAGTCAGGTGGTGTGTTCGAAATAATAAAGGAGGCAGGTGGCAGGGAAGGCCTGTTGTTTTGACTTCGGCTTGCATCACTATGTTTCTTTGCTCTGCTGCCCCTTCTGCGTTTCCTGTGTGGATCCAAGTCTCAGAGTGATTGCGGCTCAGCCAGCTCAGTCGTGCCCTTTGGACGGGTGGGGGCCTCCTTGTAGTTTGAAGCAGAAGGAGGGTGTTTTACATGTGAATACAGCATTACAGAGTCCCAGAGGCTTCTGGTAACTCCTAATAAATGGTCTTGGGGGTCAGCAGAGTCAGGGATGAGGTTAACTGGGGAAGTTTTGATTTTGGGAGCTATTAAGAGCCCCCACAGGTCACTGCTCTGGGCTGTGGGGCAGCGACAGGGCACGGTGCTGCACACCTTGAGTGGCCTTCGCTGGCCTCCACCAGGATTTGGCTGAAACGCTCCGGCGCTGGAGCATCTGAGAAAGTCCTTCTTCATGTTCGTCATCCACGTGGAAAGCTAAGGAAGGGACTGGAAACAGTCCATTTTTCTCTTCCTCTAGACTCACTGCCCCGCAAGTATTGTTTGCAATTTTTCTCACTGCCTTGTAAATCACACGGTGCCCTGCTGGCAGGTCTAAGATGATTTCTCTAATTGAAAGCCAGAGGTTATCTGATTTGCCTGGTGCAGCATTAGTCACTTGTAGGCCTGAGAAGTGACGTCCCAGCCTCTGTTACGGATACTGAAAACTGCACAAAACGAAGGAGTCTCTGGAGTTTAGAACACACATCATGAACCTCACACCAGTGGTGCCCTGGCTGTTCAGAGCGATGGAATGAGAGTCTAGTCCCCAAGGTGGAGGTTATCGTGAAAATCCTAGATTTTATTAGAGCGGTCTTTTGAGTACATAACATATTGAACTTTAGTATTATGGACTTGAAGGAAAAGATTTCCTTTGTAGTAGGAAGCCTCTGTTATGTTTTGGAAGAATTTTCCAGTAAATCATCTAACAGCCGTTTTACTGTACAGGCCTTGAAATTTTATCCTTTCATTGGTTACATACGCTTTTGCTTTTGGAAATTTCACATGCTTCTCTTTACTAGTAGGATTTTCTTCCCGAAATATCAGCTCCTGGGGAGGTCTTAATAAAGGCTGACACAACAGGAAATTTTTTTGAGCAAACCTTCAGGATGTCTTTGGCTAGGTACCATGCCCTATGCAAGTACATTCTCTGTAAGATTATTTAAAATCCAAAAGGCCAACCTATAATGATTTTGTGACAAAAGAAAATGTTAACCATCTCTTAACATAAAATCATTTTGTGTCTGTGAGTGTGGAAACAGTGATTATAGCGGGTGCTAGTAGTGGTATAAAGTGAGTTTGTGTGTGTGTGCGGGAGGGGTGGCAGAGTGGAAAGGCTTGATGGGACAAAGCCTTGCAGAAATACGACCGGTAGAAATTCTCTCCTTCAAACTGCAGATGGAAGATTCCCTCGACAGAGGGGAGCCACTAAAGAAACACCTCCAAAGGGGACGGAAAGAGAATAGCTTGCTCAGTGCCACATTACTGAATTGAGCCTGCAATTCTCAAAGTTTCTTCCACATGAGGGTCACCTGGAAGGTACGTGTTCTAGAACAGTCATGATGTGTTGATTTCAGAAGGAGCTCTTGGCCAACGAGGATTGAAAGATAGAAAATAATGAGGCTGGAAAACTCACCATGCGTGACTTCAGTTCATGGGGCAGAGTTACTATTGAAATCCTTTAAGAAAGGAAGATTCGCCATAGACGGTGCAAGAAAGAAGTGGAGGGGGGGAGGGAAGAGCAAACAGCTTTGCTCTAAGAGGCCCGCCTGCCACTGGCCACTGGGTCTCATTGAGCAGAATTATAGGAGGGCAGGTGGCTTAGGGTGAAACTGGCCCATGAAAGACGTTTCAAGGAGATTTTTTCAGTGACAATTTAAAAAGAATAAGAGCAGGAGAGGGGGTATTTATGGAAACTTTTGCAGTAGGTGGAAAGTTTGTAAGTCACTGGGGAATCTGGGTTCAATTTTGGCTCATCTGTCAATTTTGATTCAGAATAACCCCTCATTTTAGAAATTATATGCATTGGCATATGAAGAGGTCAATACATAAAATAGTTCCTTCCTGCTTAAGTTCTGAATCAGTCAGACCAACGGAGATAAAGAATATCATCTTGATTTTGTTGCTATTAGTGCCCTTGTGTGGATTCTGACCCCTAGCGCCCCTCTGCACAGCAGAGCGGAACCCTGCCCGGTCTTTCTGCCTCATCCTCTCCCCTTCCAGTGCTGTATTAGACAATACTCCCTGCTATTCATAGGGTTTTCAGGGCCAATTTTTTCAGAAGTGGGCGGCCAATTTCTTCTTCCTAGTCTGTCTAGTCTGGAAGTTCTGCTGAAGCCTGTCCATCATGGGTGACCCTGCTGGAATCCCCGTGGCAGAGCTTTCAGCATCACAGCCACATGCAGCTGCCACAGTGTGACAACCAACAAACGGATGGTGTGGTTCCCTGACTGAGAAACGAAGCTGGGCTGCGGTTGTGAGAGAGCCAGATTTTAACCACTAGACCACCAGGGCCGGCTATCAGCTTGATTACCGAAAACAATTGCATTGAAGGGTATGAGCAAGTGGTTAAAGAGGTTTGCTAACACTGCTCCCTCCATGTTGGCCTTGATTCCATCCAACTGAGGGAAGTTTGCATTTGCAAAACACTCCCTTACCCATGATTCTGTGTCATGTTAGTTCAGGCATGGAGGGAAGAAAAGAGCAAATTTCTGGTAGTTATAGATTTTAAAATTTTTAAATAGAGACGCTTTAATCAAATGAAACCAATGGATTTCATCCACCAATGAGAAGAGGGTGGAACAACAGGACAAAAAATTCACCCATTTGAGTGAAGTTCATCTGTTAAAAAAATCTGTACTTTTTCACATGACAGCACATGTAGAAAATGACACTGTTCATACACGACAGTAGACAAAATGGACGAGTCTGCTTAAAGTCGGAGAAGCAACGAGCTTAGGGCTCTGGGCTTCACAAGTCTTCGCAACCTGGGTTCGCCTGTAGCCCATTTGTGGTACACCAGCGTGCACCAGCATGGGATCTAGGCAAAGAGCCCTGAAGGATCTGCCACCTATTTTCTTCCTCTGCTTTTTGAGACAATCATATGATTTTCTTCTTTAATTTGTTAATCAGCGTAGTGTCTTTCCAACAATTCTCTGATTCACTGATGCCAACTGGGGGTCATACAATTCAATTCTGCCACTAACTACACCGAGTTAACACAGACTCCACAGATTAAAGGCTCACTGCCACAAGACTGTCCTCACTTCAGACACCAATCCCAAGTTGTGGGGGCCCTGGGACTTCTGACTGACTGGCTGTAAATTTGAGACTTCCCATAATCCCTGTGCCCCCAACTCAGGGTCGATCGAATGATTCATAGAACTCAGGAAGGCTCTATAATTGTGAGGACAGTTTTATTATAAAGGATACAACTCAAGAACAGCCAAATGGAAGCGATGCACTGGGCAAGGTAAGGGAGATGGAGGAGGGCAGGCACAGAGCTTCCATGCCCTCTCCGGGCACACCACCATCCCAGCACTTTGATCTGTTCACCCACCTGGAAGCTTCCTGAACCTCGCTGTTCAAGAACGTTTTATCCAGGTTCCATTAAAGAGGCGTGATTGATTAACTCATGACCACTGGTGATTGAACCATCTCCAGCCCCCATGCCTCAAACAGCCACTTCTTTTGGGATGTGGGACTGAAAGTCCCAAGCCTCTAATCCTGTGCTTGGTCTTTCTGGGACCAGCTCCCATCCCAAAGTTATGGTAGAAAGGGGCACATTATGAATCAGGAATTACATTATGAACAACAAAAGGCACTTCCCTCCCTCAGGAAATGCCAAGGATTTTAGGAGCTCTATGCCAAGAACATGGGACAAAGACCAAATATAGTTTTGATTATACCACAATGAGGTAAATTATATGAATAGGTTTTTCTAATGTTAAACAATTCTTGCATTCTTATATTTTATATACTGTTCAATTAGACCTGTGAATATTTTGTTTAGGGTGTTCCCATAGTGAGAATGGCCGATAATTTTCCTTGTTCAGATTGCCATTGTTTAATTTTATTAGCAAGATTCAACTGGGCTTATTAAATTAGTTGGGGGATATTCCCCTCTTTTTCTAAGTCTTAGGAAAAGTTTAAGATTAGAATATGTTCCTTGAATGATTCATTGAATGTACATGTGGAACTTTCTGAGCTGGTGTTTACCTTTTGAGAAGTCTTTTAATTACTAATTCAGTTACAATAATGATTATTAGATCATTCAGATTTTCTATTTCTTCTTGAGTCAGTTTTGGTAAGTTATATTTTTCTCGGAATTTGTCCATATCATTTATGTTTTAAACACCTGAACATAATGTTATTCATAACATTTTCTCCTTATATTTTAATATTTGCTGCAATTGTACTTATGCCCCTCTTTTCAATCTTAGTGTGTTTTATTTTTACCCAAAGTACCAAGGGAGAAGCCATAGCTTAGGATTCAGTGGAACTCTTGCCGTGAGCTCTGGCAAAAGCATTCCTCCCTTAGGTACTCTGGGATGACACTCATTTCTGCCATCTGCCCTCATACCTCCTCTCTATCTCAGGATGTGACACCTGTTTTGACATGCCTTCTTTGCTGGGGGTGGAGGGAAGTTCCAGAGGCTTCCACTTGGCTTTCCCAATTTGATAGCTCTTACCACACAGAACAGGGATCCATGTGGGGGTTTTGCTAACTGCCAAGTACGCCAATCCCAATTATACAGTCAGAGAGACAAAAATCAGCCAATATCAATAGAACAAGAAATAACTGTGATGATGAAATTAGTAGACAGGACTTTAGAACCACTATTAAAAATATACTCAAGGATTAAAACAAAAGCATGAACATATTGAGAGAACAGAGAATCTCAACAGAGAAATGGAATCTTTAAAAATGAGTCAAATAAAAATTCTCTAACTGAAAGGTACAACAACATATAAAATGAAATGATCACAAGATAGATTTAACACTGCATAGGTTGAAGACGGCACAGGAAATACCAAAAGTGAAGCACAGAGAGCAAAGACTGAAAAAAAAAAGTGGCCAGAGCCTCAGAGACCCATGGAACAGATCAAGCAGTCAGTATATGTTTAATTAGATTATCAGAGTGAGAAGGTATAGATTGGAGCAGAGACAGATTTGAAGAAATACTGGTCAAATATTTTCCAAATTGGATGAAAAATATAACCCAAGGAAATTGGTGAACGCAAAACAAGATAAACACAAAATCACATCAAAACACACCTCATAATCAAATTGCTAAAAATCTACAAAAAAGAAAAAATATTATAAGCAGTCAGAGGAAAGGCACTTTATATACAGGTGAACAACGTTAAGAATAATTCCTGACTTCTCAGTAACAAAGAAAGCCAGAACCAATGAAGATGTGTGGCCCATCACTCGGACTGCTTCGATCCATGGGCACTCATTCAGAGACTCTGTGTGGTGCTACTTCTAACGAGCCTCCACCTCCACATTTCTGTCCTAAATAAAAATGCATAAATTGGGACCGGTCTGGTGGCCCAGTGGTTAAGTTTGCACCCTCTGCTTCGGCGGCCCAGGGTTTCGCTGGTTCCTAGGCACGGACATGGCACCTCTCATCAGGCCGTGTTGAGGCGGCGTCCCACAGAGCACAACCAGAGGCACTCACAACTAGAGTATACAACTATGTACTGGGGAGCTTTGGGGAGAAGAAGAAGAAGAAAAAAATGCATAAATGGAAATCATGTGTCAGGTAGAAAAAGATCTTATATTTGTCAGCATACTTTAATATAGGTTCTCATGAATTACCAGTGTGCTGTCGGACAGTATACGTGCTGCTTTGTATCAAAAACTATTCTTAGCTAATGATCTGATGTGTTCAGAAAAGAAATGTTCTTACAAAACAAATGATGGATTGTTCTCTGTGTAAGAGACTATTCCATAAAAAATTGGAAAGTATTAGAAATAACTCACTTTAAAGCATCCTGAGAAAGGGATATCAAGAACTCAGAAATGAATACCAAGAAGAAAACAATAACACAGGTTTAGAAAGTAGTAAAGGAAAGGAGTTTGTTCAGGCTGCAGAAGTTAAAGTTGAGGGAAAACTTAGAAATATTGCTTCAAGATAAAGAGGTTTATACTACATGATTATTAAATATTTTCTTGTAGGGGAGTACTTAATGACAGGGAAAATGCTTATGATATATGATTAAATATTTTTAAAAACTAGTCTCATAATAATAATGGGTAAAGTATCATCCATTAATAGATTGATATATGGCCACAACTAGAATGACCCACAATGAATAATATATAACTATGTACCGGGGGCTTTGGGGAGAAAAAGGAAAAAAAATAAAATCTTAAAAAAAAAAATAGATTGATATATGGATGGATAGTAGATGGATGGAACAATAGACAGACTGAAGGGATACCAAAATATTGGCAATGATAGTGCAGTAGACGTAAAGATGTTTTTAATTTTCTTCCTTGTGCTTTTTTAGATGACAATATAAATTTCCTACAATAAACACGTTATTTAAAAAAAATCAATAGATGATTTTTTTGGAGTACTTCTAGGTTTACAGAAAAATTGGGTGGAAAGTACAGAGAGTTCCTATATGCCTCCTTAATCTCCTCTAACCCAGCCTCCCCTTTGTTAATATTAATGTTAATGTGCCACATTCATTACAATGATGAATAAATATTGATACATTATTATTAACTAAAATCTGTAGTTTATATTAGGGTTCACTCTTTGTGTTGTACATTCTATGAGTTTTGACAAATGTATGAAGACATATATCCACCATTATAGTATCAACTTGTCATTTTAGTAATTAGAGAAAAAGTTATAAAAACAAAAATAATGATTATTATACAGACTAGAGTGATAAGTATTTCATAGACTATAGTCATAAGCTATTGTGTAATTTCACTGAAAATAGAATAGTTCTGACAGTTCATTTTATTTATTGCTTCTACTAATAATACCAGTGCTTAACCTAGAAAAATATCTTTTCCTATTAATTTATGTATGTATCCTTCGGGTCTGAGAAGGCAATTAATTTCATTGAAGTCATTCTTTTTCAAAATATAGAGCAATGGGGAGATTTTTGCATCTGTTCAATTACATGTCTAAAACTATGCCAGGTGTATTTGGGAGACACAAGTGCCTAGGGTGACTGGGGAAGACCTTGTAGAGGAAGTGATCTTTGAACTGAGACTTAAAGAATAAGTAAGTAGAAATAGGGGGAAAAAAAAGGTAAGGAAAAGAGAATACCATTTATGCAAACAATAATGGTTAATAAATTGGAAGATTTATTATACTATATGAATCCTTGCTTTAAAGAAGAATAGACCAGGGGCTGGCCCTGTGGCATCGTGGTTAAGTTCATGTGCTCTGCTTTGGTGGCTCAGGGTTAGTGGGTTTGATCCTGGGTGTGAACCTACATACTTCTGATCAAGCCATACTGTGGCAGCATCCCACATACAAAATAGAGGAAGATTGGCATGGATGTTACCTCAGGGACAATCTTCCTCCAGCAAAAAGAGGAAGTTTGGCAACAGATGTTAACTCAGGGCCAATCTTCTTCACCAAAAAAAAAAAAAAAAAGACCATTGCTGGATGTTTGAGCAAAAGCTTAATTGCTAGAAGACCTTTGAGTTAGGTTCGGACAGAGTTAAATAAAGATACAGAGGAAAAGTAAACTCAGTGAGAATGTAGAGGATGAGAATCTGAGCAGAGGTTTTACACTGCACAATATAGAGACTCACATAGGGAAGAGGGTTGTGGGAGATAAGACTGGATTGGTAGGGGGAAGGAATTGATGGATAGTCTTCTGAAATAGGGGATGAGGACACCAAATCCAAGATGGAGTCATTCTGGATTATTTTAATGTGTTCTGCCTATGCTAGACAGACTGGGGACCAAAAATCAAAACAAAACAAAAGGGGCTGGCCCCATGGCCGAGTGGTTAAGTTCACACGCTCCGCTTCGGCGGCCCAGGGTTTTGCTGGTTCAGATCCTGGGTGCAGACATGGCACCGCTCATCAGGCCATGCTGAGGCGGTGTCCTGCATGCCACAACTAGAAGGACTCACAATTAAAATATACACAACTATGTACCAGGGGGATTTGGGGAGAAAAAGCAGAAAAAAAAAAAGAAGATTGGCAACAATTGTGAGCTCAGGTGCCAATCTCTAATAAACAAAGACAAAAAACAATTAAAAGACTCTTTCAGATACGTAGGTGCTCAGAGCCTAGATTTAAAAAGTGGCAATAGGACTAGAAGAAAGAGATGATCTGTAAGTCATGTCTATGAAAAAGTAGTAACAGAAACTAATGGCTGGATCTGGATTTGGAGGAAAAGGAGAAAACCAAGATGAACTCAAGATATTGACCTTAGAATATTGGTGAGGCTGCAGGTAAAATGAAAAAATGGGAAGAGAAAATCAGTTTTGGATCAGTAGCTTTGGACAGAAGGGCAACTAAAGGGAAAAATCATGTAGATAAGTGGACACAAGAAACAGGTACTCAAGTGAGAAAGAACACAGCAGGGAACGCAGACTCAGGAGCTATAAGCATCAGGGTGATGAATGAAGCTTTAAGAGTAGATGAGCCAAGGGCATGAGAACTGAGGCAAGAGGGCACCAGTAGAGCTCTAAGGACTATCTCCAAATGGCTGGGCAGGGAAGGAAGAAGAGCCAGAAAAACAGGAAAGAACTGGAAGAATGAGGCTTGGCAGTCACGCCTGACCAGGAAGGAGAGAATTTTAAGAAGCAAGAAAAAGCAACATCACATTCTGAATAGTAGTTAAGAAAGATGAGAAGTGGGTCAATGTCATTAGTGATATTTCAATAGACTGTGGAAATAGAGGCCAGATTATAGGGGATTTTCAAAGAGATCCAGTGGCAAGGAAATGGAAAATGGATTAAGTGGGAAAAGAAGACCCATGTGAGGATTTGGGATACGAAAGGACAAAGAAATGGTGTAGAATTTAGAAGAAACTGTCAAGTAAACATTTAATTTAGCAGCTAAGAAATTTGTGAATGATTAAAAGCAGAAGGGAAAGAATCTGCCTCCATATTTTTTTCTGCATCTACTTTTTAAAAAATTGTAGCTGTTACCTGAATATCCTTTGAAAAATGCATTACCATGCAACTCTTTTGAAAATAATGTTGCTTCAATTGTAATTATTAGCATTTGAAAGTACATTCCTCTTGAAGAACATGTGACCTTGCCTCAGTGCTCCTTAGGGGAGAGGTGGGGCCACCCTAAAGCAGAGTCACACAGCAAGTGGGTCATATCACAGAGCTGCCAAGTAGTCAAGATTTAGGATTATGACTTTTCTGTGTTACGGTTTGACACTTGGGGAACAGGTGATCCATATCATGTGTTATTCTTCATCCTTCATGGCCTTGAAGAACATTCTAATTCCAGCTTCAGCACCCTTTTATTCTGCAGCTTGAATATCAAATGATAAAACTTCATTGTCTCAGTTCTATACATGTAAAAACGGAGTTATGTATGCCAATCTCAGAGCTTTGCAAGTGTCAAGTCATCATTCATATGTTTATGATCAATAGTAAGATTTGACTAAGAGGTTTAAAAAGGAAAAACGGCTTGCTGTGTGTGAAAATGCCTGTCACACAGTCTCTCTGCTATGTTCTATCTGTAAGTGATGGCCATCACATCGTGGTAACTAATCTGTTCCAACTGAAAGTGAATACTTAGCAAAAATTATGACATATGTACCACAGTACACGGCACAAATGTGAGCATAATATGTTATATTTTTCATTCTTTCTTTTTGAGAATCTGTAGTTTAAAGAAAAGAGATAATATTCAGATGCTGTCAGCAGAATGACTTAAACCGTATCTACACGCTTACCCTTGATGAGTTCTATTGTCAAACTGCCTGCGACAAAGTCAGTTGAAGGAAAACTGACACGGAAATCCATCTGAGTGTGTATTGATGTCTGCTTCCTGTAGGGCACTGTGAAATGTATTAAAGTGAAACACTAAGAAATACGGCATAGTAGCAACCATGCCTCACGAGAACCTAACTTGTCGGGGAGACACATGTAAATGAAATGGTTTTGGAGGCATGCAAGGCATGAAGCACCAGATGATTGAATTGGCTAAATGTTACAGGTGTTTGGAGAAGTGAGTTCATTTAGGCTGGGAAGGTCTCCTAGAGAAAGGAGGATTTGAACTGGATGTTTATGGGGGTGGGGAAGTGGAATCATTTGTGGAGGGAAAGGGGAAGTCATTCCTTTCAGGGATAACAGTCGTCATCAGACTTTCAGTGCCTCCCTCTTCTCTCCCCGCTCACAAGCCCATATTTAGGAGCGGTTGATCTCTTGGTGAGGTCCTGTCTCTGGCCCAGTCCTGTTGCCTAGTCCTGTCAAGCACAGGGCAATACAGCTCTGACTACATGCTGTACTCTTGCAAGATTGCCTTGCAAATGTGGCCCAGGTCACATTCTGTACATATCACCAGTACTTGACAAATACTTCAGAGCACATAATCTGTGAACATATGATTTATAGGGTCATTTTATAAAGCATTTCACACAGAAGGAAAGAGGAAGGCCCAGGAACTTAAAGTGCCTGCTTTTTACTAGGAGCTAAGCTAGATGTTTCTCATACATTATCTGAATCAGTCTCCACAATAATTCTAAAAGGTTGTGATTCCAATTTGGAGAAAAGAAAATGGTGGTTCAGAGATGCAAAGTAACTTGTTTATCTTTCCAACCAGTAGAGACAAAGTCAGGAATTTTTTTTTTTTGATTGACATTTAACATTGTTTTAGTTGTACAACATAATGACTTGATATATGTATATATTGTGAAATGATTACCACAATAAGTTTAGTTAATGTCCATCCAAAGTCAGGATTCATACCAGCTCCGATTCCAAAAATAGCCTCTTTTCCTCCACTATACTCCTTCCCTAGAGATAGAAAATACATTTTTTTCCACTTTAATTACCAGAAGCATTTCAGTGTTGAAGTTACAGAAAAGATTTATTAAATTAGTTACAAGGTCAAATAAAGTATTTGGTAGGCTAAGAATTGTTGGATAGGGTTCACACTTAACCTTTGATCAAGAAAAGAGGATGCCTTACAGTATGTTCTTTGGAAAGTTTACCAAAGTAAATAGAGAGAAGGTTGTCTTGCAGCCCCAAGCAGCCGTGAAAACACTACATATCTATGCGATTACCTAGCAACGCCGAAGAGCATTTTATTGGGCAAATAAAAAGTCCAGAATGAAGTCAGTGCCAATGACCTTGAGTCCACCTGGGACACACTGAACGTGATGAAATACAGCACGTCCCCAAGTCTGTAGGTGTAAGGTTGAGAGTCAAAGCTTCTGACACTTTGGCTTACAATGAGCACATTACCAGAATTCCTGGGAAGGAAGAACTGATGTTTCCTCAAATAAAAATTCACTGAATGTTATATTATTGTTTCACATTGCCCAAGAGAAAAATGATTAACGTATCACCTAAAAATATGGCATATCATAAACCTATATGAAATAGCATTTTAGTAGAATCTGGTTTAACAAAGAAATCGCGTTACTTTCCAAACGTGTAATTTGTTAAGCCTTGATATATGAGCAATTTATTAATGATTGAAAAAAATATCAACATTTAAAATATTCTCATTCCATGGTAAAAGAGTAATTCTGTAGAAAAAAAAACTATTAAGATTTTTCTTAAAGTGAACATATCTCCCCCTAGCGTTCAAAGAAACCAAATGCAATCATTGGTGTGTTTCCAGGTCTGGTTGTGATTAGTTGAAGGTCAATGACTGGTAATAAAGCAGCATCTTACTTGTTTTTATGGGAATTGGTCCATATATAGCTCTGTATTTTCACAAACAAATACCACATGCATGAATTGTCAACCACATTTTGTAGCTAAGATATCTGTTGTAACTCTAACTTTGTACTTGCATAACTCTTTGTTAAAGGGCTGACAAAATATGTAATTTTTAAATTTCAAGTTTCCAGAAAGAGAAAACGAGAGCCTCAGGGCTTGGTCCTTGGACCGCCTTTCTTTTTGTTTCTGTTTACTCTCCCTCATTTGATGATTTCATCTCATCTCATGGCTTAAATTACCATCTCTCTATGGATGAGCTTCTAATCTATAGCTTGATCAGAGCCATACCCAGAGTTGTATAGCTTCCTCTCTCCTCAACATCTCACTTGGACATCTAATAGGCATCTCAAACTTAACCTGTTTGAAAGCCAAGTTTTCTGGCACCTTCCAGCATGCCCCCTCCCCAACTTTCCCTATTTTAGTTGAAGGTACGACCAAGTCGCTCAGACAAAAAACCTAACAGTCATTTTTACCTCATTCTGATTCCCTACACCTGGTCTATCAGCAAGTCCTATCAGGTTTTCCTCCAAAATATACCCCAGTTTGTCCCTTTGTCTCCATTGCCATCACTTCTGCAGAGTTCGAGCCACCACTGCTACTTTCCTGACCTTCGCCGATAGGCTCCTATTTGGCCTTCCTGCTTCCACTCTGCCCCGTTTCCATTCCTGGTTTCTCCACCTTGTTAAAATAAGATCATTCCTCACTATGCTCCTGGCCTTCTTCAGGCCCTTGAGCATGTCAAGTTCCTTCCCACATTCTTCCCACTAGCTCCCCTACTTCCTGGGAAACTCATTCTCAGTATCTTTGAAGGACCTTTTTGTCATTCAAGTCACAACTCAAATGTCTCCTCCTCAGAGAGACTTTCCTTGACTGCAGTCTCTCCCATTACCCCATTTCATTTTCTTCTTGCACTTTTCATCATATGAAACAAATAAATAACTTATTTATTAATGCACTTTTTTGGTGGTGGTTGCTAATTTTCTACTTTTCTTTACTAGAACGGGGCTGGGATCTTGGCTGCCTTCTGTACCTCCCATGCCTAGAACAGTGCCTGGTTCACAGAGGGTGCTCAAGAAATATTTGTTGACTGAGCAGATAAGGGAAACAAGGACGAGGATAGGTTCACAAAGAGAGAAAGGCATGGGCAGAGAAAAGAATACCAAATGCTGGACTCTGCTTTAAGTTGTACCCTCAATTTTCTCAACCTCAGACCACGCCCTTTCATAATAAAAACCTGCCACACTGCCTCAAAAGGAGCATGTATAACTAACACCAGAAAACCTTCCTTCCTTTCCTCCACACATGCCATGGTTTCAAAAGCAGGAGGTAAAAAAAATAAGTAGTAACAAATAACGTAAAAGTCAGAATTCAGCAGCTGCATAAGCTTACGCAATATACTTTAAAGGAAAATAAAATATCTTCTCATAAAAGATTCCCTTAGAATCAGCACAAATTTGGGCATAAAATCCTTAAGCAAGCATTTGGTTCACGTCTAATAAAATCATTTGAGCAAAAAACACCCAAACCCTGATAGAAAACACAAGATCACAAATGCAACTGAACGTGATGCTCAGGGAACCAAAGTATCAGCAAGTCAATTTCGGTTCTCCATTTGGTTTTTCCTAATTGGTTAACCGACGTTACCAGTTTCTGTTTCCAGACACCTTCTCTTAAAACGGACTTCCATATTGGTAGATCAGGAAGTCAAACCATACAGATAGCTCTGCCCAAATTGAGCACTAAGTGCATAAGGGACTCTTTCAAGGAGACAAGTGACACGAGTTATAAAGTGCCTTTCTATGAATTGAGGAATCCAGTGGTCCAACACATCTAATCTAAAATTCATTCCCAACATTTTTTGGAAATATTTTGATTCTTGTTAGGGTTTCAAACTGACCTTAACCTGAATGGTGAGGACAAGGATTCCATCTCAGCAGCCAGTCGGGTGCGTGACATTACTGATTACTATGAGAATTACTACGGGAATTCAGTTCCAGGAACCACATTCCTCTTGCTCGACAGGGGTCACAACAACTGGCAAATACAAAAGAATTGTCTCTGCCAATTTTTATAAAATTGTTTTTCCTTCCAAAATTCTGGCAAGGTGTCCTACAGAAGACAAATTTAGAAACAGGATTCTGCGAAGGAGAAATTGACTCCCAGAAGAGCTAGACATAGAGGCCTAGCAGAGGCAATGTAGGATGTCAGCATACCCTGATGTTTGTTTCTTTCGATTATGGCTCTGGAGTTTGGGGTCAACAGAGGGTGAGACAGCAGAGGACTGAAGAAGGAAAGTTCTCACATGGGGAAAGGGTGGGAGGTGAATGGCTGACTTTTTCAGGCTCATCTCTGTCTAGACTGTTGCTGTGAATCCCTCTTTCCCTTGCCAGCCTGATCATGTGGACTAAGACCCTCCATGGTTCTCTGCCAGGAACCCGACATTCCTTCTGGACAACTGGGAACTGCTGGGACTAGTTCTTTTGGCAGCACAGTGGCAGCCACTAGTCACACCTTCTCATCCCTTGGTTATTACCTGTGGTGTAAGCCCTTGAGGAAATTTTTTTGCTTCTTGTACTCTTACTTTCTAAGTGCTTTTTGCTTCTTTTTGGCCGACTCAACCTTCTAATACTCGACTGCTTTCAGAGCTTTACACTGTGCCCTCGGGCTATGAAAGCACCACATTTTCAACCCATTCTCTGAACCCTACCTCAACCTCCAGGTTTTTACTGAAATGTGTCTCTCCTTGGAAGTTCTGTGTCTTTGTGGGACTTTCAATTCTTCCACAATGCAACTTTTAGTTCTTCTGGAGACGGGAGCTGCAGCATTTATCTTTTCGTTTCCAGTACAAATTCTTACTAGTTTTAGGCTTATAACATCTTCTCTCCTTGTCTCCTGCTTCATTCATTGAAGACATCGGCTCACAGTTTTCCTCTCTACTCTGCTACTTCAGCATCCATGGGAACAGCCATAACCTTAGCAACTTACTTCCTTGACCTTCCGTGGCCAAAGTCTTTCACTTCAGTCACCCACTTCCATGGCCACGCTGGGGACCTTGTCAATGCCTGTAATTGCTCCACTTCTGAAATCGCAGAGTCAATACTCTCACTCCTAACCTTTCTGCTTCGACATTAGTTTCTTCCATGTCTCACTCTCACTGAGCCCCCCACTCACCCCATTTAACACCTTTCTCCCCATTTAACAGCCCTTTATTCCTCTATTAATTTTAGGTTCTGAGATTCTTTATTTTAACTTCACTCTTATCAAATTCTCCATTCTCTTGCTCTGTTGTTGTTGGAGGAGGTCATCGAGAGGACACAACCACCAGTTGACCTTTGAGCTGGAATCCAGCAATGAGAGGATCCTCACTTTCTCCCCTGTCCTTGGAATGGACTTTCTGCCCACCGTTCTCACAGTGGGAACCCGTTTCAAGGACGCAGCCTTGAGAGAGTAATGTGTTGCTGAGGCCACCTGGACAGTACACATGACTGAACCCTGTTAAGGCCTCTATATAAACTTTTAAGATTCTGGTGGGCGGGTACGGAGATCGGCTCTGCTTGAGGCCGCCCAAGACAAACTTTGTATGTAGGTTCCCTTGCTTATTAAACCCACCACATACTGAGCTGGATTGGTCGTCCTCTTTCTTCAGTCTCTCCTTGCCCTCTGTGCATAGGGCCCAGTTGGCAAGCTAACAGTTGTTCTTCTGTCGCACCGGCCTTGGAAAGGGGCCATGTGTTGGTCTTCTCTGAACCTGAGCCTGGTCTGTTGAACATCTTTGGAGTATAGATTTGTCATTACTAATTCAAGGGCTTCAGTTTCAGCTGGGCCCTCTCTCTGTTTCCTCCATCACTTCTGTTCTCTCTCCTTTTCAGCCAAGTTACTTCAAAACTTCATTCCGCTCAAATTTTTTCCTAACTCCTGACTTCTACCCTTCCCTCTACTTCTCAGCAGATGATTTTTGCTTTCTACATCATGGAGAAAATGAAAATCACTTTTTGGGAATGCCCCCAACTGCATACCAGCAAAGTCCCCAACACTCACACCTCCCCTCATCCTTCCCTCCACCTTCTTTTTACAATGTGTCCTTAAAAAGTGTCTCTTCGTCTGAAGTAATTCTATCTCCCTTTTACTTTTTCCTTTGTTTTCATCCTTTTCCTTCCCATTTGTATTTAAACACAAACAAAACCCTCTTGTTTGAAAAGATAAAGTCCTTCTCTCTGTGGCTTCCCTCAGTCCCCACTCTATGTCTCTTGTTCAGAACTCAAACTTCTTGCAGATTTGTCGCACTGGCAGTCTCTCTCCCTTTGCTTCT
The DNA here is from genome assembly GCF_041296265.1 of Equus caballus. Taxonomy (NCBI): domain Eukaryota; kingdom Metazoa; phylum Chordata; class Mammalia; order Perissodactyla; family Equidae; genus Equus; species Equus caballus. The sequence continues at coordinate 72,274,134 of NC_091701.1, read as the reverse complement.
CAAACCTCTGGTGTCTGGGTTCACATCCTCCTACCTCATTGTCCTTAAATCCCTTTGCCATGTTCACTGACGATTTCCTTGTTGCTCTATCCATTGGATACTTTTAAATCCTTAGATTACTTACTTTCCAAAGACTTTGACCCCATTGACCGTAGTCTCCTCCTTGAAATCTTATTTTCTTTGATCTCCATGAGTCTATACTCTTAGTTCCCAATTGCCTCTGGCCACTTCTTCTCAGTTCTCTTTGTAGGGTCCCCTTCTGTCCAACTCTTAAATATTAGGTTTTTAAAAAAATACTAGATTATTTCTGTTTCTGTTCTGCACACTCCCTGAGCCATCTCATCTATGCTCATGAATTTGAATGTCATTTATATGTTAATGAGTCTCAAATCCATGTCCCTAGCTCAGAAATGATCTTCTGAGCTTCAACTAATATGTACAACATCTAGTGGCCATAAATATATTTACACGTCTTAGAGGGATCTCACAGTCACTGTGTCCCACTCCAGACTCATCACTTTCTCTTGAAAGCCTCCTCCTCCTCTTCTTTCCTCTCCCTCACCATCCATACAGGTATCCAAAGCAGTAAAAGGATCCTCACCCTTATTTCTCTCTTTGAAACATCCACATCTTAGCGAAACCACCTCCCGACTATCTCCTGAATCTGTCCACTTCGCTCTATTACCTTCATGAGTCCATTTCTGGCCACTATCATCTCTCACTGAACTCTTGTAATAGGCTCCCAGTAGGTCTCTCTCTTGCCTCCAGTCTTGCCTTTCTCCTCTCCTTCCACCAGAAGAAAGCAAGGGTGATCTTTCTAAAATGCGAATGTGATCCTGTCATTCCTCCTCCTCCTCTTTCTTCTTTGGCTTCAGTTTTCCTCCTTTTTTTAAAGGACTAAAAAAATTTTTTAATGTCGTAAAATATACGTAACATAAAATTCACAGTTTTGACCAGTTTTAAGTGTATAGTTCATTGGCACAAAGTACATTCACATTGTTGCGCAACCATTGCTACCATCCATCTCCAGAACTTTTTTCATCTTGCAAAACTGAAACTCTATACCCTTTAAACAATAATTCATCATTTGCCCCTACCTCCAATCCCTGGCAACCACCATTCTGTCTATAAGAATTTGACTACTCTACATTTCTGATGTGAGTGGAATCTTACAGTATTTGTCCTTTTGTGACTGGCTAGTTTCAATCAGCATAATGCCTTCCTGGTTCATCCATGTTGTAGCATGTGACACAATTTCCTTCCTTTTTAAGGCTAAATAATATTCCCATTGTGTCCAGCAATAATGGACCTGCTAAAAAACTGGGGGGAATCTGCAGTAGAATACTACACAGTGTCAAAAAGAATGAGTGCATGATATGAACCCATCTCTGAGATACATTGTGAGCAGGAAAAGCAAATTACAGAATATGTTGTATAGTATGCAGGCATTTGTATAACTAAAAGAGACATATATGTCTATTTATGTATAGACATTTCTGGAAGTCTGCCAAAGAAACTAGTAACACTGGTTGCCTCTGGGGAAGTGAGAGGCGGGTCAGAAATGGAAGGAAGACTTACTTCTTGTGTAAAATTTTGTTCTATTTGAGCATTTGTTCCATACACTTGTATAACTTTAAAAAATAAATACTAGTATGTAGGCTATGAAAAAAAATCCAATTGTCTGTATTCCTACATTTTGTTTATTCATCTATCTGTGGACACTTGGGTTGCTTCCACCATTTGGTTATTATGAATAATGTTGCCATAAATGTAGTTTACAAATAACTGTTTCTGTCCCTGCTTTCAGTTCTTTTGGGTATATACCCAGAAGTGGAATTACTGGATCATATGGTTATTCTATTTTTAACTTTTTGAGGAACTGCCATACTGTTTTCCATAGTGGCTGCACCATTTTGCATTCCCACCAGTAGTGTATAAGGGTTCCAATTTTTCTATATCCTCATCAACGTTTGTTAGTGTCCATTTTTTTTTTGGGATAATACCCATGCTGATGGATGTAAAACGGCATCTCATTGTGATTTTGATTTACATTCCCTAATGATTAGTGATGTAGAGCATCTTTTCATGTGCTGATAGGCCGTTTGTATATCTTCCTTGGTAAAATGTCTGTTCAAGTCCTTTGCCTTTTTTTTTTTTTTTTTTTTGCTGAGGAAGATTCACCATGAACTAACATCTGTTGCCAATCTCCCTCTTTTTGCTGAGGAAGATTTGCCCTGAGCTAACATCTGTTGCCAATCCTCCTCTATTTTGTATGTGAGCTGCTACCACAGCATGACCACTGATGAGTGGTATAGGTCTGCACCTGGTAACCCAACCGGGGCCGCCAAAGTGGAGTGTGCCAAACTTAACCACTAGGCCACTGGGGCTGTCCCACTTTTGCCATTTTTTGAATCAGGTTATTTATTTGTTGTTGAGTTTTAGGAATTTTCTATATATTCTGCATAGTAATCTCTTATCAGATACGTGATTTGCAAATATTTGCTCTCATTCTGTGGTCTGCCTTTTTACTCTGTTGATAGTGTCCTTTGATGTACAAAGGTTTTAAATTTTGATGAAGTCCAGTTTGTCTATTTTTTCTTTTGTAGGTTGTGCAACTGGTGTCATATCCAAGAAATCATTGCCAAATCCAATGTCATAAAGCTTTCCTCTTGTGTTTTCTTCTAAGAATTTCATAGTTTTAGCTCTTACATTTAGGACTTCTATCCACTTTTAGTTAATTTTTGTATATGGTATTAGGTAAGGGTCCAACTTCATTCTTTTGCATGTGTATATCCAGTTTTCCCAGCTCCATTTGTTGGAAAGACACTGTTTAGATTACTGTAGCTTTGTAGTAAGTTTTGAAATCAGAAAGTTTGAGTCCTCCAACTTTGTCCTTTTCCAAGAGTGCTTTGGCTATTCCGGGTCTCTTGAAATTCCATACGAATTTTAGAATGGGATCTGGTCATTTCTTAACATAAACCTTCAGTGGAGGTCAGTTGCCCCTGCAGTCTAAACTCCGTATCACGTTTGAGACAGTCCTTGAGGATACAGCAATGGCTTACCACCTCAGCTGCATCTCTACATTCTCTCTAACTCCCTTTACCCAAATCTACTCTGCAACCTTTCAGAACCATTTTCAGTTCTTCCAGCAGCCACCTACCCCTGTCTCAGGCCTTTTTATGTAATCTGCTTTCTACCTGCAACACTGTTTGGCCATGTCATTTTCCTTCAGACCTCAGCTGTCAAATCCCTTCCACATCTTCTTGAGAAAATAGTTGGCGCTTTGAGTTTTCCCTGCCGACTCTCATTCCCATCGTTGAGTCCACTGCCTTATAACCGCTTCTTTGAATACTCCCTTCACCTGTGCTGAAGGGATAGTGTCTTGGTCACATTTGTATGCCTAGTGCCTGGCACAACACCATCTGAGAATGTTGGTTTACATGAATTCTTGAAGGTTCTTTTTCTGGTATTCTTCCAAGGGATAGTTTTTGGGAAAAGTCAAGAAAACAACAGGAACTGAAAGCACACGGATAACAGAAAAAAGGTGTTAACGGGTCCCCATCTTTGCATCATTTCATTTCTCTAGTCCTCGGGGACCTTCTAGGCACACAGTTAAATGAGGGGTTAAGCCAGGGGTCCGGAGCACCCAGCTAAGTTACAAGGAGGGTGCAGAAGTGTGACAATCAGTAATCACACAGTATTGACCCTTCCAGGCAGAAGGAGACGCACCCACCGCCTGCAGCGCCCACCGCGTCCCGCGGCCCCACAGCACAGGCGCAGAGGCGCCACCGCGCGCCGGGGAAAGCGCTTCCTGCGGGGCCGCGGGGCTCGTTCCCGCGTGAGGTACCAGGAGCCGCAGGGGACCGGAAATGGAAACTGCGCCGGCCCGTTGCCTAGCAACGAACGCGGCCGGAACGCTAGACGGCCGGGCGCTGAGGGAGCAGGGACTGCAGGCGGGTCCCAGGCGACGTCTTGTCCGAGGGGCTCCCGGGGCCACCGGACAGGAGCATCCCGGGGGCGCCCCGCCGCCGCGGCCGCGTCCTCGCAGCCATGAGCAGCCAGCAGGTGAGAGGGCGGCTCCTCGCCAGGCTCGCCCCGCCGCGAAGCTTCCCGCGCGTTTCCAAAATGATGGAAACCCGAGTCCTCCGGACTCCCCAGTTGTGAGCTCGCGGGGTACAGCTTCCTTCACCCCAGTTCCCATCTGGGATGCTGAGCGCTGTCCGTGGAAACTCTTTTGTTTCCTTCCCGGCCGTTCGTCCTTGGTGTTGTCATAACAACCAAACAGATCAGTCGAGCGGTGCGCCAGCAGTTTAAACTACAGCCCGAGTGTCCCGGCGTGCTAAGGGTGGGGGCGTTTGGGTCGGGGAGGCTCGCTGGGGAGTTGGCTCTGGCGTTGGAATGTAAGCTCATTCCTAGCTGTGTGACTTTGGGCGAATCACTTAGTCTTTTTAAGCCTTCGTTCCCTTTTTTGCAGGGGGAAAAATCAGAACAACTTCCCCTCCTTTCTAAGGTTGTTATAAAGTTCAAATAAGATAAGATACCTTACCATACCATACCATATCATTACCATACCATACCCTACGTGAAAGAGTTTGGTAAGTGGCAAATGGAATTTCTTCCTAAGAAAATATCACCAAGGCATGTAATAAAGAATGCATGTTGCACTAGCTTCTTTTTAGAACTCTTTCTTGATTGAACTTAAGACCAGCTGTTAACAAAAGGAAAGAGGAACAATGGTCAAACTTTGTAATGCCCGACGAAATGGGGAGGCATTAGGCGTGGGCATTGTTCTGGCTATAGCTAGAATGCAACTCTAGCTCTCTATATGGAAAGGGCCCCGTGAGCATCTTGGCACTGAATGGGAAACATTTACTTTTCAGCCTGCACATTTTGCTTAGTTTCTTTGTTTTGATGCTACACTATAATTCTTTCCTTTTCGATATTTCATATTTTTTTGTAGTATTGCAGTTTATTGTGAAAACACTGTTAAAAGGTGATTTATTCCCCTATCCATTGGGTTGTAGATTGCTAACAGGAAATGTCAAAACCCTAATTCATTAGTTAATCAAATAAGTAACCTCTAAATGATCAGGACAATTTAGTTTTAGCCTTTTATTGAAATGTGTAATAAATTGAGAACTAAGAAACACTGATTTACTTACCATATAACTAGTAATTAGTAGTAAAAGAACAAATGAACAAACAAAAAATAACAAAAAAATCGAGACGGGTAACTGAAAAACTCAGCAATTAGGTTAATAGACTGCACTAGTGATTTTTTCCTGTGACGTTTGAAGTCCTTTTAAAAAAGTTTGTTATCATCACCATCCATTTACATTAAGCAACTTATTTCCTTGATGCCCCTATTAGTCTTTGGCCTAATCTTGAACCATATTGTATGTTGTTGAAATTAAAAATACATGTTTACTATATTTGCAATGGTATTTCTGAATAGCCATTATTTTGCAAAGCCCATAATTGACCAATTTACAACTAAAAAGCATCCACTAAACACCTATTGGCAATTAAGTTTTAAGTTCCGATTTATCTTAATAAAAGTGATGTTTGGAAATGACACCGCTCATCCCTCTCCTGCACAGAGGGCCCTGGATGCTTGAAAAGGCAGTGGGATCTTGGAAGAATGGGCCTGAGCCCGTCTAGGATGATTTCCATTTTCTACATACTATTTTTAAACAGCAGGGGTCCCTCTCTCGCTGCTTCGGTTGATCTGTAATTTTCAAACTCTTGATACTTTCATTTATGCTAATTTAGAGCATAGTTTTCCTTTTGAAAGGATGAAAGTTTTAATATTTTAACCTAAAACAAATGGAATGGATTGAACTTTTGGTAATGCCATTTTTATGTGATGTTTACTTATGTATTTATTTAGTTTGAAAAAGTGAGCAGGTGCTAAAATCATGTTTGCTGACGGAGATTTTAACGTATGCATCTTGTTAGCGGAAGGTTGAGCGTGACAGGGCATTTTTCAGGAATGGCAGTCTGAGCTCTTAAATTAGGTGTTTAAAAGAAATATAAATATTTTACAACTGCTCATTTCATTTTTTAAAATTAGTTAAACCATAAAATAAGGCATCTTGAGTTTCAGTTGCAGTACTTTCAGGGGTTTAAAGATGCAAATATCCAAAGACCACGAAGCTCCCTACAAATCCACTACAGATTGTGGGCAGAGAAGAGGAAAAAGCTGTCAGCATATCTCTACTCTAGCACTTTTTCTAGTTGTTAAATTGAGTAGTTTTGCATTTATATGACGCTCATTCTGTTTTCCTTCATATCTTGTTGATGTCATTGCTTAAAAAGGAGGTCAGAGTGAAAACAGTTGGATAAGAGGCCAACAGCATGGTGATATCTTTAACAACCATAACTCAAGCATATGCCAACTGCATATGTTTAAATCAACTGTATTAAATTTTGAGAGGTTATTGTTGATTTAACCAGACAACTTCATAAGATTATTGTTGATTTAACCAGACACATTAATAGGTTCTGGTCATTTGATTAGAATGGTTAAATTTGGAGTATACCAGGTTTACCCTTTCAATAGACTCGTGGTTGAAAATCAGCAAAATGAAATCTAAATGCACAACTAGGCTGCTTAAGGAAGACCTAGACTCTTCAGCAATTTTAATTTTGGTTATGTAAAATTATATCCGTCAGGATCCCAACAGAAAACAGATGGCAAGCTCAAAAGGATTTGATTGAAGACAACTTATAAGAAGACCATTTGCAGAGGTGTGTGCAAGGTTACAGGAAGGAACCAACAGGGATGAGGAGGATTAAATTTAAGGATTAACAGCAATAGGAAGCCATTGCCATTCCTAGGCCTGACGGGTCAAAGAAACTGAACACCATTCTCAGAACCTGGTGAGAGCTGGGGGCTTGGAATGGTAGCTTCCTGACAGGAGCTGAGCTATGGAAGAATTCAGCCACTGTCAGAACTTTGGGAAATGGAGTACAGGAAAGAAATAGCCAAAACCCTGTCTCCTCCTGCTCTCTAGACTGCTACTAGTGCCTCTCAATGCTTAATCCCCACCAGAAGCCAAAGGACTGGGAGCCCAGATGATGCCCATACATAGAATTCAGACTTCCAGGCACAGAGCAAGAAGAAAAGCATGGAGACTTGACTGGGCCAACCAAAAATTGACCATCACAGAAATGATTATAAGTAAATACAGCTTTATAGACATTTCCATTTACAAATCAATTGGGATTAAAAGTTTGTAAGTCAATCATTTAGATCCTATGATGCACTTTCCATTCAAAATCTTTATACCTAAGACTAAGTCCAGCAAAAGATGCATAAGACCCTTATAAACGATATTATAAAATGTTTTTGAAGGATACGCTCTCAGGATCTGAATAAAGAAATAGATTGTATTCATGAAAAAGAAGGGTCAGTATCATAATGATATCAATTTCCTCCAAATTATTCTAGAAATTTAATGTGTTTCTATCAAAATCCCCAAAAGTTTCATGCAGTGTGGATTATAAAATTAACATGGTAGAGGAAATGTCAAGATTGCGTATGATAACTTTTGAGAATAGTAAGATAGAGAGAATTGCCTTACAGCTCTCAAGACCTATTGTGAAGTCGTAGTAGTTTAGACAATGCAATACAATTTGTTTACAGATAGACAGATATACCAATGGAATTAAATAAAAGGACAAAAGCAGATATGCCCATACACACATGTTGTAAATATATATTATATACACACACTATATTGTGCATGTGAGATACAAGAATTGTGTGTGTATGTACTAAGATATATGGCAAAAGATGTTTACTGAAACATCTTTTGTAAAAGAGAGACATTGGAAACAAACTAAATGTTCATTCACAAGAGAATGGAATGGATAAATTGTTTTATATTCCTATAGTAGAACTCTATACAGCTGTGAAAATCAGTGAGGAAAGTATCAATGTGGGAAGTGAGAAGCTACCTGCTGGGATGCTGAAAGGTTGGAAAGGAAGTCTCCCTCTGTGATGTAAGGGGAACTTGCTGGAAAGCTACCTTTAGGGATGCTGCAGAAACCTGCTGGAGGGTGTCTGGCACTGGGTCAGCCACACAGCACAACTTGCGAAGGTGCCCAAGGGCAAGGATGCTGACTGCTGGCAGCCACGTCATGGGAGCAACAAGAAAAAGCACTGGAACCAGGAAGAAAAGTCTCTTCCTCTTACAGTGTCCCTTTTGAATCCTCCTGATATTGTGCCACCTGGAGAAATGTTTGCACAAAGCAGGACAAAAAGCATGAATCTGATGATGAGAGGCAAGAAATTGATAAGTGGCCAAAGCATAACTCATATTATCTGTTTTGTAAATCAAAGTATCATTCTCAACAGTGCTTCCTCTTACCTAGATGAAATTCTTACCATGGAATTATTCTCTATTGCAAAGAAGGTAAAGGCAGTCTTCTCTGAAAGTTACTGCTAAAAAGTACAAATGATGCTACAGTAACTTGAGGGTGCGTTAACCTGAATACATTGTCACCCTAGGAAGGGAGCATTCTGGAAAAAAAATGAAGTTTTAGTCATGGAGAAGGGAGGTGGAATTGAGTAAACTTTGGACACTGATTAGATCCAGATAAATTCCCAGAAGAAGATATCACCAATTCCCCACTGAATTGTCTTGGCACTCTTGTTAAAAATCAACTGCCGATAAATGTATGGATTTATTTCTGAACTCCCAGTTCTATTCCTTCGGTCTTTATGTTTATCCTTATGCAGTCTTCATTACTGTAGCTGTGTAGTAAGCTGTGAAATCTGAAAGTGTGAGTCTGCCAACGTTTTTCTCCTTTTCCAAAATTGTTTGGCTGTTCTGGGTCTCTTACACTTCCATGTGAATTTTATGATTAACTTGTTACTTTCTACAAAAAAAAAGTGGTTGGGATTTTGACAGGAAGTGTGTTGAATCTGTAGATTATTTTGAGGAGTCTTCCAATCCATAAGCATGAGGTATCTTTCCATTTATTAAGGTCTTCTTTAATTTCTTTCAGTAATGTTTTATAGCTTTCATTGTACAAGTCTTACACTTATTTTATTAAATTTATTTCTAAGTATTTTATCCTTTTTCATGCTATTGTAAATGGATTCATTTCTTAATTTCAATTTTGGATTGTTCCTTGCTAGTGTCTAGAAATACAGTTGATGTTTCTGTATTAATCTTGTATCCTGCAACCTTGCTGAACTTGTTCTTTAGCTCTAATAATTTTTGTGGATTTCTTATGATTTTCTGCACACAATATTATATCATCTGTAGAGTATGTTTTGGAATATTTTGGATGATATATGCTTTCGAAAGCATTTATCTACTCTAGATATTTGGTTGACTCTGTAAAATTTGGTTGACTGAATAAGTTTTAACATTAACAGAATAAACAGTTTTGGGTTTTTTTTTGTATTTTTCATGCAGGATAAATCAGCCAACAAAGGAAAACCCAAGATACCAGTAAGGTTTTTACCACAGTTATCTACGGTAATTTACCAATATATTATCATACTGTACTGCTTTTATAATAATGTTATTTACTAGTTTTCGAACTTATAACTTACTGAATTTCTGATTTTAAAGTCTGTGCTCCATTTAATTCTTTTTTGATGGGGAACATATATAAGGTACATGTCTTAGGAAAATAACTATCTTAAAGTAACTGTAAGCTATAATTACCTAGTATGTACAGAATATTTGAGTATTCTGAAAAAAGAATTGTGAAGATGTGCTAACAGAAGCAGTGTTGAAGTCAGGAAATGAGGACTTGGGTTACAGCTTTGTCACTAATGGCTCTGTGACTTGTGGGGAGTCACTTACTTCTCTGAGCTCCAGTTTCTGAGTGTGATAATGAGCTGATTTGATGAACTTGGGGAGATGCGTCTTCCAGTGCTAAAATGCTGTGCTACAGAAGATTTCTTAGATCTTGGCATCCTTTTACATTGTTTTGACTTTAGATTATCATTGTCCTATGGAAGAAGTAGTTAATAGACATTTTCAGTTAATAAAGTGCTGATAAGTTAGATTTTACTGCAATAAAATTTACTGTCTAATAATTATGTTGAGTTTAGTGCCTTTAAGTTACTCTCTTGTGATTCCTGGAAGTTAAGTTTAAGTGGAGGTTCAATGCAAACGTTATTTGCTTTGAAACATGTTTTAAAAGCTCAGAATGACTATAAAATGGAATCTGCGTTGCTTTATACAGAGAAGAGTCCTAATAATTTGAAATGAAAGATTCTCTCAGGTTAAAAAAACTCGAATGAAAATTTTTAGGTGAATGTTCTTGAACATTTCAAAGTACATCTTTTAATTGTGAACCTATTTTTTTTTTTTAAAGATTGGCACCTGAGCTATGGTCTATTGCCAGTCTTCTTTTTTTCTTTTCTTCTTCTTCTCCCCAAAGCCCTCCAGTTGTGAGTGCCTCTGGTTGTGCTATGTGGGACGCTGCCTTAGTGTGGCCTGATGAGCAGTGCCATGTCCACGCCCAGGATACGAACCAGCGAAACCCTGGGCCACCGAAGCAGAGTGCGCGAACTTAACCACTCAGCCACGGGGCTGGCCCCCAATTGTGAACCTATTTGTATCGATAATGCCAAGTTTGTCACACCATATTCTATAAAATAAAATCATAGCTTTTGTATTTAGTTATCAAATATTTGTTTTAAGTTTCTAGATTAAAAGACAAAGACCTGAAGTGGAATAGACATTTTTTCTCTTTAGAAGTTTCACAAATTTTAAAACTGAAAAAAAAATTACTTAGTTTTTTTTATGTTACTAGTATGTAGGTTTAGAAATAGCAACTAAATTGAAATTTATTTACTGAATAAATATTCAGAGGCTGAGTTGAATAATCCTTTCTAACCAGTGAGCCATGTAATTGCCTAAAATGCTTACGTTGGCTGATTTAAACCTTATCCTGTGTCATATTTACTGTATCTTTCAATTTTTCTTCCATATTGTTTGAATTTTGTCTTTTAAGATAAATAATATTTTAAGAGAGATTTAAAAAGTAATCCATTGATTAAAAAATTATTTTCATTTGAATGTTAAGGTTTGCCCTCCGATGAAATTTTCCTGCAGTAGTTAAGACCTAGAGAGATTTCATTACAGAACTTCCTGCTTCCAGAGGTGATCCTTGTTGCTGAATCAAGGGTGACCCAGCATTGGTGGCTCCCAGCCTCTGTGATCTGGACACCTGATTCTCACCCTTTTTGTACACCTTACTCAAAGCACTCTCAGGAATCTTAAATCCTTTATGGAGCAAGACGAGAGAGGAACAATGGAAGGGCAGACAGAAGGAGGGAAGAGCACTGATTTTTAAGTTGCCTTAGCTTGTTTTCCTGTGACAGAGAGCCTGAAGAAAGGACTTGTGCACACTTTCTTTGGGAGGTGATCCCCAGAAGCAGGAGTGAGGGGTTAGGGAGAGTAAAACTAGGAAGAAGTAGAAACCATTACGAGGATGTGTTGTTGGTTGTCACACTTAGGCAACTGGAGTGACTCTGCCATGACCTTCTGAGTTGCTTCTAGAATGCTTCTTGGAATTATCCGCCTGAGGATGGTCAGGGTGGTAGCATTTATCTGTGAGCTCTCATCCCACACTGGTGGAGTTTGCTCCTGAGAATCCTAACTCACCCACTTATGGCTGCTCATGTGTGTGTGCAGAGTGGGCTACTCTGAGAACTCCATGCTATGGCCTTGGAGAAGCCCCACAGCAGAAAGAAAAAGACCGTTTCTTGAGGTGAAACACTGTCATTCCTACATGAATTGAAGCCAGCACAGAACTGTTCACTGTAGCCATGTCTGGAATCAGAGATGAGGCCAGGAGGATGAGAAAAGATATGAGGCACGAGAGTCATCTGGTAGAAAAGTCAAGGGAATTCCCTTGGGGCCAGTGTCACAAGAGTGCCAAAGCAGAGGGAAGGAATGGCATATGCCTAAGTCATCATCTGAAAGGAAATTGCAGACTAAAATGGAATTGCTTGTCAGCATAAATAGTACGTAGATATTACTTTAAAATCCACCGCTTTGGTTTTATTGAAGAACAGTATTACTTAGCTAGATGGGATTCTGGCTTCTGTGTGGCAGCTCTTCTTGGTTAGCCAGAGAACTGTTCTTTATAAAATATTCTATGAGAGAGAGATTCTGCACTGCAGTGTAAGAAGGAAACATTAAGGCCCGCAACACTCTTTTCCGAGTAGGATGCTGATGAGACTGGCAGGATAGCTCTGCTGGCAGGACAGGCAGTGTAGAGGTCCTAAGAAGTCAGGTGTGTGGGGATTTTTGTAGGAGGCCGAGGTTAAGCAAGGCGTTTTGTACATTTGTAGTGGCTCCAATACAATAGACCTCATTTGAATTCCCTCTGTATCCTGGTATGAAAATTGCAGGACACTTGGACCGTATATTCCAGAACTTTTCTTCTCTGTCATCTACAATTGCATTCTGATTAGGCCTTTACCACATCCTCATTCTTCTCAAAGGAAGCCTTCAACTTTGGGAACACCTACTGCATCTTTTAGCTTGAAAATGTGCTCGTGTTTCCCTTCACGTCCTGTGGTCCACTGGGAATTGTAGAAATTGTAGAAGACAGAGCCATTTGTGGTACAGCACTGGATATTTAGGAAATATTCACGTAACCTGATGTTTGTACTTTGGGAAGTACTGTTTGAAGCTCATGGCCATTCTTTTTTACTTTTCTTTCTTTTTAGTTGCACTTTTTTTTTAGGGCTTGCTTAGCCAATTTGTAACTTTTTCTAAGATAAAGTTAAAATTATTTTGAAGTTAGCTTATCAAGCTCTATAAGACTGATTTAGTAGACTAGTAGAGATGGAGCAGGGTGAGGGGATAGGGGAGCAGGGGAGGTCCGCATGTGGATTCTATTCCGGACAGAATTTAAGCAGTAAGAGAATTACCAGGAGAGCGCTGTGCGTGTTCAAAGAAGGTCACCTGCAATTGGAGTTAAGAAAGAGAATCTAAACGTTTTTGATCTTGGTCTTGAAGAAAGTGTCAGATTTTAACAGAGAGACACTCAGGTGCATATTGGCCCCTCTGTTAGCTGACGTAACAGACTCCCAAATCTCAGAGACTTGACGCAACAAAGATTACCCCTTGCTCAGAAGTCTGATGTGGATCGGGTAACCCTCCTCCCGCCTAAGCTATGCCCATGAGAACATGTGGGCTCCTTGCTGACAGTGGCCAGGGCGGGAGAGCCAGGAAGGAGGCACAGCGCTTGTCACCTGTCCTGCTGGTGCTCACATTTCGCTGGTCTGCTCCAGTCCTGTGGCTACAACGTAACTGTCAGAGAGGCTGGGAAACGGAATTGTTTGGAGTGTATGGAGGAGGCTTTGAAAACCAAGAAGAAGCCTTGTGCCTACTTTATTAGGGGGCTTTTTCATGTTTCTGACCTGGGGGCAAATGATCAGAGCTATGCCGTAGGAAGGTTGAGGTGACCTTCAGTTGCTAGCATTTTCTGTAAATTAGGGCTCATATTTCCTGTTGCCTGGATTATTTAAAAAAGCTGCTAAACTATCCTCACGGCTGACTCTAGTCGCTTTTTTCTCATATGTCTTGTTTACTGCTGCCAGGACCATTTATGAAATAACCTTTTGTATGTCCTTGCGTAATAAATAAGATAAAAGTATAATTTATCACCCAAACTGAAAGCCATTGAGAGTGAAAGTGCTACTAGTTATGCTTGGGCAAGACGTGTGAACTGGGACGTGGGATCACCCCAAGAGGAGATCACGATGGCTCTCTGCTGCCAGCCAGGCCAATCATGCCCCAAATCTACGACCTGCATAATATAGCAGCACCCATCTATCCATCCCCGCCACACCCTTGATTTAGGTTCCTACTCAAACGTAACCTCTGCAAGAGGCCTCACTGCCCCACCCAACCGAGCACTGCTCCACCTTTCCCTCTCTCCCTTCACCCTGCTTTATTTGTCTGCATTGCTCTTCTTACTTCCTGACATTACGTGATGCTTTATTTGTCTGCATTGCTCTTCTTACTCTCTGACATTACGTGATGTATTTATTCTGAAATAGCTGTCTGTACCCCCACTAGAATGTAAGCTCCATGAGAGAAGGGGCTTCGTTCTTCCAAAGCTGTAGCTCTAGTGCCTTAAAGAGAGCCTAACACATGGTAAGAGTTCAGAAATCATCATTGAATAAGACAGTGGTTAGACCTGCTACTTCGGTTGGGCCAAGTCCCTTCACCATCGACCCCAGCATCCCCTTGAGTCATCGTTCACGATGCTCCTTCTGTCTTCAGTAAGCTCATTGCTGTTCTCTATGGAGATCCAACTGTGCCTCAAGGCTTAGCTTCCATTATTTCTTTTTCTAGAAATTTCTTTGAACACTGTACTCCATACCATTTCCTGTCCTGCATGGAAGCATATAGTTTTTAATATTAACTGGACTGTGTGCTTTGTGGGGGCAAATACTACATCATATATAAAGTCCTCAACTATACCATAGGCACAATACTAATTGCCTCATAGAGTTTTAAAGAGAATTAAATGATATAATTCATGTAAACTTCTTAAAACAATATGCAGCATGCAATGTCATCCATATAAAATATACTCTGATCAATATAAAGAATTACTGATGAGATAATTTACATTCTTTGTGTTTTATTAAGTCTTCAAAATCTAGTATATATTTTATACCTAAACATATGTCACTTCAGATGGGCCACATTTTAAGCAGCCAATAGCTACAGGTGGCTAATGAATTTTCTTTTGGACAACACAGCTTTAAAGCATACAAGAATAGCAGACATGAGGAGTAGCCACTCCCTCTAGGTCGCAGGGAGAGTGCTCAAGGAAGAAACTTGGAAGGTCCATCTCTTTCTTTCCCAAAGCTTAGATTAAGATCTCTTGGAGGGGGCGTGGCTGTGGCCCACTTGGGTGGCAAAGACATTTGCTGGGATGTTGCAGGCCTGGGCTGGAAGGGGAGAAAACCACTGCTGGGATGCTGAAAAGTTTGAAAGGAAGTCTTCCTCTGTGATGTAAGGGAACTTGCTGGAAAGCTGCCTATAGGGATGCCAGTGGAACCCGCTGGAGGGTGTCTGCCATTGGGTGAGCCACACAGCACAGGCTGGAAGGTGCCTGTGGGCAACGATGCTGCCTGCTGGTAGCCATGCCCTGGGAGCAATGAGAAAAACCACTGGAACCAGGGAGAAAAGTCCCTACTCTTACAGTTTTCTTTTAGCACTCTTTATAATATTAATGCTGGTTGGCAAAGGGAAAATGTTATAGGATCCTTCTCAAGAATCACAAAGGACAGCAAAAAAGGTAGATTTGGAGCTGAGAGGCAATAAATTGACAATTGGCAAAAAGCAAAACTCATATTGTTTGCTTTATAGATCAAAGTATCCTTCTCAACAGTGCTTCCTCTTACCTAGATAAAATTCCTACCATAAATACCCTCTACTCAAAAGAGATAGCTGCACTTTTCTCTGAAAGTTGCTGCTGAAAAGTACAAATGTTACTTACGGCAGCTTGAGGGTGTGTTGTCTTGAATACTTGTCAGCTTAGGAGGGAGAGCATTCTGCTTGTCAATAGACAAAAGTGATATTTTAGTGATGGAGAGGGGAGGTGGAGCTGAGTAAGCCCTGGGCACTAGCTAGGTTCTGATAAAGTCCCAGAAGATGATGTAATGGATGAAAAGCTTTGCATGTTTTTTAAAGCTTTTTGGTGAGTATTGGTACCATTTTTCTTTCCTTCCTTGCTATAATGGAAGCAATTCTAAGACAAATAGTGAGAATTTAAAAAGTCGTAGAGTATGTCTTTGAATATTTTGGATAATATGTGCTTTACTTTAGAGCAGACTTCTGTAAAATTTGGTTGAGTGAATCAATTTTAGCACTCACAGAGTAAACAGGTATTTTTTTCTTTATATTTTTCATGCAGGATAAATCAGCCAGCAAAGAAAAATCCAAGACACCAGTAAGAGTTTTACCACAGTTGGCTGCGGTAATTCACTTATTCGTTGAATTTTTGCCCTTTTAAATGGTTTATTAGTTTTCAAACTTGTAAATAGTAACTGAATTTCTGACTTTGAATTTTGTACTCCACTTGATTATTTTCTGATGGAGAAATTCTACAAGGTGCACATGTTAGGAAAAATGACTATCTTAATAAAGTAACTGTAAGCTGTAATTTCCTACTATGTACAGAATATTTGAATATTCTGGATGAAAGAATTTCCCTGATGGACCAGCAGAAAGTATGTCAGTGTTGGAGTTAGGAAATGAGGTGTCAGGTTATAGCTTTGTCACTCGTGGCTCTGTCATCTGAGGGGGCCACTTACCTCTATGAGCCTCAGTTTCTGAGTTTGAATATGAGCAGAGTCGATGCCATGACCTTTGAGATATATCTTTCAGCAGTGAAATGCTATGCCACAGAAGACTCTTCAGCTCTTGCCATCCTTTGTTAATTGTTATGACTATAAATTGTCATTGTCCTTTAGAAGAGGCAGTTGGTAGACATTTTCAGTTGATAGGTGCTAGGTAAGATATACTTTACCATAATAAATTTTACCATCTAGTAATTATGTTGAGTTTAGTGCCATTGAGTTATGTTCTTGTGACTCCTGGAAGTTGAGCTTAAATGAAGATTCAATGAAAACATTATTTTTTTAAATTGTGATAAATTATGCATAACAAAACTTACGATTTTAGCCATTTTTAATTGAACTGTAATTCATTGGCATTAAGTACATTCATATGTGTAATCATCACGACCATCCATCTCCAGAACTCTTTCATCTTCCCAAACTGAGACTTCTTACTCACTAAACGCTAACACCCCATTCTCCCTGCCCCCAGCCCCTAGAAACCACCATTCTATTTTCTGTCTCTGTTTATTTGGACTCCTCTAGGTCCCTCGTATAAGTGGAATCCTATGATATTTGTCCTTTTGGGTCTGGCTTATTTCACTTAGCATAATATTTTCAAGGTTCATACAAAGCATTATTTTTTGAAAGATATTTTAAAAGGTGAGAGCAGACTATGAAGTTGACTTCATGTTGCTTTATATAGAGAAGATTCTTGATCATTTAAAATGGAGGACATTTTTCACTTAGAAAACTTGAGTTAATATTCTTAGATGAATTATCTTGAACATTTCAAAATACATATTTTCATTGAAAATGTGTTCTTACTAATAATGCCAGATCATCAAGCCAAATTCTGTAAAATTGAGCCATAGCATGTTTTCCCTAGTTCTGCAAAATCTATCTTAAATTTTCTAGTTTAAAAGACAAGACCTAAAATGGAATAGACATTTTATTTTCTCTGTAAAAATTTAACACATTTTAAAACTGAAAGAAAATAAAAATTTCCCTTAGTTTGTTGTGTCTTGTTAGTATATAGGTTTGGAAATGTAAAAATTTAAATTTCCATATTTAATATTCAGTGGCCAAGTTGAATTGCGTAATAATCTTTTCCTGTTGGTGGCATATAATAGTCTGAAATGCTTTTGTTGGCTGATGTAAATATGGTTTTACGTTCGTATTTGGCTGTCTTACATTTTTTCAGCATTCTTTGAGTTTTATGTGTTTTAAGGGAAATAATATTTTTAAGAGATGTTTTTAAAAATCCGTTGATTAGAAAAAAAGTGTTTTCCTTTGAATATTAAGGTTTGCACACAGATGAAATTTTCTAGCAGTAATTAAGACCTAGAGCGATTTCATTACAGGGCTTCATGCTTCCAGAGGTGATCTTTGTTGTTAAAATCAAGGGTAACGCAGCACTGGTGGCTCCCAGCCTCTGTGGGCTGGTGACCTGATTCTGTACACTCACTCATAGCACTCCCATGAATCTGAAATCCTTTATGGAGCAAGATGAGACTGGAACAATGGAAGGGCAGACGGATGGATGGAAAAGCATTGACTTATAAGTTGTTGTAGCTTGTTTTCCTGCAAAAAAAGAGCATGAAACAAGGACCTGCGTGCAGGTAGTTTATTTGGAACAGGGAATAAGGGATTGAGGAGAATAAAACTGGGAAGAAGGAGAAGCCAGTACAAGCATGGGCTATCAAGTTGGTCTGCAGCTGAAAGGAGACACAGACTCAATTGTCAACATTAAAAAATATGTACATTTTACTTTAAAATCCACTCATTTGGGTTTATTTAAGAGTCATGTGTTCCGGTAACAATGGGTCTGTGTTCTGGTGTTGCAATAATTGGCTTGAGTTAATTAGTTGTTGCCTTTTTAAAGATGTAAGTGTTCTTCCATCTGCCACAGTCCCTACCGCTCTCCATTGTTTCCCAGCGCTGAAGCTGAGTGCTAATTAGCTGTCATCATTAGCCTTCCTCTCTCCTTTATGATACCTGCTCAAATTGTATAAGAATTTATGACCCCTGCCTTAAATGATGGAATAAATTTGTGAGTTTCCAGAATACTCCAGAGCCACTTAAAGCCATGAGAACAGGAAGACCTTTTGGAGCTGGAATGCAGTGGAACTCATTAGCGGTGGAGACCAACAGAGAGTGCCTCATTAAAATGGAAGGCTTAAAAAACATGTTAATATCTGGGGGGAAGTAGACTCTCTGGAATGAACACCCCAGTGTTGGGTAACTGGTGTCCACATCAAACTAGCATTGGGGCCTTTGGTAATGGCTCCCAAATGCTACCACCACAGCCGTTCGTGGGCTTGAGTAAGATTTGCTGTTGAGTGTTTGTGTCTTCTTTCCAGATGTCCTGATTTGGTTGAGAAAATGTCATGTTTATAAATACTCATGCATTTCATGAAAAAAGTTTTTTCTTATCTTGTTTTATTAATGCTACTTAAATTTCATATTTCAGGTGAGTACAAAGCCCCAGTGGCAGCAGGCAGCTCCGTCATTCCATTTGAGTATAAAGCAGGACAGTGATATTCCAGAACAGTTTAGTATTAAAAATGAACAGTCATATGGTAAGAGCTTTAATATTCTAACTTAGAGTTAAGGAAATTTGCTAGAGAAAAAAATCCTACAACATTTAGTTAATAGAGTAGTGAAATTGTAAAACTGAAGTGACGTTTATATCAAATAGAAAAATTTATTCCAAATGTTTTCCGTTAGAAAATAATTGATTCCAGTCTTAGTTATTTCAGGCTGTTGTAAATGCTATAAAAGCTGATAGTTTAGGAATTGGAATGCTTATAATAAAAATTTGATTTATTGTAGTCAGAATTTGCCTCTGCAAAGACTAAGAATTTTTTTCTAAAAGAGATTTTGGTAAATTGTAAACCTTACTTCCGAAAATAAGTCATTTTAATAATTTTTATTATTTTGACTCATCAGATTGATTACATTGAATGTTAACATTTTTTCATCATGGTTCTTTAAACTTCCTGAAATAGTTTTGTATTCTATTTTTATCATAATTTTAATCTTGTTCCTTTTAAGATTCTATGCAAATATAATTGAAAGTTTGCATTTATTAGCATATTAATCAAAATAGAAAATAAGTTAATTGAATATTCTTAAAATAGTCACAGGTTTCTATTATGGTGACATTAAACAAGACTAGTTTAACTTCCTCGTAGTTAAAGAAAATAAATTATAGTTACTTGTGAACTTAAAGCATGTAGTTTTTTGTTGAAAGGTGCTTTGGCATTTTATTCTAACTATTGAAATGTCTTAGCTTACTTTTTAGATGACTAACTTGTGATTTTTAAAATTCAAGCTGAATACATGGAACACGTTGGAAAAAGGGGCAAATTACTAGACCAAGTTGATGACAGTTGTGCTGGACCATCTACTTCCAAATCAAAGAGCAAATCTCCACATAAAGAACGAGAAAACTTTAGAAGCACTCTTGTTAATGTCATTATGTAAGTTCTATAAGCTAACTAGTAACTGTTACCCTAGTTTGAGCCCCTGGGAAATTTTCATCCAAAATATAAGAATTCTATGCCTCTCTAAGGATGCCTCAAAGCCTTGTTGGAATGAGGTCAGGGGATAAATGTAGAATGAAAGAATGAGCTTAACCCTATTAAGGGTATCCCACTTTTAAATATCATGAACTGAAAAAGCACCCATGTTATGCTAGATGTTGGCTGAGAGAGCGGAACGACTGGGATTCTGGTTGCAGACCTAGTGGTTGGTGGATGGGGTAGTTTTTTTCCCCATCTCTTCTGCTAAGGTGGTGTGGTGACTTCTGTGGCATTGTGAGTCTCCTATAGAAAAGGAAGGAACTGGGGCGAAATGATCAGGGTATGAGCAGAGCCGGGGCTCGGCCTGGTCTGAATTTTAGATCTGTTTATGGAGGGCAAGGCAGATGCAAGTCACTAGATCCTCTTTGCTTGTTTCCTCATAGCTCTTTGCTGGTTGCTCAGTACCCTCTTTCTTTGACTGTGACTCTCAAGGCACACACACTGCCATCTGTGAACAAATGGAGTTTCATGACACATTGCAGTAGGTGACTCACCCACAGAAACCCCTTTTTACTCTGCCCGCATGGGGCTTTACTGGCAGGATGGCCATCTGGAAGGGAGGACAGTGGGTGCTATGTGCTTACCAGGGGCAGGGGTTTTGTGGGGTCCTGTGCAGCTGGACTGTGGGTGTGTGCCTCCACTCAAGGGGGTTGGAGTTTGCTTTTGCCAGGCGCCACTGCAATATTGCCAGCTTGGCCCTCATATCTCTTTCTTGGATTAAGCACTCTTAGATCCCTCAAACAGGGTAAAATCAACACCCAAAACCATGGACCTGTAGGCTTCTGGTTACAATTTCTTAGAAGCCACTTTTTCTCTACCCTGTGTCCTGGCCAGGACACATGATCTTTCTTGACACAGTTCCCTTTGCTTGTCATTTCTGGTCCTCCTGTAGTTGAGGATAGAGTGCATCTTGGGTTTCAGCTTAGTACAGGGGTCTCAATTTGAATTCCCATTTCCCTCAGGCCTAAGAATTGTCTCCTGACTCACATGGGCGTTGAAGTCTGAGGCCCAGCCCCCACAACGGCCGCCATGGCCTCAGGTTTTTAAGGAGTGCTCTGCCTTGCCATTCCATTGTTTTCTTCCTCCTGAATATTTCCTTTCTTTCTGTGAGCCCAGCTATGCATTCAAAAGGATCTTTGTGACATATCCAGTATTTATAGAATGGTATTGGGAGGTTTTTCAAGTATCTTTGCTGCTGGGTTGTAAGAAACAGAAGTCTCTTTTTTAACGATATTTTGTCTTTTTCAGTTTTGCCTTTTATAAACAGGGCATGGATGGACTTATTGGAGTTTCTGTACTTCAATAGCATGTTTAATCCCATTATAGTTTCTTATGTATGTGGCTTAACTTCTACCAATTTATTTTTAATTTCTTATTGACGATATGTTGCCTTTGCTTATTTTTTTTTGCTTTCTACTGAATTGAATTTTCCCTCTTCTCCCTTTTTTCCTATTGGCTTAAAAGTTATCAAATATATTTCTGTTCTTTTAGTGGTTACCCTAACATTTCAAACCACATATTGTAATTTATATATTTTAAAGTTTAAAATTCATTTTATCTGTCTTCCCCATGAATATCACAGAAGGACCTTGGAATGCTTTAACTTAGCTCTGAACTTTCCCCTGCATTTTCCATGTGATTATTGTTTATCTTTTAATTTTAATTAATTAGTTAATTAATATTTTCTGCTTTTTCTTCCCAAGTTCCCCCAGTACATAGTTGTGTATTTTAGTTGTGGGTACTTCTAGTTGTGGCATGTGGGACGCCGCCTCAGCATGGCCTGAGGAGTGGTCCCATGTCCGCGCCCAGGATCCGAACCAGCGAAACCCTGGGCCACCGAAGCTGAGCATGGGAACTCAACCAGTTGGCCATGGGGCCGGCCCCTATTGTTTATTTCATTTCTACCAATATTTCTATAGTATTTTAGTTCTACCAAGTCCTTAAATTCTCTATACTCTTTTTCTTTTTAATTTAACACTTACTTAGATTTACTAAAGTCTTTCTAATTTCTTAGAAAATTGCCTTAGCATTCCAATCTTCACATCTGGGTTCATTTTATTTTTTGCTGAAGTTTATCCTTTAGTAGTTGTTTCAGTGAGGATCTGTTCAGAGTAAACTTGACACTTTCATTTCTGTAAAGGTCTCAATTTTGTCCTTATTCTTTAATTAATGATTAAGCTGGCTACAGGGTTAAAGGATAATAGTAATTTTTACCCTACACATCTGGAAAACATTAGATTGAAAAACATTAAGCATTATTTTTGGCATGTATTATTTTTCCCAGCTTTATTAAGGTATAATTGACAAATACAATTACAATGTAGTTAAAGTGCACAGTGTGATGATTTGATGTATGTACCCATTGTGAAAGGACCCCACATTCAAGTTAATTAACATGTCTATCACCTCACAGATTTACCTTTCTGTTTTTTGGTGAGAACACTTAAGTTTTACTCTCAGCAAATTTTGATTATACAATACAATATTATCAGCTATAGCCACCATGGCATGTATTATTGTAGATGAGAAGCCTATGTTGCTTTATTTGTCATTACTTTGCAATGTGTTTGTGCTGTCAACTTGTCTTTTCCTTTTTTTTTCAACATTTCATTTTTAAAGGCTTCTAGATAGGCTTTAAAAGAAACCAGCCTTATTGAGATATAATTTATATACCATTAAATTCATCCATGTTAAAGGAAGAAATTTTAGCAGATTTCTGCAGTTGCACAACCTTCTCCAAGATCCAGTTGTAGAATACTTCCATCATCCTCAGAAGTTCCCATATGCCCATTTCAGTTAATCCTTTCTACCACTGGTTGCCCAGGCAGTCATTGATCTGCTTTCTGTCTCTATAGCTTTATCTTTTCTAAAATTTCATATAAATGGAATCATATAACATGTATCTTTTTGGAATCCATTTGTCTAGTTTAGTGTTTCTGGTTTTTGGCTGTTTGACTGATGCTGTTATAAACATTTGCATGCAAATCTTTTTGTGGACATATGTTTTCATTTCTCCTGGTAGATGCCTAGGTGTAGAGATGCTGAGTTGTATAGTAGGTGTATGTTTAAGTTTTTAAGACATTGCTAAACTTTTCCAAGTGGCTATACTGTTTTATATTCCCACAAGCAGTGTCTGAAGATGCTTCTAGTTTCTCCACATCCTTGCCCACACTTTGTTTTTTGGTTTGTTTTGCCATTCTAGCCATTCTCGTACATGTGTTATTGTATCTCATTATGGCTCTAAGTTGTATGTCCCTAATGACTAATGACTAATGATGATGGATATCCTTTCTTGTGGTTGTTTGACATTTGTATAACTACTTTGGTGAAGTGTCTAAGTCTTTTGCCCTTCTTTTTATTGGATTGTTTGTCTTATTATTGCACTGTAAGAGTTCTTTATATATTTCCTATGCAAGTCCTTTATCACATATATATTTGCAAATATTTTCTCCCAGTCTGTGTCTTATCTTTTCATTTTCCTTATGGTATTTTTTTGAAAAGCAAAAGTTTTAAATTTTGATTAAGCTCAATTTATCAATTTTTTCTTTTATTGTTCATGGTTTTGGAGTCCTATCTGAGAATCTTTTCCTATCACAAGGTCATAAAGATTTTCTCCTATATTTTCTTAGAAGCTTTCTAGTTTTAGCTCTTACATTTTTGTGCATGATTTATTTCAATGGTGTATCTGTGGTGTGAGGTAAGGGTTGAAGTTCAAGTTTTTGCATATAAATATTCATATGTTCAGCCCCATTTGTGGAAAAGACTATTCCCATTGAATTACCTTAGCACCTTTATGGAAAATCATTTGACCATATATGGGGTTCTACTTCTGTTCCATTGATCTATGTGTCTATCTTTACACCACTACCGTGCTGTCTTGATCCTTATAGTAAGTTTTGAAATCAGACAGTTTAAGTGCACAAAATTTATTATTCTTTTTCAAAATTGTTTTGGCTACTCTAGGTCTTTTGCATTTCTGTATACATTTTAAGATCAGCTTATCAGTTCTTCAAAAAGAAAAGTAGCCTACTGGGATTTAGGGACTTTGCATTGAATCGGTAGACCAATTTTGGGAGAATGGCCATTTCAATAGTATTGAGTCTTCCAGTCCGTAAATATGTTATTTCTCTCCGTTTATTTAGATCTTTAATTGCTCAGCGGTGTCTTGTATTTTTAACGTACAAGTTTTGTATTTCTTTTAAAAAAGTTTTTCCTAGGTATTTTTATTTTTGATGTTATTGTGAATGGAATTATTTAATTCCATTTTCTGATTGTTTGTTGCCAGTATATAGAAAAATCAATTGATTTTTGCTTCTTGATCTTAGATCCTAAGACATTACTACACTAGTTTACTAGTTCTGGAGCTTTTATTTATTATTTTTTTTTATCCTTTATTTATTTATTTATTTTTTTGGTGAGGAAGATTGGCCCTGAGCTAACATCTGTTGCCAATCTTCTTTTTCTTTTTCTTCCTTTTCTCCCTAAAGCCCCAGTACATAGTTGTATATCCTACTTGTAGGTCATTCTAGTTTTTCTATGTGGGATGCCACCACAGCATGGCTTGATGAACAGTGCGTATGTCTGTGCCCAGGATCTTAACCGGCAAACCCTGGGCCACCAAAGTGGAGTGTGTGAACTTAAACACTTGGCCATGGGGCCAGCCCCTATGGAGCTTTTAAAAAGATGCCTTAGAATTTCCTGTATATACAATCGTGTTGTCTAAAAATAAAGATACTTATGCTACTCCATTTCCAATCTAGATGCCTTTTGTTTCCTTCTCTTTCCATTTTGCACTTGTTAGGACCTTCAGTACATTGTTGGATAGAATTGGTGAGAATGGAATTCCCAGTCTTAGGGGAAAAGCCTTCAGTCTTTCATATTTATGTAGGATGTCAGTTGTAGGTTTTTAAGATACTCTTTATCAGGTTGAGGAGGTTCCCTTCTTTTCCTAGTTTGTTGAGAGTTTTTATCATAAATGGGTGCTGGATTTCTGTCAGATGCTTTTTCAGTGTCCATTGAGATGATCATTTGGTTTTTGTCCTTTAGTCTATTTATATGGTATATTACATTAATTGCTTTTGATATGTTAAAAAAACCTTGCATTCCTCTCACTTAGTCATTATGTATAATCCTTTCTATATGTTGCTGGATTTGATTTCCTAATATTTTGTTAAGGAGTTTCAAGTCTATGTTAATAGGTGATATGAGTCTGTACTTTTCTTCTGATATCTTTGTCTGGCTTTTGTATCAAGGCACTACTGGCCTCATAAAATGAGTTGGGAAGTGTTTACCTCCTTTATTTTTTAAATGAGTTTGTGTAGAATTGGTATTATTTTTTCCTTACTTTTTGATGGAATTTATTAATGAAGCCATCTGGACCTGAACTTTTCTTTGTGGGAAGATTATTAATTACTAATTCAATTAGTTTACCCACTGTAGATCTATTCAGATTTACTATTTCTTCTTGAGTCATGTTGGTACTTTTAAATTTTTTTTATGCAGAATACACTTTTTATTTAAGTTGTCTGATTTGCTGGCAGAAAGTTATTAGACAACTTCCATGTTTTCAGCCTTTCTACTCATTTCTCCCTTTGGGATCTGCTGACTGCAAGACCAGAGCCTTTTCTATGGGTCTCCTAGGCAGACTGGTTTCCTTCCTGCGTGAGTTATGGGCTGTGGTGTTTTCAACTCTGCTTCATCTGTCTTCTATCATCTTTTAATGTTCCAAAAATTTGTTGAAATATCTCTCAGTTGATGACCCTCTAGTCTCTTCACAATCGTTGGTTAAAATTATTTTACAAGCATTTTCACAGGGAAACTTGAAAAAAGGGCTATTTATGCCACCATCTTGAACCAAAACCTCTATTGATTTAATAAAGAAAGAAAAAATTGATATATTTCTTTTCACTTTTGAGAAATAAGTACATCATGTTTTCTTTTTAACTAGATAAAGTGTCTCCTATATTGATTATTTTATTTCTGAAAGGAATGTTTTTCTGTTGGAAAGAGCATGGCAGTTTGGAAGTATGTATGGATGGGCAAATTCTTGTTTTCATACTTAATTAACTGTATGACAAAGGGGAAGTTATTTAATCTTTCTGTCATTTAGTTTTATCTGTGAAGTGGGGATAATTATCCCATTGTGTCTTTAACAACAGGTGTGAAGATTAGAGTAGAGATAATATATGTGAGACATTTAGGGTCTGACTAGGTGATCGGTAAAAGGCTTCTATTATTGTTTTTCCCAGTGAACAAAATCTTTTCCTGTAGCCGCAGAATGATAGAATCATAGAGTTTTATAGCCGAAAGGATTTTCATTCTGACTTCAGGAACTTCTCCAGCAGTTCCCAGGGCCCCCAGCCTTCTTTCTCCTCACCTACCCTAAGCTTGCTGCATCCTTCTAGGCAGGCCTTACTCACACACAGGATGAAGTTTGTTTGATGCTCAGGATTCAGCAGGTAGATACGATGAGCATGTCTGCTATTAAAAATCCCCCAATAACCCAGTTATTAAGGTCATCTACTTTATAGTGGCAGAATCTGAACCCAGATGTCCTGATTCCTGAACTATGTTGCTGTCATATTACTACCTCTTTACTGTACAATCAACAAAATAGTGAGGTGATTACTTTTGTAGTTGGAATAATCAACCTTTCTCTCTCCAGTTACAGAATACCTTGAAGATCTCCCACCCCTCCTTTCATACTCTTATTCCCTCACTTGAGAATGGTTCATTGAGCACCTGCTGTGTACTGATTAAACTGAGACATCACCTGAGATGTTACTGAGACAGTGCCTTGACTCTTTTCTCTGGTCCATCTTATTGAAAAGAATAAGTGTAAAGTTCACAAAGTATTGGATTCCTAGGTTTGCAAAAGTCTAAGTTAGAAGGCCCATTCTGGGTACCTACCTTGGTATGGTGTCTCAGACAGATATTCAACAAACCTCCAGCCTCTACTCACTGGACAGCAGGAGTGGGAAGGAGTATTTTATCATACAGCATCACTGACCTGATCAGCATCCCAGGTGAAGTTGGGATCCAGAACATAATACATTGAATGATAAAGAGGTTAAAGCTATCTCAGAACAACTTGTTGTTTTTCCTGAACTATGCCTTTCTGCAAAATGGAACGTAAGAAGACATGAATTGTGGTTCATATCTGGTATAGATTTTGAATTGAATTGTAGCTATGAATATTATAGTGTGATATAAACTTCTAGCCAATAATAAATACAAAGGAGCATATGAGCCTCTATGTCACTCACTGCTGACTTGTACTGTATGTCTCTAGAAGTCTGAGGAATGGTCTTTTGAAGAATGCATCTGTGTCTTCTGCAAAACCAAATGTAAAGTCTTTTCCATCAGTATGCTTTTTTTTTAAAACTTTTTATTAAGATTATGATAGTTTACAACCTTGTGAAATTTCAGTTGTACATTATTGTTTGTCAGTCATGTTGTAGGTGGTGCACCTCTTCACCCTTTGTGCCCACCCCCACCTCTCCTTTCCCCTCGTAACCACTGATCTGTTCTCTTTGTCTACATGTTTAACTTCTACCTCTGAGCAGAGTCATACAGAGTTCATCCTTCTCTATCTGGCTTATTTCACTTAACATAATTCCCTCAAGGTCCATCCATGTTGTTGTGAATGGGACAATTTTATCCTTTTTTATGGCTGAGTAATATTCCATTATATATATACCATATCTTCTTTGTCCAATCATCAGTTGATGGGCACTTAGATTGCTTCCATGTCTTGGCTATTGTAAATAATGCTGCGATGAACATAGGGGTGCATGGGACTTTTGGAATTGCTGATTTCAAGTTCTTTGGATAGATACCCAGTAGTGGGATGGCTGGGTCATATGGTATTTCTATTTTTAATTTTTTGAGAAATCTCCATACTCTTTCCATAGTGG
This sequence comes from Equus caballus, assembly GCF_041296265.1. NCBI lineage: Eukaryota > Metazoa > Chordata > Mammalia > Perissodactyla > Equidae > Equus > Equus caballus. The sequence goes on along the minus strand of NC_091701.1, from coordinate 72,246,286 downwards.
CTGCACCAATTTGCATTCCCACCAGCAGTGTAATAAGGGTTCCTTTTTCTCCACAACGTCTCCATCAGTGCTCTTTTAAACCTCATATTTATAAGTAACCATACATAGTTTAGGAATAAGGCGAGAACACTCTTATAAAATTTCAGAGAAAAGAGAGCTTGATTTTAGAGTAATGAGGAAGAATGAGTAAAGCCCATCAAGAAGGGTGTGGTCTCTGAATTAGGTACTGCAAATCATTTCCAGTATAACTGTCTCTCTACAAATAAGGAGAAAGAATTCTGGGAGGAATATGGTACCAAACCAATATGTATACTGTTAATAAAATGTTCAACAGTTCATTTTTTCTTATGATTTAAATAAGACAGTCCTGCTGTTTTCATATCTATTAGTTTCTGTTCTAACTGCCCTTTATACGCATTTGAATAGTGTGTTTATCATTTTCTTAGGCAACAAGATGCTGTCTTAAACTCACCTACCCCTGATGAAAGCCCATTTTCAAAGCAGACCACCTCTGCAATAGAGAAAGACATCTTGGTAAGGAGCTGTTTCTTTTGTCAGTATTATTGAAAGTAAAAAAAGCACTTGGAGATACTTTTATGCTTTTGACTTATTCTCTGCTGCTCCCTTGTGAAGCTCTGTGGTTCTAGGAGTGAATGCAGAGTTCCATAAAGTTGCTCTCCTGGATTAATGAAGGAAGTCACTCTCCCTTGCTGCCTAAGCCCACAGTCTTAGGCAAGAGTCTCAGGTTTAGCTGCTCCTTTCATTACAGCTAGCCTCTGCCTTGTAGAGAGAGACATTCTACGTCTTTATTCTTCTATGAGATATTATCCTGATTACATAATGTACACATTACAGAGCATATTAACTTACTGTAGAAATAGTAATTCTCTGAGTATTTCAAATACAGAATTTTAAAAAATGTAAATATCAAAGATTTTAGCATTTCTAATTTGAAAGTATTTTGATGCTTAAATATTTTTCTAATAAGTGACATATAAAAACTTCTTGTGAAAATATATTGAAGTTAAATGTCTATTATTAGAGAAATACTATCTGGTCTTAAAATGAATATTTGATGCACACATTTAATAGCAGCTATAAAATTCTAGTGTGGAATGTTAATAGGCCAGTTGGGAGTTTCCTAAATCCTGTTGTGTAACATTTCTGAGATTCATGTTTAGGAATACTGATTCACTTGAGGCTTTAAGATCAAATTCTGATGATCAGTAAGAAAAGGATAAAAACTGGCATACCAAATTTTCACATGTTTATAAAACACTGAACTCTACTTCCACGTGTGCTCTGTTCAGTACTTCATAGATTTGGTAGTATAACTTTTATGTTTTAAAATGGAGTTATGAACTAAGATGTGAGCTTTAATTTTCATGAAATATATATTTTTTTGAATTTAGGAGATCTCAGATAATGCCTACATGAATTACATAAAATGTATTTTTATGATTTGTAAATACTTTGTTCTCGTAAAGTTTTAATTTTGCTTTGTAGTTTTATTTTTGATAAACATACTTCTTTTGTTATAGTACTAAACTCATCTACATTTCTGGTCTCCTTTATGTAGAGATATTACTATTACATTCACCATGGAATTGATACGGACCATGTAGCCCCAATGGAAGATTCTTGGCTAGAGAATGTATTGAATTTAGTTCCCCAACATCTGAAAGTCCTCACTAACAGCATACTTGTACTATCTGATGAAATGAGAGAAGATTACCTTCTTAGTGTAAAAAAATCCATAGGTAAATCGATATTTCTCCTTGCTTTCTAATTTGAATATGTGACTCATTAAGGATAAATTTTTTTAATAGAGAGTCAATACCTACACTTGTAACTGTTTATTATATTTATTATGCTCTTTCTTGTATTGCTGTTACATTGCTTAAGATCGTAGGCAAATTTCATTAATAAAGTATAACAAAACTTTTTTTAAAAACTCTTTCTATTAGTAGGGATATATTAATTAACATGTAATTAATTAACATTAATTAACTACTTAGTTAACATTAACATTGCTGATATCATAAATTAGAATGTGATTAATTACAAAATTGTTGCTATGGACCAGGAGCTGGCAAACTACAGCTCACAGGCCCAGTCAGGCCCACTGCCTGTTTTGGTAAATAAAGTTTTATCAGAACACGGCCACACACATTCATTTGCATATTGCCTTTGGCTGCTTTTGAGCTATGAGAGCAGAATTAAATAGTTATGATTGAGACTTTGTGGTTCACAAAGTTGAAAATATTTACAATCTGGCCCCTTTACGTGGAAAGTTTGTTAACTCGTGATATAGAACAATAGATTCTAAGACTGACTAATCATCAGAATCGTTTTTAAAATACTAATTTCTGGACCCATCTGAATTAAAATCTCTAGAGTCAGGGCTATACTTTTTAAAATTGATACTTTTGAACCTATACTTTTTAAAAAGGTTCTCCAATTGGTTGTGTTAGTAAACCTGGTATAATTGATGTTATGTTCAGAGTTGAAGAAATCATAATGTTTTGGAGAGGCCTGGGGACCCCTCAGGGAGAAAAGCATTCATTGCATTTAAGACTCCTATTGAGTGCCATGGTAATATAAAAATAAAAAGCCAAATCCTTACCTCTAAAGTTCATAGTGTAATGAGGGAGATGGACAAATCACTAAATGACATATCAGAGTAGTAGGTGCAGTGAGGAGGGAAATGGAGGACCTGCTCTAAGGGAGAAAAAGTCATGCCCCACTTGTTGGGAAGGACTCTGGGGCCACCTGAACGGAGTCTTGAAGGATGAACAGTGTACTGGGGAACATGCTGGGCCAAGGAAATGGTGTGAGCGATGGTGGACACACATGAAAGGTTGTTCCAGGCTTGTAAGCAGTTCTGCTGGCCAAAGTAGAGGGTGCATCTTTGGGAAGGCGACAGAATATGAAGAGCCTTACATGCTTTTCTGAAGCACTTAAAGAGAAGATGCTAAAGGATTTTAAGCTGAGGGGTAATAACATGTTGGCATTTTAGAAATAGCATCTTGAAGGACAGGCAGGAAAATTAGATTAATGTGAATTAGAGACCACAGAGGACAAAAGCGAAATAGCTCACTTTACTGATTTTTATAACAAGATTGTTTTGTGCTCCTAAGCAATTTAAAAGAGAACGAGGCAATTTGTATCTTTCCTCAGTGAAGGGAAACTATTGCCGCTCTGTATTATTGACCTTTAGTTCAACAAGAACTACTTTTGATGGAATAGCTATAAAGGAAAATGTAATATTAAAAGAAATTATCATCTCAAATGAAAGAACAGGGACGTTGTTAAGAAAGGGAACATACACTCTCAAAGACAGAGACATCAGATTTTCTCATAAAATTTAAAACATTTTCTTATTTGTAAATGCACAAATTGCTCATTATTTTAGAAAACATAACATAAAGAATTAATTCAATGAAATTAGTTTTGCAATTGCTTTGAGGTATACTACAATTAGTATAAGGTTATTGATCATAACTTTTCAATTTTCTTCTAGTTGATTTTGTTTTAAAAGATCCTAGAGAAGAAGAAGATGATAAACAGGCAGGTGAACTTCTACCCCATCGTGCTGAGTAAGCAATCACATTGTTCTAAGAATACTGGTTATGTGACCATTCCTGTGTATGTGTCTGTATTTGTACACCAGTTATATCTTCTCATGTATGTATGTGTGTTTATTTACATACTTCATATGTGCAACTGATTGTTCTTCCTATCTTTGTTTATTTATTTATGTACTTAAGCCCTAATGTGTTACATTTACAAATTGATGGAAAGTTGGGTAGACAAAGAGACACATAGATGGACACCTGGGTGGTTAAAACATAAGTACCTTGGTGAAAGAATATAGATCTTTGTATCTCCACAGCTCCTAGCACAGGCTTCAGATTAATAGGGATATAAAAGCTTGACGGCAATTTGAATGCCCACAAACACATTGGGAATGTTGTATAAAAATATATAGAATATATTTCAATTTATTACATGGATTAAAATATAGAACACAATGGGAAAATCCACTTCCTATATATTTTCCGTAAAATAATTAACATTTAGGAATAAATCTCTTAATGGGTTTGAAGAATAGAGCTTATATTTATATGATTAAGTAACCAATTCAGTTTTACTTTGTTTCCTTCATATCATTTAAAAGTGCCCCAAATTGTTTCCCATAATGAGAAAAAAAAAACCCAGTCATGTAGCCATTTCCAACACATCTTCTATGGAGAACAGCTTTTCTACTGGGGATAGACAAAAGTCATCCTTTGTCATTGTGAAGGTGGTATAGCCACAACTGAAAAACTAAATTAAACTTACTCTATGATAAAGCAAGACTAAGTGTTTAAAATCAATGAGAGTAGAAAAATTATAGACATAAAATGTCAATGTTTAAATATACTCTGAAAGATGAACATGACACATCTGCAATATATAAAAGATGACTGTTCATATCATGGGAGTTCCAGAATAAATGTCTTCAAGTAGGAATGTTAGTGTTTGTGCTTTTGTAAATGACCTTTACACATTAACAAAGGTGAAGTTCAAGGGGATTTCCAAAGGCAGACTGGACTATATCCTTAAAATATCTTAAAAATAAAGGAAAAATGTAAATTTTTTATGTCCTGAAATTAAGAGAATCTTTCAAGATATTTATGAAGCATAGCTGGCTACTGTTTGATCATTATGAGTTATTTGTGGCCTCAATAGGATCAGGTAGTTAGAGAAAAAAATTAATTACCTTATGTGTTAAAGAATTAAATCTAATTTCAAATGTATTAATTATTACCCTGAAATTATACTAAACCATAATGAGTATGACTTTTATATATTTTAAACGTAATTGTATGTTTTGTTATTACCATTAGGGATACATCATGTTTTTTATTAAACTTAAACCATTACAACTAAAAAAGTACATTGACTATAAAAATACTTTCTTTTGATTTTTAAAGACGATAACTAAATATTTTCTCTTTGTTTTCAGGATGGAAATTCTTCCAAAACCTTGGAGGAAATCTTTTCTGTCTGCAAGCAGTTATATTAGGGATCACCTGAACGCAATGAACCCTACGATGCTGGCTGTGCTGGATTTGTGGCACGGTACTTTTAAGTGAGTATTTCTGGACTCATTGGACTTTTTTAAAGGAGAGATGAAAGTTATTTTATTTTTTTTTGTATTTTTATGTTTTTGTGAGGAAGATTGGCCCTAAGCTAATGTCTGTTGCCGTCTTCCTCTTTTTGCTTGAGGAAGGTTGTCTCTGAGCTAACATCTGTGCCAGTCTTCCTCTAGTTTATTTGTGGGATGCTGCCACAGTGTGGCTCGATGAGTGGTATGTAGGTCTGTGCCCAGGATCCAAAACTGCGAACCCTGGGCTGCTGAAGTGGAGCACGCAAACTTAACCACTATGCCACCAGGCTGGCCCCTGAAAGTTATTTTAGCACATCTTAATTCTTTCTTTTACTTTTTTAGTGGCAAATTAAGAAAAAAATGACAAATTTAAACATAAGTATTTAAATATGGTTTTAAATGAACAACATAGACATATATAGAGAACCAGTGAACGTCACCTTTCATCTCTGACCCAATCCTACCCACCCCGTTACCACACATACTCGAAGGGATAATCATAGTTAAGGGGCTGAATTGTCATGCTTGTTTTAAATCCCACAGAGCATTAGCTGCTACACTCATCTATAGTGTTTGGAAACCTAGGAATATTGCCTGTGTGAACGGCATGAAGTAAAGTTCCTGGGTGACTGTTGGGATCATGCATGACCTCATATGCACTGTTGTGGTGGGATGGTGCAGCTGGGCGTGGCGAGTGCTTGGCAGAGCTGGGTGTGGACGCTGATGGTGCTGTGGAGCTAAAGAGCTTGGCCCTAGGGCTGAGGATGGTTTGCCTCCAAGTTTAGAAATTCTAGCTTCATATCCCCTCCGTTGCAGCACCCCTTCCAAGGCACTGGGGGTCCTAGCAATATTGTCCTAACAATATGCACCCATGGACATGTGTTTTTGTAAAATGTGCAAAAGTAATACAGATTTATCTTATTTTTCTTAAAGAAGGCCTCCCTTGTGCCCCCTCAAAACCTGGATTGTTCCTGCCTTATAATAAAAGAGATGATACCCTGGTCTCCAAGGTGGTCTGGTGCTGTGACATGATCTCCAGGGTCTCCTGGCTTTTATTGCTTGTATTGTCCTTATAGCATGAGAGTACGATAAAGGAGAACATTTTTTCTGCCTCCCACAGACCAGCAAAGACCAGCAAATCATAGCTAAGAGTTGTGGTTGTTTCAGAAGCACAGCTGTTGTCTGCTTTGGGAAACCCCTGGACATACACACTAGGGAGGGCATCACCAACCAGCTTCTCTGAACTCCTTCCAAAGTTCAGATCCTCAGTGCACAGGAGCACCTAACCCTCACCCTGTTCCTGGGGTCTGCTCTCAGGAAGCAAAGCCATCCAGGATTGCCCCAGCTCTGCCACCATCCGACCAGAGGCTCCCTAGTTCGTCCCTTGCTCTCCCACAGGTAAAATGACTGTGGGTTTGTGGTATTCAAGGCCCCTTCCCTCCCTCACTCCATCCCTCTCTCCCTCTCTTCCTTTGTTTAACACATTTTAATTTAATTTCTTTATTTATGTAATTTACATCAGTACATAAGTGTGATCATGTACACTTTTTTTTTTTTTTTTAAAGATTTTATTTTTTCCTTTTTCTCCCCAAAGCCCCCCGGTACGTAGTTGTGTATTCTTCGTTGTGGGTTCTTCTAGTTGTGGCATGTGGGACGCTGCCTCAGCGTGGTCTGACGAGCAGTGCCATGTCCGCGCCCAGGATTCGAACTAACGAAACACTGGGCCGCCTGCAGCGGAGCGCGTGAACTTAACCACTCGGCCACGGGGCCAGCCCCGATCATGTACACTTTTTAAGGGCAGTCTTTTTTCCTTTACTTTGACTCCCACCAGCCTTTCTTTTCCTCATACCTGCCCTTCTTTCCACCAAACCAGCACAAGACCCATGATAACCTAGTGGGTATCTTCCCATATTTTTCTTTCTGCTCATATAACCATATACATATGTATATCCACATGCATGTACATGTATAGCATAAAACTGGCTTTTGTTGGTCAGACTACATACTGCTAGAAAGTGTATCCTTCCAGCTCTCCATTGTACACTGTGGATTTCTTTGATTGAAATTGGCTTATAAGAATAAGAAGAGGCTATCTCCCTGCCCCGTGTTTTTCTCACCTCTTTTCTCTTGGGTACTGGGGCTCAAATACCTCTCCCTGACAAGGCCCATGAGCTAATTCTGCTTGCAGTTATGAGGTCATGCAGTATAGTATATCACTTTCACAAAAGATTCTACATACAATAATACATTCCATTTTCAAAACACCACAATTGTTTTCTTTTACATCCATTCACGGATGGAATTGCTAGAACATACTGGCCTGGATGCTGGAGGAGGGCTCCATTGCCTAGGATTGTCCATAAAGGGCTAGACTTTGCCTGTTAGTCAATGTCAGGAGGCAAGAGACAAGACAATGCAGGAAGGAAGGGAAATAAAGAGTAGCAAAACTGAGATAAGAAAACAGTAAACAGTAGATGTGTCCAAAATTAGTGCCCATGGTCATGGTGGCAGAGGTGTTAGTAGCAGCAACTGAAGCAAACCTCAAGGCGTCCAGGATAAAGACAAATGAGAAAGCAGCTTTGCAGTCTGTGGGTGGAAAGAGGACCCCATCAACTCCTATGTTGCCTTTGCAGGCTTGAGTCATTTTACTCCCTATGTGAATATTAAGAAAGGGTGGGCAGTCATGAGTGCTGCCCCTCTGAGTAGAAGCTGGCATTGGAGATACAGGGTGTCCTTATTCTGGGTGACAGTCATTTACCCTGAATCTCAGCAGGTCTTGAAAATGTATTACATCTCTATGTGTGGCAGTGAGTTGGGGGATGACAACCTAAAAAATCATCTGAATAACTCTAAAATGCACGAGTGTGGAAACCTGAAGGGATGCTGTCTAGGTAGGAATGTGCACATTCATGTCCTTCAGTATTTAAGCTTACAGAACCCACTTAATGTCAGAGATAGCATTTGTAATGCAGTCACAACCTGCACAGCAGATATTTTTGCTTGAAAAATAGTGTATATATGAGGGCACATGTACATATAGTGTATATATGAGTGTAGGAATTATCATAGGATATAAATTACAATAGTTGAATATAAAAGACAGATGTCTAAGAAAGTGAATTTCATCTTAAAAGATAAAATGGGTTTTTAAAAATTCATTATTTGACCCAAGTGAGCCCAAGAAAATATTGCTAGATTAGAACACTGTGGATTCATTTACTGTACTCAGAAAGGATACATGTTAAGTCACTCTTAAACATATTAAAAAGATACTTAATCTAACTCATAAGAGAAATGCAAAGACATTGAAATAAAAAGTACACCGAGAAATCATTTATTTCTATCAGAATGGCAAAATTCCAAAATATTGACATCATACTTCCTTCGTGAGATTTGAAGAAATGGCACCTTTTTGAGGGGAATCCAGCCACAGCTATTAAAATCACAAATTCATTTACACTTGAATCCAGCAATCTCACTTCTGGGAAATTAGCCTACAAATACACCTGAAAATATAGGAAATGATATAGGGTTAAGGTTCTTTATTGTTTATGAGAGGAAATGTAGGAAATGATATAGGTATAAGGCTCTTTTATTGCTCATTGCATTTGTTTATAAAAGTAAAAGACTGGAAACAACCAAGTATCCATCGATAGCTCACTGGCTCAGTAAGTTACAGCACATGCACGCAATGGAACATTACACAGCTATGAAATACAAATGAGAAAAATCTCAATAAGCTAATATGGAAAGATCTCCAGGATGGATTAATAAGTGAAAAAAGCAAACACAGAACACAAAAATGTGCTACTTTGAATGGGAGGGGGCTGGCAAGAACAAGACATATTTGTAACAGTGAAATTCATGGAACAAGCAAGAAATGTGGGCACTTGGAGTGGGATTTGGGGGCAACTTGGTTCCAGTAAGAAGTGAGATTAGCTTTGAGAACCAGAGATCAAAGTCAGCAACTGACTAGGTGTCGAGTCTAGAGTGTTGGGCTAGGACTGTTGAAATCTCTTCTGCTTGAAATCAGTGATGGACCCAGGTCAAGGTGGGTTTCAGCCTGCGATGATCAGGTGGTGGGTATGCGGGCAGGAAGGATGTGTGACTGACAGCTGAGTCTACAAAAATTTGTCTGATTGGCTGTCGCAGGTAAGGGATAGAGAGAGTTCAGAGAGGATCCTGAGGGTCACAGTCTGGGTGATTTGAGGCTGTTATTTGGCTCTATGAATAGAAAATTGAGATGAATAAGATATTTTGGTGGTTAGAAGACTCATAATCATAAAACTTTTAGAGACTTACAAGCATTTTCCTTCTGCTAACCAAGTTCAAGCTAAGGGATAGTGAGTAACCTTTTTTCCTGATTCTTTCCGTAGTTTTAAAGCAGTGGTTAAAACTATTGTTCTACCGCTAGGTTATTGTAGAGATTGTCCTGAGAAAGTAGGAAAGGTAGTATTTTTCCCATCTTCTTACCTATTGACCAAATGGGAAGTGTTCTCAGCAGAGATTTCAGGGAAAGTTGTTGTACATTAAAAGTTCTATAAAGACCTTTTAATCTCAAAACACCAAAGATGGCTGGCTTGTGCCTAGAATTCTGTCTCGGCCCCAACACTAAGGAGATGCAGGGAAAATCGGTTGGTGGCTCAGAAGCAAAGCGAATTCCGGGGCTCCTTCCCTAGCAATACTCTTAGTCAGCGTGCTTCACACCACGTGCACCTCTACGCTGATTGACAGCTGCAGCTTTAAAATGGAAAAACAGCTTGAAAACGTTGGCCAAGAAGCATGGAGAGCAGATTACCTTTGGTGTGTGCTATTATGCTACATTTTAGAAGTATTTTATTTAAAACACTACACTGCTCAGTTGTCCAGAATAACACGTTATCAAAGGCACTCCAGCAATGGTCAAACCTATTTTGTGCCTAATCTATTATCGACGCCACGTAGTGAGTGCATTATAACCTAAGAGATGGACTTTAGCTTGTGAAAAGAATATAGATAAGTAGATTTGAAATGTGTTTTGTTTACTAGCCAGGATTTTGCATTGGTGTTGAAGTGAAGATTAAATCTGCTGTTTTTAATAGTGTTTGCTGTCTTTCAGATAACGTGGAAATCGCTTAATTACAATGGAAATCAAATAGCAGTTCCTCCGGTAGGGAAGGAATCTGTAGGTAAATTTAGGTAAATAACACCATGATACTAATAGGTAATATGGTCCTTTTATTTTAATCTGCCAGAGAAAGTTCTGAAATGAGCAAACCACATATATTACGAAGATCCATTGCATTGTAGTCAGATAAGGGGTTGCATTGAAAACTGTTGACTGGAGTAAGCGCTGTCTTTTCTAAAATAATTAAAACCAGACAGGTTCAAAAGATTGTGATACACGGGGTCTTAGTTATTTGTGAGAACTCCCTCACTCCATGACTCCCTAATATCAGGGATGCTTTCTTTGCAGAGAGGGTGCAGTTTTTGTGTTAGGAGCAGGGGGCCCTGTAAACTCTGAGCCCTGCCTCTTTTCCTGTTTTAATTGTTCCAGATTGAAAGCAAAACTCAGTCTAAACTATCCATCAAATCCCAGACACTGCAGCCTTCTACTTCACAGTGCAGCTTCATAACGTCACAGTGTTCCTGTTGAATTGAATTATGTTAATTATTTTAAAAGTTGGAATATCTTATGCTCTTGAATATTTAATTTTATGAAACACAAATTTTAATGATAAAACCTAAATTATCATAGTTTTTGAGAAGAGATTAATTAGCAAAAATATTAAATGCAAAAACCCTCATACTTAAATCGCTTTTCATTTTTATCTCTTGCAGAAAATTGCGTTTAGTGGATGTAGAAGAATTTCACAATCGCCAGGAGGCATTAGAGCTGGCGACCTTTCAGAGCATTGTCATGAGACACATGGAATCTGCCAAAGAGACTCTACTTAAATTGTAAAGTTTTGAAATTTCCTGTAGGAAAACATAAATTTAAAAGTGTGATTGATAGAATACTGCATTTTAACTGCTTTTAGAAAATCCCATTTTAACAAATTTGTAATCATTTCTGTTTGAGAGTTAAATATGCTATCTTTAACTGCCTTGGTCTGTAATATCTACCCAGATGTTCTACACCACATAGATTGTGCAGAAACTAAAATGATTATAATTAATGGTTACTTTTTTCTCAGTGTCTGGTTTCTACCTCTGCTCTGATTGGATCAGAGGGTTGGAAACCGTGGGGGAACAATCATCAACCAATCATTTGCCACATATTTATTTGACATCTATTATTAATACGTGCAAGGTGCTGTGCCTCTTTCATTTTGTTTTTGGATTCATGACGCAGAAGAGTTTAAAGAATAATTGGGTGGGAAAATACATTCTTTAAAGGAGTTTAAAATCTCATTGGGAGGTTGGCTTCATCAAATGATAACCAAACATCTTCTTAGACTGGCTCTTCAAACTGGTAACCACGTATGATTATTATTGATGCTGGTGCCACACAATGTGCTCTGAAACAATACAGGAAATTGTCTCTATCATGGGTTATTAAATTATTATAAAGAGGACATTAAAATTAGATCAAATTTAAGATAACGGAGGACATGAAACTCCAGTATAGCTTCATAATTTCCAAAAGTTACTTAGAAATATATCTTGATAATTTAAGACTGAATCTTTCCTAATCTTTTTTTTTCTCCAATGTGTTAGAATCAAATTCTTTGTCTGACATTACTTGAAAAACTTTTATTTAGTATTAGTATTTACTTAACATAAACAGAGAAGAGGTTCAGAATGAAACCTCATAATTATTACAGAGAAGAAAATGGCTCTAAAGGACAGAATAAGAATAAATTTTCTTGATCTGTAACTTCAGGGCTCTAGCCAAGGAATACATTACCCCTGTAAATTTTAGTAAATTGGGGTGTCAAAGTGCAGAGTAGAGTACAAACGTTTATTGAATGATGTTGCTGAGAGATGTAGATTGATTAGCTGTATCTGCTGATGCTTCCTGATTGATTCTAAGGGAAGAAGCTTCTGACCGTAATTTAGTGAGCCAGAGTGTGTTTATCATGGGTAAAAGGCGGAGCATCAGCTCACCACAGTGGAGAAGCATATAGCAAGTGATTGATTACAGCGTCTACCCCAAACCCAGGCATCTCCTCTTAGTCCTCATCCTCAGCTCTACTCAGTAGGTGCTGTGGTTTATCACCCTGCCTTCTGGAAATCTCTCTTTCTGTGTCCCTGTCCGTCTCTGTTTCTTTTCTTCTATTTCTTTTTTGGCACTACTTATTCTTATCACCAAGAGTAAGGGCTCCCCAGGTGTTTGATGTTTTTTCTCTTCTTTATATTCTCCAAAATTTCATGATTTCAGCTGTCTCAAGATCTTACGTGTTTCTGAGCTCTAGGCCCTTATTATGAATTTTGTACCACATATCTCCACTTGAATGCCATGTCGGCACCTGAATCTCAGCATCCCCATGATAGTGCTTATTCTGTCTTCCAGACCTGCTGCTCTCCCTGTTCTGGACCATCCCCAAGCCAAATTGAAAACTTTGTGACTTTTTTTGTCTCTTTTTATTTAGAAAAAATTTTTTTCAATTATTTTATTGAAGTCATATTGATTTATAACATTGTATAGTTTCAGGTGTACATTATTATATATCAGTTTCTGTGTAGACTGCATCGTGCTCACGCCCAATAGTCTAATTTTTATGCATCACCGTATATATGTGCCCCTTTACCCCGACCCCCACCCCCTTCCCCTCTGGTAACCACCAATCTGTTCTTTTTATGCATGTATTTGTATATCTTCCATATGAATGAAGTAATATGGTGTTTGTCTTTCTCCGTCTGTCTTATTTTGCTTAATATAATATCCTCAAGGTCCATCCATGTTGTTGCAAATGGGATGACTTTGTCTTTTTTTATAGCTGAGTACTATTCTATTTTATATATATATGATATATATAAATAATATGTATAATATAATATACATTATATAATTATATATATTAAATATATAATATAATATACTTGAGTTAATTTTTGTGTATGGTGTAAGATAATGGTATACTTTCATTCTTTTCTATGGGTCTGTCCGGTTTTCCCAACACCGTTTATTGAAGAGACTTTCCTTTCTCCATTGTATGTTCTTGACTCCTTTGTTGAAGATTAGCTGTCCATAGATATGTGGTTTTATGTCTGGGCTTTCAATTCTGTTCCATTGATCTGTATGTCTGTTTTTGTGCCAGTCCCATGCTGTTTTGATTATTATAGCTTTGTAGTATATTTTGAATTCAAAGATTGTGATGCCTCCAGCTTTGTTCTTTGTTCTCAGGAGTGCTTTTGCTGTTCAGGGTCTTTTGTTGTTCCATATACATTTTAGGATTCTTTGTTCTATTTCCGTGAAGAATGTCATTGGGATTCTGATAGAGATTGCATTGAATCTGTAGATTGCTTTAGGTAGTATGGACATTTAACTATGTTTATTCTTCCAATCCATGTGCATGGAATATCTTTCCATTTCTTTATGTCGTCTTCAATTTCTTTCAATAATGTCTTATGGTTTTTAGTGTATAGGTCTTTCACTTCCTTGGTTAAATTTATTCCTGGATATTTTATTCTTTTTGTTGTGATTGTAAATAGGATTGTATTCTTGAATTCTTTTTCTTCTAGTTTGTTATTAGTGTATAGAAATGCAACTGATTTTTTAAGTTGATCTTGTACCCTGCAAGTTTATTGTATTTGTTGATTATTTCTAATAGTTTTCTGGTGGATTCTTTAGGGTTTTCTATATATAGAATCATGTCACTTGCAAACAGCAAGAGTTTCACTTCTTCCTTTCCAATGTGGGTACATTTTATTTCTTTTTCTTGCTTAATTGCTCTGGCCAAAACCTCCAGTACTCTGTTGCATAGGAGTGGTGAGAGTGGGCACCCTTGTCTTGTTCCTGTTCTCAGAAATATGACTTTCAGTTTTTCACCCTTAAGTATGATGTTGGCTGTGGGTTCGTCATATATGGCCTTTATTATGTTGAGGTACTTTCCTTCTATACCCATTTTATTGAGAGTTTTAATTACAAATGGATATTGGATTTTGTCAAATGCTTTCTCTGCATCTCTTGAGATGATCATGTGGTTTTTATTCCTCATTTTGTTATTGTGGTGTATCACATTGATTGATTTGCAGGTGTTGAACCATCCCTGTGTCCCTGGTATAAATCCCACTTGATCATGATGTATGATCCTTTTAATGTATTGCTGTATTTGGTTGCCAATATTTTGTTGAAGGTTTTTGCATATATGTTCATCAGTGATATTGGCTTGTAATTTTCCTTCTTTTTGTTGTTCTTGTCTGGTTTTGGTATCAGAGTAATGTTGGTCTCATAAAATGGTTAGGAAGCATTCCATTTTCTTTGACTTTTTGAAATAATTTGATGAGGAGAAGTATTAAATCTTCTTTGAATGTTTGGTAGAGTTCTCCAGAAAAGACATCTGGTCCTGGACTTTTGTTTTTTTGGAGGTTTTTGGTTACCATTTCAATTTCTTTACTTGTGATTGGTCTATTCATATTCTCCATTTCTCCTTAATTCAGTTTTGGGAAGCTGTATGAGTCTAAGAATTTATCCATTTTCTTCTAGGCAGTTTGTTGGCATATAGTTTTTCATAGCATTCCCTTATAATCCTTTGTACTTCTGTGGTATCCATTGTAATTTCTTCTCTTTCATCCCTGATTTTATTTATTTGAGCCTTCTCTGTTTTTTTCTTAGTGAGTCTGGCTGATGGTTTGTCCATTTTGCTTATCCTCTCAAAGAACCAACTCTTAGTTTCATTGATCCTTTGTACTGTGTTTTTGGTATCTATTTTGCTTATTTCTACTCTAATTTTTATTGTTTCCCTCCTTCTGCTTACTTTGGGCTTTGTTTGTTCTTCTTTTTCTAGTTCTGTTAGGTGTAGTTTAAGTTTGCTTATTTGAGATTTTTCTTGTTTCTTAAGGTAGACCTGTGTTGCTATGAATTTCCCTCTTAGTACTGCTTTTGCTGCATCCCATGAGTTGGTATGTTGTATGTCTCCATACCAAAATGTCTCCAGATATTTTTTGATTTCGTCATTGATCCAATGGTTGTTCAGTAGCATGTTGTTTAGTCTACACATATTTGTGGCTTTCTCAGCTTTTTTCTCATAGTTGATTTCTAGTTTCATAGCATCGTGGTCAGAAAAGATGCTTGAGATGATTTCGACCTTCTTAAATTTATTGAGGCTTGCCTTGTTTCTCAACATATGGTCTACATTTGAGAATGTTCCATGTACACTTGAGAAGAATGTGTATTCTGCTGCTTTTGGATGGAACATTCTATATACATCTATTAAGTCCACCTGACCTAATGTTTCATTTCAGGCCACTGTTTCCTTGTTGACTTTCTGTCTGGATGACCTATCCATTGATGTAAGTGGGGTGTTGAGAGCCTCTACTATTATTGTGTTGCTGTCAGATTCTCCCTTTAGGTCTGTTAGTAGTTGCTTTAAATACTTTGGTGCTCCTGTTGTAGGTGTATATATATTCATAAGTGTTATTTCCTCTTGGTAGAATGTCCCTTTTATCATTATATACTTCCTCTCTTTGTCTCTCATTGCCTGTTTTATCTTGAAGTCTGCTTTGTCTGATATAAATATGGCAACACCTCTCTTCTTTTGCTTGCCATTTGCTTGGAGTATCATCTTCCATCCTTTCACTCTGAGCCTATGTTTGTCTTTAGAGCTGAGATGTGTTTCCTGGAGGCAGCAAATTGTTGGGTCTTGTTTTTTAATCCATCCAGCCTCTCTGTGTCTTTTGATTGGAGAATTCTATCTATTTACAGTTAGAGTGATTATTGATAGTGAGGGCTTAATGCTGCCATTTTTTCTCTTGTTTTCCATTTGTTCTCTATTTCCATTGTTTCTCTTTTCTTGTATTTCTGACTGCCATTTCATTTTGGTGGTTCTCTGTGAAGATTTTCTCGTTTTCTTTTTATTTATGATTCGTGTCACTATTCTGATTCTTTGTTTAGTGGTTACCATGACGTTTGTATAAAAGATCTCATAACCGAGGTAGTCCATTTTCTGATAGCCTCTTGTCTCCATTAGCCTAAACAGACTCCATCCCTTACCTCTTTCTCTTCTGAGTTATTGTCACAAATTCTTTCATGTGTTGTGAGTTTGTGACTAAATTGTTTATAGTTATTATTTTTTTTAAAGATTTTATTTTTTTCCTTTTTCTCCCCAAAGCCCCCCGTTACATAGTTGTATATTCTTCGTTGTGGGTCCACTTAGTTGTGGCATGTGGGATGCTGCCTCAGCGTGGTTTCATGAGCAGTGCCATGTCTGTGCCCAGGATTCGAACCAACGAAACACTGGGCCGCCTGCAGCGGAGCGTGTGAACTTAACCACTCGGCCATGGGGCCAGCCCCTGTTTATAGCTATTTTTGATGCTTTCTTTCCCTTTATCTTTTATGTTACAATTAAGTTTTTGCTAACCTCTTCTGATAGAGAGCTGCAATTTTCTAATTTTGTCTGTCTATTTATCTCCTTGCTCAAACATTTGCCTTTCTGTTTCAGGTAGGAGGGCTCCCTTCATCATTTCTTGTAAGGCAGGTCTAGTGGTGATGAACTACCTCAGCTTTTGTTTATCTGGGACACCTTTTATTTCTCCATCATGTCTGAAGGATAGTTTCCCTGGATAGAGTATTCTTGGCTGAAAGTGTTTTGTCTTTCAGTATTTTGAGTCTATTCTCCCCTACCCTGTAAAGTTTCTGCCAAGAAATCCACTGAAGGCCTGATAGGGGTTCCTTTGTAGGTTATTTTCTTCTGCCTTGCTGCCCTTAATATTTTTATTTGTCATTGACTTTTGCCAATTTTAATACTATGTGTCTTGGAGACGGTCTTTTTGCATTAATGTAATTAGGAGTTTGATTTGCTTCATGTACTTGTAAGTCTAGTTCTTTCCCCAGGTTTGGGAAGTTCTCAGCTATTATTTCCTTGAACAAGCTCTCTGCTCCTTTTTCCCTTTTTTCTGCCCCTAGAATACTTATAATCCTTATATTCCTTTTCCTAACTGAGATAGATATTTCTTGAACAATTTCTTCATTTAAAAAAAAATCTTAGTTCTCTTTCCTCCTTTACCTGAAGCGTTTCTGTATTTCTGTCATCTAATTCACTAATTCTACCCCCCATGAATCAGCTCTATTTTTTATGGTTTCTAGATTATTTTTTATCTCATTAATTGTGTTCTTTGTATCTAAAATTCCTGTTTGGTTTTTTTTAGAGTTTCAGTCTCTTTGGTGAAGTATTCCTTCTCATTAACTTTATTCCTGAGCTCATTGAGCTGTCTTTCTGAGTTTTCTTGTTACTCATTGAGTTTCTTTATGACAACTGTTTTGAATTCTCTGTCATTTAGATTATAAATTTCTGTGACTTCAGGATTGCTTTCTGGAGACTTGTCATTTTCCTTCTGCTCTGAAGTGTTACTGAAGTTTGTCATGGTGTTTGATGAATTGATCCTTTGACAGAACATTTGCAGTAGTATCAGGTCACTGATTCCACCTGCCACTTCCGGGGGTGGACAGGAGCTTTGTTTTCTGACCCTGCCTTGTCTTCTGGAAGTTGTGCAGGTAGAGCCACTCTGTGTTTGCCTGGGCTGGCTGCAGCTGTTCTGCAGGTTGCACTCACATGCATGGGCAGGGCCTTTGCACTGGGCAGGCTGGGTGGACATTGTAGGCGGGGCCTTTGTGCTCAGCAGGGGACCAGCTGAGCTGCTGCGTGCTAGGCGGGAGGGGCACCCACTTGGTGGGTCCCATGGGATGTTGTGTTCTGTGGGCAGGGATGCCTTCTGAGTGGGCAGGGCACCTTCTTGCCTGTGTTGTGCTAGGGGTGAGGTGTGCCCACACAGGGGCTGAGCCACCACTCTGTGCGTCCCATGGGTTGCTGTTCTCCATGGCAGGGGCACCTTCTGAGTGGGCAGGTGCCTTCTTGCCTGTGCTGTGATCAGTGGGCAGGCGCCTTCTCAGAGACTGAGCTGCTGCCACTTGAAGTAGAGTGTTCTCACTGATGGGGCTGCTATGGCACCGCAAGTGCTCCCGCCTGCCAGGCTGCAACTCCAAAAGCATTTTTGCAGGTTGAGCTGTCCCTGCCTTCTCTTACAGTTGTGCCTGGCCACTGTGTGAGGATCTGTGACCTGGCTGGCTGCCATGAGGGAGGGGGAGGAGTGCACTCACCTAGTTCCACTGTCTCCTGGGGATCCAGTCCTACCACTTTCAGATGTATAGTTGCATAGATTTCTCAGATGTCCTCTTGTGCTGTGCAGGGAATCCTCTACTGGTTAATGAATGTCCATTTAGTTGTAACTTAAAGGGGAGAGACCAAGGGAAACAACTTGCTCCACCATGATGCTGATGTCATTCCTTTTTCTGTCTCTTTTGCTTATCATCTACATTCTTAGCTCCCTTACACTGTCCCAAGCTATATTCAGTGTGTTGCTAACTATTCTTTTTTGTTAAGATATAATTCACTTACTATAAAATTCACCACTTGAGTGTGTATAATTCAGTGGTTTATAATATATTCACAAGGTTGTGCAATAATCACCATTAATTCCATCACTCCAGAAAGAAACCCTGCATCTGTTAGTAGTCACTTCCCATTCCCCCTTCCACAAACTTCTGGCACTAATGTGCTTTCTGTCCCTATGGATTTCCCTAGTCTGAACATTTCATCTAAGGGGAATGGTACAATATGTAACATTAATGTCTGGCTTCTTACACTAAGCATACTATTTTCAAGGTTTATCCATGTTACAGCATGTATCAATATTTTTTTCCTTCTGACAGCCAAATAATATTCCCTTGTATGGTTATACCACATTTTATTTATCCATTCATCAGTTGATCAACATTTGTTGTTTCTTGTTTTTGACTATTATGAATAATGCTGCTATCAGCCTTTGTTTTGTAGAAACATATGTTTTCAGTTGTCCTGGATATATCCCTTGGAGTAGAATTGCTGGTTTATATGATAATTCTATGTTTAACTTTTTGAAGAACTCCCACAATGTTTTCTAAATGTAAGATTTTACATTCCTATCAACAAGTGTGAGGGTTCCAGTTTCTCCACATCCTTGCCAACACTTGTTATTGTCCATCTTTCTGATTATAACCATCCTAGTGGATGCTAAGTGCTATCTCAGTGTGCTTTTGATTTATTTCATGTCCTTATCGTCCATTTATTTACCTTGTTTAGATAAATGTCTATTCAAATCGTTGCTCATTTTGTATTGGGTTATCCATCTTTTTACTGTTGAGTAGTAAGAGTTCTTTCTATATTCTGGATACTAGACCCAAATATTTCTCCCATTATATGGTTTGTTTCATTTTCTTGATAATGTCCTTTGAAGCACAAGTATTTTTAATTTTGATGAAATCTAATTTAACTATTTCACGTATATTGATCTTGTATCCTGAAACCTTGCTAAACTTGTTTATTATGCATTGATCCTTTCTGGCTTTCTCTATATAAGATCATGTTATCTGAAAATAGAGATTATTCTACTTCCTCATTTCCTATCTGCATATGTTTTTTTCTTTTCCTTGTCTAATTGCTCTGATTAACCTCCAGTGCAATGTTGAACGGAAGTGGCAAGAGTGGACATCTTTGTTTTCTTCCTGATATTAAGGGAAAAGCTTTCAGTCTTTCACCATTAAGTTAGCTGTGTAGTTGACCTTTATCAGGTTGAGGAATTTCCCTTTCATTCTTAGTTTCTTGATTGTTTTTAATCACAAAATAGTGTAGATTTTGCCAAATGCTTTTTCTGGATCTATTGAAGTGATAATGGGTTTTTCTCCTTTGTTCTATTAATATGGTGTATTACATTGATTTTAATATATTGAACTAACCTTGCTTTCCTGAGACAAATCCCACTTGGTCATGGAGTATAATCCTTTTAATAAGCTACTGGATTCAGTTTGCTAGTATTTTGTTGAGTATTTTTGTGTCTGCATTCATAAGAGATATTTGTCTACAGTTTTCTTTTTCTTGTGGTATCTTTGTCTAGTTTTGGTATTATGATAGTATTGGCCTCATAGAATGAGTTAGGGAGTGTTCCTTTCTCTTTTTTTTGGAAAAGTTTGTGAAGGATTGGTGTTAATTCTTCTTTAAACATTTGGTAGAACTCACCTGTGAAGCCATCAGTTCCTGAGCCCTGGCCTTTTTATTTTTAATTTTGGATTATTAATTCAATCTCTTTACTTGTAACAGGTTTATTCATGTTTTCTATTTCTTCTTGAATCAGTGTTGGTAGTTTGTATCTTTCTAGGAATTTGCTAGGTTATTTAATTTGTTGGCATACACTTATTTATTACATTCTCTTATAATCTTTTTTTGTTTCTGTAAGGTTAGTATTAATATACCCCTTTTCTTTCTTAATTTTTTTTTTGTTTTTTTTGTTTTTTTTTTTGGAGGAAGATTAGCCCTGAGCTAACTACTGCCAGTCCTCCTCTTTTTGCTGAGGAAGCCTAGCTCTGAGCTAACATCCGTGCCCATCTTCCTCTAGTTTATATGTGGGACGCCTACCACAGCATGGCTGCCAAGCAGTGCCATGTCCGCACCCAGGATCCGAACCAGCGAACCCTGGGCCGCTGAGAAGCGGAACGTGCAAACTTAACCACTGCGCCACCGGGCCGGCCCCTTTTCTTTCTTAATTTTAACAATTTTAGTCTTCTCTCTTTTTTCTTGGTTAGTCTAGCTATAGGTTTGTCAATTTTGCTGATCTTTTTAAAGAACTAACTTTTGGTTTTGTTGATTTTTCTCTATTGCTTTTCTGTTCTCTATTTTGTTTATTTACACTCAAACCCTTACTTCTTCCCTTCTCCTTGTTTTGAGTTTTGCTTGCTCTTCTTTTTCTATTTTCTAGTGGAAGTTTAGGATATTGAGTTAAGATCTTTTTTTGCTTTTTGATGTAAGTGTTTACAGCTATAAATTTCCTTTTGATCACTGCCTTTCTGCATCCCGTGAGTTTGGTATATGGTGTTTTCATTTTCATTAATCTCAAATTATTTTCTAATTTCCCCTGTGACTTCTTTTTTTGATTCATTGGCTTTTAGGACTTGTTGTTTTATTTCCACATATTTGTGGATTTCCAGAGTGTCCTTCTGTTACTTATTTCTAATTTTGTATAGTTTCAATCCTTTTGCTTTTATTGAGACTTATTTTATGACCACCAATTATTTTTGATCTTCTCTCAGAAGCATCTTCCATGTGTACTCTTTTCTCTTAATTCCCACTGCTACTACCTTTGGCAGGCCCTTTTAACCTCCCATGTAGCCTACAAACCACTGCCAGATGAATCTTAAAATACCTCCAGTTCAGTGCCTCACTTTTATTGACAAAAATAAGTCCACATTTCTTAATCTGACTTTTAAGGTCTTTTCCGTTCTCAGCTCTAAAAAGACTTTCACCTTGAGCCGTGCCTGTAGAAACAGTCAAGTTAAATTAAGCAGGACATAACTTTTAAGACTAGTCTGTAACCATACCTTCCCACCATTAAATATCTATCCAATGGGTAAGTTTAAAGGTTCTTTGTTCCCCTGTTTAACCAATTATTGTTTTTTTTTTCTTTTTCTCCCCAAACCCCCCTGGTACATAGTTGTATATTCTTAGTTGTGAGTCCTTCATAGCTGTGGCATGTGGGATGCCGCCTCAGCATGGCTTGATGAGCGGTGCCATGTCCTCGCCCAGGATTCAAACTGGCGAAACACTGGGCTGCTGCAGTGGAGCGTGCGAACTTAACCACTCGGCCACGCGCTGGCCCCCCCCAATTATTGATTTTTAAGATAATTAGTTACTTCTTGTTTGTTTCCATCTGTGCAAAGGGAATTCTAAGAAAATTTGAAAGTTGTTTAGTTGCTTCACTGTTCAGCTCTGTGACTCTTAGCGCTGTCATTTTTGCATACATAATGGTATCAGATTGAATCAGAGGTTAAGGAAATTAAAATAAAATGAGAACCCTTTGAATACCATCATCAAAATGTTATGGTTCACACTATTCAAAGTACTTGATGTAGCTCACTACTGGAGAAGCCCCTCTTCTGTCCTTCAGTACCCAGCCCAAATGATCCTTCTTCCATGAAGTCTTTACTGTTACCTCATCAAAAATAATCTCTTCCTTATGAATGCCTCTGACAGTTTATTCTCTTATAGCTGCTTCTTTTTATAATATCTATTTGTGTATATGCCTTTTTTTCTCCACTAGTCTATCAGCACTTTGAGAACTGAGTAATATTTTGTACCCCAAGAGTTTTGTACATAGTGGGGAGCTCTGTAAATATTTTTGAGACAATGATTGAACGAACAATTTTTAAAATGTATTTTCTTTATTTACCCTTTTTCCAGTCTTACAGTCCCAAACTTATTCCATCTTTTTTTCTGAACTACTGGAGGCTTCTCAGTCCCCTTTCTTCATCTACCACTGCCTGTCTCTGCTTAGTATTTGCTACTTGTCCTCTTTACCTGGTGTTTTAATGGTGATGCATCACTGCAGGAATGTTTGTCATGGCTTCATCCTAGAGAGCAAGGTGGTCCCAAGCTCTTGTGTTTAGCTCCCAAGTTCTGCTGAATTCCTTATGGACTTCCCCCCACTTATTTCTTCCTATTTCTAGTCTCTTATCTCTATTATAGACAGTGAAATGACTAGATATATTAGACAACCTCATCCCTCCTATTTTCTTATTATCCTACTTCTACTTCATATCCTTTTCTTAGGGTTTTCCCCCTTTCATTTCTATCTGTTCTTCAGTGAAGTTGTCTTCACTATAAAACCCTTCTCCATTACTTAAATGGAAAATTATATCTCTATCCTTTGACTTCAAAGCTGTTTTTCTGCTATGACATAATGCCTTCATTATTATAAGAGAGAAGGGATGAGGTCATGTCTTTTTTTATATCTCCCCTGACACTGTTCCTAGCACATAGCAGACACTAAACACATATTTGTTAAAGGGAAGGATACATATATTTAAAACTTAGATCTCTTTTGGAGCATTCAGGCAACTCCTGAAATTATATTGACTCTCTATTTTAGAAAATCCATTCTCTCTCATGAAAGAGGTACCAATATTCCTTAATTTTGCAGTGTTGGACAGTGGTTTTATAAACTGAAAACTTCACTTGTTACCATCATGATGTATCTGTATGTCTATTTCACTGTTGTCCTTTTATTATGAGGACACATACACATTGGAAAATTTGTTTTAAATCAGTCACTCTTTCAGGATTTGACATTAAGGGGAATAAGAAAATAATATTCTTGATTTTGTTGATTTGTTTTTCAAGTCATTGTGAAACTGATAGAATATGGTAAAATACCACGTGGGTTGAGCCAAGTAAGCCCTCTCTTGGTTTAATCAGTTGTTCACATTTCAGCTTTAAATGAACAAATCCATTCCCTGAAGAACATCTCAGAGACTGGAGAGGAGTATTTTGTAATATCCAATAAAGTTACTTGTCATATTTATTCAAAAAGTGCAGGAATCATAGTTCCGGGAGTTAGATTTATGTTTTTTTCACATCACATTGGTGAATTGTTTTCTGTTGGCTATGATTCTTTTCCTAGAAGAAGTGAAGTATGCTAGTGCTTATATTTCAGAGGGTGGATGATGTCACTTAACAATATACCTCTCAAGTAAGACTTGGATATCCAGAGGTTACTGTTAATGCTTAATGTAAAAGGAGTAATATACTGAAAGTATAAACTTTTAAAAGTCTTTTGTTCTTTCAAGATGGTTTCCAGAAGTGCAGAATATTTATTACCAAGGTAATAAAAAAAAGCAGTTGCCAACTGGTGACAACAGTGCCAAACTAGAATCTTTTTTCAACTGCGCTGCTACACTTATGACTTTACAACTGCAGGACCTTGCTTTGGTCTCCATGCAAGATTTCACAGACTTAATTGCACAACCCCCAGTAAGTACAGTTCACTCACACCAATATTCATTTACTAATTTATTTATGTTCAATTCTTTCGGAGAGGAAAATGATAAAATACCTTTACCAGTGGGAGAGCAGAAATTATATCTTTAGACCTCATCTATTAAAAAAAAGTTAGTGTTAACCTGCATATTTAGGATTTTTAATTATCATCTTATTGATGAGGATTAGTGAAAATTCCCATAATTGAGAAATTTGGGTCATGATGGCTGGGGAAATTTTCCATGAGGAGCTCTTTTCTTTCTGGAAGAATGTCCTGTTATAGTGTGAGCAGGGCCTGGGAATTTGAGTGTTCTCTTGGGCTCCTTCTTGCAAGATTCTAGAGTCCCACTGCTGTGCACATCCTCCTTTTCCTGAAACCTTGACCCTATAGTTGATCTTTAAGCCCAATGGATACAATGAGATACGAACAAGTCTAGCTGGGAACTGCTCTTGCTTGTTTTAGTAGAGCTCCTCTTTGTAAAACTTACAGTTTACTTTGTCATTTGTTTGATTCCAATTCATCTATTGGCTTAACTGACTAGGGCATGAGACGAAAGGTGAGTTCCCATGTATTCTAATTGGAACCAGTACACTCCTTAGTCTACCACAATTCATATGTATATTCATACGTATATATATATATATGTATTTTATTTTTTTGCAGGATTCTGTTAGAGCTTTTGAACATCCAGGTTTCGTCATGAGGCTGATTCTTGATAATAACACCATTAAGTTTGAACCTGAGTTCAACGACTATATAGAAATCTTTCTAAATGTTTATGACGTCATGATTAAGGCTGTCAGTTTTGTGCCAAGAGTTGAGACAAAATTGTATTCCAAGTGGGTAAGTAACAGTGATATTCTGATTGCTTGAATTGGCATGATGATATTCACTTCAAATAACTTCTAAAAGGTGTAGACAGGTATCCACTGCTGTACGGAATGTAAGTGGCCTAGTAACATGGACTTATAAGGAAGTTTTGCTTCAAAAAAGTGTTGGTTTTTTTCCCATTAGCTCCTCTTACAACGTACCTAGTTTCCTAGTCCAGTCTTCCACTGGACTCAGTGGGAGACCTTCTGAGGGCAAGGAATGACAGTTGTGATGAGGTCTGAGGCGGTCAGCAAGAGTTGCTGTAGCACTCCTACCATGCTGTTCCCTTGTTATGCTCTTCTAGCTCTGTAAGACTGTCCTCCAATTGATTACCCTCCTCTTACATCTTTTTCTGTAAATATAAGAGTCTCCATACTTTCAGATTATAAATCCTGCTTCCCTTCTCTCTTTGGCCAAATATTTGGCAGAGCTATGCCAACAATGACATTTCAACAGTAGTTGTTTCCATCTAGTATATGAGATAAGCATGTCTGAAAATTCCTTAACTTATAAGATTTTCAAGTTTTGTAAGTCCAACCAGTAGCTTTCTTTTTTTAATTTTTAAAATAGTTTATGAATATTTCATGCATACAAAAGAGTATAAGAGACTAGTGTTTGAAGTTTTAAGTAGCAATAAAGTTAACACCTGGGTACCTCCACGCTAACTTAAACAATAGAATATTACTGATACCTTTCAGCTCTCCCTGCCCCCTTGCGCTTCCCTGTTCACATCTCTATCCTTCTACCCTCTATCAAAACAATGAGTATCTTGAATTTTTTAGTTATTATTCTGAATTTTTAAAGGTAAACTTCCTACATGTCTGGATATCCCTGAACACTTTCTGTTTAGTTTTCCATGTCTTTGCATAGATGGTCAGCTTAGAAATAATATGTGAATTGTTTTATTTTACTTAACATTATGACTGTGAAATTTTCCATTTTGAGGATATTTTCCTCTTCATAGAACTTCTAGTTTTATTATTTTATTTTCTAGGAATTCCATTAAGTTCTTTTTCAAATAGGCCAGGGCATTTTTGATAGTTTCTCATCCTTGGTCATGGATTCATGACTCTTTTTCTTCTGTTTGCTGATCTGACTTCTGCTCCTATTGGTTTATTTCTGTGGGTGTTTTTCCCTCTGTTATTGTGGGCTTATCCATGTAAGAACTTTATGCAGGGAAGTCTTTGAGGCCTTGGCTGAAGTTGGTTCCTCTGGAAATTGCACATTCTCTTAACAGGTGCTTTGGAGGCCCCTGCAGACCAAGGGCCATTTTTTGTGTGTGTGTGTGTGTGTGAGGAAGATTAGCTCTGAGCTAATATCTGTTGCCAATCTCCCTCTTTTTACTTGAGGAAGATTGTTGCTGAGCTAACATCTGTGCCAATCTTCCTCTATTTTGTGTTGGATGCTGCCACAGCATGGCTTGATGAGCGGTGCTAGGCAAAGGACCATTTTTAACAAAATTCTTGCCTAAAGCTTCTGTAGACCACATTGGCCTTGTGAATGTTTACCCAAATCTGTATGAGATCAGGCTTGTGGTTACAAATTCTTAAGGTAACGATCTTTTTTCTTTTCTGCTGAGAAATAAGGCCAAAACGGACATTTTTCTCACTTTTGCCCCCACATTCAAAGGTTTTGTCACCTTTCAGCGTCCTTAAATTTTGTGTCGTCAGAACCCTCATTCTGAGGTTGTGTCAGTCACCTTTCAGTGTTCTTGGCTTCGTGTGTGGGTATCAATTATGACTCCCACCTGGCTCAGGCTTGAGTCTTTGTTCCCTGACAGCCATTCTCCCCTCCACGCCCCAACCCACACATCTTCTACCTTCCTGGAGACTCAGTAAAGCAGAGCTGAGACCACCGGGGTCACAGAGTCTCCAGGCAGCTGCTCGCTTCCGCACAGTTCCCTCTCATTCATGATTCTCTCATGTTTGGCCCTTTAGACTTTCCTTATTCTTTTCCTTCCTTAGCTATGCATTATGAAAGTTATATTTAGCATTTTTTTCCAGCATCTTTTTGTGTTTTGAACTAGGTAGTTGTTTTCGGGATCTCTATTCCTCGTAGTGCACAAGTAGAAGTCTCTCTAGAAACTTGCTATCTGTCCTTCGTTTAATTCCACTTCATCTATTGCACCTTTTTCTGTTCTATTCATACCCTACCTTTTTTCAAGAACAATTTGAGGTAGCTTATGAAATAGACAAATGTAACAAGTTAATAAGAGTTATTAGGCAAATCTTGAAGTGGAGAGAAGTATTATAATCATGTGAATGCATACAGCTGATATAATATTATGGTTGTAAAATATAGCTATGAGCTTCCTCGTTTTTAAAGTGAAGAGGAAAACATGATAAGTTTTAACTAGGATTGAATATTTAATTTAGACTGCTTGGGTATTTTCCTGGTATCAGATTTTGAGAGATAGGTTTTCTGTGGGGCCTTATACATGGGGCAGTGGTTCTGAAACCCTATGCATCAGCCTCACCTGGTGACATTTTAAAAATGCAAATCCAGGGGCCGGCCCGGTGGCGCAGCCGTTAAGTTCGCACGTTCTGCTTTGCCGGCCTGGGGTTCACCGGTTTGGATCCTGGATACAGCCCTACACACCACTTGTCAAGCCACGTTGTGGCAGGCGTCCCACATATAAAGTAGAGGAAGATGGGCATGGATGTTAGCTTAGGGCCAGTCTTCCTCAGCAAAAAGAGGAAGATTGGTGGCAAATGTTAGCTCAGGGCTAATCTTCCTCAAAAAAAAAATAAATAAAAATACAAATCTGGGGATCCCCACCACCACCGCCCCTTGCCTCCAGAGATGTGAATTCACAATGACAGTTGGTACTCAGAAACAGGTGCTGGTAAAATCTCCCTAGATGATTCTGGCAATCAGTCAAATTTGGAAACAAGTGACATAGAAAGTACTCTCGGTAAAATAATTGAATGTGGTCTCAATGATCTTTGACAGCAACTCAAAGTGGAATTCGTATCACTGTTTCTTATCAAATCTTTGACAGTAACTGCAAGTCAAATTAAAATACACTTTTTTCCCATGGAAAGCAAACCTGCAAGGGGCTGAGGTGCTGCGGGTCCCAGCACAGCACCGTCTTGTGACAGAATTTGACACACTTTCGAACACTTGAGCTGTCTCACACGAAAGATCACTTCTCTTAACT
This sequence comes from Equus caballus, assembly GCF_041296265.1. Classification (NCBI taxonomy): domain Eukaryota; kingdom Metazoa; phylum Chordata; class Mammalia; order Perissodactyla; family Equidae; genus Equus; species Equus caballus. The sequence goes on along the minus strand of NC_091701.1, from coordinate 72,218,117 downwards.
CTTAGCAGGAATTGATTAGAATTCATATCAAAAGTATACTTTCTAATATAGTTCTGAAGTCTCGATATCCAGTTCTGTTTAGAAAGATAGATCTTTAGGCTTTAGAAATTAGGCAGGTATTAATAAATTCAAGAAACATTCTATAGTGAATATTAATGAGCTTCACATTAGATCCAATAATTTCACGTTGCATACAGTATATAATATAGATTACTTTATCCTGAGGTTCTTTTTCCGAGAAGATAACACCAAGTATCTACCGAGCCCAGAGGTGAGGCTCTCATAAAGCATCTAGTTCTACGCAATACATTTTCCTAAAATGCCCACGAGGGGACAGAGCAGGCGAATGCACCCTGGATACCTGAACAAATTGCCCAGTTGTCTGAGGAATTCTTTGATATCAATTTGAATGCTGTAGAATATCCACTACGGGCAATGGTTTTTGTTTGTTACAGTTAAAAATCCCTTCTTCTGGAAGACAGATAGAGCAAATGTATTTTTAAGTGTAACTTGTTTCAAGATGATAAACCATGTAGGCACATTTGCTTGTCTTCTTATTTGAAAACAGGAGACAGGCTGTTGAGATTTCTTTGCTTACTTAAAATGGCTGTCTGACCCATCCTTGCCTGCCATCATTCTAACGGTGATCGCAGAATGCAGATTTCATAACTGGAGATTTTACTCGGCTCTACTTGCTCTTCACAGAATCAAAAATCAAAGGTCAATGAATGAGTAACCAATCTTTCTTTGTTCTAGATAGATTGTTCCTAAGGTGAAAAAGTACCGTGATCAAAGAGTATGCTATGACATTGAGTTGGCTTATTTTTTAAAAGTAACATACAGTGCAAGCACTACCTTACACTAGCATGTACAATTGCACGAATAAAATGTGAATTTTGCTATTGTGTATTCTAACTTTAATTTTGTGTATATTTTCAAGCTGCTGTCCTTTCATCCTTACAGAAAACAGAACACAACTAAGTGGCTTAAACGGAAAACAAAAAAATTATATGAAACCTAAATATTTAAAATACTGCTGTGATTAGACTGAATATCTTTCTAGGGAGATTAGAAAATCATAAAGATCTTGTGAATAAAAATAAAGACAATGTGGTCAGATTGGCAATTTTGCAAAGATAAATGTTACTGTTACCTTAACTTCAGGTATTTTAAATAACTAATATTGTTTTTTCCCCTTTGTTTAGGAAAGTAAGTCTAAACCAACAACCTTGAAGCCAATAATTCTCAGTGAAATTGTTGATGCTCACAAAAAAAAGGTGAGGGAAGTGACAATGAGAGAGAGCGTGGCACCTACCGAGCACCGCAGACTCTATGACAAGTATGACTTTTTGGTTACCAAAAAGGCTGAGCAAGACGCTGATGCTTTCCTCGCAGAAAATCATAATTACGAGAAAATAATACAGGAAATTCGCAAATACCAAAAACTAATAGAGGAAATACAGTATACATCCAGAAAGGTAATTGACCTGTTATGTACTACTGTTCTCTGTGCCTCATGATCTTTTCTCAGTTTTATTAGGATATATTTTTAGACCATGCTGTTGAAGAATTAGACCATTGCTATCAACAGGAAAAATATTTACTGAGCTGCTCGCTGTGCCAAGCATTGTGGCACGTCCTGGATATGCAGAGGTAGTCAAAGAGACACGGTTCTTGTGCTCAGAGTGCGAACATCTCCTACAACTCAGATTTCTAAGTACTTTATTTATTTTGAGCCCTCAAAAATTCTAAAAACTTATGTCTTTTTGCTTTGGTGTTTATAAATCATTTGGAAAATATGGTTATTAGGCCAAAATGTGGTTACTTTTGTTTAGTAGGACACTGGTGATTTAAAATTTTCTTCTTTTGTTCTTTTTTATATTTCCCAAAATTTCTGTCATGGATGTATATTATTTTTTTGTGCAGAGAAAATATAGCATTTAAGTCCCACACTATTTATTTAGCAATAACTCAGTCCTCTGAAGTTTTGTGTCCATTATTGTCTTGAAATAGAATTAGCTTCCAAGGCAACAAACTCTTCACGGAGACTTATCCAGAAAATAGTTGTAAAAATCCCTGCCTGTATCATATTTTTAAAAAACTCTCAATCTTGTTAGTTCACACACACACAAAATCAGTAGTATGAGGAAGGTAAAACTGTGGGAATCTTTTATTTCTTTTCGTGTTTAATAGAGTTTTGATACTTAACGTTGCAGACTGTTCGTTTAGGAATGTTTGAAATGCGCTGTGAGGAATTAATCAGAGCTTTGGTGAAGCGAGCAGACGTTATCTGTGGAAAACTTATCGCTAAAATGTTCAGAGATCATCAGGAAGTAAATACAAGGTAATTATGTGATATTATTATATTTTTATTTTGGGGGGAGGATGTTAAATAGAAGCAACTGTTGTTCAACTAAAATAATGGATTAGAGCAGGGTCATGAATGACCCAAAAGAAAGATAATGTCAATGTATTTTTACTTGGCTTTATGTGTTATTTCATGATTATTAGTATTATTTGTTTTCACCGCAAATATGCCTTCCCAATTGTCTGAATTAAAGTGGTATTAAAATGTGTGTGCATTTCATTTGCACAAGTCAGATGGATGTTCTCTAACTTCAGATTTTTAAATTTGTATAATCAATACACAAAATTGGGTTTTCAAAGCAGATTTACACAGTAGTTGTTTTAGGTCCTCTGGGACCCTCAAATTTGGAATTTCCATCTTACTGTAATTACCCTTCAAAGCCATGGGAACTTGTCTTAACTAAAAATTCATTTGTTGAGTAACCTGGAGATTTTAGGAAAACTGACTCATGTTAAGTAAACTTACAGAGTGCTGATGTGCAAAGCAGAATACCTATTTTTTTAAGACAAGAAGTGTAATCAGTCTTCCAACAACTGGTGCTAGTGTCACTCTAGGAACCTCTTTTCTGGTATCAGTTTCATGGAAAAAAACCCAAATAATCAAAAAAAATTTTATAGTTATGGTATTAAATAGAATATTTCTTTCAGGCTGTATCTAAGGCTGAAGGAAGCTTTATTTACCTACCATGTGTTAGGCACAGAGTTAGGTGCTTGGACTCTAAATATGAGTAAAACTGCTGAAGGAAGTGATGGTGTTGAAAGGGAAATAGACATACAAACCTGCACATTACAATAGGGCGCAGTGAGCACTGTGCTGAGCCACAGAGGTAGAACAGAAAAGGAAATGAGTAATTTTCTTTCAGGGTGGAATTTGGGGAAGAGGGGAACGCCAGGGAAGGCTGCAAAGGGGAAGTGATGTGTGAGTTCATTTTGAAGGATGAGTAGGAATCTGCTAGGTGGACAATGTGGGTGAAAGAATTCCAGGTAGAGAAAATACTATGTAGAAGGGAGTGAGGTATGAACATGGCATGGTGTATCCCGAGAACCAGGAGGGGTTGGTGTTGCTTTCCCACACACTGTGAGGGAAGAGAGCTGAGGGGTGACGCTGAAGAGAGAGGCACCACATGAAAGAGGACCAGGACTCGCGTAGCTTATCTAGGAACCAGAATCACATATTCACTTAAAGCACCTTTTCCTCTAAAAGTACTGGAAGGATAGTGAAAATGTCTTTTACTTGTAGCTTTTCATGCCAGGTGAAATATTTATTTTAATTTCATAGCTATTTTCTCTGCCTTTTAACTACCCTCTGAACTCATGCCAGTTCTACTTTTTCCCCTTTTCTCCTAATTATGCTTCTCACCAGACTCACTGGATGGACTGTTAGAGGAACCATTCGGTGTGAAGACCCTCAACTCCTTGCCCTTACATGTCCATGAACCCCTTCATACCTGTCGGCCCACATTCTCAGACGGCAAGAGTCTGTCACACCCATTCAAAGTTCCTATGAGCTCAACCCCATTGCATCCCATCCCTCTGGAGCTGGCTCCCCCAGCCATCCCCTCTGTATCACATTTTAAATCTCTCCTTTGCTATTGATTCTGTCTCTAAAATTTGCAAACATGTTCAAAATCCTCTTCCATCTTCAGACCCCTCACTTCAACCCAACATCATCGCCATGCTGTTTCTCTCTCCCTCGCCTCTCAGCCACTCTTCTTGAAGAAATTTCTACATGTTTCATCTGGACTTCCACTTGCTCTTTTTTTCTTTTTAACCTCACAGTAAGTTCATTATTTATACTGGCTGCAACCCAAATCAATAGGAAATATTTGCATATTACCAGAAATTTCTGAGCATACAGACCCATTTTAACCGTTCTCTCCAAGTAGGGTTAATGACTCCCTTCCTTTGTACCATTTTTTTGGTGCCATCTCAAAAAATCTCTGGTTGAGCACTTAAAATTCTAGGTTGGATGTGATTGTTTATGGTCCTGTCTTCCATACTGGATTGTGAACAGGCTGCGGACCATTGTTACATCTTGTCCATTTCTGTATCTCTGTCAGTTAATCCTATAGTTGGGAATGCAATAGATGATCATTAAATGTGTATTGAATGAATAAGTAAATGAACACAAATTTGCTTTTCATTCATTAGCTGTCGTATAGGTAAGATAATCTAACTTTATTTTTCATGTAATGGAACATTTAAATCATCTATAGGAACCTGTTTAGGAATGAAATTTAAATATATAAGATTGATTTTTGTCTGGTGTTTCAGATTATGTGATGAATTTGAGAAGATAGCTGAAAAAGCTCTTAGCACTCCTCCAAATACAGCAGAACTGATGGAAATGAAGGTATTGCTTCTAAATTCTTTATAGTTGTGGGTGTAAAAGTTAATTGTTTTTCTTTTTTTGCCAGCTTTTATAAGAAGTTAATTATTGACATGATAATACAATAACAAATCCCTGCAAACGTTAACACAGAGGCTTAAAGTAATGTTGTTTTATATACTTAGCTCATGAGTCTGCAGTTTGGTGGTTTAGGCTGGGTGCTCCTGGCCAGTTCTGGTCTCATTGGGGTTACTTACTCAATTGGGTCAGCTAGTTCTCTTTCGGGTTGACTAGTGCAGCTATCCTCAGCAATTGGACTCTGCTCCACTTGTGTCTCAAACTCCAACAGGCTCACCTGGGTGTGTTCTCATGTCACGGTAGAGGCATAAAAGCAAGCCCAATTGTACCAATGCTTTTCAGGTTTCTCCTTGTGTCACATAGCTAACATCCCATTGGGCAAAGAAAGTCACGTGGCCTCAGAGTCAGAGTGAGATACCAGAAGAGGTGAGGTACTGGAGCTGTCAATGCAATCATCTACCAGGATATTTTTGAAAGCACTATTAATAATTATTACCATGCTAAAGGCATAGAGCAGTACTGTCTTGAGCAAACTGTGTGATCGCCCTTCATTTTCTTTTAATCAACAAATATTTAATTCTTAAGTAATATTTTGTTTTCTATAGCCTGTCTTTTGTTATACATTAAAATTTTCTGCTGTAGTTTGCTGAAGTGTTTTATGTTTGAGCATAGGCTTTATGGTACTGAAAATATTTAGATAAGTGTCACTTTCATCATTTTTCATGTTCCTGCTGTGCTTGAAGTCTACCTAATGGTGAATAAAATAATATAAAACAACTAGTTGATCACCATTTTATTTTATTCTTTTTTCACTCTTATAACGTTAAGCTTTTGCAAGATCTTTTTTTTCCTTTGCTAACATTCCCAAGATCCAAAATAGAACCCTTTTATTTTTAGGCTTTAAAATACTTAAGTGTACCCAGCAAAGCATGTAAAATCATTCAAAACTTTGTATAGGTAGGAAATTGCAAAAGGAGTTAAAATGATTTTTGTACATTCTTTAAATTATTCACTTAAAAGTTTGTCAAAATCATTAGAACCAAATTTTACATATAAGCCTCTAACTAAAAGAGTTCCATTTTCTTTAAAGTATTTGTACTTGGATTGGGATTCTTACTATGTGAATTTATGTGTCCGATATACACACATGCCTAGATATATTCTCTTTTAGAATATTTGTATATTATATATTAGTTGTTGTGGGACATTGATACTTTGATTATCGGTGATTATAAAGATAGCTGGAGAATTCCCTAATTGTAAAGTCTTTTGGAAAGATGAATATTCAGTATGAAGAGCGTAATTTATTTACCCTCCTAGCCATTGCTGAAAATATTTAGGAATTTGGGGTTGTTTAGTGTCAATTTCTATTGTTCATAGCAACTTTTAACAGAATTAGTAAATAGGATTCATTAACTGGTGTTAAAAAATATGTCTGTACCTTAAAAACATTTATTCCTGCAAGGGCAAAATAGCTTCTCAATTTATTTAGCACAGAAATCAGTCACATATATCAGTAAGGAGAAATAAAAGTCCAGTTGTTTACATAGGAATATCATTAACCATATTAGAAAAATATATTTTCAGCTAGGCATTTTGTTACCTGTGGAAACCACCATGGTTTGCATCTTATTTGTTTGAATTTGCAACTTAAAAACATTTGGTCTAATTAGAAAGATATATCAGTGAAAGAGTTCTAGGCAATGTTGCTTCTTTTTTTCTTTTTAATTACAAAAGCAAAAATTTAAACAATATGGGATTGTACCAAGAGAAAAATAAAAGTTTCCCTTTTTCCATAATTTCTTTCTTTAGGGTAATGATTCTGTTAGTTGAGGGTGAATTCTGCTCTCTCCAAACTTATATATAGTGATATATATGATATATTGTATATATAGTGATGTATATATATATGTATATATATAACTAGAGAGAGAGCCAGAGAGATGGAGATTAGAGATTTCAAAGAGCTTTAACAACATTTTTAAAAAGAAGTGTGTACTTCCTAGACAGGGAGGAGGGCGTAAGATGGGGAAGGTGAGCACACTAGTTGTAGGTAACGGCCAGTGTTCTCATTTTTCCGTGGGGTAGCAGATTTCCTTTGGTGTTTATATTATTAAGATATATAAATAAATTAAGATGTATCAAGAGAGCTTTGAGAGAGCTCTACGTATATATGTACATACACATGGGCATGTGCATAGGTGTGCACGCACACACGTGCACACACCTGTACATTCACCCGTTCACGCACACAAATAGATTTGTTTTTGCAAAGGCAGAATCATGACTCTGCTGCAAATTACTTTAGTTATTTAATAATATGGCTTCTCTGTATTTCTCCTACTAGGTAGCTAGGGCTCTTACTTTTTCCCAAAATCAATAGCCAGTTACCCCAATACGATTTGTTAAATGATGTCATTTCACTCCTACTTTGCAATGCATCTTTTCAACACTGAATTTCCATACGTACTTGGATCCATGTCTGAACTCTCTCTATGCTGCTCCGTCCTCTATTCCTGGGCCAGAGCGAGAACTGTCTAAATGACCATATCTGTGTAGTACGTTTTGGTATTCGGCAGGGCTGGTCCCCATCAGTTTTCTTTTTCATGATTGTTTTTACTACTGATTGTCTTTACTTGAGTAGTTACTATTTCAGAGACTTTTAGAATTATGTCATATTTAATTTTTTCACATGCCATTGCAATTATGATGGAAATTGCATTGATTTTATAGACTGATTGGAGGAGAATTTACATCTTTACAATGTTATGTCTTAACATATGTTTCTATTTTTATTCAGAACTTTCAAAATGTCCTTCAATAAAGTGTTATAGTTTTCCTCAGATAGATTTAGCACAGTTCTTGTTAAATTTGCCTGCAGTTATTTTTTAGTTTTTGTAACTGAGGAAAGTGTTGCGGCTCTGGTGTCTTGCAAGTTTGCAATTTTACGTTTGTTGTGGTGGTTATTTGATTAATAATTGTCTCCCTCAACTAGACTATAAACTCTCTGAGGGCAAATCCCACCTCTGGTTGTTGTCACACTGAATTGCCAGCACCCAGCAGAGTGTCAAGCACATAATAGGTGCCCATAAATGCTATTCTGAAAGAATAAATGGTCTCTCAGATGGCACCTGCTTCATATCTTCCAGAAACCCATGGCATTCTTCTCTGGTTTTCCAGTGCTCTTTGTGTATTGTTTAGTATTTCCTATTTTTTCCCCTGCTATTTTAGTAAAGGTGTTTGGGATGGATGAGAAGTAAATTGGGCTGCAGTCCCCTCTCTGGAACCAAAAGTCTTTCCTTCTACCAAGTGTGTACATATTTATGCAGTGTATTTCCACAGGCTATTTTTCAACATGAGCTGTTCATTGAAATGCCGTCTGTAATTTTTGTTTTCCCTCAGGCTTATATTCAGAAAGTAGAGACAACTGATATGATTGAACTGGGACAGAGATTGGTGGATTCTAAAAACTGCCTTGCCTTCCTCATTGAGTGTGCCAACTTTTCTCCAGCAGACATTAGGCTAAATAATAATGTTTTCCAGTGGTATGGAAGAATGGAAGAAATTTTTGATGAACACAGGAAAATTGTTAAAGAGAAAACAGAGCAATATCAAGAAGGTCTTAAGGTTGGCATCACAGATATTTTTGAAGTATTAACTTCTTACATAGCATTGGCAACTTCTATTTCACAGGTCATGTATTTTAGCTTTCTCATACTATAAATCTTAGTAGAAGTTAGTACACATATTTCTCATACTGTAAATCTTAGTGGGAGATAGTACACATAGTGGATTGTTGTGGCATCATTTCTTGATTTGTCAAGGGAGAAAACATTTTAATATATTGCCCACAAGTGACCATTAATAAAAATACTATTTGTCTTATACGGTTTATAGAACTCTTTTGAGTTATTTTATTTTTATTATTTAACATCAAAGCTCCCTTGGTGTAGAGTGCCTTCACACCTCATAATTGCTCACACTCACCTACGTTTTGTGCCCAGAATCATCACTCTAACTCTAACCTCTTTTCTTTTGTCCTACATGTAAGATGGTTTCTGATGTTCCTGTCTACTGTCCAGCATCATCTCCTAACTCTCCCCACTCCTTGCATAACCCTGGGCAGCTCCTAGGTCCCCGCTCCCCTACCTCTCGTCTCTTGTGCATTTTCCCTGTTGCTCTGGAGCTCACCCCTGCCCCGCACACATGCTTGTCTATCTAGCACGCTCGGTTGGCTTTCTGAGAAGCCCTCTCAGTCAGACCTCAGGGCTGCTTCTCCTCTGTTCCTGTTATACTTTTAACTCATCTCCACTGGACCAGTTACCTGATCATTATGTTATTATTTTCATGTCTATCTCCCTGTTAGACGGTCAGCTCCTTGATAGCAGGGCCATCTCATGTTGACCTTTTCTCTATTATCCCTCCTGGCCAGCACAGTGCCTGACACACAGGCATGCTGTGAGCACTCCATAGCTATTGTCCGAATAAATGACTTAGGATTTTCTATCTCGTTTTACAGATGAAAAAACTAAGGTTCCCAAAGGCGGTGAAACTTGTTCCACATCAACCAGTAGAGATGTCCTTTGATAGCAAGCCTAGCCTCTTTCTACCATGCTGCAGCAAATACAGTTAATACAAATACAATTGGCAGAATATGTTGTTTGGAGAATAAATGACAGACTTTAAAAATAGCCTTCATTTTAAACTGTAGTCTATATTTTTATTTATATTGAGGCCATTTCAGAATGTTAAAAAACATATTAGACACTTTAAGTTACACCATAATAGACTCTTAGAAAATTGGTAGGTGGCCCAGAATTATCTATACTTTATTGTGAAGTATACTATTCTAGAAACTGCACATAATGTTGAATTTTTCCTCTCATTTCCCTTCTCCCACTGGGCCAGAGCAATAAATTTGACAGGAAACTAAAGGAAAGAGGACAGAAATCAACCTAGATAATCTATAAAATACAAAATCTATTTTTGAATAACCTAGATTTGACTTTTGAATATTTTATTAAGAGCTCTTTCTTTTAGAACCATTTAATTTGGAATACCTTACCAATGACAAGTTTGCAATAAGCCTCTCATTAAAAAAACACACACCTGTTTGATATAGGAAGGCTACAGTTTTTAGGCTGGAGTTTAAATCTGGATTTATTTACCTTATACGTTTTTTTGTGAAGAGAGCCCATGAGACAAGAAAAATAACCTTGGAAAACTTTGTTTTAGCATTGCCAATTAAAGAGATATCTGAATATCAGAATGCAATTAAAGAAATTTGTTTTTTCCAGTTGTTATAAAAATGCCACAAATGTCTTTACATCCCTTAAAAAACTAGAGTTTTCTTTTACCCCATACTTGATGATTTTGAGATTTTTCAAATGCTTATAAATCATTTGTTAGCATAAATTCTTTAGCGTACTAATGAATATCATTGTTTAACACATTCTTACTCATTTTATTACAGCTTCTTACATTGACAGTACAAGGGTAAACTTTCTCTGATTTGTGAATTACAGGAATCTTGATCCATTAGTTTTAAATTCCAACTCCTAAAAAAATTCTGCTTATTTTAGATCCCAGTCATCTTCCAGGTCATCCTTTTCTTTATATTTTGCCAGAGACAAAATATAATAATAATTCTCATAATCCTTACAAATATTTAAATTTTCTCTTGATGCCTAGGGGTTTTAACTTTTCAATAGTAACAGCGGATGTTGTTTTTATCAGCTGCGGTGTGAACGATTTGTGGAGGAACTGGAGAGTTATGCCAAGCAGTCGGAAGAGTTTTACTCACTTGGGGATCTTCAGGATGTACAGCGGTACCTGAAAAAGGCCCAAACGCTGAATGCAAAGTTGGATTTAGCAGCAGACAAGGTAGGATTAAAACATTCTTAAGAGGACGAATTAGTGCAAAAGAAAGAACATTGAGTTTGTATTGCATATTCACCTTTAAGAAATGGGTTCAAATATAACAGTTGAACTACATTTAATTGGAGAATAATGTAAATGGCACAGATGGATTTCACAGACCCGCATCAAGGAGGAAGAGCATCACTGTTTTCTATCAGTAGTGATAACATTTCAGTGGCCTTCATATTTTATTTGAAAGATAGAGCTATGCCTCCATCTGCTTCTTAATTTGATTTTGTATCATTTAATTGTTTGCATCACATGATAATAACACCCGGTTACTGGTCAGTTTTCCATCTTGATAGAGCCAGCTTAGATTTGGTGGCTGTGTTTTAAAGTAGGCCCATTATCTTCTTTCTTCAAGCCGCTTTGCTCCCAATATTGCTGTTTTAGAAGTCAGCTTTCTCAGTAGAAGATGCTGGAGGGGCAAAAGCCACAGCCTTTGCCATATAAGATGTTTGAAATTTTTAGTTGTGCTTTTTATTTAAAAAGGGGAAATTTGAAAACAGACCATATTATGAATGCTCCACCGTTTTTCTTACATTGAAAGATTTTAATATCTTATCAGTATCTATCTTGCTCAGGGTTTTGAATTCTGTAGATTTCTCCTCTGAACCACCCATATCCTCACGTACTTCACTACTAAACTAAGAGGAAATTAATACCTTCTTTGCCTCTTTTTATCCTACATATCTTTAAGACCCCTCTCCAGTTGCATCTGCTCTATGGAAGCATCCGTGCCTGCTCTATTTCAGCATGATCTCTCGCCTCTGAGTGATAGCATTTTTAGTATATATTATTCATTTTATATTAAACACTACTGCTCTAAGGCATCTCTCTTGTTGCCATATATTATTATTGAACAATCGCTATTTAAGTTTCTACATACATATGTCTTCTCAGCTGGATTTCTAACTCCTTGGAGTGGTACTTTGCAATATAATACTTTTTTCTATTTTCCGCAGTACCTGATACAATACTGTGTATATTAAAAGTGCTTAAGTTCTTGTTAATTAATAAAAGAAGCTAAATCCTCAGTGTATCTGTCTGGGCAAAGACTTCTTCATATATAGATTTATTTTACTATTTTAACTAACTTAAACAGTCATCGTTCTCTGGAAACTGTAATTAAAAAGAAATAGGAGAAAGATTACTGCTCAGTTTTTCTAGATTGTGACTTAATTAAGTTTAACTTTAGGGCTTAATGAGGGTTTTTTGGGTCACATTTAATATAAATATTTTTTTAAAAATTTAATTTTGAATACCCTTCACTTTCAGAATAATATAGTTAATACCTGTCCTTGCAGATTGAGCAGTTTAATGCTGAAGAGGAGGCATTTGGTTGGCTACCATCAATATATCCTCAGCGGAAAAAAATCCAAGATGGCTTGAACCCTTATCTTCGTCTCTATGAAACTGCTGTTGAATTTAGCAACAAATATAGAGGCTGGACAGAAGGACCATATCACAAAGTGAATCCAGACCAAGTAGAAACAGATGTTGGAAATTACTGGAGAGGACTATATAAACTGGAGAAAACCTTCCATGATTCTCCAAATGCACTGGCAATGACAAAAAAAGTGAGAGCGAAAGTGGAAGATTTCAAGCAGCACATTCCTCTCATTCAAGTGATCTGTAATCCTGGTTTGCGCCCCAGGCACTGGGAGGCCATGTCCAACATTGTGGGTTACCCTCTGCAGCCAGCAGAAGACTCCACCATCTTCTCTTTTTTGGACATGGATCTGGAACCGTATCTAGATAGGTTTGAAGGTATTAGTGAAGCAGCTAGCAAAGAATATTCTCTCGAAAAGGCCATGGAGAAGATGATTAATGAATGGGATGCGATGGAATTTGTCATTCTTCCTTATAGAGAAACTGGGACATTTATTTTGTCATCAGTTGATGAAATTCAGATGTTGTTGGATGACCACATTATTAAGGCACAGACTATGCGAGGATCTCCATTCATTAAGCCTTACGAAAAGCAAATGAGGTAAAGTTTATATTTATATGACAATGTTTATACTATGTTACCAAAATCATCACTTGCATGTACCATATAGTTATTTTTGAAAATTGATTCTGCATTTCATCCGTACTATTTTAAGTACTTCGTTGTAAGGAGTGAAGACTTTGCTTCCTTTGGAAGGGCACTGATCCTTTTGCTGTCGTCCACGTTCGTGACAAAGGTAGTGGATCTTCAGCCCAGGCGTTCATTTCTATTGCCTACAATCTGATCTTATATATTTGACTCTCAAAAATAATTTCGAGTCTATGAACATAGTTTATAGAATGTATAGATTATAAAACTGAAGATAATTTCATTTTCCAAATATACTAATTAGTTTGTTGTAGATGATCCTTGAAAGCAATTTCAACTCACATGCATGAGTGATGGCTGGATAAGTGCGAAAAAATGAAACTGTGATTCTAGTCTGAAATTTTGAGCATCTGACACAGCCAATTAAATTAAACCCTTATCCTGTCAATTTTTTTCAATTTTTGTAATTTGTGTCAAGCAGTTTATATTTTACCTTAAAAAAGTGAGTAAATCTAAATCAGACTACCATCCTCAGTGTGAAGTGTGAATTTGCATGGTAAGGGAAAGCAGTATATTATCCGAAACTTGCACATGCCCTCGTATTGGCTCAGTCTCGCTGATTGCTCTGCCTCCTGCCCAGCTTGCTCCCATGTGCTCATCAAGAGTAATTTTTGAACAGCTCTGGAACTGGTATATCTAGATTCTATTTTTAAAGACTGTGCATGAGATATTAGTGGGAAATTTTCTGCATCAGTCAGGGATTAGATGGGGAAAGAGGGAAGAGCACCAGAAGAAAGCAGAGGCATTCATTTCTTGTGAAAAGAGGTAAAACAAATTCACTGATAAACATTGAAAGGAAGATATTTTAGAAAGTTATTTGAAAATGCCCGGTGACTTTTAGAACTCCTATTTGCATTTCTTGGTTTTAACAATGTAGACTTACAGATCACCACTTACAAATGATGAGTGATGTGTTAATATGCACTTAAAGCTAGCCCATCTCTAAGTTCCTCTGCCATTAACCAATCATTCTTCTTTATAGCTGTGTTATCTCCTATAGCATAGCGGTTACAGCTGTCTGGATTCAAATCTGGCTCTATTGCTTATTAGCTGGGTCAAGTTGAACCTGGTACTTATCTCTGTGTGCCTTAGTCTCCCCATTGTAAATAGATATTATACTGGACCCTACCTCATGGGGTTGTTGTGAGGATGGAGCAAATACATACAGAGATCTTAGAACTGTGCTTGTACAATTCTTAGTTTTTGGTGTAATTATAATATTTATTCTTGAGGAAATTGTCATTATTTTTGTTCTCCATATTGAGAAATGAACTGATAACCTATTGTAAATTCAAAAATACTTCCTTCTCATGAATGCCACACTAATATATTTAGAATGATGTGGATTTTTCTTTAAATGCCAGTTACATCTTATGAATTGAAATATTTTATTCTGGAAATAAAGCCTTTATGGGCCTACATTTTTTAAAAAAAAAAGAACGTTAAAGGAAATGAGTCTTGGATGTAACTACCTTTCCTGAGAGCTGCAGAGTGCTCTTCCCTGAGAACACCGTTACTGTCTCCAGCATTTCATTCCTCACCTTTTACCCTCCCACCGTGGAACTGGATTGCAGAAAGGTTTATTGTTATGACATATAGAGAAACTAGCCCATTTGCAGATAGGTATATCTTAACATGTGTGTCTGTAAAAGCGTAAATGTTGATGCTATTATTTTAAAACAAATTTTGTACAACAAATGTAGCGGTTTATCTTTGAATGAAGTTAGGTGAACAGAAATTGGAATAACAAGATTGCATAAAGATTGACAGTCTAGTCCTGGTTTTGAGTTTTGTCATCTGAAACATTGCTTGGTTTGCTATTGATAAGAGCCTCTGTGTTTTGTTTCTCAGAGAATGGGAGGGCAAACTCCTGCTGCTTCAGGAAATTCTGGATGAATGGCTCAAGGTCCAAGCCACGTGGCTGTATTTGGAGCCCATTTTCAGTTCTCCGGACATTATGTCTCAAATGCCTGAGGAAGGCAGACGATTTACAACTGTGGATAAAACATGGAGAGATATAATGAAAAATGTCACACAAGTAGGTAAAAGTCTCTGAGAATGTGATTATTTGGTGAAGTGACATGATTTTTGTTTTCAAAACAATCCAAATAAGCCATTGTCTTTTTCCCACATAGGTTCCATTTTCAGATATTATTTTAGAATCCCAGGAGCAAGAAATATCAAAAGCAAAATATGGGGCTGGCCCTGTGGCCTAGTGGTTAAGTTCGCAGGCTCTGCTTCGGTGGCCCAGGGTTTTGCTGGTTCAGATACTGGGTGCGGACATGGCACCACTCAATCAGGCCATGCTGAGGCAGCATCCCACATATCACAACTAGAAGGACCCGCAACTAAAAATATACAACTATGTATTGGGGGGCTTTGGGGAGGAAAAAAAAAAGCAAAATAGATATTTTATCCTGACTACTTCTTGAGGTCCAAATTGAATTTGCATTATTTAATGAGATTTGGTTCTGTTAGTGGGTCTTACCGATGCTTTGGTAGGAAGACACTGCCCTTAGTGCTTGCTGTCCCCATATATCCTATGGCCCCTGGTTATGGGCTGCCCCACCACTGAAATGTGCTGCAGTGGAAACGTGTCAGTGTGCCAGCCACTCAGTCATCAAGGTTCTCTGCAGGGGCCCAAAAAAGGATGAGTCATAAAGATAAATAAATAGAAAGAGCCCAATAAATACAAGCAAAATGCAATCAATCAACACAAATATTGTGGAGGAGAACTTACAGTTTAAGTTACAGAGGAAATTTAGTAAAAATCAGTAACACTAAAAAATGTATGACTTTTGTTCAACCGAAGTCATTTATTTGCTACCTGAAAGGCATGGTTTGTGTGTTATTGGAGGTTAAGATTAAAATAGAAGAAATGTTAGTTATTAAATTATATCATGAAATGAATGTAAACTTTGCCGTTAGTGTTTTGATCAAATACAATACTGTAAGATAGGAAGAGTATTATCTTAAAATTTTCCTACCCTAAAATAGAATTATGCATGTTTTTGTTATTTGAACTTTGAAAGTTGTGATTATAATCCTAAATACTGGTAATACTGTATCAACATCAACTGTATGACTTGATAGGAGAATATTCAGAAAGATGGACATGAGTTTATTTATTTAATGTTTACTTCATTTTATGTAATAATACTTGAAACAAATCTCTGTATAAACCAAACTTTCGTAAAATTAATTATACTAGAATTCTATAGTTAAAGGACCTATAAGTGAGTCATTTTGTGATGCACTTAATCATCTCTAATTAATTTGCTTTATAAATTTAGCCTTTCATAGATTGTTTCCTTACAACAGGGCAAAACCCTTATAACATGTATATATTTTCATTTAGAAAAGGATGAAGTGGAATTTTTCTCTTGCCCCAAAAAGTAAAAAGTAGATGCTTATATTCTCCTAGTTAATATAATTTTAAAAATTAAAAAAAAAGGAATTTCTTTTTTGGTATTCAATCAAATCCCACATTGCTAAGGAAATTTTATAGATATTTTGATGCTTAGAAAAGGGCAGCTGTGCTGGGACTGGTAAATAAAGGAGGTGAATTTTCAATTCTGTAAAACTGCTGAATTAAGAACAAACAAAAAAAACACGTTACTTCCGCTCATTCCCGAATAAGCAGTTTTCTTTGGGTGACACTTTGTTTGCTTTGCTGTAAGACTTGATTATCTTCCTCAGCTGGTTTTACATTTTCTTTTTCTCAATATGTTAATATTCAGGACAGCTTTTGTCCACACTCTCCAAAGCTTTGAAGATCAACATAAATCTGTATTCTCTTAGGAAGGATAATGAGATGACCTGTGTAGTAGAGGCCACTGGATTAAGTGATTGGTACAAAAAGCCATCATTTTCAGTCTTACAGTTTCCTAATAAAGGTTCTTTTAGAACTATGCCAAGAGAAAAGGCTCAGAGGTTAAAAATAGAATGTAAATGATATTGTTGACATAACTGGCTTGATTGAAGTGTCTTGGTTCCTTGGGGTATAAATGTGGAATAATTTTGTTTTGATACCTGTTGCCAACTATGCTTAGCCAAAGCCCCTTTTTTTCTGGGAGACGCTCCTTTTTGACCTTTCAGTCTAATTTCAGAATTTTTCAGTCACTTTTGGTTATTAAGATAGTTTTGTTTATGAATACTTAGTTGTGCTTGTTTTAAGAGCTCAATTTTCATCTTCTATTCAGAGCTCTTCTCCTCCCCACAGTGCAGGTAAACCTGAGGCTCTAGGGATGGGAAGGTGTGGGGACTGCTCTCCCACGCTAATCTCCTTCCTGTGCTTATCATCTGGTGCTGGGACAGAGAAAAGGTGAAGAAAAGGAGGGAGGAAGGGATGGGGAGAAAGATAGGAAGAGGGAGAAGGAGAGAGAGAAAGAAAATGAGAGAGGTAGAGAGCATTTACTGATGTAATTGACCCAGCCAAATTGGCTGTTCTTTTTTCAATGGTCGTATGATGGACAGCCTCCTGTCAGTGGTGTCCAGGCACTGTCCTTTACTGTTGGATATCGCACCTAGTCTAGCTTTTGACCAGTTGTGGACTGATAAAGTCCACAGATTGACCGAGTGCGGACAGGTGAAGACCTTGACAAACTCTAGCTGCTGAGGGACCCTATCTTGAGCATCTCCCCCGGGTTTGGTCATCCTCTGCAAGATTTGACTGCATCTTCAAATTGACCTACTGATGATGGCCTTTGCCACATTCCTTTCATGTGTGTGTCTTTGCCCCATGCTACAGCAGTATTTCACAAATCTGTAGCCCTTAATTTCATCTAGGGTCTGCAGAAAGGTGAGATCCCTCTTCAGTACCTCTTAGTAGCCTTGAGCACACGGTCCTGGCCTCTCCTTCCCCTGGTCGTCTCACCACACCATCTTCTCCCAGGGTTCTTTTCCTGCTCTGGTAGCAATGGAGCAGGTCAGCACACCTGGTGACACAGCAGACTTCCAGTTGGGGAAGAAGATGTTAGCCTCCTCTCTTTACAGATGCTTGAAAATATTCTAGGCACCCTCTTGGGCCCCCTCCCTAAGAGTCACGGATGGGAACCAGCACCATCTGGAGGTGAAAGACATGGATAATCTTTCTTCATGTATGTTGCGCTCATCCCCAAACTTGGCTTTTGACCCACACAAGTCTTCTTTTGTATTCCACACAAGGCAAAAGAAGGCACTTTTGAATCTCTCCCCAAACATTTTCCCCTTGTAGCCTAACCCCATCACAGTAGATATTTCTTCCTGTTACTCAGGCCAAAAACTTAGGAGTCATTCTTTATTTTTATTTTTCCCTTTACTCTAGTAAATATGATCACTTGGTACCAAGCATCTCACTGCTTTCTAGTGAGCTGGAAAGCTAAAAACCACGTCTTCCAGACTCTTTAGCATCTAAGTTTCTGGAATTGAATTAGATTTTGACAATTAGATACACTCATTTGGGATTTGGAAGGCATAAGGGAAGCAGTGGCTGTCTTCTTGCCGTTTTACTTATTTCTGCTGTCAAGCAAGATTATGGACACGTGACTTATTTTTCTTTTCCAACAGAACTTCAATATCTGGTCACCAGTTTTATGGGTATTTAGAGGTGGTGATGATGGTGACTTCCTGATCCCATTCTGATCCCTGGAATCACATCCACCCTGATGTGTTCTTGAATGCACTAGTTCTGGTGGTGGTACCCTTTGGTCCTGATTGGGACAGAGGAGGTAGCACTCCTGGAAGGTTGGTTCCACAGTGTTCTAAGAGTCCGACCTGGAAGCCTACCCTGGTCTGTGCTCCCTCAGATCTTCCAGCGATTTTGTAATCACTTAACTCCCTATGTTAAATGTCTTCTTTGCTTGATGTACCTAGAAGGATTCTGCACTAAACTCGTAATAAATAAACCAGAACCTCAAGGATGGAATCTAGGATTGTTCATGTGACTCAGTTGGGTTTCAGGGTAGTGAAGATCTAGTTACCATCTGAAAATGGAACACTGTGTGGTACCTGGCATGCAGTGCAAAAATCATTAACTTAAATTATGCTCTTGATTTCCTGGAATAAAGAGTCTATTTATAGGCATTGATTTGGTAGACCAAGTGGCTGCTGGAATAGGTCAATATGGTAGGAATTTGAAATATAAGGGATGTGAGATGGGCTGAATTCTTTCAAAAGCACTGGAGAAATTAAAGAAATGGCATAATTCAGAGTTTTAAATTCTCTGCTCAAGACATGGTCAGAGGACTAAAGAGCTTCTCTGATTGTCCTCAAAGAGCCCCTTATTTCTCATAGCTACAACTTTGACAGAGCCAAAAGTGAATTATACGGTGTGATCCACTGGGTTGCCAAATTACAATGGAATTTAACTCACAGCCTTGCCAGATCTGGTATGTGAAGGGTAGTTTACTTATTGGGAAAGAGTGGGGTGGGGAGAACTGGGATTGGGGACATTTGGGTGGATTTGATTGACTCTGGGTACCCTGACCCTCATACTGCTGAGCGCCCCCTGCCACAAGCCTTGGCAGAAGCCTGAGAAATATAGGAGGCAATGTGTTGTAATGGTGCTTGTCTATGGAGAAAAGAACTTAAGTTAAATGTGGTCAGATGTATTGATGTGAATGCACTTACCAGAGATCCTGGTTTCAATGTACTAGTCAAGGAGATGTGAATGGCACTTGGTTTTTTGACCCAAACCTGGCTCTTACCTAAAAGAAATTGAAGTGCCAGAAAATTCTTGATATGATTTAAAGAAATTAGGGACTACTTTAAAGATGTTTCTGTAAAATATAATTGCACCATCCAGAAGTGGAAATGACAGCGTCATTAGGAGTGGCCTTAAAGGGCGGCAGGAAGGGAATCCTTCTAGTGGGTACAACTTCAAGGAATATATTAGTTTGTTTTTTAACCTTGCCTAGAAAGAGAGGTGGTCGGAAGTATGGATCTTCATCTGACCCCAGGGTTGGAAGTGTGGATCTACGTAGATCATGGTCAGTAGCAAACAGTTTGGCTGCATGATCAAAAACTTAGAAGAAACAAGATTGAAGGGCTGGTAACAAGGAGATCTGGGGAAGAGGTAGAAGGGATCAAAGAATAGAATATAATGTGAGCATATTTGTATTTTCATGTAAATGCTCAATAAAAGACAGCACTGCAAAAGGAGGCACTTAATAATATAGTTGACCAGTTGCTCTATTTTGTGAATGTCAACCAGCATTTGCCAGCGTATGCATGGTGAGCTACGAATAGAATAATCATGTAATATGTTGTCCAGCCTCGGGAACTTGTGAGAGTTAAAGTAATTAATAAGCCAGGAAAGCAAGCATAAACCAGAACTGTCCTCATCAAACTGGGATATATGGTCACTCTAGCTATAAACAAAGAAGTCATGATGGCAGTGATGGGAATTATGGAAGGACTTATCATCGTGGACGACCATTCACCAGCCCTGCTGACTGTCCAAGCTGCCAGCTGCAGAAACAAACATAATGCTTCTGTTACAGCACCACACCTGAAGGGACCAGGCAGCCGTTTAGAAGGAATTGAATCCACTGGAGCTCTTTTAACACAGAAGGGGGCAGTGATTTGTCTGTACCAGATGGGTCTTTCCTTTCTCTTCCCAAGCTTCTGCCAACACTGTCATTTATTCATTCACTTACTCAGTGACTTGCTCATTTTGAGTTTCCACACTACACTGCTTCTGCTGAGGAACTCACATTACAAGGGAAATGAGGCAATTGACTGACACTTATGAGATTTACAGGTCCTAATATGAGTGTTGGCCTTATGAAAAATGGAAGGACTCATGTTGAAGACTCAGTTGCTATACCAGCAGGAAGACAGTAGTTTGCGAGTTTGGGGTGCAGTTCTAGAGGATACAGAGCATATGTTCTCAACCAGTTCAAAATGTATTCTCCCATTGTCAGAGTCCATGGGTGCGGGAATTAAGGAGTGAAAAGGAGAGTGACATTTCTCACCAATTCACCCAGTATGCTACTCACAGCAATTTTGCTTCCTGACTTTTGGTTTTGCTGGTTGAAATGTCTTAGTGTCCAGGAGAGAAATACTTCTCTGTATGGGGATATATCAGTGGTTTCATTGAATGGGAAGTTCTTGATCTGCTCACTCCACCCTTTTACCTCTCTGTTCTTACGACTTTCCATCTTACCTACTCTATTCCAGCCACACTGGCTTCCTATTTTTTTTCTTTTTCAAATCACCCATGCCAAACACACCCTGACCTGGAGCCCGTGCACTGACTGGACCCTCTTCCTGAAATGCTGTGCCTCCAGATGTCTGCAGAGCTGATTAATGGTTTTGCTTCCTTGAAGTCTTTTCTCGAATACTACCTTTGTGAAGAGGCTCGCACGGAGCCCCCTGTTCAAAACTGAAGGCTGCCCTTTGCCTTCGCAGCATCCCGAGCCCCCTTTTCTTGCTTGTAGCATCCATCACCTTCTAACTATGAATTATTATGTTTGTTATTTGTCGTCGTCTCCCCATGGAGGCTGGGATCTTTGTTTTTTCACTGTTGTTGCCAAACACTAAGAAGAGTGCCTGTTGTGTAGCCAACCCTCAAGTATTTGTTGACTGAGTGAATGAATAATTGAATTGAGATGGATCCTCGAATTATTGCTAGTTCTAAGGATTCTGAGTTTATTCTGAAAAACTTTCTCTGAAAATTCAATTTTAGGTAAGTGGGCCCTAAGATCTGGATTAATTCTATAAACATCCTGGGTCTTGAAAGAATTTCTATTCCTGGTGAGGTCAAAGGATTTCAAAGTTGTAAGGGGCTGAAAGGTCTACTCAGTGAACCCACATTTCCTGTCTTAGTGCTTAAAGGGTTTAATGTGGACCTTACCAGTTTTCTGTTGTTCGGGGACTTGATTAGGAAGTTTAGGCTTCCAAAGTTTACTGAACCGGCCTGAGCATAACTCCATCACGGAGTCTGAAACAGTACTTTCTGTGAAGCTTCCTGGTAGCAGTAATGAGTATGCTCTCTCCGTAGACCCAAATTAGGTTTCAGGTCCCTGTTATCACAGGCTTTTGGTGTAGAAATGTAAATCAACCAGGAGCCTGTCGTTCGAGCTGATGGGAGTGTGGTGCTTGTGAAGCCAAAGGGGACACAGAAAATCTGTAAAATTATTTCTTTAAGCAAAAAATATAAAAGTTAATAGTTCCTTCTCCTCCCCTCCAGGAGACAGAAAAGTAATTAAAGTGTCAAGGGAGTCATACTAAGTTTCAAATTTCTAGTAGTTTCCTATTATAGCGTTGTTATGTCCTGAGAACACAGCTAATAAGTAGCAGCCTGGTACCACACCCAGGCTTGTACTCTCCTGGAGTTCTGTGTCTCTACAGGCTTAACTCATCCTGCATTTGCTCAAGCATTCAACAAATATTTATGGGAATGCCTACCCTGTACCAGGATTTTATGGCAATGCTTAAGGGGACTTAAAGCCAGTTTTATTTTACTGTGATAAATATCTTACCTGGAGGATGACAGGTTATAAAATGTTCATTTTAATTCCATAGACCTGATGGAGCGATGTAAGCGCCTCATTCCTTCCATCCCCCCAGGTAGTTGTCTGTCTGTCTGTCTCTCTCCAAGAAGCACTTATGCAAGGGAAAACGAAAACAGTAGTTTCAAGTCTGTGTGTTCTAGGCACTATGTTAGGTGTGTCAAATATGTTATCTAATTTGTCCTTATAACAACTTTGAGCAGAGGGCTCTTACCTTCGTTTTAAAGATAAGAAAATTGAGACTTGGGTTAAGTAAATGACCCAGGGTCACCCAGGTTATAAGGAGCAATGTGGGTTAGGGACAGAGCTGTGTTTCCTTTATCTGATGCAGTCTCTGTTATGTTCCCCATCCCATGGGAAGAGAGTGAAATTAGTTTCCAGTTGTGAGACGGTTACTTGTATATATATTTTTCTTAAGTCCATACGCAAAGGTATATAGATTATTGCCCATGTTCATTTAGAACTGGCACATTTGGCTCAGATTCATTGAGCTAGTCTATTTAAATAGGTTTGACCACAAGAATTCAATTTAAACATTTTACTTGGATGCTAAGTTTTTCCAGAGGTATTTAATTGTAATAAGGAAAGAAATATGAACTTTTGTTTTAAAGAACTGAATTTTTTTAGCTTTCAAATCTCAGATCCAAAATAGCAACATTGCAATAAGTTCTTTGGCGAAGAATAAAACAAATATTGTTAATTTGTGAAGGGAGTTTTTCACATGTATCAGCGACCATTCAGCTTTTTTTTCCAACAAAGAAAGGCATACTTTTCCAGAAGGTGGCACTCTAAGAACACCATTTTGGTTTTTGGTTTTTGGCTTTAGGCATACATGAGTTCTACCCTATCCTTTATTGAATGAGTTACACGTTTAAATTATGACCTGAGTCCCTGTCATGCTTTTTTTGTGTATGCATTTTAAAAAATACTTATTTGAAATATAAAACTGTTAGGAAATATAATAAAATGCCTTTTAAAAATTGTGTCCCTTTAAAGATAAGTTAATCTAATCATAGGTTACATATTTCATATGAACCTGTTTTATTGTGAAAACAAGTATTAATGATAATTATTTTGTTCTTTGAGTAAATTGCTGTGTTTCCAAGTTACGTTGTTATAATTCAAAACAAAGCAGGAAATTATATCTATCATTTTCAGCCACATTCTACGTATATTAACAAAAACATATTTTAGAGACTCTTGCAATAGAAATAAAATTTCCGTATGAAACCATTTACAGCTGACATTTTTGGTTGATCTCGCAGTCGTGGCTGAATGCCAAAAATAAGTTTAATTAGTTAATCTTGAAATTCTATGATTAATTTTTAACAATATTCTCTTGACTTAATTTCATAGAAATTTTCTGAAATGCCCTATCACTTATATTTATAAATGTGCTGGTGTGTTCTCATGAGGTTTATTATTTGATCTGGTGATCAAAATCTCTAATGTGTTTTAGCACCTCTTTCTAACAGCTTTAAGCTTATTTAGTAAAGAACTTTTCTTCTTTTGCCCTTGGTGTCAATGGTGAATGCTGATTTTGGAGTTAGGAGACCAAGGCTAGACCTGGATGGCATCTGTCATATGTTAAAGGAAAAAGAAAGTGAAGAGAATTTTAGTTCAGCTATATTTAGATTGTATTTTAATATGTATTTCTAAGGGTTTTCATAAACCCAGCAGTTACTTGTATGGATATTTTGAGAAATCAATAAACTATTTACTTTTTAAAAATATCAGTTCATAAGATCAGCTTTTGGTTGTAATTCTTATTTTGAATCCCACGGCATAAAAGAAAGCTCTTTTTTAAATACTTGATTGTGTTTGAATCTCTTTAAAGCAAGCAGCTCACAGTGATGCTTTCATGTGATAGAATGTTCAGAAATCCATGCCCTGTGGGTAGAACAGTCTTAGTCTCTCGAGAGAGTTCAGGAAGAACAGACCTTGAACCTGAGTCCTTCAGCAAGCAGAGTGCTGTACTGTGGCTCCAAATGCAGTTCTTTGCAATGTGAGATCTTTATTGAAAACTCCTTCCTCCCCACCCTGAACTCTTACATTTTTATCTACAGTTATAAAACAGGGATGATGTTATTTTACTATGATTGATAGCAATAGTATTTATAATTATAGGGGCTGGCCCCGTGGCCAAGTGGCTAAGTTTGCGCACTCCTCTTCAGCGGCCCAGGATTTTGCCAGTTCGGATCTTGGGTGCAGACCTGGCACTGCTCATCGGGCCATGCGGAGGCGGCATCACACATGCCACAACTAGAAGGACCTACAACTAAAATATACAACTGGGTACCGGGGGGCTGTGGAGAGAAGAATAAGAAAAAGAATGGGAAGATTGGCAGCAGATGTTAGCTCAAGTGCCAATCTTTAAAAAAAAAAAAAAAGGAGTGTGTGGAAATAAAAAAGATTGCTTCATTAAAAGAAAAAAATTATAATGATGACATCTTTTTAGACTACTTTTCCTCAAACAATAAAAGACAAGTATATCTGATACTGCTTTGTTTCCCCCATCCTTGTTTTTTCTCTCTCTCTCTCCCTCCCTCGCTCACTCATTTTCTGTCTCTGACACTGTCCAACTTGGAGAAATTGTGAACAACATTGCTGAAGATCAAGTCAACATGACTTTTATGTAATTAAAGAGGCTAGTTAGATCTAGAATATGCAAGACTACTTTTTAAAAGTAAACATTTGGGGGCCGGCCGGTGGCGCAGCAAAGTTTGCATGTTCAGCTTCGGCGGCCCGGGGTTTGCTGGTTCAGATCCCAGGTGTGGACATGGCACCGCTTGGCAAGCCATGCTGTGGTAGGCGTCCCACGTATAAAATGGAGGAAGATGGGCACGGATGTTAGCTCAGGGCCAGTCTTCCTCAGCAAAAAGAGGAGGATTGGCAGCAGATGATAGCTCAAGGCTAATCTTCCTCAAAAGAAAAAAATTAAAAAAAATAAAAGTAAACATTCACTTTACATTTTGCATATTTATTTGATTAAAAACGTAAAATCTCAAATGTAATATGAATATAAATCAAATTAGTATCTAATATTTTTGATTTGAGTGTTTTCTCTTATTTTTAGGATAAACATGTTCTGACAGTTGTAACTATTGAGAGAATGCTGGAAAGGCTGAAAAAATCTAATGAACTTTTGGAACTCATTCTTAAAGGACTTAATGAATATTTGGAAAAGAAACGTCTCTTCTTCCCCAGATTCTTTTTCTTGTCTAATGATGAACTTCTTGAGATTCTGTCTGAGACCAAAGATCCCACTAGGTAAGTACCTTACAGATATAACACATGGCTAAATTTATCTGCTTAAATTTAATTTTTAGAATAAGGTGGAACACAAATAAATATATATAATTATGTTTATGTAATAACTTTTTCAAGGCTATTCTAAATATCATCAATAATCAACTTAAAATAATTATTAAAAACACAGATAATATCATTGAATGACATTTTTCCAAATTTTATGGATGTTCGAGTGGATTTCTTATTCTAGCACATATTCTCTTACAGATTTTTCAGGACACTTCACTCTTTTAATTATATTCAGAATAAAAGACAGTGCCTCCGGTGGCTTGCAATGACCCACACAGGTGGTCCACCATTCTCCTTCCTGTTCATCTCCCACACGTTTCCTTCTTGCTCACTCTGCTACAGTCTTTGCAATACCCCTGTGAAAGGAGTAGCCTTCTACCTCAGTGTATTTTCTCTTTGCCTAGGATGCTCCTCACTCAGCTGTCCATAAGACTCCTTTCACCTGCCGTAGGTCTTTGTGGAAACCTGCTCAAACATCTGCCAGTCAGGAGGCCTTTCCTGATCGCTCTGTTTAAAATGGCAACCCCTTCCAGCGCTTCTAGCCACCTTTCCTGGATTATCTTCTCTGCCTTATTTCCCATTGGTGTACTTTTTATCATCTGGCTTACTCTATAATGTACTTATTTGTTTCCTGTTTGATTTCCTCTAGCAGAATATAAGCTCCACGATGGCAGGGAGTTTTGAGTGTTTTTTCTCCCAATGCTGATTCCTCATTCCTTAGAAGAGTGTATAGTATATAGCAGACAGTGAATAGATACTTGTTAAGCAAAT
Organism: Equus caballus; assembly: GCF_041296265.1. Lineage (NCBI taxonomy): Eukaryota > Metazoa > Chordata > Mammalia > Perissodactyla > Equidae > Equus > Equus caballus. The sequence continues at coordinate 72,191,737 of NC_091701.1, read as the reverse complement.
TTGTTAATGTTGTATTTTATGCCTTCAAAATAGGAGACAAGTAATCCAGACAAAAAGCTAAATTTAGGCTCAGATTTCCATTTGAATTTTTATACTCTGCTTCTTTTTTGCCTATTTGAATGCTGAATTCAGTTGGTTATTGGTGATGGGCCCAAAGGGGGTGGTTTAGTCAGTTCCATCTGTATTACAATGAATGGATGGAAGTTGGGTACCTTCAAAGCAGTTGACTTAGTAAGCTGTGAAATACTGAACGCACTGAACCCAGCTCATAATTTGCAAGCAGTCTCTGAAGATCCCAGTTGAAATGGATCCTTTTGTGTATTTGAAGATTCTTCAGGTTAGTGTATTATCTGTTAGTCAAGATTGGTTTGTTCCTTACGTTACTTTTAACATCTTTCAGTTCAGTGTGCTGGAAATAAAGCCTCATGGACATCTCCTCTGTAGCTCTTAGTATAATTGTAATTTCACAGATTTTTTGTGATCTTCAATTAATGATGACCTCTCACTGGACTGTATAATCCATGCAGGCAAGGAGTGTATGTTTTTTTTTTACCCCCTCTCCCCCCGGCACTTCATCTCCAGCAGCATCTAGCAGGGGCCTAATGCATAGTGCACAGTTATGAATTTTGAGTGACGATTGGTGCACAAAGAATATTGATATTTAAGGAATTGCTTTAATTTGGTTAATTCTCTTAAGCATTTTTTTTTCCTCACAGAGTGCAGCCTCACTTGAAGAAATGTTTTGAAGGAATTGCAAAGGTAGAATTTACAGAAACTTTAGACATTACTCACATGAAGAGTAGTGAAGGAGAGGTTGTGGAACTCGTGGACACCATTTCAACAGCCAAAGCCAGAGGGCAAGTGGAGAAGTGGTTGGTTGAGTTAGAGAGAACTATGATTAAATCCATCCACAAGGTAGCTGGCTGTGTTTATTATTATTTCTAGTAAAGGTGATAGAATTTTAATGTATCATTAATAAATGTGTTGTTATTTAAACAGAAATTGAGTCATGAATTACCAATTCAATTGTAATAGATAGCTTGAAGGCAAAGATATGGTCTATGATATTAATTTTATAGTGACTCATTTGAAAAGTGGGACAAAATACCATCTATATTACAGAAAACTTGAGTTTCAGTCATGAGTCTGTCTCATTTCTGGCAGCCACATGCTCGTGCTTTCATCATTAATTAGGCACACTTTGGTCTGCACAGTCTGTCTTTAGTCTTGCTTTGGAAGCGCCTCTCTGCAGTTTCACTTCAATCTTCTTGACGTGTGTTTCCACGGTGAATCCTCTTGTTCTGTGTATATGTTATATATGTACCAAAATGTTAGAAAATCATAAGCACTTCCTACAATTAGTGATAATTTCCTATTTTCCACATCTCATAAAACATATTGTCAACTCAATCATTTGTAATTATGTTTGTTGGTAGAGAATTTCAAGTCATGGCAACAAATAGAGATTAATTGAGCACTTAAATCCATTTTTTACTATAATGTGGACTTAGCATTCAAGTTCTTCATCAAGAATAAAAATCATAATTGAGCAAAGGAGCATGAGGGCAAGAATGAGAAGGAAATATGGTATCAGTTCCTAATCAACAAGAGTTTTCATTAATTTTTCAGATTCTTTCATATATTATTGAAAAACTTCATTGGAATCTAGGTGTTTAATGTAAATCATGTGTCTTAATGATTCTTTCTCTTCTTAAATATAGTTTTAATATCTGCCTGCATAATATTTTTCCAATAGATAGAAAATCTTTTGGACAGTTTCCCATTTCTTCCTGTTATGGATTAAATTATAATGACTGTCCTTATGCATATAGCTGGTTTCTTTGAATTATTTTCTTATGATTACCTCTCATGTGTAGGATCACTGGGCTGAAGAGGATGAGCTTTCCTAGGCCTTGATGAGTATTGACAATTAGCACTCCCATTTATGTAGCTGTTAACAGTGCAGATGAATTCCACTTTGACCACTACTTAGCAGCATTGAACTGGGTCATATGGTTTGTTAATTGATGTATACAGGGATAACTCATTATTTTAGATGTATCTGATACTATTTCAACTATTCTTTTACTTTTGTCAAAGTGCTTAGAAAAAATATTTTGTTTGCCATTTTAGAGCATTAACATGGGGTGGCAAAGAATTGTGTAGGAAATATCATCCCCAAATGTTCATGTGTAAATTTGTGTTGGTGAAATATGCAAGCAAATGTGTGTAAACTATTACAAATAGGAGATATGTGTGTTATTGTGTTGTGCTATATGTATTTGCGTGCTTGAAAGGCTACTGCATGCCTAAATTAAGTGAATTTTGTGTTAATATTGCAAATAATAAAAAAACATGTTCTTGGCAATTTGCCCCTTTATCTTACTAGATTATCATGGGTTTAATGTAGCTTAATTAATATGCTTATTGTATATATATACACAAATATACTTAATTACATATATAGTATATAATATATACACATACACACATATATACTCATATACACACATATATACATGTGGCATACATTGCTATAATAATATTTTTTACATACAATATGGTAGAACTTTATGTGGTCATATCTTTCCTCATCCAACTATATAGAAATTTGTGAGTTCGATTTTAATGTCTTCCCCTAGTTCTCTCTACAGTGTCCTTCTAGAATGCATGTTTATTCCATCCTTGACATTTCTCTACTATATCTTCTATTCTTTTCTGTGTTTCTCCCATCTTTCAGTTGCTCATTTTCACCTGACCTTTCTTGTGGCTTCTTCTAGCCTTTTAAATTTTCTTTATTATCAGTGGCCAACACTGCCCTTCATCTCTGTTCAGCTCTATAAATATCTTAGCTAGACTAGAAATCCAGAAAGTTTCACTCATCCTTATATATTTCTCAGAAAAGTCTAATTTTGACAATCTTTTCTGAAATTCAAACATTAAGTAAGTATCACCTCACGGACGATTTCACTATTTTTAGTTGATACATAAAATAGATTAGAATGTTTCCCACTGATGGCTGGTAGAAAAAGTGGATATATCAATCCACTGAAAACAAATGTAGCAAAGTACATAAATTAGACTTCCTGACTTTACAGCTTTCAGCTTTCCATGGTGACTTATACATCCATCCCTGTCATCACTGCCTTGGGCATCAAACTATAGGACTGAGAGGGAGTGAGGTCTGGAAAAACAGGTGGAACTTCGGAGGAATTGTGTGGTTTGCCTGCGTGTGCATGTACACGTATGCACATGGCTAAGTGGGGATTTGATTAGGTTCAAAGAAAATTATTATCTATGAATTCGATTGATTCCATTTTGGAATTGTTTGAATTTATATTTTGCAATAAAATTGCTTGTGCTTGTTGAATTCCAATGTATCTAGGATGTCTTTGGCTACAAGTGGTCAAATAAATATTTGATATAATGTGGTTCACACAAATTGGTCATGTATCAGCAAAATAAAATGCTATATAATATATTTGTTTTGCTGACAAGTGTGTGAATAAACTTAAATTTAAGTAGTGTAATCACTTGCTTTGAGTCTTCGTAATTGGCTAAGATGTAAAAAATTGAGCAGTATGAGTTCATCTGTTTAAGAGTTTAGCTCTTCATTGTACAGCTCATTCAAGTAAAGTGTGAAACTGTTCATCTGTGACATTTTCTTTTTCACTCAGGTAATTGGAAGTGCAATTTTTGCCTATACACAATATGAACGAATTAACTGGGTAAGGGATTGGCCTGGACAGACAGTTCTCTGTGTGTCCCAAACCTTTTGGACAATAGAAGTACAAACAGCTATTTCAGAGGGGCAAGAGGTAAGCTTTTATTACCCCCAGGTTTTTCAGCATTTTTTCAATAGTTATTATTGCCAGAATGCACTTATTCTAAAAAGTAAAATAAAGACCATCCACTCAAAAAGTCAGGAGTAGTTGAGCCTCAATCTTCTCATTGAATACATTTTTGTGCTTTTAAAAAATAGAATGGAGAGCCGTCCTGGTGGCGTAGTGGTTAAGTTCACGTGCCAATTTGGATCCCGGGGGCGGACCTACACAGTGCTTATCAAGCCATGCTGTGGCAGGCATCCCACAAATAGAACAGAGGAAGATGGACACAGATGTTAGCTCAGGGTCAATCTCCCTCAAAAAAAAGAACGATAATAGGACTAAGAAACTTCCTAAACTCAGAAAGATTAGGAGGAAAGAATATAATACAATTCTCTTTTATGCCTTGAGTAAAACTAGCCTATGAATCAAGACAAGGTATCAGTTGACTTATTTTGACTATTTTTATTTTTAATGTATTGACTTTGAATAAATAATTATTAATATTTTGAAGATGCTTAATTTTATATATTCTAATATATTAGATATATGAATTTAATAATATTAGTAATTGGATTGCTATTATTAATTAAAAAAAGAAACTACATTCAATGCAACGTTCTTGTCCTTGAGGTAGGATTTCAAGCTGGTCAACTTTCAGTTGTCTGATAAACCAATTGGAATCCAGCAATTGTAAATCTTTTGTTTAAACCTATGAGTTTTTAGTGTATTTTTGATGTGGAGTTTGATATTATTGTCTTTCAGGTACTGTTGAACAGTGGTGGGTGTTGGGGTTTGAGAGAGAGTCATATTCTCTGTAAGCAGGCAGATCCCACAGAGGAAGGAGCTGAGTGACACATGCTTAGTTTACTCCAACTTGCCAGTGGTCACTGATGTTTCCTCTGTGGGAAGGGATAAGGGCATAGGCCAGGTGGTCAGGGATTTTCAGGATAAAGTCTTTCTTCATGGAAACCAGAGCACTGGGGATGAGGGGTTCCCCAACCGCAGTAAGCCCTTGGGGTTACTTCTGGCCTCTTGGCTGTCTGGCCCCAAGTGCATTTGTCTTTTTTCCTCAGTGGAGCCAGAGAATTGATCTCGTCTTTTCACTTTTAAGCTACCCCCCACCAACCATCCCACGCAGAGGGATTCCTCCATCGCCACTGTGGGCTACTGGGATACATGTAGCCTCCTGAATCTCCCTCCTTGCTTGCTGGCCCCTAAAACCACCATACCAACTTTATCACTCACCACTGTGGGGAAGCAGTCTGGAGGGAACAAAGAAGCAAATGTGAGCAAATCAGACAATCTGTAGACATCTTCCAAATTCCTTCAGTTTAAATGTGGTGTTTATCAAACCTCTACCCTTCTGTCAAAACCATTTTTTTCTCTGCTCCTACTCCAATCAAGCTGGAACAGGTGGGAGTTGAGGTGGAGCTAAAGTATAAATTACAGTCCTTTCATGCTGCCACTTCTCTCTCAAGTGTAATTTGAATCTCAAGGGATGCGCAATTTAGGTCACTCCACTTCAATGTGTCCTCTGCTCAAAACTATCTGCCTATGATTCTTACCATACTGCATACAGACACAAATAGTTTTTTTGGTTTACAAGAGTATCCACTGATACTTAGATGGAGTTATTTATTTAGTATTCCTTTATTGGTCTATTCAGTTTTTTTTGAATCACATAATATGGTGCAGGTATGGAGGCATTCACAGAGAAAGCCAAAATGAGAACCCATCCTACAATAGCACCATGTTATACTGTCACACTCCCAGAGGACCCGTGCACTTCAGGATCTGTGTTTCCATTTATTTGTTCAGTGAATGTTGATTGTGGAACTCCTCCATATGAAGCATTACAGGTGCTATAAAATGAATGAAAGAACCACCACTGCCACAGAGCTCAGAATATTGCAAATATTGATGTGATTTTGAGTCAGTATGTCATTGTGTATGTAGAAGGATCTACGTATGATGAAAATATTTGATTACAGATAGGGTTTATTTTGGCTGAATATAATAGTGGTTACCTGCAGATTCATTAACTCACTGTACAGAATGGTTTACAAGGAATAAAATGTAACAAAAATACTATCAATATCATGATTTTTTTCAATCTAGCTAATCTGAATTCTTGTTGATTCATATAATGTAGTTCCTAAAGAACTCAGTTTCACAGTTTAAGCTAAATTTTAGTTCTAAGTCTGTTTTTCTAGTATAGGAAAACACATTCTGCTAGTGTAAATACAAACAAATTCTTCTGGACATATAATTTGTACTGTCAGGTCCAAGCATTAAATTTTTATTTTATATCTTGTATTGAACTACAGAACCTGAGAACTGGTAAGACTCACAGAGATCTTTACTTTTGCTGATAAGGAAACTAAGATGCACCTGCTGGCATAGCTTGTCTTCCTAGAGTCAAAACCGTTCTTACTAACTTATATACTCAGTATTCTTAAATTCACTAATTGGCTCCAAGAAGTTAAGCAGTTATGGTTATTTAAACATGCATGGGACAGAATTTTATTTTTCACTGCTTAAGAAGCAAATTAATAGTTATTAATCTTGTAAATAATATAAAGGAAATAGTGTTCAAGCACCAAACCTTTGAAAAAATGACTTCCTTAAAATTTTTTTTAAAAAAGATAAAATATTTCAAGGAATAAGAAAAGTGCCCCTTAGAGAAACAGCTTGCAATCCTCAACTCTGTCCTTTAAACTTTTCCTCATTCTTGGACATCCGTACTTTTAGTTTCTTTGCTACCCTTACCTGGCCCTGAAGGAGTAGAATAAACCCATTGGTGCACAATGCTTATTAAACGTTATCAGGGAAGAAGGAGGCCGCGTCAACCTGCTGGGCATACGGACACTGCCCTTAAGCACAGCAGCTTTCATCGATTCTAATTTGATTTTCATAAACCCTCTTCTCGTTTCTACCTTACTAATTAGACTTACCCACCAGAAAAGAGACCCCGAAGCAAGCCTGGTCCTTAGAACTGGCATTAGCTCACCATCGACTAAAATGTTACATGTTTTGTTTATTAGGGTCGTTACATTTCAAGTGACACAGACCCCACTCAGAAAGCTTACACAAGAGTACTCGAAGGACTCATGGGATCCAAGGAGGAGCAGTCGGAATCAGGGTCTCAGGGCTTCCTCGCTGCTGCAGTCTCTCTTTCATTGTCTGTCTTTCACCTCTGCTGATCTCAGGCAGGCTTTATTCTGCAGTGGAAATGGAGGCCTGCAGTAGCTTCAGACTGGCATGCTCAGAGTCTACCAAGCCTACTGAACGGCACTCGTTTCTCTATCTGTATAGCAGCCCCGGGGAAGAACTATGATTGACTCTTGTTGGGTCTCACATCCCCTCCTTCATGTTGCCATAGAGATGGGGCAATATGATTGACAGCTCACCAGAACCACAGAGCATAGAAGAGTGGAAATAGGAGAGAAGAGGATGTTGGGTAGATACAAACCACGTATGTCCACTGTATCTGACCAGATTGCGCTTGTTCACCTAATACCTTTGTAGTAAGAAAAATTGATTATTTTTAAATTATGTTGTATGGAAAACTATGATAAGAATGAAGAGACTAGTCTGTATACATGCTAGCTCAAGATGGTTTTGGTCAAAAGGATTCTGATCACATTGAGTAATCATATCTTATTTTCTTTCAGGCTCTTGAGCAATACTTGGAAAAATGTAACAAACAAATTGATGATATTGTCACCTTGGTCCGTGGCAAACTGTCCAAGCAGAATCGCGTTACTCTGGGAGCCCTCGTGGTGCTGGATGTCCATGCTAGAGATGTCCTCACATCACTTGTTAAAAAACAAGTTAATGATGACTCGGACTTCGAATGGTTAAGTCAGCTTAGGTACTATTGGCAAGTAAGTGATACCACTGAATGTTATTACACAGCAATTTCAGCTCATAGCGTTTTAATTTGTGCTGGCTTGCTCACATGGGAAATGATGTCAGTAATATAGGCTTTTTGCTGATGGCTGACTATACCCAAACACGCTTTCTCCAGACTGAAGATTAAGGCAGCCAAAAACTATATCTATAGCATCTGTACAAAAATTATATCTATATCCAAATCCATATCCAAATGCATAGCTACATAGAGATACATACACATATATAGACACACAAATTATGAGTAATTATAAAAAACTACTCATTTGAAATGAATCATTATGCTTGCTGAATCTGCAAAATGTTGGAACTAGTCAGTTTAAAACTATGTTTTTAGATTCTTGATACATCTAAAGAATGTACAAATCAGACTACTTTAGTCTGATTTAGTCATCAAAGTTGCCTTTTGTTGATCAATTCAAGAAACTAGAAACATGATCTGGAAGGAGGGTTTATCAGGGCCTCTGGGTGGGTGGTGTTGGCAGCTACTATCAAGAAGCCAGGAGGAGCAGGCACCGTTAGTACAGTGGGCGAGGCTGGGCCTGTTGAGAGTGTGAAGAGAGAGCTGGTGACTGGAGATATGGACTTGAAAGTTCTCATCAGATTCACTCTTGTGAAAGGCTTGGGTGGTATCTGGTGGGAGGAGGGGAGAAACAAGAACCAGAAGTCTGGAAACCTATATGAGAGGCGGTGTATGTGGTGATTAGGACCTCAGACTGTGGAATCATTGTTTTACATGCCAGATCCTCCCTTTACCAGATGTATAACTTGGACAAGTTACTTACTCTCTCTAAGCGTCAGTTTCCTTATCTGTAAATTGATGATAATTATATCCACTCTATACTGAAAACAAATTGAACAAATGATTGAAAATATAGGAGAATAATGAACTATCAGAAAGGGAAATTAAGAAAAAAGTCCCGTTTACAATTGCATCAAAAAGAATAGGGGGCTGGCCCGGTGGCCAAGTGGTTAAGTTCCCGTGCTCTGATCGGCGGCCCAGGGTTTTGCCGGTTTGGTTCCTGGGCGTGGACATGGCACTGCTCATCAAGCCATGCTGAGGCGGCATCCTGCATGCCACAACTAGAAGGACCCACAACTGAAAATACACAACTACATACCAGGGGGCTTTGGGGAGAAAAAGGAAAAATAAAATCTTTAAAAAAAAAGAATAGAATACTCAGGAATAAATTTAACCAAGGAGATGAAAGACTTGTTCACTGAAAATTATAAGATATTGATGAAAGAAATTGAAGAAGACCAAAAAGAAAGCTATTCCATGGTCATGGATTGGAAGAATTAATACTGTTAAAATGTCCACACTACCCAAAGCAATCTACAGATTCAATAGAATCACTATCAAAATGCCAATGGCATTTTCCACAAAAATAGAACAAACGATCCTAAAATTTGCGTGGAACCACAAAAGACCCCAAATAACCAAAGCAATCTTGAGATAGAAGAGCAAGGCTGGAGACATCACATTCCCTGATTTCAAACCATATTACAAAGCTATAGTAATTAGAACAGTATGATATTGGCATAAAAACAGACACATATATTAATAGAACAGCATAGAGATCCCAGAAATAAACCCACACATATGTGGCAAATTAATTTACGACAAAGGAGCTAGGAATATACAATGGAGAAAGGGCAGTCTCTTCAATAAACGGTGTTGGGAAAACTGGACAGCCACATGCAAAAGAATGAAACTGGACCATTGTCTTACACTATATGCAAAATTAAATCAAAATGGATTAAAGACTTTAAGACCTGCGACCGTAGGACTCCTAGAAGAAAACACAGGTGCTAAGCTCATTGACATTGGTCTTGGTGATGATTTTTTGCATTTGGTACCAAAGCAAAGGCAACAAAAGCAAAAATAAATAAGTGGGACTACATCAAAGTAAAAAGCTTCTACACAGCAAAGGAAACCATCAACAAAATGAAAGGCAACCTACTGAATGGGAGAAAACACTTGCAAATCATATATCTAATAAGGGGTTAATATCCAAAATATATAAAGAACTCATACATCTCCATAGCGAAAAAACAAACAATCTGATTTAAAAATGGGCGGAGGATTTGAATAGACATTTTCCCAAAGAAGTCATACAGATGGCAAACAGGTACATGAAAAGATATTCAACATCACTAACTGTCAGGGAAATGCAAATCAAAACTACAATGAGATATCACCTCACACCCATCAGAATGGCTATTTTCAAAAAAATAAGAGATAACAAACGCTGGTGAGGATGTGGAGAAAAGGGAATGCTTGTGCACTGTTCATGGGAGTGTAAATTGGTGCAGCCACTGTGGGAAACAGTACAGAGCTTCCTCAAAAAATAGACCTACCATATGATCCAGCAATTCCACTTCTGAGTATTTATCTAAAGAAAACAAAAACAGTAACTTGAAAAGAGATATGTACCCACATGTTCATTGCAGCATTATTTACAATAGCCAATATATGGAAACAACTTAAATGTTCATCAATAGACTAATGAATAAAGAAGATGTGGTATACACACACACACACACACACAATGGAATATTATTCAGCCAAAAAAGAAATCTTGATATATTTGCAAAAACATGGATGGGCCTTGAGGGCATTTTGCTAAGTGAAATAAGTCAGACAGAGGAAGATAAATACTGTGTGATCTCACTTATACGTGGAATCTAAAACAAAGCAAAAACAAGCTTATAGATACAGAAAACAGTTTGGTGATTGCCAGTGGCTGGTGGTGGGGTGTGGGTGGGAGAAATGAGTGAAAGGAGTCAAAAGGCACAAGCTTCCAGTTATAAAATAAATAAGTCATGGGATGTAATGTACAGCATGGCAACTACAGTTAATAAAACTGTATTGCATTTTTGAAAGTTGCTAAAGGAGTAGATCTTAAAAGTTCTTATCAGAAGAAAGAAAAATTCTGTAGCTATCTATGGTGATTGATGTTAACTAGACTTATTGTGGTAATCATTCTGCACTATACACAAATATCGAATCATTATGTTGTACACCTTAAACTAATATAATGTATGTCAATTATGCCTTAATAAAAAATTAAATTAAAAGTATTAGCAAGTAAAAGAAAAAAAGAAAATATAAGAGAGAAAAGAAGCAAATATTTTCCAAGGATAGCATATGGGGAAAATGGAAGACAGTGACTTGAATTACTTATCCAAGGAAATTAGATATTGAATTCTTCTACTGAATTAAATGATGTCTGAAAAGTGAATTTTAAAGATATTGTTTACAGCGTGGCTATTATTTATTAAAGAGCTTGAAATTTCACATTATTTAAAAATTTATTGTTTAAGCTAACTTCATTTTATCTGATTTATCCTAGGAAAATCATTTAGAAACAAAGATGATCAATGCTGGTTTACGATATGGATATGAATATCTGGGTAATTCCCCTAGGCTGGTTATTACTCCCCTCACTGACAGATGTTACAGGTAAACTCATTAATTTAAGGATCTATTGGAAATAACTTTAACTCACCCCTAGACCACTAATTTCTTTAAAAGTACTGAATTATCTCCCACAGGTAAATGTGTCCTATGTTATTGTTTCCTATACCTTTATTTCTCCTCTCAATTTGGCCTTCAGTTTCTTTCTCTGCTGGCTTCTTGTACTCAACTCTAGAGCTCTAAGTATTATCAGATAATCCTGGGGTTTTTTTTCCAAACTCTGAAATAGGTGTTCCGATTATTATTATTATTATTTCTCCCCAAAGCCCCAGTACATAGTTGTGTATCCTAGTTGTAAGTCATTCTGGTTCTTCTATGTGGGATGCTGCCACAGGATGGCTTGATGAGCGGTCTGTAGGTCTGTGCCCGGGATCCCAACCAGCGAACCCCAGGCCACTAAAGTGAAGCATGCAAACTTAACCACTTGGCCACAGGCGGCTCCTGCTTTTGTTTTTTACATTGTTCATTTCTCCTTTCTTCTTAAAACTTTCTGACTTTTCCTTTTAGATCATTTGAGGCATCCTGTTCCTTTCCCTGAAAGAGAATTTTCTAGAATTCTGTTGTCATGTGGTGTTTTGTCTCACGCTTCATGGTTTCCTGAATGTTCACATCCACTCTCAGGCTTTAACAGCCTACATCCTGAAGACCCCCAGATCTGTACCTGCAGCCAAGGACGCTCCTGTAAGCTCTCACCACACGCGTTCCTGCCGGATAGCTCCATTAGATATGTCATAGGTGTTGACATTTACATTTTTGTAATCGACTTTCTGCATAATAAAAGGGCTTTAACTACTTTAACTCCAAGTTCTCATCTCCCATATTCCAAATTATTGTCAAATACTAAGTTAAACTTTGTTTTTTCATTTTCTTCCAAAAAATTTAGTCATTTTAACTAGTTGGTTGACTAAACCAGTCTCAGGATGCAAGCAGAAAGCAATTTTATTCTTTCTTATCACTGTTCTTTGAAACTTGCTCTATCAAATATTTTTCCCCGTTCCTGGATGAAATTTAGGGTAGATTCTCTAGTCTTTCTGGTTACTCTAAGATACTAATGAATAGTGTTATTTTTGTCAGATATTAAGAGTCCATATAAGTCTAATATCAAAGTTAATATCTTTCATCGAGTTTGAAACTTCCCTTCTCCCCAGCTCGAGCCTGACTCCCGCTCAGGGCCTGCATTTGGGAAGGTAAATGTGGTCAGCCCTGTGTCATTTTTATCCCAGTCCTTTGCATCCATCTCCCAGTGGCTTATTTTTGTTTCCTCTAGTGTTGGGGGTCGATGGAGGAGGGAAGAAGGAAAGGGAGAGGTAGGTTTGTATGTGACAGGTGTCCTTCGGGACAACTATCTCTTGGCTGCTTAGAGCCCTCAGTGATGACACAAGCACAGATGTGCCAGATCTCCCAGGGGATGCTTATGTGGGTTCTTGGAGCCCCCAGTCACTGGATTCTCCCACCTGTGGAAAATGCCTTCTCTGGCTGGCTTTTGGTAACTTTGGCTTCAGCCTCTGTCTGAGATCCATCACACACAGACCTCTCTTCTTGGGGTCTTCTCTGATTCTGGGTGGGCCTCCTTTGCAGGGTCCCTGCAAAGAGTCGTTCAGCATGACTCAAATCTGGCTCCCTCCCAGTGGGATCTGGAAATGGTCAGATGATACACACGCCTTTGTTTTGCCAGCAGTTAAGAGTACATCTCTCTTACTGTCCTTGTTTTCTCCCACTCTGCCATCAGGGGAAGCTGCAGGCATTCTCTTGACTTTAAGTATTTTAAGTTGTGACTCAGCTCACAGTTTCTGTGTTCCACAAACTCCTGGGGCCAATGTGCCAAGCTTTCTGAGTAGTTCTCTAAAGCCCCCTTACTTAGCTTGAGAGAGGGACAATGCTGCTCTGTCTTCCTCTGTACAGAGGGAGGAGAGATACACAACACAGTAATAGCTCTTCGCAATGAAATCCTCGCTCCTGGACTCCCATGCAGTCTTCCTAGGCAATCTATGTGCCCTGATGCTAGATGACCAATCTCACTATCTATAAGGTAAATGATCTGGCATATATTGCTCTCAGCTTGGAGTGCAGTCAAAATCTGAAGACAGAAGGAGTCTCTATTTGTATACTGTAACATATTTTTACAGCTAATATTTATATAGGTTTACCAAAAGTTTTATCATTGTCTTTACTCACTCTTGCTTCTTCCTTAGCCTTATTTCTGGTTTAATTTTTCTCCTTACTAGGCAACATCCTTAGTAATTGTTTCAGTGAGGTTCTGCAAGTAGTGAGATATATCAGTCTTTGTCTAAAAATGCCTCTCTTCTTTTTGATCTTCACTCAATTATTAAATGAAATTTTAGCTAGGTATAGAACTGTAGATGAACAGAAATTTTCCCTCAGCTCTCCAAAGATGTTCTGCTGGCATTTGTTGCTACTGTTATTCTAATTATTATTCATTTGAAGGTAATTTTCTCTATTGCAGTTTCTAAGATTTTCTCTTTATTGTTGATGTCCACTGTAATGTTACTAAATGTGGGTGAGTTTTTATTTATCTTATTTGGGAATTTTTCAATTCATGTCTTTCTTCAGTTCTGGCAAATTCTCAGCATTGCCTTTTAAATTTTGCCTTTTCCCCATTCTCCCCCTTCTTTCTTCTATGTCTTTTAACTTCTATGCTTGATCTCTGTATCTCCCTGAGTGGTTTCCTCATATTTATCTTCTAGTGCATAATTCTGTTTCTTTATGTTTCCTGTGATGTTTAATCTGTTCACTGAGTTTTTAAAAGTTCAATGATTATATTTTTCATTGCCAGATCTCAGGTTGCCAGAGTTCTGTTTGTTTGACTTTTTTTTCTCATGATTTTCTGATGTCTGTTGCTTTTTTTTTTTAAATCTCATTGAACAAACCAATAGGATACCAGAGAAGGCAGAGTGCCGTGTATGTAGTAACCCCCCCAGACCTTTGTCCATCTGCCTTTGCCACTGCGAGTCTGACTCCTAACTCTGATCTCTCTTGCTCCAGTTTTAACTGTGAGCTCATTTTAGTAAAGGTTGTTTCTCCGCACAGTCTTACATGTTCTCAGCTCTGGAGGTGTCCATGTGGAACGATTTCACATTTACCTCTGAGGAGGTCTCTAGGGTTTTCTCTGGTCCAGAAAAAAGTTTTCATGGTAATTTCTCAATCTGGGTTCATGTGCCCCTGGGTAGTGGACGTTTAGACTCCACTCCTCTGAATGATGTAGGCTTTTCATTGGGCCCTGCATGAAGGGTAAGCTTCTTGTCTCTTCCATAGTTGACTCTTGTCTGTCTTGAGTCAGTTGCTGGAGTAATTTTAGTTTCCGTTTAGAAACAAGGCAGCCTTTGAAGGCTTCTAGGTTTATATAGGTAAATCCATTCCAGCTCCTCACCTTGCTCCGTTCTAAGTTCCAAGTTATTTTCTGTTTCTCTATGGCCATAAATACACTCGTGTTTATATGCAGATCCAAAACAACATGCACCTCTACACTGTAGCGCCTAATTACTTTATCAGCTTTCCATCTCCTCTTCATTGGTGATTTGCTTTTCATTCTTTCAAAAATGCCATCTATTTCAAAAGTTATTTGTTTTCTTTTCTGTAGCATTTCCATATGCTTGCAGTAGGGGATTGGGTGGTTCAGGATCAGCTGAATTCTCCATGGTGACCAGAAGTCAGCATTGAGTTTCAAAAGTGAATTTGTTCTGATTTTGTCATATATATAGCTTTACAGAAGTAAAATATCGGAACAGACAAAGTAACGCACAGTCAAAAATGTTCAGAGGTTAGTGGGAAGGAAGAAATTATTGAAGAGAAAGTGGAAAATTTGGCTCTCAGGTTAAACTTTTCCTCTTTTCAGAGTGTATATGAAAAAAATCACATTATTGTATGAAGATTGTTTTTTTCTCATGTTTCAGAACCCTGTTTGGAGCCCTTCACCTGCACCTTGGAGGAGCCCCTGAGGGGCCAGCGGGCACTGGAAAGACTGAAACTACCAAAGATTTAGCGAAAGCTGTAGCCAAACAATGTGTTGTTTTCAACTGCTCAGATGGGTTGGATTACCTGGCTTTAGGAAAATTCTTTAAGGTTTGAATTGACTCCTCATTTCTTTGCAATATGATAACTGCTCAGAGAGGAAGGTTATGATGAAACATAATTTAATGCAAGTAAAAGACACTGTATTTTAAGTAAAGTTAAAATTAATGTACTGTCTCAGTAATTCTCAAGAGAAGCAGGGTTGCATCAAGAGCTTGTTTGAGAGCGAGCTCTGCCTCCCCCTCCGTTCCTGCTGTGATGGGCCCGGATCACTAATGAGAGGGAGTCATGTCCCTGCAGTGTACTGTGGCGGCTAAAAGTTTGAGAACCGCGACATCGTGTAAAGGTTGTGGGACTCTCAGCCTTCTTTAACCTGTACATCTTGTGATTAACAAGCCATGATTCAGTAATTTACTTTTATAGACACATTCTAGTTAAACTTTTTTGGTGAACTTGAAACCCTTGTTTTGTTTTTCTTTTATTCTGAGTCAAATTCCCACTTTTATGAGTTTGTAAGATGGCAAAAGGAGGAATTAAAGATGTGAAGTCTGTTTATAAACCTGCGGACAGCTGGTCATTTTAGCACTTTGTTGCTACAGCCTGTTATTCCTTAACATGTGAGGTGGTACGCTTGCACAAAAACTTATCCATTTGGGATTATGCGTTCTATTTATTTATTTGTTTGTTTTATTTCTATTTTTCTGTAATTTTCAAAGTAAATTTTAAAGATTCTGTAATCCTGGCTTTTCCAAAACTTCTCCAGAAGAAGTTAACATTTTGAAAAATAACCAAACTAACAAAAAAGAGCATACCAATCCTGCCTCATCCAGTGAACCGTTTCCGGCTTAACTGTGGCCTGGTAATTTTATAACAGATTTAGGATATAAAAAAAGTCTACATTTGTGATGCTGGAACAAGTAGAATGAGTCAAAAAAAGAAAGTAAAAATTATCATAAATAAAAATCAAGAAAGCATTTGAATGACCAACTGCTATTTTAATCATGTTCTTAATGATTATTGGTGTAATGATTATTTAAGGAAGAAGTAGCAAATCTAAAAGATCCAAGAGTAGTTTGAATAGGTATTATATTCCTAAATGTTTAAAGAAAAGTCTGGTATGTATTACTCAATTTTGGAATCTATATAATGATATTCCTAATTCTTTCATATAGATGCATACACTTATAGTATTAAATTTGCTTATTGATAAGTGTTTATTGATTATATAGACACTCTGTGTTAGGACTATGCTGAATAATGGGGTACAAAAGAAAAAGACATGGGTCTTACTGTAAAGAACCTCACAGTCCGTGTAACTGAATATGTGACTTCATAAGCATTCTGTTCTCTGTGATTTCTAATCCTTTTATTATATGAGGTATTAGAGATCCAGGTCATAGATAGAGTCTTCTCTAAATAATAAAAATATACTGTTCTTTGACTTGCATGGAGTTGTTGTTTAACGCAGTGTGGTTTGGTAGATGGAGCTGTGTGCAAGTCCGAGGTCAGCCACCATTAGCTGCGTGGCTTTGTACCAATCACTGAACATCTTGTATGACATAGCTTTAGTTTCCTTGCACAAAAGATGTGCAGAAAGAGCCGTGTATCACGCCTGGCACACACCAGGCACTCAGTGAAACACACATATGTACATATGCTATCTGTAGAATATGCATTCAATAAATATTTGTTGAATTAATTTTTTAAAAAAGTAAATTTGGACTGAGCTATTCCAGCCTGCTTTTCTAGCTCTTCCTTATGAGCAAATGGCACATATTTGTGAGGTAGCTGTGAGTTAGGATTGCAGACTAGGGCTTCAAACTATGTTTATTGGCTACTAAGGTGCTTAGATTACAAAGTAGTCTCACCGGCAACAGGAGTCATCTTATTTAGAAGATTATTACAATCCCTTCTATGGAGTCCATATGGAAAAAGCAAATAAAACCAACTTGTAATTAAAAAGTAAGAAAAGCTTTGAAATTACAGGTATACATCTAAATGCCAAAAATATACTGAAAGTAAAAAAGATATGTATCAATTGGAAAATTTTCCAATTGATGAAACTCTTTGTTCGTGCAGAATAGTGAATTTGTAATAAAAAAAAATAAGCCGTCTTTAAAGATAAAGGTGAATAAGCAATATCCTTGATAGGATATTAAATCCTTGAAAAGATGAGGTGAAAATGCAACATCTCAATGCAACGTTCAGTCAGATAAAATTGAAAAATTTCATTACTCTTTTCTCCCAGGGACTGTTATCTTGTGGTGCCTGGGCATGCTTTGATGAGTTTAACAGAATTGATTTGGAAGTACTGTCTGTGGTCGCTCAACAAATTCTTACTATCCAAAGAGGTAATGGACTGGTTTGCCTTTGCTTTATGTCAAAACAGTGGAAATCCGGCAGGTAATGAATGGCACAAGTCACATTTATATGTGGAATTGCTGAGTCGTTTCATTCTTGATTACCCACAGGTATTAATGCAGGTTCTGATATGTTAGTGTTTGAAGGAACGGAACTAAAACTTGACCCCACGTGCGCTGTCTTTATTACCATGAACCCTGGATATGCTGGGCGGTCAGAACTGCCGGATAATCTGAAGGTACAGAGGGGCAATTATCTAGTTCCTTTCTGTAATTTACAAAGTCAATATGTAAAAAGAAAGCACAAGCCACCCTTGAATTTTATGCAAAATATTTGCTTTCAGATGTTATATTTTAGAGAACTGTTTTAGAAAATATTTTTTAAAGCTTTGAATACCTCTAAAAAGTAAACATATGGCGCCAGCCCGGTGGCACAGTGGTTAAGTTCGCATGTTCTGCTTTGGCGGCCCGGGGTTCGCTGGTTTGGATCCTGGGTGCGGACCTATGCACTGCTTGTCAAGCCATGCTGTGGCAGGCGTCCCACATGTAAAGTAGAGGAAGATGGGCATGAATGTGAGCTCAGGGCCAGTCTTCCTCAGCAAAATAGAGGAGTATTGGAGGCAGATGTTAGCTCAGGGCTAATCTTCCTCAAAACAAAACAAAAATAAGTAAATATATGAACTGGATGCAACTTCCAAAACTTATTTATAAAAAATACTAGTTATTACAGAAAATTAGAAAAATAGGAAATACTGAGAAGGTACTTATTCTACTGCTTACTGT
Source organism: Equus caballus (assembly GCF_041296265.1). NCBI lineage: Eukaryota > Metazoa > Chordata > Mammalia > Perissodactyla > Equidae > Equus > Equus caballus. Next base: position 72,173,342 of record NC_091701.1, on the reverse strand, counting down.
GTTGTATCCTTCAATTTTAAATGCCTTTTAAAATGCCAGTTTTAAATGCTGATATCAGACAATTACGTATACTGAGTGATTTTTTCAAGTTAATATTATAACATGAGCATTTTCCTGTGTTTATAAATATTATTCAAACTGTAAATAAATTTACTGAGCTGTGTCTTACTGTTGGACATTTAGGTTGCTTTTAGTTTTCTTTCATTATAGAAAATATTACAGGGCCTGGCCCCATGGCTGAGTGGTTAAAGTTCTGCGTGCTCCACTTCAGCAGCCCAGGTTTGTGGGTTCAGAGCCCAGGCGGGGACCTACTCCACTTGCCACCCATGCTGTAGCGGCATCTCACATAGAAAAAAATAGAGGAAAATTGGCACAGATGTTAGCTCAGGGCTAATCTTCCTCAAGCAAAAAAAGAGGAGGATTGGCAACAGCTGTTAGCTCAGGGCAAATCTTCCTCAGGAAAAAAAAATTACAATGGGCAATTTATACTTAAGTCTTTTCTCTGTTTTAAAATATTTCCTTAGGTAGAGTCATAGGACCAAGACCTGAGTTGCTAAATTGCCTTCTGGCAGAGGTTGAAACAATTTACATCCCACATCAATTCTTAATTTACATTAATACCCAGCACTGATATTTTTTAGTAAAAAGAACAAAATACTTTGCTAATTGAATAGATTAGAATCTTCACTTAAAACAGAAAGAAGTTCTTTGATTATTGGTGAAAGCTGACGTTTTCCCCATATCTTTGTTGGGCATTTTCCATGCTTTTCCTGTGGATTATGTATCTATGGCCAGCACCTAGAGTACAGGGTGAAGAATAGCGCAGTGGGAGTTGTGCATCCAAAACCAAGTCTTCTGGCTTTAAATCCTACTTTCCTTCCACTGTTCACATTTGGTTCAACTAATTGCTGCCAAGTATTTTTGTATTTCCGTTCCATGCACTTTTATATGTTAATGAGTTGTTTTAGTCTTTTGCCTTGGTGGAGGAAGGTATGATTAAAAAATAAAAACTGGTAAATCCTCTTTTATCTGAGAAGCATTTTGCGACTTTTCATTGTGATTTCTGTTTAGAATTGCTTTTTTATTCACTCATGTTTTTCTTTTATTCAGTAGGATCAATGTGAATACATAAGTGTTTGTCAAGGGAAAAATCTGTGAGTAGCTAGTCCTAAAAAGCTGGGACCGTTGTTGATTGAGTCTGTTAAAGCCCTGTGCAGACTTTTCCACTGTTTTGTTTACTGTGCGTGTTGCACCAGTGTCAAAATATTCACCTTGTGGTTCTTGGGGAAATGTATTTTCCTTCTCCTTTAGGCCAAAAGCTGCTCTCAAACTTTGGTAGCTTTTTGTTGTTGTTCCTCCTATTGTGCAGTCTTTTTGGTTAGAGCTGCTACAGAACATCTGTTTGCAAGTATATATGGAAATACCTAACAATTTTGGAAAAATGTCTTAGTCTGTAATGAAAGAGATATCTATTCTCAAATAGAAAAAAAAGACTGCTGAGGCCCAGGAGTGTTGTTACCAGTTTTCAGAGTCCACCTTGAGGCTTCCCTCTTCTTCGCCCAGCGATTATGCCAGTCACCAAAACCAGGAATCCTGTGTCACAAAAGTCTCGTAATGCCTGCTGCTCCTGTCCAGTCCCGCTGCCGTGCCTCGCTTCCTGCCTCTTCAGTCTTCTCTTGCATGTCTTATTGCAACAGCTCTCTTTATTTATTTATTTATTTTATTTTTTAAATTTTTTTTTTATTGAGTTATTGATAGGTTACAATCTTGTGAAATTTCAATTGTACGTTAATGTTTGTCAGTCAGGTTGTAGGTGCACCACTTCACCCTTTGTGCCCACCCCCCACCCACCGTTTCCCTGGTATCCACTAAACTGTTCTTAGTCCATAATTTTAAATTCCTCATATGAGTGGAGTCATACACAGATTATCCTTCTCTTGCTGGCTTATTTCACTTAACATAATTCTCTCAAGGTCCATCCATGTTATTGCAAATGGAATGATTTTATTCTGTTTTGCAGCTGAGTAGTATTCCATTGTATATATGTACCACATCTTCTTTATCCATTCCTCTGTTGATGGGCACTTAGGTTGCTTCTACGTCTTGGCTATTGTAAACAGTGCTGCAATAAACATTGGGGTGCACAGGACTTTTGGGATTGCTGACTTCAGGCTCTTTGGATAAATACCCAGTAGTGGGATAGCTGGGTCGTATGGTAGTTCTATTTTTAGTTTTTTTGAGGAATCTCCATACTGTTTTCCATAGTGGCTGCACCAGTTTGCATTCCCACCAGCAGTGTATGAGGGTTCCTTTTTCTCCGCAACCTCTCCAACATTTGTTGCTGTTAGTTTTAGATATTTTTGTCATTCTAACGGGTGTAAGGTGATATCTTAGTGTACTTTTGATTTGCATTTCCCTGATGATCAGCGATGATGAGCATCTTTTCATGTGCCTATTGGCCATCAGTATATCTTCTTTGGAGAAATGTCTGTTCATGTCTCCAGCCCATTTTTTGATTGGGTTGTTTGATGTTTTGTTGTTGAGTTGCGAGAGTTCTTTATATATTATGGATATTAAGCCTTTGTCAGATATATGACTTGCAAATATTTTTTCCCAGTTAGTGGGTTGTTTTTTTTTTCAATCCTGCTTTCATTTGCCTTGAAGAAGCTCTTTAATCTGATGAAGTCCCATTTGTTTATTCTTTCTATTGTTTCCCTTCTCTGAGAAGGCATGGTGTCCGAAAAGATCCTTTTAATACTGACGTCAAAGAGTGTACTGCCTACATTTTCTTCCAGAAGGCTTATGGTTTCAGGTCTCACCTTTAGGTCTTTAATCCATTTTGAGTTTATTTTGGTGAATGGTGAAAAAGAATGGTGAATTTTCATTCTTTTACATGTGGCTTTCCAGTTTTCCCAGCACCATTTGTTGAAGAGACTTTCTTTTCTCCATTGTATGCCCTCAGCTCCTTTGTCAAAGATAAGCTGTCCATAGATGTGTGGTTTTATTTCTGGGCTTTCAATTCTGTTCCATTGATCTGTGCACCTGTTTTTGTACCAGTACCATGCTGTTTTGATTACTGTAGCTTTGTAGTATGTTTTGAAGTCAGGGATTGTGATGCCTCCCATTTTGTTCTTTTTTCTCAGGATTGCTTTAGAAATTCGGGGTCTTTTGTTGCCCCATATGAATTTTAGGATTCTTTGTTCTAATTCTGTAAAGAATGTCATTGGGATTCTGATTGGGATGGCGTTGAATCTGTAGATTGCTTTAGGTAGAATGGACATTTTAACTATGTTTATTCTTCCAATCCATGTGCATGGAATGTCTTTCCATCTCCTTATGTCGTCATCCAATTCTCTCAGAAAGGCCTTGTAATTTTCATTCTATAGGTCCTTCACTTCCTTAGTTAAGTTTACCCCAAGGTATTTTATTCTTTTTGTTGCGATTGTGAATGGTATTGTGTTCTTGAGTTCTTTTTCTGTTCATTACTGGAGTATAGCAATGCTACTGATCTATGCAAATTGATTTTATACCCTGCAACTTTGCTGTAGTTGTTGATTACTTCTAACAATTTTCCAATGGATTCTTTGGGGTTTTCTATATGTAAGATCATGTCGTCCGCAAACAGCGAGAGTTTCACTTCTTCCCTCCCTATTTGGATTCCTTTTATTCCTTTTTCTTGCCTGAGTGCTCTGGCCAGGACCTCCAGTACTATGTTAAATAAGAGTGGTGATAGAGGGCATCCTTGTCTCGTTCCTGTTTTCAGGGGGATGGGGTTCAGTTTTTGCCCATTGAGTATGATGTTGGCTATGGGTTTGTCGTATATGGCCTTTATTATGTTGAGGTAGTTTCCTTCTATGCCCATTTTGTTCAGAGTTTTTATCATAAATGGCTGTTGGATCTTGTCAAATGCCTTCTCTGCATCTATTGAGATGATCATGTGGTTTTTATTCCTCAGTTAGTTGATGTGGTGTATCACGTTGATTGATTTGCAGATGTTGAACCATCCCTGTGTCCCCGGTATGAATCCCACCTGATCCTGATGTATGATTCTTTTGATGAATTGCTGAATTCTGGTTGCCAAAATTTTGTTTAGAATTTTTGCATCTATGTTCATCAGTGATATTGGCCTGTAGTTCTCTTTTTTCATGGTGTCCTTGTCAGGTTTTGGTATCAGTGTGATGTTGGCCTCATAGAATGTGTTAGGAAGTGTTCCATCTTCCCTAATTTTTTGGAATAGCTTGAGAAGGGTAGGTATTAAATCCTCTCTGAAAGTTTGGTAGAATTCCCCAGGAAAGCCATCTGGTCTTGGGGTTTTATTCTTTGGGATGTTGTTGATTGCTGTTTCAGTCTCTTTCCTTGTGATTGGTCTGTTCAAATTGTCTGCCTCTTCTTGAGTGAGCTTTGGGAGACTGTAGGAGTCCAAGAATTTATCCATTTCCTCTAGGTTATCCATTCTGTTGGCATATAGTTTTTTGTAGTATTCTCTTATAATCTGTTGTATTTCTGCAGAGTCTGTTGTTATTTCTCCTTGTTCATTTCTGATTTTGTTTATTTGAGCTTTCTCCCTTTTTTTCTTTGTAAGTCTGGCTAGTGGTTTGTCAATTTTATTTATCTTCTCAAAAAACCAGCTCTTTGTCTCATTGATCCTTTCTACTGCCTTTTTCATTTCAATAGTATTTATTTCTGCTCTGATTTTTATTATTTCTCTCCTTCTGCTGACTTTGGGCTTCATTTGTTCTTTTTTCTCTAGTTCAGTTAGGTGTGCTTTAAGGTTGCTTATTTGGGATTTTTCTTGTTTGTTAAGATGTGCCTGTATTGCGATGAATTTTCCTCTTAATACAGCTTTTGCTGTATCCCATATGAGTTGGTATGCCATGCTATCATTTTCATTTGTTTCCAGGTATTTTTTTATTTCTTCTTTAATTTCTTCAATGATCCATTGCTTGTTCAGTAGTGTGTTGTTTAGTCTCCACATCTTTGTGCCTTTCTCAGCTTTTTTCTTGTAATTAATTTCTAGCCTTATAGCACTATGATCTGAGAAGATGCTTGTTATTATTTCAATTTTTTTAAATTTGTAGAGGCTTGCCTTGTTTCCCAACATATGGTCTATCCTAGAGAATGTTCCATGTGCACTTGAGAAGAATGTGTATTCAGCTCTTTCAGGGTGAAGTGATCTATATAGGACTATTAAGTCCAATTGTTTTAGTTTTTCATTTAGCTGCACTATTTCCTTGTTGATTTTCTGTCTGGATGATCTGTCCACTGATGTGAGTGGGGTGTTGAGGTCCCCTACTATTATTGTATTGTTTTTAACATCTTCCTTTAGGTCTGTTAATAGTTGCTTTATGAATCTTGGTGCTCCTGTGTTGGGTGCATAGATATTTATAAGCGTTATTTCTTCTTGATGAAGTGTCCCTTTGATCATTATATATTGTCCCTCTGTGTCTCTCTTTACCTGTCTTATTTTGAAATCCACTTGGTCTGATATGAGAATTGCAACACCTGCCTTTTTTTCCTTGCTATTTGCTTGAAGTATTGTCCTCCACCCCTTCACCCTGAGTCTGTGTTTGTCCTTGGGGCTGAGGTGTGTTTCCTGGAGGCAACAAATTGTTGGATCGTGTTCTTTAATCCATTTTGCCACTCTGTGTCTTTTTATTGGAGAGTTCAATCCATTCACATTGAGAGTGATTATTGATGCCTGTGGACTTAATGCTATCAATCTGTTGCTCATTATCTTGTTTTCCTGTGTTTCTTTTCCTGTGTGCTTTAGACTACCCATTTAATACTGCAATTTCTTATGCTGGGTTACTTAGATTTTTCCTTATTTATGATTTGTGACTCTGTTCTGTACTTTATTTTAGTGTCTACCTTGAAGTTTGTATTTAGAATCTCATGTATAATATAGTCTATTCTCTGGTGGTCTCTTACCTACTTGACCAATACTGATTTAGACCCTTTGCTCTTCCCCTCCTAAATAATTATTTTCATTTTTTATTCCAACTCGTCTTATTCATTTGTAGTTAGAGTGCTAAGATCGTCCTTGTTTTGGTAGTTTCCCTACCTTTACCCTAATGCTATAATTGAATATTTGCTATCCTGTTCTGGTTCTATCCATCGGTCTCCCTAGTCTGTGGATTGTGTCCCCTTTCTCCCTTTTTTCTTTTTTCAAGTATGAGAGCCTTCTTGAGGATTTCTTGTAATGGAGGGCTTTTAGTTACAAATTCCCATAACTTTTGTTTGTCTGGAAAAGATTTAATTTCTCCCTCATATCTGAAGGAAATTCTTGCTGGATAGAGTATTCTTTGCTGAAGGTTCTTATCCTTTAAAGCTTTGAATATATCACTCCATTCTCTCCTAGCTTGTAGGGTTTCTGTAGAGAAATCCGCTGACAGTCTGATAGGGGCTCCTTTATAGGTTATTCTCTTTTTTTTCTTACTTCACTGAGTATTCTCTCCTTATCATTCCTATTTGCCAACTTTACTATTATGTGCCTTGCGGTGGGTCTTTTTACATTGACAAATCTAGGAGATCTAAGACCCTCCTCTACACACATTTCTCTGTTGATCCCTAGATTTGGGAAGTTCTCTTCAATAATTTTGTTAAGCACACTTTCTGCTCCATTTTCCTTTTCCATATTCTCGGAAATTCCTATGATCCTTATGTTCTTACTCCTCACTGAATCCATTATCTCTCGGAGATTTTCCTCATTTTTTTAAATTCTTAGTTCTCTTTCTTCCTCTGTCTGGCGCCATTCAGCCTGTCTGTCCTCGTTTATGCTAATTTGCTCCTCTATGTTGTTTACACGGGCATTCAGGGAATCGGTATTCTGTTTTATCTGGTCCATTGTGTTTTTCATCTCAAGTAATTCTGTTTGATTCTTCTTTATGATTTCAATCTCTTTTGTGAAGTAACTCCAGAACTCGGCTTGTTTCTCTATCTTTCTCTCTACCTCATTGAGTTTTTTGATTATAGCTGCTCTGAATTCATTATCACTTAGTTTACCTAATTCCAAGTCCTCAGGACTTAATTCTGTGTTTTTATTGTTTTCCTTCTGGTCTGGGGCTTTTATAAATTGCTGGATGGTAGAGGAGTGTTTTTTTCTCATGGTGATAGAATTCAGTTGCAGTTACAGCCTGTCGCCACTAGATGGGGGTCAAGAGCAGCGTGTTAGCTCTCTGCCTTGGGGCAAGATGGCTGCGCCCACTGGCTTTGCTGGGGGGGAGGGGTTGTTACACGTGCCGGTCTGGGTTCAGATCAGTTCTGTTCTCTGGTCTCCCAAGGCCCTTGATTTATAGGGTCCCCGCAGACGGAAGCTTTCCCCCCGTCAGCGGGTCTCCACTGAATCAGCGGCAGGAGTCCTGGATGATCTCCCGGTCACGCGGCCCCTCCCCCGCTCCTTCCCGACCCGCGCCGCAGCGATCGCAGACTCTAGGGGAGGGAGCGATGTTCTCTCCTACCGTTCCAGCGCCTCCGAGGCTGTAAGTAGGGTTTATGATCTCCGCCTTCTTGGTATTGTAGGTCTCTAATGAGCTGGCATTATTTTTGTTCTCTGAAATTCAGTTCTTCCAATCTTTTGTTATATTTTGAAGGAGAGAGAATCCTGGGTCAGCTCACCCCGCCATTTTGCTCCGCCCCCTCCTGCAACAGCTCTCTTACAGCTGACTCTTTCCATCCTGCTCATGCCCGTGGGTTCTCGGGGACTCCTTTGTTAGGTCTCTCCACCTGAACTCCTGACACTTGGGTGATGGATTCTGTTCCTCCAGTTGTCACTCCCTCCTCTCTGCCTGAGTCTCTGGTGGCTGACTCCACGGAGACTTCACTGTTGGAGAGCTCTCACTTTGCCAGGGGCTATTTTGGGTAGGTCTTAAAATGACTGTCTTGGCTCTCTCTTTTCCTCATCATGTACATCTCTTGCATCCTTTGTCCCAGCAAGCTCTGGGAGTGAAGGCCACGTTGATCCTGCTGCCCCAGGCCACTTTTTCTTTCCCAGACATCAGACAGGTATCTCCCCAAATATGCAGATACCCATCAAGCTCTCACTGAACTTGGGGGCGATGAGTGGGGGGTTGCGGGAACTCATAATGGAAATCTTTGCACAAATCCTCCTGCCTTCCTTACTCTCTGAAATATTTTGTGATCTACAAGTAAGTGAGAAGGTTCAAGAATTGTGTACATTTCCTTTGTAAATTTTGCATATTTGGCAGATCGTAGGGACTTTGATAAGTGATGTGTATCGTTTGGTGCAGAAAGAGTCCCATTTTGACATCCTGTACATCTAGATAATATCTGCATAGTAGAACAATTTCTTAAACACATCTCCACTTTAGAGAAGCTGTATTTTATATTGAAACTATTCTGAAAAATCAATACTCATTAATTGTTTCAGAATAGTTAAGTATTAGAAGCCATGGTGATTATGGAATAGTTTAGACCTAAAAAATATTTTGATCAGGATGCTTTTCTCTGTGATAAATAAGAGTCAACATTAAATTTTTGATGGAGGACTCCTATGAAATGGAACACCGTGATAACCTCTTGAAACTTCTTTACCTTGCTCTAGTTTTTCTTCTCCTGGCCACTGATATGTCTGTTTCATGGTATTACCCAACCATATTGCTAATAGAGCCAAGAGAATGTGAATAGGATCGTCAGAAGGAAACCTACACACACAGAACTGGATGTTGACCCCAAACTAGTAGCAATTTGCACTATTGTGGAAAGACTGTATCACCCTAACCTAGCCATTGGCCGACTGACTGATTTGTTAATTCATTAATTCTTTCTTTTATTCATTAAAAAAAAAAGTTGCTGAGAGGCTACCCTTTAAAAGTGGCACCATCTGTATAGTAATTCTCTTGCATTCTTTTTCCCTCAAGTATGCAGTGGTTAGAACACTTGCTTAAGCTTCTCTCTTCCACATTTTTGCTCAAGCTATATATTTGTAACATTTTATTCCTTTCTTTAATGGTAACCTTACTGATAAAATAGCAGTACTAAGGCCTCTAGGTGATAATTAACGTAAGACATTTGAAGGATCTTACTTGATGCAAATCTTTTATTTGTTCTCAACTTGGAAGAGTCATAACAGATCACTTAAGCAAGATGTTCTTAGTTTCTGTCTGCCTTGTGTTTTTGGTAATTCAAGTAATTCCCAGAAGGTATTTATAAACTATCTGAACATAATTATCATTCACTACGATTGTCATTCACTGTCTGAATACAATTGTCATTTTTCTAGAATATTGTTGTTTTCTCTCTTTAGTACAATACTGTCATGTTTTAATACATGAACTATTGAAGTACATCCTGAAACAACATTCTAACTTAAATTTTCTTATTTATTCTTTTAAAATCTATTCAGTTTTCTATTTACTTACCATCACATGACACTTATTTATCCCACAATATTTAAAATACTATGAGAAAAAAATATCTTTACAATCTGGAAAATTAATTTATCTCCATTAATCTATTATCCAAGTCTTATTTCCAATTTTTTCCTTTTATTTTGCTTGGTGAAAGACTGACATTGTGCCTGCAGACTCCAAAAGGTTAAGCCTTGTTATTAGGGATCACCTGATTAATCCAAGTCAGATGATTAATTAGATCCCTAGAGAGCCTCCCTTGAAGCCCAGTCTCCCAACACCAGGTGCTTTCTCACCCGTCTAGATGAGAAGCCCAGCTTCTGGACAGCCCAGCAGAGTCCGATGCTTTTTTCCTATAACATGTCGCTTCCCAAGAAGAATAGAACATAACTGACACTAAACACATATATGAATTAATAATTTACCAAAGATCTAAGTATGATAGAGATGTGAAAGTGTTCTTAACACATAATTTAAGGAAAAAATATACAAAAAGTTAATTATGTATTTATTATATAACAATAACAAGAAACCAATTTTTTAATTGTGTTTTTATCTATATGATTTGGACACTGTAATTTAACATTACTGCAGAAAAGGTATTAAGATGTAACATGCATGAAATAAAGAGTAGAGTTATCTTTGTGATGGTGTCTTAAAAACACCTTTTCTCTGGTCCCATAGGCTCTCTTTCGGACAGTAGCAATGATGGTGCCTGACTATGCCATGATAGCTGAAATAGTCCTGTACTCCTGTGGGTTTGTCACAGCCCGGCCACTGTCAGTGAAAATCGTGGCTACATATCGCTTGTGTTCAGAGCAGCTGTCGTCGCAGCATCACTATGATTATGGAATGCGAGCTGTGAAGTCGGTGCTTACTGCTGCTGGGAATCTGAAGGTAGAGAACTCGTGTTTCTCACTCATAAACTTCCTGTTTGTAAATCTCAGGACCATGTGTCTTCACAGAGTTCCAATAACTGCTTGGTTTCATCAACTGAAAAAAATTCAATTGTTGTACTAAAAAACTAATTGATTAGTTTGCACATGTCAAAAAGGAAATTTTATGATTTGTAACTTTACACATATAATTCTTAGTGATTTGAGTTCTGTTCCATAATTTTAAATATATGAAACTGATACTACCAAGGAATAAAATTCTTTGCTGCTGAGAAATATTTTGAAGGCTTCCAGTCTATATGAGCACGTATAGCTTTAAAGGAACTAGTGTACAATTAACAAATATTTACAGAAGTCCCTAAACATTGTCACTTATTATAATTACACAATTGCAGCCAGCTGTAGACTAGCAGTAATAGATTTGCAATATAATGTTTGCATTTTAAAATGGTATAAATCATAACTATGTAGATGACAACCCAAATATTTGAAGACTTGGGTAACTTTTCATTGGAAGTATTTTTGTGGAACCATGAAATATAACTGCATATTAGTTCTTTATGAAAGCAAGCAAGATAAGATACAGTTAACAGCAAAATGCAAAATGTGACCTTGAAGTTTATAAAATTTTCATGTTCATGATTTGTAGAAGATAAAGATTTTAAAATACATCCTACATGATTAAGAACAATGGCATACATTTTTATCTTCTGTAACAATGTTATCAATAATTCTGATATATAGTGGTAATATTCTATTTCATATTAGCCTAACATAACTTCAAGTCATCGTGTTTTGCAATAAACAAATGCAACTGGAAGCAACAATTTGTATTAACCTGGCATGTCATGATTGCATTGTGGTCAGATAATGGGAAAGATAATGCATTGTTCTCGTGTATGTCATCACTGACATCTTGACTATTGAATTGAGCTATTAAAGTTATGCAGCAAATGAATCCTGCAAATGAATCCTATCATTCTTTGTCAAAAGCTAATTTAGAATTGTTGAATGTGTTGGCTTGAATATTTTGAAGTTTTTTTCTGTTATATCAAGAAACAAGTTAAAAATTTGCTTTAAAATAATAGCCTCTCAAATAACAAAACAGACTCTGATACTTCATAATTTATGTGTAGTTAGATTGATCCAAAGACAAAGTCCGTACGAGCAGGACAGGCTTTGGCATTGGGAGCTCTGGAGATTCAGAAACAGCTGAACTTGACTGCCAGGCATCACTGACATTGTAAGGTTAAAGCCAGATGAGGAGGAACATGGAATTTACTAGGCAGGGAGATTCTAGAGAAAAAAAAAAAAAGGTTCTGGAAAATTAAATGCATGATAGTAAGAGAAACTTTGGAGTGAGATGTTAAGTAAAGTATTAAAGTTGGGAGAAATATTGCTGAGTTCAGATTGTTGTGAATTATGTGAACCTTATTTTGGGCATGGGCAACAAGTTCAGAGTTCAGTGAGATTTTGGGGGGTATACCACAGGTGTTTCGGGATTTAATATAAGTTTTCTGAAACACCGTCTACTTAAGTGCCTTAGTGCATTAATCAGCCCTCTCCACTCTGTCTGTGGACCAAGCTAACACACACCCGTACTGAGCCCGCAGCCAGCAGGCAGCGCACTGCTCTGCCCTCCCACTTCGGCTTCTGTCGGATGAGCTGTGTTCCGCACCCGGGGTCAGTTTGCTCATTCCCGAAACTTTCTGAAGCCAGTTGGACATTTTACTGTTATTATGTTGTTTAATCAGATGTTGAAGAAACTGATGATATATAAACGTGAAAAGAAAAAGGGTTCTGTTTTTATGAAAACTAATTTCTTTGTTTAAGAAAGATTTCATAAAGATGAAATGCTAAAAAATTGACTTTAAATTAGGTATGAATAAGACAAGTATATAAGACTGAAAAAAACCCCTAAAATATTGATAAGGATCCTACACTTAGATTATCTCACAAATATCTTTAAAGAGCATGATCCTCTTTAAAAAACAAAACAAAGCAGAACACAACAAAACTGGACAGAGCAGATGATGTGTTATTGATGTCTTTTCTGCAAGAAAAATGGCGCAGAACTCTACACTCAGAGAAAAGTACTTGGCATCAAAATATGGGCAAATGAGTGACTGTTTATGTGTTTTAAATTTAAATGCATTTTTAAAAATGATTACCTGTTTTTAATGGTTATTTTCACTTAACCAGCCCATTGCTGGTCTTGAATGCATAGAATAAGCACACTCCTACCCCATATATAGGCAATGACGTCTCCAAAACTATATTGGATTCATGGCCAATAGCTTTTTAACCAGAGCACCTGTAGTTGATTCAACCTAGGTTTTTGTTATAAACTAGTAGGAAATTCAGCAAGTATAAATGCAGTTTCTAAAATTAGTAACAATCCAATTAAATGAGATAAACGAGAGCAACAATTTTGCGTGAGTTTAAGTTGCCTCTGGGGCCTGTGCGCTTGTGTGTGTGAACGCACAGGGGTGCAGTTAGCAGATGCAGATTTCGTCATGAGTGTGTTCTCTTTTAGCTGAAATACCCAAATGAAAATGAAGAAATCTTGCTGCTTAGATCTATTATTGATGTAAATCTGCCAAAATTTTTGTCTCATGATTTACCGCTCTTTGAGGTAAGAACATTTATTATTCCAATGTATCAAAACTCTTATAATAATCTATTTATCAAATGTCCAAGTTTGCAACTCCCTACAAGAAACTTCCACTATAGAAAACAGTGATACGGCACAGAGAAACATGTTTTATTTGAAGTATGTTTAGTTACCTTTGGATGACTTTCAACAACTTGGGATTTTCAAATAATGCTTTTTTTTTTTTTCACTGCAGGATATAAGCACACCAAAGTTACAAAATATATTTGCTTATAAATTGCGCTAGAATGTAAGCTCCATGAAGGAAAGTAATCTAACACACCGCTGAGTCCCTTGTCAGAATAGGTTCTTGGTAAATGTTCATTAAAATTAATGATTGAAGAAATGAAAAAATAAATAAGCATAATTTCTTTAAAAGAGGGCAATCACTTTTATGAAATTGTTTTTTCAGGCAAATTTAAAATAAGACCCAAGCTTAATAATTTTGTTACATTTTAAAGATTAGGTTATGAGTAATTGAGAAATATTTGAGTGATGGTTATAAAGTTTCCCTCTTATCATTTTTTTCTTGATGTCATTCTTTTCCTTTTCCCCATCTCAACTGGAAGAAATTAGAGTGGGCGGGTTAGATGCTGTGTGGACTTGGGCTGCCTTGGAGACAGGCACTTAGCTTCTAGCATGTGAGGACTGAAGTCTTGAGCCAGCCCCGATGGCCTGGTGGTTAAAGTTCAGTGCGTTCTGGGCGCAGAATCACACCACTCGTCTGTCAGTAGCCATGCTGTGGTGGTGGCTTTTAGAAGAAAGAAGGACTTAGAATTAGAATATACAACTATGTACTGAGGCTTTGGGGAGGAAAAAGAAAAAAGACTGAAGTCGTTATGGCTGTTGTGGGGAGGTGAGAGTGACACTGCCCCTGTAGTGTGGTCGTTGTCAGCTGTCCACGGCAGCCGTGTTTTATCCATCTGAGAGGAGCTTTCCTTACTGCTTAGCTGGCAGAGCAAATATTTTATAAAGCAAATCTACAAGGAAAGGGTTCCAATTTTCTTCCTCAAGTTTTCTCTCAGTTTCTTTGGTACTGGTACACTGTACAGATTTTCCAGGAGTAAATCTATATTCATTTTTGTAAAGTGGAAATATCCTTCACTAGATGTATTCTCTTGCAGTTGTATATTCAGTGAAAATTTATTGATCAGTATTTCACAAATGGAACATAATTGACATTTTCAATTAGGACAATTCCTTGTTGTGGGAGACTGTCCGCACGCTGTAGAATATTTGGCATCCTCGTCCCCCACCCCCAGAGTCTGTGGACCTCTCCTGCTGTGAGAACCAGAAGGACACCTCCACGTATTTCCGACTTGCTACTTGGTGGGAGAGCGAAGAGTACTGGTCTTGGTTGAGCTCCACTGAACACCAATAGCTTCTGGAGCTATCTGCTGCTTTCAGGCTTAAGCATTAACAATTCGAACAACCTGAGGAGATGTTTTTGTTTATTTAGCAAACACTATTTGCTTACCATGGGTCAGGAACTATTCTAAGAGCTTTATAAATAGTAATTTATTTAATATTCATAATGGCCCTATGGGGCAAATGCTGTCATTACCCGTGTTGTACAGGTTTTGTCACCGAGGTGCAGAGATGAGAAGTAGCTTGTATTTATGGCTAGTACACAAGGGAGTAGGGCTTCCAGCCCCGCAGTCAAGCTGCAGCGTCTTAACCACTCTGCTGAGTTGCCTTTTTCTCTTCTTTGCCCCAAGGAAACTTATTGCTTTGATCAACTGGGATCAATTTCTCCATAAAAGCATTTACAGAGTTAAGTTTAGAGTAAACTAGTAATTCCTAAATTGTAAAGTATAGCTTGAATGTATGCTTTCACGTTAGACACTTCTGAATTTTCACTTCTACCTTCAGAGTAAAAAGAAATAGTCATATTTCTCACATAAGTTTCTATAACATTTATAAAGTAGCCTTAGCAATTTGTAAAGGTGTTTCTTAGACCTTGCAATGACCTTTATATATTCATATACACTAAATATGGAATTGTAATTCTTTCCAATCATACATTTTATAATTGTATCAGTTTCCTAGAGCTGCCAAAACAAAGTAGCACAGACTAGGTGGCTTAAGACAACAGGAATTTATTCTCTCACGGTTCTTGAGGATAGAAGTCTGAGATCAAGTGTTGGTTCCTTCTGAAGACTCTAGGAAAGAATGCTTCCTCACTTTTTCTTAGCTTCTGGTGGCTCCTGGCAATCCTTGGCTTTCCTTGGCTTGGCTTGGTGTCCCTCCAATCTCTGACTCCATCATTACATGGCCTTCTTCCCTGTGTGTCTTTGTGTCTGAATCCGCCTCCCATTTCTATTATAAAGATGCCAATCGTTGGATTTAGGGCCCAGGGTGACCTTATCTTAACTAATCTAATTACATCTTCAAAGATCCTATTTCCAAATAACGTCAATTCTGAGGGTTTAGAGTAGACATGAATTTTTAAGAGACACCAAGCTGATTAAAATTCTACACACTACAACGAGTAAAGTACTTTTGAATTAATTTTTATATATGGCATAAGATATGCATTGAAGTTTATTGTTTTGGCAAATCCAGGTTTTCTAGCATCATTTGTTGAAGACTATCTTATTATCTTTTCTCTGCTGAATTACCTTTGTTCCTTTGTTGAGAATCAGTTGTTCACGAGGCTGTGGGTCTATGTCTGGACTCCCTATTCTGTTCCCATGATCTGTTTGTCTATCTTTATACCAAGATGACACTGTTGATATAATAAGCTTTGAAGTCAGATAGTGTTCATTCTCTAACTTTTTAACTTAAAAATATTATGACTAAATATAAAACTATAAAATTTCTAGAAGAAAACAGGAGAAAGCCTTTGTGACTTTGGGTTAAGCAAAATTTTTTTTTTTTTTTTGAGGAAGATTAGCCCTGAGCTAACTACTGCCAATCCTCCTCTTTTTGCTGAGGAAGACTGGCCCTGTGCTAACATCCGTGCCCATCTTCCTCTACTTTATATGTGGGATGCCTACCACAGCATGGTGTGCCATGTGGTGCCATGTCCGCACCCGGGATCCGAACCAGTGAACCCGAGGCTGCCTAGAAGCGGAATGTGTGAACTTAGCCGTTGCACCATTGGGTCGGCCCCAACAAAATTTCTTAAGTACAACACCGAAAGCACATGCATAAAATAATAAATTGATAAACTGGACTTATCAAAATTAAAAAACATTTGCTCTTTGAAAGACACTGATAGGAGAATGAAAGACAAGCTACAGACTAGGAAAAAATGTTTGGAAATTAGATATATGATGGAGGACTTGTATCTAGAATATTTTAAAAATGGTCAAAACATCATTAAGAAAATAAACCAGTTAAAAATGGGCAGAAGATTTGAACAGGCACTTCACTAAGGAAGATATATATATGACAAATAAGCACATACAAATATGTTAGTCATTGGGAAATACAAATTGAAGCCACAATAAGATACTATTGCACACCTATTAGTATGACTAAAATTAAAAAGATTAATCATACCAAATATCGGATCTCTCATACACTGCTGGGGTGAATGTAAAATAGTACAACCACTTTAGAAAACAGGCAGTTTCTTAAAATGTTAAATGCACACCCGCCATATCATCTAGCATTCTGCTCCTGGATATTTACCCAAGACAGACGAAAGTGCTTCTCTGTACAAAGACTTATACACAAAAGTTCATAGCAGCTTTAATTGTAATAGCCAAAAACTGGAAACAACGAAAATGTCCACCATGGATTTAAAACCTGTGGCACTTCAATACAGTGGAATACTACTCAGCAATGAAAGGAATGAACTGTTACACATGCGGTGACATGTGTGAATCTTCAAATCTTTATACTGAGTGAAAGAAGCCAGACCAACAAAAGTAGGACACATATGTGTAATTTCATCTATGTTAAATTCTAGCTAATGCAAATAAAAATAGCAACTGAAAGCGAATCAGTGGTCTCCTGGGGATAGAGGTGGGAGGCGATAAGGAGAGATGGGAAGGAGGTTTACAAAAGGTCACAAGATATGTTGATTATCTTGATTGAGGTAATGGTTTCACTTATCAAATTAAACACTTTAAATATATGCAGTTTATTGTATGTCAATCATACCTTTGTAAAGGTGTTAAAAATACAATTGAACTATTATTATTTAATGGCTCTATTTCTATCAGTATTAAATATGAAGATGAGAGAAATTTTATGTTTATGTGTGTGTGTATATATATGTGTGTACGTGTGTGTGTGTATATGTATATATGTGTATGTAGACATATAGATAGATAGAAAGAGAGAGAGAGAATTTATAGATATATAATGTAAATCCCCAAACCATTTATCATCAGGGAATTACTTCAGATTTGTTTCCTGGGGTGAAATTACCCAAACCAGATTACAATGATTTGCTGGCAGCTATCAAAGATAACTGTGACTCCATGAATTTGCAAATGACCAGATTCTTTTCTGAGAAGATTCTTCAAATATATGAAATGATGATTGTGCGTCATGGTTTTATGATTGTTGGAGAACCGTTTGGAGGAAAAACCAGCGCATATCGTGTCTTAGCCGGAGCACTAAATGATATATGTGAAAAGGTAACTGTGCTATTAGTGCATTAATTTATTCATAATCAGCTTTGTACAAGATAGAATGTATGCTCATTTTAAAACAGATTTTAATGCAGCAATTTAAAATCATGAAGAAAATGAGTCAAAGAGAAAATGAAATTAGAAAAGTATTGTGAAGCAAGTAGAAAGTTCACCATATAAAGGATATGTCACAGATTCTCAACCTTTTATTTCTTCTTTTTAAAATTTTAATTATAAAGGTAACGTTCACTGTAGAAAAATGTCTGAAAACACAAAAAAACCTGATGGTTTTCTTTTTATACTTTTAGGAGAGTATTTTTTATTTTCTGGGTAGTTAGATTTGTGATGCAAAGTTCTGTTACTTGGCTGCTAGTGGTGTTGCATTGAAATGTACGTGTTTGTATTATATAATACATGTATGTTTATTTATATATAATAAATAATGGCAGTGATATTATTTAAAATTTCTGTCCTACACATCATAGTTTGATCTACTTCTTATGCTAAAGGAATGAGACTGTTTTAAATTCTGCAACTAATATTACGTTTTTGTCTACTTCTTGTATTTCAAATAGTTTTTGCTTCATATATTTCAATGTTTGTAACTTCTATGCGATTTGTAATGTCTTCATTGTGGAGTTCCCCCTTCAACCAATAGAAAATTATGTCCTTGTACTGTTATTTGCCTTGGCTCCCCTGTGTCTAACTTCAGTATTGCAACCCCTGCTTTCTCCTTGCATATGTGTTTGCCCATGGGTTTAATTGGAACTCTGGATATGACTGTGATTTACTTTTCATAGAGAATAAATGGCTTGACTTTTATTTTCTCCAGTTTGATGGTCTTTATCTTTTCCTAGGGAAATTTAAATTCATTTATGTTTATTGTTATACAAGCTGATAGGCTGTTTATTCTGTTACTTATGCTTTTATACTTCCATGCTATTTCCTTTCTTCCCCTCCCTTCCCTTCCTTTTACCCTTCCTGCCTTCCTACCATCCTGCCTGTGTTTTCTTGAGTTTTTTTGTTTGTGTTTTTCCTGTTTTCTTGTTTGTTATATGGACTAATTGTTTTTGCTATAAAAAAATAAACAAGTCTCTAAAAGAGCCAGACGTGTGCCACCCAAAGATTAAAGAAGATGAAGGTATGAGCATGTATTCTGGTCCGATTATAAAGCCCAAAATGGTTCATTACCAGGAAATTCTGAGAGCAACATTGTGGTGATTTAAAAGGGACAGGCCTCCATAGCCACTGCATGCAAGCTACAGCTTCACACTAGCCTTGATGCATTTGGGACAAAAACCTTGCTTTGGTGACAGCAACGTCATCATGCCTAAGAAGATGATACAGCTTTCCCCAGCTTCTGAATTTAGGATGACACATTGTTACCCCCTTCCAGGGCACAAGAAAGCAAAGACCTGAGCTAGAGCTTGTTTTACTGGTTAATGTCATCACTCCCACATCTTTTCTTCAGTGTGGTAGTTTGTGTCCTAAGCTCCAGGGTGACAAGTAGAAGGCAGTGTTGGGAAGAGTTGAACTTGTTATGTTGTTGTATATAAAAAAGAAATGACTATGAATAGGTATAGCACAGGGGATTTTTAGGGCAGTGGATCTGTTCTGTATGATACTGTAATGGTGGATACATGATATTGTGCATTTGGCAAAACCCATAGGACTGCACGATACAAAGAATGAACCTCAATGTAAACCATGGACGTTAGTTAATAATAACGTATCAATATCAGTTCATCAATCATAACAATGTACCGCACCAATGCAAGGCTTTAATAATAAGGGGAATTGTGGGGCGGGAACGGGTGAGAGCATACATGAATATCTGTACTTTCTGCTCAGTTTTTCTTGAACCTAAAGCTATGCTAAAAAAATTAAGTTTATTAATTAAAAATGTAAAAAAGCCTATGCCCCAAGGGTATTAACATCTCTTGTATGATGCCACACACCAGCTTTCAAGGTTCTGGTAAAAACTGATGACTTACCAATATTACCTTCTCCACTCCTTGAGAAAGATACTCATTTCCCTATATTTAGGTCTCCTAATTTTCTCTCAGAAAATGTTTTGTAGCAGGAGTCAGCCAATTACAGCCCATGGGTTGAATTTGGCCCAAAGCCTATTTTTGTGATGTCTATGAGCTTAGAATGGTGTTAACATTTTTTAAGGTTTATAAAGAAAGAAAAGAAAAGAAAGAAAAACAGAGAAGAATATGTGACAGACCATATGTAACATGCAAAGCCTGTAATATTTTCTATCTGACCCTTTACTAAAAAGAATTTGCCAACTCTCAGTTTGTAGTTTTAGATCTCTAGAACTTGCACAACACTGGCTAATTTATTCCTAAGTAATTTATGAGTTTTTAAATACTAATGTAATTGGCATTTTTAAAATTTCATTTTTCAACTGTTTATTGGCATTATGTAAAAAATACAATGGATTTTTATATATTGACCTTGTATGCTGGAACCTTGTTAAATGCACTCTTTACTTTTGGTAGTTTCTTTGTAGTATTTTCTACATACACAATCATGTTTTCTATGAGTAAAGTATTCTTCTGACTAACTAAATAATTGATTTCTTTTCCATTCAGGGGTTAATGGAAGAAAACAAGGTTCAAATTACTGTTTTAAATCCTAAGTCTGTCACCATGGGCCAGCTGTACGGACAGTTTGATTTGGTGTCCCACGAGTGGTCCGATGGGATCCTCGCCGTCAGTTTTAGAGCGTTTGCTTCTTCAGCGGTAAGTACTGAAACTTTCCTATGCCTATTTAGATAGGGTGTGATATTTCCTTCTGCCCAATTCCTGATTTTTTCCAATTGTTTCAAACATTTATATTTATAGCTCAAGATATTTATTTAAAACACATTACTGGATAGTCTGGCAGTGTTCCTGTGAAGAACATTGTTAGCATCTCCAAAGATTCCAGAGACCATGCTGGCAAGCACCTTTGCCCTGGTGTGTACAGAAGGGAGGGCAGGAGAAAAAAGGACAGGGGAAAGGATTTCTGGTTTTCTTTTTTCAGGCTCAATGATCCAGGAGGGAGAGCCTCTGCCTTTTGTGATCCTTTTGCTCCTTCAGTAGTCTTCTTGCTTTGCCTACCTTTGGGCTGCTGCCTCTGTCACACCGGTGCACTGTTGTTAGATGCGCTCCACCAATGCTTACAGAAGACATTGCCAACTTTTCCAAATGTTACTCTCAAGTTCCAACATTTCCCTCTAGTGTGTTAGGAAGGGCTGCCTGTGGAAAGCAGAAGAGGTAAGGATGAGCCAGCTGCTGACTGCTGTGAATGGGAGCGGGTACTTACCTACTCCTGGCCTGTTCTGCTTGTCCTGCTGAGTGGCTGTTGTCAGTCCTACGAAAAGTGTCCACACACCAGCAAATGTTTTCTCGGTTGCCCTGTGTTCGTGGGCTCTCCATAGAGTGTGGTCCTATGGGAGGCAGCTTGCTATGGCTGGTCTTAAAGGAAAAGGGGCCTAGGCTAGAGACATTTAATTTATTTATTAAATCTTTTTTTTTAATAACTATTTTCTTTATTCTGAATACCACACATCCTAATTTGGTGCTCTTTACCCAATTAAGCGCGCAGCCGATCATGACTCATGAGTCAGTGTAATAATAGAAAAACATCGAATCTCACCTCTGCTCTTGTTGGCTGAGGGCCTTGGGCAATGAGTCACATGAGGACTGGCTCTCACGGGGCAGAGATCCTGCTCAGTGTCAGGCTTCATGAGTCATTTCCAGGATATAAATACCTGTGAGGCCCAGAGGAGGCAGAGAGAGCTTTCTGTCACTTCTCAGGTCCTCTCTTGCCACAGTGGATACACTTTGGCCCAGATGAGCATATGAAGTCTCTAGAGAATGTAGGCAGTTACATTAGTTGTACAGAAATAATCATGCACTATCGCCCACCTTATACTCAGTTACATAGCTCATGTTACATTTTCCAGGAAGCTACGCCCCATAAATACTGAGTCTTGGGGAGGTTGAGTAGCTGACCAATGTCACAAAGCTGGCAAGTAGTAGAGCCAAATTAGAAGTGAGGCCCTTCAGACTGCAGAGCCCACTGTCTTGCCCTTACATGGCCGTGTTCCCCAAAGTGAAGGTGAACAGGGAGCGTTGATCTCTGGTGATCTCGGGGTACGGGCTCTTCCTGCTTCCTGAGCATGGCCGGAGCTGGCCTCTGGGTGTGAGTCTGGGGTGGCCTGAGCCCGTGACAGGCCCATGTCTCATAGATTAACGCAGTGGGCTGCAGGGAACAAGAATGTGTTAAGATGGACTCAGATCCTTCACTGCTTCAACTCAAATTCACATTTGCTGAAGGTGAACCAAAGCGTCATCCCTGGGCACAAAAAGGCTGATTTGTGAGGGTCTGGAAAGGAGACTCGGCTCTCGCAATCTCCTGTTAGTGCCTGGCCTCTCCTTAATATTTGTCGAGCGTTTACTATGTTCCAGACAATGAGTAAATAATTTCACGTTTATCGTCATGGGACTGTGTGTGTTACGTTGATATTAATGTCCTCTGTCACTGTGGGATGTGCGTGTGATGTGTGAATTCACTCAGCAGGGGGAAGAAATAACTTGACTTCACACAGGAGAGTAATTAATCTGTATGAACACAATGCTGTACAGGGTCAGATTGTCCAAATGAAAATTCTGCTTTCCCTGGCAATTATAGTTTTCTACTGAAATTATTCTGTAAGACATGTTATATATGAATTCAGAAACATTGGAAAAGATGGACTCTTAAGAAAAGATGTGATATTTCTGTCTTGTCCGTGGCAGATGTAGGCATTCTTAGTGACTATATATATACATAGATATCTACGTACACTTATGTGTATATGTATATACACTTTGTTCAAAAGACGCCTTTACAGTTTCATGGTGAAATTAATTTTAGGAGTTACACTTTTAAACTTTGAAATATTATTGAACTGTTTCCTTAAATTATCATTATGACATTTTTGCTCTTTATTTACCAAATGCATAAACCAGACTCCAGATAGGAAGTGGTTAATTTTCGATGGACCGGTAGATGCAGTGTGGATTGAGAATATGAATACAGTGCTGGATGACAACAAGAAGCTGTGTCTGATGAGCGGGGAGATTATTCAGATGTCACCACAAATGAATCTTATTTTTGAACCAATGGATTTGGAAGTTGCTTCTCCTGCCACTGTAAGTTCTCACCTTTGGCATCTGCTTGTAAATTTGAAGTGTTATAAATATGTTTATTACTTAGTAACTTTGATTTTAAATGAATTCACTTTAAGAGCAACCTGTGCTTCTCCAAGGGCAGACGCATCTGCTGATACACTTGACAAATTTAAGAGTTGGGGATCTTTTCCTCTTGTCTAGGACCATTTAGTATAAAATTAAGCTTTTTTTTTTTTTCCCACAGGTTTTCTGAAGGTTGTAAGAAACAGATGTACCACTCATATTTCTTTTTATAAGTGTTCCTTGATGGTGAACAATTCTTGTCTTCCCAGGTTTCTAGGTGTGGTATGATTTACATGGAGCCTCACATGTTGGGCTGGAGACCACTGATGTTGTCTTGGATAAATCTTCTACCTCCTGCAGTCAGTATTATTCAGAAGGAATTTATAATAAGCTTATTTGACAGATTTGTCCCTGTTTCTGTCGAATTTATCAGAAAGCATACGAAGGTAAGAGGGATGGGAATTTTGACACATAAAAAATAAGTGGAAAATCCAAATTAGCTATATATGTCAGTTTTAACGTCTGTTTTTATTTTCAACTACCAGATATTAAAATAATTCCTTAACTGGTTTGACTAAAAACTTTTTTCTGATTAAAGTGAGGAGATTATAATTCATATAGTCATTCTCCAAAAAATATTTTAAATAAAGCATCTTGGGGTTTGAGAAAACGTATGGGTGATAATCTTTTTGATCTTTAAAAAAAAACAGTCAGCGGCCCACCTAATCACATCTGGGTGAAAACCACATCTGGCTAAAATCTGCTCTCTCATTTCTGATGGACTATTAGTTTTTAAAATAGTTTCCATTTTTATAATTTTCTTTATTTTTTAAAGTTACTAAAATAAATATCTTATAATCAGAAAAAGGATAATTTTAAGAAGTAATCTCATTTGTGGCATCTAAAGAACTGGATAGTGGGTGATAATGGAGGAAGGCAAATTACGGCTTAGGGATACTAAATGAGGAATCCACTGTATTTAACATGAGTGCATCTGCTTGTTTAGGCATTACTGTCAATAGCTAAAAAAAACTGGAATTCAGGGAGGGAAGTCAGTCCTTGTTAGCAGCATTGATAAAGGTCCTAAAGTAGGCAAATCCACTTTTCTTTCTTTCAATACAACCTGGGGGTTGGGAGAGGGGAAAGACCAAGGGGAGAGAAGAGAGTTGATGGAGTTCCAGGGAGGCTCTTAAACCCTCCCTAGCTGGAAACTGCATGGAAAGTGTGCTTAATTTATGCTTTAGGAGATGGCGACTAAAGGTCTTTCAGAAAGATTTTGGCTCTAGAACAAATATAGGGACACGGGGCTGGTATTTTCCTGATGTTGGAAATACAATAGAAAAGCTTGAGGCAGAAGTTTGGCTCCAGGTACAGGTCTGGAAGTGGAGTTTAAAACCATGCTAATGGAGATCACCTAAGGGGAAAATCCAGAGAACAAAAGAGAAGAGAGCAAAGGATGGAATCTGGGGTGCACTGGCAATTTCAGGAAGAGAGAGGGAGATGAGGAGAACATTTTAAGAAGGAAGTAGTCAGTATCATCAGAAAGTACCAAGAGGGTAGGTCAAGGCAGGAAAGGGTTGGCACATGTCCCCGGATTTGGCAGTTGAGAAGATCATGGGGGAACGTGGGCCAGAGCACTTTCAGGGGAGACGCAGGGGCCCTTCAGGGCAGGTGGTTGAGGAATGCGGGAGTTACTGAGGCGACAGTGGGTGTAGACTGCTCTTTCGAGAAGCTTGGCTGGAATGGTAATATGTTGTAGGTATGAAGTCATCATGTTTCAAAAGCAGTTAAACATGTATCAATTGAAAGTTATAATCAAATGTTACAGTTTTTTTTTTCTGGCATTGTCATAGAATATAGGCAGTACAAATAAACGAATTTTCCATGTAACTGGAACTTATCCTTTCAAATGCAAAACAGGAAAAAAACCCACTTTTCATGCAAGCTTTCTAAGATGTACTATATACTTTTGTCCTATCTTGAAGAAATCACTATCTCGTTATTCACTAAGTAGTCATAAGTATCTGTCCTGTTTGTAGTTGTAACTCTTTGGGTTTTAGCATTGTATCCTCAGTCTGAAACTCAGCTGTCCTTTCTGCCTGCTACTACTGGGATTGTGGCCGAGTATGAAGTCAGCCGCTTCTCATCTGCAGAGAGTGCATTTCAGATAGTTAATTTTTACATGTTAACCACGAAGCAATACAACTTTAAAGGCTGGAGGAGGCTTGGAGGGAAGAAGACAGGTCTTCGAGACTTGAATATGCTGCTTGGGTCTAGGAGCTGTGCATGCTGTTTTGTCATTTTATAAACTGTCATGGTGAGACCCCAAAAAGTAAACTACACAACATCTACAGCACTCCAGCGGTGTTTTGTGCTCTTTAAGACTTGATAATAGATCGCACAGGGATGAGTTTAGCGTGAGTACTGCTGTAGCTTATAAAGAAGTTCTAGAATGGGCTTTATTTATTACTTACCGTTTTAGAAAGATTATTTTTTAGTGTTTTGCTTTATAAAATTGGTATAACATAGAATCTCTGTCTTTGATTAAATTAACTAAACATGTAACAGTAAATTTTTTAAATTTGAGAATCAGTATAAGACTGGTTTTGCGACTGGCTCGGAGGCTCAGTGGTTAAGTGCACATGTTCCACTTCAGTGGCCCGGGCTTTGCCGGTTCGGATCCTGGGTGCGGACATGGCACCGCTCAGCAAGCCATGCAGTGGTAGGCATCCCACATATAAAGTAGAGGAAGATGGGCACGGATGTGAAATCAGCACCAGTCTTCCTCAGCAAAAAAAGGAGGACTGACAGCAGATGTTAGCTCAGGGCTAATCTTCCTCCAAAAAAAAAAAAAAAGAAAAAGAAAAAGACTGGTTAAAAAGTGCACACTCCCTGGATGTGACGTCCACGGCTGCCACACTCTAGACCAGGGAGTTCGCATGTGCCTCAGCTTCTCGTCCATAACACTAGAATTGTTATAGCAGTATCTTTCATAGAAGCTATGCATGTTCTAATTGAATGAGTTCGATAAATATTAGTTGATGCTATTTTAGTTAGTGCCTGATTTAAATTAATTTGTTTTATAGACTTTTCTTTCTGATTTTTCAGGAATTATCTCCTACTTCAGATACAAACTTAGTCCGATCCTTAATGAACCTAATTGACTGTTTTATGGATGACTTTGCTGATGACGTCAAAGTAAGAGGCAGAAATGATCGAGAAACGTACTCTTTACTTGAGGTGAGGCCGCGTGCTTTTCGTGTCTTGCAATAAAAGGGCATCTGTTGCTCTCCCCACTGCTTCCTAATTAACAAACCTCATCTTCCCCCTGGAATTGGAGGCTGCACAGAGGGTGCTAGTTGAACAGTGAGGAAAAAGTCAGGTCCAAAATGCCAAGGGCTGGTAGGGCAGCTACTCAACTGGCAGTTCCATTTCATCGTGAGGTTCGGGTGGAGCCCAATAACCCCCTTAGATACTGAAATTTGGGGTCATTTGACCAGTCTCAGAAATGACCAGTCTCCAAAATGCCGATGACCTGTTTGACAATGAGATTCACCTCACCTTCAACCTCCAAGTCATAATAATTCCTTAGTCTTTTTCTTTATTTTCTTCCCTTTTTTATGAGATATTAATGTTTAAAATATATATGTGTGTGCACGTGTGTGTATAAATATATGTTTGGATTGAGAAAAGTAAGAAAATGTGTAATCTATAAACATATCTTTTTTTTTTTTGGAGGAAGGTTAGCCCTGAGCTAACTGCTGCCAATCCTCCTCTTTTTGCTGAGGAAGACTGGCCCTGAGCTAACATCCTCTACTCTATATGTGGGACGCCTACCACAGCATGGCGTGCCAAACGGTGCCGTGTCCACACCCAGGATCTGAACCGGTGAACCCCGCTCCGCCGAAGCGGAACGTGTGCATTTAACTGCTGTGCCACTGGGCGGCCCCCTAAACATATCTTTAGAATAGAAGTAAAATTATCAATGGACTGAAAATTCTTTAATAAAAAATTATATATTGCTAATGGCAGCACTTCTAATGTAGTCACTATGTTACTTATTGCTTATATTTTGGGAAATAAATTAATTTTTATCTTAGTTTTAAACAGTTCCAGAGAGACCCAGTCTGTGAGTAATCCAGGAGTAGGTGAACGGTGTCAGAGCAGAGTCCACACCTTTGTGAGCACAGTCAAGGCCGTGCTGGCTTTGGCATTAAACAAGAGATTTGATTTTAAAGCAAGCAAACAGCGTTTCTCATTTAGTGGTGGATCTCGTGGTCCACCCTGTTCTCTCTGCCTGTCTCTTAGCAGAAGGCTTGCAGGATGGCAGTCTAGCGATGTCATCAGTGCTTAGATCATTATTACAACAGATAAGTACGAGAATGTAAATTTGTTCTACTTTAAAAAAAACGCCATATCAAAATGTAAATTTAAAAAACACGTGTACTGTGGGTTGATTATTCTTTATTAAAATATACCTTTATACCTTAATAAAAAGTTATCTCATGTTCTTTTTAATATCAAGATCCTGCCATATACTTAAAATATCACGTGATTTACTAGATTAACTATTCTAAAGTTTCACCATGGCTAGAATTCATGCTTTGCGTTGTCTTATCTTCTCTGATAGTAAGATTTTATGAGACATGCAATTTGTTGAAAAAAACCCTAATTATTACAAAATCCTGAGATAACTTACTATTTATACCAGTTTATTAATTTCCTTTCAGAGATATTAATCTGGCTGATCTGTTTCAGTTCCAGGATAGATTACAGTTACTCTTTAATGCTTTCTATCTCCTCGTCTCTCTGCTGCAGGGCATTTTTCTGTTTTCATTGATTTGGTCCATCGGTGCTTCTTGTAAAGATGATGATCGGCTGAAATTTGATAAGATTCTTCGAGAACTAATGGAAGGCCCAATTTCAGAACTCACTCAAAATAAGTTTAAATTACTGAGTGGCACTGAACAAACATCTTCGAAAGCACTAACTGTCCCATTTCCCGAAAAAGGAACAATTTATGATTATCAGTTTGTCACTGAGGTAAGACTTGTGAAGCGAGATTTGCACCTGCCGACCTGGCAGAGTCCCCTCCAAGACACACAGCACGTCTCGGCTCTGTGATCGCCTTGTCACCACCGTTCGCTTTAAGAGATGGCATGAAGCAGAGGAAGGCACCCTGGCTTTGAAGTCAGACATCGCTGGGTCTGAGTCCTAGTAAAGGCACCTTTTTTTCTGGGTTGCCTTGGACTAGTTATTTAGTCTCCCTGAACCTTGTTTTTCTCACTGATAAAATGAGATAAATAATAACACCTGATGGGCCGAATGTACTCATTAAATAAAATGACACATTATGACGTCTGGTCCATCACTAGGCAGTGCTGTTCAAGGACACCTCTTGGAGGTTCGTGGTGTGTGTCAGCACGTTACAGGAGCTCAGATGTCCTGCAGGAGCGCAGCTGGGTTAGGGTTAACTCAGCTCTTTCCAACAGATTGGGCAGTAAAACCTGGGCGGTATTTGTTTATTTGTTTGTTTTTGTGTAACAGCTCTCATAAGTACTGCTTTGAGAACAAAATTTGGGAATACGTATTATTTAAATATGTACAGATTCAAGTAAAATTGGGATCACACTGTATCTCCAATGGGTAGTTTTTATATCCTTCTTTTTCCCTTCATGAAGAGAATACCTTCCTTTCTCATTAATGTTTCCCTAATAAACTTATTTTTCTAAAGCTTCCCTATATTCTACCATCTAGATGGACCATGACCTATTCAAATAGTTTCCTACGTTTGGACATTGAACTGTTTTCTTGTTTCTTAGCTTTTCTGCTTTGGTGCACATTCTTGTACACAAGTCCTTGTGTACATATCTGATTATTTCTTTAAGATAAGTTCCTAGAAAAGGGATTACCATATCCATTTTTAAGTTTTATGGCTGTTGAGATATATTGCCAAGCTCACCTCAGAGGAGATTCTTCACCCTGCCAACCACAAGATATCCTTCATCTTTACTAATTTAATTTTTTTCCAAGTTACTAACAATACCCTGCATTTTCAGAGCACTTTGCGGTTTATTAAGCTTTTTCACAATTAGTTCTATTTTGTTTCCCAATATCTCTGAAATAGGAAAGAAGATTATTTTGCAAATTTTACCATTGAGGGAATTGGGGCTCAGAGATATTATGTGATTTTCCCAGGATCACACAATCTCTAAATGACTGTCCATTCCAGGTTTTCTGATTCTTAATTTTTCCTTTCCCATATGGGGGCAAAATATCCATGTTAGAAAAGATTATCAAGAATGGAAAGGGCATTATTTCATCGTCAGTTCTAGAGAGTTCTAGAGATTTCTTTGCAATACAGTTTTTCAGACTGATGTGAATTCAGCCTCCTCAAAAAAACCTCTATTAGAGGATACAAAAATGAATAAAGCACAGTGCTGCCCTCAGTGAGTTCCTGACCTCTTCAGAAGAGTGTCACGTAGCGCTCCAGGCCCAAAGAGTGCCATGTGTCAAGGCCCAGGGATCCAGGGCGTGTTTGGAACCAGTAGGCCCATCACTGAGGCTGGGTTATGGGACACATGAAGATGTGAAAGAAGGATGCATCTGAATTGTGATGTGATTTGTGTGACCAGGAGCTTGAATTTGATTCTGTAAGAATGGAGAGGGCAGTGGTGTTTACCTAAGGAGAGAGAGTTAACATGATATTTTTGAAAAGTTTTCTTATAAACGCTGTCATAGCAATTTAAAATTTTAGTTCATAAGCTTACTGGATGCAGAGATATAGTATAATGTTAATTCATAATAATCTCATATTAAGATGTCTGTTCTAGATATCTGTTGCACAACAATGTGAATATAGTTAACACTACTGAATTGTACACTTAAAAATGGTTGAAGTAAATTTTAGGTATTTTTTACCACAATTAAAAAAAAAGAAATCTTGCCTGAAATAATAAGGTGATGTTATAAATACCGTTATAAAACTCAAGCAATATACAACTGATGTTCTAGGTAGAAAAAATTTCTATCTTTTTTATTGAGTAAAATTTATTTATTTAACATTTATTGAATAAAATTCTTTACTCTTTAACACATTGATTAGTCTAATTTTCTCAGTACCTTAAACAATCTAACATTTGGCCAAAATAACTCATCTTTGGGTTGACATAATTAATGGTTTCAGGACATCAAAAGTATCATAGCATTGCCATTTCATTTTCATTCACGTTAAAGCCTAGTTTCTCCTTAATTTAACACAAAATATAACTTTCAAATTTGGGTGAATTGTTTTAAAGGATAAAAATAAATGTATAAATATCAAGGGGTTTTGGTCTTGATCTTTGATTTTTTTCTACAATGGCACAGGAGTACAGAACTTTTAAAAGTATTTTATAACATAGCATTCACTACTTGGCTGTTTACTATAAACAGGGAATAGGAAAATGGGAACCATGGATAAAGAAATTGGCAGAAGCTCCTTCCATTCCTAAGGATATGATGTTTAATGAAATCATTGTACCCACTCTGGACACAATTCGATACTCTGCATTAATGGAATTGTTGACCACCCATCAAAAGCCTTCAATATTTGTAGGACCAACAGGAACTGGAAAGAGTGTTTATATTATTGTAAGTATTGTAGAAATATACATATTAAAGAGTGCATAATATTTCTAAGAATGTTATTTTTTAAATTACCTGAAATAATGGACTTAATATTTTTTAAGTGCTCAAATATTTTGATGTTGGAGCCACAGAGAATTTTTGAGTAACTGAGAAAATTGATGAAAGATATGATGCCATTTTATATCACTAAATTATTGTACCTTTTTTGGGGTATTTTAATAAAAATAGCTTGTTCAGGATGAAGAATTTCATATCCCGTGGAAAGGGTGTTTTAGTTAATTACACTTGATATTTATTTTTCTAAATTACTTAATATCTAAATGATTCCTAGGTAGTGATAAGACTGATTTTTCTTAATGATTTCTGGAATCATACCCATTGTGTATTAGTTAAGAAAATGCTAGCTGTTATAACAGATAATGCCCCACATCTCAGTAGCTTTGGACAGCGTGTGTTCCCTTGAGTTTAGGGGAACATATTGATGAAAGACCAGTTCTTGCCTCTAGTTTCAGGTTTCTGAAGGCAGAAAGCTGCCTGGAACTAAGTAAATAGCACCCCCAGCCTTTGGCATGGCAGGTAAGTGCATATTTCCTTGAGGGTCAATTGGACAATGTGGGAGATAAGTGGACTCGAGCCTTCTTGGATCTCCATTCTAGATGACTGCCCACAACAGTGGGGGATCCCTATTAGTTCCCTGATGTCAGGGAACTGTGCAGTGTGGCTGTCCCTTTGGAGTATCTAAAGAACCTGCACATCTGCTCTCAGACAGCAAGCATTTGGAAGCTGGCCATGACAGTGGGTGAGAAAACATTAAACAAAAGAGAACCACAGTGACACCAATGAAGCTGGACTTTTGCCTCTCTTCCCCTAGCTCTGCCCCTGCCTAACCATGGGACAGGAGGAAGACAGGGGAAGTGGCGGAGGAGAGCGAAAGAGCCCTCAGTGGTCCCTCCCCATTGCAGCTTCCCAGTCAATTCGCATTCCCCCAATTTACGACAGTATCTGTTCCTAGTTCTTTATTGATTTTATATTTTAATTTAATCCTTTAATCCTTTTGGAATATGTTTGGGTGTATAGTTTAGTAATTGTCCTGGTATCATTTATTGAATAATCTCTTTCACAACAGATTGAAATGATACCTTTATCATAAACTAAATGCAGTATGTGTCAGGGAATATCCGAGAGCAGGGAGGAGAGAGATTTAGACTGAGATTTTAAATCAAGATGTTGATTTGGCCTGGATTTTAGAAAAATAACTGAAAGTGTACAGAAAGCTAGAGGATTTACCCTGATATCATCAAGAGTCAGGGAATGGAGACTTGACATGGTTAAGGCAGTGGCTGGAGAAAAATTAAGCCTTTTGTCATTTGTGCCTCCATCAAATTCAGCCCAGGTAATT
This sequence comes from Equus caballus, assembly GCF_041296265.1. NCBI lineage: Eukaryota > Metazoa > Chordata > Mammalia > Perissodactyla > Equidae > Equus > Equus caballus. Next base: position 72,141,580 of record NC_091701.1, on the reverse strand, counting down.
AACAGCCTAGGGAAAAAAAACCCCAACTTTTTCACAAAATTGGCAATATACTTTGTATCTTATTTTGTAATCTGCTTCTTTCTACTTAATGTATTGTAAATGTTTTCCTATCTCATTATTCTTCTACAAGATGATTTGTAGAACCACAACATCTTGATTAAGAATCATGGTAATGATACCTGCTTTTCAGTGAATTCCATTTTAAAAATACAATTATGTTATTTAAGCTTCCTAACTTATAGTCAGGTAAACTTGGTATTTAAGTGAAAAGATAATAAGCTGTATTAAAATGAACATTGATCTGGAGAGAGGCAAATGGCAGTCTGAAGACCCAATCAAGTTGCTTAACTTCTGAGTCCCTGTGACTTCATGTTAAGAAGGAATGTGTCCTCTGCAAGTTGGTTTTGAAAATCGGAGAAGCCACTGCTCCGAGCCTGGACACATAGAGACTCTCCATTGACATGGTAACTGTTATTTCTGTTGATTCCACATCTTTTTACCTTTTTATGACATGCCAAGTTTAAATTCAAGTGTGTTGACAATGATGCTTAGTGTTTATTTTGAAATGTCAAAATATAATTCCAGCTATGGCTTATTTTATTATTTCTTATTATATAGAATTTTCTTTTAAATCAACTCAATAAAGAAATCTACAAGCCTCTGCTAATTAACTTCTCAGCACAAACGACAGCAGCTCAAACTCAGAATATTATCATGTCAAAACTGGACAAAAGGAGAAAGGGAGTTTTTGGTCCTCCTTTGGGCAAGAGAATGGTAATTGCTCTCGTTTCTATACGTATACACAGCACTGGTCCTATTCATGTCCACAGCTGCAACCAGAACGAGGAAACCAGATATACTAGGGCTTGACATCTTTTTGCAGTTTTTTTTTTTATCACAAATTTTGATTAAGAAGTTTTCCTAAAAGTGTGTTCACATTTGTATGTGCGTTAGACAACTTGACATTAAAAACAAGCAGTTGCCCTTTGAATTAAAAGTAGAATATTCGTCTGGGAAATTACCTCCTTCCTAATTCTCTCATTAACATTTTGACCCGGCAGAGTCTTTGCTGCCTGCTCTTCTAGGGCTTTAAACAACCCAGCTGTCAACTGACTCATCTGTGTTCCTCTGCCAAGAGCACCCTTCTCAACCTCACTGTCACCACTCAGAGGTTATAATCATTTTTAAGTACACTTTTCTCATTTATTTTAATGTATTGAGGTTGTATAAGGAAAAGAGAGAAGACATATTGAGAAACAAATTATTTGAGAGGATTAATAAGTCCTAAACTCCTAACCAAAAAAGGTTAGTAATGAGACTGGCTCCCTATTCCTTAGATGCATGGATTCTAAGGGATGTTATTTATTTTTATTTATTTTTTTTTGAAGAAGATTAGCCCTGAGCTAACATCTGCTGCCAATCCTCTTGTTTTTGCTGAGGAAGACTGGCCCTGAGCTAACATCCGTGCCCATCTTTGTCTACTTTATATGTGGGACGCCTGCCACAGCATGGCTCAACAAGTGGTGCTAGGTCCGCACTCAGGATCCGAACCCACAAACCCCGGGCCACCGAAGCGGAACGTGCAAACGTAACCGCTGCACCACCGGGCCAGCCCCTAAGGGATGTTATTCTTTATTTGAAAAGAAAACATCTCTTCTCCCATACCTACTCCATGAGAAGATAATCTAATTCTTTGCCTCAACATTCTTTACACACAAGGACAGACACGATAGTAAGATGTTAACATTTTCTAATACCTCTTCTCTTTTCCTTCTAGGTTGTCTTTGTAGATGATGTCAATATGCCTGCTCGGGAGGTATACGGGGCTCAACCTCCCATCGAGTTACTTAGACAGTGGTTAGATCACTGGAATTGGTATGACCTGAAAGATTGTTCCATGATTAAACTAGTAGACATTCAAATCATGTGTGCTATGGGACCTCCAGGTACATTTTCTGAGTTTGTGATTATTAATGTTGAAAATCACTCTGGCTATATCTAAAGAGACAGCTGGAGAAAGAAAAAGAAACCCAATTGATGAGTTTGAGTTACTATGTTGTGTATATGTGGATATTTTCTATGTGTATACATTGTGACTTAAGGGTGTATACCCAGATGGTCAACATTGCCAAGTGGGTTGCCTTGGTTGGGGCCATTCTCTCACTAACTCTTCCAAATTCTTTTTCTCCCACCTTCTGGAACTTTGCTCCCCTTTTCCTGTCTCTGCATTCTGAGAACCCAAATCCCCCTGGGGCAATTCATTTCCCTCTGTTTCTTTCCTTAAAGTTTCACCTCTATGAAACATCCTTGCTTCAGAGATGGCCTTTCCTCTCCCCCCAGTCAGGTCCCATTCTAGTGAGACTCTGGATTTAGACAGGCTCTTGAGAGGAATTTAAGTAGGAAATGGCCCAAAGAATTAACTCTTAAAGATCTTTTACATTTTCCAAGAGAAATTTATAAAGTCAAAGGAATCTCTAGGTAGGGGATATTTTCTATGCTGGAATATCTAAAATGGCTTGATTCAACTAACTGACATCTTTGTTGTTTTCCTGGACTCCAGCTGGTATTCTATTTTTTAAAAAAATTCCTTTTCTTGGTGTACCACTTCTTCAGAGAATCTCTCTGATATTTGCCTCCAAACTCCCTGACCTTCATGTGACCTCTAATACAGACAGTTTGCTCTAAATCAGTACTTGCTCTCAGCACACTCCCTGGGCCACATTGAATGCTTTTTTCCTTTCTTTCTTTCTTTCTTTATTTTTTTTGAGGAAGATTAGCCCTGAGCTAATATCTGCCACCAATCCTTCTCTTTTTGCTGAGGAAGACTGGCCCTGAGCTAACATCCATGCCCATCTTCCTCTACTTCATATGTGGAATGCCTGCCGCAGCATGGCTTGCCCAATGGTGCGTAGGTCCACACCTGGGATCTGAACCAGTGAACCCTGGGCTGCCAAAGCAGAATGTGCAAACTTAACTGCTTTGCCACTGGGCTGGCCCCTTTTTTTCTTTCTTTTTAATAAGACTCTCTTGCTTCTGGGTCTAAGACTTCAGCTCTACTATAACTCTCCCCCACCACCCCAAGCTAGTCATCTGTGCTGCGTGTCCACTTTTCTCTGCCTCTTCAGGGACTGGATAGAGGAATAGGCTGAATCCATGAGGAATCTTTTCCTCTTGGACCCCATTTTCTAAAAATAACTACCATTTCTGAATGTGGTCTGGGAGGAATGGTTGAGGACAGAGCTGGGGATACGATCTCTTACCTTTACTTCTGCAAACCTTTCACATTCCTTAAAATTGCCCAGGTAAGCCAGTGTTCACTATAAGCTTCTAAATACATAGACATACAGAACTGTTTTGGTCTCTAGACTCATTGCTGTCAGTTACATGCTTTCACACATTATTCATGTTTTCAAAATCAGTGCTGTATAATTCAGTGATAGAAGCAAAATACAGATTTACCTGGCTTTAAACAAACATAAAACATGAACCTATATATTTTTATGCAAAATATATATTAGAGATACTCTGCACTTTTAAAATCACTTCTTTAACAAAGATTTCAGTATGGAATCCCTTAGAAAGCAAATGCAATTTCTTTTTAAAAATACAATATATTTAAAGATGATAATGTCAATTTTGTAAAATGATGTTACATGCTAAGTCAGTTATTAAAGCCTCATATTTGAAAGCGTAATCATTATTTTATGAAATTGAGGTAATCTCCAAATTTTTAAATGCAAGTAGCTGGTGAAGTGACCGTGTGAACTACAGACTAGTTGTAGGGAAATTCATTTCAAGATGTGGGGGAAGAATCAGGCTATATGCCAAAGTTGTGCTGAATTTCAGCCATGTGGGAAGGACCCTAAAGTTTGGTCAGTCAGATACACCAGAGTTCCCTTAATATTGTATAATATTATATCTTAATACTATATTGTAATGAGGATGTTTACAATTTACTGCTTTGGGCTGTGAGTCGTGGAGAACATGGCCAATGGCTCTTTCTGTCTGTCTGATTGCCCTTGGTAACATACACCTGACCCAAGATTGTATCTAATTTGGTGAACTCATTAAGATAATTCAACGAGGAAAACAATACCTTGAGCTTGAGGGGAAAACTGTTTTGAGGTCAATGTTGTCCAAACTGTTTTGAGGTCAAGGTTACTCTTAACTTCTCTGTGCGCCATGAATTTGTCCATCTTTCAAGTTGTTTTATGCTGTAAAATATTAGAGAAAATACCCTGTTATATACTAGTAACGTTGTTAAGAGTTATCCTTTTTAATATATAGGTGGTGGTCGAAATCCAGTAACTCCTCGATACATGCGACATTTTAATATTGTAACAATCAATGAGTTTAGTGATAAATCCATGTTTACCATCTTCTCTAGGATCTTAACCTGGCATTTAAAAATTTGGTAAGTAATTTAAGGTGTGTTTGTTTTTCCATTACGGGGCATAAAATCTTTTAAAAATGTATCAATATAAGTAGTGGTTCTTAAACATTTCCACCAAAGCATCCCTAGGTGAGGAAAAAGAGAACAGGTAACATTGCTCCCCTCCACTGCTCCCATCACCAGGTATGGGAGCACAACACAGAGGGGCCAGAGTAGTCTTCTCTTTTTCCTTTTTTTGTCTGAAGTCTTGGATTTTAGCCTAAAAATCTATAAAAAATGTATATTCTTCTGTATAATATGTCCATGTTAGAATTATCAATATTTTGAATTTTCACCACATAGTGTAATTAATGCTGGAAAGATATGCTAGATTTATCCTGTGCCTTTGATACCCATAGTAGAACTCTTGAGTTCCCTAGGGGTGGCCATGTCCAGGTTTGAGTATGGCCTTGGAGCCTGTACCCTGGGAAACGTTGCTCCTGGCTCTGGACACAGTGCTTCTCCACAAGATACACAGAAGTCAGGGAGCCAAGTGGAGCTGAGCAGTGCAAGTGTGGCCTGCCTCCCTGCTGGTCATTCTCAGGAAACTGTCATTGTTTGCCCTTGCCGTGATGATGGAGGAGGACAGTGGGCTGCTCCTCAAGCCAGAAGTTAAAGATAGCCAGTTTTTCCAAATAAATGTTCTCTCCCCAGTTCTCTCTATTCCAGTCATGCCCTTTGCCCTTTATTGTCCCGGCTCACTATTTCTTTCACTTTCTTTTTCACTCTTCTTTTTCTTTTTCTGTTTTCCTTACTTTTTCTATGTTTGTATTTTCTTTCTTCTGTTTCTCTGAAAATACCTGTTTCACCAGGGTTCTTCAGGGATTCTATCTATATGCAATTGAGAATGCCAGGGAGTGAAAGAAAGAGGTTAGGACACATTGTCCAGGGGTGCTGGGTTTGAGTTATGTAATCTGGGTTCCTTGGCTGCCTCTTCTATTCACTCAAGTAGTTTTAAGTTCATTAAATTGGTCCTGCTTACTCATGGAGTTCCTTTGGACAGAAAATAAAATAATGAATGGAAAGTAGCTTTAAAAGAAGTAAAAATTCTATTATTATAACAAGAAATGGTAATTCTCTAAACTAAATCAATTGATTTAACCAGAATAAAAATTTTAGGCTAGGGGCCGGCCCCGTGGCTGAGGGGTTAGGTTCGTGTACTCTGCTTCTGGCGGCCCAGGGTTCGGATCCTGGGCGCGGACATGGCACCACTCGTTAGGCCACATTGAGGCAGCATCCTGCATGCCACAACTAGAAGGACCCACAACTAAAATATGCAACTATGTACTGGGGGTCTTTGGGGAGAAAAAAAATAAAAAATAAAAAAAAAAGCCAGAGGAAAAAAAAAACAAGATTAAAAAGAAAAAATTTTAGGCTAATCATGCTAAATATTATTTGTGTATTATAATTCTATATTTGCTAACATTTTTCTTTCTTTTTATTTAAAATCATTTTTTTAAGTTATAAGTTTCCAGACGATTTTCTAGATTTGACCACACAAATTGTAAATGGTACAATGACTCTGTATAAAGAAGCAATGAAAAATCTCTTGCCTACGCCAGCCAAATCTCACTACTTGTTCAACCTCCGAGACTTCTCCCGTGTCATTCAGGGCGTTTGTTTGTCAAGACCAGAAACAGCAGAAACCAAAGAAGTGATCAAACGTCTTTGGGTTCATGAGGTAGATTTCTGTGTCATTGAAATATGATTATGCAAGAAATAAAGATTTTATCGTGCCAACAATTGGGTAAAAAGAAATATTTGATAGCTTATATTGTTGAAATGCATTCAGCTATTTGGCATTAAGAAGGCCAATGGTCAAGATAATTTTTTAAAGTATTTAATACTAATATATTTTAGGATGTTTAAAATGCTTTATCTCCCGTTTTTAGGAATTTCTGTTGATTTATAGGATATTTTGAAGTAGATATCACTTTGGGTCAATCTTCTTTAAGGGAGTTAAAAATAGCCAACTAATCAGAAAGTGGGAGGAAAAATGTTCTTCCATTTTTATTATATGAAGAATATAGTTATTTTAATTTTAATAATGTAGTTAAGAAAGCTAGAAAATGGGAATGTGCTGTTATGTTAAAACCATGTCCTACAGAGACATAAATTTCAAAAGGGCTTTTAAAAATTTCATTTCTGTAGGCTTTTTAGAGCTACTATTTGAATTCCTAAATCTTCCCGCATTCAAATATATGGCTAAGTGAAGGTACATTCCACTCGGAAATTTTGGCCACAGCAAGGTCCCTGAAAGTAATTCTTTGGAAAAGTATGGTCTTTGGATTCTTACTGCACTCCGCTGTAGGTCACATAATTGCCTGAGTGGGATCCATATTCTGGGACATGGGCACAGGCTGTACGTCTTTAGGTTACGTGGGTAATAGAAATATGCTGAAAGATGGAGAAGGAGAAAGGCAAGACGAGGAGAGGTCGTTGACTTCATTGAAGGAGTGCATTGTCTAAGGCAGCATTTTGTCAGGGGCCAAGTCTTACTCTAGAAAGCATCTAGCATCCTCCACCTCAGGATTTTTACCCTTGATTTCCTTCTGCCTAGAACATTCTTCCCTTCATTATCCACAAAGCTTTCCCACTTATCTCCTTCAGGTCTCTGCTCAAATATCCCCTTTCCATAGGAGCTCGCCTTGGGCCATCTCTACCCCTACAGCTCTTTGTCCCTTGTTTCACTTAATTCTTCATAACACTGAATGTCGCTTGACACTGTCTATATTTTTGCTTACTTGTTGTCTCTACTTGAATAGAAGCTTTATGAGAGCAGCAATTTTATTTATTCACTGCTTTTCCCAATGCTTGACACATAGCAAGTGCTCAGTAAGTACTGTTGAATGAGTGCATAAGGGAGAAGGCAGACAGTCTTACAATATGTAACGTGCTTCATCACTTGGGCTCATACACGCCATTGCTTTCTTCCAGCTATGGGAGTAGTTCATGTGTGCCATTGGATTTTTGTGATGTTTACAGTTACATTTTAGCATTTTTCAGATGCTTGGATGTCAGATTATTGAGTTCTGACAATGACTGTTGAGCTTTTCAGGCATTTAATGAGGTTCATAATATAATAACTTGTAATTTTTAGTGACTACTTCATATTCATTATAATGAAATGAGTTTAAGTCCTCAGCTCAAAACCTTGCAGGAACACCCTACTTCACAGGGAGGAATTCAGAACAAAGACCTGTGGCCTGTAAGACCTTGTATGTGCAGCTCTCCCTCCCTCCCCTCAGGCTGCGTCCTGCTCTCACCCACCTTCACCCTTCACCAGCAGCGCAGGCCTCCTGGGCTGTTCTCTCTGCCTGCAACGCTGTTCCCCAGATACTGATCCTCTGGGCCAGCTTCCTCTTGCCTTTGATCAAATCTCTCCTTCTCGATGAGGCCCACACTGACCGCCCTATAGAATACTGCAGCCTCACATGCCACTAGCAGTTCCAGTCTTTCTTGACTTGCTCTGTTTTTCTTCTTTCCATAACATTGGTCAACTTCCAACGTGCCACAGAAGTCATGTGTTGTGTTTATTGTGCACCTCCCTCAGACAGCACGCAAGCTCTGTGAGGGCAGAGATTTCTTTTTTTTCTCACTGATTATCCACAGTGCTGAGAACAGTGCTAGACACGTTGTTTTCAACATTTCAAAAAATATGAAATGATTGAACTCAACACTCTCATTTGTGCTCCATTTCTGTTCACTCAAAAAAGATTTCTTAAGGGTCTAATGAATGTCAGCCACTACTTTAGGGCTTTTTCCTTTCCAGACACTTTTGCCAAACTAGAAGTCCTAATATAATTTTACTAAAGAGATTTCAAAGTATAAAACTGGCTTACTATTTTGCATTCCCTTTGGCTTCTGCATGGCGCTCCAGCGCTAGTCTGTATAACATCTGGTTGGCTTGTTAAATATAGATATTCTGCACAAACAACCAAAGAAAAGAAAAAATATATAAATTCAATTTCATCAAAGTTAAACATTTCATGCTTTGAAGGATGCTATCTAGGAAGGAAAAGACAACCCATGGAATGGGAGAAAATACTTGTAAATCATATATCTGATGAATGTCTACTGTCCAGAATACATAAAGAACTATTACAACTCAACAGTATCAGATAAATAACCCAAAATAAAAGTGGGCAAAGGTTTGAATGGACGCTTCTCCAAGGATGATATAGAAATGGCCAATAAGCACATGAAAAGATAGTCAACATCATTATGCATTAGGAAATTCAAAACTGCAGTAAAGTACCCCTCATACCCACTAGGATGACTGTAATCAAAAAGACAGATAATAGGGCCAACCCTGTGACCTAATGGTTAAGTTCAACGTGCTCCGCGTGGGTGGCCTGGGTTCAGTTCCTGGGCGTGGACCTACACTACTCATCGGCCGCCATGCCACCACATACAAAATAGAGAAATATTGGCATCTGTTAGATCTATTAACAGAGCTAACATCTGTTAACTTAGGGTGACTCTTCCTCAGCAAAAAAAGATAGATAATAATAAATGTTGGTGAGGATGATGGAGGAATTGGAAGCCTCATAATTGCTTGTGCAAATGTAATATGGTGCAGCTGCTTTGGAAAACAGTTTGATAGTTCCTCAGAATGTTAAACATAGAGTTAGCATATGACCCAGCACTTCCACTCCTTCCAGGAGAATTGAAAACATATGTCCACACAAAAATTTGTACACAAATGTTATTAGCAGAATTATTCATAATAGCCAAAAAGGGGAAACAACTCAAATGTACGTCAGCTGATGAATGGACAAACAAAATGTATATGTGTGTATACACACACACACACACACAATGGAATTTTATTCATCTCTAAAAAGAAATACTGATACATGCTACAACATGGATGAACCTAGAAAACATGCTGAGTGAAAGAAGCCAGACCCCAAGGGCCACATATTATGTGATTCCATTTATATGAAATGTCCAGAACAAGCGAATCCATGGTGACAGAAAGTAGATGAATGGTAGCCATGGGCTGTGCTGGCAGAGGGGAGGATAATAAGGAGCGACTGCTAGTGGGTACAAAGATTCTTTTTGGGGTGATGGAAAAGTTCTAGAATTAGATAGTGGTGGTGGTTGCACAACTTTGTGAATATTCTAAAAGCCGTTGAATCACATTCTTTAAAAGAGTAAATTTTACATGTGAGTAATATATCAGTTAAAACAATCTGTAATCAAGGCTTTGAGGCAAATCAATTCAAAGCACAAATACAATATAAATATGCCAGAAATGACCTCCCTTGCAATAATTTAGATTTATAATAGAAAATTTTACATGCCTGCTTTTAAAAATGTAAGACATGCTGATAGAATAATAGTCCCCTGGGGCGGAGGGAGGAGGACAGACATCAACAGAAGTGAGAATGAGGGAGCCTGCCAAGGTGCTGGGAATGTTCTAGATCTTGATCTTGGTGGTAGTTACATGGCTGTATAAATGTTTAAAAAGTCTTGGAACCTTACCCTTAAGATTTTTGTAAGTTATATACGGAAATGAAGAAAGAAAAAAGAAAGGATAATCTCAGGCACTGTCCTCAAATCGTTCAAGTCAGCAAGTCCAGAGTGGGGCCCTGGAATCTGCATTTTAGCAAGTACCTCAGATGATTCAATGCAGATGTGTTGACGATCTTTGAGGAAACATTGCCTTAGGTTTTGCGAAATTGCCAGCTAGATAATAATATACTTGATTCATGCTTAGGCTGATGCCTGATATGTGAGGTTGGCTCAATTTAGTTCCTTCCTCTCATAGGAATATTGTATGAGGTCTTTGGTACCTCAGTGCAAGGGGGTGACTATTGGCATATGTGGGGAATCTAGATTATCCTGTAGAGAAATAGCTTTTAAACTGGTTGGAGTGGAGGACTGGGGGCAACTTAAATCATTTGCCTCTACAGCCACTAGTACTAGAAAAAGGGATAATACTATTATGTCATCAACTTGACAACAGTGAAAACACTACAGTCATTATTCTTGAACACCATTATGCTGAATCCAAGGCAGGATGTAATAGTTATATTTATCAGTTCTATAGTGTTTCCACATACGTTGTCATTCTATTTTTGCCATATGAGATTTGTAAGGTAGGTATTAACTACTTCCGCTTTATAGGTAAAGATGCTGGTGCAGACAGGTTTAAGTAATTTGCCCAAAACGGCATAGCAGGGTCAGGACTCAAAGTCAGAAGTTTTGCCAACGAAAATCTACATTGCTCATGTCGCATGTGTGTGAGTCTGCTAGTGCTGCCGTAACAGAAATACCACAGACTGAGTGCCTTAAACAACAGAAATTTCCTCACAGCTCTGGAGGCCAGAAGTGGAAGATCAAGGGGCCGTTAGTGCTGGTTTCTGGTGAAAGCTCTCCTCCTGTCTTACAGACGGCCGCCTTCTCACGGTGTCCTCACACAGCCTTTCCTCCATGTGCCCGCAGAGAGGGAGCCAGAGCTCTGGTGTCCCTTCCTCTTCTTTTAAGGACACCAGCCCTATTGGACTAGAGCCCCAACCTTATGACTTCCTTTGACCTTAATTACCTCCTTAAAGCACTTCTCTCCAAATACTGTCTCTTTGGGGCGTTAGGGCTTCAACACATGTATTTTTGGAGGATAGAGTTCGGTCCAAACAGACAGTAATGACGGGACACTCATAACACTTTGAGGAAATAGTTAATTAATGTAGCAAGGCTGATTAACTAATTCTTGCAGCTCCATAACCTGTGCCTATAATCAGAGATTTAGTAGGTTGCTCTCTGCAATGACTTACAGCAAAAATAATTATCAAATGTCCAAAACAAACTTCCCCTCCATGTAAGACATTCTCTCTTTTTCTAGAAAATGTGCTTTTTAAAAAACAAGTAATATCTATTGATTTCCCAATAATTTTCAAAATGTTATCTGGCTTGGAAAAAGGAAATCACCGTAGGGGAGTTGGAGACCCCTAGGTACCAGTGCCCAGCTCTGTTATCCATGGTTGAGTGACCCGCAAGGCCGTCACTCACCTTCTCTCGTCCTTGTCTTTCTTTCTCTAGTCCTTAGTACTCTTCGCATCTCTACAGTCTGCTTCAGTCCCCCCAAATTACCTTTATTTACTGACAACAATGTAGCTGTGTATTATGCCAAATATATATGATCAAAACTAATATTTAAAACAAACATTATTATGAGTCAGTCATGATTGTTTGGACATGCTTTTAATAAGCCCACAGAAATTTTCTGAGAGTGCTTTGTATATTACTTGAGGTTAGCACAGAAATAAAACTAAAAAAATAGAAGAATCAGTTCCTAAAGCTGCTTTTTAATTACTATACAGGTCCTTAGAGTGTATTATGATCGCCTTCTGGATAACTCAGACAGAAGTTGGCTTATCAACTACATTCAAGAAATTTTGGAACAATATATGCATGAAGATTTTCATGAGCTTTTTCGAAGTTTGGATTTTAATAATGATGGAATAGTGGAAGAAGATGATTTACGCAGCTTAATGTTTTGTGATTTCCATGATCCCAAGAGGGAGGATACCAACTACAGAGAAATTGCAGATGTGGATAATCTTCGAGTGATAGTAGAAGCTCACCTGGAAGAATACAACAACATAAGCAAAAAAACCATGAACCTTGTCTTATTCCGATTTGCCATAGAACACATCAGCAGAATTTCCAGGATCCTGAAGCAGCCTCGCAGCCATGCTCTTCTGGTTGGTGTTGGAGGGAGTGGAAGGCAGTCTGTCACTAGATTAGCTGCCCACATGGCTGATTATTCAGTTTTCCAGGTTGAAATCACCAAGGGCTATGGTACCGCTGAGTGGCGTGAAGATTTAAAAGTGATCTTAAGGAAGTGTGCTGAAGGTGAGGTGCAGGGAGTCTTCCTGTTTACAGATACTCAGATTAAAAGGGAGTCATTTCTAGAAGATGTCAACAATCTGCTAAATGCTGGGGAGATTCCAAATCTCTTCGCAGTAGATGAGAAGCAGGAAATATGTGAAAAGATGCGTCAGTTGGATCGCCAACGGGATAAAACCAAACAAACAGACGGAAGCCCCATAGCTCTTTTCAACATGTTTATTGATCGCTGCCGCAACCAACTGCATGTTGTGCTCGCCATGAGTCCCATTGGAGATGCATTTCGGATTCGACTTAGAAAGTTCCCTGCTCTTGTTAACTGCTGTACCATTGACTGGTTTCAGGTATTGCCTTGTAAATTTTAGATAGAGTTCTAGAAATGTTGAATCTCCATCATTATCATGACATTTTATAGACTTCCCCTAAAAAATGTAGTTTAGCAGAATTTTCTGATCAATAACAATGCACTTTATGAAATTATAATTCAAGAAATCATGATAATAGAAAGACATTTTATTTCTAGTGTCTATAGTCATTAACCTCAATATATTGTAGAAAGTTTGAGGATAAATTTGTACATCAATCAGGGTCCTGACAGGAAACAGAGAGCACACTGGAAGGCTTCACTGAGGAAAGCTGAATGAAGGACTGTTCAGGGAGGTGCAGGCAGGGTGAAAGGAACAGAGAGGGAATCGGGGAGCAATCAGGAAGTGGTGGAGCATAGCAGGAAGTTGTTACCACAGCTGGACATAAAAGGGCATAGGGAGGAAAGAGTTACTGGAGCTTGGAGCTGTGGAAGTAGGATGCCTGACAGGAATAGAAACCCAAAACCTAGAACTCAGTTCCTGCTAGAAAGAAAGGGAGGGTATAAATACCTCTACCTCTTTCTTCTTCCACCCTCCAATCTCTTTCTGTTAGCCCAACCCAACAAGAAGTCAAAAGGAAGAAAGCCAAAGGGACACTTTTTGAGGTAAACTACAGTATCAGGAAATACAGAGCACAGTGGACAAGGGTGGCAGGTAAGAAATTTGTGGGCTGTGGCAGAGATCCTGTGAGTGAGGTCCAGCTCACGAGCATTTTTGACCTTGAGGAATTTACACAGCTCCTCTATGTCTGCACTTCCTGCTGAGATTAGTTATTTCATGCAAAACATTTTTATTGAACCCTTGCTCTGTAGCCACTCTTATTCTAAAAGCTGGAGATGAAGAGGGAAATGAAACACAGAAGTCTTCTGCTCTCCTTAAGCTTGCTTTCTACAGACAAACAAATTAGCAAAAAGTAATTCCATCATACAGGGTAGAATATAGGGAGTAAAAGGCTTTCTGAATAGGTGACCTTTAAGAGGAAACATGAAAGACAAAACACGCCAGTCCTGAGAGGATCTGGGCAGAGAGAATCAACTAGTGAAGGCAAGGGGAGCTATAGAAGGAATGAGTGGGAGAGAAGAGCAGGCGACGAGAGCAGAGTGACTAAGGGAAGTAGGAGAGTTGAGGGCAGAAAGGTGGGAAGGGCCAGATCAGGTAGAGACTCACAAGTTGGTTTTGGATTTTATTTTAAGTATGCTGGGAAGTCTTCGAAGGATTATAAATTGGGGAGTGTGCTGTGAGAGTGATCTTGAAAAGATCACTCTGGCAGCTGTGTGGAGCAGACAAGCTGGGAGACCAGTTAGAACCCTATTGGAATATTCCAACCAGATGTTAATAGAGAGGTGAACTGGGATAGTTGTAGATATGGAAAGAAGGGAAAGGATTGGGAAGCTCTTTTAGGGATGGTGCCTAAAGAACTTGCTTACAGGATGGATGTAGGGTTGAGGAAGAGGAGAGAGATCAAGGATGATTCCTGCGTTTTGACTTGAGCAACTGGGTGGATACTAAGTGGTGATGTTTACTAAGTTGGGGAAGACTGCAACCATTTTGGGAGAGATAAGAACCACATTTTGGACTTGCTAAGTTTGAGATGCCTGTAAGAGAAATCAAGAAGGTAGCTGGTCTTATGATTCTGGAGTTTAGGGGAAAGGATAATAACATTTACCTCAGAGAATTGTTGGGAGAATTAAATGAGAAAATAGCAGTAGTAGAATGCAAACAGACATAGACATTCCATTAGTTCAGTTCCTCTCCTCTTCCTTCCTCCTGAGATACTCATGAACAATTTCTCTAACCTCTGAACAAGCGATGAAGAGTTAATATCACATGCAGTACCTTCGGTCTCCCTGCCCTAAGCATGCAAGTACTTGGGGGAAGTTGCTCACGGAAGTGTTTCTCCCACCCCATCCCTTAGGCTTCACCCTCCACTTCCAACATCCATAAGTTGTAAAGGACTGCAGTAGTAACAGATTTGTATTAGTACCTTGGATCAAGTGCTAAAGCATTTATCTTAAATTTAGTCCTGGCCTGAAGATGCACTACAGGCAGTTGCCTCACGCTTCTTGGAAGAGATTGAAATGTCAGAGGAAATACGAGATGGCTGTATCGACATGTGTAAAAGCTTCCACACGTCTACCATAGATTTATCAACATCCTTCTATGTTGAACTTCAGAGATACAATTATGTGACTCCTACCTCTTATCTTGAATTAATCTCCACCTTCAAACTGTTGTTGGAAAAGAAAAGAAGGTAAAAATGAAATTTCATGTTTCTAAGTAAGCTGTGGCAGTTTTAAAATGTTTGCATGTACAAAAATGACATAGCTGTGATGTAATAGAGATTCATGTTATATATATACACACACCTTCAATTCATGTTTTTTATATATATATATATATATATATATATATATATACCTTGAATTTATATATATACACACCTTGAATTTTGTTAAATCTTTAGTTGATTTACTCCACAAACATTCTTAGGGTAGGGAGCGGGTCTTATTCTCTTGTACAGGCACATTGCCTAGCACATCGTAAATGCATAATCATATTTGTTAAAGGAATGAAGATGTGCCACTCAGAGCTATAAGACCCCAGGATACTTTGATAATGGTATTGAGTAAACACTACTAGAGAGTAACTTTTCTTTGATAAGTAATTAGATAAGAGATAAACCTTCTCTTTAGGTACTGAACAGTTGAAACCCAGACAGCCTCTGAATATACATGGTCAGCTTTTCTTCTTCAAATAAACTTCCATCTGAAAACATCAATATAAACTTCAATAAACTTAGGTACTATAGAATGTGTCAATGTGAGTTTTTTGATGTCATTGAGAGTAACTTTTACACACAGAAAAGTTTATTCAAAAGTTTCTTTGGTTCTAAAAATTAATACTCAATATGTATATTATAAAGTATAAAAGCATTAAATTAACTGGAAAGTTAGAAATTTAGAAGTTTTAATGATCACTTTCAAGGGGGTCTTCAGTTACTTCAACTTTGAATGTTTGGTCATATTCAAAAAGTTATTTAAACGAATTTCTTGTATTGCATTTATAATTTTCCATTTTTTAATTTTCCTTTTGAGGTCTGATTTGACAAATCAAACTTTCCTAGAGACTTAAATAATTTATGAAGTCTAGTAAGTTAAACGTATACATATGGTAAGCCTGAAGTTCTTTTAAATGTTTTAATATTATCTACAAACTTAGTGAGAATTTTTTTGCTTAAAAACACACTCTAACTGTATCGCTCAATTATACAATTTACCTTAGATTACAAGGCTGATCTGTTAATCTAACAGACCAAATTCTTTTAAATATTAAAAAAACCTTAAAACATCAAATGTGCACAAATTCCTTAACACACAAATATTCACGCTGAGTTTAATTTTTGTATATTAACTATTGTCAATTCTAAACCTTCCTGTAGCTAACCCAGTCTCAGGTGTTTTGAAGCACCTTTTCTCATTGTCCAGATGCTGCCTGGATACGGTGGAACACTCCTCGTCCGTATTTGTAGCGCCTGTTGGGATGCCCTTCTGCAGCTGGGCCTCAGCGTTTCCCACTCACCATAGTCCACACCCCGGGTTTGAATCACACCATTAGTATTTTTCCATCTACCTAGTGAAATGGGCAGCTGCCACCCAAGGCTGCTACATGACTTGGCTGAATTTTGTTATTTCTTTGGCTATCAAGATTATGATCTCTCCATATAGATCTTATGATTTTTAACTTAATGGAATCTTGCTTTTTTTCCCCTCCATATTTTCCCTTCTAGGAGGATCAGAACCTCTTGGAGAGTCTGATTGAATTTTGAATATCACTGATGTCTCTGTTTGAGTGTATGCTCACAATGTTTAAGACTGTCCTAGGGGCTGGCTCCGTGGCCGAGTGGTTAAGTTTGTGCGCTCCACTGCAGTAGCCCAGGGTTCGCATCCTGGGTGCAGACATGGCACCACTTGTCAGGCCACATTGAGGCGGCATCCCACATCCCACAACTACAAGGACCTACAACTAAGATATACAACTATGTACGGGGGGGTTGGGAAGGTAAAGCAGAAAAAAAAAAAGAAGATTGGCAACAGTTGTTAGCTCAGGTGCCAATCTTTAAAAAAAAAAAAAAAGGCTGTCCTAACTGAAAGAAAGATTATAAAATGGAGATGCAAACTTATAGAGAAGTTGAAATAATATTTTCTAGGCACTTTTGGATATTCTTATTTGCCTTTCAAATTTTCCTCTTTTTTAAAAAAATTCTCATTTACATCAACTGGAATCCCCCCGCCCCCCACCCCGTAGTTACTCTTCCCTTAATAGCTGAAGCCTTCAGATCTCTCTATAGCCAGGTAGTACTGGAACCTGGCAGCAAGTTCTCAGGTCACCTGCCAGGAAACCAGTGGTTTAGATGACCCAGAACATTGAAACTGCTTCCTGCTGGCAGGAGCGAGACCTTTCCTGTGCTTGCTCCACAAGGTTCCAACTGAAACCGAACTCACGGGTAATATGGTCTCATGTATCCAGTCCCCTGGGTTCTCAGTCCTGTCAGATATTTTGCTAACTCAGAGGGAACCAACAGGTGACAAAAATGTGGCATGCCCTCACCTCTAAATTTGATTTTTTTCTGACGGTTTTTCAGTGTTCTCCTGGTTACCTATTCCGACTAAGCCAGTAAAACACTCAGTTAAGAGAGTGCTTCTCCCTTTAGACAATTAGCAGGCCGATCCTTACCCACTCCAGCCTACTGTTTGAAGAGGATTTCTAAAAGGTGTCACCTTTTACATTGAAACATTGTGGTATATCAAATATTTAAAATGAAACAAATTATAAAGAAGAATAGTTTTCTCTACATATTTCTCTGGATGATTATCTAGAGAACATATATGAATGCAGATAAAAATTTTAAAGTACATTAAAATATTATGTTATTTCTAACCAATTATTATTACCTTATAATCATTTTGCACCAAAAAAAAAAAAGTTGAGGTTTATTATCTATCCTATTTGTCACTTTTGTCTTGATAAACATTCCTATTTCAACATATTGGATACATCTTAAAGTCATTTGCCACCTTTGGCAACATTCAAAATAATATACTCTGAGCGTCAAAGTCTATTTAAAAGAAGTGATTATAAAAAGGTTTTAAGGACCCACAGTGTTGGAATAAACTTCCCAAGGTGCGTAGTTTTAGAGGTACACCGTTCATTTTCGTATAGGATACTCTTTGCCTTCTACCTAGTGTATAATAAATAAAAGAGAATAACTTCTGAATATATATTGTATGCCTAGATATTGTGCTAGGTACTGGAAATACAGAGAGGAGCAAGACATAGTGTCTGCTCTTAATGGAGCACATCCGATTTTCTACAGTTTATATTTTTTAACAAATTGTTAATGTATGTGAAACTCTTTCAGACCACTTCTTTAGTTGTACCTTAAAAAAGCCTCAAAAGCTCAAGAACACTTCCTTTTTTTCTTTGAAGTAGGATATGGAGCCTGACGACCAACCTTGTTTTATCTCTTTGCTTTCAGTGAAGTAATGAAAATGAAGAAGAGGTACGAAGTGGGTTTGGATAAACTGGATTCTGCTGCATCTCAGGTCGCCACGATGCAAGTAGAGCTGGAGGCTCTGCACCCTCAGTTAAAAGTTGCCAGCAAAGAGGTCGATGAGATGATGGTGATCATCGAGAAGGAGTCTGTAGAAGTTGCCAAAACTGAAAAAATAGTGAAGGCTGATGAAACAATAGCAAATGAGCAAGCGATGGCTGCCAAAGCCATCAAAGACGAATGTGACGCTGACCTGGCGGGGGCCTTGCCGATATTAGAGTCCGCGCTCACCGCCCTGGACACTCTCACCGCACAGGTAAGAGCGCCGGCCCACTCGTGCCGGGAGAGGTGTCATCGCAGCTCCGGAAAGCGCTTATCACTGCAGGCTGAAACCTCTCCAAATTAGTCTCCACTTTGAATACGATGGGAATCATTTCAGACTGGCAGAAAGATTCCCTAATTCACCTGAAAGAAGAAATGCGTGTGCACGACTAAGACAATTTTTAAAAAAGAAGAAAGCTGCCAGACGTTATAACCTATTACTCTTTTTATTTCAAGAGCTTTGCTTAACAGCTTTGCACTACAATAATGGACAGAGGCGTAAGACACGTGTACATTTTGATTGTAAGGTGCACCTCTTTTTATATTTAGACACGTTTGTAATTGGGATACACCTTACAGTAAATGTGATCAAGTATTGTGTCAATGTGGGTCTGTTTTTTTTTTTTGGTGATATATAAAATAATAATATGGCTTACAATGTTATGTTTATAATAGCATGTCTTAGATTTGGTGAAATGTAGTATTAGAAATTAATATGTGAAAGGGGAACATTTCAATTAAGAGAGATAAAGGTGAATTTTTAAAAACAGAGTTGAGAATCTTGGCTAAACCTTTGAGTGGGGTGGGGAGAGAGTGTTAGATGCTTTCTTCACACCTTACTCAAAAATAGATTTCAGATTGAAATTTAAAAATAAATAGTTATATTACTGCAAAGTAATAGAAAATGTAAGTCAGATGTTTATGATCTTGGCATTGCCTAGGACCTAGGATTTCTTTGGTATGAGAAAAATCACAAAAACAAAAAAATACCAAGCAATATTGTTTGTAATGTATATACTCTGACACTCTTTTGTATTTTTCATAATTAATAAAATATTTTAAAAAGTAGTAAATTTTGGTACCTAAAACCCAACACATTTTGTTTGATGTAAGCACTATGGATAGAAGTTTAGAAACACTGAGGAAAAATATTTGAAATACATGGGAAACAAAAGATTAATATTAATATTAATTAATATGCCTTATGTAAACAGCTCTTACAGAAAGAGCTTTTCTTACTAAGAAAAAAAAGTAGCTCTAAGATAAGATAGTAAATGATATAAAGAAGTAATTTACAAGAGAAGAAATACAAATAGTCAATAAACATGAAAATATATCCTACCCCACTTGTATTTAAAAAAATGCAGATTAACATAAAATTTCTTTTGCCTATCAGAATGCCCACCAGTGTTGCTAAGGGTGTATGTAGCAAAGCAAGTACCCTTGTATACTTTCTAAAGAGTGACTTGTCAATATGTGTCAAAAGCTTTCAAAATAAAAGGCATAAAGTCTTTAATTCAACATGGCAATCGCAATAGCAAAAAATAGAGAAAAAGCATAGATAGGGTATTAGAATTATGACTCCTATCTATACATCAGAAGACTGTAAATGTTTATGTTTGTAAATGTTTTCTAGCATGGAAAGGATATTTACTATATATTGTTATTGAAATAGGACAGGTTTTAGAACAGCATATATGTTATGTATACTGTGATTCTATTGGTTAAAATATGGCATATACACTGGTTTGCAGGATATACACATAGAAAAATATATGGAAGAATGTAAATGAAAAAGTTTACACTATATCATAGGATTATAGGAGACCTTCATATGTATAATTTCTCTGGATTTTTCTAATGTTGGCATCTTATTATTTTTATAGTTTTTAAGAAGCTGCAAAACTCTGACTTTGTGACACCCAAATCTCTCCTTTATGTATTTTTGAAGTACACTTCATGTCATAAGTAATCTCACATAGGGTATCTTTCTATAATTCTTTTTTGTTTTAAATTTTTCCTTTGGGACAAACTTCTCAATGCTTCTTGATGCAGTAGGATCACTGTCACTCTTTCCACCCACTGGACAGAGGGAGTTTCTATAGCTTATGGCTTAGTTTGAAATTAGCAACCAGTGACAAGTTATATATAAACAAACAATTCTTTTTTTAGTAATGAGCTTGTTGTTGTTTTAAGGACATTACTGTGGTAAAATCCATGAAGAGTCCTCCCGCTGGCGTCAAGCTCGTCATGGAAGCCATATGCATCTTGAAAGGCATCAAAGCAGACAAAATACCAGACCCCACAGGTTCAGGCAAAAAAATAGAGGATTTCTGGGGTCCAGCTAAGAGACTTCTTGGTGACATTAGGTTTCTACAGTCACTTCATGAGTATGACAAGGACAGTATTCCTCCAGCTTATATGAATATCATAAGAAAAAATTATATTCCAAATCCAGATTTTGTTCCAGAAAAGATTAGAAATGCTTCCACAGCAGCTGAAGGTCTGTGCAAATGGGTCATAGCAATGGATTCGTATGATAGGTAAGGACTGACAGAGAGAAAACTAACTGATAGGTTTTATTTTCAGGTTTGGTCAGTTAGGCAATATGAAACTTAAAAGCTACATAGGTGAGAGGCTCCTCAGAAAATTATGTCTAATTCTTGCTACGTGTTTACGTATTTACTGGAGGCAAGAATATACCAATTAAATAATATAATACTTTTTGGACTTGGGAACCCTTTACACTCCTAAAAATTGTTGAAGACCCCCAAAACTTTTGTTTATCTACCATATTAGAAATTAAAACTGAGAAATATTTAATTCATTTTAAAATAGCAACAAAAAATGGCATAAATAACATTTTATTTTTAGAAAACCCACACTTTCGAAACAAGTTGTGCGAAGAGTGGTGATATTTTATATTTTTGCAAATCTCTTTAATATGCAGTTTAATGAGAGACAGCTGGACTCTCAAATCTGCTTCTTCGTTCAATCTGTTGCAATAGATTGCTTTGACTGAAGTGTGTAGGGGAAAAAGACGAATCCTCTACCCTTGGGGTCCTTTTGGCTGGGCTATGAATTAAACTGACATGAGACAGAACAACAGAAGAAAATCAAACAAAGCTTTATAACGTGTATCCATGGGAGAGACCCAGGAAAGCTGAGCCACTCGCCAAAATGGCAGAGGCTGCTCCCTTAAGTACCATCTTTGCTAAAGACAGAGGAGGGTGCTGGGGGTAGTGTTTTGGGGCTTCAAAGGGGAGGAAGGCAATTCACATGGAGATGGAAAAGCAGATGTTTGGTAGATAAGAATGGGCCGAGCCAGGACCCTCACAGTCTATGATACCCAGGGTTATTTCTGGTGATGGCCTGTCCTGGGGACAGGCCTTTTATCTTAAATTCTTTTAGGCAGTTAGGGGGGCAGGTCAAAGTTTTTTTCAGAGTCTTTTTTTCTTAAAAATAATCAAGCCAAAGAGACATATTTTGAGGTGGTCAATTCTGATCCCCACAAGTGTATGAAGGAAATACAGCCTCTCAGTGAGGTTTAGCTGGACAAGGGAGGACCTCATGGACTCCTTGAAGAGGAGGGGCCGTGTCCCAGACCGCATTTTGAAAACCGCTGGTATAATAGTATTCCTTGTGAGACAAGGAGCCTTTCTTTGGTGATTGTATGAGAACCATTTATATGATATACCAGAGTAAAAAATATTGGTCGTTTCTTCAAAAAGCAGGATGTCATTCAAACTCATACACAATTTGGATCATTGTACATATGTATTACACACTATATATTTTTTTGCCCATTATATATTATGCTATTGATAAATTTTAATTTCATATTTTATCATTTGTTTGGAACGAGTACTTGACTGACTTCGTTTTCCAGATAAAGAGAAGAGAATTTAGATCCATTCTTTTGCCTCTATGTCCCTTTTATTACCAAAATACGTATTTGTAAGATAGCTGGTTTTAGTTAAGGGTATATTCTGAAAGGTTTTTTAAAAAGCAAAATGATGTAGATTAAATACCTTCCTTTCTCCTCATCAGAATTAAGCCTTAATGAATTTGGCTAGTTTCTATAAACATTGTAATATTCTCCATGAATATGCTATTCTCCTTTTGCAAAATCACCAAAATTTACACTGGCTAACAATTGAATATTTTATTTTAGGTAGAAAAATTATTGAAATAATTTTTCTTATTATTATCTTATTATTTCTTATTTGAAAACATTATGCAAATTTAGTATGTATTTTAATAGTCATTTCTTATGTGCTGGGATCAGGTTTGACTGATTCTTAGGTGAAATATAGAATATGGAAATCAGTATAGATTTTGTATAAAAATGTGTGTTGAGTGATAGTAAGGATATTAGAAAAGTAAATTCAGTGATAGAAAGTGCGCCAGAATGTTAAATGTATATTTCCCTTTCCAATTTTACTTTTTGCAGAGTGGCAAAAATAGTGGCTCCCAAAAAGATAAAACTGGCTTCAGCTGAAGGGGAGCTCAAAATTGCCATGGATGGGCTTAGGAAGAAGCAGGCAGCCCTGCGGGAGGTTCAGGACAAGCTGGCCAGGCTCCAGGACACGCTCGAACTCAACAAACAAAAGAAGGCTGACTTGGAAAACCAGGTATGGGGCAAAACAGACAAATATGGTCAAGTCCTCAATTATCATCAACAAGAATAATGTTTGTGAGCCAGCCCTGGTGGCCTAGTGGTTAAAATTGAGCGCTCTCACTGCTTCAGCAACCCAGGTTCACCTCCCGGTCGTGGACCCACACCACCTGTCAGTTGCCATGCTGTGGCAGTGGCTCACGTAGAAGAACTAGAAGAACCTACAACTATCAGATATGCAACCATGTCCTGGGGCTTTGGGGAAGAGAAGAAGAAAAAAGATGAAGATTGTCAATAGATGTTAGCTCAGCATGAATTTTCCCTGTGGAAAAAAAAAAAAGAATGATATGCACACCAGCACATAACACAGCAATCCTGTTTTCTTCCTGTTCAGGGTCTGGCAAGCTATGGCCCACCGGCCAAACCCACTGTTGCCTGTTTTCATACAGTCCACAAGCTAACAATGGTTTTGACATTGTTAAAGACTTACATATAATGTCATTGACTTATATAATGTCAATTGGCTCTTTGACATTATGTAAGTACCTACCTAGTGTCCTCGATTATGCCTCTTGGCTCACAAGCCTAAAATATTTACTTTCTGGTCCTTTCAAAAAAATTGCCAGTCATCTCTGCCTTAGATTACTAGAATTTTGAGCTAGACTATTTAAATCACTCTTCATGTTATAGATAAGGAGATGGAGAACCAGAGTGGTAAGTGACTTAGGTTATAAACCGTTCATGGCAGAGCTGAAATTAAAACTCAATGCCCAGGGGCCAGCCGTGTGGCTGAGTGGTTAAGTTCACACACTCTGCTTCAGCGGCCCAGGGTTTCACTGGTTCGGATCCTGGGCGCGGACATATCACTGCTCATCAGGCCATTCTGAGGCGGCATCCCACATCCCACAACTAGAAGGACCCACAACTAAGAATATACAACTATGTACCAGGGGGCTTTGGGGAGGAAAAGGAAAAAATAAAATCTTTAAAAAGAAAAAAAGAGAACTCAATGCCCAGAACCATACTGTGTCCACTGAAAATGTTTGTAAGATGAGAAACATTCCTCTAACTTCTGTAGAGACACCATTTGCAAAAATTAATTGCTAAAGTCTGATTATGCTCCAGGAAAAAAAATGTGAAAATATTTTATAACAGTTAATATTTATTGAGTGCTTATTAAGTGCAAGGCACCATTGTTCTGCAAGCAGTGTGTATTATTTCATTTATTCTCACAACAGCCTCTGAGGGAGGTAATCTTTTTGGACCAATTTATGGAAACTAAAGCACAGAAAGGTTAAGCAACTTGCCTGTGGTCAACCCAGCTTCTAAGCATTAAAGGCTAAGTCTGAACCCAGGCAATCTGACCCTAATAGCTATGCTCTTTCCCACGGCCCAGACTGCCTCTTTCTCTAAGACAAGTACACAAGTTCTATATTTGTAACAAATATACGATATTGTGCTAATCTTTAGAACTGTGACCTATTATTGGGCATGAGTTCCAAGTGGTCAGTTTTAGTTTAAATAATATAACTAATAGGTATCTGGTTGCTCACTGTAAACATTTTTCAACTCTGCTGTATGTTTGAAATTTTTATTTACTTTTTATAAGAAAATGTTGGAAGATTACGGTAATATAAAATGAATGTATGCATGTATATGTACTAAAAATCTGCTTTTGGAGGAGAAATTTTAGCTAAAGTGTTTTTACTTAGTAGTTTCTGATGGTAACTTTATTATAGTCTAAGACCTGATTCAGTTTATTGTAAACATTGTTAAAAGAAGAATGGATGAAGAGAGAAGCTAGGAATACAGAAGATATTAAAAGGGGTAAAGTTAAAAAAGAAAAGGTTTAAATTTAGGAAGTATCAAAAGTATTACCAATTACATACCTTTTGCTTTCTTTTCTTTTCTTTCTTTCTTTCTTTTTTTTTTTTGCTGAGGAAGATTTGCCCTGAGCTAACATCTGTGCCAATCTTCCTCTATTTTGTACGTGGGTTACCACCACAGCATGGCCACTGAAGGGTGGTGTAGGTGCATGTCCAGGAACCAAACCCAGGCCAACAAAGCAGATCAAGTCAAATTTAACCACTAGGCCCCAGGGCCGGCCCCACCTTTTGCTTTTTTAAACCTATCTTTCGATAAACTCATATAGTATTTTATATCTTTTAATCTAAAAGTGTTTATTTAATATAAATATTAATAGCATTAGGAAAAAGTATAAGACAAACTGTTATTCCAAAGTAATCTAAATGTCTCTGCTTTTATCAATTATTTATTTCCTCTTTTCATGTAAATTATTTCATTTTGAACCTTAAGCTAACCCTTAATTTTGTTTTCTTCTAAAAATAATGATGCTAAGTCACTCAAAATTAAATAAAAATAATTCAGATATTCTCCTGAAGTATTTCTAGTGCATGGTTGAAATGGCTTTTCCCCGGGTTTGTCACCTTCATAATTAGCCTTTTTCTTTTTTTAAATCACATTGCTTAATTACATGTAATCAGATTTGGTTGACAGTCTTAGGCACAAAGAAGGCTCTCAGCTATTGACTGATGTCCTAATTTAAGGTTAATTGCAAGTATCTGAGTCAGTTGACGCAATCTAACAACTTGAAAATTGTGCTTTGTAGCTAAGCATAAATTATTAAAACTTTTAAACATTTAACTTTTAAAATTATCATTAAATCAACCAGAAGTTAAATGAGGAGAAAAATGTTCATAGAATATTTAAAATAAAATGCATTTAGATTATTTGAATAGAGGGAAAACATCTATATTTGCAAGAGAATGTGCTTTATTACTTAATTAACTTTCAGTATCTCATATTATAGGTCATTTCCTTAAATAGAGCTGTTCTTTGCGTTATATGATAAATATCCATTATGAATTTCATAAATTGTGTTAAAGTACACACTTTATTCTGAAAAAAAAATTCTTAAAGGTCATGGACTTTCCAGTATTTAAAGTAAGATCTCTCACATTTTTCTTTTAGAGAGTTAAAAGAGAATTCCAGGCGTGGGTTTGTAATTAAAAAAAATAATTTATCTCTGGCGGTAAAATCTTGCAGGATTTTTAAGTCATTCTCCTTGCGGACATTGATGATGCTCACTTCTGTTTTGAGGTTGACTTGTGCAGCAAAAAGTTGGAGCGAGCTGAGCAGTTGATTGGAGGCCTTGGGGGTGAGAAAACGCGGTGGAGCCAATCCGCCCTGGAGTTGGGGCAGCTGTACATCAACCTGACAGGTGACATCCTCATTTCCTCTGGAGTTGTCGCCTACCTGGGAGCCTTTACGTCGAACTATCGACAGGTAGGAATACTAATCGATTTCTAAGATCTCTTCCAGACCCTCTCATTACAGCCAACATTAATCTTAGGGATCTTGGTTGGTTGGTTGGTAAGTACGAGGAGCAAAATGTTTTTAAGTGATTTTCAGTTGTGTATTTTATTTTTTCTTTAAATTAGATTGGTAGCCAGAAGATGCTATATCAAATACTCTTCTAAAACGAATTGTTTTAGAAACAAAAAGATCTACTTTAAAATGTAATGAGATGGCAGGGCCTAATGATAACATTTCAGTTCCTAAGCAAGTATAAAGATATCAGGATTTGGGGCCCGGGAGGGGTGGCGGTGGAGGGTTAATCAGTTCCTCCCTATGAGTCTCAGTAATAAATCATTTCCAAATAACTTAAGAGACTGCAACTTTACAGAAGGAAGAGGTGAGACGGCCTGGAACCCAAGTGGGGCGCTGCTTCTTCCTTAGAAAACCAATGCCGGGTCCCCTGCTTCGAGTTCCCTCCCCTTTGATGGTCTCTGCTTGTCTTCTTCTCCCTGACCCAACTCCTAATCCTATTTCTTCTCCTCATTTTTCTTCCGCTTTTCAGTCCCTTCCTGAATGGGACCCAGTGTATTCTTCAGCTCTCTTTAGGAAAATTAAACTGGCATCCCACCCAGGACGTGGCCCTGTCAAAGCAGGAGGAGAGATTTAGAAAAAGTAAAAGAACTAAAAGAAAAAGAAAAGGAAGGTACAGAGAAGAGACAAATTCAAACATTTGGCAATACGTTTTTGTGTCAAGCAAGGAGAGAAAAACGAAACAACTCACCTTTGTCATTTTACAAAGCATTTGCTTGCACGTGGTCTTAAGTGAGCTTCACTTAATGTTGGGGCTTTCTCTTAAGCAGGGTTGATTCTTGAGGGCTACTGTTTTGATTTGTTTGTTTTTAACCAAACTGGTTTAAAATCCTCACATAAGTGGTACTTCTGTCTTTAGTCTTCTGGGTTCTGGTAGCCCTTGTCCTGGTGCATGACCTTCATATTCTTTTTAGCTTTGCCTTTTCACTCGTATCTTTGAATGACTGTCTATGGTTATGGTGTTAACATCTTATAGTTCAAATAGTTAACATTTAAGATGACACTATTTACCTAGTAATAGCCTTGTTTCCTCGACAATTTCAGACACTGAGACTTATAAAGATTCAGAGAATTGCTCAGGCCACACAACTGGTTAATGACAGAGCAGGAATGAGACTTGTAGTCACCCGAATCCTAATTTAGCGCTCTTTCTACTCTCCTGTATCAACTTGGAACAGTGGAAGGAGTAGTTGCAGCCACCTTTACCCTTCTCTCTTGGCCCCCAGCATACCCCTGGGTGTCTGCACCGGCTCCTGTTTAGTGTTCCAGGGCCATGCTGAAAGTGTATGAGCCAGTACCATTCCTCCCAACCCAGCCCTCTGACAGACTCGTTTCAAGGCACTGCGTCTTGCTGACACAGCAGTCACTCACTTCTACCAGAATGGGGGCTGCCAGTCAGACCACCACACAAATGCTTCAAGGGAGTGTTGAGGTCCAGAACTAAGACCTCAGAATTTAATGACAAAAGCCAAGTGACACTCAAGGTAGACACAAGATACAACCAAAGCTCATAGTTCTTTCTGTGAACTTAATCCACTGTCCCCAACCCTGGTTCAAGTAGCCATCCCATCCCATCTCATCTCCACGAAGGCTTGAAGGCAGTTTTGTCCCTTCTTTGCTTCACTATAGCAACCTAGGCTGTGACTTTTCTTAACAAGTCTTGAATGTCGCTGTTCCTTCCCATGAATTCGTTCTCTGAGTCATACTCCATAATCTCTCTTTTGTTTTTTTCCTCTCCTCTTAGGGCAGCTGGCAGTTCACATCCCATCAAAAGCTTCCCATTCAGTTCTAAGCACAAGGGTTATAGTGACAAAGTCAGTGCTCTGCCTGGATCCCTTCCTGGCTTCCTGTGTTTTCACATCCAACAACCAGCACCTGTGTCTCTTTTTTTGGCAGACTTCCCTTGGGTTCTTAGAACCCACTTTGCCCAATGCTTGGAGAGCTAGAATTGCTGGGCAATTTACTTCCCTCTGGCTCAGACCTAATGAATGACTGACAGAAGTTGGGGCATGAGAGTCCATCGCCCTTCCTTCTGGTTGGGACAACTCCAGGGAATAACTTACACTTTCTGTAGGATCAAGCTGAAGCCACTGCTGCAGAAATTTGGCAGATCCCTCACCTTGCTGAGGAAGATTTGGCCTGAGCTAACATCTATTGCCAATCTTCATGTTTTCACTTGCGCAAGATTTGCCTTGAGCTAACGTCTGTGCCAGTCTTCCTCTATTTTGTATGTGGGTTGCCATCACGCATGGCTAACAAGTGGTGTAGGTCCATGCCTGGGATCCAAACCTGCAAACCTGGGTTGCTGAAGCAGAGTGCTCCAAACCCAACCACTAGGCCGTGGAGTCAGCCCCCTCTCACCTTTTATTGGCTTCTTCCCTATCCTTCTCCTGCTTCCCCTGCATCCCTTCCTTAATAAATCACTTCACATAAATCTTCATCTCAGAGTGTGCTTCTGGGAAACCCAACTAAGATAAAATCTTGGTTCTTTTCTAGCATCAAAGTCCCAGGATAACAAGAGCCCTCAATAAATAGCTGGAACACCTCCCTCCAAACTTGAATCAGAGTAGTTGTCAATTATTCATCGACCCCTTTGTAGAGTTTCTGGTACTCTTTATAAGTGAAACACAGAAAAGTCCAATTCTCCTGGGATAGCTGGGCCCACAGTACTTCAACTGCAATGTCCATGTCAGTCTCTGAAACAGAATCTTAGAGTGCTGTGAGGACATACAAGCCCTGGAGTTGAATTAATGTGAATTTTCTAACTGACCTTTCCCTGCCAATAATCAAAGTCAAAACCGTTTTGGTGGTGATGGAATTTTTTTCACCAAGATGACACCCTTAATGGTCAGTTTTCCATTTCCACCATCTCTCTTACCACTGATTACCAGCCAAGGCCTTTGGCTTATATTTTGAGATGGTTGTTCAGAGTCCCTCATATTCATTTCAGTTATTCTCTGCTGTTGCCACACCCTTACAGATGTATAATTGAGCCACTTAAATTTTTTCTTAAAGATTGGCACCTGAGCTAACAACTGTTGCTAATCTTTTTTTTTTCTGCTTTATCTCCCCAAATCTCCCCAGTACATAGTTGTATATTCCTAGTTGCACGTCCTTCTAGTTGTGTTGAGCCACTTAAATTTTTAATCCAGAGTTCTCTGTGATAACATACTGTCAACTATAAACAGCATTCCACAGCAGCTATTGCTCTCATGTTCTCTACTTCTTCTGCATATCATTGGCTGTCATGCCTACTCCAGCATCAAGCCATATCTGAGAAAACCTGCAGACCTCCCCAAAAATCTGCAACCCAACAATAAAGAATAAAAACAATAAAGCCTAACAATAAAGAAATCAAAACATGCCAGTAGGAACTGCATACTTAGGAGGCAGAATCCAAAATGGAAATCCTCTCAGCTCCTCCTCCCTACATAGACACACCTGTTCGTGGTGTCAGCAACCAACCCAAACCAAACAGGAAAGCCAGGTGATAGTTATTAAGTACCGTGAGCGGCAAGGATTTGACCCCAGTGTTGGCCCTCTAGTGTTATACCTGTGGATATGTTACATCACATGGCAAACGGACTCAGCAGATGCAGTTAAGGTTGCTAATCAGCTGAACTTAAAATAGGAAGATTATCCTTGGTCAGTGCGGACTTGACTATAAGATAAGCCTGAAATATGTTTTTTGAGCAAGAGTATGGAAATGCCCAAAGAATGGTAGGGACATGTCAAAAGGACATAGAATTTAATTTAAAGGTACTCCCACTGGCCAAATCAGCAATAAATAATGATGGTAACGTTATTATAACTCATTGAATAAAATAGGAAAAGATGCGGGCAAAATGGGTGAAGGGAGTCAAAGGGTACAAACTTCCAATTATAAAATAAATAAGTCATGGATGTAATGTACAGCATGGTGACTATGGTTAATAATACTGTATTGTATATTTGAAAGTTGCTAAGAGTAGATCTTAAAAGTTCTCATCAGGAGAAAATGAAAAAGGAAAGGAAAAAAAATTCTGTAACTATATATGGTGATGGATGTTAACTAGACTTATTATGTGATCATTTCACAATACTTACAAATATTGAATCATTCTGTTGTATACCCGAAACTAATATGGTGTTATATGTCAATTATACCTCAATAAAAAGAGAGACAAAAAATAGAAAAGATAAATCTATACAGACATAAATTAATAAATTTCAAAAATGAGTGCCTGACAAAACCCAGAATATTTACATAGTTACAAAGTATCTTCCCACAAAATGCTGACAAATTTCAAAGGGAAAGGGGAAAAGAGCAACTTAGCAGTGGAGAAGCTGTAATACAATATTTCACAAGTGCTATCTTCTCTCAGTTTTGAATCACGATTAAAAACTTTGAATTCCCTTTCATGGGCAGTTTGCTAAGCCCTCACCCCAAGCATTTTCCTTATGAGGCTCCAATACTCCTGGGGTACAGTAGGCATGTACCCAACTTCCAGAGGCCCCCAACACCTAACACCCAGAAGGGAAGGTCCTTTCTTCCTCATGCCTGTGGAATTATTCAAAATACTGAGTCCCCAGGAAGCCCATGAAGCCTAGCTCACCCCACCCCACCGTGCTTACCATCTATAAACCGCCTCCCACAGTTACACCTTGCTGTTACTCCATTTCTGTGTGCAACCTCCTGTATGGCAGCTTTCTCTTATTTGGAGCTATAAGTAACAAAGAGTTCTCCCTTTCTTCTGAGTGTCTTTGTGTTGTGTCCCACCATCCACAGAAGCTTTAATCACACCTAAGATCACAGAATTATGACACAGAAGCCTGGAAGACACCTTAATCAAGTGATTAAAATCAATATCATCAATAAATGAACAATTTGAAATCATGTACCATTGATGGAATGCAATGAAAACACAACATCATTTCTATGATATTCCTGCCAAAGTTGCATAACCTCAACTGAATCAGGAGGGAACATCATACAGACCCAATTGTGGGGCATTCTACAAAATAACTGGCTAATCAAGGTCATGAAAGTCATCAACTCTCCCCAAAGTGTCATGGCCTTTCGTGTGCAAACCTAAGGCAATGTTGGTCGAACCTACTCAACAGGAGCCTGAGGGAGACAGTAGTGCCCACTGTGCCCTCTCCGCCTGCACCACTTTGCACACACAGCATCCTCCTCTGCCCATGGGCTGGTACCAACACCATGTATATCTGCCTTCCCCATGTCTCTTCCTAACCTATTTTCTCTTCTGTCTTGTGTTTGACTATTTCTGAACTCTTTATCTGTAACTTCAAATTGGACCTTGGCTTCTGACTTTCTGAGTGTCAACTTGGGCTTGAAGCATCTTAGCAAACTGTGCCCCAGATGGAATATCCCAAACTCTAATATGTGCCCCAATCCTTGGTGCCTAATAGCCCCGCCATCGTCCCTCCCCCAGGGCATGTGAGAGCCAGAAACAAATGTTTTCTGTGGCCCTCCCAGTGCAAATTAGATTTACTTTTATACCATAACATTGTGTTAGGCTTGCTGAATATTTGTAATTTAAAGAAAAACATGGTGGTTTCCAACTTCTACGTCAAGTAATTGGCAATTATTTTTTCCAGGCACAAAATTCTGACTTCACTTGTTAAGTGATTTGTCTAAACTTTATCTTAGCATTGGCTATAATTAATTTTCAGTTGAATACATAGTGGACCTTCTAAATTATAATTTTATTTGAAAAAATCTGATAACTATAAATCATTTTTGAGGTAGAGTTTCAGCAATGATTTGTTGACTCAATGAATAAAGTATAATCAAGGAGTTTACAAAGTTTTCATTTGGTGATCTCCAGCCTCATTTTTATATCTTTCTGTGTATGTCTTAAAGAACCAAACCAAGGAATGGACAAATTTGTGCAAAGGAAGAGATATCCCCTGTTCTGATGATTATTCCCTTATGGGGATCCTGGGAGAAGCAGTGACAATTCGAGCCTGGAATATTGCTGGATTACCTTCCGACTCATTTTCCATTGATAATGGGATCATCATAATGTAAGGAAAATATTTTTCTCACAAATGACCTCTGTTAATCAGTAGAGTTATGTATCTGTGCACCTTTTTAGCAGTTATAGCTAGTAAACTGTTATAGTATTGAAAACAAAATTTTACTTAATTAGCTAAATTAAATATGGATAATCACTTTCTTCTCATATTAATATTGGAATAGTTGAGTATTGGAGACTGTAGTAAACAAACAAAACCCAGATGACATTTGCCTAATTTTTAGTCAATTTTTAGCAAATAGAACAAAACCCTCCCATAAGTAAGTGAAGTCCAAAATTTTTATTCCCATAAGATACAGGGCTTTGGGATTGCAGGTTAGTGAAAGGTGTAGCAGTGGGTTGTTGGTGGTGATGGGTTTGGATGTTCCAAATTCTCTTAGTCCCTGCTGGGTGTGGGACCAGCTTAAACGATACATTTCTGGGCCCTGGGCTGATTGGGGCTTTCAAGACAAATGGTTGCTTTTCCTGGAATTTCCTGGTTAGTAGATAAGTCCCATGGAGACTGGGCTGGGAGAATATGGGAGGCCCCTCCAGCCTTGCCTTTCCTCCAGGTCTTACCTCCCAGAAACCAAGGACTTCAGCCTGTCCCAGTGTGAGGACCATCATCAATTGTGTGATTTCCAAGTTCACAGTACTACAGGCCTTTTGTCCCTGGGCCAGTCTTCTTGGAGGTTTTAGCATCTTGGGAATAGTGTAGGTAAACCATCAGTAGGAAATGTTCAATTCTGTGTTACATGACTGTTTTGATTAGTTGTTGCTTTACTACTGAAAAAGCAATCAATATGATAGTACTTAATTTAAAATGATTGAGGCATGTGAATTATTAAAATAGAATTAACCACTACATATGAAGACTAGTTGTTATTAAATTTTTGTGTGCAATATTTATGAAAATTATTCCACAAATTAAAACTCTGGTAAACACATTTCTTTACTGCTCAACAAATGATCCTGACAGATTTCTTTAGCATCTATTTGGTAAATTATTCCACAGAGATTTGACGTATGTACAATTTGAATATAATACAAAACAAGATAAAATCTGATGAGACCACCTAGGGGAAGTAAAGAAGTTGTTACTACTAGCTACTGCTAGGTACTTGAGACAAGCTAATCCTTACAGCTGGGCCCTGAATTAAGTTCAATGCTTTCAGATAACTAAGGCAAAAAGAAAAGCTGTGTCATGTAGTTCTCATTTTTCAGCCAAGTAAATTGTACTTAGGCAAACTTTTTCAGGAACTAAACTTAAATTTAATTATTTTGTTGATTTGAAGAAAAGATTACAAAACTTTAGGAAACTAAAATTAACTGAGTACTCTGCACTGATAACCTAATTTAATCCAGAAGAAAAATGGTAGAATCTAGATAAATGATAAATATGTGCATTGGTTTGCAGCTAAAACAGATTTTTAAGTGCCTTTTAACAAGCCCAGAATGGCAGCTGGTTCGTTGTTGACTGAGTTAACAAGGCGATGGCACATAGTCTGTGCTGGTGTTCAGTGTGAGAACACACCGTGGACATTGACACATATGGGAGGTTTCCGCAAGTTTAGAAGTCCATCGTTGACAGTGACTTTGGCCCAGGTGGACCAATTAACTTCAACCTAAGAATAGTCAGAGTTTTGCTGTTTTCGTTATTGTTGTTGCGATTGTTTCCCTCTCAGAAAAAATACTTTGCTCTTCCCAAGCCCTTGCAAATATAGTTTGTCATGTCCCACATAGTGGTAGTTATGTCTTTACTGTTTTGATTTGAATTTATATACCTTTGTTCCACCTACAGAACATCTATAACCATTGTATTCATTGGAAGCTAAATTGCTTCTTATTTTCTAGCAAATAAATGTGCGCTTTCTTTTGGGTCCAGTCATATCTCAATAACAACAGAACTGTTGATGAATATTTCTGCTTTAAAGATTCCAAACCTTTCAGTGAGTATTTTTTAAGACAACAAACTCACATTTCCAGAGAGATTACAGGTAGAAAATGGTATTAATGAGCCATAACTCCTATATTTTTGCTCTTTGTTTATAAAAATGTTCGAATATTAGCAAGCAGTTATGGTAGCAACTTTACTAAGAAGGAAATATTAACATTTTCATTCTTGTCTCATTTTGTTGATGTGTTTCGTTAATCTTTTACTGAGAGGTTTCAGTAAGTAGGTTTAAGGTGATCATTTTGAAGTATCGGATAAGTGTTTACTTGCATGGCGCGTTCCTCCATTCCTCAGAGACACTTGCTTGATAATGAGAATACTCATACCGAGCACTTACTGAGGACCTGATCCTGTGCTAAGTGCTTTTCACATACTGTCTCAGCTCAGTGAGAAGTCGATTATTTAAGGAAACTGGAGCAATCTGTACGGTTTGGATAAGTAAGAATGTAAGTAACTTCTGGAGCTATTGACAGCTGCAGGTCCTTGGCTATTCAGAATTTCAGGGCGAGTGATGACATTTAATGTAGTTGGATTGCAGCTGAACATTTTACGGGGAAGGTATGAGGATTCTTTAACAACTTGGTAAGCAGATCAGACCTGTATCTAATATAACTCTGCCTTTTAAAAATGTCTTTAAGTTTTCATTTCTGTAGGAGTCAGATAAATTAGGTTTATTTCAGCAGCAATAGTAACTGACAGGAACACCTATCTTTCCTTCTCTGTTTTTATCTATTTTTATGTGTGTAAGGAGGAAAATAGCAAAACTCTTTGACAAGCACCACTGTTATATTCAAATTCTGTCCTTCCATGCAGACTGCTGTGAACATGTATTATCACTGTGGCATGTCTGCATTTTTCACAAACCCGAAAGAGCCAAAACCAAGTAACAATTGTCTCTAGACAAACAAGAGAGCTAACAAAAAGAACAAAGAGCTAACAAAAGACTAACAAGAGAACAAACACTATTAAAACTTGGAATGCCGAGTGCTATAAAAATTCAACTTCCATTTGAGAATCACTGGTTTGAAAGCATTTCTGGATTCAAGAATGTTTGGTGGAGGAAGTAGCAGAGAAGATAGTGTAGAGAAAAACGTTGTCTTGTCAAAAAATAATGCAAAACAGTGGTGAAGAGGAAGTAAACAGTAAATACAGTGCTCGTTTGTTTCAAATTCAGGAATAATGTTCATCCAAAGAGTGAAGCTATTTAAACCCATGTGTGTCGAACATAACTCTCCACAATAATTGCTGTTATATATATTTTTAAAAACCAGTACATTCTTTTCTACCTACCCTGAAGAATATCTCCTTTGAAATTTTATTAATCTGACATGATATTGTATGGAAGCCCTAATCTTTAAAAGCAAATATTTTAAACTAAAGTCGCAACTTTGTCCTGTTTTTGAATCAAAAAATGTTATATTGAGTGTTATATTGAGGGTGTTGTTTGGGGAAAATAAGTTTGATACAGTTCCTTTTTTTTTAAAGATTGGCACCTGAGCTAACAACTGTTGCCAATCTTCTTCTTCTTTTTTTTTCTCCCCAAATTCCCCCAGTACATAGTTGTATATTTTAGTTGTGGGTCCTTCTAGTATGTGATGCCGCCTCAACGTGGCCTAATGAGCGGTGCCATGTCCATGCCCAGGATCCAAACCCTGGGCCGCCAAAGCAGAGCGTGCAAACTTAACCACTCAGCCTTGGGGCTGGCCCCCTGATACAGTTCTTAACTGGGTATAGAATAGCATCTCTGTGTGTGTGTAAGTATATATCTATTTACATATATTGTGTGTGTGTAAATAAATATATTTACACACATATAAAAAAATATATGGAGAGAGAGACAGAGAATGTGAATATCCATTTGTTCTAGCACAATTTGTTTGAAAACATTATCCTTCCCAGCCTCCAGAACTGTGAGAAACAAATGTTTGTTGTCTAAGCCCCACAGGCCATGGTCATTTGTTACAACAGCCTGAGCAGACAAAGATGCCCTTACTCTCTACGCACAACAGAGGCCCCTCTTCCAGTCTGCTCTCTTAGGTGACTCATCCCCACGGCTTCTCCCATGGGAATATACTTCTTCTGCTGGGGTTGACCTGAGGGCGGGGACAGGAGAGAAAAAAGAGAAAAACGAAACATGCACTTTCCCCCACTCTCTCTGGCTCACACATGGTCATATTCTCAGTTCTCTAGTGAGAGTTTCTGATCCCTGTGCTTGCTGCACAATTCTCCAGTAGGCCTGTTCTCAGATCAAAGCTACAAGATTAGAGGAAAAAAAACCAAAAACACCCAAGAAACTCACCACCCCCTTATTGGTCATTCTTCAGATTTTAACTTCTTTCCCATTCACTTGTTATTATTTACTTTTAGAATCTGCAAGTAGTTGCTTTTTGTATTTTATCCAGAATTTTTCATTGTAATCAGTGGAAGAGATTGGCTGTACTGGGTGTAGCCCAGCTTGGTCAGCACCAGAAGTCCTTTCCTCTGGTTTTGAGATGGTGTTCCTTCCTTCTCCATGCAGGGTTGATCTCTTAGAAAATGTCAATTTTCAGAATGAGTTAGCTTGCATGGGGTTTGTCAGATGTTTTTTGCTGTTTCTATTTCAATAGATTATCATGTGCAAACTTTATTTGATCTAGGAAAAAAGGATAAAGAAGAATGAGCATTCTCCCCTCAAAGAATATGCTATTTAGTTGAGTGATGCAGTTAAGAAATTATAGAATCAATAATAGAATATTATCATATAGAATATTCTGATTATATGAAAGTACCATAAATGTAATATGGATGAATGGCTAAAGAAGTTCACAGAGAGAAGAGATCAAGACAGGCTTTGTGGACTTCATAGCATTCAAGCAGACCTTGAAACACGAGTAGGACTTGAACGTGAAAGGATGGGGAAGAAGTGCATTTTGGACAAAAAAACAGCATGAACATGGATATTGTGGCTAAAACATGTGGGAGCAACAGAAGGAAGCGTGAGTCATCCAATTTCTGTAGGGAAGCATAAACGCTGTCTAACACTCACACGTAATCCTCCGAACCTAAAAATATTTCTAAAATGTGACAGAATGAAACTTTTACCTACTTATAAGTTTTATTCTTTTCTAATTTCCCTCCTCACTCCCTTTAGTTTCTTATGGTTGTGATTCTCTTTTTATTAGTTGATTGTATCTAAGATATTACAGTATTCTTTTGGCCTCATTTCTTCCTGAATATAGTGAACTGAGTTGTTCCCCCCATTCATATGTTGAAGGCATAACTCCCGATGTAACTGTATTTGGAGATGGGGCCTTTATGGAGGCAATTAAGGTTAAATGAGGTCATAGCATGGAGCCCTAAACTATTAGAACTGGTGTCCTTATAAGAAGAGGAAGAGATACCAGGGATATGCAGACAGGGGAAAGGTCAATGAGGACACAGCAAGAAGGCTGTGTTGTCTGCAAGCCAAGGCAAGAGGCCTCTGGAGAAACTAAATCTGCTAGCACTCTGATCTTGGACTTCCTGCCTCCAGAACTGTGAGAAAACAAATTTCTGTTGTTTAAGACAGTCTGTGGTATTTTATTACAGCAGCCCAAGCCAATTAATCCATTATATAATGCTGATACTGGAGGACAAGACTATCTTCTTTACCATATAAACTATAAGTTTTGTATCCAACTCTAACTTACATGCTAAAAAATATGATTACTTCCATGTGAGGGGACAAATTATCCAATGAAATGCTAAATTCGTGTTATAATGAGGTTGATTAAGTATATTATCCTGTTCCAGTCCCACTTCTTTTTTTTTTTTACCCCAGTAACCTTTTATTTTCTCCTCCTTCTCTTCTGATGTTCCATGTGAATTTGCTGTGCTCACTTTTGAAGAGTGGGACAGTATCTTTAGAAAATTTTCCAGAATCATGGCTTGTATTTCCTGAAGCTTCGAAGAGGAAGAAAAAGAACAATAACCTTAATGCTGATTACATGTCACACAAGGTAGAAAGCTATATGGTTGGATACCATATGGTGATGGCAGATACTGGTTGACATTTTGTGACCCCACAACACGCTGGAAAAGAAACTGGGTGCCTCATGGTTCACTGTTCTCGTTCTTATCATAAAAGGGAGATGAGTGAGAATAAAGCAATAAATGTGAGCTCTTCTATAGTGCAAAAGCCCTGACTTCCAGAAAATATATTTCTGTCTGTAATAAGCTCACAGTTGCTAAGCAAATATACGACATATATGACAAATATGTACATATATGGCATTAAATATACAAGCGTTTGAAGCAAATACTAGGTCAACGATTATGTGAACACTTAAGGTTCCATGGCTATTATGAAGGTTAGATGATAGAAAATTATGCTTTTCACCTTATTTTTAGACCATTATATCTTTAATGGTCCATATTTCAAAGAGAGATCTGATGTCTCAATCCTTTCTCTTTCCCTGTTGTACAAATGACAGGAGATGGAAGCTGAGCAAGTGAAGTGACTTGCCCAAGGTCACATGAGCAATCAATGGCCAGGCCCAGTGTAGAACTTGCATTTCCTGATTTCTAGTACTCTTGGTGTTGTCATTGTCACCCAGTTAGCAAGAGCAGCAAATATTTTTAAAAATCAAATTTAACATTTCGAGAATGGTAATTTCCCAAAAGGAGTAAAAGAGGTTGTGTTGTTTCCACATGATTTTTGTAACTGCCGTTCTAGTAGCCTGCTCAATCTAAATGTCTCTGCTTCAAGAATATAGTTTCTTGTAATAAATTAAAGAGTAAAATATTACTATAAAGCATAAACTGTAAGAAAGTGATGTGTGCATGCTTAAATCGCACAGAGACAAATCATAGTTTGACCAGCATCTTCTTTCTTCTCCCTTTCAGGAATGCAAGAAGGTGGCCTCTGATGATAGATCCTCAAGGCCAGGCTAATAAATGGGTCAAGAATATGGAAAAAGCCAATAGTCTCCATCTAATTAAATTAAGTGATCCTGACTATGCCAGAACTCTGGAAAATTGCATCCAGTTTGGTACCCCTGGTATGTAGTTGAATAACAAGTGTACATTATGGAAATGCCTGGAGAGGGCACAATTAACCCAAAACAATGTAGGTTGTTTCTTTTTTAAAAAGATAGTTGTGTCAGACTCATCTTAAATTATGACTTTGTTAACGTTTTTTATTATTTATTGATAATTAATCACGTGAGAACTTTAGAGAGTATAGTTCCAGCAAGTTAGGACTTTTTTTATGTCTCAAGATTCATTTATGATGCTTCCTTTAATTTAGCTGTTTTAATTTTTGTCTGATGTTTGCAATTCTTTAGTTCTCATTATGACTCCACTTTTGCAATTACAAGGGCTGCTTGATATGCCAAAAGTATTTTAACGTGACATTAGTCCAATTATCCATGTATTCTTTTCTTGACTTACCGTACAAAAGTGGCAGAGAGGTAAGTACACATTTTACATGGCTGACTATGATCTGCCATTTACAATGGAGAGACTAGAAATATGACAAGGACTTTTTTTTTTTTTTTTTTTAAAGATTTTATTCTTTTTCCTTTTTCTCCCCAAAGCGCCCCCGTACATGGTTGTATATTCTTCGTTGTGGGTCCTTCTAGTTGTGGCATGTGGGATGCTGCCTCAGCGTGGTTTGATGAGCAGTGCCATGTCCGCGCCCAGGATTCGAACCAACGAAACACTGGGCCGCCTGCAGCGGAGCGCGCGAACTTAACCACTCGGCCACGGGGCCAGCCCCTATGACAAGGACTTTTTAATAAAGCTCTATGCACATGTCACATTTGTCAAAACACAGAACAAAATACTTATGATTTGAGTAAATTGGGGTTATTAGTCACGTTTTAAATCCATGTTACCTATGAAATTTTGACTGTTTACTTGACCAAATAAATGTAAACATTATGAAACTACAACATATTTAGTCCCAGGACAAGTATAGTAAATCCCAGTTGCTGTTAGAGCTAGTACTACGTGGAAAAATCATAAAGAATATACAAGGTCGTCTTACAGACATTTTATTTTTGCATATTAATAACGAGTTAGTCTTTAAAATATTACAATTTTAGGTTCTGTCAAGCATGAAATGAAAAAATCTAAGTCTACCTACAAAATCTTGTGTTTATGTATATGGACACACAGACACACAGACAAGGGGTATTTCATTCTTAGAGTACAGTATGGGTGATGGAGGAGTTCCAGGAAAAGGGGGAATATGATCTCCACTATCAGATGTCTTGCTTGTTTAATAGATGGGATCAGACAATATGGGTAACTAACTGTAATAAAAACAGAAAATGGACATAGCTCACTAACCCTTATTGGGGCCGCTGTTCTGTTATGGGTAGGTGCATGGCTCTGCAATCAGAGTGCCTGCCTCTGTTACTCAGTGCTTGGTTCAGTGACCTTTCTGAGGCTCAGTCTCCCTATCTGTACTTTGATCATATAGTATGAGGAAGAAATGAGTTACTGTACTTTGGGTACTTACAGCAGTGTCTGATAAGCTCAATATGTGTTGTTTTTTGGTCGGAGATTTACTATGTGTATTATCCTTTAATTGTATTAGCATTATATTTAATTACATTAGTATAATAAGAAAGGCACAGATGATGAACTATGAGAATTCAGAGGAATAGGAAGATTTCCTGAAGAAATTAACACCTCAAATACTTGATTTAAAATTACTTAATTAGACTTACATGTTCAAGTAATTTCCTTGACACAGTAAAAAACAATTAAATGATAATCGAGCATCTACCGTGTGCTTGACATTCTGAAGATTTCTGTGATCTCAGGCATGTATCTTGATGTCCGTATTGCATCATTTTGGAGAGGAAACGGCCATAGAGACAATCTGTATAGTGTTTTTCAAACTGTGAGTCCCAACTGTGGGAGAGAAAACCAACTTAGTGGGTCATGACCAGCATTTTTAAATGAAATGCAATAGAAAAGAATGGAACCTCTTAGGCTGCATAGCATGGAGTAAAGGTAAGCAATATTTCATGAAATTTTAAAGTTCTATATGCAATGTGTGTACAGGACCAAGATTCAAAATATATTTCTTACTTGGAGTTGTGGCCACAGAATTCTGAAATCCAGTAGTAGTAATTCCAACCACTTCATTTGGTTAACCGGTAAGTGAGGTGTGGGAGAATGTTAGTTACCAAGACTGTATGCCTAGTCAAGGGGAGTGCTGCAACCTGTCCCCAGGTCTGGTGCCTTAGTCCAGTGCCTTCTGTGTCACTCACGGTGGCTTTAACCTATGTTTTGGAATGAATACATTTTTTTTTTAAAGATTTTATTTTTCCTTCTTCTCCCCAAAGCCCCCCGGTACATAGTTGTGTATTTTTAGTTATGGGTCCTTCTAGTTGTGGCATGTGGGATGCTGCCTCAGCGTGGCTTGATGAGCAGTGCCGTGTCTGCACCCAGAATTTGAACTGGCGAAACCCTGGGCCGCCGAAGCAGAGTGCGCAAACTTAACCACTCGGCCACAGGGCCAGCCCGCTGGAATGAATACTTTTAAAATGGATAATGATTATTTACAATGCTTGCTAACATGAATCATCAGAGAGAAGTGAAAAGTTTTAAATCTATTATAGAAAGAGAAACAGATGACAGATTTTATAACTATTTTTATATTGAACCTTCAAGTATAAGTATCGGTTACTGTTACAGTTTTAAAACAGAAGCAGTTAAAGACTCTTCCATTTAAGAAGTTACCTTTAGTTATTGACCTGTTCAAGGACAGTGGCTTTTGATCTGTCATCCCTCACAGGCAGCCGTGGTCGAGAAGGCAGAGGTCTTTGCCTTCTTCACCCACTGGCCTCTGCTCCCGCCAGAGCAGGCCTCCCTTTTTTTTTGTTTATATTGAGTTTTAAGATAAAATCCTCTTTGAAAAAAGTGTCCTGCTTTTTAAAAGAGTTTGAAAGCCAATGTTCTAGCAAACAAAGATACGTCTGTATTAGTTACACGAGTGACTGAGGTGTGCCTAGGATAGTAATCATAAAAATACTGCTAAGTCAATTTGTTCCCAACTCAATAAAGCTGGAAAAATAAAATAAGATGAAATTTTAAATTTTTGAAAAAGAAATCAACTTGTAGAGAAGATCTTTTAATAGCTTTCCGGTAACTATGAAAATAAAATCTTTGCATTGAGAGCAAAATCTATCTTATCTGAGCCTCCTTTACTTTTATCTTATCTCCCAGTACTTTACTTTCCCTCCCTCTTGCGTATAACATACCAGGGATGCAAAACTACTTCCGGTTTAATGTTCCTTACATTTGCTCATTTGTTGGTTCATTCGTTCACCCAACAAATATTTATTTTGCAACCACCACGTGGCACTGAAAGCACAGCATGAACAAGACAGACTTGGTCTCTGCTGTCTGTGAGCTTATTGAAGTAGAGGGAGAGAGCGGTTACATGTGTGATGAGGGTTAGAAAATCGGAGTACTGGGTACAAGGGAGCAGCCAGGACGTGTAACAACACAGTGATGTGTCATATCTCTTAGCTTTCATCTGTGCTTTTCCATCCACTTGGTGAATTCCTTTAAATTTTATCCTTTAAGATAGAGCTCAGACACCTCTTTTTCTGTGTTATTTCTCTTGACCTGTCCAATGAAGTGCCAATTCTGGAGCGTTCACAGATGTCTGGTGTTGCCCTTGTTCTCGTGTACATGACTGTGTGTTTCTCACCTCCAGACTCTTTAGGAGTACCCAGTCGGTGCTCAGTGATGGTTTGTAAAATCTACTTTGAATATGATATGCTC
Source organism: Equus caballus (assembly GCF_041296265.1). Classification (NCBI taxonomy): domain Eukaryota; kingdom Metazoa; phylum Chordata; class Mammalia; order Perissodactyla; family Equidae; genus Equus; species Equus caballus. Next base: position 72,098,507 of record NC_091701.1, on the reverse strand, counting down.
CATAGTGCAACATAATACCCAGAAGATTTTTTTCCTATGAATTTGAAGTCTCACATACAATAATGTAGGCAATTTATAATAAAAAATCTGATATCAATTAATGTCCTAAGTGCAAAAGAAATGTGAAAAGAGTACTTGGTTCTCTTTGTATTTCTGTTGCTACGGAGTAGTGTTTTGAGTGAGAAGGTCTGCCTACTCAAAGATGCCAGCAGTCAGTGTTTGGATTCTCAGTCTTGGTTTCCCAAAGCTTTGCAAATACTGTGATGGGCTGGTGCTTGGGAGTGAGAAAGGAGGCTTTTATATAAACCAGAATATTGTTAACTTTGATGATGGAAATATGAAGAGAAGCTTGTCTCATGAATTGGCTCCTGTATTTTTTTTTAAGATATTTTATTTTTATTTTTTCTTCTTCTCCCCAAAGTCCCCCAGTACATAGTTGTATATTTTAGTTGTGGGTCCTTCTAGTTGTGGCATGTGGGATGCTGCCTCACTATAGCTTGATGAGCGGTGCCATGTCCATTCCCGGGATCCGAACCAGCGAAACCCTGGGCCGCCAAAGCAGAGCATGCAAACTTAACCACTCGGCCGCGGGGCTGGCCCCTGGCTCCTATGTTTTAACATGAAACGTATTTTGATTTAGTTAAAAGTTAAAGGAGTCAAAATAGTTAAATTAAGGATATCGTTCTGGGTAATTCATGTACCTTTGCATTTTTGTTATTTTTTTCATTTTTTTAAGTTTGGAATACTTTTGATTTTCCACTGAGGCTTATAATAGTAGTAAGTATTCAATGTTGGGAACATATTTCTTTGAGATCAGGATGCTATAGAAATCTTTCCTAACAGGCTTATGGCTTGATTCTATTAGTGATGAAATAAATTTTCACTTTTGAGGAAAAGAATCAAGTCTGCAATATTTAAGTTTTATAATGTATATTTTAGCTTTGAAAAAAGACACTTATAAGTATTAATATAGACACTCAATTCTGTTTCAAACTAGGAAACAATTTATGGGGAGTAGGGAATGAAATTGTATAATATTATTTTTTAGTGAAAAATAATTTAAATATTATACTTTGTGAAAAAATTGTTGGTAATAAAAGTTGAGGCTATTATGCAAAACTTGTGTTATATTTCATAAACAGAATTTCAGTTCATAACTAAAGCAAATTAATAGATTTTAAAAATCTGATCATGTAAAAGTAAAAATGAGACATTGATATGTTATCACTGTTATTGTTTAGCATTATTAGGAGAGTTCTTTTCAATGCAATAAAACAGGAAACAATGAGGGTGCTATAACATGTGGAAAGAGGAAAGAATATTATCATACTCATAGACAATATATTTCATCTAGAAAACCAAAGAGGATTAGCTGAAAAGCTATTAGAATAAAAGAACTCGATGGAGTAGATATATTCCAAAAAGAATATTTAAAAGAAATCAATAACTCCTGAGAAGAAAATAAATGGGTCATAATTCTAGTCAACTGGTAAATGGAAACAAAACAAAACAAAGTGAAACAAAAAACTTAGGACGTCTTTAATAATGCACAGTGCAAAAATGACAAAACTTCACAGAAAAACAAAAGAAGACTTAAGACATTGCTTTTTCACTGTAGGAAGACTAAATGTAAAAGTGTCAACTCTTTCAAAAATAAATGTTCTAGAAATAATACTAAAGTTAACCTAGAAGAAAGAAAGTAAGAGAGGCAGTAAAAATTCAGTAGAAGAGTGAGTTTGGAATAAGTGCTGGGAGAAACTCTAATATACGTAAGCCTTTAATGCATTAGAAAGTAAGCATTATAACCCAATGGAAAAACAATAGGCCATTCAGCAAATGGTGTTGGACACGTTTACTTTGTGGAAAAATATATCAAATCAGAGGCTCACCTCACACCAAAATATGCTCCAGATGAATTAAAGAATTAAATATGACAGAAAAAAAGAGAAGCTATAAATACTAAAGGACAGCAGGGGAATAACTAAGTTGTCTTTGATGGGAAAGGACTTTCTAAGAAAACACACAATGAAAAAATTAAAAAGAAGAAGATTAAGAAATATGATTGTAAAAATTCATAATTTAAGCCAAGAAACGTTATGTAAAAAAAATTTAAGAGAATATCAAGCAATCACAATTTATGGAATTTATTTGTTTCCCAATTTTGGCAATCAAACTATAATCAAAATATTTTAAGACAATGGGGAAATGTATTCCCTGCCTTGATATTTGAAGAAATTGTGAATTATTGATAATATTTTAAAGTGTGGCAATTTTTGTGTGTGTGTGTGAGGAAGATTGTCCCAGAGGTAACATCTGTGCCAATCTTCCTTTATTTTGTATGTTGGACATAACCACAGCATGGCTTGATGAGCAGTGTGTAGGTCTGCGTGCGCCTGGGATCCGAACCCACGAACCCCAGGCCACTGAAGCAGAGTGTGCGAACTTAACCACCACACTATGGGGCTGGTCCCAAGGTGTGGCAATTTTTAAAGAAGAGTCCTTACGTTTTAGAGATACTTATTCAAATATTTGCAAATGAAGTTTTGTGATGTCTGGGATTTGTTTGTAAATAATCCAGAGTGAGATGAGGATTAGAGGAAATACGATTGGCTGAATTTTGAGTATACTATTCTTTTTAGTTTTGAAAAAGGTTTGAAAATTTCTACAACATAAAGTCAAATTATAAAAAGAAACATAAATTTAAAAACAAGCAGAAAACTGGGGGAGATATTTGCTACAACAATGTAAAAAATACAAATAAAGTTTTAAAACTTAGCACGTTGTGACAATTAGTGCTGTTTATTCCCTGTTATCCATATATCCATTCTCACCTTCTTCCTTACTTTTAGCACTCCCTGTGTTTACCTGTGCGCATTGCATTCAGAGTAAAGAAATAATTTTTCTGACTTCTGTTGTGGTTGCATGTGGTCATGTGACTATGGTCTGCCCATCCAGATGTTACTGGATGCCAGCTCTGATTCCCAGGAAATATTCTTAAAAGATGTTTCTTCCTTTTCGATTTATTCTTTCTTTCTGATGGCTGGAACATGATGTTGTTTGAAAGGCCATTTTGGCCAGAGATCAAAGCCATATGCCAAGAACGGTGAAGCAGCAAGGGGAGGGGAGGGAAGGAGATGACTTGGCTCTCTGATGCTTTAGACACACTGTCCTTCCAGCTCTGCACTGATTACCTCAGGCTCCCGTTTACATGAGATAGAAGTTCCTTCCTGTTCGTGTCACTATTATTTTGGGTTTTTTATTACTTAAAACTGAACCTAATTGTAAATAACATACCCCACAATAGGAAAATGGGCAAATACATTAACATACAGTTTCCAGAAGAAAAAATGTAATTAGCCAAAGAGCACCTCAAACATCAAGCCCAAAATACAAATTTTAACAATATTTTTTTAACTATCAAATTGTGACAGTCACAAGTGTAGTATTTAATGCTGGCAGTATCACACGGTGGTTAGGAGAGCCAGGTAAGGAGCCAGACTGCTTAGTTCACGTCCCTGCTTTGTCATTTACCAGCTGGTTTAACTGAGCCATTTCCTTCCATTGCCTGGCCTCAGTTTCCTCATCTGTAAAGCTGGGATGATAATAGTCCATGCTTTTTAAAGTTGTGAGGATGATGAGAAAATACAATGCCAGCGTGATGCCTGGTGTTTCTAAGTATAGTGATGTTATACGAAAACAGGTTAAAAACAAACAAAAAAGTGAGTGTTCATTGCAGCTCTGAAATCTCTACAGCCATTCAGAAGACTAATTTGGCAATATAAATAGCCTTTAAAATGTTCGTAACTGCCGGTTATTAATTGCACTTCTAGGACTGCAGCGTGAGTGAGTAATCAGAGATGAGCACGAGAATTTATTCAAAAAGATGTTCACTGCAGCATTATTAACAGTAGAAAAATGGAAGCAATCTGAATAATAGAAGATTAATGTGTTTAATACATTATGATGCACTCATTATTTAACCATGAAAAATAATCATTTTATTCAAGCAGAAAATGAAAATGAGTTTAAAAATCATCCGACATGCCTGCTTTGGTTAATTAAGATCTCAGCAGTGAAGGAAATTGACAGGAAGACAGTTGTAGGAATTCATTTGGTAGGAGTACCCTTCGGGAAGGGGCAGACTATGTCTGCACGTCCCCTGCAATAGAGATCCAAATACGTGTCATCCAATGCCCTGAGCTCCTTCCTTCCCATCTGGATTGCACACCCAGTCCCTTAGGGACTCCTACAAGACACCATGGTTCAAGTTTGGCCGTGATAGCACTCCAAACACCGAAATGTAAAACTTTAATTTGGCGAATGTATTGAGAACCTTAACAATGTCCCTGATCTTTGATCCAGGGATTCCCCTTCTGGAATGCTATCATAAGAAAGTATTCTGAAATGCAGAGTTTTTGTATACAGTACTACTTATAATATTGAGAACAGGAAACAATTCAAATATGTAATAATAGAGCATTGGTTTAAAAAATGAGAGAACATCAATATGATAGACTGTTATACAGTAATTAAAAGCATGTTTATTAGTTTTTAATAAAATGGGGAAATACTTATGCTATAATGTCAAGCAGAATAATTAGGATGCAAAATTAGATATATTGTTTAGTCTCAACTGTGTATAGAAAAAGATGAATAAAAAATACTGAAGAGAAAAATACAATTTATTCAACAAATAATTATCATATAGGTATAGTTTTGCATCATGTTTCTATCAACTTATATGAGTCAATTATGTAAAATATTTAGGGAGAAGGAGAAAGAGAAGATTGAGAAAATCTAAGTAGAAGTAGTTTTCCCTTCGGTTAAAAGATAAAGTGAGGGACATCAAAAATTTTAAGAGTTTCTTTGAGTAAAAATCTATTAGAATCAGGCAGTGCCAAACTGGAAGTGCTTAGAGCATTCTGCCAGCAGGAGCCAGGAGAAAGACAGAGAGAGAAAGGGTGGAAGCAAAGAAAGGAAAGTGATTGGCTACAGTTTAAAGCCTCATTGGCTGTGATTGGTTGTCCTTAGCATTTTGATTTCATAACCTTGAGGCATTTATAGGCTTAAATTTGGGGTTGCTTATGTAAGCCACCGTGGCCTTAGAGCCGTCTCAGTCTAATGGTGTCCTTGTCTAATTAATTTAACATTTCTTTATTCTTTCTTTATTTTCCACATGTTCTATAATAAGCTACTATATGAGTTACTTTTATAATGAGTTACTTTTATAATTGAAAATATAGTAACCATTTAAATAGCTGCACCTGGAAATGCTTTTTCTCTGGTGTCTCAGATGGATATACTTCACTGCCATCATACTTGGGCACATAGTGAATCCCAGAGCAGGTGGGGAGTCCCGAGTAGAACTATGGCTAAGGAATATGGAAGCAGGCAGGATGACCAGACAGACCCACCAATAAAGCCCTTCCCACAGACGTCCAGTTATTTTTATGGCATCATTTCCTTATACTCGAAAGATAAAAATTATGGGTAACTAGGAACAGCGGCAATCTCGAAGGCTGAAAAAATTGGAGGCTTGAAAGTTTACAGTCAATACTTAAAATAACATGGAATCGTTTTCTGATTTTACTCCAGTGTTGCTAGAAAATGTTGGAGAAGAACTGGATCCAATCCTGGAACCTCTTCTACTAAAACAGACCTTTAAGCAGGGTGGGAGTACGTGTATCCGACTTGGAGATTCCACCATTGAGTATGCACCAGACTTCCGCTTCTATATTACTACAAAGCTAAGAAATCCTCATTATCTTCCCGAAACATCAGTAAAGGCCAGTATCTAAAGTGAATGTTTCTTTATCAAATTTTATCATTAATGACTGTATTTTCCTCCTGAGCCATAAGAAAAACAGGTCTTCCTAAGAAAAATGGATTTTGTCCTTGCATTTCCTGAAATTGCTATAACAATTTCCAAATATTGCTTTTGTGTGTGCAGGATACAGTGAAAAAAGACAGTGAAAATCCAATTTCTAAAACTGATATTATTCTTAGATTTTCATTGTTAAAAATTGATGACATATATGCACGTTCTTTCTTTGTAATAAATGATAGTATGCTAATTCTTGGAATTGGAATTTAGGAACAGAACTCCATTCTTCTTTCTCAGAATAAGGTTGTTGCTATCTGATTTTGCATAATTACTTGAAAGAACTGTTTTCGATCACTCGTTCTTTTAAAATACTAAAAATCCCTTTAAAGAGTAAAGTTAGTTTAAAGTTTCAGTCAGTGACTAAAACGACTTGAGACGTTAATCTGCAACTGAGTCCTGAAGGTTATTCCACTTTTTATTCCCAATTCTTAGCCTCAGCTGGCACTTGATAAATGTTTGTGAAATGAACGGATGAGTGAGGGAGGGAAGGAGGGCTGCCTTTCATTTACAGAAGCTGGCGGGAGAGGACGTTAAGAAATATTGATTCAGGTTTTGAAAGTTACATAATAGAGGCAAGATTTATGCAAGGAGTTTAAATGCTGTCCTTTATTGCAGAGATTTAAATTAAGGTAGGCATCTGTGTGCAGCGAGGCAGCGGAAGCACTGAAATGATGTAATTCATTCCCTCCAGGATGAGTAAACGTGGTCCCTGCTCTCCAGACGTGTACATTGTAAATAACGTGTAGGTAAGGTGACTGTGTTGATGACTTGGAAGACAGAGAGGAGCTCGGAGTCGGGGACACACGCTTTAGACTGGACATTCAGGGATGCCAGGAAGACTCAGGGAAAGTGGGGCGACCATCGAGCTTAGTTTTAAAAACACAGTGTTAAAATATGGAAATTCTTGGCCACTGTTTTAATAAATTAAAATATAATACGTTATCTAAACACCTACACGTTGTACACCCATTAGGAGAGGCAGTACCCGGCAGCAGTTAAGAGTGTGGATTTGGAGCCAGACTACCTGGGTTCATATCCCAGCTCTCTCACGTGCCAGTGTGTGACTTTGGCCATGTTACTTAACCTCTCTGTGCCTCAGTTCCCTAGTCTGTGTGGAATAATAAATAGCTCTGTCTCATAGTGTAATGTGAAGACTAAATAAATTAATCTATGTAAAATGTTTAGAATAACCCAGCACACAGTGTTATATGATCGTTAACTATTAGCATCATTAACTTTTAAATATAAATGAGAAAAAATGAAATATAAAAGAAAATGGTAAAATCCCAAAGCCGTGTCAATGATATGGAAATCCTTTTTTGCTTGTCAATAAAATCTATGAAAGTATCACAAATAACATGAACAATTCTTTGCTCGCTAATAACTAGTTGTTGTTATAAGTCATAAACCACTGTGGGGAGGGAACTGATCTATGATTATCAAAATCCTTCCGATCCCCAGAGTGTCTTGTGGCTTCATTATTTTTAATTGCTGCGATTGATTAAACGGGGATTAGAAAACATAGTGAGGCAGTTGCTTGCTTTCATTTACAAATTAAAATACTTCTTCTTGATCTTATTTTTAGGCTCTTTTATGTACCTTTTGCTTTCAAAAGCACCCAAGGGATGATATCATGCTGCTACAATCTTTTTCAATCTAAATGAAAATAAAATTATGAGACCACATTTGTATGATTTTAAATGTTTACTTGTGAGCAAATGGCTAGATTTGCAAAATCTTGATCTTGAAAGATCCAGCATTAATGGAACGTAAATGCTTACTTCTTTGTGTCTGAATACAATGAGGTGAAAGCTGTAAAATGTGCATTTCACCAGGCACTGGGACTATGTTTTGGGATTAAAGCAAATGTAACCTGTGCACTTGGCTTCATGTGCCAACAGGGAAAATCTTTCGAAAGCTTTAATTATAATGTTTCTATGAATAAATGCCAGAGCAGTAGAGAATTATATAACAACACTTCATGAGTTTTTTGAATTGCTCGATTTCAAGAATTGTTTATTATCTCATTTAAATTCGTGATTATGCCCATGTAATCTATACTTGGTTGTGTCCAAGGCCCGCCATGGGGCAAGCGAGGGGGGCAAGTTAGCCCAGAGGGCCGCTCCTGGAGAAGGTGCCTGGGTTTGGGCAGAGGAAGGAGTCGCCTTCCTGGGACTACTGTAAGAAGCTGTTATACACTTCCTGATCGCAGGTAGGACATTGTACAAAAACAAAATTACTTTGTTTCTGCAGAAGAACTATTCTCTTACTAGGAAAGGCAGGGGGACACAAGGTCTCCCAGTCAGCAGCTGGAGCTGAAGCACATGCAGACGCTTCATGGTCAGTGTGTACAGGATCCCACAACCAGTTCAGTGTAGCTAAAATGAAAGACTCATGGAAAAGCGGAGTGGGAGGTGATGCTCAAGACATGAGTGCAGACCTTAACTCGACATGATGATAGGCAGATGGCAAAACAGATATTAAAAAAAGGGAGGGTGTTTCCAATTAAGCCAAAGTCAAATAAGTGTTTATTAGCTTGTGGGTTCATTGGTGACCAGAGCCAGAAAGTTTCTGTAGTTTATTCTGTGTGCGTTGATGGGTGTGTGAGGGCAGGGATGAAAGCGGACTGTAGAGGGCTGAAGAATGAAATGCGGTGGAGACAGAAAGCATATATAAATCACATTTTCAGTAAGTAGGCACAAAGAGAAATCATGTGCCTCCAGTGAAGACACAAAGAGAGATGGTTCCGTAGCTGAAAGGGATTGTGAGAGCAAGAGAATGATTTATTTGTTTGTTGTTTGCTTTTTAAAAGAGAGACCTGAGCATGATTACTTTCCCATTTATGGGAGAGAACCGAGAGAGACCTGCCGGTGAGAGCCATTAAGTATCGGGAGAAAGCGTTTGCTAGCAGACCACATCTTGATGGACACCATCAACATGTACAATCCTTAGTTCACAATAGTGGCTGATTATTATATTGTAAATACCATATCATAATATGTTATTATGTATAATGTAATATACCATATTGTAATATGATTATATTATGATATGCAATATGATTATCAGATCGTAAATATCATATATACTTTTCTCATGACAAGTAAACACCGTGTTCTTTTTTCTCTTATCTCACTTTGTAAGATTTCCTTTACTTTTTGATCCCATGAGGATCCTTAAAATACAAACCAGCTTGTCCAGCCAATATGAAGGATGGCTTCCAACCTGATTCTAATTGATTTAGGGATTAAATAGTTGTCAGAAATTGGACCAGTTTGAAATAAGAATGAATTGATCACCAAATAAAACCCTTTGAAGTATTACATTTATGACCATGAGAAACTTTAGCGGGTTTTTAATCCACAATCAAGCTTGCCTATATCTTTAATCATAGTCTACAAATTCTACTTTTCACACGTACTATTGTAGGAAATAGAGTCTATTTTAAGGTCAGAACTTGAAGCATATAAGCAGAGCCTTTCTCAATAGAAATAATGATGCAATTTTTGTACATTCTTTCATTTATAGGTAACATTATTAAACTTCATGATAACTTCTGAGGGAATGCAAGATCAGCTTTTGGGAATTGTGGTGGCACGAGAAAGGCCCGACCTTGAAGAAGAAAAGCAAGCCTTAATATTACAAGGAGCTGAAAACAAAAGGTTTTAAACGTTGTAAAACAGAATTATTCTTAGTTGTTTCATGATCACTTAGAATGAATTAAAGTACCTTTTAAAGATCTATTTTGTTAGATTTAATAGATGCATTGAATGGGAAGATTCAAGAGGAAGATGTAAGGTGTTACAATGCCTCTGTGTTAATTTGGAAAATTGTGATATGCAGTATGTTTTTACGTGCTCTGGAAGAAGTAGAAGCCCTGCTCCAAGCCAAGGCAGTGCATTTTCAACTATTCAAGAAAGCTGTAACACTAAAGTTTTAGTGTTCCTTATGAAACTGAGGTTACCTGTTTTCACTGGAGCACAATCTGAATATGTTGCAGCCCACTTTCTGCTCATAATACCTGACCATAATATCGCAGGTAGAAAGAGTAAAGCTCTATAAGTCAGGAAAAATTTCAGAAAATAAATGGAGTGATCCTTTCTGTTCACTCGGGGCTGAGAAGCTTGATGGCAGAGAAGACTGGCTTACCATCTCTCTCTCTAGTTACCACATAAATGATCATTAGAAAGAGAAGTGGAGCAGAAAGCCCTTTTTGACATTTTGTAAGATAAGAAATTAATTATACAATACCACCGTTCTGGATATTTGTCACAAAGTGATACATTTCTTTAGGTTACAAGCTCTTTGTTTCTTATAAAAGAATGTACACGTGAAGTGATTTTAGATTTCTTTTTCTTCTGAGAAAATTGTGTTTTATTCCAGGCAGTTAAAAGAAATAGAAGACAAGATTTTAGAAGTTCTTTCATCTTCAGAAGGCAATATATTAGAAGATGAAACTGCTATTAAGATATTATCTTCCTCCAAGGCTTTGGCTAATGAGATTTCTCAAAAGCAGGAAGTAGCCGAAGAGACAGAGAAAAAGATTGATACCACCCGCATGGGCTATCGTCCTATTGCCGTCCATTCCACCATCCTGTTTTTTTCTATTGCTGATTTAGCCAACATCGAGCCCATGTACCAATACTCACTGACTTGGTTTATTAACCTTTTTATCCTGTCTATTGAAAATTCAGAGAAATCAGATGTTTTAGCAAAAAGGTATGTAAATGAAATACTAATTAATACTAAAACTAATTAATGCATGAAAATTAAATAGTAATTGGTGGCTTTCACTGTTGTTTCAGAATGATGTGAGCATTACAGCTACATAGCTAAAATGAAGTTGATTAATCATTGTACCAGAAATAAATTTGAGTTAGAAATTGAACAGATGTGACCAAATTTGGTCTGCCAGGAAATTGTTTACGGACATTTAGGATTATAATGTAAATCTAAAAAGAAGAAATATTTACCTCTGTTTGTTGTTTGCAAAATGTATTTATGATTGGAGGTATGGAAAGAGTGAGTAACACTCCCTAAAAGATATGATTCTTACCCCCTGCAAGCTTGCATTCCAAAAGTTACAAATTCATATTTTGATATACACATATAGAAAATGTGTCAAGTAATACAGTTGAAAAAAATACTCTGTTGTGATTATTCTTATTTACATAAAATACCTTATTCTACGGTTGGCTCTTACAGTAAATAATGGAATTAAGACCTTACTTAATAGTAAGTCTGAGAGAATAAAATTTCTTTTTATTTGTTATCAGTGAGAAATTTTGGTTTGGTATTAAAACATGTTTTTAATAGAGCCTAACAAGAAATTACTTCTTGAACAAAGAAAATAATTACTTGCAGCCTTTGCCCTTTGAGCTTTATTGGTCCACGTGGAGCTGGATGCTTCACTTTCTTCAGTGTTCCTACCCACAAAGGAAACTCAATGCTTATCGCTTGCAGTTAAGAATGTTATTGTAGAAATCCAAAATGCTAATCTTTTGAAATCTGAGTTGAATTCCTTTCATATCATGGTATAATTTTCCTAAATTTTGAATACTCTTAGACTCAGCAATTTTTTGTTCATATCATTCATTAGCTTAAGCTTGAATATGAGACTAATAAAGGTGTGAGACCGTCACTTGGCTTGGCAAACAGTTTTTCAGATGTGTGCTGTGACAAAGGGAGGAGGGGAAGAAAGACATGATGGTAAAGTTAAAAGTTTGTTTTTATATTATGATATTTGAAAATGTTTAGTTTATTTCTCTATTTCTTCCGGTATCTGAAATTCTCAAGGTTAGCAAGGATTACTGAAATCGAGAAAACAAGATTTTGAGTGCCCTTTCTTAGGAACGTTCCCAGCCATTTGCATTATGTTAGTTAATTGAACAAGCATGTCTGGTTTTCACACTGGATTCTGAGTTTCCTGAGGCAAGGATTTAAAAAAAAAGATATTCCCAGAAGTTATCCCAGTGCCAGTCACGTGGAGCCACACAGTAAATGATGTTCTGTTTTTCACTGCAGTTCTTAATTTCTATCTTGGTCAACACAATAACCACCAGAATGTTATCATCTTAACTAGTTTAAAATCAAGGTATTTACTGGAGTCTAGAGGAGAAAATTTCTTTGCTCTGTCACTTAAAGACTTATTTTGTGTACAAGATTTAAAAATTAGAACAATTTTATGCTTTAAAAATAATGATTGGTTCCTTTATTATCTCTTGTTATATCAAATTAGAACTCACCCACAGATATGACACCTATTTCTTCATAACTGTGGTAGAATCCCTTACAATTTATAGAAAATCAAATCCTTTTACCCAGATGTCAGACTGGGATGACATCTAGAAAACAAAATGTGCCTTTTACTTTTTAGATAAAATCCTTTAATTTAGAAACAATGAAAATCATATTTATGATGACAGTGATCCTAAAAGTATAATGCTGGAACCAAAGAGTAAACACAAAAAATGTACTTGAAAAATTTCACTGAAGTTATTAGTATACATTCAGAAACATGCAGAAATCAGAAGTATTTGCTCAATGAATGTTCATAAGTGAGCACACCTGTATAACTAGTAACCAGATCAAGACAGAGAACCTTGTCAACAGCCTGGAAACCCCACTTCATGTCCCCTTCTAGGAACTAATGCCCTCGCACAAGATAATCACAGTCCTGACTCCCAACACCGAAGGTAGTTTCTTCTGTTTGAGAACGTCGTGTAAATGGAATCACACAGTATGTGCTCTTTTGTGTTGGCATTTTGCACTCAACATTGTGCTGGTGAAATTCATGTTGTTTTGTGCAGTAGTTTATTCACTCTCATTGATAAATTGTATTCCGTTGTGCTAGTATATTGATGGGGAAGTCTAAAAGCAAAATGGTCTCCCAACCCAGAAACTTTCTCCACAAAGGTAGTAGAGAAAAAACAGTTATATTATTAAATAAGCATTAAACTGGAACGTGATGCACATCACAGGCAATCCACTAAGAGATTCAGAGACAGAAATCTCATCCTAACTTTACTGCTAATTGAGGTGACCTTCTGTGTTAGCAAACTGGCTTTATCCAGAGGAAACACAAACATCTCTCATCTTTATGTCAGGAGGTGGTTTTGCAACTTGGAGCAGGTACCCTCTGAAGTCAGGCTCCTCCCTCCCACAGAAACTGGGAGAGAGGGGCACTGTCTCCCCTGAGGTTTACATTTTGAAGAGATGGCTCCCAGGTCTTTGAGAAACACAGTCCTGAGCCATGAAGCTGACAAAAAGCCTAGCTAGTTTTTGAAAGGATTTATATACGTTTCAGAGAGAAGAAAGTACTTATAATTTTAAGTTTTCAAAAATAAATACTCTAAGAGAGAGAGGGGAGAGAAATCTCTTTCCTTATTTTCAATAGGGAAAATTAAACCTCTTTTAATTTTCACTTGTCCTTACACTATACCACAAGTTATTTATTCTACTGCTGGGGACATTGGGTAGCTTCCATTTTGGGGCTTTTTTATGATTTTGCTGCCTTGACCTTTTTTTTTTTTTTGAGGAGGATTAGCCCTGAGATAACTGCTGCCAGTCCTCTTCTTTTTTCTGAGGAAGACTGGCCCTGAGCTAATATCCATGCCTATCTGCCTGTACTTTATATGTGGGATGCCTATCACAGCATGGCGTGCCAAGCGCTGCCATCTCCGCACCGGGGATCCGAACCAGCTAACCCCGGGCCGCCGAAGCGGAACGTACGCACTTAACTGCTGCACCACAGGCCGGCCCCTTTTATTTGGGCCCTTTTATTTATTTTGTTCTTTTATTTGGCTTTTGGTGCCCCTATGTACACATTTCTGGTCTGTACATTTTCAGAAATGGAGTTGATGATCACAGGGTGTGCATCAGTTCCGTTTTAGTAAATAATGCCAAATAGAATTCCAAAGTGGCTACAGCAAAAGAGACTCTTTTAGCCAGACTTGTTTAATCTTTTTCTTTTTCGGTAAAATAAGAGTTTTCAATTAAGAAGCTAGCTCCCATTTAGAAAATAAGATAGAATCAGTTCTAATAAGAATCATTTGTTTATCTGTCAGTCATTTATAAACATCAGATGACCTGTGGACTTTAATCAGCTATTGGACTACGGGCTATACCTCGGGCATAGAAAGCGTGTGACTGTTAACACCAGGCTACTTAATTGTTTTAGAATCTTAATATCGGTCTAAAGTTATTTCTCATTTCCTTTTACTCAGAGATAAAAATGTATTTCATCTTTGTCTTCTGATGGTTATTATTCATAGTAATTATCATTTAGCTATGACACCAAATATACACTACGTTATGACAACTGTGGTATGTACTGTGAAATAGCCATAAAAATTTGAACCATCTGTTTTTTATAAAATTTTCAATGCGTCAGAATTTATTATAGCCAAATAAATAAATAACTGTAGCAAAAAAAAAAAGTACAGAGACAAACATCTAACAAGGATATAGCTTTGTTACAGGGACCAAACAAAAATCTTTCTCTCTCTCTCTCAGAAATACATGTAAGTGCACACACACACACACTCACACACTCACTCACACAGTTTTTTTTCCTTCTACTACTGTCAAAATCATTTTCCTCAGGTTATAATACTCTTCTGAAACGTAATTTTTAGTAGCTTCCCACTATACCATTTTATGAATATACCATAATTTTCTTATTGTAAGAATTATAAGTAGTCTCTAGCTTTTGTATTATAAATAAAGTGCAATAAATATAAATGTCCACATCATTGATTATTTCCTTAGGCTAGAAATCCAAAATTAGGACAAAAGTGTTCACTTCTTTCAGTCTCAATGTAAATTCCTTTCCTGGAAAGTTATTCAAATGTACGCCTCCATCGGAGCAACATGAATGATCTTATAGCACTGTATCACACATCAGCATTGAGGATGATAGTTTTTATCCTCTTTTTCTCTGTAACAGATTATTAAAGTATCATATTTTATTCTGCATTTTTATCACTAATGAGACTGAACTTGAATTCCTGGTAGGATTGGCCCTTACCCTTTTCCCTTCAGTCTCCCAATCTGCAAGAGGAAATTTGTCGTAAAGTGCAGAAATTTTTATTTTATTCTAGAAAGACCAAATCTGAGTCACCCTGTATTAATTGTACAGGTATAGATGAGGCAAATTAAATGCCAAGTGTGAAAAGACCATCTATTAGCATAGAAATGGGGACAGGAATAGTATAATTATTTTAAATCTTCAAAGAATTCAACTCTATTTCAGCAACTACTTTCAAGGGGCTTTCTACCAAGCCCTTTTTCACAGGTCTCACCTGGAAATAAAATACATCAAGTTGTAATTCTCTTTGTGGGGAAGCTGGCAGAGGGTAAAATAAAGACATAGGCCGGTAAGGAAAACAATAGAGCGAGGGTGATCCATAACTTAGGGTATCAGTTTGGAAATAGTCAAAATATGGTCGTACTGGTAGATTTTTTTTTTCTAGACACATTTAGAAACACCAATATAATTTTGCTTAATCATAATACTTTGCTAATTTTTCCTTCAGATAAATTGATCTGCTTAGAGAGTTTGGGCCATTAATCCATGTCAACCATTACTCTCTACAAATGTTTTTAGTCACTTATTTATTTCTGTTATAACTATTATAACCTATGTAATATAACTATTTTTAAAATTTTTGTTTCAACGATAGTTTCTTTCCCTTATGAGATAAGTGGAAATGCTTAAGTTGTTATATTCATGTTAGGAATTATTATGAATACGGATCACACATGTTAGCACTTACTAGAAAGTTGTTAGTTGGAAATGTTGGAATTATTCATATGTCTTTGTTTTGTCTACATGGTAAATAAAAATGTAAATTTGTTCCAGCTTTGTGATTTCTCCAGCTTTCATAGATTTATGAGCAGAGTAGCGCACTGCTAAACTTAATGTTACCTTAATAAAGGAGCTATTAATTTGAGTCTGTTCATTTAGTATAAAATAGAGAACATTTGGAAGTCTTTTGGAATAAGGAAGTCAAATTTTACCCCAAGCAATGTTTTGTAGTTAAAAGTAATCCGTAAACCTTTAAATGTAATAGATTAATAAACCACACGTTGACTTTTTTCCAAACGGAAGATTAAGCTTTTAAAAAATCAGTCGACAGTAAAATGCAGTTCTGCTGCAGTGTTTCCGCATTGCATAGCTCTCAAATTGCTGTACCTGCTTAATGAGGATCTTTGATTGTTTTGGGGGTAATTGACCAGAAAGCTTATGAGAAGAGCATACATCTAAACGGTTCATAATAGGTTTCCTTAAGAGCATTTTCTTTAAAGTATAATTTATTTTTATTGAATGATTTTTCTTTCTGTTGACCCTTAGGCTTCAAATTCTCAAGGATCACTTTACTTATTCCCTTTATGTTAATGTCTGCCGGTCACTCTTTGAAAAAGATAAACTCCTGTTTTCCTTTTGTCTCACTGTGAATCTGCTGATACACGCGCGTGCGGTCAGTACTGTTTTCATTTTAGGAAAAAAACCTGTATTAACGTTGATTCAGTCATTTACTAATTTGTGTGGGAATATATAAAAAAAAGGTTGTACATAAACAATAATATTAATTATTATTATAGTTAAGGCAGGACATCACTACACTGAATTTCACAGAGAAGAAAAAGAAATTAGGCGCTGAGTTCATTATGTAACTGTTGCTTAAACTTTTGTATGTTTTAGTTTAAAATAAATTAGTTTCTAAGAATCTCGCACAAGTATGCATATAAATTTACTAAATATATTGATATATTTATACAAACTATTAGTATAAATGGTGATGTTTTTAAGAACTTGTGCAAGTTGGTCAAATCTGAACATTTGGGCTGAACAGTAACTTTCATAAATTTTTGCTATGTTTTAAATCTATTCATTTAAAATGTAGGAAGCAATTTGAGAATGAAAGACAAGTGTTGTGAATTCACTATTTTACACACTTATGTTTTAAGATTTATTGATTTTATATGGTAATGTATTTGTTGAAAGCTGAAGAAGTAAAAGTTTTATCCTTGCATTTCTCGCAAAAGTTTCATAGCAGTACCTCATTATATTTCATGTAAAATAATTGAAAACATAGCAGGTTGATGGCTTTCTGACTCCTGACAATTTTTAGAATCAATAGGACTCTAAGTAGCCATTTTGGAAAACATATATTCAAATAGAATATATTCAGATTTTCATGTTTAGTAATTCTGGAGGAAAATTATGAAAAATTAGCTATCTAAAATGGAACTACTTTGAAAACTGGTTTTAATGGATACATTGGTTTCTTATGGATAAATATTGAGCTATATCAGTAGTTATAGAATTTCATGGGTGTCATACTTGATGAAACTTGAAATTAACGGTCAATTCTTTTAAAATAGCTGTAAATTTACTGTGTATCTGATGAACTCATTTCTGACTGTGTGCCACTTTGTCTTCCGAAGATTAATAAAGCCGAGTGGAGGTTTCTGCTAACTGGTGGCATTGGACTGGATAATCCTCATGCCAACCCTTGTACATGGCTTCCTCAAAAATCCTGGGATGAAATATGTCGACTGGATGACTTGCCTGCCTTCAAAGCTATTCGTAGGGAGTTTATGCACTTAAAGGATGGGTGGAAAAAAGTATACGATAGTATGGTATGTTTTTAACCCTCCTTCTTAGTCCAAAGGTTTTAAATGGAGAAAATAATGTTAAATAATTTATTCTTATCTTTGAGTAAAAGCAAGCTTTAAGTAAGCTTTAAATAACTCGTCAGGTGTTAAAATCAAAGTTTTGATTTATATTATCCCTACCTTCTAAATCGGTAGTTCTGTTTGAACTTCTATTCAGATTCCTTGAAATGTGTGGAGATGCAAAAAAGCCACATGGTCCTTAAAAATATTCTTTTTGAATTTCTATGCCAGGTTTTGATTTATTATCAATTTAGACTTTAGCAGTCTTAATAGCAGATGAGTTAAAATTTTACAAATCAGCTATTGTTTAGATTTTCTGAATGCGGGGTACAAGCTAATAAATATTTTCTGTCCTTTGAGGAGATGGAAAAACTAATAGTTCTCAAATAATTTTCATGAGACCCTATCTTGCTAATTGGAGACTCTTATAGTTAACATATGCCATGATACTCACAGTTTCCCTTCTGGAATACATAGAAATTGTTCCCTTCCCTCATTTTTTCTTTAGCACAGAAGCTAATATTTTGCCAATTCCCAGTTAGTTTTTTCTATTCCTTTGTTTCTACTCTCTTGATATTCTGCTTTCCTTGGGTTTAATATGCAAGAGCTCTGTTTGGAGGAGGAGAGAGAGAGCCAGACATGTGGAGAATGCTTTTTATTTGGTTATGTATTTGTTGTATTATACATGCTAGTAAGATTGTGTCTGCACATGAATTCAAATATTTGGGTCTCTTCTTGTAAGTAATAAAAATATATTTCCTAGAGACAAATATATTTTAGAAATATTATTCGCTATGCTGAAGCCTGGAGATTTCTGATCTGAGACACCACATAGCCTTCCCTGTTGTTTCAAAGGTACAAACATCTTCTTTTTTCCAGATTTGCCCCTCCTCCTGGGGCCTTGATGCCTCTCTTCTTGTATGTTTTTAGTTGCTCTCTCTCTTCGCTTCTTTACTTATACCCATTCTCAAATATCCCTTTATAAAAAAGATGCAGAGCCAGCCCTGATTGCCTAGTGGTTCAAGTTCGGCACTCACTGCTTCGGTGGCCCGAGTTCGCTTCCCAGTCGCGGAACCACACCACCCGTCTGTCAGTAGCCGTGCTGCGGCAGTGTCTCACATAGAAGAACTAGAATGACTTACAACTAGGATATACAACTATTCACTGGGGTTTTGGAAGAAAAAAGAAAGAGGAAGAGTGGCAACAGATGTTAGCTCAGGACAAATCTTTCCCTGGAAAAAAAATAAAGAAGAAGAAAAAAGATACAAAAAAATTGTTCAAAACAAGAAATAACACAATAAATTTCAGTACAATGCCCTTCTTCTTTTGTAATAAATGTTTATTTTTATAAATAGGTGATGAGAGTGGTAGGTTTTTAAAATGCTTTTGGAGAAATAATGGGAAAAAATAGGGATCATTTTGTCTATTGATTAGTATTCATACTGACTTTAACCTGCTTCATTCGTGTGTAGTTTTGATTCCTTTATGGTATTTTAAATTTTCTTTTCATTCCTTATTTCATAATTTTTCCCCAACCTAATAAAATTTACTTTAGCATTCTTGATTTCATTTAGTCATTATGTATTTTCTCTAAAAATTGGTGTAAAAGTCAAAATACTGTTCTTTTTAGAAATAGTCTCCAAAATAACACTGAATTATATCCATTGTAATTTTAGGAACCACATCATGAGGTTTTTCCTGACAACTGGGAGGATAAAGCAAATGAGTTTCAAAGGATGCTTATCATTCGTTGCTTGAGGCCAGACAAGGTAAATGTGGACTTTGAAAGCAGCTCAGTGGTTCCATCCCTCCTCTCTCCACCAGCCAAACGTGTATTGCCTTATGTAATCAGAGGGGAGGTGGAGGAGCCAGGGGGAAATAACCCCACTGCCATCTAATGCAGCCATTTTACCAAAAGTTTATATATTTGTTAAAGCCACACTAAATTAGTAACTGAGCAGATTACATTTTATAGTTTTATTTATTTTATGATTCTTCCTTTTAACGTATGCTTCCCCAATTCCTCACAATCTACTTCCTTTACATGCTATAATCTCATTTTTATTCTTATTACATTGATGAAATTAAGAAGTGGTGTTAATGTCAAGCTGTTATGGTAGAATTTCTGGCTCCTGAAATGCTATCCTTATAAATAGTTCTTTGTTGGCCTTTGGAAAGCTAGTAGAATATCGTTTTTAAGACATTCCCAAAGGGGCCAGCCCAGTGGCGCAGCGGTTAAGTGCACATGTTCCACTTCTTGGCGGTTCACAGGTTTGGATCCCGGGTGCAGACATGGCACCCCTTGGCACGCCATGCTGTGGTAGGCATCCCACATATAAAGTAAAGGAAGATGGGTATGGATGTTAGCTCAGGGCCAGGCTTCCTCAGCAAAAAAGAAGAGGACTGGCAGTAGTTAGCTCAGGGCTAATCTTCCTCAAAAAAAAAAAAAAGACACTCCCCATTGCTGACTACAAAGGAAAATGTCAATACTGGTTAGCTTTAATTTCTTTAAATAATGAATTATATAACCAGCGAACCATCTGACCTGTCATCTCAGCAAGTTTCAGTACTCATTCACATCCTCATTTGTGTTAGTATACTCCATTTAAAAAAAAACTAGGCCCACCCTGTGGCCGAGTGGTTGAAGTTCTGTGTGCTCCGCTTCCAAGGCCTGTGTTCGCAGGTTCGGATCCTGGGCATGGACTTACTCTACTCATCAGCCATGCTGTGGAGGCATCCCACATGCGAAAAATGGAAGAAGAGTGGCACAGATGTTAGCTCAGGGTGCATCTTTCTCACCAAAAAAAAAAAACCAAAAAACTATTCACTTGAAGTATAATGACCCATATCCACAGAGATATGCATAAACTCTGAAAAATGTAGATATTAAATATGTTGGAAAAAAATTGAAAAAATATCCTAATTGTCCATTGTTACTACTCATGTAAAAGTAGTACATAATTATTTCAAAACTTGCTGTACTCACAATTTGAGTTGCTAAGGAGTATAAGACAATATTTCCATCCTAATAAAAAAAAAGCAGAACTGAGATGGTGAAAGCAATAAATTTTTCAAAATTTATTTTATACATGTCAGTGATAATATGGGGTAGAGGCCTCCTTTCCTCTGTAAGCCATAGTCTGTCCAATGCACATGTAATTCTTGCTTGACTCGACAGCATGCTCTCAGCCAGGGCCCAAGCATCCAGTAGGCACAGTGCCTAGGGCCCACGATACTTTGAGGGGTCCATGAGAATGTTTTAATTTCTTTTAAAACAGAGAATATAATCCAGTCTGTATTACATTTGTAATTATACCAAAACAATTGTAAACTATAGTTTTTCATATTTTTTTGTGGAGGAAGGGACCCATGAAGTGCCCAGGGCCCGTGAAGGTCGTAGTGCACCCTGCTCTTAGGTGCTGGAAGGCACTGTAGTTGTTAGGGATCGTTGTTAAACTGGTGAAACATCCTGCCCCTTGGTAGCCCTTTTAAAAATGAATCTCCACTAAAACTTTAGTGTTGAGCCTCAGAAGTCTTCATTTCAAGTGTTAAGTATGGGAGAATATCAGGTGCTTCAAACTCTTGCCTAATATGGCTTCCCGTTTTAAAACCTTTTTATTAAAATTTTCAAAGGTTTTCTCTCTGTTTTCTAAGCTAGATAAAGACTTCTATAAGTAAAATGACTCTGCAGGCACCATTGACCTTCTCCCCTCAATATCTGAAAAACAAAGGATCTTCTGTTCATGTCTTATATTAAGTTTAATTAAAAATGATTAATGAGCCATTCCCTAATTGCAGCAGTTCCATCCAGAAATATCTTTTCCTCAGTTTTATGTTTGCAAATTTTTGACATTTTAATCTGAAAATACTTTGAGCTACCAAATAGATCTAATATTTCTTTCCATATTTATTCCCTTTTTCAAGTGTATTTGAGAGAAATGAGGAGTTAGATATTCAAGCTGAGGAGTTTTTGTTCGTATGTTTTTGTTTGTTTTTAAATCATCTGCGGTTGAACTGATGGTTTCATCCTTCTCTCAGCTACTCTGCTCAGTGCCCTAGCACCCTGTCTTGTGACTTTTTCCTGTATGTTTCCTTATCGCCTCTGGAGTTGTCCTGGGGCAGGCGGATGAGTGTAGACATTAATGCTGCTCACCGACATTCCTGGTTCTCCTCTCCTGCGCTCACTCGACGTGTGGGGGTTGTGACCATACACCTTGTTTTGGCCAATAAAATGTGAGCAGAAGTGTCAGGGCAGAAGCATTTAACTGCCAGTGTGAGGTTCTCCAGGGCGTTCTCCCTGCCATGGGGCCGGTGGGATCACGTGTTGGTATTTCAGTGCCATAAAGGCAGGCAAGAGCACTGGGCCAGTATGTGGACAGTTAGTTTCCTGTGCAAGGACAGGAAATAAGCTTTGGTTGTGTTAAGCCACTGAGATCCAGAAATTGTTTGCTACCACAGCATAACTCAGTGTATCCCAAGTGATACAATTGGCTGGTTACCATTATCTGTACTACCACACCCTGATCCTTAGTATAAACATAGTTACTAGTATGCTATTATATTATCTAGCAACCTCCAACCCTTCCATCTTGCTGTTACCCAGAACTCCAATTTCTAGTGGTGAATTGCTGATTTTGGAATCTATATATTTTTAAATGATGTATGGCTTTATGCTTTTTTTTTTAAAGATTTTATTTTTTCCTTTTTCTCCCCAAAGCCCCCGGTACATAGTTGTATATTCTTCGTTGTGGGTCCTTCTAGTGTGGCATGTGGGACGCTGCCTCAGCCTGGCTTGATGAGCACTGCCATGTCTGCACCCTGGATTCTAACTGATGAAACACTGGGCCGCCTGCAGCGTAGCACGCGAACTTAACCACTTGGCCATCGGGCCAGCCCCTATGGCTTTATGCTTTTCAAAGAGTGGTTTTCCAAAGTAAAATGGTATAGCACACCAGAGAAAGGACTGGTGCTATATGGAGCTGATATATGGGCTGTACCATCTAGATTTTATTTCTTTGCAATCTCTAAGATATGAGATAATATACATCCACCAGGAAATCAACAATTGCTTGACTTCTCAGTATAATTTGTTGGCACAATTTTTTTTTTGGTCTTCTTTCCATGTTCTCCCCTCAGAACCAACTGTACGCAGTGGTAAGAAGCCACAAATGCCAGGTTTTCTAAGGGCCTACTTTGGGAAAATGCAGAAGATGCTTGCTAAATCACCAGTAGGAAGATGGGATGGGCTTGCACCTTCTGTTAGAATTTAATAGTTTATTGTGTTTTATTGACAAAGGAAATATATCAGATGGATAAATACTGAAGTGTGAAATATTTTGAGCCCATTTACAAAATGAAGAGCTTCTGGCCACAGTTCTCTCCTTGTGAACTATAAACAGAAAGCAAATTAATCAGCTTTCAATAAGAAACTTGTCAAATGTAAGTTAATATGTTTCTCTGACCTCAGATAAATCCTATAGGAACTTGCAAAAAATAGAAAAACATAAAGGAAAGACCACAAACCTCTTTCCTGCCTTTGAGTAGATGGTTGCCTAAATTAGTCTGTAATTTTTGTTACTGACAGATTTCATTTTACAGACCTAATGCTGACGATATCAGATTGCAGAAGCAAACCCAATGTGATTGCCTTGCAAACTGAATAGCTAGCACGACTTCATTTACCTTGGGAGTTACAGTTCAGTTTTGGGAGCAAGCAAGTCTTGTTCCATTCTAACATTAAAAATGAAACACTGAGGCGCTGGCCCTGTGGCCAAGTAAAGTTTGCACGCTCCGCTTTGGCAGCCCAAGGTTTTGCCAGTTCAGATCCTGGACACAGACCTAGCACTACTTATCAGGCCATGCTGAGGCAGTGTCCCACACAGCACAGCCAGAAGGACCTACAACTAGAATATATACAACTATGTACTGGGGGGCTTTGGGGAGAAGAAAAAAGATTGGCAACAGATGTTAGCTCAGATGCCAATCTTTAAACAAAAACCAAAAATGAAACACACAAATTTGTCTGGGCTCACCCCCTCATGAGCATCCCTAACTTGGTCCTCCAGCACTGACAGAAGAGAATCACTTCACACCGGCTGTGTCTGCACGTGTGCAGGGGCCTGACCCACTCTCAAAAGAGGAGCCACTTACAACTCATGCTTCGGAAAAGTAGGACCATGCTCTTCAAAGCCACGTGCTTTCATTTTGTCTGTAAAACTATAATTTAGTGAAGAAGTCAGTCGTAGGAGGAAAGAGGTTATGAAACAATGTTTTGTTTTCTTTTGTTAGTTGTTCTTTTTTTTTAATCCAATGAGAAAAGACCTGCTAAAGGAAAAAATAATGAGAAGAGGAGGGGATGAGGCTGGGACAGGATATTTTTAGTTTCCTGCAATAAGCTTGACATCTGTGCCCAGTCAATATGTCTGCACGATGAGAGAACTGATGTAGACGTGAAACTTTATGATAGGTGAATTTATTAATCTACGATTTTTGTTTAGAATTTCTCCAATTAGAATTCCACCCTCACAAAAAGAGGCATCCTGAGTTTTTTATGCATTCCTTTGTTCAATAGATATTTGTTGCACACGAACAATAAGTCTCATCTTGTTAGGTAGGTCCTTGCCAACATGATGCTTATAAATTTGTTGTTATTCTTCCATACCTTTTCCTTATTTGAATGAACCTAGAGAAATATTGGGGAGGCATTAAAAAATCTAATTTAAGCCCAGATATTCCTTCACTGTCTCTCAGCCTCCCACCCTCACCCCCTCAGTGACACATGCACATTCACACCAGGATCAACGCTGTTTTTAAGGCATTGTGACATGTCAATGATTTTTACTTATACACCTCATGTGAATATACGTTCCCAAGAGTACACAGTTAAAACTTGGAAACACATGTAACTTTTTCCAGAGGAGAGAATCCTTTTGAAATATTTGACATCTGAAAATTGCTCCTGCAGTTTGCTCCAAGTTCAGAAAAGTTACTTGCTGGTGGAATTGCTGGTGGTGTACACACAATTCCATCCTTGGTTATGAGCAGCGATCCAGTCAGAGGGATTCCAGGCCCTTTAAAAAATTCTTTGTGTTCTTGTCTTCCTCTTCCTGGGATGTGTTTACATAATTTGTGAGGCTAGACACAGGGCGACTGGTTTGTTAAAGCTATCTTTATCACTTTGGCTCACACCTGAGGCGTGATTAGCTGGAGGCAATGTCCGGAGATAACAGGTCTAGACCCTTAGCAGAAGGAAGGGATGATGTTGCTGAAGCCACCTCAGCTGCACTGATTAATACAATTCCATTCCCACATCGACGCCTGCTGGGGACCCCCGAGCCTCAGAGTTCTGCTCTTTCTCAAACAGGGCCCCAGAAAATGCACAGGCATGCTATCGGAAATTTTATGCAATACAGTTTTTCCTGTTTCCCAGGAGAATGACTTGTTTCTTCTTCAAGTGCTTTTCCTTTTCTTTCTTTCTGTTTTTTCCCCCAGCTATATCAGTTCTTTCCTGGTGATATAGTATTGTATAAATCATACTGAAATTTCTTCTTTTGAGTTGTGGACTTTTGGAACATGGTGTTTTAAAACTTAAGTTAGAGAGTTAAAGTTTCTTATATTCTTCCTTCACTAAGTATTGAATACTCACTAAAAAGAAGACAAATGCCTTTGAATTCTGGTATCACTCACCTTTTATTATTTAAATAATTTATCGTTTTTTTTCTATTGGAAAAACATTTCTATAAAGTGATGCCTTTGACTCTCCACCAGCATTAATGATTAATTAACTAAGATAATGTAGCTAGAGTCCTTTGTTTTCAAACACCTTTGAATCTGAATTTCTTAAGGTTTTAGGCAGATTTTGAATATTCTTTCAAATATATTCTTGTCCCTTTCTAGGTTATTCCAATGCTGCAAGAATTTATAATCCACAAGTTGGGGCGCATGTTCATTGAACCGCCCCCCTTTGACTTATCCAAGGCGTTTGGAGACAGTAACTGCTGTGCACCGCTGATTTTCGTGCTCTCTCCTGGAGCGGATCCCATGGCTGCCCTTCTAAAATTTGCTGATGACCAGGTACCTTAAAACAGAGGAGGTTATGGGACTGGCTCTGTGGTGTAGTGGTTAGGTTCACATGCTCTGCCTCGGTGGCCTAGGGTTTGCAGGCCCGGATCCCAGGTGTGGACCTAGCACCACTCATCAAGGTGCGCTGTGGCGGCATCCCACATAAAATAGAGGAAGACTGGCATAGATGTTAGCTCAGGGTCAATCTTCCTCACAAAAAAAAAAGAGAGAGAAAACCAGAGGAGGTTATCTGATATTATAAAAATAAACAAAAGATTTGCCAACTGAATTTTTTAAAAGAGCAATACTTCTTTATCCTAAGGAGAAAGGGAAAGGTCAAAATTCGTCGTTCACTTAGCCATTGAAAGACTTGGGGCTCCAAAGGTTGATGGAGTCCCAAGAAAATGATACTTAAATGGCAGCATGACAGTAAAAATAGCTCCTTATCCAAATTTCAAAACCAGAATTTGGGTCGGGGGGCGCTTGCTGTTGTTTTGGAGGAATGGACAGACTCTGTGACATCACTGCCCCACTCTGTGAGCTGGGTTGATTTAATAAATTCAAGTCTGCACAGTGACCCTGGGGAGGACCTTCTCTGATCCTGCCCATTCTCCTAATCCCTAAAGGGGGCCCTTCTTGGCTTTCCAGAACCATCATATATTACCGGCACTTTACCAAGTTAGAATATATTCTAATATTTACGTTTCTAGGCTTTAAAAATTATTCAAATGAATTTAGTATAAATTTTCTCGCATCTTTCAACCTAGAACAAGAGAATAATAATAGATGATTGGGCATTTTTGAGTTGAGTTTTTTCCCTTTTGGTCTAATCAAAGTAACATTTTATGGTAATAATGCTGATATTTCTAAAATCACCATCATCACTTTTGTTGAGTGCTTTACATACACTGGTCATTTTGCTAGATCTTGTTACACACGTTTTCTCTTTTGAGTTTTACAGCAGTCCTGTGAGGCGGCGTCTCCAGTTTACCGAAAGGGATACTAAAGCATGGAGAGGTTAAGTGGCCTCTCAAAGATTACATACTAATTGGTTACAATACTCTTTACTAAGCCAATTTATATTTTAACACCCCATGTCTTTTGCTTTGGGTGTAATTCTTAAATACTAGAGGATTGATTGTGTAACATAGCACTTACCATTGGTTAAAGATGTGCGGGGACATGGCTGTCATAACTCAGGAGATGAGGTCAAGATGCACTGAGGGACTAGATCATGCAGGGCTTTGGTAGGCTGCCTTAAGGACTTTGAGTAGGATGGGACGATGTGGTAAGGTTTTAAGCAATAAAGTGACATGATCTGATCTATAATTTATAAAGCTCTTTCTAGCTGGAGTGAGGAGAAATGATCTGAGAGGTGCAACATGGAAGCAGGGCACTAATTAGAGAGTGCTATTGGAAGGCCAGGAAGAGCAATGGCGGGTGGGACTGTGAGCAGAGTGGAAGTGGTGGAGATTGTTGGAAGTTTCCATTTGTGTGGGATTCAATCTCTCTAAATCAACTTGACCTTTCCGATGCTTTGAGACCTTCCTGGTTCCCCTCCATTTCTCTTCCACGTTGTACAGTTTGTTTATTCTCTGGCTGCTATATAAGACTGCTCAATGCATTATCTTCACTTGCTGTCTCCACTTCTTCCAGAAACAGTAGTATCTAGCTCTGTTCGTTTTCTGCTGCTTCTACCTGCTCGTGTCAATAAGCCGTGGACATTCAGAGAGGGCTCGAGAGAGAGAGGGCTCGAGACCCTACTCGTCCACTCAAGGCCTCTTCCAAAGAGGCCTTCAGGTGGTAACTGTCCTAGAAAGAAAGAGCTTAGGAGTCAGACACCATTTCCAGAAGCTGCAGTTGAGTCAGGACACAGTAGAAATAAATTCCTGGAAAACATTCCCACAAAATTCTTTAAAGAGAGTTTTAAATGGGAATTGGGGGTTAATGCTTTTTCCTCTGAGTTTTATGCAGTAGCCAAATTAGTTAAAATATACTTATTCAAAGATCTGGAGGAAACAGGGCAAGATCATCTGTCTATTCATAGTTTTCTTTTCGGCTTTGGGTTTTAGGAATTACTGAATGACAGCCGGACCCTTTCATCTCCTCCTCTTGTTAAAAGTCTTCTTAAGATTTTTTCTATCCTTATCTTAACAATCAAGCACCCAGCTGACTATTTCCTTCCTTAACTGACTTGCTTTTTGTCTAAATGTTTATAGGATTCTGAGTCAGTAAGAGTTTTTAGGGCTGCATGTGTTTGAACCTTTGAAGGATGCTCCATAATTTAATTTTAATATATTTAATGTTAACATTTCTTGTAATAATAATATTGAGTCTTCTTATAAATGTGATGTTAAATAATATCTTTACTCTCCTTGTACACAGGGATATGGGGGATCAAAACTTAGCTCTTTATCTCTTGGTCAAGGCCAAGGGCCCATAGCTATGAAGATGTTAGAAAAAGCTATCAAGGAAGGAACATGGGTTGTTCTTCAGAACTGTCACCTTGCCACCTCTTGGATGCCAACCCTCGAGAAAGTTTGTGAGGTAAAAATGCAAGTTTATTTTTACTAGATTGTTTCCCCCCGATATAATTAGTGATATATGTACCATCTAAGTAACTCCATTCCCATCCTCTAGTTTGGAGGGTTGCGGGTTAGTGGTGTGGCTGGATTACAGGAGCCATGGGCTCACACTGGGGACTAGAGGAGAACACATGGTCATGCCTTGCTGGATCCCTCTTAATAGGAACAAGGACTCATCTGATGAGTTGGAAATCTCCTTAATCCAGAGGAGCAGCCTCAAAGATGGGAGTAAACCATGAGGTGGACAGAAACCAAGTTACTTTTTACAGCAGTGGACCAAAAACAACAAAGGAGGCTTTTCAGAATGAAATTCATGTCGCCACTCTAAACCACAGGGCTTCGGGGTCTAACTTTCTTTGACTCACTTCTCACCCACTTAGCCCCTGACCCTGCCACAGAGGACCACTGAAACCACCCTTCCTGCAGTGGGTCATAGTATTTCCCTACTTTGATGGGCAGAAAGTCCAGGAAGAAAACCCCACGGAGCTCAACTGAGTAAACTGAAAACCTGCACTTGATTTCAGTGAACAGAGAGAAAATGCGTCCTCTGTAACTTCCCGTGACTCCAGCCCCTCCTAACTCAGAGTCCCCTGGGTGACGAAGTTTACCCATACCCCAAGGTGGGATGGAACCTGCACTATGCAGACATCCAGCTGAAACTTTACGGAGCAAGTTGTATTTTTCTTTATGCCTCTTATCACCACTTTGTCTGTTTCTCCCACTAGACCATAAGGATCACGAGGACAGTGACTTTCTCTGTCTCTTTTGTTCTCTAGTTTGTCTTCAGCACCTTGAGTAGGGCGTGACCCATGGGAGACAATCAATAAATATTTACTGAATTAGTGAATGAATATTGCTTCACTGCTTCAGACCTTTCAGTGGCTTCCCATTGCGTGTAAGACGCAGGTCAAACCCCATCCTGGCTTCCAGCCCACTTCTTCCTCTGACCTTTCCTGCCTCTCAGGTGTCGTCTCTGCCACTTTCTGCCTTAACTTCTATGCTCCAGCCATTTGAACTTCCCTCACTTTTATTGGTATAGCACATATTTTCGAGAGGCCATCATAATAGGTATTATTTCTAGCTGAAAAACTATTCTTGCTGTTATTTGCCTTACCAAAATCTACTCATCCTTCAGGCTTTATATTAGAGGTTTTGTATTTGTGCCTGTGTCTTCGTGTTTCCTCTGTCTCTAGGCCATTCTCATGACATGTAGGATTGCACCATATACACCCATCAGAGAATCATACGGGAGAGAAGAGCTGTCCCTAATGGATGGTGAGCTTCATCCAAAGTCCCACGAGTCATGTTGCTTAAGTCACTGGACATAGAGCAGCTGACAGGAAAAGAAACAGTGCCCTCACCCACCACTATTGTTATTAAAGAACTCAGGCAGCTATGCATCCTTCCTAATTCAGCCCCACCCCTTGGCCACATAAATGCTCTCAAATAGTTTTTTTCCTAATGAACATTTACAATTAAAAAAAATCATAGATACCACTGACATGGGCAATTGGGGGAGGTAGCTGCAGGGAGTGGGACTGGAGAGGAAGAGAAAGAAGGGCCCCTGCTAGTTAGTCCTGGGCCCCCTAGGCTTCACGACAGTGCTGTGTGTGCTGCTAGCCTTTACAGTGCCGGCCTGGACATCCCCTAGACCAGCACAGCTAATAGTGACATGTGGTAATGTCACTTCATTATGTCATTATGTAATGTTGCTTCAGGATGTACCAGTTCTTCTCGCCTTTCAAAATGCTCTATTCTTTTTTCATCCCAGCTTGGTGTCATATTAACATATCTGAGTGTATTACTTATTCTCACAAACTGGCTATAGCAAAAAGAACGAATTGTTCTTAATTTGGCTCTGGGGCAGAGAATTATTTCTGTAAATATTTCAGCAACATCAGTGAAGGTACGAGATTTTTGGGAATATCTTAGTCTTTATTGTGGCCAACTCTGAATTATGTAACCCCTTTGTAGACTTTATAGTCGGATGATTTAATTGTATCAAGGAGAATGACAACACTCTGGGCCTTCTCAGTGAACTATGTTGTTTCGGGGGCAGAATCAGATTTTAAGGCTTTCGCCTTAAATTGCAGCAGTAAGTTCTGTTTTGCAAAAATGCTTCCTCCCACTTCCAGCCCATCCCATGCACATATGATCTGGAGATTTGTCTTGGATTTTATGTACCCTTTTGTGTCCGATTTCTTTTCTTGCAGGAGTTAAGCCCAGAATCAACACATCCAGATTTCCGAATTTGGCTGACAAGTTACCCATCTCCGAATTTCCCCGTGTCAGTCCTGCAGAATGGAGTGAAAATGACCAATGAAGCACCGAAAGGTTTACGGGCTAATATCATTCGATCATACCTCATGGACCCGATCTCTGACCCTGAGTTCTTTGGCAGCTGCAAAAAGCCTGTTAGTAATGGCCAAGCCTTGTTACCTCAGCCCTGTAAAGCAATTCAAGGGGCCCCTGGTGATAGTGGATGTGTGTGCTGAGTAAAACTACAAATTAAATAGACCTCCTGCACTGCAGGGCACTTGGTTTTGATTACTGATTATTGACTGTGCTGAAGTCAATTTTATTAATATTTTATTTTAATTTTACCACCAGCCTCATTCCTGCTCAGCTGAGATCTTCTGGGGTGTCATTAATAATGTAGCTTTCTATTTAGAAAGTCAGCTGTAAGCCATTCCCTGTACAAATCTGCAAGGCTGGAGAATCTTGTTTCAGGATATTAACTGAGCCCTTTGCTATTTGGAGCCATATCTTTAAATTAAAACATAAAAATATTTCCTCCATATAACTATAATGAGAGCCAAAATGATTTTACTCCTTGATTGATGGGACTCATAAGGGTCTTTTTTAGCATCACCAGGCAAGCAGGGAAACCACCCACTGCTTTCGTGATTAGAATTCTATGTGTGAATGTCTGTGACCTAAAATTGTTTCACAGTGTTTTACCATAATTAAAAATGGAAGAATTTCTTTTTAAGAGGGGTTATGAACCTTGGTAAGTTTTTGCCATTAAAAACCTCACACTCTTGATGTCAGAATATGTTTTAAGTACACATCAAAAGAAAATATAAAAATAAAGAAGTACTTTCATTAAACAAAAGTCTTGGGTACTAAAAAAAGTGCCCGTGTTTAAAACTAAGTCAAACCTTATCCTAAGCTTCCAAGACCTTCTGTACGACTAGCTTTGGCATTGATTAGGCCCAGAGAGAGCAGCTTACTCCCAGGTAGGTGGTGAGGTGCTTCTGCATGGGCTAGCTAGACGCTCTTTTGCAAAATTTTACTCCCTTTCTTCTGAATCCAAATGTCCCTCCACTGGCAGTCATACACATGGGAAGTCCAGGCATTTATGAACCATGGTCCAGGCCAAAACCCAAATCTCCTCAACTGCCAAAGCAGCACATCATAGTTTTTCTGTTTTAACTTTTTTTTTTGGAAATAATTTTAAATATGCAAGTATAAAAGTAGTACAAAGAACAGCCCAAAGCCCTTCACCCATATCACCTCTTGTTAATGTACACCATTTTCAGGGAATTTAGATATGTCACAGCCCTTTATCCAGAAAGAAATACGTAGATGTACATTTCTGAAGAACAGAGATACTGTCTTTTCAAGGTAGAGCTAATAGTTTAGTAAATTTAACACAGATGCACTATTGTATCGAATCTGCCATTTGTGTTCCAGATCTCTCCTTTGATTCGGTGATGTCCTCTAGAGCATTTCCCTGTTCACTACAGGGTTGGTCTAGGGCTCGTGTCACATTTAGTTGCCATGTCTCTTTGCCCCCTTTAATCTGGAACATTTCCTCAGCCTTTCTTTGTCCTTGATGACATTGACATTTCTGAAGAATTCATCTCCGCCCGTTTCTTTAACAGAACATTTCTCACTTGGGCCTTGTTTGCTATTCCCTCCTGATTAGATTGAGGTTACTCATTCTTAGCCAGAATACTACACGGGTGAAATTGCGTCCTCAGAGTATTGCATTGGGAAGCGCACAATGCCCATTTACCCCTCATTGATGATACTATTTTGATCATCAGTGGATGACTGAAGTGTTGTCTGATTTCTTCAATGTAAATAACTGCTTTGCCCCTTGCAACTAATAATCAGTCTGTGGGGAGACATTTTAGGACCATGCAAATATCCTGTTCCTTATCAAAATCCACCCCAGCCCAGATTTAGTCTCCATTGATGATTCTTACCTGATCCCGTTATTTCCTGGGATGATTCCAGCTCTGGCACTCCTTCCATATTTGACACTTGGCACTCTACTGTCAGCAAAGCCCTCCCTTCTCCCTCATTTATTTATGTTATTGGTATGAACTCATGCATTCCTTGTTTTTTTCCAATTGGTATACAATTCATTGCTGAACTTAAGTCTTTTGCTCAAATTGTCCCAGATTTGGTCAGCTCATTCAGGCTGGCTCTTCTGCCTTTTATAAGTCCCATCATTTAAAAAATTCTATTACTCTTATGATGAGCCCTCTTACTTGCTGGCATATGATGCTCCAATCTCATCTGTACCCTAGTCCTGGAACAACCCATTTCTCTGAAGAGTCCTGATCTTTTTTAGTGGGGAATGATATTAGACGCCAAGAGCTGGGTGCTAGATGAGCTCAGTGCTACTGCATTGGCTTTGGTTCTTGGCCCTGTTGGTGGAGAGAATTTGGAAATGTACACATGTACTCACACAAACATATACATGTAATACATATATACGTACACACATGTTCATGCATGCAAACAAGTGCATGCGCACATAGTCATATATATATTTTAGAAGTAATGAGTTCATAGCAATACCTCCAATTTCAGTCCATTACCCAGGGTTCTTTCTCACTCTTCCTCATTCTATATTTGTATGTCCTTCTTCTATATGAGAAGCCTAGCTCCCACAGCATCAACACATTTGCTAATTTGCTCAATGCTCCAATAAATCTAAAATTGTTCCAGCATTAGCACAGCATGTTTAACTTTACTTCCTCCCACCTCTGTGGTTAAATTTATGCTGCTTTACTTTTGTCTCCCACTCTCCCTTTCAAGTTTATTCCACAGGGGAAACTTTCCCCCTGCTAAATCTTTGGGCAGCCTCATGGCTTTCCTGGTTACTGTCAGGTCATAAAATGACCTAAAGTCATTTTAACTTGCAAAGCCAGCCTTCATTCAGAAATCAGAAAGTACAGTGCAATCTAGTAATCAGCACTTCAACTTTTATTCAAAGTGTAGCGTCAACTCTCCAGGACCTCACCAGGGCCTGTAGTCTGTGGGCTTCCACTGAGGAAGAGGATGCAGTTGGCATCTTTCTTTTTGTGAATCCTCCTTCACGTGATAGCTGTTGACACTGACTG
This sequence comes from Equus caballus, assembly GCF_041296265.1. Taxonomy (NCBI): domain Eukaryota; kingdom Metazoa; phylum Chordata; class Mammalia; order Perissodactyla; family Equidae; genus Equus; species Equus caballus. The sequence continues at coordinate 72,064,935 of NC_091701.1, read as the reverse complement.
CTCAGTTCAGAGTGTGTGCGGGGACGAGACAGGAAGTACAAGTCCCTGTTCGGGGCTGCTATTGCTTGGAGCTCTCCACTTGGCACTTGTCCTGGGGGGTTAAAGCTGACTTTTTCTCCTGTGAGTTCTTACATGGGTTCTCCCTGGGCTCCCCTGCTGGAGGCCTCTGACTGTGATCTCATCACCCTAGGCAGTGCCTCTCCTTCAGGTGGCTGCTCCTGATTCCCTCAACTTTTTGTTCTCCAGCATTCACTTCATACAGGCTCTGACTGTTGGGGTTTACTCACCCTGTGACACCAGTCCTCTTGACTGGGAAACCTTTAAATTACTCCTGGCTGACATTCCTCTTCCAGCTCCCCTTCTGCTCCTTGGGATCCATACCCAGTTGGCCCACCGTTGGAGGTGGGGTGCTGATTTCCCTCTCACAGTCCTCTACCCTATGCCCTTCGGCTGCTCTACTCTTTCAGGCATGGGTTTTGCATTTTCCCACTCCACCCAGTTGCGGGGAACATGCATCCACTCTCCGAGTGGCCCCATTCATTCCTTCTCACTAGCTTGGACTAAGACCTCACACTCCCTTCTCCCTTGGGGGTGGGGGCAAGGGGACTCCCAGCACAGCAGCTGCTCTTTCCAAGGAAATCTCTCCACAGATTCTCTCTCAAGCTCTATTTTGACCATGTTAGAACCTTCTTCTGGAGGGTACAAATGATTAATATATTTCATTGTACTTTTTGATTTCTGAGTCAAGGCTGGCTTTGCAATTGACAGTGAGTGGAGGACATTTTATTACCTGAGAGTAAACAGAAAAGTCATGGGTCTGCCTAAAGTTTCAGTCCAAAAGTCCTTTTGTAGAGGTGCCTAACTGGTTTGAATTATCTCCTTTGAAATTTCTCCAAGATGGTCTGGGACCACACATTAGAATTCATGCTTCTTGCCTCAGGACGCTTCAGCTGGAACCTCCAAAATCCTGTAAGGTAACATTAAATTAGATGAGCGTACTATGCTTTCTGAAGATCTGGTGTAACCAGCTATATGTGCCAGCTGAACATGTATACAAATGGGCATATTTTTGTCTAAATAGCCTGTAGAAACAGTTAATTCTGTTTTAGTTATACTTTGAGATGGATATATTTATACACAAAAGGAGTTAATTACTTTCATTTTACAATATGGTAAGTATAATGCCATGTTAGGGGGAAAAATAATGTTGTGGCACCATTTCTTCTCATTACAGGAAGAATTCAAGAAATTACTTTATGGCCTCTGTTTCTTTCATGCTTTGGTCCAAGAGAGACGGAAATTTGGACCCCTGGGGTGGAACATTCCTTATGAGTTCAATGAGACTGACCTGAGAATCAGCGTGCAGCAGCTCCACATGTTCCTGAACCAGTATGAGGTATCGTAAAACTCATGGCAAGGACGTCACCTGTTTTGCTCTTTATCACGTTGTAAGTGTTTGTACAGTAAGCAGGGACTTCTGATTAATTTCTGCTCTCATAAAATGAATAGCAGGATAGTTCCCAACAGCTTAGTAAGTGGGACGTTATTGCAGCAGGGTATTATGATAGCTGCTACAGTAGGGAGTTGAATGTCAGTTTGTCTTTTAGGAATCTGTATTTTATCGTTTATTTTGACATATAGCCACCTGTAGAAATCTGAAAAGTGAGCATATTGTACTTATTTCGAAAAGGATTTGAGAGGACCATAAATCAACCAGGCTCTAAAATGAAAAAAACAAACAGACTGATTTCCTTCTGTTCTGGAGCATGACTTTATTTTTAGAGAAATGTCACTGTAGTATTATTCCAGAGTTTGGGCCATTTGTCAGGAGAAAATGAACTATTTAAGCTGTTGGTGTTAACCTGAAGTATAGATTCTGGGAAGAAGCCAAACAGCCTAATGTTGTGACATCAACACGTTTCATGCCCTACTGTTCTGATACACAGACACACACACACGCACAGCGTGGCAGTACCCACTTTCCCTCTTTGCTATCGTCCATCAGTTGGATTTTTAACCTGTTTGCCCCTTTGAGGAACTGCTCAGTCGATCCCTCCAAGTGTCCTGCGAGGATATGGAACTTTTTAAAAAGTGAACCCCTTAAATTTTGGAAGAATTTTGTTCAAAAGAGGTTGAAAATTTTTAAATCAATCAATGGAACATCAAAAAGCTTTGGTTTTTGAAACTGCTAGTGAATTGTGATTATTTTTTTAAAAAAGCTTACAAACAGAAAGGCACTGAATTCTGTCTCTATAAAAGCAGAGGAAGAACTGAACAAAATAAATACTGAGAGCTCAAATGACAGTGTAAACATATGTGCAGAATCCTTTGTCTGAGTTTCTGTGTTACATTTGACAAATCCCTATTCTTACTAAAATGAAATGCATTAAGAAGCCCTTTGATTCTGCAGCATTTAAATTTGATAAAACATTTAAAAGAAGCATGAATTTGATGAATTTCTTTCTTGTAGTAATATTTATCAAAAAAAGATACCAAGAATGGAGGCAAAATGCAGTGATACAGTGCCTGTGGAAGAATTTGAGCTCAAATACACTTTTCAATACAGAAAAAAAGGATGAGGACCTCCTCCAGTTAGCAATTTGTTCAAGCACCTGCACGTTTCTTCTAAAGAGTCAATTAAAAGTGTCAACGATTTAAAATTTAGTAACCATAAAATGAAACTTTGTAGATTATAATAGACAATTTTATTTTACAAATTAAAAACAATGAGACTACTTTGGAAGGTAAATTCTTTGGAAAAATATCAGAGATGTTATTTGAGACAGATATGTCTAAGAAGTTAATTAAAGTCTGTGAATATATACCAAGAAAAGTTATTCTGCTTGTATTGTTTCTTAAGAAAATCATTATAAAAACTTTTTGCTTCAATTTCTTACTTATTTTAAGAAATAATCTTATTTTGAAAACAGTGTTTGAGTAGAGCTGCTTATAGGTCCACCAAAATACTAGGATAGATTTGTCGTTTAACATATACTATTTTAAAATTATATAATACGAATTATTTTTGGCACCCACTTTTACCCTCAAAGTGTTTCAGTTTGGACAATAGTAAACTTAGTCGCCCTAGCTATTGAGAGATGTGAACACAAACAAAAGGGCAAGCAGGTCTGCTGGCTGTGATCTGGGAAGCTTCCACAGAGAACCAGGTACGTGGGACTCAAGGAATGAACAGTGGAAGCTTTTCAGATAGACAGTGTGGAGAAACAACAGTAAAAAGGTTAAAAAGTGCAAACAGGTGAAAAGGTCTGGTTAACTATCAGTAATTTGGAACATCCTTGTATGCCATGCTAACTGATTTGGGGGTTATTCTATTGTTATTGGTGTGCTTTCAGGAGAATATTTGCATTTTAGAAAGATCAGTCTAGCAACAGAGTGGAAAGTAGATTAGAGGGACCCAAATAACAGGCCAGTTTTAGATGATGTGAGTGGAATCGTGTCCCCCTAAAAGATGTGTTGACGTTCAATCCATGGTACCTAAAAAAGTGACCTTATTTGGGAACAGGGTTGTTGCAACTGTGATCAGTAAGCTAAGTGAGGTCATACTGGAGAATGGTGGGCCCTTAGTAGAACATGTCTGGAGGCAGAGATTGGAGTTATGCTCGAGCAGAGGAAGACCTGGGGCTACCAGAAGCTGGGAGAAGTAAGAAAGGATCCTTCTTAGAAGCTTTGGAGGGGGCATGGCCCTGCCAATATCTAAATTTCAAACGTCTGGCCTCCAGAACTATCCGACAATAAATTTCTGTTGCTGGAAGCCACCTATCTGCAGCCCTAGGAAGCTGCTACAGGAGACCATCATGATACCCCAGGCAAGAGATGAGAAAAGTTTAAACTAAAACATTTGAACTAGGATGGGGAACATGGTAGAGATACAATAGACATGTAGGGAAAAGGACTGAAATGACTTAGATATTAAACGGGAGAGGGGGAGGGGGAGGGAGAAGTCTCAGCTGATGTTAGTTTTCTGGTCTGGATTGGTGGTGGTACCATCCATTAATCTAGACAGGGAACAGTACCAGGAAGTGGTGGGTTGGTGCAGTGGAGGTGGGTGAGTGGATAATTATGTCAGTCTTCTACATTTTATACACCTGGGATGTCTGGGTGATGCTATCTGATAGGCTCTTGGCATATGGATAAAAGCCTGAAAGAAGAGAGTGACCACAGAACAGAAGTTTGTGAATTGTTAGCACATTAGGAGAAGCCCGAGAACTTCTGAGATTTCAAAGGGAGGCCTTGTAGCCTAAGAAAAGAAGAGAACTAAAGGTTGACTGCTGGCGAGCACCCAGTGTCAACAGTGGGAGAGAGGACAGGAGATGTGGGGAGGGCAGACTGAGCAGCCAGGGGGAAAGCAGGGGAGAGCGTGCTGAGTGACAGGGGACGTCAGGAGCCATCCGTCCTGTCAAGCGCTGCGGGGAGAATCTGAATGACACACAGGACTGACTGAACTGGCTCCTTCTGTTAAATGACGGGTCAGAATGCTGCCCATTCCTCCAGCAGAGTATTTATATAGCAAACGACAAAGCTGCTATTCGTGCGTCACATATACTTCATCACGAGTTAGAGATTCTTTGAGGAATGTGAATTCACAGTTCCCTTCACATCAGTAAGTTTCATGTAATCCTTCTTCAACAATCAACATTTTTTCTTAAAACAAAACCATCCAATGTCTTGACAAAAAAAGCAGTCAGAATTAAACTCTCTCATGGACACATTAAACCTAGACCAACAATAGTTCTTGCCATCAGGAGAATGACTAGGATGAGGAAATCAAGTTAAAGAGGGTGCATTAACCTCAACTTGGGGATAAGAATGGGTTTATGATTGCAACAGACATTAAAATCCCAGGACCTCTGAACTTGTACCAGAACGTGCTCTTCTAGCTCCTAAGTAGGTCCAGCGGGTGAGCTATAGCAGTGGAACCAAATCTTTACGTTCTAATTCTAATTTACTCTGAATAAAAGTCAAACTGGAAAGAAAATGAAGGCTCTTAGGAGTCCTTGCCCCGTGCCTCAGAAATATGGCCTTGGTAGTTTCCCTCCAACCCAGCCAAGAATGTATAAAGAAAAAAGCAAGTCGTTAGGGAGGAGAAATCTATAGGCAAAGCTCTGGCATTCTAGAGGAATCAAACACTAACAGGAACTTGAAGAAACAAAGATTTCACAAAAGTGGTCCCTGGTACTCAAGTGTTGCGGCTGAAAAACACCGTTGCACCCTGATTTCTAGTGAGGTGCTGGGCATCTATGGAGCTGATATCAAGTGCTGTGTTTTGTAAAAATAATCGGTGAAGGAGTAGGGAAAAATGTGGAAAAGAAACAGAATGAGCAATGATTATCTTATGGAATCCTGTCTCTGTTCCCCATTTTCCATTCCCTGCCTGCATCAAAGTAATGGAACCGCCTCCCACCCAACCCTTAAGCTAGAAATAGGGAGTCACCGACACTCAGTTACTCCTCACCCCTCTCCAGCCACATCCTGCCTTCCTCCGCTCCCGCCTCCCCGCTCGACCCGTGCCCTGTGCTGTGTGGATATATGGTGTACTTGCTCTTCTCCCAGTGCGAGGTGCTCTGTCCACACCTCTGAACCTTGGCATTTATTTTCCTTCCACTGTAAGCACCCTTTCCTGTGCCCAATCTTTGTCTACTTATTGGAGTCTTTCTTGAATAATCAACTCAGACTCAGGAGCCAAGTTTGCCTCCCCTTGGCACATTTCTGTGTGCGACTTTGGCTGATAGTCCTTGGTCCAGCATTGTGTTGAGAATCCTTGTCGTGAGTGAACACCTATAAGAGCAGGAGATGATTGCAGACGCTTTTGGTCTTCCATGGTCTACTTGCCCATCATCGCTGCTATCCTTTCCGTTACAAACTCTAGCATAGTGGCCAGAAATATGGGTGCCCAGGCCCCATTCTGTTCTGGTAGCCTTAACAGAGCTGGTGGCCAGTGTGGGTCACTGGGAACTATGAGCTTTTCTCAGAAGGAGAGCACATCTTGTCAGATCACAAGCCAGTAAATTATATGGTGACTTTGTTTTGTTTACTCTTGCGTCCCTAGTGCCTAAAACAGTATGTGTAGTAGACAGCTCAGTACGTGTCTGTCTCATGAAGGAACCAGGATTAGTGGAAACATCTTCAAGCTCTCCAAAACAAGAATGGCAACATTACTATATGTAGAACTTTGGCATAGTAACCGCAGCATTGAAAATGGATAGAAAATGGAAGGAGTATTCGATAAGTGATGAGAGAATAATCGATTATTTGCTAGTAGGAAAAAATAAAGCTAGATTATTCATGCTATAGAATTCATGTTGGATTAAAAAAATAAATAGGAAAAATGAAACTGTAAAAGAAGAAAATACAAGTAGATATATATAATCTACTTGGCAGATGGGCAATTGCTTTGTTGTTCTTGATTTGATAGAGGTGTGTGTGTGTGTGTGTGTGTGTGAGAAAGGCCCACCGCTCAATTTCATAGCTTAGGGCATATCTGTGCAGAAGTTTTTCTATGCACAAATAGGTACACATATATATATATGCACAATATATACACAAATTTTTCCTCAAAGGCATAATTATGTTTGCGTATTCATTTTCAGCTTGCTTTTCTCACTCTACATATGTTGTGGACAACTTTCAACATAGATGTAGATCTTTGTTTTAATGGTTGCTTACACAGCATTTCCTCTCTGTTGACTATTATGATTTTATTTCCTTTTTATTTTTTGCTAATAAGCAACGTTAGACTGAACAACCTCAGATATAACCTTGCGCACTCGTTGCCAACTTTGAGCTCTGCTTCTGTCTACACTCTCTCCCCATAGTCTCAACCTTCTTATAACAACTGAGCAGGGAAGCAATGTCAGCAGCACCCACTACTCTTTCTGCGACCCCAGCCAGTGTGCCTGGGCCCCTGGGAGAATGCACTCCCCAATTTGTTTGGTGCTGGCTATGACTGAGCTCTGAGAGAAACATTTCGCCCATCTGCTCTCAGGGGCATGGTGGTGGCTTTAACTCTTCATACATAAATCACCCTTCCCGACCCGATCTCGTGTTATGTCTGCATCACAAAGCCCTCCCTGGGCCAGCTTGTCCATGTGCTGCCCCACCTCATATACTACCTACATAATTTGCACGTGAGTTTTCTTCCCATACTTCATTCTGAGGTGGGGGCCTGTCAACAAGGCCAGCCCAAGCAGTGGGGGCATCTGATCACACTCCCCTCGCGTTTGCAGTGGGAAGAACATCAACTTGCTGGCGTTCTCCTGCCTGATTCTGTTCGTTTCTCCATGAGGTCTTGGTCACTGACATGGTCTCCTAAATTCACTGCCTTCAGTTCCAGTTCTACAAGTAACAAATCCCATAATGTCCAACCCCTAATTCAATAAACTTCCCTCTCCAATCACGCCTGCCTGCTCTTCCCCAGAGCTGTTATTTCCATTGAAGAGATTCCTCCAGCTGGGATCCCTGGAATGTGGGATATCCACAGTTTAACTTTTCACGAGAACGGCAAGAAGGGCATGAAAGGCCCAGAAATGATGGCAAATCCTAAAGTAAAACGTCGCTGTATTTTAGCAGAGAATATTTTAAAACATTACTATATTAAAATACCATAAGCAGTTAAACATTTTAAGTAAATGTTAAGTACTTAAGTAAAAACTAAAAGACAAATGAAAATTGGAGAAGATATCTAAAATTTATCTGACAAGCTGATTCAGTATCTTTATAAAGAGCTTTTAGTAATTAAAAAAAGAAGATAGTCATTCAAATGAAGAAAACACATTAAAAGACAGAGCCCATAATTTAACAATAAGAAGACAAAGGGTGAATAAACATTTAGGAAATGTCAATATCAAAAAAAAATAAATAAATAAACTTAAGGTGTGTAATGTACAGCTTCGTGACTATAGTTAATAGTACTGTGTTGCATATTTAAAAGTTACTAAGAAATAGATCTTAAAAGTTATCACAAGAAAAAAAATTTTGTAACTATGTAAAGTGACAGGTGTTAAATAGACTTATGTGGTGATCATTTCACAATATATACAAATATTGAATCATTATGTTGTACATCTGAAACTAATATAATGTTAAATGTCAATTATAGCTCAATAAAAAAATAATAAAGAAAATAAACTTAAAAATTAAAACAATTTTATTGTTTATCAGTTTTTTTCCCCTAAATGATAAAGCTCAGTTTTGTTGAGAGTAGTGAGAAATAGAATTCTCTATATTGCTGGTGAGTGTTTAAGTGTTTATGCTTAGGATAAAAAAAATTGCAACATGAGAAGTCAATTCTTTTGCATTCATAAACATTCAAAACTACTGTATACCAGAGTATATAATAAAAAAGCAAACTAACAGTAAAAATGTATTTCCACAAATTTGATAAATAAAGGTCAATTTAGGGGGCCGGCCTGGTGGCGCAGCAGTTAAGTGCGCACGTTTCGCTTCTCGGCAGCCCGGGGTTCGCCAGTTCGCATCCCAGGTGCGGACATGGCACCGCTTGGCAAAAAAGCCATGCTGTGGCAGGTATCCCACATATAAAGAAGAGGAAGATGGGCATGGATGTTAGCTCAGGGCCAGTCTTCCTCAGCAAAAAGAGGAGGATTGGCAGTAGTTAGCTCAGGGCTAATCTTCCTCAAAAACCAAAAAAATAAAGGTCAATTTATAAAACAGTTTATACAAATAAAGTAAAACTATTAAAACTTTAATTGAAAAAATGAGTAGGAGGCTAGTTCACAAAAGAACAAATGTTATTAAACATGTGAAAAAATTATGATCTTCACTAGTATTCTAAAAATGCAATTTAACACAAAATTATCTTTGGGCAGTCAAATTAGCAAAGATTTTAAAACTGATTCCTACAATTGCTAGCCTTTTAGTAAAGCAGTTTGGTGACATTAGTCAATTACTTTTTATAAATTTCTTTTCCTTGACATAGTAATTTCCTTGTCAGGAATCTGGACTAAAGAATTATTGGAAATGTTAAGAAATGTATATTTAATGAAACATAATTTAACACAGTAGAAAATTAGGAGCAACTGGAGTATTCAATATTAGAAGACAGTTATTAAATAGTATTTTCAAAGAGTCTTTCATGAAATGGTAAAAGACATCTCATAAAGTAATGGCTCATAAAGTAAGATTTGGTGAAAAATTATATGCAAAATTATATATATAGTGTGATTCCAATAGTTAAATTATATATGGATATAAAAGGTGGTGAAGGAAATGAACCCTATTATCTCTGAATTCTGTTGGATTTATTTTGAATGTCAATCAGCAGTGAAAGGTTTTCAAGGATGGGATTCCAGTCTAAGTCATTCTGTGACTGGCACACAGTAGGTGGTCCATTCATGTTGGCTGGATAGTGAGTGAGTTCACAGTTAATAGAGGAGTTCTATTCTCTGCATTGACTGAAAGGAAATGACAGACCACAAAAGGAGAGCGAGAGGTGGGGGAATTGCAACAACCAGCAGGGAAGTATATACAGGGAATTGTGTTGGTGCAAATTTCTGTAAGCCATTTAATTTAATAATGTGAGGAAGCAGGAAACACATTTCTGTATAATGTGCTACTGATAACTCTTAACTGGTTGAGCGACTTGAGCTCTCAATTTTAGGAACTGCCTTATGACGCTCTGCGCTACATGACCGGTGAATGCAATTACGGAGGCAGGGTGACAGACGACTGGGACCGGCGCACGCTGCGCAGTATTCTAAACAAATTCTTCAACACAGAATTAGTTGAAAATCCAAGCTATAAATTCGACTCAAGTGGCATCTATTTCGTCCCTCCTTCTGGTGATGTAAGTATGCCCTTCAAGAAAACTAAAAGCAGGGGCTGGCCCCCTGGCAGGTGTTAGCTCAGGGCTGGTTTTCCTCAGAAGGAAAAAGAGAAAACTAAAAGCAGTAAAACATGAAATTCCTCTGGCAAAGACAAAATGGTGAGTGATTTTTCCAGAGGTCTTTCTTTTGGTTAACCATTGTGTGTGCTCTTTCAGTCTTATAGGGACAGAGCACCCCCCCCCCACCCCCACGCATAGATGGAGTTAGTGGTTTCCAGTTTGCTGTAATGTGAGGAGTGTCAAGAATGGCTTCCTCAGGGATCTGAAATTCTGTTATCATGAATTCAGTCCTTTGGGTAAAAAGACATTGCCCCAAATCAAAATGGAAATACACATGAGAGGGGTTACAAACTAGTATTAACAATATTAGTTGATGTTTTTATTATGCTTGATTACTTACAAAACAGTTACATGCAAGTATCTCACTAGAGCAT